>NC_081311.1:55692500-56892500 GCF_026419965.1 Kogia breviceps
TCTTCCCACAGCCCTGTGACGTGAGGTACTGTTATCATCGCTGTTAGACAGACATGTAAAAGCGGAGGCTCAGTGGCTCAGAGAGGCCAAGACGTGGGCCAGAAGTCACACAGGTCTAGCACGGTCCCAAGACGGATGGCTTCGCCTGTGTGTTTGGTTAAGGAGGAGCCTGTGTCCGGCCAAAGGGGGCAGAAGAAACCCCGAATCACATCCCAAATATTAAAGCGTCCCCACCTGGGGGACTGTGGATGCGTCCAGGCCCTGCTGTAGCTGCCACAGTGTGCTCCCTGGGTGGTGCCTTCTCTTGCGGCTTCTCTGGCTCTGGGGGACTGAGTCACAGGCAGGGCCTCCAGTTTATGCTGCTCTCTCCGCATGCCCTGTGTGTGGGTCGGTCTTGGTCATCTGGCTGCCACGCTCGCCGAGGTCAGGGAGTGGGCCTGGGCACCCAGCAGGTGCTTACTAAAGACAGGTGGCTCGGTCATGTCCTTTTTGAAGATTGTCAACCCCCATACACAGCCTGCATTTTCCCCTTAGGGCTGATTGTTTATCCATTGTCCACTAGAACCAGTGTCCATCCTAGACGGCCACCAGTCTGCCTGGCCAGTGGGGAAGGCAGGAAGCCAAGGGCTCATGTCTCAGCACTGCCACTGACTGGCCGTGGGACTTTGCCTCTGGGGTCCTCAGATGCCCCAGCTATGAATGGAAACAATCAGATGTGCCCTTCAGGGTATGGTGAGGGCTGGAGGAAAGGCAGGTGTAACTCTGTGTCTCAGTTTTGGCTGAGCTGCCTGAGGCTGAGGACCAAGCAAATGATGCTAAGTACCCTCCCATTCCAAAGGGGGCGCTAGACCAGCTGGCTGGGCTTCAAGGGAGCCGGGTGACAGCAACTCACATATAGAAGGGCTAAGGAAGGGGCCAAAAGAAGAGTTCCCTTGGAGGGAAGTATGGGAGTGCTGGGGTGTTTGTCCTCCCTCTCTCCCCTCTGGCCTAGTGAGAGAGACTTTCAAGGAGGGAGTGTTAGTCGGGGTCCTCCAGAGAAACAAAACCAATAGGATATCTATATCCATGTCTATCTGTATCTTTATCTCTCTCTCTAGATATATCTATATATCTATCTATATACATATATATGTAGAGAGAGCTCTATCTATCTAGAGAGATATAAAAAAAGATTTAATATGGGAATTGGCTCACGTGATTATGGAGTCTGAGCTATTCCACGACATGCTGTCTTCAAACTGGAGACCCAGGAAAGCTGGTGGTATATTTAGTTAGAATCTGAAGACCTGAGAATTGGGGGCAGGGGTGCTGATGTAAGTCCTGGAGCCCAAAGGCCCAACAACTTGGAGCTCTGAAGTCCAAGGGCAGAAGAAGAGGGATGCCCCAGCTCAAGAAGAGAGAGGGAATTCGCCCTTCCTCTGCCTTTTTGTTCTATTTGCCTTTTTGTTCTATTCCGGTCCTCAAGGGATTGGGTGGTGCCCACCCACCGGTGAGGAGGGATCTTCTTTACTCAATCTACTGATTCAAATGCTAATCTCTTCTCAGACACATCCAGAAATATTGTTTTACCAGCCATCGGGGCATTCCTTAACCCAGTCAAGTTGACACATAAAATTAAGCATCACACAGGGCTTGGCAAGGGTGCCCCAAAGTTTGGGAAGGGTAACGATAGGCATATCTGCAAGGGAGCAGCTGGGTGTGAGGCAACGGAAGGGGAAATGAGGCATGTACAGAGGGAAGCTGCCTTCTCTCACCGGCAAGGGAACAGGTGAGCACCTGTGTTCTAGGCTAGCTGTGGAACTCCTCCAAAGAAGCAGGCCCAGAGGGCAGCATGGCCTCCAGAGGGCCCTCAGATGCCCAAGGCTAAGGAAGGATCTGGAGGTGATGATGCAGAGCTCCCGCCAGGGGACTCATCTGAGAACTTGTGACAGCCCCAGTGAGAAGGAGCTGGGTTTTCCCCGCCTACCCAGAGAGGACAGCACCAGGTCCAAGGTGCCCTGCTCCAGGAGGCTGGGCAGCCTGTTTTTTTGTTTGTTTGTTTGTTTTGCGGTACGCGGGCCTCTCACTGTTGTGGCCTCTCCCGTTGCGGAGCACAGGCTCCGGACGCGCAGGCTCAGCGGCCATGGCTCACGGGCCCAGCTGCCCCGCGGCACGCGGGATCTTCCCGGACCGGGGCACGAACCTGCGTCCCCTGCATCGGCAGGTGGACTCGCAACCACTGCGCCACCAGGGAAGCCCTGGGCAACCTGTTTTTGATCCCCTTTTCCTCTCGCCTCACCCCAAGAGGTCAGAATCCGAAGTCGTGTATTGGAGGAGGAGGGGAGAGATCACGGGAGAGGGGACCTCCTCCCTCAAGGCCAGCAGCATCCAGCCCCACTGGTGGAGGGGACAGGCTGGAAAGTGGGTTTGAGTGTGGTCTTAACTGGACCGGAGATTCTAATGAGTGAAATAAGATTCTTTTTGGCTACTCAAGTGACCAGATGACTTTTTATGAACCAAGAGTAACAGGAAAAAGTATGGGACCAACCTTTGAGATTTCGTTCAACTCAGGGAAAGAATCACGCCGACCAAGTAGGTTTAAATTTTGATATGTTGTACCTCACGACTTTCTTTGCATTACTTTTGATTTTTAAAAGTATTGCATTAAAATATGATTTATTTTGATTACTGGGATCTTTGGTGCCTTCCTACATTTTGTTCCCAAGGCCACAAGTGCCTCCCTTGCCTCACCCTGCTCCCAGCCCTGGAGGGGAGGAAAATTAAGGGTATTCCCAGCTTGTACCCTATAGAGTTTAGCAGGTTCACTCTAACGCTTAACAAGGATAATACTCTAGCCTGGTGTGCAGCAAAGTAGTGGTAGTACTAGTGATGATGATGATGAAGATGACGACAGCAAACGCTTACATAGTGCTTCCTGACTAACCTGTATGGAAGATACCATTTTATCTTCATTTTACAGAAAAGAAAAGGGAGGCTGAGAGAGGTTAGTCAAACTACCTAAGGTCACACAGCAGATATGTGGCAGATCTGGGATCTAAACCCAAACAGTCCAGCTCCAGAGCCCATATGCTATCTCTTATACACAAGTGCCTCCCTGTGACACAGTGCCCTTGTTTGGTGTCCTCAGATGCTGCCTGGACTTAAAATCAGAGGCTGGTGCTTCCACTGCAGTTGCTTTCCCACTTTGCTCTCTTTGGAAATTGATGGTGGAAACCCAACTTGCAACTGGAGCCTGGTTTAATCCTCCAGCCTCTGCCTGTGGACAGTTCAGCTCTGTGGTATGTAGCGCCAGCCCTCGTCTACCTCCTGGCTCCCAGAGCGCTTCTCCCTGGGTGGCAGAGGCTGAGCCGAGGGCAGGCTCTGGAGCTGGAGACCAAGGCAGCAGCCCGACAAGAGAGATGTCCAAGCTGTGCTGATTTGCAGATGGAAATTTACATACATAATGTAATTTGGGCCAATTGAATTCTCGATTAAGATGGAATCACTTGACAAGCAACGCATACTCTGGCGGGTGACCGAGGAGACAAGAGGCCCTTGAGATGCCTGTAGCGAAAACATCTTTTGTTTTTGAAGGAGATGGCCATTTCCAAATTCCTCATTTTAACGACCTCCTCTCCTAAGCACCCCCACTTCCCTCCAGGTCACAGCTGGGATCTGTTGAGATGAAAAACTTTATGGGCAATTAGTGTTTGAATCTGAGGCAGTAAGCATGTCCGTGGGTGCAGCTGGCGAGATGAGGGGCTAGGACACATCCTCCACCTGGGAATGCCATGGGCCTGGGTCTTGGGTCTGAGCTATACAAGCTCACACCTATACCAACTGAGGAAGTGGTTCTGGATGCACACTGGGGCCATGGGGAGGGTAGAAAAGAGGCTCCCTTGGGGTCACAGGGGTCTGGATTTGAATCCTCATAACCACTTCCTGCTCTGTGACCTTAGGCACATGTTCATTTCTCTGAGCCTCAGTTTCATCATCTGTGAAGTGAGGAGAACGTTCCACCATAACCTGTGATGACTGTAGTGGGAAAGAAATGTGATAACATTAGAACCTCTAAATTCCTTCAACAATGTTAATTGCAATAATGAAGGGTGACTAAAGCATTGCCACTATGCACAAAACTCTCTGTCCTAGTCCTTATTTTCAGATCTATTAACATAGTAAATTCCTTGCTGCCTCGGGGCCTTTGCACAGGTCATTCTGCCTGTAATTCTGTTCCTCCCTGCTGCATCCCTTTTGCCTGGCAGACCTCTCCTCTTTCCTCAAGCTTTGGCCTAAATTGGCCTTCCCGGGGACTTTTGTCTCCACCCGCAGCCCAGCCTAAGTCTTCCCACTCTACGTTTTGAATGTCTTGACCTTTTCTTCTTACACAGTTGTAATTCAGTGTTGTAATTATTCATGTCGCATCAGTGTCCACACCATGCTCTAAGCTCCATCAAGGCAAGGACTGTGTTTGCCTCATTCACTGCTGGAATAGACAGCACTGTCTGGTCCAAAGTAGACATTCAAAAAATAGGTGCTGTTTAATGGAAAAACACACTCTTTGCTCTTTTTCACCCGGCTAATTCCTGCTAATCCTTTAGGTCTCATCGTACATGTCCCTTCCTCCAGGAAGCCTTCTCAGATGCCCCTGATGTGAGTTAGGTGCCCTTGCCATGTGGTGCTACTGCAGGCCCCAGGATTTGCCTTCCTACGGGATGGCCCCTGGATTGTCACTGTTCATTTACTGATCTCTGTCCTGTACTATATAGTAAGTTTCCAAGGTTAGGGCTGGTGTCTTGTTCACCAGGGCATCCCCAGCACCTAGCTCAGGTTTTGGCCTTCGGCTTACCATGGAATAAACAAATCACAGAGCACCCAGTCTGGGCAGAGAGAGCCCACACCACCACCTCACACTGTGGCTGTGGACAGCTAAGATCCAACGCAGAGGTTTAAAGAAAGGGAGTGATGGATCCTGCTGAGAGATGGGGCAGGGCTCTCTAAGCTTCTATGGGAAATCTGAGCATGGTCGCCAGGCGTGGGAAAGACCCATGCCAGATCAATCAGGGCCACCCAGGTCTAAGGAGAACAGAGTATTGGATTTCTTCAGGCTTCCTGGAGGAAGCAGACTGAGCTGAAGGCTGGGGGTGGGGGGTGGTACTTGGGACTGATTGATAAGCTGGAGAGAGGGGCCTGGGTTAAAGAGGAGCATCTGAGTGGGGTAGCTGAGAGCCCCTCATTGTGCCCAGGACTGGCCTCCAGGAGATACCTCCTGGGTGCCTTTATCCCGCAGGGTCACCGGGCCTGCAGAGGGAAGGGCAGCAGCTGGTGGTGGTGGTAGCTCCCTGCCACCCCTGACTCTCACACCCCAGGTTAGCAGCCATAAAGATTGTGGTTTCAGGGTTGTCTCCTAGCAACTGGCACCGGGAGTGGCTGCACTGTCACACTGGGGTGGCAGGGTGCTCACAGGACAGGGAGGCTGGTGCCAGTTTATTGCTAACACTCAGCTGCTCTGAGCCTTGCTGCCCTTCTCCTGTGCGAGGCCCCCACCCGAGGGGTCGGGGTGGCAGTGTGGAGCCCTTGGGGCCCTGTTGGGCTGCCCTGTCCCCATAATCCCTTGGACTGCTGCTGCATCACCCAGGGGCTCTCCTTGCCTCAGTTACCCCACTGCATTCTTTCCTCAGTCTCCTCAGGGCAAAGAGTCTCCACGAGCCCAGGGGACAGAAGCATTTTGCACACAGTAGGCACTTAATAAATGCTTGTTGAAACCCTCTTTGGAATCCTGAAGCTGCCATCCTCCACACTTGCTTTCCCGCCCATCTGACTGGGTCAGCATACAGTCCACGTAGGAACCTAATAAAAACTCTCAGTAGCCAAGTACAGAGAACAGAGCCCTGTGGTCCTCAACTAGACACTTTCTTCTACTTGTCGCCGTGAACCCACGTTCAGCAGAGTTCTGGAGCTTCACAGGTTATTGGATAATAAATTGTGCCCAACCCTGTGGCAATAGAGCTCACGTCTTTCTGCCTTTTCTAGAATAACGGGTAGGCTAAGTAGGACACCACCGCTCAGGAAACCTTTGGGTCCTGTTGATTTGCTCTCCTCTCCCAGAGCCTCCTGTTACCTTCCGTGGGTCATGGTGTGGGGGCTCCTCCTAGAGCTGATCACATGTGCCACCGACCTCTGTGAAGACTGGTTACAGGCTGGCCTTGGGACGGGTACCTTGGTCCATTTCCAAGGGATACATCTGGGAGAGGAGACAAAGGGAGGGCACAGAGGAGGAGGGCTGCTGGCCTGTTCCAGTCTGTCTGTTGTCCATGCTATTCCTCCTACCCGCCCCAAACTGGCCTCCTCCTCTTCCCATCCATGCCCCCTCCTCTCCCGAGGCCGTGAGCTCCCCCTGGTCAAGCAGGGCAATCTGTGGATCAGGTTTCCACTGACCCGTGTTACAGTGAGAGCTGCCACCCAGCTCCCACGTGGAGCCGGCACGTCCCTTCCCCTCTCTGGGCCTCTGCCCCACTTTATAAAATGAAATGCTCTGAGGTTGATGATATCTAAATGGGTGTTCGGGTGTAAGGCGCCCTGCACACGAATAAATGTGTGTTCTCAGCCCAGCTCAGCCACAAACAGTGGGCGTCAGGAAAGTCCCCTCTTCTCTGGCCTTTAGTGTCCTCAACTCTAAGGTTCTGGGGTGGGTGGATGGGTAGGTGGGGAAGTGTGTGCAATAAGCTTTAAGGACACTTCTCACTGTTCCTTTTTTGGATTCTATGTATCCTAATATGAGTGACTTAGAAAAAGACTATTTAAAGAAGAATCCCTGAAAATCACTATGCTGTAAGATTTGATTTCTCAGAAATGATCAGGAAGGGAGAATGTGGGACGCCTCATGGTGGGGTGTGTGTGTGTGTGTGTGTGTGTGTGTGTGTCTGTCTGTGTGTGTCTGTGTGTGGTTTTTTTTTTTCTTGTTTTACACTCCAGTGAATCCATCTTTGCAGAGAGTATGAAATGAAAATCTGGCACCTTGCAGTAAAATTAGAGCTGGCATCATTGTCCTTAGAAAAATTAAAAAACACAAAAAGGAAGCCTCAGAAAAATTATGACCAGCTGCCTGCTGGATTCACCCTGCCGAGGAAGCACCTTGTGACACGGTTTACGACCCTGAGGATTATGGCGGTCTCGATGCTATCATCTTAATTGCAGGAGCTTGGCTGCAGTCAGCAGGCTCCCCCGAGCCCCCGGGCTCCGGCCCACATGACAGGCCTGGCTCTCCATCTGACACATTTTTTTCTCCCACTCTACCTCTCCAAATTACTTTCTGGAGACTACAGGTTTCCTGGCTACTGCTGATTGTTTTCTGTTTTTTCTTTCTTTCTTTCTTTCTCTCTTTCCTAAAATGGCATTGTGGAAACCCAAAGAGTGGTGGGGAGAGGAGGGCAATTCATTCTTCTGCCTAGAGTCTACTCCCCAGGTTGCAGGAGGGAGTTGGAGAGGGGAACCCTGTCTTTCCGGGCCACGAGCTGGTGACAATTATGATGGTATCTGAATGTTCGGGGATCACTGGCAACACCAGGATTTGGACCTCAGCCTTGAGACCAAGGGAGCCCCCAGCATCTCAGGAGCCCAGCATCTTTGGGCGGGAAGGGATGGAGAAGTGCTTCTGGCCTAAGACATCACTGGGCACATGTGCTGGGTGTGGTCTATGCTTCCAGAGACATTGCTTGGAGAGGAACTAAGCAGAGGAGGATGCCTGAAGCTCTGGTCTTGAAACCCAACTTCTAGGTCTGAGCCCCATCTGCATACCTTACTTGCTGTACGACCTTGAGAGATTTACCTTCTCTCTCTGGGTCTCAGTTCCCCATCTGTAAAATTTGGACTTGGGATTTGAGCTGGGGTTGCAAACTAGTGGCGCTGAGATTTAGCCTGCAACAGTTGTTTTGTTTGGCCTGAATTGTTCTTTTAAACCAGGAAATTTCATATTTAAAAATAATCCAAATTAAAATACAAAGACTTAGGAAAAAGAGGTTCATGTTCTCTTGTGGCAAAAAGTGGCTAGACCTAGAAATCGACAAGCTGATCCTAAACTCATCTGGGTCAAAAGACCCGAAACAGCCAAAGCAATCTTGAAGGAGAACAAAGTCACAGGACACACACTTCCTGATTTCAAAAGTTACTACAAAACTATAGTAATTAAAACAATGTGGTAGTGGCACAAGGATAGACATATAGATCAATGGGATAGAACTGAGTGTCCAGAAATAAACTCTCATGTTCATAGTCAAGGGTGCCATTTTCAACTAAGGTGCCAAGATAATAAGATGGGGAAAGAGTAGTCTTTTCAACAAATGGTGATGGAACAACTGGATATCCACAAGCAAAAGAATGAATTTGGACCCCTACCTCATACTACTTATAAAAATTAAGTCAAAATAGATCAAAGACCAAATGTAAGAGCTAAAACTATAAAAGTCTTATAAGAAAAGGTAGGTATAAACCTTCATGACCTTGGATTTGGCAATGTTTTCTTAGATATGACACCAAAGGCATAAGTGACCACGCCCCCCGCAATTAGATAAGTTGTATTTCATGAAAATTAAACCTGTTGTGCTGCAATGATACCATAAAGGATGTGAAAAAAGAAAAAGAATGTGAAAAGACAACTCACAAAATGGGAAAGATATTTGCGGATCATGTATCTGATGAGGGACTTGTAATCAGAGTATATAAACAAGTCTTACAACCCAATAATAAGATAACTCAATTTAAAATGGACAAAAAAATCTTAATGGACATTTCTTTAAAGAAGATATACAAATGGCCAATAAACACATGAAGATGTTCAATGTTTTTAGTCATTAGGGAAATGCAAATCAAAATCCTAATAAGATACTACTTCACATCAACTAGGATGGCGATAATCAAAAAGACAGATAAAGTAACAAGTGTTGAGGATGTCGAGAAATAGGAAATCTTCTACATTGCTGGTGGAATGTAAAACAGGCAGCTACTTTGGAATGTAATATGTCTCCACACCCATTTTTTTTTTTTTTTTTTTTTTGGCCGTACGTGGGCCTCTCACTGTTGTGGTCTCTCCCGTTGCGAAGCACAGGCTCCAGACGTGCAGGCTCAGCGGCCATGGCTCACGGGCCCAGCCGCTCCACGGCATGTGGGATCTTCCCGGACCGGGGCACGAACCCATGTCCCCTGCATCAGCAGGCGGACTCTCAACCACTGCGCCACCAGGGAAGCCCTCCACATCCATTTTTAGGCTCTTCCCTTCCCCTTCCCTGGAGTGTTTTACTTCCCCATACTCCCTAGTGAGACACTTGTGTCCACAGGCTCAGCAGTTGGGCTTATGGGTTCCACTGCACCCTTATGGGTTTAGAGTCAGTGTGTGTGTGTGTGTGTGTGTGTGTGTGTGTGTGTGTGTGTGTGTGTGTGTGTGTGTGTGTGAGATCTGGGAACAAATGAGAGGGGAGGCAATGGGCCGGAGGAGTGATCTCTGATTTAGGAGCTAAGAAAGTCTCCCAAACTTCCTCTAGACCACAAACCCAAATGCCTAAAGAGGCTAGGCAGGTTTTGGTCATTCGTGAAGCAGGGGGGTTTGATGGGCAACAGCGAGTAGTGGAGTCTGTGGCAAACTAGGGAGCACAGGCTCTGTCTAAAGGGGAAGCTGCTATTATTTCCTCCCCATTGATGCTTTGTGAGAAAGTGCCAGAAAGGCTTGATCTTTTAATTTTTCAGGAGGAACTGGAAATCTATATTTGTATATAAAAAGTACTGATCTTAAAAAGCATTGGGGCTTCCCTGGTGGTGCAGTGGTTGAGAGTCTGCCTGCCAATGCAGGGGACGTGGGTTCGTGCCCCGGTCCGGGAAGATCCCACATGCCGTGGAGCAGCTGGGCCTGTGAGCCATGGCCGCTGAGCCTGTGCATCTGGAGCCTGTGCTTTGCAACGGGAGAGGCCACAACAGTGAGAGGCCCTTGTACCGCAAAAATAAAAAGCATTGCACAGCATTGCACAAATAGAGTTGTGTGATGCTTTTAAAATTTTCATGTACTGGTCTAGACTACTTGAGGCCTCTTCTCTAGGTGAGGCCACTGGGCATTGGAGGGTCTGAGAACCAGCCTGAACCCAAAGGCACCAGCCTGCCACTCTGGGCATCACCTGAGCTTCCCTCCTGGACCCTCCTTGCTGAGGAATAGCAATAACCAGAAGGATGGTAGGCAAGAGGGAAACCAAGAGAAGGTTCCAGATGATGTGGGTTTTGAGAAAGAGAGAGAGAGAGGGAGGGAGAGAGAGAGAGAGAGAGAGAGAGAAAGAGAAGCAGGGGAGGATATTGAAACAGAATGGAACGATGTGAAGTTGATCTATGTGTGGTAGAAAGAGCACCGACTGGGTTAGGGGTCAAGGGCCCTGAGCGCTCCCATTGGTTAAACTCCAGGTGTTGTGACACAGAGGTAGGTAAGCCATACTTCCTGTCCTATGGTACGCCTAGTCTCTTATGGTAGAATCGGATGGACACTATTCCTTATCTTATATGCCTGTGTAGTATACTGGTTGTTGCACCATATTCAAGGGCTGCCTACCAAGGAGGGAGCCACCTATGCTGCCTAGGGCCTGGACGGAGATGGCTCACCGTGGAGAAAGGAGGGGATGCTTGAGCTGGGTATAGAAGAATCAGTAGGATCCTGTCATCTAGATAAAGACAAGTAGGAGGAGTATTTTAGGCCTGAAGCTATCAAGGCATGTGAAGGCAGGGTTTTCTGGAGTAGTAGTGGGCTTTGTCCAGAGCCGTTGTAGTGTGTGGTGTGGTGATATGTATGAAGAGAATCATGGTGGGAGATGAGACCAGAAAGGAACTTGGATCAGATCATAAATGGCCTCAGTACTGGGTAAAGGGCTTACCAGTGAAATCATAGGGGTGGGGAGGAGCCATGGCAGGCTTTGAAGTCAGAAAGAGCCATGATATATTCATTCATTCATTCATCAAATATATTTTGAGCACTGAGGACTCAGATGTGAGCAAAGCATACCAACTCCTGCCTTCATGGAGTTTTTCGTCTGGGGCAGGGGGAGACGAAAATTAATAAAAGAATCACCCAAACAAGTTCATCACTTAAGACTGTAATAAGAGCAGTGAAGAAAGAGGCGAGGATGCTGTGACTAAGAGCTGGCAGTGGGGGTGGAGGGGGAGCAGAGGAGGCTGGAAACCCAGGTTGCATAGACTCAGCCATGCATACAGGTTTAGATTTTCTTCCAGGTGCCCAATGCCTTTGTACTGCTTTACCCAGGGCAGGACTCAGCCACGACCTTGCTGGGAACGCTGGGCATGGCTCCCACCCACCCCCAGCCCCCAACCTCCCCCTCCCGGCCTCTGAGTCTTGGATTTCACAACTGTACAATGAACAGGCCACTTCCAAGGCCCCATACAACCTCTCCAATTTTCTCCCTCCCCACTGCTGGCCCCCAGCTCGTTGTCTTAGAAGACGCAGCAGAGTCATTGTCAGTTTCACATGCTGGCTTCTCCCCCTTGTCTCCCTGCCTTCTACTTTGGAAGCTCCCTCTGGCCTCCCGGCTGCTTCTACCCTTCATCAGCTCAGCCTTGAGGGTGGGAGGGTGACACTGAGGTGTCCTCCTGATTGCTGAGGCACAGATCCTGCTGAGGAATGCTCCCCCCACCCCGAGGGCTGAGGAGAGCTTATGTGTTCGGGGGGCCCGGGGAGGCTGGGGCCTGGCTGTGGGCCTGGACACTTGTCTAGAACTGAACCTGACAGGGTGTGGGCCACCTCGCGGGGTGGCCAGAAAATTGGCCTGGAGCCAGGGTCCTGGGTTCTAGCTTTGGTCTCATTCTTGATTCACTGTGTGCCCTGGGTAGTCATGGCCCACTCAGCCTCAGTTTCCTCAACTGGAAAGACGAAATAGTTGTTCCAGAGAAGTAGTTTTTATTAATAATCTGGAACTCCCTTTTCTTCGAGGAAAATCTTATGTGCTATCCTGGTGTATTGATATAAACCAGATGGAAGCAAAGTCACTTAGCTTTTTGTGATGGCTGAGGGTCTGGGGTACTGCCCACACAACTGGTCTGACCCCAGGGAGCCCTGGGGTAGATGACCCAGACCGTGTGGTCTCCAGACACGTTGTAACGATGGAGCTGGGGGAGACTCCTGCAACCATTTCAGGGCTGAAAGTGATGGGGTTCCATCCCCCAACTGGATGGGTGAGGCCGGGGAGGTCCAGGAGAATAACCCCACTGCTGCCCCCCTTGGCCCTCTGCACTTGGTCTGGGGGGACGTCTGGGAGTCAAGAGAAGGCTCTCTCCACCCATGTGTCTCCCTGGCTCTGGAGGGAATGTTCTGGTTTGTTTGGGCCCAGTCCTGCTTGCTTGCTCCCTGGGGCCTTCTTTTGCGGAGGCACCAAGCATCCTGCTCCCCACCCCCACCCGGCTTGGTGGAATGCAGAGGGGAGAAGAGCCCAGGCTGAGGCAATGTCTTGAATTAGTTTGCAAACACGTTGGGCTCACCAAAGCCCCACATACATCTTGTCCCCAGCACCCTCTCCCTGGATGTGTGAGCCCATATGTTCCTGGGCAAATGTGCTCTGCCTGCTCGGGCTGCATTTGCAATTAGCTCATCAGGATGCTGTTCTCTAATAGCCCTTTGATGTCCAACGAGCCTCCTAAGCCTGTGTGTTTCCTCTCCTTTGAAGCAGGACATCGTGTTTTGCCAGAAGTCAATGAAACGCCATAGTAGAACAGAACGGTTTAATTCCCTCCTCAGATACAGGGCTGAGGGAGTTCAAACGCACTTCCGCCCACGCCTGCTCCCCCCATCGGCCTGTCAGATGCCCACCTCAGAGGCCTGGTGTGGGCCGCGGCCCCTGGAGGCTGGACCTTATGAGGAGGCTCTGACCCCCTTCACCAGGCAATAGCCCAAACCACCTGGCAGCCTTGGCCTGCCCTTGAGCCTTGGGCCTCCTTCCCTGACTGCACGTGGATTTGACCCTGACTCCTCAGTTGGCTCTCACCTTGATTGGCTATTTCCTCTGACTTGGACCAGGCATGGGGTTCTGGCCTGGCCCCTGGCCCAAGTTCCCCTCTCAGGCTCTGGTGCCCTCTGCACTCTGGTTGGGCTACTTTTGCCTTCAGAACTCCCGTCTCAGCCCTGACAGCTTACGGTGACCGCATGGATTAAGTGTCTAAGGGAACATGCCCCCAAGGCCGGCTGGGGCCTCAGAGTCAGGCCTGACCCCGAGCGGCCTGGTTTTCCCGTGCTGGCTCTCACACGGGTGTGAGCACCTGTGTCTCACATGCTGAGCCCAGCTGCTGCTGTGGGAACTTCAGAGTCCTGCAAACGTCCCTTCCTTGGTGTTTTGGGAGCTGCTAAGGGTGCGGTTCCTTCCTGCATTTTTTTATTAATTTTTTTTTTTTTTTTTTTTGCGGTATGTGGGCCTCTCACTGTTGTGGCCTCTCTCGTTGCGGAGCACAGGCTCCGGACGCGCAGGCCTAGCAGCCATGGCTCACGGGCTTAGTTGCTCCGCGGCATGTGGGATCTTCCCGGACCAGGGCACGAACCCGTGTCTCCTGCATCGGCAGGCGGATTCTCAACCACTGCGCCACCAGGGAAGCCCCCCTTCCTGCATTTTTTGATGCAACCATCACTGCTGCTCACTAGGCCTGCTAACCAAGCCTTCATTGGGGACCTCCAGCCATACCCGTGCCCGCTGGACTGGGCCGGACCAGTTCTCCTGGCAGAGCGTTGCTTCCTCGGAGTTGGACATGCCCAAACCCGATGCTGAGAGCTGTCCTGGGACCCCCCAGAAGACATCCCAGTCCCCCTCATTATCTGCTGCCTGGTTCAGAGCTGGGAGGTTTGGACATAGACCCCTGCATGTTCCTTGTGAAATTACAAGGAGCATATTCCCTGCCTGGGTGTCATATTGGCTGAGGGGTAGAGAGTTCCATGCAGGGGATTTGAATCCCAGTGAGTTATTCATTCACTGATTAATTCACTCACCAAAACTTGGTTGAGCTCCTATTAGGTGCCTCACCCCATCTGCCCTCATGGAGCTTATACTCCAGTGGTGGGTACACCCCATTGCACAAATAAACAGGAGGTGTTTATTACTGGACAGGAGAGAGCAAAGCTAGGATGAAAATATGACAGGGAACGACCAGAGGCCAGTGTAGGTAGCGTGGTCAAGAACTTCTTTGAGGAAGTGACATTTAAGCTGAGGCTTGGATGACGAATAAGAGCCAGCCATGCAAAGCTCCAGAGGGAGAGCGTTTCCAGAGGAGGAAGGAGCGGTGCAGAGGCTGGGGCCGAGGATAAGTCTGGTAGGTTCAGGATCAGAATAGGGCTGGTGTGGCTGAAGCATGGTGAGTGAGAGGGGCAAACAAGGTGGGAGATGGTGTGGAGAACTCGGGGGGGTGCCAATCACAGAGGGTCTCATGGACTAGGATGAGAGGTCAGATTTGATTCCAGTGAGAAGGAAAATCCTAGGAGGGCTTGATGACCAGAGAGACTGGGTCAGATACAACCAGGGCATTATCATTTCACTTCCTGAAGCCTCAGTTTTCTCATCTGTAAAATGGGCATAATAATAGCTCCTCCATAGGCTGGAATAATGAAGGAGGAGAGAGTAGAAGAATAAAACTGGATCATGAATTATGTGCTGAGATGAACTGTAACAACTGAAGGTAGCTCTTCTTTTTCAGTTTCCAGGAAACCAGGATGAAAACAGAACAGGTTACCTAGTGGTAGGAATCACCCAGCTTAACAGGGGAGACCATTTCTAGCCCTAAGTTTAGAAAGGCATTTACCCCTGAAGGCTTAGATGCCCTATCCCTTATTTTCTACATCATTCCTACGCTCCTGAGACATCCTGATCACCTTTGGCCACTGGTTGGTTTAGGACGGACCTGGGGAGATGGAAATAGGACCCAGGCTACTCCTGGCTTAGCTGTAAACTGCACTTACCTATAGATTTGGAATAGCTGCCAGTGAGCTACTGCCCTCAGCTTTATCTCCCATGGTCTGTGCCCTGGTCAGGGGCTAGTAAGAGGGCCTGGTAACTATCCAGAGGGTCTGGGCTGAATCTGGCTCCAGGCTCTGGTGTTTACTTCCTTCGGGTTTTCTTATTTGAAACCCACGACTTGTAAATAATCTATGGGTTGTTGGTAAAGATGGAGCAACTTATGATGGTACAGAGTCGCCGTTGGATATGGTAGTCTGACTCCTGCCATGGTTTGCCCTTTATGAGCTGTATGATTGGGGAAAATCACATTAACCTCCTGGGCTACAGTGTCCCAGTCTGTCACACAGGATGGGGATCTCTTTCGGGAGGGCTGTCGTGAAATCAGAGCTAATACCCCATCAGGTCTGGCCATGACAGAGCTCTACACCCCATTCTTTTTATTCACGAATGTAGCTGCAGCTGCAGAACCACAGCCAAATTGTGAATTAGTGATATTGGTTCCAAGGATAATCAATTGTTGAATAAGTCTAGATCTTGGCCGGCCAGGTGATGTTTGAGGTAACTGGCAAATGGCTTGAAAAAATGAATGGCTTTAAGGCAACTCCAGACAGCCTTCCCAGGTCCTCCCAGCAGAAGCAGAGGCGGTGGAAGAGAGGACTTCAGCCCATCCCTATATCTGTGGCTGGGAACCGGGCAGGGAGCCCAGGGGGCAGACACGTGGTTGACTCCTCTCCAGGCCACTTACAGCTGAGGGCACGGGGCCCAGCACAAGTAGATGCTCAACGTTCAAACACGAGTCTGTTTACTGCTAGATTCCAATGGTTTTAAGCAAGGCGTGGCTGGGCCTTTAAAAATAAACAAATCAAATGTGCTGATTCGCTTTGACAATCTCCTCATTCATGCCTTTTGCTTGGTCCTCTTCTACTGGACCCACTGCTTAGATACTGTCCTTTACTTGCACCCCCTAACACATTCATAGACACTCATACGCGTTCTCGCACCCTCACTCACACACACCCACACACATCCCTCAAGTGTACTCAGAGAACAGCGCTGCAGAGGGACTAAGAGCTCCATTCGAGCGCCTGGAGTTTGATCCTGGTTCTAGCACGCCATTGCTATGGGACCCTGGGCAAGTAACTTAACCCCTTTGAGCCCCGTCTGCAAAATGAATAGAAAAATACCATGCGTAACTCCTGTTGCCAAGAAAGGCATGTAAAGCAGTCAATGTGGCACCTGGCAGGTAGGAAGTCCTCAATAAACGCTAGCTATTCATCCTGCAGTATCCCCACGTGCACTTACACACCAGCACTCGAGAAAAAGCACATCTAAACACGCAGCGAAGAATCGGGGCTTTTCCCCTCTGTAAGCCACTGGGCCAAGAGACAAGCAGGGTCTGGGCCCGGTTGTGGCAGAATGGTGCTTGGTCTCGGGTCGGGGTATGGCCTGCGGGGGGCCATGCTGGGCAGGGAGTAGCAAAGGTTTCTATCTGGGAAGAAACGGATGGGAGCCAACAATGGCCTCTCATCCTCTTGTCAGAAGGCTGAGGAATAAAAGCCAGCTGGCTTTTGTCTCTATCAAGTGGTCTTTTATATGGAGAGATAACAAAGGACAATTAATATAGCAATTGGAAGCAACCTTTGATGCCCTGGTAATTTCTCTGCCTTACAATTATCGAACAATCAGGGTTTTCCAGGCTCCCAATTAAATCACAGTCGGAAACAGAGACAGGCAGAAAGTGGACATTGCAGCTAGAGGCCACACTGACCCAAGGAAGGACAGCGATCTGGGACTCCAGGGGAATGCCCGGGGTGGGCGTGGTGGCAGAAAGAAGGGTCTGGGTTGAAAAATGAGCCTCCCACCTGGGTGGCAGCTGGACCAGCCTGGGAGAAGAGCAGATGCCGTTGCTGATGGAAGGTCTGGGAGGGAGCATCTGGCCCCCGACGCTGGCACACACCTCGGAAAAGCAGGCTCTTGGCACGCCTGCTTGCCCAGGCTGGCACACCCTGGGATCAGGAGCCGGCCCTGTGCTCCATCTGGGGGAATCAGCATTAGCGGAGGCTGGTCCTCTAACTCACAGAGGGGTCGCCTCTGTGCTCATGCAGGCACCAGCCTATTGCACCTCTGAGTTTCCTCCAAGGGCAAAACACTCGATGATTCAGGTTTAAGTAGCATCAGAGAGAAAGGTCGGTTCTCCCTGAGAAGGCCAGCTCCCTGCCTGGAGCAGCCATCATGATGGGTCCTCCCCAGCTGCTCTGCATCAGGACAGCTGTTTAGGCTGTTCACAGCTAGGTGCACCTGCCCTGGCTTCAGTCCCCCATTTTGGAAACTGGTCCTCGAAATTCTCCTCTTCCTCATTCATCGTTAATGTAGCCTCTACTTATTCAGCCCCTCTGAGGCGCCGGGCTAGGAACACCACTCACATTACCTTATGTGAGCCCTACAACAACCCTTACGAAATACTTACTATTGTGTCTGCCTTATGGAAGAGAGAATAGTTTTCCCTGAGGGTACATTACTTACCTACAACTATGTTGCTCATAAATGGCACAAACAGAATTCAGACCTATATCTACCTGACTTCAAAGATATAGCCTTAACCACTGGACCACACGGCCTCCCCTTGATTGTTGCAAAATAGACGGGAACCAAGCTGGGCCGCCCAAAGCACAGTCAGCTCACACAGCAGGAAGGGTGTTTGGAATGCTGCCCCTGGCCTGGCCACTGCTGTCACCATGCCATCCCTTGAGAAGCCTTTAATTATGCCTGTGTCTTTGTGTCACCTGCTTTCTACTCAGAGTCCTGAGTGGGACCATCCTGTCGGCCAACGCTAAACCCCATTCTCCTGCCCTGGAAGCTGAGAAAAGAAAATTCCACTTCCTGGACAATATGAGGGATTTTGAACCCCTGCACCCCACATACTTTGGGACTCTCTCAAATAGAAATCAGGTTTGGAGGCTGGGAACCAAAAAGAAAAAGTACATTTGTCTAGTTCAGATTCCTAAGAAACGTCATCCCCATCCTCACCCCTTAACACATGGGAAACATGCTGGGATTGATTTGGGATATCTGTGGTCTTGTATGGGGAGGTGGAAGCACATGACACATAGCCTCCATCTGAGATCCCATCTTCCTACTTTCCTTTATGGATGGAGATGTTGCGGCCCAGAGAGGTTAATATACCTGCAGAAGGTCACACAGCTGCTTAGTGACATTATAATTATAAATGAAAATTCCACCCATGTATACCAGCTTGGGGTGGCTGGTCTGAATCAGTGAATGTTGCATGAAAGGACTTTTCCTCCTTTCCTCCATCCCTTTCTCTCTGTTTATGTTAACTAGCAAGACCTATGATAAATGCTCTGGGAATACAGGTTAAGTACGAAACTTGATCTCTGAGCTCAGGGAGCTATCCAAGGACTCCCAGGATTCAGGAAGGGTGAGCAGAGGGTGCCAAGAGCAAGCTCTGCTGGTTTAGACAATGACTTGGGTCTCCTCATCCTCTTGCTTGAGGCCAAGGGACGTCTGAGCTATAAGAAGCCCTCATAAAGTTGTAAGGAAGAATGATGGCAATTTCTCAAGGCTGATTAGGGACAGAGTTGCTGGCAGAAGGTCCATGGGATGGCACATGGCCCACCTTTGGGCCATGCTGGGGATACGCCAGTCCTTGTCCCACAGAGAAGATCTCTGTTTCCTTGTCTGTGAAGTGAAGACCATGGTCAGACTTATTTTACAGTGTTTTTTTTTTCATGAGGATTAAGTGGTGTGTGGTGATTAGAGTGCTTTGTAAACGGTGAAGTGCGTGCACACTTGTTACTAGCATTTTGTGAAGCTGGAGGTCCAAGGATGCCAGCTCCTCTGAGACTGATGGAAGTTTGGAGGCCCTGGGGCTCTGAGAAGGCCTGGATTTTAACTCCAAATCTGCATGGTTTTGCTGCTCTAAGGCAAGAACCTAGAGGAAAGCAAGTGGTATCATGGAGCCCATGGAAGAGCCTCAGATGGGAGCCTGTGATCTGGGCCTCATCCCGGGCTGCCTGGCTATGGAACCTTGGGCCAGTCTCTGCTGATTCCTGGGTCTCAGTTTCCTCATCTGTAAAATGAGGCAGAGGTGGAGGGACCACAGGGGTGGGTGAAATAATAGAGTAGTCAAGAGCTCAGGGTCTGAGCTGAGGCGTGAGTTCCAATCCCAGCGTCACCGCATGTGAGACATGCAAATTGCTTGACTTCCTCCTTCTCCCTCCTGGACCTCAGTTTCCTTATCTTTATAATGGTATAATAACATCACGTCTCCCACGAGGTCACTGTAAGCCTCCAAAGAGCCAGTATGTGGCAAATGCTGAGGATGGTTCCAGTGGTGAGTGCCGAACCCTTGAGCGGTTTTGTCGCTGCCACAGATTTCTTCTTCTTCAGACATGCTCTTGTTCTATGGATAGGGATGGAATGTTTTACGGGGGAGCAAAGTGCCCTAGAATAGATGAGCCCCAGGACACGGCGCCCAGGGGAGGGTGACAGTGGGGGGTAAACTGCAGCAGCTTGTTTACTTGGCGTTAGCCCACTGACACCCCGCCTCCCTCGAAAGCCAGACAGAGCCTCTAAACTTATCCACCTTTGGAGGACGTTGGGAGGCTCATGCTTATATTTCTGAATTCCTTCCTCCTGGGGAAGCCCCCGGCAGCCTCCATGCCAAAGCTGCTTTTGGGGATTAGGGGCGAGCGACGGCCCAGCACTGTGGGGGTTAATGGCTCCTGGCCTAAGAGGGGTGGGGTGCACGCTCGCTGATGCAGAGACAGCAGGGGAAGGGTACTTTATTACGATGTATGACTGGTTCCTTGGCTGCTTCATCATCTGCCCATGTGCACGCAGAAGCTAATAAGCGATTCGCTCTATTTTGCCCCTGAGTGTGCCTCCCGCGGAGGGAAATTATTGATTTTTAACACCAGACACATAAGCTCGAAGCTGTTCCCTGTATTCTTTGGTCCCCGGCGGTACCCTGGTGGACAAAGTTGGCCGTTTCAGGCATCAGACACCCACACAGCAGAACCAGGTGGTCATCACCTTGCCACCACGAGGTGGAGGAACCTTGGTGTTCTCTGAGCTGGTCCTGCTGACTGAGGTGCCAGCCCTCCAGACTCGCCCTCATTCCAGTCCACTGCCTTTCCCGGGCTTGTGGGTAATGGACTGCTGAGCGATTGAAGGAAGTGAGGTCCAGGTCCGGGAGAGAGGGTGCTGGTTCTGGGGAGTAGAAGTGAGCACTGGACGTGATTCTGACCTCTGAGACGGGACAGCTCTAGGGCTGTGGTCATCACTTTATCTCCTCCAAGCCCACAGTTTACATCTGTAAAGTGAGGGTTAAATGGCCACTGTGTGTGTGAACCCATAGAAGATGGATGGACAAGCTTCCCGGGTATTAACCACGGCTCTCACCATGACCCAGGGCATCTGCAGTGTGTGTGTTAACACGCTACAGCATCGAGCATCCCTGGGCTATCAGGCTGGGTGGAGACTTCCCTAGCTGCAGTCCTATCTGCTCATTTTCCAGGTGGGAAAACTGAGGCCCAGGGAAGGTGAGTTACAATGAATCTTCTTGTTTCCTGTCTCAATCTCCATCCACCCTCAGATCAAACACCCAAAATATTTTCTTCTGTTTTCTTATCTGCTTTGTAAAGTGTCTAAATATATTTCGCTTTCATAATTAGAAAAAAAACTGTTACAATAATGCAAATCCATTGCCATTTTTTTCTTTTCAAGAAAAGGCAGAAAAGTAAATGTCTCAAGGACATTTGAAGAAGGCACAAAGTTTGGCAAATATCAATTACATCAAGCTTATGATCTATATGATTTTAAAGAAATTTTAGTGATCTTTTCCCGCGGCCTGCAGAAGAAACCAAAACTCCTCCACCCAACGTCCAAACCCTCTTCCTGTCTGTTCTTAACCACCCATTTCCCAATACCATCTGTACTCACACATTCTCTGCTCAAAGCAGCCCCCTGCCTGCTTCCTCTCCCTCCAACCCCACATGCCATTCTTCCAGCTCCCAGCTACTACCTCTGAACTTCCTTCTTTTAATTAAAAAAGAAAACATTTTTTTTTCAGCAATAAAGCCATTCCCTCATCTCACTCAAAAAGTCTGGAGGTGGGCAGGGGTTTAATGATGGAGTCAAGGGCCAGGCTCTCTTTTCTGCTCCAACATCCTCAGCATGCTGCATGTATGCCCTCATAGTTATTGCTTCATGGTCGCAAAACTGCTGCCACAGCCCCAAGCATCAGCTCTGCACTCAAGGCATAAAAGGGAGAAGGGCAGCACTAGCAAATCTCTCTGTCGTCAAAAAATGAAAGCTTTCCTAGAAGCCCCAAGCTGCCTTTCTGAGATATTCCATTGGCCAGAACTCATCAGGTGACCACTTCTAGTTGCAAGGTAGTCTGGGAAAGTAAACATCAGCCAGAAGGGAATATCATTACTTGATTGGTCCAGACAAACCATGATTCATTTCTAGGGGCAGGGCACACTGTCATTCTGAACAAAATAGAAGTTTTGATAGCAAAGAAGTGGAAAATGGCTTTTGGGGAGGCGTTTTCTGGTGACATCCTGGGCACCGTGTTTTGTGACTGAAAGCCTTGATGTCCTTGATCTTACCCACGTCCACATGGGTAATTCTATCTAATGACCCACCAAGCCATTGATTCTCAATTTATCATGAGAGTCTGATACTTCCTGGGTCAATCTCCTGAGTTCCAAAGCCCTCATCCAGCCTTGGCCATAGGCACCCGCTCCTCCTTGCCCACTACAGGGCAGGCTCCACATCCAGATCCCTCATCCCTAGTCTTATTCTCTGACTTCAACCTCCCATCTCTCCAGATCTTTTCACCCTCTACTCCTGTTTTTATTTTATATTTGTTAGTTAGTTTGACTCTATCCAGCCCTCCTATCCTCTAGTCCAGAGTTGCAAATTCTTTCTTAAAGGGTCAGATAGTATTTTAGGCTTTGTGAGCTATACAGTCTCTGTTGTAACTACTCAACTCTGCCTTTGTAACACAAAAGCAGCCAGAGACACTGCATAAAGAATGGACATGGTTGTGTCTAATAAAACTTTATTTACCAAGCAGGCAGTGGGTTGGATTTGGCCTCAGGACACAGTTTTCTGATCCTTGCCCATCACTGCCTTCACTGGGCTATCTCACCTAGACTCCTTGGAATATTGCTTTCACCCTTCACTTCAGGCCCCTTGGTATCTTTACCCCCATACTATTCATTGTGATATAGCCGATCTTTAATGAGAATTCTGGGTGTCAAGTTCTAGGCTAATTGCTTTATCTACGAGGTGGAAAATATTAATCCCATTTGCCTGATGGGGCTCAGAGTTGAACTGTAGACAGTACGCTCCAGACCCCCCCCACTGGACAACACTCTCCCCTGCTCCTTCCCCTACGGGTGGCCTCCTCCTGTCAGATGTGACAGGGTCTGCAGAAGTCCTTAGGCTGCTGTGAACTGATGGAGCGCTCTAGACGTTCACCTGAGCCTCTGGACCCCTACATGTTCATGGCCCAGTCTCAGCTGAACCCTCTGCAAAGCCAGCCATCTTTACTCGACTCAACCCCTCCATACCCTACTTACGACCACCCTTTGCCCTCTCCTATCTCCGTCATCACACCTCCGATGTCACTGAGGACATGGAAGCCACCATGCAAAAATATTCGCTCGGCTTCCAGCCTCCCACCCCTCCCTCTCATTTCTGTGTCGGACCCCCTTCCTGCCCTTCTCAGAGGTCTCCCGATCAGGCCTTAACCTCCCGTGCATCACGGAGTCCACCTTTCCCTGCCTCCTCAGGGGGCTTGCTTTGTTAATTATGCCTGGTTTCTTGAGAAGTCCTTCGCCACTGTCTGTAATCCTACCCTGTCTCCCTCATCTTAAAGCAACAAACAAACATAAAAAAAACCAGCCCTCTCCTCAGCCTGCCCTCTAGACACTGCTCCTTTTGTCTCCTTCCTTTCACAGCCTAGTGTCCAGACATAACAAGAGCCTCCCCTCATGATCTCCACTGTCTCATCTCCCATTAACCGTTCAACCCGCTGAAATCATGTGTTCCCTCTCTGTACTCCCCTGAAATTGCTCCCACTGAGGTCACCACATGACCTCCTAATTGCCAGGTGCCATGGGCTTTTCAGTGCCCCATCTTGCCTGACCCCTCTGTGGCACCTGACCTTGCCCAGCATTTCCTGTTTCTCGAGACCACCTCCTCCCTGGCCCTTCTCCCCAGTTCTCCCTCCTGCCTCCTTCCCTCCGTGCTCAGCCTCAGTGTCTTTTGCTGGTTCCCCTTCCTGAGACTTCTGCATTAGCTTAACGCTCTCAGGAGCTCTGCCCCTGGCACACCTCCTCTCTAGGTGAGTCTGACAGTTCTCTTGGCCTCAATGATCACTCACGTCTGGTTATCTGCCCAATGGCTCTCTCTAGCACAGTCCTCCCTGCTAAATATCTGAAGGCTTCTAGAAATTTCCAGCTGGATCAAGATGCCAACACTGAAGGTATGATCTCTTCCTCCCAATCCTACTCCTCCTGGAAGCCTTATTTCCCCAATGGCCACAATATCAATTCATTCATACAAGCCAAGAGTCAAGAGCTATCCTAAGCTTGTGTCTGTCTCTCAGGGCCCACATCAGATTGGCTGCCAGATTCTGTCGATTCTGCCTTTTTTGTCTCTCCAGATCCAGTCTATCCCTTCCTCTTCAACTCTTCTGTTTACATGTCTCTTGGGAATAATTTAATTGTTTGACTCAAGTGTCTACATGTGGGCCTCTGGCAACAATCATTCCTCTGCGGGGCTTCCATTCCTCATGGATGCTGGCTTCCAACACAGCAAGATGCTCCCCACGGCTCAGGATTCCTTCATTTGGGGTTAGTCGGCCCCTTTTCTCAACCTCTGACCCAAACAACCGAGTCTCTTCAGGAGCTGGATTGCCCACGAACCCTCCCTGCACGCTCCCACACCACTCTGACTGCTGTTGCATGGAAAAAACCCAAGCTTGCTCAAGAACTTCCTAACTTTTCTTTCTGGACTTTGATGAATTAGTTCGATATGAAATGGGTCACTGCACACATGGTAAACCATTCAGATATTACAGATGCAAATAGACAAAGAACTCTTCTTCTCCTCAGAAATATCTGACACCCCAGTTCTCCTTGGCAGGGGCAGTGACTGTTACCACTTCTATAGTTTTTCAGAAATGCTACTTTTGTTCACATGCACAGATGTGTTTCCAGCCTGCATTATCGAGTACCAGAGCCACATGTGACTATTTACATTTAGATGGATATAAATTAAAATTAGATATTCAGCTCCTCATTCACACTGGTTGCACGTCCAGCATCACTAGCTGAATGTGGCTTGTGGCTACCTTACTGGACAGTGCAGATCTAGAACATTTCCAACATCACAGAAAGCTCTAGTGGATGGCGTCTAGTTGATACAGTGCTGTGCACCCTGATTTTGTAAAAAACAAAAAGAATTTTATCTTAAAGATAATGCCTCCACCTCATTCCTTATCATTATTGCATATCATTAGTTGTTTAACCAAGTTCCCTAGTGATGGACATTTAGGTTGTTTTCAGGAGTTTGCTGTTACAAACAACTTTACCACAGACTTTATGTATATACGTATTTATGTCCATGCACGAGTGTGTCTACAGGATACAGTTTTACAAGTGGATTTGCAGGTTCAAAATGTATGTAATTTTTAAAATATTTATTGGAAAATTTTCCTCACATGACAATTACTCCATAACAGCGGGACACACATTTATTTCCACATGACTTCTTCAACAACACACATTATTGAGTTTTTCCATTTTCTATTTAATAGGTGAAACATTATACCACATTATTATTTTACTTTCCATGTTTAAAAGTATGAGGGATTATAAGTCATTTATATATAATTTTTTTTCTCTGAAATGCCCTTGCCCTTTCTTTACATTGGATTGTTGTTTTTCTTATTGATTTACAAGATCTCTTTACATATATTAGCCCATTGTCAGATGGCCTGCTATTCTTGTAATCTGGGTTTGTCTCCACATCTCTTCCTTACCAGGAAGAATTGTTTCATGCTAATGTGACTAATGTTACCAGTATTTTAATGGCTTCTGAATTTTGTGTCTTAGAAAAGCCTTCTTTAATGTTATGAAAGGTACTCTTATATTTTCCTTTACTTATTTTATCGCTTAATTTTTTTTCTTTCCTATTTGATCAATGTGGAGTTAATTTTAGTGTAAGGAGTGAAATAGAGATCCACATTATTTTTCCAGCTGGCTAGCCTCAAATT
Organism: Kogia breviceps; assembly: GCF_026419965.1. Classification (NCBI taxonomy): domain Eukaryota; kingdom Metazoa; phylum Chordata; class Mammalia; order Artiodactyla; family Physeteridae; genus Kogia; species Kogia breviceps. The sequence goes on from NC_081311.1 coordinate 55,717,764, forward strand.
ATTTACTGAGTGATGCTTCTTCTAACGAACTAAAATGTCAACTTTACTATAGTATATGAGTTGCAGGAACTTCTCTGTATCTTGGTTACCAGATTTGTAAATGAAAATAATAATTTAGGGTTGTTGAAAGGGCTAATGAGATAATTATGAGTATGTAGAACAGTGCCTGGCACAGAGTAGGTTCTCAATAAATGCTATCATTACTGATATTCCCTCCAGATATATATGTCTATTTCTGGACCTTCTGTTCTATTCATTTAGTCTGTGTACCGTTCAGGATTTGAAATTGCAAGCAAAGAAACCTACTCTGCCAACTGGAGCAGAAAAGGGATTTATCAAAATCTCCTGGGGGACTCTCCAGGGAGGCCAGAGAATCAGACCTGGTGGCTGTGCAGCCAGGAAGCTGGCCTCCTTGGAGGACTGTTCTGGGGAAGACACCATTGCTGCTACCACCTCTGGGCACAAATCTGAAGCCCTCCCTGATGGCACTTGGGGGTGGGGGTGGTCATCAGGAGCCCCTACCCCCTACTTCTCCCACCCACAAGTCTGGTGTCTCCACCACCTCCCCCATCAACTCAGATCACGTGTGGCACCTGCTTTCCTATTACCCTCTCCTAATCCAGGTCTCATGTGGGACCACCTGGTTGGCTGAATCTAGGTCATATGCCTGGGTGCTAGCTGTTGGGACTTTTGGATCACACTAATATAGATCAGTTTAGGGGGAAGTGGAATCTTTACAACAGGTCTCTTCTAATCCGAGAACAGGGTGCGTTTTCATTTATTGAAATCTAATTTTATGTCTTTCAGTAGAGTTTGATAATTTTTTTTCCTATAGATTAGGCTCATTTTGTATACAGCATATTTTAAGGTTTTTCAAATCTTTTTATTACTGTAAACAGGATCTTTTCTTCATTTAATTTTCTAACTGGTTATTTTATACAGGAAAGCTATTGATTTTTTAATATACTGATTCTTACTAAAATCTTTTAGTGTTTTTCACACTTTTTAAAAAGTCTGGGATTTTCTCCTTGTTTTAAAAGTGTATAATCAGATGACCAATAACTGATGATCATTTTTCATGATCTTTTCAATGTTCTACTTCCTAATTCTTTCTCTTCTTCATTTGCATTGGCTAGTAGGTCAAAACAATGTTTAATAATAGTCATGACAATAGGTGTATCAGCTTACAATAACTCTGTATAACAAACCACTCAAAGCTCAGTGGTTGAAAATAATAATTTATCCTCGTTCATATATCTGCAGGTCAACTGAGGGGGACTGATCCAGGCTGGGCTTGACTGGGTTTGGCTCCAGACTGCAAGTGGGTCCAGGTTTGCTCTGTGTATTTTTCATCTTCCTTGACCCGCTAGCAAACCATGGCATCCTTTTCTATGATGATGATGGAAATGCAAAAGTGGTGAATAGAAACACATGATGCTGCTTACATCAGTCCTCAGAATTGGCACTCTGTCATTTCTGCCCACCCCCCGCCAGACAAAACACGTCACATGACCAAGCCAAACCTCAGTGGGGTGGGAAAGATACCCTGTCTTTAGGAGGAGAAACTGCAAAATCACATGGCTAATGACATGGACACAGGGAGGGATTAAGACTTGCACAATGAGCAAATTACAGTGGCATTCTTTGCTTCTTCCTGACCCTAATGGAATGGATTCTAGTGATTTGCCATCAGAAATGACTGTGAATTTTGGCTTGAGTTGTGATATATACATATATATACACACACACACACATATGACATGTATATATAACTACAGATATAGGTAAATACAGGTACAGATATATATATATATATATATATATATATATAAAAGTATATATGTGTAAAAATTCATATTAAGGAAGTTCCATATTTTTCTGTTTAATGAAGAGTTGTTTTTTTTTTTTTTTTTTGCGGTATGCGGGCCTCTCACTGTTGTGGCCTCTCCCGTTGCGGAGCACAGGCTCCGGACGCGCAGGCCTGGCGGCCATGGCTCACGGGCTTAGTTGCTCCGCGGCATGTGGGATCTTCCCGGACCAGGGCACGAACCCGTGTCTCCTGCATCGGCAGGCGGATTCTCAACCACTGCGCCACCAGGGAAGCCCTAATGAAGAGTTTTAAATCAGGAATCGAAGTTGAATTTTTTATCACCTACTTTCCCAGAATATATGGAGAATTACGTGGTTTTCTTATTGATATTTGATATTGTGAATTATATTAATTGATTCCTTCATAGAAAACCATCCTCGCCTCAGGGAATAAACTCAATGTAGTGGTAGCATATTACCCTCTAAAAATATATTTGTGTTCTCCTTGCTCATATTTTATTTAGAATTTTGCATTTATGTTGTTTTAAAGATAGGACCATAGTTTTTTGGTGACGGTGTTCTTTTTTTCTGGATTTTGTTTTCACCATTATACTGGATTCTTAGATTCATTTTAAAGTCCTTTCCCCCCTTCCCACAATGTTCAGGAGCACTTTAAATAGCACTGCCGTTATCTACTTCTTGAACTTGTGATGGATTTCACCTGTGAAGCTGTCTGGGTCTAGTACTTTAATGAATAGAGGCTCTTTGACAACATTCTCAGTTTCTTCTCTGTAATTGGACTATTTAGATTTCCCATCTTTTCTGAGGTTAGTTTTCATCATTTATATTTCTAGAAAATCACCCATTTGTCCATGTGTTCAAATCTATTTTCAAAACTGAGTAATGCTGTAATTCTTTTAATTTCCTCTCTATATGGTTATTTCCCCATTTTCATTCCTAAATATATGTATTTGCACTTTTTTCTTGATTCATTTAGCTAGTGATTTATCTATTTTGTTTCTTCACAATATCAAAGCAGACACAGGGTCAAGAGCCAGTTCCGGCTTTGACTCCCTCTATGACCTGTGTGTACACTGCCCTCTTAAAACCTCAGGGCAGTGTCCAGACTCCTGATCTCAGCATACAGACCTTTCATCTGGCCCTTGGCTTTGGCCTTGATGAACTCCCTGAAGATTTCTCCACATTCCAGTGCTTTCTATGGCCTCCAGACCTATAGACGTGCTGCTCCTGGTGCCTGAAACGCCTTTCTGTCCTTTGTCTCAACCCCACTCAGCAAACTCCTACTCATCCTTATGGACTTAGCCCTGAGGCCCCTTCTCCTAGAAACTTGGGTTTCCAATGCCCAATCTTGGTAGGGTCCTTCACCTGTGGGTTCTCATCCCAGTCTGGCCAACCTCTCCTGATCCCTGAGCATGTCTGCTTGCTCGTCTGACTTACCCACTAGAATGTGAGAGCTCTGGAAGCAGAGGCCTGCAGTCTCCATCACTGTATCCCCGGTTCCCAGCACAGGGCTTGGCAAAGAGTCGGCAGGCAGGCAGCGTTTGTGGAAGAAAGACAGGAAGGCTGTAGATACACACAAACTATATAACAAACACATCCGGGGATTCTCACAGGGATTTTCCCTGTTGGCATACTCTCTGCTCCCAGCCCTCCTGGGAACAGCTGAAATCCAGGGCTGTAATTCTCACACCAGTTATATTGAAATATTCAATGTCTAGAGAACAGCGTTTGCTCAGCACTTAGCTTAGGGGCTGTCAGCACCCCTGCTTACATGCTTCCATGTTTCCGATGCTGCATTTGTCAGCTCCAGCTCACATGCCTGGCTGATATGTCGGGAGCCTTGCTTGCTGCTATGGCAGACTCTTCTGATGGACCCCTGGGGCTGCTACATTTCCTGGCCTTTCATTAAATCCAATACATATTTTTAAAACACCTGTTTTGCGCCCAGCTCTCTGCTGTTATGTGGTGTCCTGTCTGCTGAAGGGACGACAGAAACATCGAAGTGAGAGAGGAGTGGGCTGGAGGACAGAGAGTAAGGATGGGGAAAGAGGTTGATGTGACGGCAGAGAGCAGTCAGGATGGGACCTGGTCCCAGGCCTTCTACTCCGCTCATCTTGAGCTAATCCTCAACGCCTGGTCTTCATGGTGGTTTCCCTGCATCTCTTCTTCTTTTTCTTTTGTTTTGGCCGTGCCGCACGACTTGCAGGATCTCAGTTCCCAGACCAGGTATTCAAGCCAGGCCACGGCAGTGAAAGCCCAGAATCCTAATCACTAGGCCGCCAGGGAACTCCCTCCCCGCATCTCTTCTGATGGGCGATGGCCTGGCCTTACTGATCGCTCAATATTATACATACTGCTCCTTCCCTTCAAGCCACAGAGGGCAAGCTGGCCTTTAGCTTAAGAGAAATGGAGAAGCATCAAAAGGTTCTTTGCAGGGAGTAAGATGATCAGATTTGGGTTTAGAAAGATCACGCTGGCTGCCAATAGAGTATGGGTTGGAGAAAGCACGAAGGAGGCAGGAAGACCATGGGAGGATGTTCCAGTCTTCTCGAGGAAGGATTTTGGCGGCCCGCAGCATGGTGGGGCTGCAGAAATGGAGAAGGGGGTGGATTCAAAGGGTGTCTGGGATGGGCTTCCCATTGCTCGTGGGTAGTGAGAGCAGAGGGAGAGGGAGAGGAATGCATCAAGGCAGACGCTGGAAGGGGTTTGGGTGGGGGACTGGCCCCCACAGAGAAAAGGAACACTTTAGTGAAGATGTTTCAGAAGAACACTGGGCACCTCCAAGGATGCTTGCCTGCCTTGCTTTTTGTTAAAGCCACAGCTACCAAATGTATAGTGATTTAGTGATTTTCCTAGATACTGGGGAAGATTAAGGGGATATCTTTCCCATATCTGAGTTATTAATGTTCTATCTTCTATGCTGTAGCTCCATGGAGGCCAGGGCCATTTGCGAGCACAGAGCCTAAATTTCCTTTACACTGTGACTCAACATGCATCTACTGAGTCCCTCCTGGTGACTGGGTTAGGCAGCCTCCTTACTCTCAATCACCCCATTAGTAAACTTCCCTGGGGGTATCACTCTCTGTGATACGTAGAGAGATGTACACAGAGAGAGTGCCCTGAGATCACAGAGGACAGCGTATCCAGACCTGGGGGAGAGGAGGAAGGCTTTATAGAGGTCTTGATGTATGAGTAGGAGTTTGCCAAGGAGATTGGAGATGAAGAGCATACCAGGAGGGTGAAAAGCAGGTAGAGGCATGGAGTGGGGACTAGAGAACATGGAGAAGTTGGAAAGGGAATGGCTGGAGATGAAATTGAAACCACAGGCTGTGGAAAGGTCCTAAAGGGCCTAGAATGCCACGCTTAAGAGGTGGGACTTATCCTTGAAGCATAAATAGGCTTCCTTTTGTACATCGTCATCATCTGATTGATAGCGGTTGCCTGGAGCATGTGTTAAGAAGGATTCTGAGGTGGAGTCAGGGGAAAAGAAGGACATGACTACTAGTGATGCCTGCTTGGCTGCAGGAGTGGAGCTGGCAGTCTGAGTGCAGGGATTTGCCATCTCTGCCATAAGAGGCGAAGAGCCACTGAAGGAAAGTAAAGGGTGGGGCTGAGGAGTGAGGGCTAAGAACGTGCCCTGGAGAAAATCAGCTGGAAGCTCTGGGGAGTACAAGTTGCTGGGAGGCCAGACTAAGGCCACGGTGCCAATGAGCCAACAGCGAGTTTAAAAATATCTGAGGAATGAATGAACTACCAGGTGTGTCTGCAAGGCAAAGGATAGACCTTATTGTAGCTGCTTCTGTAATGAGGGCGTGCAGGAGGAATAAAGAATTTCAGCACAAACACTGTCAGTCTCCCCCTCCCTTTCAGCAAAAATACCCGGGGTAACAAAAGCCACATACACACACACACACACACACAAAGCAATGACCCCATGGAGGGGCACTTTCTACCTCCCCTTCTCTGCTCCCTATGAAGTCAGTGCATAATTACCGGAAAGCATCTTTGACTGAATTTTAGATGAGCATTTTGACAAAATATAATATTGGAAACAATCTTTATCAAACATTCATGTGTCGTGTGAGAGATAAAGCCCGGAATCCATAATTCATACAGCGTGTGTATTACCAAGTGTGCATGAGAGGCTGAATTTCAATGAGGCAGCCTGAACAATATTTTCTGCCAGACGCGGGTTTTCATCATTTACATTATTCACTAGGTTTTCCAGAACAGTAAATCTTAAATATATATTTGTGTTGGGAAGACCTCGTGTGCATGTCTGTGTACACACAGAGGGACGCACACCCGTTTGGGCACAGAATCGGTGGATGCACGTTCCAGCTGGAGGGGCACGCAGTGACAGCAGCGAGAGGCTCGGCGCGCAGAGCTCCTTCTGGAGGACAGCCCACGTCACCATGGACTCCACGGCTCGCTGCACAGCCATTAAATCTGCCCACCCTGTTGTCTCCCTCTTCAGACCCATCCAGCATCTCCTTTGGAACCCTAAAGGAAAACAGGACCCAGAGTAGGGGCACTGCCCTAAGTACCTACGAGCAGAGCTACATCTGCTGGACTAGTCAGGCAGAAGTTGTCCACATCTCCAAAGCTCAAGATGGGAATGAATGATGCTTAAATCATCATTAAATCTTCAACAACAGCTTCAAAGTTGGGGGGATAGACTCTGCTTCTATACCTTAGAGATAGGGAGCGCCACCTTTCTGGAGTTTGCCCCGATCTGTCTCCTAAGAGTCTGAAGCTCAAAGGTCCCCCCTTGATTGAGGTGAAATGTGTATTATAATTATTGCCCACTGTAGCTGGGCTGGCCCATGCAATCCTACAGAACAAGTCTGCTTCTCGGAGCACACGCAGCCCTTCAGAGCTCTGAGTATGGCATCGGGTCCCTGGAACCTTCTCTTTCCTGGCCTTTGTTCCTTTGGCTTCTCCTCTCCTGGCTTGCGTGGTGGGTGCAGAGGAGCCCCACCCAGACTCTCCACAGGACCGAATTGCTGGCTCTGCCACAGCCTGGAGTGTTGTCTGTCAATGGCTCACACTGTCTTCCAGAGATGTTGGGTCTCCCTCATCCAGCCAAGGCCCTGTGGATCCCCCATCAGAGGAGCTGCAAGCAATAATTTCCCATATGACCTCCAGTCCAAGAGGCAAGTCCTGCTGATGGTTCCAGAATCCTAAATAATGCCTGGATTAGTCCAGGTAAAGTGCTGCTCCCTTTGACCTAAAAAGAAAAGCGCTGTGAGTTTTCCATCTGTCTCCTTTCTCAGGACTAAAGAGACCATTCCTTTGGCTTCATAGGATGTGAAGTCAAACACTTAACCTAGTGAAGGCTAGGGTTAATTATTAGAAAAGAAAAAACAAAATTCCTTCTCAGGAATTGCCCTGGGCCGAAGGGATTGGCTGGCCTAAGGTTTTGCCCCTCCCCGGGGGCAGTCACAGCCAATGACTGGTAGAAGCACCTCTGAAAAGTCACTCCCAACTCTAGAACTGCCGTGGGGCGGCTGAGGCCCTGCTGCAAATGCATTGCAGCTCATCCTCCCCCGCTGCTCAGTCCTGCCTTCCTCAGTCCCCACAGGAGCTGATCCGAGGACGCGCCCCAGTAAACTTCCTGCATGCCAAGCTTCATGGCAGACTCTCTGGGATCCTGACCAAGGACAAATGAAACGGGGAGTGGGTGGAGGCAGTGGACTCCAGATGGGATTGTGGAACTGGACCCCCCACTTGCCAACGGGCAATGAAGACCCCATTGTTAATGGTGGGTACAGGACTGAGAGCTCCTGCCTGTGCAATTGTTAGACTTTTCCTGCTGGAGAAACTGGGATGGGATGCTGGTGGAAGGGAATGCGGGGCAGGGTGCCTATTGCAGGAGGTTGAGAGGACTGGGAAAATTAGTAATTATAAGGACAGTGGAATTGTATGGCTCTTGCCGAGTTCAACTGATGGATTGGAAAAAAACAAACAATGAAAGTCTATAGTTGATTGATGACCAACTGAAGGCAAGGAGTGAAAGCCAGTGGGCTTCCTTGGCTACATATAAAGGAGAGATTTACTTCTCCAGCAGCTGGAGAGAAGAGAAAGCTGAGGCTCAGGACCCAGACTTAATCCTAAGGGTGGAGCTCAGAGAAGACTACATTCTGAATCCTCATCCAGGATAAGTTGGTGATGCCAAGATCAGGGCCCTGATTTGGAAGGAGCAGAGCTGTGAGGCTTGGGGTCAATGAACGTGAGAACTTTGAACCCCCGGACCCACTGAGTCCACTTCCTGCCATTAAAGTCTAGTGCCACCCCTGCCTTGCTTGAAGAGGATGCAGAGGCTTTCACCTCACTTGACAACATCTGTCCACCCAGGAGGTACCCTATTCCCCTCCTGGACATTGGACCAACCACCAAGTCAGTACACAAACTTCCAGGAAAGTGGGGGACCTTCTAGGGGAGGAAAGGAAGTTGGGACCCAAGGACGTGTGGGACCCACCACGCGTACTGGCAAGGCCCAGGGGTGTACACATGGCAAACTGAGGCTGCTGCATCGGCCGGATGGAACGTAAAGCTGGATGAGTGAGTTTATCAATATGGAAGACTCTCCCCTGATGCAAGATTTCACACCCTGACAAGGACCCTGGGAAATGATGCTAACATACTGCTTGGGAAGCTCTTGGAAGCTTGGAAGAAGATATGGCCCACACTATGTGCAGTAGAAATGCCAGAATTACCATGGCAGATGGCAGGAGAGGGAATCAAAAAATTCTGAGGAGTGAGTGTGTGGAGAGGATATTATACTTAAGGCTGGAAACCCCACCAACTGACGGTTCCACAGAATGGCCTGGATTATACACCATTCATCAAAGCAATGGGAGATGTGCTGGTGAGGAGGTCCAGCATCAGGGAGGAGTCCAGTGGGGGTGTGGTCTGCAGACCAGGCATGGCCATAGGAGATATCGTCACAGACCTGCTCTCCCTGCCAACAACTGGGATCCCAGGAAAGAACAGAGGCCAGGAGGTGGGGCATATCTGTTGGAAGCAGGGTGGACACAGTGATTGCTGTGACCAGTAAGGCCAGAATGGCAGACGGGTGTGCCTAACCTGCAGATTTATGGGTGTGGCTGGAGAACAAGGTGTCCCTAAGGCAGGGTGACCAGCTGTGCTGGTGTATTCAGGACTGAGGGGGTTCCTGGGAACAGGTCTTTCAGTGCTAAAACCAAGAAAATCCCACTCAAACTGAGATGAGTACGTCACCCTCCCCTCGGGGTAGAAGAAGCTAACAGAGGCGTGGCTCAAATCTACAAAATCAGAAGAATTCAAAGATGAATGATCAGTAGGCTAAAAGCTGTCCCCGTTAAAGACAAAAACAAAAACCCTATGATCCCTTGCCCAGTTTCTGGATCTGAGACGATTTTCAGGCTGGGAACCCACTGACTGAAGGAGAGGCTAGGTGTCCATAAGGAAGGACTCTGCATCACCATGGAGACTGGGTTCAGTGATGAGTATCCTAGTCCTTGGGGATTTATATACTGAGGAACGACAAATACTCAGAGCTGACATTGATAAACAGGGACTGAAAGTCATCGTGGCCACCACTGGAGTGGGTGCTCGTGGGGTCAGGTTATAAATACTCTCCTGGAACAGATCTGACTCATGTGGATCTACAGCATTCACTGAGCCACTCTGGGGACATTTCCCCGGACCTTAAATGCATAGTGATAATGGATATACCTCCACCCCACCCCCAGTTAAGATGGAAAGGGAAATGGCAGAGATTAGTGCCACCTTTAAGGTCCTAAAGAATGCAGGGGTGGTGGTCCCCATCATTTTATCATTTAATTCACCAACAGGAGCCTACATAAATGAGATGGATCTTGGAGGATGAGGGTGGACTACCACAGTCTGACCAAGTAGTAGCCCTGAGAGCAGCTGCTGTGATTCCACTAGAGCAGATAAAGACAGCTCCGGGTCCATGGTGTGTGCTCACTGATGACACCAGGAAGGAGGGCCAGGCAATTCACATTCTCATGGAGGTGGAAAAGCAGACACATTTATGGTCTTTCACCAGGGTTAGTTAACTCTTTTATCCTCTATCATCATGGAGTCCCAAAGGTCTAGGACCGTCTAGACAATCTGTAGAACATCTCATTGGTCTGTGGAATTGATGACATCAAGTCAATAAACCTGGCTAAACAAGAAGTTGCAAGGATGTTGAAGGCCTTGGTAAGACCCGTGCTCCAGAGAATGGGAGATCAGCCTACAAAGATTTAGGGAGCCACCTCTTCAGTGATGTTTTTAGGGGTTGGTGTTCTGGGGCATGCTAGGACATCCCTTCCAAAGTAAAGGACAAATTATTACATCTTAAATCTTCCACCAATAGGAAGGAAGTATAACACCTAGTGGGCCCATTTGGGTTCTGGAGGCAGTATTTGCCACACTTGGGAAAACTGTTCCAAACCATGTATCAACTGACATGGAAGACTCCTAATTCTGTGGGAGAGAGTCCTGCAGCAGGTCCAGGTTGCTGTGCAAGCAGCCCTGCAGTGTGAGCCACAAGGCTGGGCCGACGCCATGGTATTACAGGCATCTGTGATGGGAAAAGAAGCTATGTGGAGTTTATGGTAAGCTCCAAAAGGAAAATTACTGCATAGGCCCCTAGGGTTCTGGAACAAGGCCATGCCACCTGCAGTGGAGAATTGTAGCTCTTAACATGCTACTGGGCATTGGTACAGATGGAGCCTTGACCGTGAGACATCAAGTGGCCATGAAGCCAAACGTGTTCAGGATAAACGGGGTTCATGCAGAGCCACCAAGTCATAAGACTGGTGTAATGCGGAGGTGGTACATCTGGGATCAGGCATGATGGAGCCAGGGGACACCAGGAAGCTGCGCGTGAAAGAGACCCAACCCCCCGGGTCGTGACTATCACTGTTTTTCAGCTCCCACCTGAGCCTTCATGGGTGGAGTACCTTAAGACTAGCTGCTGGAGTAGAAGAAAAGTCAAGTTCTGTTCATAGATATGTTGACCTGATATACAGGTAAAAGCTGGAAATGAACTGCTGCTATGCTACAGTCCTACTCAGGGGTGGCCCTGAAAACCAGCAGAAAGGGGAAATCCTCCCAGTGGACAGAGCCCCAAGCAGTATACCTAATCATCAGTTTTGTATATAAAGAGAAATCCCTGAGGTAGAACGCATACGGACTCATGGGACGCAATGAATAACTGAGCTCTTGCTCACGGTCTTGGAAGGAGAAAGATGAGAAGTGATAAGAAGGTCCAGGCAAGAGGCACGTGGATGAAACTATGCGAGTGGTCACGTGGTGTAAAGATCTTTGTATTACATGTTACCATCCACGAGAGAGCATCCACCCTGGAAGAGGCACCATGTGGACAGAATGACTGATGCCATGATGCCAACCAGCCTCTGCCATCTGGCCGCCCTCATGCTGGCACTAGTGGATGTCATGGGGCCAGAATAGAGGCTACACATCATCCCAACAGCAAGGGCTCCTGACTCATCACAGCTGGCCTAGATACTGCCCTTGTCCAACGTCTATGCTGCCAGCAACATAGACTAATGCTGATACCCCAATATGGCACCGTGCTTCAAGGAGATCAACTGGCCACTTGCTGCTAAATTGATTACTTTGACCCCCTTTCACTCTGGAAGGGGAATTGATTCATTCTGATTTGAACTGACCTAAATTCTGGGTATAGGTTTACCTTTCCCGCCTTGCAGGGCCTCGGCCTGCACCAAGTCTGATGGCTCACGCAGTATTTGACCCACCAACTCTGGATCCCATATAACATCAAATCAAATGATTCAAGAAAATCACTTTAAGACACAGGAGGTATGGCAGTGGGCATAAGAGCACAAGATCTTTTAGGTCCATCACAGACTGTACTCCCAGACACTACCACCTGATAGAGTGATGGGACAGCCTTTTGAGTGTGCTGCTGGGGCACCAGTTTGGAGATGACGTCTGAGTACGGGACGTCTTTCTCCAGGATGCATAATGGACTCTAAATCAATGACCACTTTATGGCACTACATTTCCAGGAGACAGAATGAATGGGTATATGGGTAATGAGAGGTAGAAACGGGAGGGTGTCTGTTTACCATCACTGCCAGAGACCCACTTGGGGAATCTGTGCTTCCTGTCTCCACAACACTAGGCTGTGTGGGTCTGGAAGTCCTGGTTTTCAGAGGAGGAATGTTTTCACTAGGCGACACAGGAAGAGTCTCATTAAACTTTAGGGTATGGTGTCACCCAGTCTCTTTGGGCTGCTTATTTATATTGAGAGACCAGTAGGCAAGGGAAAAAGCCACTAATGTAGTAGGGTTAAGGGGCCTTGATTGTCAGGCGGAAGGAAGGTTATTGCTACACACACCAAAAAAAAAGGGCAGAGAAGAATATGTTTGGTACCAAGGCATGAGGGAGTCTCTTGTTCTTTCCTGTCCAAATTTGATGGTAAACTGAGAAACACAGTAACCTGTGAAGTAAGTCCCATTTACACAGAGAGGTCTGAGAAGAGTATGGCAACCAGGGATTCAGACCCCTCAGGGATCAGGATCTGGGTCATGACGCCAGATGAGCCACAGAAACCAGCATAGGGGCCAGGTGCTTAGTGAAGGGACACTAGAACAGGTAGCAGAGGTGGGAGATTATGAGTATCTCCTGCAGTAGTGGTGTCTACAGATTGTCCCACTAACTCCCCTTTTATACGTTTCCCCAGGAAAAGAGACAACCAGAAACCTGGAGACAGAATAAGCTGCTCCAAGAACTTATATAAAATAGGTGGAGCCATGCACTGCCAGGGGTGGACTGTAGTGGACACTGTGATGTGGTGCCCAGGCTTCACACATCTGCCAGGATCTCACTCCCACAGCTGCCAGGAGTGTTGTTTACTGATGGTCCCCAGCCAAGTCCCTCCCTCTTCGAATCTGTTTCCTGGTGAACCTATCCTGTAACAGCTTGGTTTTGAGATCCCTGGTGTCTGTTTCCTTGTCATGTTCTAGGATACCAGTACCCCTCTTGACAAATGGCTACCAAAATAGAAATAGAGCTCTGATTTTTCAGGGTAGAATAGGAGACTCTCACCTCCCTTACTATAGCCTCTATACGTTTATTAACGTGACCCAAGTTAGCAAAAACTCTTGCAGCCACACCACACTGTTGACTTTTCTAAACTCACTCTTGGTTAAAGCTCCATATGTTTTCGAAGCCTTGCTGCTGTTAAATGTTGTGTCCCTTATCAAGCATGTGCAGTCAGCATTGGGGGATCAAGCACAGGACTTAGATTCTTCTGTTCAGTTCCATCTGGTTGACTATCACTTGTCAGTCCTACCTGTTGAAAGATTTTTGGATCAGACTTTCATTCGATTCATTTATCTTTCCTTTCAAATTCATGTCAGACTCAAATTTGATAAGCTGTCTTTCCATGTCCTTATTCCGGTCATTAATGGAAATGCTCACAGGCTCTCCCAGGCCTTCGCAGGTGTTGGCTATGTCCTTGCTGCAGTGGGACAGAGAGCTCAGTCATGCTGGGAGACCACACATGTGTTCTTCTCTGCTGTGGGTCTTTGTAGGAGTTTATTATTACCATTGATGACATGTGTTGGCCCTTTTCTCTGTGACACCCTCCTGAGTACCCTCCCTCATCCTCCCACCTAATTCTCACAGCTGCCCTGTGACGTAGCCACTGTTATTAACCCTCTAGAGAGGCTAAGTAACTGGCCCAAGGGCACACAGCTATGAGGTGGCAGAGCCTGTATCTGCACCTGGCTACGCTGACCCCAGAGCAAGCTGTCCCCCACTGTGTCTTCATGCCTCTTCCAAGAAGCGAGTCCCATGCTGGCAGTTTCCTGCTGTGGGGAGTGTGAAGAAGTGTGCAGAGGGACAGGTGACTTGGGTCAGGTGAGGGGAAGTGAGAGAGAAGCCGAGGCCTGGAGAGGTACCCGTAGCATCTCTTCTCTCTGGAGAAAAGTAAGCCTCTCAAGGGTAACACAGCGGAGGGAGGAATGAAATTCACTTGGTTCTATGTTCTTTGGATAATAATAACCTTTGCTGAGTGTCCCCAGTGTGCTGGGTACCTGCAAAGCCATCGACCTGTACTAACTCAATTGTTTCTCCAACACTCCTATGAAGCATCTGTGACACCAAGAGGTTAAGGAACTTGCCCTCAGTCACAAAGCTAGTTGAAGGATGCAGCCTAGATGGGAAACTGCCAGTGTCTTCACAAGAGAATACCAGCCTCTGCCTCAGTTTACACATAAGCCAAATGAAGCCCAGAAGAGGGACAATGACACTTCAAGTCACATTGTAATCTGTGGCAGAATCCTCGCAGCGATTCTGTAAATGCTGCAGATGGCGTTGTTACCTTCCACCCTCGCTCTGTTAGAATACAAGCTCCATGAAGGCAGGAAATGTTGGCTGTTTTATTTAGTGATTTACTATTGTGTCCTAACTCCTAGAACAGTGCCTGGCACAGAATGGGTACTCAACCTGCTACTGAGTCACCAAAAATGAGTTTATGATCTCTAGGGTCCTGGTCGTGACCCCAACAGCCCTGTATCAATGTGTGACTTTGATCAGTGTGTGACCCACGTGTAGAGGGTCAGCCATGAAATCACAGCCTGAGCGTTGCTCAGGTAGGAATGCACGGGGGGAAAGCCTGCACTGTTCTCTGAGCAGGTCTTGGTTGCTGCCCTGTCTCTTCTGCTACCCACACAGCACCCGGGCCGGGCCTGGGCCCCAGACAGCTGACTCTGGGCACCTTGCAGCTTCATGACAAGAACAGGCTGGCCATTTTGCTGGGCAGGTTGTGCTGTCATTGGGGTGTGTTTCTTTCTCTTTTTCTTTCTTTCTTTTTTTTTTTTTTTTGACAGAGAAATAGGAACACGCTGTGCTCCTGACACAACATGAATAATCCATCTCCACAAGCCCTTTTTCAAGTTAGCAATAAAACATTACAAGAAATCCACCGAGGTTTTATTTATGCAGGGCTATCCAGCCTGTAAGGAGCGACAGTGAGGGCCTGGCTCCTTTGGGGACCTCCCTTGGAGAGCAGGGCAGAGGGGGGCCACTCCTAGGCCTTCGAAGGGTCTGGAATCTAAGCCACTCTTTGATTTCAGGACGGACTCTGAACAAATATTTACGAAAACAAAATATTTATTTTGAACTCTTAGTCAATACCTAAATTCATTGGGCAAGAAGCCGTTTTCAGTGGCCAAATTGCAGTTTCCTTTGCTCTGACTCTGGGTTCAGAGGTGCTGGCCACAACCATTACCGTGCGGTCAGCTAAGAGACCATCAGTCCTTGGCGTCATGACACAATGGCAGCTGTGCTCCTGCCCAGCATCCCAGCGGCCCCCGCACCAGGGGCTGTGCTCACCCACTCTGAGCTTTCTACTCAATTAAGGGTCCAGTAACCTGAGCAGATCGCAAACATCCTCCCTATGATAGAAATCAGCCATGTCAGCAGGAACATCTTCCGGCTCTGTCCCGCATATCCCTTTATTTTGCACCTTCTGCCATGTGGCTATTTCTCCTCAGGATCCTGTTAGGATGGTCCTAGTATCTCGCAAAAGGCGTCCCTTGCTATATTTTAAAGGTGTATATGTTTGACTTGTGGAGTATTTGAGCTGCAAGGCCACCTGGAGACCACCTAGTCTTTCATCTCCTTTTATAGAGGAGGAGATGGAGGTACAGAGAGGTTCAGAGCCTTGTCCAGGATCACACAGCTTGTGGTGGCAGAGGTGGGATTCAAAGCCAAACAGGTGGGCTCCCAGCTCCTGCCCTCCACTGCTTGTACTGCCTCTCTAATAACTTGTTCAAGTCATTCAGCCGGGAGAAAGCCAAATTAGAACCTCTGTTCATTTTCTAGGGCTGCCGTAACAAAACACCACAAACCGAATGGCTTAAACAACAGAAATGTATTCTCTCACAGTTCTGGAGGTTAGAAGTTCAAGATCAAGGTGTGGGCAGGGTTGGTTCCTTTTAAGGCCTGTGAAGGAGAGTCAGTTCCATGCCTCTCTGCTAACTTCTGGTGGTTGGCTGGCAACTTTTGGCCTTCCTTGGAAGTCCAAAGACACATCACCCCAATTTCTGTCTTCATCTTCACACGGAGTTCTCCGTGTATCCAGGTCAGTATCTAAATTTCCCCTTTTAAGAAGGGCACCTACTATATATAAAATAGATAACTAATAAAGACCTACTGTATAGCACAGGGAAGTCTACTCAGTAGTCTGTAATGGCCTATATGGGAAAAGAATCTAAAAAAGAGCGGATATAGATATGTATAAATGATTCACTTTGCTACACACCTGAAACTAACACAACATTGTAAATCAATGATACTCCGATAAAAATTAAAAAAAGAAAAAAAGACACCAGTCATATTGGCTTAGGGGCCCACCCTACTCCAGTATGACCTCAACTTAACTAATTATATCTGAAATGATCTTATTTCAAATAAGGTTCTGGGGTCTTAAGACTTCAACATGTAAATTTGGGAGGACACAATTCAATCCATAATGAACCCCCATCTTTTAACACTTAAGTTATCCTCTTGTTATCTAGAGCAACTTTTAATTTAACAAATCATAATCAAATTGAATAAAATATGAGCTCTTAGCAGCCTGGAAGGAACTATTTCAGCTTTAAATAATTGAATAATGTGACACCATGAGTCTGAACTACTGCCACATAAATTGGTTGTGCCTCGGGTCCACGCTCCCTGGAGCGACCATCTATCTGCAGTCATTTGAAGGGGATGGTTAATTGAAGAATCCAGAAAGAGAGGAGAGGAAGGGTTTAGACCCAAGGTCCCATGTCTGACATATTATTTACTTGGAGGTTTATCTGCATTGTCCATTTCCATGAGGGCAGAACTGGAAATATTTGGTGGACATCTGTAGTGACAGCATAGTGAGGCTCAGAGAGGCCAGGTCCCCCCTCCCAGGGCTGGAGCTGGGGCTGAACCACACGGTCTTAACCACACAGCAAATATTGATCCTTGGTTTATGCATTTCAGACTTGTTTTCTCAACTGAACGGTAAGCCTTTTGAGGGCAGAGACCCCCTGTCCCATTGCTGTCTCAGAATGCAACCTGATCGGAAGCTGCTGGGCTCTGGGGTAGGTAGGTCTCATTGTGACCCATAGCTTCAGCCTCTTTCCCCACCGCTGAAATCTCAGAGAAGCCCTCACACAGGCAGCATCCATGCTGTACAATTGCTTTGGAAGCACAATGCGTCACAGTGGCCCCTCACCCTCAATCTTCTGCTCCCCCCGCCTCACACCCCCCACCCATTCCCCCTTGTGTAATTAAAGGAAAAATGTTCTGCATTCATTTACTTTATACTTTATCAAATAACGGAGAGATGAATTAAGAGGTCCGTATTTCTATTTCAAGGTTCACATGCTTTCACAAACTGTGCAAAGTCACACTCTTAAAACCAGCTGCGTCAGCAGGAAGTCTCTGCTCAGAACATGGCCATTTCTCCCTTCCTCTTTTCATTCCCCAGTGTGATGTCTAAATAGATGTGATGGTTGGGAATTCTGCAGAGACAATTGTGAGAGAATCCTCAGAACCTCTGGGATTCTCTAGTCTTTCTCTCTCCCTCTTCCTCACATATTGCACAAGAAGTCTCCTGGGGGAGGGATGTCAGGCTCTAGGCTCAACCAATCTCACTGCCACAAGCATTTGCTCAGTACCTACTGTGTACAGAGGACTGTAGTAGACACTGCTGGGGAAGTGGAAATGTTCATATCTTAAATTTCTATAGTTCTTTCTAGTTAACAAAGAACTTCTATATCCACAGTTACATTGAATTCTTGCAAAAACTCTCTGACATAGATATTATTATTATTCGCTTTGCCACTGCTGTGAGGAAACTAAAGCTGAGAGAGATTAAATAACTGGGGTTCTTTATTTCCAGTGGGTCAAGGACCCCCTTGGTTAGACTGGTGAAGTCTGTGGACCGCAATTCAGAATAACTTTCTTAAATGCAAAAAACAAAATACATAGGCTCACAAGGGCAACCAATGATACTGAAATACAGTTTTCAAAATAACAAGAAAGCCTGATATAGTAATTTATATGCTTCTTTGTTAAGGAACTAAATAACAAGATTCTAATAACTATTTTAATTTTAAAGTAATGACTTGGATATATCAGAAATCAGCAAACTACGATCTGGATCACCATTTAAAAAATATTTATTTATTTGGTTGTGCTGGGTGTTAGTTCTGGCAGGCAGGCTCCTTAGTTGTGGTATGTGAACTCTTAGTTGCAGCATGCGTGTGGGATCTGTTCCCTGACCAGGGATCGAAACCAGGCCCCCTGCATTGGGACCGTGGAGTCCTATCCACTGCACCACCAGGGAAGCCCCTTGTAAATAAAGCTTTACTGGAATAGAGCCACCCCCGCTTATTTTCCTATTGTCTATGGCTGCTTTACAGCTACCACAGCAGAGCTGAGTAGTTGCAACAGAGAATACATAGCCCACAATACATAAAATATTTACAACCTGGACTTCACAAAAAAGTATGCTGACCCCTGTCATGTTCAATATTTTGAAATAACTGCGACAACTTGAATCGCGTAGAAATCGCGATTTCTACGGTGACAAAAACCTCAGCTATTACAAATATGACTGTGGTTTGTTGCCTCCATTTGTAATTGAAACATGTAATTTTTCCCATCCAGCTTCATGGGTCCCCAGAATTCTATCCATGATGCTGGTGAGGGTTAGAATTTAAACCCAAGTTGGTGTGGTTCAGAAACCAGCGTTTGCCCTACAACACCCTGGGGTCTGGTACTTACGAATCTCACAGTCTAGTGGAACACACACACACACACACGCGCGCGCGCACACACACACACACACACACACACACACACACACACACACACACACACACACACACCTGTAGGCAGGCAGTCCCTGCCTGGTGCTATCATGAGGAGTGAGAGTGACATGGAACTCTGAGGGAGGCAGCAGTGCTCAATCTTCTAGCCTTCTGAAGCCCTTGCTGAATCCAGGGCCACCACCTGTGATTGTGTGGGTTGGCCACTGGCCAAGAGGGTGAAGTGAACTCTAGCTCAGTTACCGAGCCTGCTTGGGGTGGGATGCCTTTCTAAATGTCTCACAAAGGTTCTCTGGGTACGTCTTCTCTTGAACAACATGGATGTTCTGATGTTTGGGCTTAGACTCAGGGGATGCTTATCAATGTGTGGTCAGTAACAAATGCAGTTTTATTGACAGATTGACTCTTGGATAGATAGTAATAGAGAGGGAAGGTCATCGTTATATTAAGGGATTTTAAAAACTACACTCTGCAAAATTTTCATTCAATCCCTTCATTCATGTGTTCCTTCCTTCCTCCTTCCTAACAAACACTCATTAAATATCTACTATGTGCCAGTCTCTTAGCTAGGTGCTTCTCTGGTATATATAAGCTGGGGAAAGTTTAGTCCTGGCTCTGTAACTTCCTAGCTATGTTACCTTGAGTAGCTTCTACTCTTTGATCTCTGTTAGCTTGTGTATAAAATGGGAATCATAAGTACACCTGCTACCTACCTCACAGATCTGAGTTCAAGGAGATTATAGGTGAAAAGAGTGATGGGGAAAAGTTGTTTCAGAAATTGAAAGGAGGGAGAGAGCTCTATATAGTTCAGGTTGGCTGGGCTGATTCATAGAAGTGGCCCTGAGTAAGACCTTGAAAGATGGACAGGATTTGAAGAGGCCAAAATTTAGCAGAACCCAGTAGTAGAAACCAAAATGGCGCCATGAGTGAGGGCTGGGAGGCTGAGAAGGAGCTGTGTAATCTGGCTGTTTCCCTGAGGAGCTGTGACACTCAGCACACTCCCTGCTGAGGCTTTAGAGCCAGCTGGAGGCACTGTTATGAGAATGTGTTTATTATTATCATCCTCACCAACATTATTATCATTATTAATAATATGATATTTGGAGCATTTATGCACATTAATTTTAAACAAGCTTATGCAGTGGCTAGATCTGACGCTGCTACCAATAAACAGCTATAGCGTGGATCTTTAATTTACATAAAATAACTTATGCTAATTTAATTAGTCCTTTGTTTACAACTGAGGCTCACTCACCACTGGGATGTGAGATATGGTTTACTGCAACACACTGCAGAGCTGGAAGCCGGGCACATGCATCCCCTGCGCAGGGATGCTCCTCCTACAGAGAGGAAAGAGAGACACTTGCTTTTTTGTGGGAGGACACATTCAGATTCAATAAGTTCTTATTTACAACTTTCTTCCTTATAGGAAAGAAAGTTGATGGGTGCCGTGATGTACGCTGTCCTGTCTTTAACTGATTCCGTCCCAACAATCACCTGAAGAGGATCAGAGAGGTTTTATATCCAACCCCATATCACACAGCTACCAAGTGGGGAGACAGATATGAAACCCATATGTATCCGTTTCTAGTTCTCAGCCTCTTTCTACATCCTTATGAAAACTCTTAAATAAGAAGTGCTAACATGGCCTGGTATGTGGTATGTACTCAAAAAATGCCGGTTGAATGAATGAACAGCACTGTTTCAGTTAAAAGTGTTTTCAGGGCTTCCCTGGTGGTGCAGTGGTTGAGAGTCCGCCTGCCGATGCAGGGGACGCGGGTTCGTGCCCCGGTCCGGGAAGATCCCACATGCCGCGGAGCGGCTGGGCCCATGAGCCATGGCTGTTGAGCCTGCGCGTCCTGAACCTGTGCTCCGCAACGGGAGAGGCCACAGCAGTGAGAGGCCCACGTACCACAAAAAAAAAAAAGGTGTTTTCAGGTGCGTTTTCTCCCTGACACTCTGCAGCAGCCCTGAGAGGCAGGTCTGGCCAGTTCCATTTTGTAGAGGAAGCTGAGCAGGTGGGGTAATGGAGAGGGCATTTCACTGTGAACTCGGAGTTCTCCATCCTCCTGCTGACTGTGTCACTGATTTATGCCCTGACCTTGGCCTGACCTTCACTCTAGTCAAAGTGCTCCCCTCACCCCAGTTCCTCCATTTCCCCATATGCGAGACAGAAAGAAGAATCCCTTGTCCTTCTAATCTGACGGGCAGAAATTAAAAAATGAGAGTGTGGGAGGCACTGTGCAGGGTGCCTGAGAATCGTAAGGTGGTATTTGTCAGACTTGCCTTGGGAAACCTTGAAAAATTGAATGGAAACCACTGGGCTCATTCATCTCCTTTTAACAGCCCCATGTCATCCGGCCTGGTCTTTTCCATTCCTGCTCTGTCCAATCCTGACAACATAATTTAGTTCCAGGGAAGTTGAATAGAACACAGTGGACTGATATTGCTACGCGCTCTGGCCTTGATTAGTACCGTCAGGGCAGCTGCCGGTGAGGATGAGGAACCAGAGAGGACGCTGCTCAGCAGGCTCCTGTGCTCGCTGCCTGGGGGTGCCCCCTGCCCCTTCCCAGTCCCTGCAGGCCCTGCGCCCCCCTCCCTCCTGCCCAGGCTCTGCTGAGAGTCTCTTACCTGGTCTATTTGCTCTTCCCACTGTCCAGCCACCCATTCTGCAAACATACTGAGTATTTACCACAGCCAGGCAATGGGGATTCAGAATTAAGTAAGGACCAGCCCTGTCCTTCAAGCATTCAATCCAGGGAAAATGAAGACCGATGGACATGTGAGCAAAAATTGTTCAAGGAAGGAAGCAAGAGCTAGAATAGGGATGGAGGGATACAGGGGTGGATAGAGGGTTGGGGGATAGATAGAAGGAGGAGGCTGCTCTGCGTGGGAGAGGTAGAGATGGCTTTACCAAGGAGACAGTGTCAAACAGGGAGTTTCGGGATTAGCAAAATATCCCCAGGAGGAGGTGTACGGGGTGGGGCAAAAGGAGAAGAGATTTCTGGCAGCGGCCACAGCACAAGCAAACTCATGAGGGTCCAAGATACCCAACTGGACAGGGCTGGCAAGCGGTCTGGGTGGCCCTACTGTGAAGTGGAGGGATGAGGTGGGGTCGGGGCCCAGAGTGGAGCCTGGATAGGGAGGAGAATGGAGCGAGTCGCCTCTTTAAGGCGGATACTGATGGGTTTGCATCACCTGTGGTTTCAGCGTCCTGCCTTTCTTTGCGAATGCACCCAAATCTGCACGGGGAGATGAAGACACTGAAGGATTGGTGGGTAAAGAGTTGGAAAGCAGATAAAGGGAAATTCCATCACATCTCAACTTAGCAAGAGTGGAGGTAAATCTCAGATACTGGTAGGTGCAGGGAGCAGGCAGCAGGGATAGTGTGCAAGGCAGGTATTTTTCTTCCATCTGTGTGAACAGGGACAGAAATGGCAGTCCTCTGAAAACAGTGCATGCTTCTCTTTTTTGATTTCTTCAAAACATGCACCCACCCGGAGCTACCTAAAAACTGCTAAACACACACAGGCCTCCTTCCTAATATTCCAACCAAACAAGAGTGCCCTTCACCCACCACAGAGGAGGCGGGGAGTCCCTCACCGCGAAGGCGTCCCTATCCTCCCCAAAAGCACCTGCATTAACGCTTCTTTTCATGGATATCAAGATTTATTGCTCCTTAAAATCAAATATTGACCTTGGCTTTTTGTCCATCAATATATGACCTTTCAAGTCAATAAACCTGGATATGCTAGTCAGTGGTTACTTATTATTTCCCCTGTCCTGAAATGGAAATCTCAGACCCCAGTGCATGGATTGAACCGCAGTGATGATCTGTTTATAACCCCCTGCACTTGGAATTTGTGATTGAAGAGTTGGTTGGCAAGCTGCACGATTTCCAGGGAGCACCCCCTTCCCCCATTCTCCCCACCACTGTGCCATCAGAAGCCACTCATGGCAGATTTGCAATTCCGTGGCACCTGCCTCCCTTCCTCATGAGAAACACTTCAGTCTGTTGACTTCTCTTCCACACAGGCTAGGGACGGTCCCAAGCCACAGGGGAGCATGGCATCCCTCTCTGAATTTATCTAATGCCAAGAGGACATGGATGCCTTCATTGGGCTAATTGAAGGGCAGCACTCTGACAATGGATTGCCCATTTCTGAAGTACCAATGTCCTCTGAGATGAAGTAGAATGAGGGTTAAGCCCCCAGACCGTCTGGGTTTAATTTATTAGTCTTCCATTACCAGCTGTGTGGCTTTGGTTAGGTTCTTTCTGTTCATTCTCTCTGTGTCTCCGTTTCCTTATCTGCAAAGAGAAATAACCTATGTAAGGTGCTTAATCAATGCCCTTGAAGTTGAGTGGACCAGGTGCCACGTTCAGGACAATGAAATTTGAGCAGCAGTAACAGATGTCACTTCTGAATTGGGATCATGAGAAGCCAGTGCATCATTCTCCAGTCTCTCCTGCTGCAGCCATGACTGAGAAGGTCACATGGGGCAGCTTTGGATGGTGGAGGACCTGTCAGCTGTGTGGCTGAGTCACTGCATGGAGATCATCCATCCTGGAGAGTTGGCAGGATCTGCAATGAATGTTGTGTGAGCAGGAAACAAACCTTTGTTGTGGTAAAGGCTATGAGGTTTTGTAGCTACTTATTGCTGCAGCATCCACAGACTCTCCTGGTTGATATGGTGCTCAACAAATATTAGCGATTATTATTGGTAGGGTTGTTACTGTAATAAACAAGTAGAATGCCCTGGTAATCCTGCCTCCCCAGCAGCAGACGCTTGACCATGACCATCAGGACCTCTTGTTCAAACCCAGCTTGGCTATGGATTCTGCCCTGATCCTCTGCCTCTGTCTGATGATTTGGTTCTTGCTTCCCCCTTTGGCTCTGTCACTGCAGCTCCACTCTCCCCCAAGACTCTACCTAGATCTTCTTATTCCATTAAATGGTCATTTCATTGGTGCTCAGATCAATTTACCTGATGCAGGTAGGGTAGGGGGAAAGCATGGCACTTGGTGCCATGAATCCTGGGTTTAAATACCAACTTGGCCTCTGCCTTTTTCTGAGCTTCTGCCCAAGCAGGGAAGGACCCTCCCTGTGGCTCATGGCACCTGGTTACCTGGGCACTGAATCTGTGTACCTCCTTCCCTGGCCTAGGTGCTCTTCAAGGGCAGGGACCTGTCTGGATCCTCCACACCCAGCTCACAGTGTGATGTGTGCTTCATGAATGCAGACTGACCTAAGAGTGATGTTAAAGAAGTAAAGCTTGTAATGATCATCTGTGCTGTCACGGCCTCAGAGGCTGTCTTCCAAAACTGCCTGCTGGGAAGCTGTGGTGTTTATCTGGGGTGACTGATGAGAGCGATAGCCCAGCACCCACCCAGGGCAGCCCTGAGGCACCTTTGAGGAAGCCCAGAGCTCTAAGGAACACATTTGGAGAAGCACTGCCTTGCTCCAAGCTCCTCATCTTGTAAATGGGGTCGCTGGGTCCTGGAAGCTGTCAAGATGCGATCCCAGGTCCACTATTCTCCAACCCTCTTGCCGGTTGCACATTTTGTGCAGTTTCATAACATTCAAATCAACTCTCTCTTAGGTGACTTTCAGCTCTGTTTGATCCCTCTCTACACGGAAAAGTGACCCCCGCCCCTAGTGGGTTCTGAAGACAGTGTCACACGTGAGTCATGGGGTCCTTAGCCTAGGGACAGGAGAGGTCACATTGCCCAGGCTTCGATCCTGGCTCTACTGTTTATTAGCTCTGTGACCCTACTTAGGTGACAAGTTACTTATCCTCTTTGAGCCTCAACTTCCTCATCTGTTAAATGGGGATAACCATAAAACCCACATGCAGACCTACTGTGGGTATCTGATGAGATGGCAAGTGGGACGCACTTGGTCTGTGGCTGGCACACCCTCAGACCTCGGCGATGCCATGCGTCTGCCTGCGTGCCCTCTGCAAACCCACTGAGCTCATCTGGATTCTGTGCAGAGCAGCTGTCAAATCGATCATTTTTACTTCCAAAAAGAGCTCTCTCTGGGAGAGGAAGGGGCCCCTGAAATGCAGAAACCAGACCAGAAATTACACATGGTCTCTCTCTTCACCTGGCAAGTCCTGCTTTACCTCCAGGTCCTAGTGGGATATCTCACCTCCTCAGAGAAGCCCTCCCTCACTCACCCTCAGTTGGTTACATGAGCGTGTCCCCTGCTCTCCATGCCACGCTACTCTGCCCCACGTAGGACCAATCACTACTGGCACTAAATAAATGTTTATGAAATGTCTTTCATCTGTTCATATCAGTCTTCCCCTATGAAGGCAAAGGACTGAGCCTGTTTTGTCTCACCACCGCTGAGCACAGTGCCCTGCACATAGTAGGGTTTCAATAAATACTTGTTGACTGATCGAATGACACCAGACATTGTTGCTTAGATTCCTGCCGTATGCTGGGTTTGGAACTGGGCGCGGTCTCAGCCTTATACATGCAAGATTTGCAGACTACTTAGCTCCTAAAAGGGCTCTTAAAGCCACCATGGACCAAAAATATTTATGAGCCCAAAGTGAGACTCAGAGAGGTTTAGCACTTTGCTCTTAGTCACCCAACTGGCTAGCTGCAAATCACTGCTTGAGCCCAGTTCTTAGTAACTCTAAAAACCACTCTCTTTCCCTTTCATCACCACACTTCCAGTAGATTCTGAACTTCAGCAAGCATTAGGATTCCCTGGGGCATTTGTAAAAATACAGATTCCTGAGCTTCCTCCTCAATGCTATAATACTATTTTAGTGGGTCTGGAGGCAGGGCTGCCCGTAGGGCATACAGGGCCCCAGGCCACTATTTTTTTTTTTTTTTTCTTTTTTGCAGGCGAGGCAAAACACTGAGTTGCTCAAAATCATGTAAGCACCACTCTGCTGGCCCAATCTCATGTGATCCTGTGAAAGAAATACTTTGCTGGCTAGTGGGAGCAATTCATTTGCCAAGCTTTCTGCCTGGTACGGGGCCCAACCAATGGGCCCTGGGATGACTCCATATATGTGAGTGCTAGGAGCTCTATAGGGCATCTGGTCAACCCATGGGGGCAGTGGGCTGGTGGTAGCGGGGGTACATAGTCTCTGAGGAAGAGAAACAAGTGGGGATTGGGATTCATACGGGACCAGGTCCAGGCATGGGAACACCATATGGATGGCACTGTGAACCCGGCCAGCCCTGGGCACCAGGAAGGCCCTCCAAAGCAGGGAGCCCCCTGAGGTATAAGCCACATGGCAGGGGAGTACTGTCTGGAGGAGACCTGGGAGCCTGAATTTACACCAGCACCCTAGAGGATTCTGATGCGGAGGTACTGTAGGTCATACTTCGGGAAACACTGCTCTAGCAGACTAGTGTCTGTTCCAGGTGGGAAGAGCTGCTGAGAGCCGAAGCTAGACAGGGATGGAGGCCTTCCTGGGTCACCAGTGAGCACTGGGGCAGGCTCACAGGCCTGGGGGTTCCCTGCCTAGCCTGGTGGCTATCACCCTTCAGGTCCCTCTAACAGGAGGAGGGGTGTGGAGGTTGGATGGTGACTCTGCCTCCCATGGGGCCTTCCGATCAGACGGGCCCTTGGCAGCCTCCTAATTTGCTTCCTCCTCACAGCGCCAGTATCAGCTTTCTGATGCAGAGGGACCCCAGTAATGAGTTTCTATTAAAAGAGCTGAATCTCAGCTCTCGGAACTCAATGTTCAGAATAAACAATGGGGCAGAATCCTATTAAAAAAGGCTTCCAACACGGACAAATTAAGCCCTTGGGAATGCCTTACAAAGAATACATTTTTCCAGTGTCGAACCAAGATCAATAGAGAAAAACAAATAATTTCAAGTGGGAGTCGTCATAATGATACCCAGGTAGGGGCAGGGGTTGGGTGGGTGCGTTATTTTGGCCTGAGGACACCCCAGCAGAGATAATGAGGGTGCAGAGGAAGGAAGCTCATAATGGGCATGAGGGGTGACTGGGTCTCCCAGGCAGTGGAGCCAGGAGGATGTCACGTCTCATTTGTCTCTGTCAGAGGAGACTCCCTCTTTCACTGGGGGATGGTTAAGCCTACAGTGCTGCTCTTAGTCGGGGCTACGGCAAGCTTGGGGAAGGGGGCGGGAGACCTTGGCTTTGTTTGCCAGGGGGATGGATCTTATCTGTGCTCAGGCAGGGCAGGGAAGTTGGGTATGCCTCACTCCGGAGCAGCGTGAAGGTCCCCAGACATCTGCACAGATGCCTGAATTGTCACCACTAAGGCTCTATCCCCTGCTCTGCTCTCTCCACTTGTGACTGCTCTGTGAATATCACTCTTGCGATATCCAATTTTGTTCCCTGGAGCCAAGTAAAATCTTTCCCGTCATTCCAGGCTGATCTCGAGTGGCTCCCTCTTCATGAAACCTTTCCTGAATTCCTCCCCACTCTTCTAGATTCCTAGTGATCTGAGTGACACCCCTGAGTGTTTCAGGAGTGCAAGGAGGCTCCCTGCCTGGCACATCTCTGCCCCTACCGCCTGCTTGGAGCCTGTCCCATTGCTGTTGTCTGTCCTGTTGATGCATTGTCAGTGCCTCCTTCTCCTTCCAGGGACCCCTGTATTCAGCTCAGCTCACCCCACCTCACTGAGCAGTGCTCCATGGTAGTTTCCTTGCCAGGCTCTGGGAGACCCAGGTTGACCAAGACATAGGCTGGGATCCTCTGAAGGTAGAGACTCACCTAGCCTTCCACTGTGGTCCAGTTGCCTCCATTAACAAATGAAGAAGCAGAGATCCTGAGGAAGAGGGTGATGTGGTCAGGGACAGACAGTGGGCAGTGGAGTGATCTGGAACTCAGTTCTACTGCTTCCCCCTAGCAGAGGTTCATTGAGGCCCTACTCCACGCAAAGCACTTTTCGGTCTGCTCTCTCTATACTAATGCACAATAGTATCCCAGGTGGCTATTGAATTTTCCCCCATTTTACAGGTGAGGAAACTGAGGCACAGTGAGGTTAAGTAACTGGCCCAAGGCCTTTAGCTTCAGGTGACCAGATCTTCTGCCCCTAGCTAGCCCTCTTTCCTCTGAGTTACCCAGGGAGGACTGTGGAGGGTGGGGCGTGGTACAGGTAGAACTAGAAAGAGGATAGGGGCCCCAGGGAGGACCAGGGTGACAGGGCCACAGTGGGGAGCAGGAGGAGAGGAAGGTCCCAAGCTGCTGATATTCCTGGCTGACTCAGGGTGCACTCCTATTGGCTGGTCATGGAGCCAATTGGGGCTGCCCCTCTTTGGGTGGCAAAATTGCATTTCGCTTCACTCAGTAAAGACCCTGAGAAGTCCTGCAGCAACTTCAATTTTCCCCGTGTCTACCAGACTTCCCTGGCAATGGATGCCCTTTCTTGTCACCTGAGAATGCCTTTTAACATCCCTTGCCACTCCCCTTGGGAAGTTCATTTCTAGGCAACGTGGATGCCAGGCCAGGAGGGAAGAGTTGGTGACCAGGAATTGAAATGTATAGTGGCAGAATCAAGGCTGTGGGTTTTCCCATTCAAGGGAGGGGGAGGATGTCCAGGATGAGGAGGGGGTCAGCGGTGCAAATGCCTCAGATGCCGAGGAAGGTGAGGTGTGAGATGGCCTGCAGATTTGGCGAGGAGGAGTCTGGGGTAGAAATAGTATGCAGGCGCTGGTAGGAGTACACACATATGTCCAGTCTACCATCTACCGCTTCACCAGCAGAGCTATGGAAGGTGCACCAAGAGGGGTGGGGAGGGGGGAGGGTGGCTTATCTCTGAACACTCAGAATGCACGTGTGTCCTGATGCACCGATTCTACTTCTGTCTGTCTACCCGAGAGAAACACTCACACACGTGCTCACGGAGCCCTGCTGGATGTTTATTGCAGGTTTGTTAGGCACTCAGAAATGGCAACAACCTTAATGCCTATCAATGCGAGAAAGTCTAGAGGCCTTATGGCGGGTCTACATTTCAGCAGTTAGAAAGAATGGGGGAGAAACTTAGGTACAAGACAGAAGAGTCTCCAGGATAGTATTGAGTGAACAAAGCGTAGTGCAGAATGCACATATAATACGATCCTCCTGAAGCGAAAAAATACAAGCACACGTGCACACGCAAACATACACTCAGGCCCACATACACACACAGACACACACAGGCACACGATGCATAGATGCACACACAGACACAATGCACACAGCACACACAGGGACACACAACGTACACACACATATGCATATACAGTCACACACAGACACAATGCACCCATGCACACATATGTACACACAGGCGCACACACATGCACTCACAAAGAGAACACTGAGCGTTGGTGGTGAGGAGAGCAATCTCTAAATCCAGAATTTCTCTGAATCATCATTCTGCCACTTCCTAAATTTGTAACCTTAGGCAATAGTCTAACTTTCTTGCACGTCAGTTTGCTCATCTGTAAAATATGGATAATTATATTTCCACCTCAAGAAATTACTGAATGGAGTTGGGACTTCCCTGGTGGCGCAGTGGTTGAAGATCCACCTGCCAATGCAGGGGACACGGGTTCGAGCCCTGGTCCGGGAATATCCCACATGCCGCGGAGCAACTAAGCCTGTGCACCACAACTACTGAGCCTGCGCTCTAGAGCCCGCGTGCCACAGCTACGGAAGTCTGCGTGCCTAAAGCCCGTGCTCTGCAACAAGAGAAGTCACCACAGGGAGAAGTCCATGCACTGCAATGAAGAGTAGCCCCTGCTCCCCGCAACTAGAGAAAGCTTGCATGCAGCAGCGAAGGCTCAAAGCAGCCAAAAAAAAAAAAAAAAAAAAAAAGAGGAAAGAAATTATTGAATGGATTAAGTGATTACCTGAGTTAATATGAGCAAAGTACTTGTGAGAATGCCTGGCCCATGGTAAGGGCTAAATAAGTTAGTTGTTGCTATGACCATATTTCATCTATTCTAACATACACATCTTTTTTCCACATCTTAAACCAGCAATTGAGATGTGGTTTATAACTGATACATCTTAACATCGAGTCATGGTTTCACTGGCAACTTTTTCTTCCTTCTTGGGAGCACATAAAACAATGGCATGTCTTACAATTGGACATGTCTTAAGCACAATGGGATAGAACATTATTTCCAGGAAATATTTACTAGGGCTGCACACATTTGTATAGAAGCATGACCAGTAAGCTCTGGGACACATACATCCAGTTCATACCAGTGGTTCCCTTAGGGAAGAATGCTGGCCAGTGGGGTGTCAGGAAGCCTATGGCCTTATCAAGGCTGCCTCAGTGTTTTACAAGCAGTTTGGACTCATGTTTACATGTGGTTTCACTTAGCGTTGCTTGGCTGCAGCCAGCAGACACTAACACTGGTTAACTTAAGCAAAAAGGAATTTATTGGCAGGATGTCGGGAGCTCACAGAAGTGACAGGAGCCCAGAGAAGCAGACTTGGAGAGGGGTGGGGGCCCAGGCTTCTCCCGAGGGCCTAGATTAAGAACCACAGCCACCACCTGGTAGCAGGAAACATCTGGTCTACATGCCGCCACGGCTGAGACGAATGACCTCCAATCTTCTCCTCTGTCTCTGGGTTCGGTGGCTTTTGCCATTCTTTCTGGTTGTCCATCATCTGATGACCCCTCCTTCCCAGGCTTGAGAAATTCTCTATCTTAAAGGTCTTTAGAGGAAGAGGCAGAGCCAGCCTCCCAGTGTGGACCGGGAGTGATGGATTGGCATGGTCCCAGCATCTCTTGCAGCTAGGGAACAGGGGCTCCTGCCTAGACTGGTCAACCGCCAAGCCCCCCGCCCATACAGCGAGCCAGAAGCAAGCAAGGCCACGGAACAGGGGCAAGGTGCATGTCTGCTGGTGACAAGAGGTTGGGGACAGCAACTGCAGCAGCAAAATTCACTCCCGGGAGCACCACTGGTCAGTGCCCGAGCAAGCTGTGGCGCGGCAGCTTTGTCCTCACTGCACTGGCTTCTTGAGGATGGTTTGGCTGTGGCCAGCTGTGGTCTGGCCTCTTTGTTTCTGTGCCTGGTTCCCATCCTTCCCAGTGAGTCTGTGGGCCACCTCACCTCCTTTTGAATAAATCCCCCTTCCTTCTTCAATCTGACCAGGTTGGATTCTGTTGCCAGCAACCAATAAGCCTGGCTGACACCCTGTGTCACTCATTCCAGATGCAAAATCCCAGAAGAGATGTCAGGACATGTGCCTGCTCCCTAGGGTAGACCAGGAGATGTAAAAAGTCTGGCTTTTGTAATGGGAGGCAGAAGACTAGAATTCCCCTCCACCAAGACCACACGCAATGCAGAAGAGGCAAGTTCCAGAAGGAAATCAGGCCGCTGTTAGTGAGAGAGTGTCAGGAGGGCGGCAGGTGGGGGCAGCCAACAAAACATGACAAATGTGCATTACTGTTGGTTTTTCTTTTTTGTTTTGTTTTTTGTTCTTTTTCAAAAAAAATTTTATTGGAGTATAGTTGATTTACAGTGTTGTGTTAGTTTCTGGTGTACAGCAAAGTGATTCAGTTATACGTATATACATATATTCTTTTTCATTATAGTTTCTTAGAGGATACTGTATATAGTTCCCTGTGCTGTACAGTAGGACCTTGTTGTTTATCCATTCTAAATGTAATAGTTTGCATCTGTTAACCCCAAACTCCTAATCCTTCCCTCCTCCACCCCCTCCCCCTTGGCAACCACAAATTGTTCTCTATGTCTGTGAGTCTGTTTCTGTTTCGTAAATAAGTTCATTTGTGTCATATTTTAGAGTCCACATATAAGTTATATCATATGGTATTTGTCTTTCTCTTTCTGGCTTACTTCACCTAGTACGATAATCTCTAGGTCAACCCATGTGCTGTAAATGGCATTATTTCATTCTTTTTGATGGCTGAGTAGTATTCCATTATATATATATGGTGTGTGTGTGTGTGTGTATATATATATATATATATATATATATATATATATATATATATACACCCCATATATATATATACCATATATATGTGTGTGTATATATACCATATATATATATTTATATGTATATATATACCACATCTTCTTTATCCATTCATTTGTCAGTGGACATTTAGGTTGCTTCCATGTTTTGGCTATTATAACTAGTGCTGCTGTGAACATAGGGGTGCATGTATCTTTTTGAATTATAGTTTTGTCCAGGGTATATGCCCAGGAGTGGGATTGCTGGATCATACGGCAACTCTATTTTTAGCTTTTTGGGGAACTTCCATACTGTTTTCCATAGTGGCTGCACCAGTTTACATTCCCACCAACAGCTGTGTAATTAAAATAATACATACCCCGCTTGGAGGAAACTCAGTCATCGACTGATTCATTCATTCATTCAACAAATTGACTACAAGCCAACTATGTGTAGACATGGTCGGCCCTGGGGACCTAATGATGACAGCCCTTTCAGAGCCTGGGTCTGGTACCAGCTAAATAAACAGACAGGGAAAGGCAGTGGGCCCAGTGCTGCAACACCAGATGACCCAGGCATTGTGGCCTAGGGAGGAGGCAATCAGGGAAGTCTTCACAGAGGAGGTGGCAAAAGAGCTAGGCCTTGAAAAAGAGGCAAGATGGGCAGGGGTTGCCAGGCTGACAAGGGCAGAGGAAAGGGGCGGGGAAACAGCACGTGCATAGGCTCAGGATGATGAAGGGGCACCCACCCAGTGCTCAGGGAAAGGAGAGGGCCTCAGGGGACAGGATGTAGCATGAGGGTGGAGCATGGGGAGGCAAAGGGTCCTCAGGAGGGCAGAAGTGGTCAAAGATGAACCTGAGGGTGAGGATGGAGCCAGAAGGCTAGGGCCTTGACTGTTAAGTGAAGTAACATGGAGTGAAACACGGAGTTAGCAAAAGTGTTTTAGATGGGAGAATACATCATTAGATTCATCTTTGAGAAAGATTACTCAGGTGGATGAATCATGAAGAGTTGGTGATGCAGGGGAGGAGGGGAGAGTGCAAGAAGAGAGGAGAGGGTAGGCACGGGTTCAATCTCAGGGCCTTGGTTTCAGAGAGGCAAGATCCTAGGGCAATAGTCACCACAGCTACCACTCTGCCTCTGCCTCCAGCTTGCTGGAAGACTGGACATGTCATTTCCCTTCCAGGCTACAACGATTTCTAGTAATGCTTGGTAGAATCCCTAGGACTTTCCCAGAGCAGTCCCATCTGGCTGTTTTATATACTGGGGCTGCACCTAAGATTTTGTCCTATGAATGGTTCTGCTACTAAGAGTCCATGTGTAAAACTACTGGACCAGCTCCTCAAGTTCCTGTGAGGCTCTGACATCTTAAGGTGACAGACTCATTCTGCTTTGCCCTGGATGTTCCCCACAGTAACTCAGAAAGTCCCATGTTGAGACACCTCAGTACCAAACAAACTAGAGGGCTGCCATCTTATATCCAAGATCCATGAATCTAATATCCTGGTTCTGCCTGAAGAGACAGGACCTTGGCACGGAAGAGGTACTAGGGTTGAGACGGAACATCACGGCCGAAGGCCTCAGATGGGATAGGAATGGGATGGCCTGAGGCCTCAGTGGTTGCAGAGGTATGATATCTTGTGGGAGACGCCATGGCAGCTGGAGAGGAAGTTGAGCTCCAGGAGGAAAGATCAGCAAATCCTGGGAGCCTGTACAGTGCTGGAGCTGCCAATTCTGGTGTGGGATTTGCTTTGGATTGTGTGTCATGGAGAATCCAAAGAACACCTGCTTAACTGAAGAGTGGTTTCTTTTTCTCATTAAACATTTTGTCCAGAGGGCCAGAGTCCAAGGTAAGGGGGGCTCCATGAAGCCATTGAAGTCTGGCCTTCTCCATCTTGTCCACCATGTTTGGTGTGTAGGGTCATGTCCATGTTCCTGGAGATCAAGGAAGTGGCAAGGAGGAAGGGACAGTGCCTATAGTAGAAAAGCAAGCTTTCTAGGCATCCCTTTCAGATGCTTGTGGCTTTCATTGGCCAGGTGAGTCACAGGGTCTCCCTGGTTGAAAGTGAGCCTGGGAAATGTAGTGCTTCAGCTGATTTGAACAAATTCAGGGGTTCCATTTGCAAGAAAGAGAGGGGAGATGGATATTGTTTAGGCAGCTAGCTGAGCCCACCTCACCAGGTTTTATAGGATTCTATGTAACACCGAGGCACCCTAACTCCCCACCACGCAACCCCAGTCCCTGCCCCAGGGCCTCTCACGGCCATCGCTGCCAGTGGTGACGTGATGGGCACTCCCAGGCTGCAGCTGCTGGGGCCTCTCCTCATTTCTCTTCCCAGCAAAGGCAGACAGCAGGCGGCATGGCCCCGTCTCCTGGCAAGGTCCAGGGGACCTTGAGTGCCCCCGGGGAAGGCTGCAACCCCTCCCAGTGGGCTTCCTGTGGCCCGGGGCCTGACCTCATTCCAAATGGGATTTGCCTTTCCTCCTCCAGTGCACAGCCCGGAGTGTGTGTGTGCCCATCTGGTTCTATTTCACTCCGTGTTACTCATCAGGATGTGTTTGCCAGAAGCTATTTGATGTTCAGAAAGAATTCCAAAGTTTTGGAAAAGAAGTAAATAAAATTTTTATCCCCCAAAGAGTTGTGAAATTGCATTTTGCTGAGGAGATGGCGGGTGTCCGCGTTCAGTCCAGCAACCCCGCCTGACACAGGTGGCTGGGGCTCCAGGTTTGCCCTCGTGCCAATTGCTTCCCTCCACAACCCTGGGCTCAGCTGGATCCCCTGGCACTTATTTGAGCCTCTCTAGTTTTTCTTGTGATGCCCGAATTTGGCCACAGAAGAAGACTGCCAGTGGGGGACACCTCAGCCTGTCTCTTGCTCTCCAGCCAAAAAAGCTTTTAAGGAGAGCTCCTCCCCACCCATGGCCTTGTCCATGGCCTCCCTGTTGAGAAAGTGTGAGCTCCAGAGGAAACAGGCCTGGACCTGGAACTCAGGCCTATGTTCTCTGCTGCGGTGGCAGTCTGCAACGGTGGACAGTACATTTCTCATGGTCCTGGGTAGAATTATTCTGGATCTGCTGGGGCCTGCTGGTCACAAGGCAAGGGGATATGGTCTCTCTCTCCTCTCTTCTGAGCTATCTAAGTAAATGACAGAACTCACTTGATATTACGATATCCAGAAGGGAAAGGAAAACCAGTGTACATTGCCTGGCCTTACCTGCAGGGTAAGAGGCCACCTCCATCCCAGCATCACTGTCTCTGGAATCCACACTGCCTCTTGCCCCAGTACAGAGGTGACACTTACCCCTTCCCCTGGTGCCTTGTGGCAAGGCTGGAATTTTCCAGAGAAGTATTGGTGAAAAATCAAATCGATGTTTCCTGGCAAGTGCTAGATCTGTAGGTTATGTGGACCTCCGTCTATACCTAGTTACCCTGAAAGCATCTGCTGGATGAATGGATCAGTGCAGAAAGGGGTGCTCCTGGGGTAGAGGGAGGCTGTATCCTCACCCTTTCTTCCCTAATCATGCTCTGGTCAAGCCCCCAAGACAAGTCCATGAATGGTGGGGTGTGGGCCCTGCACCAGCGTTTCCACTCGGGGACTCTGGAGGGCTGATCCTCCCCCAGACATTGCATTGCAAACCCTGCAATTCACGCAGAATCCCTCCTGGAGCGTCACTCATGACAGCTTACAACTCTGATTATTAACCACTGATCACTCAAAATCTAACCTCCCATCTTCCCTTTGATATCCTCAACTGCTCTCTGCAAAAGACAACAAGTGCTTTCTGCAGCTCAGCATGAGGGAGGACTTCAAAGCTGCCTTCCCCGCTCACCCACTCCCAGCAGCTCTGTGTTCGGCGAGAAAAGCCGCCACGTGCAAGGGATGGGGATCCCCCGTCGGCCTCATCTATGGGACTCAAGACTAGTGGGGAAATGACCCCGATTAAGATTCTGGGGTAATTCTGGGGCACAGCCTGGACTCAGGGGCACCCTGGTTCTCTCTAGAAGCAACTGTGGGTCATGGGAAGTGATTTGGATGGAGAATCGAGCAAACTGGGTTTGCAGCCCTGCCATGTGCCTTACCAGCTCTGGAGCCCCAGGGAAAGCACTGTGTCCTCACCAGCAAAACAGAGATGATAACACTTCCATCTCAGCCCTCTAGAGGCTTAACGAAAGGCTGGAAGGGAGAGTGCCTGGAGCAGGTGATCAGGAGATGTGTACTGCTTCCCCCTCTGGAGAGAAGTTTGGTTAAGCCCAAGAGTGCCATCACGTTTGTAGGAAGGGTGTCTCAATGGCTCCGTGAAATAGGTGATTTGGAACTCTCCAGAAGGTAGCCACTTGCATAGACACTGCTGACAGGCTGATTACAAATTATTACCATCCTTCCACTCAATCAGGCTCCCAGGGGACTGCATTTTATTAAAACTATATTAATTAGCATAGCGACCATTTGTTAAGCCTGACGTGAACCAGGCCCTGGGCAAAGTGATTTCCCTGTGTCACCTTGTGTAATCGCCACATCAGCCTGTGTAGGAGGTTCTTTCACTGGGCCCCATGGACAGATGAGAGTCTTGAGGGGGACAAAGGGCACACTTTCCAGATATGCCAAACCTGGGGCTTAAAATTAGGTGAGTCAGATGCCAAAGTCCACGTTCTTCCTCTGTCTTCTAGTTATTCTGGGCTTGTCTAAAGGCATTCTGTACTTCATGTACCTGAAGTCAACTGACATGAATAAACTGCATTCAGATACTATCAGGGAGCCTGTGAGCATTTCTCTCCATATAGATGACAGTCATATGCACGCATGTGGGTTTTACATCCTCCTGTGTGGCTGGAGACCATGGAACTTGACCCCCTGCAGGCTCCCAGTTTGCTCCCAGCCCACCTGTAGGAGAGGGGTCTCAAGGCCCCGGCAGTTTGCATCAGAAGACATACTGTCATGGTTGGATGCAGCTCAGCACATCCAAGGCAAAGCCATTCCATTTCATGCACGATTTTTCAGAATTCTCCAGTGCATAGAGCAGTGCCAGGCCAGAGATAGCAAGTGCCGAGCACAGGTCCCCTCACATCCCCAGCCCTTGTGAATGGATCACAGCACTCCTTTCCTCCAAACCCTGATGTGGCCTCCTTCTTCCCTGACACCTCCCTCCAAGCTGCTGGGTTTACTAGGAAAGTGATCACCATCCCTGTGCCAGAGAATCTTCACAGGTGGAAAGGAAGCCCAGTGCTGCTTAGGGAGACCTGACACCTCTCATTCCAGCACATCCTCCACCACATCCCTGATACTTGGCCCATCAATGCTGGTGTTGCCTCCCAGGATCACATAGAGTCTGTTTGCCCCTTTGTCAGAGATTTGAGAGTGGCATCATACCCCCCAAGTCTTCTCTTTTGCAGGCCAAATGGCTCCAGGGCCATTCTTCAAAAATTTCTCGCATCGCATGGCTCTGCAACCTCTAACTTTGCAGGGGAGGGTGGGAGAAAGGGAGGCTGGGAGAGAAGCTAGGTGTACGGCTGCAACCTTCCAGGAGAGCCGCCAAGGGGTCCTGAACCAGGCACAGCACTGAGCTGGATGGAGAGAGGCTGGGGTGACCACAGCGAACAGTGACTGGGCCCCCACTCCCAACCCCCCAGTGCTGCATGCTCAGGGAACCCTCCTGAGCCCCTCAGAAGGAGAGCAGAGCAACAGAGCAGGCCCCATCCCTTTCAGCCTCCACGGCCTATGGCAACCCAGGCTGGGTGGCCAGGTCCTCACCCAGCAGCTCACCCAGTTCCATGGGAAAACTACTGATTTCCCCTGAAATTACTGGGTTGGGCTCTAGGGCTTGATAATACCATTTTCTAGGGTGTCACTTGCACTTGTCAAGGGCAACGGATATTTTCTTTTCTGGAGAGGAGCTCTCATGCTGTGATGTTTCAGGCCTGCTGAGCAGCTTCCAAACCCCTCCACATGGCGAGTCTGGGCAGCAACCCTGGAGAGGTCTGTTCAGCGGCACTGCCCTTCCCATCACCATCAGACAGTGTCCGAGACCCCATCAGTCACAGCCCGCCCCCCTCTCTTCCCGAAGCTCTTGCTGAACATTTAGTTTGTCACCCTTGCAGGTTTTCTTTACTTTCTGCACCATTGGGAGCAGCAAGGTAATGAGGTAGAAGATGAACTGGATTTTGAGCCTGGATAACATACGTCATCGCCCCCTTGATTTGGGGCAATTTATGTATTACCTCCAAAACTCAATGGCCTTGTTTGGGAAATGGGGTTGGTGCCGTATATATAACTCACAGTGTCCCTGGAAGGGCTGAATGTAATGGCATTTGGGAAAGTGCTGTGCATGGGTATATAGTAGGTGCTCGATAAATGTTATTGGAAAAGAGAGCCACTTCCAGATGTGGGAGAAGACAGGACATCTGGGTATCAGACTGATGACAGCTTGTAAAGGATCTGTCGGTAAGAGGTTCCAGCTGGGGCTAGGGGTAGAGAGCTGTAGAAGCAAAGAGTAAGTTCCCTGGGACTGAGAGCCTCTCACACCCACTCCGAATTCTCCAGCCCTGAGCTCGCTGTCCGGCTGTGAGTGCCAACATCTCTAGGACAGCCGCGCCGAGGGCCATTGCAAAAAAGAAAGGATCATGGTCAGCCTCGTCCCAACAGCCCCGAGAGATGGGTCATCATTAACTACCCTGTCCCGCCACACCAGCCTTTTGACAGGACCCTAGCGAAACCGTTAGAGACCCGCTCGATGACAGAGAGGTTCTAAATCTGACCCCAGGAAAGGTAACAAATTAACCCATTGCCCCCTATTAACACCCCTACACGGCTTCATTTGTCATAACGAGCTGCTACTTTGAAGAAGTGGGAGCTGGAATCCGGGCCCTGGTGGGTGTTGCAGGCATCCTGGTTCTGAGACCGCTGGGATGCCATGGGATTCCCCGGGGAAGAGTGATTGGGGAAAGCGCTGACCGCCCAGGCACCGCGACAGGTGCTTGATGTCCAGCCTGAGAGCATTATTTCCATTTAGCAATGAAGGGGCTTCAAAGAAGAAATAACTGACCCGGGTGACCAGATTAGGACTAAAATCTGTGTCTGGCTGCAGAGCTGGCCTTGCTCACCCACATCTGGTACTAAGTGAAGCGATCTGCACATGTTACTTCATGTAACTCTCACTACCATCTTAGGAATAGATGTTCCTATCATCCTCATTTTTTTCAGCTAAGTAAATCTTTATCTCTATGTCTATTTATTTCTCTATAGCTTTGAAAAATATTTCTTTTAAAAATATTTTAATATTATTGGGGTATAGTTGATTTACAGTGTTGTATTAGTTTCGGGTGTACAGCAAAGTGATTGGGTTATACATATACATGTATTCATTCTTTGTTAGATTCTTTTCTCATATAGGTTATCAAAGACAATTGAGTAGAGTTCCCTGTCTTACACGGTAGGTCTTTCTTGGTTGTCTATCTTTACATATAGTAGCGTGTGTATGTTCATCTCAAGCTCCTGATTTATCTCTCCCCACCACGTTTCCCCCTGGGTAACCATAAGTTTGTTTTTGATATCTGTAAGTCTGTTTCTGTTTTGTAAATAAGTTCATTTGTATCTTTTTTTAAAAAAATTAGATTCCACACATGAATGATAGCATATGATATTTGTCTTTCTCTGTCTGACTTACTTCACTTAGTGTGATAATCTCTAGTTGCATCCCTGTTGCTGCAAATGGCATTATTTCATTCTTTTTTATGCCTGAGTAATATTTCAGTGTGTGTGTGTGTGTGTGTGTGTGTGTGTGTGTACTACATCTTTACCCATTCCTCTGTTGATGGGCACTTAGGTTGCTTCCACGTCTTGGCTATTGTAAATAGAGCTGCAATGAGCATAGGGCATCCCCATTTTTGAGATGAGGAAACTGCATCTCAGATTGCTGAAGGGGCATGTTCGAGGTCACATGTGCAGGTCGTTGTGGAGCTAGGTTTTGAGCCCACGTTTGTCCATTTTCAGGGCCCCCAATGTTAAACATTCCATTAGCCTTCTTGCTTAAAATTAATTCGTCTATCCCTCAAACTTTACCAGGAAGATGTTATGGGCAAGGCTCCACTTTAGACACTCAGGGAGGGTTACAGAGGTTGACTGTGCCAGGGTCCCTGCCCTTAGGATTGTGATCCGTTTTTCCACCCTCAGCTGCACCTTCTCCATCCTCTGTCAGGAGGCACCCTGGGCCACCCTGGCTTTCTTCTTTTCTCTCCTCTGAGTTCCTGTGGTGGCCAGACCCCTCCTGGGGCATCTGAAGAGACAAGGCGACCCTGCAGGAGCCATGCCCATGCAGGAAACTGGAGTCCTGGACTCCTGTGTCCGTGTATCCTCCCCACTGGCCACTCCACGGGCATTTCCTGTCCTTCGGCAGAATTGATACCAGACAGACCAGGCTGGGTCATACTGGGCCAACAAAGACCTCAAAATTCAGTAGCTGACTACAAGGCACTTCCTCTCCTTATATACACATGCAAAGGGGGTCAGCTCCCACCATCGCTGAGGCAAGGAAGGCCATGTTGTAAACCACACACTGTCTCTTCAAGACCTGCCTGCGAGGGACACCTCTCACCTCCGGTCCCATCTCGTTGGCCAAAGCAAGTCACCTGGCCTGGCTACCTTCAAAACGTGCTGGGGCTGCCATCACACCAAGCGTCACGAGGGAGAGGAGAGCTGGGCTGTGACCAGCTAAGTTGTGAGCAGCCCCGTAGCCACCACGACAGGTGACCATCGTCAATACAAAGAAACCAAAGCAAGGTGCTATTAAATTCTTGCCACGGAAGATTCTGAGCCTGAGAACTCCTGTCTCTTGTTTCAAAAGGGAGATTAGCAAGCGTTAGAGGTTGTTAGAGACATATTAGCCCCCAAATGAAACTTCCTGTTTCATTCAATCACATTTAACAAATGTTTATTAAGAGTCTTCTATGTGCCAAGCACTCCTAAGACCCAGGACATGCCAGTGAATTAAACGAGCAGAAATCGCTGCCCTCAAGGAGCTTGTTTTTAGAGGGACAGGCACAGAGCAGTAGGAAAGAAACTTAAGTCAGTGACACACAGACAACATGGAGTTATAGAAGAACTGCCGGAGACTGAGATGCAGTGCCTTTCTCCACGTGGGACTCGGTGTCACCAGAAGCACCAGCCATGCCCTTGAGCTCCCTACATGTATGTCTCCGCAGATGGGAGCCTCTCTCCAAACCCTTGTTGCTTTGGTCCCCACCCTTTTTTTTTTTTTTTTTTTTTTTTTGCGATACGCGGGCCTCTCACTGTTGTGGCCTCTCCCGTTGCGGAGCACAGGCTCCGGACGCGCAGGCTCAGCGGCCATGGCTCACGGGCCCAGCCGCTCCGCGGCATGTGGGATCTTCCCGGACCGGGGCACGAACCCGTGTCCCCTGCATCGGCAGGCGGATTCTCAACCACTGCGCCACCAGGGAAGCCCAACCCACCCTTATTTTAAATGAGAACATTCAGCAAGAGCCACAGGACATGAGTTTTCTCACTTCCCCGTCAACTCCTTCTCTCCATCTTCACGAGCTTGTTTCTTTCTCACTCTCATGGCCATTTCAGGGCCCTGGGCTCTCTTCCTGCTTGGGGATCTCCACCTCATCATCTCATGATATTCAATGCACCTGCACCCCACAGTTCACATATATATAATTTATAAATAATAATGAGATGAATTGTGGGTGCCTTCTTGACATAGGACATTAGTAAGTGACATGATTGGGGACCTCTTATGTATCAGGCATGTTCCTAGGTACTTATTGTATATGTGTTATCTTTTAATCCTTAGAAGGAGTCCGCATGGTAGGAATTGCCTGTGTTTCCATCTTACAGAGGAATCAGTTCAGGTTCACACAGCCTAAGCAGCTTCCCCAGGTCACACAGTGTGGGGCAGAGGACAGCAAGGCAGCCCCTGCCTGTCACAGCCTTTACTCTTTATCTCCCTGCAGGACTGCCTGTTTGGGGACCACTGAATTAAATATTTATTCATTTTGAGTTTGCTGTATTCTCTCCTTAATTTGGAGTGTGTGTGTGTGTGTGTGTGTGTGTGTGTGTGTGTGTGTGTGTATATGTTTCCACGTCTCTAAGATTTTCATAGACTTTATGGTGCCAGATGTATAAAACAGTCCTGCTTACTCCTTAAACAGACATCTATCACATAGGAAGCTGGCACCCTCGTTCCAGGCTCCCAGGAGGAGTTAGGAAGGACACACAACTGTTCTCCACATCATGGAGGACAGTTTGGAGGAGTGGGACTCTAAATGAAAACACGTGTGCTTTTGAGCACAACGGACCACTTCTAGAACAGACAGACTTTCACATGTGCTCAAAGACGAGAGTACTGGAAGGTTCACTGCAGTGTTGTTTATATTATTAATAGCAGTAAGGGACTGGAAACCACTACGTACTCAGTAGTAGGGGGCTGCTTGAATAAATGATGGTGCTTGTGTGCGATGGAATGCTACACAAGCATTCTGATAAGGGACTGCGTGTGGCCTGGAGTGGAAACAGTAGTTTCAGGGAACTTGTGGTGTGTACACTCATTTGTGTAAAAACATATATGTACATATATTACAAATAAATGTTTGTAAGAGTCTAGGATATTTCTTGAATTATTATTATATGTCTAGTACTCTACCCAGCTCTCTTTAACGTATTTAATCCATACAGCTGTGGTACAGATTGTAGTCCTGTTCTCATCTTACAGATGATAAGACTGAGGCACAGAGAAGTTAAGTAACTCACCCAAGGTCACTTAGCTGGCAAATCGTGAAGGGAGCATTTTCATCTGGGAAGTCTGGTTATAGAGTCTGAGCTCTTAATCTCCATGCATGTATGCTGCTGAAATGGTCCTAGCCCTTCTCTCATTTTCCAATCTCAGAGGGGACCTTGCTTTCTTCCAGCCAGAGCCCTTCACCAGGCCTCATCTGCCCTCTTCTGTCTTCATACCTCCCTCTCTGCCAGTTCCTTTTCCTCTGTTAATAAATGAGTCAAATCCTCCTACAGTTTAGAAAACATTTGTGTGTCAGAGGCAATGCTGTGATTTTATGGAGCCACTTCTTTTTCCAGGGCACCTGACATTTCCCCAGATCCCATGCACCTAGGAGAAGTCATAGCCCTAATTCCTGCAGATGGAAAGTGAGCAGAAGTGAGGTGCCACCTGTGGTCAAAGGCAGTTAAGAGCAGGCGAGGCTTCTCCACCCACGTTCTTTTCTTTTCTCTTTTCTTCTCTTTTTTATAGATGGAAGTTAAGGTCTCCAAGATTCAGGGGTTGTAAAGTAGAAGTAGCCTGGGTCCCTGAGTCACCAACTGTAGGAGGACCATGCAGGACAGCTGCCAGAGCTGTCATCATTCTATGAAGGGAGCAAGATGAACCACTTTTGGGTTGAGCCACTGAGATTTGGGGGTTCCTCTACTGCAAAAGCTAGCACTACGGGCTTCCCTGGTGGCGCAGTGGTTGAGAATCCGCCTGCTGATGCAGGGGACACGGGTTCGTGACCCAGTCTGGGAAGATCCCACATGCCGCGGAGCAGCTGGGCCCGTGAGCCGTGGCCGCTGAGCCTGCGCATCCGGAGCCTGCGCTCCGCAATGGGAGAGGCCACAGCAGTGAGAGGCCCGCGTACCACAAAAAAAAAAAAAAAAAAAAAAAAAGCTAGCACTGGTTACTCTCTCCTTGGAGCCCTGTCTGTTTTCTTTAATATTAAGTACTTAGAGAATATACAGACCCCAGAGACACAGACTTGCTCATCTCATTGTCCTGTGCACTGCCATGCTTCTGCTGGGCCTGCTCATCCACAGTGACCTCCCATGGGCAGCGCCAACAGTCACTTCTCTGTTGGAGGCCCTTCTGACTCTTCTTGACCTTTAGGACTTGTGTCCATTGTCTTTTGGATCCTGCCCTCTCCTTATCCTCTCCTCCCTCCTCAGGAGCACATTCTCAGTAGAGAATCCCCATCGAGAGGCATGGGCCAAGAGTCAACTTGATCTGTCTCCTGAACAGGTCACATGGTCTCTAAACTAAGCCTCTGTCTGTCTCTCTTCCTTGAGGCACCAAGAGCTAGGTCTCAGGGCTGCTTCAAGGACAAATGAGATAATCCAAACAAGGAGTTTG
Organism: Kogia breviceps; assembly: GCF_026419965.1. NCBI lineage: Eukaryota > Metazoa > Chordata > Mammalia > Artiodactyla > Physeteridae > Kogia > Kogia breviceps. Next base: position 55,761,504 of record NC_081311.1, read on the forward strand.
GCACAGGGCTTGACAAACCTGCCTCCTTTTCTCTTTTTATTTTATATCTTCTTTTTTCTTATTATTTTTCTGCCTTATACATCAATGCAGCAAATACAAACAGTATTGTTTTCTTTTCTCTCTTTCTATTGTCCTCTAAGGAATCTTAGCTACTCCCACAATTTCATTCACTCCTGTGCAAGGAACTCCAAATGAAGACCTTTAGTCTAATAGCCTCCCCCAGCCCCAGAGCTTTATCTCAAACTTCCCAGTATATGTACAAGGAATTAATCAACTTGCTCTACACTGATTTATTGAGAACCTACTATGAACAAGGCCCTGGGCTTGGTGCTGGAGACAAAGAGTGAACAAATGCCGACACACTCTCTGCCTGGTGGGGCTTATAGTCTAGTTAAGCAAATAAACTTGCTAATGTACACCTGGAATTTTGACAAGTGTTTGAAAGGAGAGATACATGATTCTTTGAATTCCAATAATGGATTCTTTGACTTAGTAAGGATGTTTCCTATAGAGGTAAAAGGTACACTGAGTTCTGATGGGAGTGACTGCCCAGGAGTGAATTAGGAGAAGTGGGAGGGGAGAGAGGTAACAATGTGGACAGGCATCTCATGTTACCAGAGAGCATGGCAGGAAGAAGGTGGGGAGCAGAGGAGAAACTGAAAGGAACATGGCTGTAATCAGGGTGTAGAGAAAGTATGGAAAAGACTGAGCTTTGTCCCCCAGGATATAGTTTCCTCTTTATTTCTGCCTAGAGAGCCTTTTATTTTATTTTATTTATTTATTTATTTATTATTATTATTTTTTTTGCTCCGGACGCGCAGGCTCAGCGGCCATGGCTCACGGGCCCAGCCGCTCTGTGGCATGTGGGATCTTCCCGGACCGGGGCACGAACCCGCGTCCCCTGCATCGGCAGGCGGATTCTCAACCACTGCGCCACCAGGGAAGCCCATAGACTTTTTTTTTTTTTTGCGGTATGCGGGCCTCTCACCATTGCAGAGCACAGGCTCCAGATGCGCAGGCTCAGCGGCCACGGCTCATGGGCCCAGCCGCTCTGCGGCATGTGGGATCTTCCCGGACTGGGGCACGAACCCGTGTCCTCTGCGTCAGCAGGCAGGCTCTCAACCACTGCGCCACCAGCGAAGCCCAAGCCTTTTATTTTAAATGAGTCTAAGACAGCCTAGAATAAAGACTATATTTCTCAGCCTCCCTTGCAGCTAGGCATGGACATGTGACTAAGTTCTGGCCAATGGAATGTGCTATGTGAGCCTTTTGGGAAATGTTCTTAAAGGGAAGGGCACAGGCTTCTTCGTCCATTACTCTTTCTGAGTGGGTGAAACCCAAATATCATATCTATAGTCGAGCTGTCACTGTGGATCATGCTGTAGAATTATGTGTTAGGGATGGCAGAATGAGAAAAGCGAAGAAGTCTGGGTCTCTGATGACCAAGGAACTGCATTCCCTGCCCTCCACCATCTGTCTCTCTGTGTTCAGGAGAGAGGAATACCCTTCTCTCATATGTAAGCTACAGCTATTTGGGAGTTTCTATCATTCACAGCTGAGCATAGGCCTAACTCATACAGAAAGGCAGAAGCCAGACTGTGCAGGGTTTGGTAGGCCCCATTAAGAACTTTGTTCTCAGCTAAGAGCATGCGAAACAGTAACTGAAGGGGGTGGGAAGCCTTCCCTAGAACAGGCTCCGAAGCAAATTGTTTCTTTATGTATTCATCTGCTCAGTTCTCCCAGCTGCCTTCAATGAGAATCTCTGACAGGTCACGCCCTGCCTTGAGTCCTTGAGGATTCAAAAATAAATATGACACTCTGTTTTGTGTCAGAGGTAGTCTAATGAGAATTATAGACATGTAAACAACTGTTAGCCTTCAATCAACCACGTTTATCAAGCACTAAAGTGGTATTCAGTGGTGGCATTGGCACAGGCAACTGGGAAAAGAGTTAGGACCTTCCCCCCGACACCACGGGCATCAAAACAGTGTGTCCACCCAACTCTATGTCATGTCCAGCTGTCAGAAGCAGTGTCGGACTGTGGGAACTGCCGTGGGCCAAGGCTGCTCTCAGGGAGCTTAAAGCCTCCCCTCTCCAGGAAAGAAAAGGGCCGTGGAAATGCTAGAAATGAAGACCTGTGGGTCCTGTGATATGTATAGGATAGTAAGATGAGGGATGGAGTGGTCAGTTTTACCTGAAGGCTCAAGAAAGGCTATGCAGAGGAGGTTGCCCTTGAGCTACATTAGGAAGGATAGTAGTAGTTACCATGGCGTAAGGTGTGGGTGTTAGGAGCACTGAGGATGAACGAGCTCATTTGGTCTGGCTGTTTGTGTGTGTGTGTGTGGGGGGTGTGTGTGGGGGTGGGTGTGTGAAGTGCATATTTTTAAGGAGGTGAAGGGGGTTACGGGAAGGCTTCACAGAGGAGGTGACTATTGAGCAGAGTTTTGAAGGAAAAATAAGAGTTCCTCGGTTGGACAAGATGGAGCAGAGGTTTAGGCAACAGGGACTGTATCTAAAAGCCACAGAGGGGTACGGAGGGACTTCCAAGAAGTCTGAGGTGGTGGGTCAGAGGGCCAAGCTGAGAAATGGCTTGAGATGACTTTCAGAGGGAAAGGCGGCTACGTGTGAAGACTCCACTAGTCAGAACCAGGGCTTTCAGTGTGTTTTGTGAGTAGTGAGGAGCCAGGGAGAATTTTAAACAGAAGAGAAACACGGTCAGCTCTGTGCTTAAGAAGAAAAATTAATTGGAACAAATTCCCAAAATGTTCCTCTACAGAAGTTGGGTAAAAAGTGATGGTACATCATTCAGTGGAACCTCGAATAGCCATTAAAAACAATAAGGTGGATCTATATGTGCTCATATGGCACCATTTCCAAGATAAATCGTTGAGGTTAAAATAATCAAGGTGCTGTATGGTGTCTACAGTACGGTTTTATTTGTTTGAAAGATGTGTGTGAAGGTGCATGCGTGAAGGCATCTATCTCTCTATGCTTGTATACAACTAAAACAATTCTATAAAAATACACAAAAAACTATTGACAGTGCTGCTTCTATGGAGGAGAATTGGGAGTAGGAGTTGTGAGGGAGACTCGCTTTAAATTGCAAACATTTTGTACTGATGGAATATATTTTACCACGTGCATGCATTATTTTTCCAATATATTAAATAAATATGTATTAAAATTTTTATTCTGCCTGAAATGTGAGTGATGGATTGAAGAGAGGCGAGATTCAGGATAGAGCAATCCCTCCCCCACCTCCATTTTCTTGATTAATGGTATCACCATCCATCCAGTTATTCAGTCTCAAACTTTGAAGTCATCTTTGACTCCTCCTATGTCTAATCAGTTAGTTATCAAGTCCTGCCTGTTCTACCCCAGAAATCTCTCACCCCTCAGCCCCGGAATAGACAGAGAGATCGATGGGACAGAACCACAAGCCCAGGGACAGAAGGGAGTATGTATAAATATTTAGTATGTGATAATGGTGACATTTCAAATCCTTGTGGGAAGGATACATTATTCAATAAATGATGTTGGAAAAAATTAACTCCGATGCTTAGCTCAGTCATAAACTAAAATAAACCCCTAGTGAATTAAAAATATGTATATAAAAATAAAGTACTAGAAAAAAATTTAGGTCACTCTATAAAATATGGGGCTGGGGAGGGTCTTTCCAAGGAAGATTTTGAAAGACGATGTTATAGAGACAAATCCAATAGGTTAGACTATATAAAATGATTGCTGCTATATGCTAAAGACATCTTAAAAATCAGAAGCAAGTGTAAAACTTGGAAAAATACATCCAAAAAAATGGCAAATTGAAAGTGTTAATAAGCTTAACTTATAAAGAAACCTTACAAAACAATAAGATAAACACTCCAATAAGCTAATAGGGATAAGTAATTAACAGAAGAGGAAAAAAATGGTCAGTAAATATATGGAAGAATATTTAATGTGGCTGTTTTTTTTTTTCAAAGCACATTAAAGCAACAATAAGATGCCACGTTTCACCAAATATTTTAAATTAATAGTAACCCTACTCCCAAACTAGTCAGCGTCTGGGAAACAGTCTTGAACAACATGGGAGGGAGTGTAAATTACATCAAACTCCACAGCGTAAACCACCAGTATATATCAAAATCCTCAAAAAATGTACACATCATTGACACACTGATTTCATGTCAAAGAATGTATACCAAGGAAGTAATTAAAGATTTCACAATATTGTTCACTACAGTGCTGTAGATAACTTCAGCACTGTATGGAAATGGAAAACAAAACCCCAAAATTCCTTGTAAAGAAAGGCTGATTAAACATATTATATTATGGGGCATCCAAACAGCATAATATTATGTGACCAGTAAAAGTATTTTGGTTTAACTTACATTTGTATTGGAAAAGATGTTTATAATATAGCAAACAATTGCATTTAGAAGACAGTATGTCCAAGGCAATCCCTGTTCTGTTTATACAAACATAATGCACAGACGAAAAGGTATAGATGAAAGTCTATTTTCAATAGTAGCTGTTTCTGGGTGGGAAAATTAAGGATGACTCCTATTTCCTTTAAAATCACTCTATATTTTAAAAATTTGCTTAATAAATATCAATTACATATCAATTACTGGAAAAAACAATGAAAAATTGAAAATGTACCTGCCCTTTGTCCCAGAAATTATAGGAATTCATTATAAAGAAATAATTAGAGATGTGAGAATGGATGGTGGTAAGAAGGTACTCAACACAGCACTAAAAATAATGATAAAAATTGGAAACAACCTGAATATTCAAAACCAGGGAATATTTAAGTAAATGATGGCTGGATACAATGGAGTGCTACACAATCATAAAAATTGAGTCATAGAAGAATATTTGTTGAAATGGAAAAAGACTTCACAAGAATAAGGGAAGGCAAAGCATATGTATATGCTTTTCATATGTATATGAAATCATACACAAAATGACATACCCTTGTTTGAAAGAAGCAGAAAATATTAGGCATTCTATGCTAAAATATTAGTGTTATTTCTGAGTGACTGAGTTAACGAGTAAGCTCTTTTGTTTGACATTCTTCTGTGTTTTTTAGTGTTTCATATTCCACATGTATCACATATTTCACTTTTAAAATTTAGGGAACCAATAAAACATCATCAATAACATTAAGTCAAATGACAAAAATAGGAAAATATTACAACATATACCCAAAGTGTTTTAATATACATAATCTATTAGAGCTCTTACAAGTCAAAAGGAAAAATATGAACATCTTAATAAAAAGATTTGCATGGGAAATATAGACACTTAAAAAGAAATATAATCATTCAGTTAGCATATTAAAAAAAAGGTTGACTATCACTAGTAATAAAGGGAATGTAACTCAGAGAGAGATGGAAATTTTTGCTCTTCAAATTGGAATTCATTCTTCAAACACTGATAATACCCAGTGTTGCTCCTGGGTGGGAAATAGCCCCTCTCTCACACAGTGATGCTGGCAGTGTAAATTGTTCAGCTTTCTCGAGAGCAGTTTGGCAGATATATTGAGAACCTTGAAAATGTTAATTCTTTGTGACCCAGGAGTTCAATTTCTAGGAATATATTCTGAGGAAGCAACCATGGATGTGCAAAAAATCTATGGGCAAGTATGCTTTTAACAACCTTACTTATAATAATGAAAATTAAGAAACAACCCAAGCAGTCAACAATGAAGGTTTGGCTCAGTTGGCAATCAGAGTGTAGGCCTACAATTCAGTATGTGCAATTCCAAAATGCACCAAACTCTTTGAACTGACAGATTTTTGTTAAGTTTGCTGCAAGTTCATTGGTGGCAAAAATCTGACCTAAACAGAAAGGAGGCTTTCTCACAGCCATTATCTATCTCCCATCGTGTGATTCTTCAAATGTTTTCTGGCTCAGACACTGTATTTGATTCTAGGCTGCTGCTAATGTTCTATTGCAGGGGCTTCATAAGATACCATTTTTACCAGGTCTTACCTTTCTCAAATCTAAATAATTCTGATTTCTGAAACATTTGGCCTGAGGGGCTTCAGATCATATTCATATGATGTAATCCTACAGCATCACTTAAATTCACATTCACAGAGAGTATTGTTGGATATTTTAGTTAATCACACTTTTTCTTATTGTTAAAACCCAAAAAATATAGTAGAATATAAAACTATGAGCATTTTAATGTGTTTTGCTTTTTTTTTAAAGTATGTGTCTACAGAGTCTTTTTTTTTTTTTTTTTGCGGTACGCGGGCCTCTCACTGTTGTGGCCTCTCCCATTGCGGAGCACAGGCTCCGGACGTGCAGGCTCAGCGGCCATGGCTCACGGGCCCAGCCGCTCCGCGCATGCCGCATCTTCCCGGACCGGGGCACGAACCCGTGTCCCCCTGCATTGGCAGGCGGACTCTCAACCACTGTGCCACCAGGGAAGCCCCAACAGAGTCTTTTAATAGACTAAAGAGATTGAAAGAATATATCAAACTTTTAACAGTGATTATCTCTAGATGATGAAATTATGAGTAATTTTAATTTTCTTCTATACATTTTTTATATTCTCCAAATTCTTTATAATGAACCTATATTATCTCCAACAAATAAATATATTTTACAAACCTAAACTAAATCTAGATGATTTTCTATTACCTAGAAACTGAAGTATAAATGCCTTAGAATAAAATGTCAAAGACACGCAACCAGGATTCAGATTTAGTTCTTCCAAATCTGACTCCTGCATTCTTTCCCCTCTAATGTGCTGAAGTTAAACTGGTGTTTTTGAAAGAAGGTGCAGCAGAATTTTAATAAATGCTACATGCATACAGATTTCTGTAGACAAATGCATCTTGAAAAATATAACATATAGGACTTTACTGCAGGACTTCTCAGCGCCTTTAATATCTGAAGATGTAATATGTGTTTCCATAAGAGGTATGATATGCTTAGTTCCTCCATATTTGGCCATAAATCTTTTCCACTTTATTTTATTTGTTTTTATTTTATGTTATCTGTGGAAGATCTTCTAGAACATCTTCGGAATGTGCTTCTCCAAAAACACTTTGGAAATGCTAATCTAGTGGAAAACTAGAGTGGTAACAATTTCCTGTGGGAATGCCAACCTTTCCTAGTTAATAGTTCTTCCCTTTTAAGAGTGATAAAGACACAGACCTACTAGAGCATGGACTTGAGGATGTGGGGAGGGGAAGGGTAAGCTGTGACAAATTGAGAGTGGCATGGACATATATACACTACCAAACGTAAAATAGCTAGTGGGAAGCATCCACATAGCACAGGGAGATCAGCTTGGTGGTTTGTGACCACCTACAGGGGTGGCATAGGGAGGGTGGGAGGGAGGGAGATGCAAGGGGGAAGAAATATGGGGACATATGTATATGTATATGTATAACTGATTCACTTCGTTATAAAGCAGAAACTAACACGCCATTGTAAAGCAATTATACTCCAATAAAGATGTTAAAAAAAAAAAGTGATCTTCATAAACATGTGAAAGGTCATGTTGCTGGGATGGAGATTTTTCTTTCTTTTTGGCAGCCATTTTGTCCTGATGTGATTCTGTATAGATACTGATGGAAAGTCTGTGGAGGCAGGAAATCTAAGCTCCCAGATTTATTCTCTGAATCCTCTTTTAGGTATTCAGGCACCTCAGAATTTCTCGCCTCTGTGAAGGGACTTGGGAGACACCCAGAAAATGGGGAGTTTAGTGAAATAAGTCTTACCCTGGGAGGCAGCAGAATATTCCATGTAACCTCTGTCAGGTTGCTTCTTCTCTCTGTGTCTCAGTCACTTCATATGTAAAATGAAGGAGTTAATTAGGACGAAAGAGCAACCTTATTTCATATTACCTGCCTACTCTCATCAATTCGTAAAGGTTTCCTAAAGCCTTGAGTCTGCATCCCTGCTTGGTGAGAAAGAATGCTGATTGATTACTAATGTCTGCCCTGGGTATAGATTAGAGGAGTGGCATCACTTCTGCCCTTCCTTTGCCATCTCAGAGTTAAGGAATATCTAAGTACCCTTGAAGATCTGGGATGCTTTAGAGTGGGCACATGGGAGCCGGCTCCCAAATCTACCTCTTGTTTCATAAACTCTGGTGATCTTTTGCCTCACTTCCGCCCCCTCCAACCCTGCATTTTTAAAAATTTCCTTTTATCCATGGAGATTCCAAACTTTTGGCTCTTGGCCTCTGTAATAGCAAAGTAACGGTTTTCTATAGTAATCTTCTTATACTCGCTTTCTTTCACCCTCTTGCCAAAGATGAATCTGTTTTTACTAAAAGAGAAAAAAGGAAAAAAATACATATGTAAAAATCACACATCCTCACCATGTGCAAAAATCATGTGTTTGGCAGCAAGAACATCTTTCTGAGGCCAAATGGCATTTTTCCTTTCCTGCAAAACGAGCAAAAAAAAAAAAAAGTCTCACTTTCCCAGCAACTGGCACTGAATTATTGGCCCTTGTCAGCTGCTGTCACTAAGGGGTCTCTCATCTGGGAAACCCGTGATGCTGGGAGACCAATAAGTCCTGGGGGAATCTGGTTGCAACTGCTTCTACTGCTTTGCACAGGGACTGAAACACACAAAACCATGGTTGGCAGAACCATTGTCATGGGTGTAAGAGGCAGCATGGTATGGAGGACAGATAAACCAGAGTGGTGGTAACTGCTTTATGACTTAAGAGCTGTGGGATCTTGGGCAGCACTCTTAGTTTCTCTGAGTGTCAGACTGCTCAATAAAATGGTAGCAGAGTCCCTGTACCCCTGGAATCAGTCAGTCACTGTGTGCAAGGAATACCCCAGAGAACAAAACAGGCAATAGTCCCTGCCCTAGGGAAGCTGATATTTGAATAGCGAGAGGCAGGCTGGGAGGGAAAGATGGACAATAAACTACTTAATATACACGTTAAAATCAGAAGGCTGGACGTACTCAGAAGAAAACTCCATCTGGGCAGGGGAGAAGGAAATGCCCGGGTTGGGGTACCATTTCCGGTAAGATGTCCAAAGAAGGAGCCATGAAGATGCCATTTGGGTAGACCAGGAATCGGTGGGGCACAGCATGTGGGAGGCAAGGGTGGAAGCAGGGAAACCTCTCAGGGGGCTCTCGCCAGACTCTGGGGGAGCCGTTAATGACGGCTTGGACCAGGAGGGAACAGAAGAGGTAGCGGGAATGGGGAGGGATCCGTGCACCTTTTGAAAGCCTAGCTGACCCAGTTGCTGTGGGAAATTGTGGAACAATGTGGGAAAGCCCCAGCTCAGTGCCTAGAGCACAGTAGGTGCTCCGTTAAGGTAGGGCCACTCTCCCCAGGCATCCGACCAGTGGTGTTCGCTGCTAGGGAGGAGGAAAAACATGGGGCTAGGAGGCTCACCCGAGGGCATCCTCAGGCATTCAGGCGACTCACCAGATGTTCCCTTGCCAAGTGGCATGGGATTGGAAAGAAGATGGCGGCATGGCCTACAACAGGTGTTTGTGCTTCAGGAAAGCAGGACAGGGGACCCTCCTTGACCAGAGGGAAGGCAGAGAAGGAGGTAAACGGGGGAAGAGACACTCGGGGGATTTTGCTTCTCAAAGAGAAACAAGTAATAAAACCTCGCCAAGAATAACCTTGGAGGAATCTAGTTGGTGGAGAAAATTCTCGAGCTAGTGTTTGAATTGCTTTAGGGAGATCACATTTCAGTTGGAACTAAGCGGTGAAACTGGATTCTTGAGAAAGTTTGTAGGGGATGAACTCCTGAATGCATCCCAATGGCAGAGTGAGGCAGTGTGTGGAGCTGTGGGCAGTACGTGGCCGGGTGCTTCCTCTGATCCCTCACAGGCTATGGCCCCGGAGCTCCCCACATGGTAAGTGTGCCCTCCACAGTTGAACTTGGCTGGTGCAGAAGTCACTCCCGTGGAGTGGGGCAGAGGACACAGGAGGATCTGACCCAGGATTGGCAGGTCTGAAAGGGGACAGTGGGGCCTCAAGCTGTGTGAGCCGGTGCCAGTTGTGAAGGTGTCTGAGCCACCAAGCGGCAAACACGGCAGAGGGTTGGGTGAGCAGGGGAGGGAAAAGCTGAAGCAGCACCCCGTGGTGAGCGAGGTGATTTGGGCTGGTACACAGGAAACTGTTTCCTACGTCTTCATAGAGAGTTATTTTAATGTTTTAGAAAAATACCCATTTCCCTTTCATGAGAGTGATACGAAATGGTCTTTGAAAATGCACTTGTGGAAGCTTAAAAATAAGTTGACCTGGGGGCTTCCCTGGTGGCGCAGTGGTTGAGATCCTGCCTGCCAATGCAGGGGACACAGGTTCGAGCCCTGGTCTGGGAAGATCCCACATGCCGCGGAGCAACTAGGCCCGTGAGCCACAACTACTGAGCCTGCGCGTCTGGAGCCTGTGCTCCGCAACAAGAGAGGCCGCGATAGTGAGAGACCCGCGCACCGTGATGAAGAGTGGCTCCCGCTTGACACAACTAGAGAAAGCCCTCGCACAGAAATGAAGACCCAACACAGCCAAAAATAAATAAATAAATAAATAAATAAGCCAAGCATTTAAAACAAACAAAAAAAAGCTTTCTGACATGTAATAAAGAAGGCTGAATTTTTTTTTTTAATTAAAAAAAAATAAGTTGACCTAATGAAAATGAATCAGCCAATAACACTCTAGGTGGTAAAAGGTGAAGGTGAGACAAGAGGGCCTTCAGGATGATGGAGGTTTGGGAAACTGTGGGCTCAAGGGCTCCTTGGTCCACCGGCTGGATTCAGGAGAGTCTGTCAGGGTTGGCAAGGCCCTGGATGGGGGCAGGGGTCTGTTGTCACAGCTGAAAACTCTCTGGACACGGGGCTCCTACATGTCAAAAGACATTGTTTTCTCCTTTCCAGATGCTTCCATCTCACCGTAAGAGCAGGTACAAAGGCAACGGGATGAGAGAGAGAAAGTCCTGGGGCCCTTTCTTTTTATGCAAGAACCTCTCAAGGCTTCCTTTCTCCCAGGCACTTTGCTCACCTCCCATGCCCGCCGGCCTCCCGGCTCCACAGGATGCCTTCCTGTCCACACAGTTTGTAAAACACAGACCTTTAGAAAACGGAGCTCAGTAGTGACCTGGTTCCCCTCCGTCAGGGCAGGGGAAGGGGCGACGGCAGGAGCAAGCCTGTTCCATCCCTGCCTATCCCCCGACTCTGCCTTCCTTTCTCCCTACCCCCCACCGTAGGACCTGTGTCCCTGAGAGCTGGCCAGACCTCGGGCCCTGCATTCGTGTGGAGGCCTTGGGTGGGCAGAGGGTCAGGGCCCCCGAAGACCATCAAAAGCCTCAGGAAGGTCGTCCTTGGGCCTCGGGGGCCTGCGCGCTGGCAGCAGGGTGAGCGGAAGTGACGAGTTACTGATACACTTCCTGAGCAATCTCACGCAGCTGTCAGGCCCATGTGCTGGACAAGAGTGCCTGCTGGCGCCGGCTGTCCGGGCTGCGGGGCTGTCCCGCAGCGGGCTGTGAGAGCCTGACGAGCCGCTTACCCTCGTGGTGCCTCAGGGTCCTCACCTATAAAGGGGCTGTGCCAGCACTCCCCTCTGACCCTGGAATCGGAATTAGAAGCTGTCTGTGTGTACAGGGTTTGTGCCTGGTCCCGGGTCCGATCTCAGTAAGTGAGAGCTATGATTATTGTCACTGTGATTGCTGTCACGGTCGGTGCCCATTCCTATAACTAATCTGAAAAGAGCCCCCATCCTTGCCACTCACCAGGGGTGTGTGATGTCCGGATGCTTGTCTGATGGCCTCCGGGGGCTCTTCCAGGCCTGTCACCTTCACCGTGTGACAGTGCAGGCCCAAGCAGGGAACACTCAGGATGGGGATTTCCTGCATTTTTTTCAGTCTTGGGGACCCTCCTCAGAGGACCGAGGTGTGGCGGCCCAGCCCTGTCCAGTGCTCTGCTGGCAATCCCGGGTTAAGGGCACCCGGGGATGCTGTGCAACTCAGTGGTCTTCAGTGTGATTGCCCAGAACTTGCTTGAGCGCCTGCCATGCGCCAGGCCCCTGCTGCCCGGGGGAGTAAGCCGCAGATGCTGCCCGAGTTGGGGGCAATTTAGCAAAGCAGGCAGAGCGACACCAGGTGTCAGCTCTGAGATTGCCCGTATACATAGGCGTGAGGGTCGGGTAGCCCATTTCTATGGCTTGGACTACTTTCTCCACAGCCCTGCGAAGTGGAGGCCAATGTCTATCTCATCCATAAGGACACCAAGACCCAAGAGGGTCAGTGATCTCTCCAAGCTGACTTGGCCTCTGGGTGTCAAGGCAGTTCTCGATCCTGGTGGCAAATCTCCCAGCTCCATTCTCTACCCCAGAGCTAGTCCCTACATGTTATCACAGACTTTCAGGACTCGGGGTGAGGGTGAGGGGGGGCGTGTCTGAGGAGGCAGAGAGGGATTCAGATCGCAGGGCCCTGGCTTTTTGAGACCTGGGAGATAGCCCCATGCCAGACACGTGACGAATTTCCAGCCAAATTGTCAACTTTCCCCTTGAGCCTCGGAGCACACGGGTGGGCAGGGTGGCTCGACAGATGTTGCCATGTGTGCCATCCCCAACCAGCTTCTCCTCAAAGAGCCCCCCACCCTCGAGGGGCACCTGACAGCCCAGGCCTCGGGCTTCCTGATCCTCCACACCCTCATCTCTAAGAGTGCACAGCCTGGGGCAAGGAGAGGGCTTCACCCTGTCCGTAGAGTTTGGGACATTCTTGCCAGAACATTCACCCTCGCAGGGTCTACCTGGGGAGGGAGAAAGAGGAAACACAAACTCCCGAGTCAGACCGACCATGTTGGAACCCTGGCTGTGCCATTTTTAAAATGTGTGATCCTTCTGTATAATTTTGAGCCTTGGTTTCCCCATCTATAAAATGGGCACGACGATGCCTGTCTCACAGGGCTGTAGAGAGGAATGAAAAGGATCAGGCATAAAATCCACTGCTGGAGCCTGGGATGGTGAGCCCTCAGTGCATCTACAGCCTCCTGTGCCCGCCACCCCCTCCCCGCCACATCAGGCTGGGGCCAGGCTGGGCAGAGCCAGTGCTGCTTGGTGGACGGACCGTTTCTCCTGTCCTCAAGAACGTGCTGTATGCCTCCTTGTCTGGGGGCATCTGTGCCCGTCTTCCTCAGCTATGTGACTTCAGGTTGATCCCTTTCCCTCTCTGGGCCTGAATGTTCTCTCCAAGCAGGGAATATAAGTTCTCCCGGCCTTCCCGGTTGGAACATCCTGTGGTGCCAGGATGCAGAGGACAGCCAGTGCGGCTGGTCTGGCCTGGGGCAGAGGGCTGTGGCCCTTTCCCAAGCCCTCTTTGGCCCAGGTGACCAGCCAAGTGGTTAATTAGCACTCTGGCAACCAGGTAATCAAGGTCAGCATGTCAGAAGTTAATCATTTCTTCAAAACACAAGCAAACACCCCATTTCCACATACTTGGGGATAATAAAAATCACACAGCCAGGACAAGGTTCAGGGGCACCTCTTCTGATCTGGATTGACCCCAATTAGCTGGGTGACCTTGGGCAGTTACCGTCTCCACTGTGGCCTCGGCTTGCTCATCTGTGAAATAAGAGTTTGGGATTCAGAGGTAGTTGCAGAGGGCACTGTTTCTTGATGGATTCAAAGGTTGGAAAGTGGTCTGGAAGCAGGCGACCTCAAGTGTCACGTCTTCCCTTTCTGGAGCAGTCTTCTCACACACTTTCCCCAGAATGCATGCACCCGGGGCTTTCCTTCTGCTGTGCTGCACAGGAACCCGTGTGCTCAGCCTGCTTGCCCTCCAGCTCTTACCCTTGGAATCCAATTGATCCCATCCTCCCACCTGGCCCGGGCCAGGTGGGAGGAGGCTTCCCTTCCCTTTCCTCTCGGCAAGGGAAGCCTTCTGTGCCCTCGCTCTCTCACCCAGCCCTTCTACCTTCTGATTTTGATCGTGGGTAACAGTGAAGGTCTGTCTATCCGTGGTGCTTGGTATGGGTGATCGAAGGGCACCGGGTTGGAGCTGGCAGGAGAGTCCTCGACTTGCGACCAAATTGTGTGCTTCCTTAGGGCGGGAGCCTCTTCTCCCCCAGCACCTGACACTTAACGGCGCCAGGTGGTTGGCAGGACGCACACTGTAGGGGTGCCGTGTAGTTTGTCTGGTGGGTTTGTGAACATATGGGAATTTGATTCCGGAAATAACTGGACACACTATTTCTAGGAGAATGCAATTGTTAGACTCCTCACGTGAGGGTACATCCATATTCAAAGAACAAACAAATCAAAACCCCTCTAATGGAGAAGAGTCTAACCATGGCTCTGCCGTGGACCCCCCCCGGTGAGGGACCTGGCTCTTCCGTGGGGTGGAATGAAAGGATGTCATATCCCTAAGGCTCTCCTCTCCCAGCACTGTGGGCCTCAGAGTCCTCCCAGAGGCCACTAGGCCTAACCGGGACAGACTCTGCTTCTAGAGAACATGCGTCTGGGCTGGGCTTGCTTCCCATCTGACCCCGACTGTTCCCTCGGCTGCCCTGAGGCTTGCCTGGGTGCAAAGCCCAGAGACCTCTGCCTCTCCACTCCACTCCTGTCATGAGCCCAGGGGCTCAGCGTCCAGAAAATGAATTGTGTGCTCATTCCCACCAGTGGGTCTCCTTGTTCTCCTATCCCCAGGGTGAGAAGCAGAAGGGAAAAAAAAAAGAAGAAAGAAAAGTTAGATGTTATAAGCGAGAGCAAAAGCTTACGGGGAGTGCCTGCTAAATGTGTGCTTTGTCTCTCTTCATATGGGGCGGGCAGTGGAGAGGCTGGGTGCAGTGCTGGTTACACAATGTCGCTGCAGCTACCTAGGGCCTGGTTGGTGTCTGTCCTGGCTCTGCCTCTTTAAGAGAACCCTGGGACCAAGATTTATTGGCTGCTGGGGCCCTGCTGCGTGTGTGGCTTGCTGTTTACAGGCCTGGGGAAGGCTGAGGTCTCCCTTCCCAGGCTGCAGGGAGGTGGCGAGCTGGAGTTGGGGTAAAGAATGGCTGCCATTCATGGTGGGGTTTGCAACAGGACTTGGTGTGCCGCCCAGGGGAGCGGGCGGCCGCGTTCCTATAACAGCCAGGCCAGGGACGGAGATCCCACCCTGCTGGGTTCAGACAGGGAGGGGAGGGCGGAAGGGCTTGTCCCCTCAGAGTGCCTGAGCACCCTTGCCAGAGCCCAGCGGGCAGGCAAGAGCCATTGACGGTGTGTCCACTCTGGATATGCAGGCACTGGAGGTGACTCAGAGCAGGGCAGGCAGGACGTACCCCCAGGAGCTGAGACCAGCCTGAGAGCCCTAAACCAAAGCAGGCCTGACATTAAATAATGCAGAGGAGGGAATGGGTGGACAGAGCGGCTGCCCCTGCGGACTGCGAATGTCCAGCAGCAGACAGTGTGTCCCCGGCCCAGGCCCTTCAGCAACTTGAGTCATTTTGGAAGTGGGAAAGAGGACCTCGGCCTCACAGGGTTTGGGTGGGTGGGTGGGGTGCCGATTAAATAATGTAACATCCACAAAAGGCCTGGCAGAGTCCGTCCTCAATAGTGGTTATTATTTTTAGCACCACTCCTACTGCTGATTGTTCTAGAAGGCAAACTAACTCTACTCCTCCAGCCTTGTGGTCCTGTGGGATGAGCACTCCGGATGCCTGGTTTCAAATCTCTGCATTGCTCCTACCGACAGTGGGACCCTGGAGACATCACTCAGGGTTGGGGGACACACCTGGTTGGCCCCTGAGCATCTCCTTCATGGCCAGAGCCTGGCTCATCTTGAAGGAACAGGAGCTGACGTTCGCTGAGCACTTACTATGAATCGGGAGGCAAGCCAAGCATGTTACCTGCTTCATCACTTTCTAATTTATTATTGTGAACCTTTGATTGTGGAAATGTTCAAGGATAGACAAAGACAGACAGGATAGTCATGAACCCCCTGGGGCCCATCACCCAGCTTCAAAAATGATTGATGTTTGTCATTCTTTTTTTATCCATCCCTTCTAACTTTCATCTTCTCCTCCTCTTCCTCCTCCTCCTTTTCTGTCATCTCCCTCCCTCTCTGCTGGAATGTCTAAAGCAAATCCTAGACATTGTATCCTTTCACCTGCAGTATGTATCACTACAGGATACAAAAGTTTAAAAAAAGAAAGCAAAAACTATTATCACACCTAAAAAAGTAAACAACCATTCTTAGTATCATCTAATATCCAGTCTGTGAGTCATCTCATTTAATCCTCAAAATAACCCTTTGGAATTACAAATGCGATTTCTCCCACCCTTCAGATGACAAACGGAGCGAATGAGACGGTAAGCCTCGCATGCACCATAACCCGGCTTGTGGGCCCATCTCCTGGGTCCAGTCGTCTAGTGGGAGCTGGAGGCGTGATTTGGACTCAGGCAGTCACATCCCAGAGCCTGAGCCCTTCCTTCCCCACTGTCATCTCTGAGCCCCAGCGCCCCTGGTCACTCAGCTGGCAACCTCACACGCAAGTCAGCCCCTCCCCGAGCCTACTTTCCTTATGGCCTTGCATCGACCTCAACTTTCTTGTGCATAAAATGGCAACCATGCAACACGTGCCTTCAGGACTTGTTCGTTTCTTTCTGCCTTTGACAAATATTTATTCTGCGTCTGCTTTGTCCCACTGCTGTTAGTGCTGCTTGGGATCCAGCGATGAACTAGTGAGAGTCTTGCTGTGCAGTTGACAGGCTGCACACTTGCTACTCAAAGTGTGGTCCAAAGACCAGAAGCTCAAGCATCCCCTGGAGCTGGAGAGAAATACAGACACTCAGCCCTGCCCCAGCACTGCTGAAATGGGATCTGTGCTTCAACAAGATCCGTGAGATTCATTCCCAAGAAGGTTGAAGTTTGAGAAGCACTGCCTTGGGCTACAGTTCTCACCCCAGGCTGCATGTTAGAAGGCTCTGCAGGGCTTTAAAAAGTACCCACCCCCTCAAAATAAATCAGAACTATTGATGGTGTTTAAAAGCTCTCGGATGGGATTGAGAACACTGACTCAGATTGATCATTTTCAGGATAAAAGAGCTGAGATGAAATCTTCAGCAGAACACCTAGGACACAGTAGGGGCTAAATGAATGCTCTATTTTTTAATGCTCGTCTCAACCTTGTTCCTAGAACCCCCTCACTTCCTCCCCCACCCCCCAAAATACCCTCGTGTTCTTGGGTGGTTTATCGCCTTTCCTGGTCCTCACGAGCTTCTAACCGGAGTGCTACTCTTTGCTGGGAACCCCAAGAACTGTAACCCTGGGGCCTTCTCCTGGGAAGTCAGGCTGCAGGAGAGAATTGAGTTTCCCCCTGTCATGACCCGGTTTGCAGAGCTGGGCTGAGAGCCGCAAACAAAAATAAATAAATAAGTGCAGGCTCAGCCACATGTGCAAAGAGCTTTTCTTTCCCCATGGCCGGATCCCAGTCCAGACGTTATCTCATCCTGCTCTCTCCCGCCAGGTGATGGGGCGCGGGGCAGGTGCCACCAGCAACCGTGGCTTACCAGGCAGAAGCTGTGGTTTGTCACTGGGCATGCAGGAGAGGGTACTGACCCCGGACCCTGGCTCACAACAGCAGCAGGGGCCCAGCCTGGTCTCCCTGGGTGGCCTGAGGGGCAGAAATGTTTTCCTGCTGGTGGCGGCCTTGGCAGCATCCCAACGGGGTGGGGGTAGGCCTGTGGGAGGTTCCTGTTTGCCTCCCCTTCTGCAGGCCACCAGGACGCTGCTCCTGGGGCTGTTTACAGGCCTGTAAATGAGCCACGGCTATGGGGGAGGCTGAGGAGGGGTCAGAGGTCCTTCTCTGAGAGCTGGCAACGGTCAGCTGTGCTGGACAGGGGAAGGGAAGAAAAGGAAAGAGGGGAGAGTTGTGAGCTATCTCCTGGGAAGCCAGCACTTCAGGCTCATTCTCCATCTGGCCGTTCATTCTGGAGGAAGCACCACTCTCCACACTATATAAATGGGAAGACTGAGGCCTGGAAGTGGAGAGGCACTTCCCAGGGAGAGGCAGGCTGGTCTGGAGATGTCAAAGCCCGTGTTCTCTCTGAGATATGTTTGCACAGGCTTAGAGAGGACCCAAACATTGCACTGGGGCAAGTCCGGGACTGCCAACGTATATCCCCCTGACCCCAGACCTTGGCCATTCTAGGATGGGGAGAAATGAGGTCAGCAGGCAAAATATGAGAAGGGGGCTCAGGCACAACTGGGCTCTAGTCCTACGTTTGGTGCTCGCTGGGGACTTTGGGCAAGTCACATCACCTCCCTATGTCTCAGATTCTCTCACCTATCATATGGGGGTACCACCGGTGATGTCACAGTGTGCCTTTGAAGTCATTGAATAAGAAAGTGGACTGTGAAGAGCTGCCAGAAGAGCTGCCTGAAAGGCATATCCGCTCTGCAAGGGGTGGCATGCACTCATGCCATCACTCCCCACTTCTGAGCCCAGGGCAGACATTGCTAACTGATCACAGAACTCTCTTCCCCTGGATGTGGACTTGTCTCAGAGCTCCTCTCAGGCCATAGTGCCCCAGGAAGCCACTTCCAGTCCAGTGAAGCTCGAATTTGAGCTTCCATCCTTACATGGTCTGCTGAGAAGCTGCTGCTCTGGAGCCAGGTGTCTGCTGGAAAAGCCAGAGCTTAAGTAAAAACTGAAGCAGGAAATCAGGAGAAGGTAGGAAAGGAGACCCAGCCAGGGTAAAGGGCTCTTAGTACCAAATGGACCGTGGGCAGTGTCAGCAGCACTTAAGAGCTCCTGGCAGTGGGCAGGGTGTGTAGAGCAGCGATCAGGAGGACAGGCACCAGGAGAGGGGCCCCACTTGGCTGAGCCACTGCCCTGGACCAGGGACTGGCCCCTGCATCTCATTCCATGAGCACAACATTTCTTTGGGGTCTGTGCCATTAGTATCTCCACTTTACATGTAAGGAAACTGAGACTGGGAGAGGTTACAGTCAAAAGTGCATGGAGCTGGCGTTGGTACCCAAGTTTGCCAGATCGTAAAGCCCACATTCTCCAGGCTGCCTTTCAGAGAGCACCGTCTGGTGCCTTGGACCCCTCTCCTGAACGGGGCTGGGACCGGAAGTGACCTGCTCTGGCCCCAGCATTCGGGAGCAGGAAGGCTGGGTCCCTGCCACATGAAGTGTGCAAGGCAGGCAGCCCTAGAGAGGATTGCTGGCACCTGTCTCTCTGCTTTTCCAATCCCTGAGGCATTTGAGAGTGTGAACCCTGGAACAGGGGGCAGAACAGCGGGTGGGGTCCCTCTCAGCCCCTCTTGTTCATGGTGTAACCTCAGGCAACTCTCTGCCCCTTTCTGGGCCCCAGTTCACCTAATCTATGACCAAGAGCCTTGTGACTCAAGGTGGGGTCCACCAAGTGTCAGCATCGAGAGCCCTGCTGGAAGGGCTGAATCTCAGGCTCCTGGATCAAAATCTGTGCTTTTCCAGGGCCCCGGGTGATTTACATGCTCATGGAGGTTGTAGAACAGTGAAGCTCTCGTGAGTTCCTGAGTCTCTTGCACACTCAACGACTTGGGCATTGTGCAATTCACAGTCAGTACCTGAGGCCAGGCCAAAGTCTAACCTTGAAGCTTGAAGCTCAGCCTGGTTGTTCTAGCTAAGAAGGATGAGTTGGGAATACCCAGCAAGGCCCTTATTGGGAGGGAAGGGACAGCTCCTGCAGGAGTGGCCGTTGGAAGGCCCGGGATGGCTGGGAGAACTCAGCCTCCTGCAAGGAGCTCCTGGCTGGTGCAGGAGGCCAGAGGAAGGTGTGGTCACGGTGGGCCTGGGGCCAAAGGCTGGGCAGAAGGGATCACTCATGCGGACTGGAGCCCTGGAGGTGAAACATTTCTCTCCACTGCTCTCCACGGGACCCCAAGGCCGCATAAGTGATATCTCAAGGCCCCATCACAGAGCAGTGGGGGCCCACAATTAAATTGAAATGTTCATCCATTTTCCCCACAAGCACCAACGTTTTCCAACCCTTTTATGGATTTCTGAGGAATGATAAAATGCAGCTGTTATGGCTTCTGAGCCAATGAAATAATGGAAGGTGGCCTGAGTCCCCTCCAGGGAAATCAGTGGCTTATTTATTTATTTTTGACTCCAGCACTTCTATCCAGGTCTCAGAATGAACTTGAGCTTTGAAACCTGACCCTCATCATACTGGCTCTCACCTCAAGCCACTTTTTGGTGACTTCTTTGTAGACACTCAAAAGTCTTCTGGTGACATGACCTTGGTCAGTTTTTATGCTCCACTTTCCTCTTGTGAAAAAACATGCGTTTCCTAACCCCTGTGCCAGGCAGAACGCTTGGCACAGTTACATGAGATCCTGCAGGCCATGGCCTCGCAGAATGCCTGGCACATAGTAGGTGCACAATAATGCCACGAGCCTGCCTATTTTCCTACCTTTCAGAGCTCCTGGAGGTTAAGGAACTCATAAAAAGCAAGCTGCCTGCTGTGTTCCTGCTGGGCCCCAGATGTTGCAATTTCCTTTACCATGAACATAGCCTTGGCCTTCACAGGCACACAGTGGCTCAGGTCCATAGGTTATGTGGGCCTTGCAGTGACCTTGAGACATGTAGGGCCAGTGTTGGTGATTCCACCACATAGGTGACGCCCAGAGAGCCAGAAGGCTGGCCTCCCTCAGGGCCGTTCTGTAAGTGTGTATTAGCACAGAGATCTGCAGGCAGGACTCTGCCACCACACTGTTCACGGTCACGTCCTGGGGAGAGCCTTGCTTCAGAAGGCCTGGAAGTGCTTGCTGCCTTTTACCTCCTGAGCTATTCTTCTCCATTTTGCCAGGATCTACTCTTTGATTTCATGTCAAAAAGTGCAGGAGCCGCACGTATTCAGGAAAGGGGGAGGAGTCTTGAGTGCACGATCATCCTTCCTTCCGAGGCTCCCTGATAGCCTCACCACTCACCCAGGCTCCCTCGCCAGCTGGCGTGCCCAGCAGGTGATATGCTACCTGTCCCTGCAGATGTTTCAGCCGACAGGCAGATCATGTGAGGTATCTATCACCAAGGGTGTTAGGTCACCTCCAACCCAGACAATCCTGCGGTCTCTGTTACTTGTTATCATCAGCTGTTTAGGCCAAAGAGGTATTTTTGAGTTTCTAGCATGATAACTCCATGAAGTGGGTGGGATTGTGTCTCCCCAAAAGATATGCCCAAGTCCTAACCCCCAGTACCTGTGAATGTGGAATATTCCCTTATTTGGGAGTAGGGCCTTTGCAGATGTAATTAAGTTAAGAATCTTGAGATGAGATCATCTGGATTTAGGGTGGGCCCTAAATCCACTGACTGGTGTCCTTATAAGGAGCTAGAGATCTGAGACACAGAGAGCCCCAGGGAGAAAGCCTGGTGAGGATAGAGGCAGAGATTGGAGTGATGCGTCTACAAGCCCAGGAACGTCAAGGATTGCTAGTGACCACCAGAAGCTGGAAGAGGCAAGGAAGGGCTCTCCCTGGAGCCTCTGGAAGAATTGAGGCCCCGCCAATACCTTGGTTTTAGACTTCTGGCTTTTGGAACCATATGAGAATACATTTCTGCTTAAGCCACCCAATTTGTGGTAATTTGTTACCACAGCCCTAGGAGACTAATACACCCCATGAAAAATAAAAAATTTAAGATAAAGAGATTACCCATGTGTTTGAGATGTTTTCAGAGTGGTGGAGTGATGAGGTCCCCTGATGGAGTGGGAGGGCCTTGAGGGGTGCCTCACTGTTCAGTGGAGGCTCTGGGGGGCTGCAAGGCCAGCAGGCCAGGTTGTGAGCAACTTTGCTGGGAGGCGGCCCGCACCTGGGCTTTAAGGATGCTGAGTGCTGGTGAGGAGCCAGGGTGCCTCGGCCCATGTGGGAGTTTGGAGGTGGGCATTGGAGTGCTGTGTTTCTGGGAGGTGGTGATACATCAAAGGAGACACAAAACACAGTGGCTGTCAGGGAATTGTGGGAAATCAAGTCCCCCAGCTTCTTTATCTACCTTAGAAGGCCCTGGGAGTGATCTACTGGTCCAGGGGCCGGTATAGTGGAGATTACTGAGTTCCAGGCAGTGGACCACGTGGTGGGAAACCAGAGCTGAATCCTGCCCTGTCCCTTCCTGTCTACAGGGAGAGAGGAGTCGGTGAGGTGGACACCTAGAGCCCAAAGGGTGACAGTCACAGAGGCATGCAGGCAAAATGCAAGCAGATCAGGTGGAATAGGCTTCTCCCCGGGCTGGGGTGTCCAGGGGGACTTCCTGGCAGAAGCAGTAGGTTTGGTTCCATGAAGTCTGACCATCCAGTGGCAGTGTCTGCATGGTCTTTGAGCAGGGAGCCGTGAGATGCTCCAGGGAGCGTGATGTGGCCGTGGGTGTGTACAGGACTTGGGGGGGTGGGCCAGGGCAGAGTAGTTGGCTATGGGGGAGAGGCAAAGGTATCGCGGGGGCTGAGGGGAGAGGCCGACTCAGCTGGAGAGCGTATGCTGAAATGCCTTGTGACCAAATGGGTGGAGGGGCGAGGGCAGGAGGGTGGGCCATGGCTCCGGCCGCAGAGCCCAGAGAACCGAAATGTAGCTTGAGGGCGTCTCAGGTCTCTTTGTGGTAGGGCAGAAGGCAAGGCCTGGCCTGCGAGGACTCTTTCCCGGCCAGGCGGCCACGCACACACACATGCATACACACATGTGTGCACACACAGACACACTCAGACCCACACAGACTCACAGAGGAGCCTGTTTCTACGACTCTCTCCTTCCCTCCCACTCCTACCTCTTACTTACTCTATCTCTTTTCTCGCTACTGTCCACTTACTACTCACAGGGAGGGCGAAGTCCAGCCCCAGCCCAAGGGTAGTGAGGGAGAGACAAAAGCAGAAGTCCAGAGTCCCAGAGAGAGTTACCTCTTTGCAAAGGCAAAGCTCAGAGAGGGACGGGTACATAGGCAGGCCTGTGGTGACCCACCAACACACCAAGAAACTGAGAGACACTGTGACGCTGACCAACAGCGTGTGTGTCTCAGATACACACACACACACACACACTGACCCACACAGAGACACACACAGATACAACACACATACACAGGCACACACAGACACACTTCCACACCCAGACACACGCTGGCATGCACAGAGATGCACACATCCACTCTAAACAGAAAGATACACACACAAAGACATACAGATGCAGAGCCAGATTGACACAGGCGGAGCCATGTAGACAAAGAGGCTTTGAGCAAGGCCAGCCCGCCCCCAGAACCCAGACATCCCAGCTTTGCAGTCCCCCTAGGAACCCTCTGAAACGCCAGGAGAAATTCCTGGGATATTAGCTAAATTTCAGACACAAACATTCCGGTCTCCCTCTCCAGATGTAACGCTCGTGGAAACCTGCACAGCCCTCCCTCAGCTGGCCCCTCAGCACCCACCCACTGGCTTCTAGGAATGCTGCCAGTTAGAGATGGAGGCAGACACAAGGAGGGGGGCCAGGAGAGGTGAAGGGACCACACCCGGCAGGGAGCACGGGGCCACAGTGGTGGGGCTCTGTGCACACTGGGGGATTCTGACAGATGAGGGGGGCAGGTAGAGAGGGGGGTTTCCTTGTAGCAAGATGGGACTACTGCTCAAAACCGGGGCTCACCACGTCCTCCAGATGCATGGAGAGGGCTCTAGACCAAAGTCAGATACCCACCAGAAGGCACAGCCCATCCTAGGGGCCCTTGCAAGTGTAGGGGGGCCTTGCTCAGCTTCCCACAGACACACTGGCCACTTCTCAGCTCCAGAAACATGGCAGATCCTTCCTACCTCAGGGCCTTTGCACACACCCATCCTTCTATCTGTTACAGCCAAAGCTTAGTGCATAGCAAGTGCTCAGCAAATATGGGTTCTGTCTCTTGGGCCACACATGCCATTTTAAAAGCCTATGGCCTCAGTTTCCATATCCATAAAATGGGTTGAAATTGCGTTTCTCTCACAAGGTTCTTGTGAGAAGAAAATGAGATGATGAATGCAAATGGACTTTGGCAAACATCCTCTAACCTCGTGTGAGGGCTGCATGATTTTCCTCCTTAACCCCCCAACGAGAATCAGCAGTGACCCTGATTTAGACATAGACGGGGCTCTGGAAACACGTGCCCAGAAATGTTTGGCTGCCTAAGAAGTATGCTTTCAGAAGTGCTATGAGGTGCCCTGACTCTTTGCTGATGCCTGAAATTCCACCATTCCTACCACAAATCTGTGTCAACTCAAAGCCCATTAGAGTAATCAGTCATTCACCATCAAAGTAAAGAGGTGGCGAGACAGACCTTTCCCCGAGACACAGACAGCCAGGAAATCTCTGTGTTTTCACATCCAAATCAGTCTCATGTCCATCTATCCCAGCACCTGGGACACCAGGGGCACAGCAGGGCACCTGCTCTGTGGGACATCCCAGGACAAGCCAAATCTCATCCTCCCCACTTACTAAGTCACTCCATCTCCAGCTTCTGTGCTGGCTTCCTGCAAAGGACAGTACTTGCCAAGGAGCTTTGCCTCTCACGGGGTGGCTGACGGTAGGCAAGTTACTTAATATCTTTGAGTTTGGTTTCTGCATATCTCCCTTACCCCACAATTTTCCCTTGAAAAAAAAAGTGGTTCAGCCTACAAGCTAGTCTCTGACAGTGCTCCAGGCACACAGTAGTAACTCAGTAAATGGTGACTGCAATGATGGTGATGAGGAAGTAAGAGGAGCTCCCCAAATGATGATAGAATGTGAAGTTGTTGCCCTTTTCAGAGGCTGCTGGGTCTGAGATGTGGGCCTGCCTGCCTGCCTCCTGCCCGGACAATGCTCACTTTTGCAAGAGGCAGCTCCTTACGTGGGAGATATATGTCCTCTTGTAAAGCGTTTAATATTTTAGCTCCTAATTGCGTTACCAGAGACAGACAGCTGTTTATCCTCGTCACTCTCCCATTGCCGCCTTTGGCAGGAACCACTGGGCCGCTCCAGGTGTTTCCTTTGCCATCTTTTCTGAAAATCCCGGACGGCCATCCAAGCCCCTCCAGGCAGCTCCGTGTGGTCAGGCGGTGAGTGGGGCCAGCAGGCGGGGGCCTGAGCTTGGCATCATGTGGGTTTGTGGCGACCTGCATTCCCTATCTGCCTCCTCCTCTCTGCCCGCTGCCTTCCTGTTTATTAAGCATTGTGGCAGCTGTTAGCTCATCTGATTCTACCAGCAGCCCTGCGAGACAAGAACTGCTATTACTGATCCCAGGATACAGAGGAGGGAGCTGATGCTAGGAGAGGCTGTGAATGTCACTCACTCATTCATTCATTCACTCAGTCAGCCATCCTTTTCGGTAGGAGCAGCGCTGTGCAAGGCACTAAGAACGGTGACATTAATGCCGCCCCTACCCTCAGGGACCCACAGACTTGCCCAGATGAAAAGTGACAATGACACGACCATCCTTGGGGTATCTCTGTCCCCCCAGGTAGTGCTCGCTGCTGGCAGAGTTCTAGTTCTAAAACACGAACCAACCTCAGGTCCAGAGCTCTTGGATGGGCTGCTCTTAGTTTAAAGCCCCAGACCCTAATCTTTCTATTCAAATTCTTGTCTGGCCAGCCTCCTCTCCTGCCATCTTCACTACATTGAGCCCCACGGAAACGCACGCTTACCAACACGTGACACATGTGACAGCCCTGCTCGTTGCCGACCCGACGGCCATTCCTCTCTTCCAACCAGCTGTGTTCCCTGCTAGCAGAGCTCTGATGCTGTGGGAGTGGTGGGCAGACACTCTGGTACCCAGTCCCTCAGCAGCCCCAGTGTAAACAAAGCATGGTTATCTTAATCCCCTTTGCCAGGCACTTCCTCAGTCTTCCTCACAGATGGTGGTGACCAGCCCAATGACAAAGTCAGTGAGAATAAGGGATTGCTATGGACTGAATGTTTGTGAGCCCCTCAAATTCATATGTTGAAACCCTAACCTAATAGCCCTGATGGTATTAGGAGGTGGGGGTCTTTGGGAGGTGATTAGGTCATGAGGGTGGAGCCCCCACAAATGGGATAAGTGTCCTTATAAAAGGGACCCCAGGGCTTCCCTGGTGGCGCAGTGGTTGAGAATATGCCTGCCGATGCAGGGGACACGGGTTCGTGCCCCGGTCCGGGAGGATCCCACATGCCGCTGAGCGGCTGGGCCAGTGAGCCATGGCCGCTGAGCCTGCGCGTCTGGAGCCTGTGCTCCGCAACGGGAGAGGCCACAATAGTGAGAGGCCCGCGTACTACAGAAAAAAAAAAAAAAAAAAAAAAAAAACCCAAAACAGTAAAAGGGACCCCAGAGAGCTCTCTCTCCCTCTTTCCACCATGTGAGGATATAATAAGAAGTTGGCCATCTGCAACCGGAAGAGGGCTATCATCAGAACCTGACCATGTTGGCACCCTGATCTCAGACTTTCAGCCTTCAGAAATGTGAGAAAGAAATTTCTGTAGTTATAAGCCACCCAGTCTATGATACTTTGTTATAGCAGCCCGAACAGGCTTAGGCAGGGATATATGCCAGAGAGCTTCAGGACAGAAGGTGGAAGCATTCCCTTGAGTCTCCCCATCCTCTTCTTCCCCTCTGAAACATGGTTGTGAGAGGATGTGATGTTTGGAGCCTCAGCAGCCATCTTTTGATCATGTGATAACACACAAAGAACAAAAAGCCAGTGCACTAAGGAAGGCTGAGCAGAAATGTGGGTGAGTCTGGGTCTTTGCGGGCATTGTTGGGCCTCCATATAACCTCGGGACCATATAGCTCTTAGGTAGCAATGACATGCCCCTCCGCAGATACCACTGCTCTTGGGGTCTCCCTGGTTTGCGCTGGATGCATCTTTTTTTTTTTTTTTACTTGTATTTAATTTTCACTACCTCCTTTTTTTATTGTGATTAGAATTTTTTTAACATTTTAATTGGAGTATAATTGCTTTACACTCGTGTGTTAGTTTCTGCTTTATAACAAAGTGAATCAGTTATACATATACATATGTCCCCATACCTCTTCCCTCTTGTGTCACCCTCCCTCCTACCCTCCCTATCCCACCCCTCTAGCTGGTCACAAAGCACTGAGCTGATCTCCCTGTGCTATGCGACTGCTTCCCACTAGCTACCTATTTCACATTTGGTAGTGTATATATGGACATATATACACTACCACTCTCTCACTTTGTCTCAGCTTACACCTCCCCCTTCCCGTGTCCTCAAGTCCATTCTCTAGTAGGTCTGCGTCTTTATTCCTGTCTTGCCCCTAGTTTCTTCATGACCATTTTTTGGGGTTCTTTTAGATTCCATATATACTTTAGCATATGGTATTTGTTTTTCTCTTTCTGACTTACTTCACTCTGTATGACAGACTCTAGGTCCATCCACCTCACTATAAATAACTCAATTTCATTTCTTTTTATGGCTGAGTAATATTCCACTGTATATATGTGCCACATCTTCTTTATCCATTCATCTGTTGATGGACGCTTAGGTTGCTTCCATGTCCTGGCTATTGTAAATACAGCTGCAATGAACATTTTGGTACATGACTCTTTTTGAATTATGGTTTTCTCAGGGTATATGCCCAGTAGTGGGATTGCTGGGTTGTATGGTAGGTCTATTTTTAGTTTTTTAAGGAACCTCCATACTGTTCTCCATAGTGGCTGTATCAGTTTACATTCCCACCAACAGTGCAAGAGGGTTCCCTTTTCTCCACACCCTCTCCAGCATTTATTGTTTCTAGATTTTTTGATAACGGCCATTCTGACTGGTGTGAGATGGTATCTCATTGTAGTTTTGATTGCATTTCTCTAATGATTAATGATGTTGAGCATTCTTTCATGTGTTTGTTGGCAATCTGTATATCTTCTTTGGAGAAATGTCTATGTAGGTCTTCTGCTCATTTTTGGATTGGGTTGTTTGTTTTTTTGATATTGAGCTGCATGAGTTGCTTGTATGTTTTGGAGATTAATTCTTTGTCAGTTGCTTCATTTGCAAATATTTTCTCCCATTCTGAGGGTTGTCTT
Source organism: Kogia breviceps (assembly GCF_026419965.1). Taxonomy (NCBI): domain Eukaryota; kingdom Metazoa; phylum Chordata; class Mammalia; order Artiodactyla; family Physeteridae; genus Kogia; species Kogia breviceps. The sequence goes on from NC_081311.1 coordinate 55,789,464, forward strand.
TTGGTCTTGTTTATGGTTTCCTTTGCTGTGCAAAAGCTTTTAAGTTTCATTAGGGCCCATTTGTTTATTTTTGTTTTTATTTCCACTTCTCTAGGAGCAGGGTCAAAAAGGATCTTTCTGTGATTTATGTTGTAGAGTGTTCTGCCTATGTTTTCCTCTAAGAGTTTGATAGTGTTTGGCCTTACATTTAGGTCTTTAATCCATTTTGAGTTTATTTTTGTATATGGTGTTAGGGAGTGTTCTAATTTCATTCTTTTACATGTAGCTGTCCAGTTTTCCCAGCACCACTTATTGAAGAGGCTGTCTTTTCTCCATTGTATATTCCTGCCTCCTTTACCGAAGATAAGGTGACGATATGTGTGTGGGTTTATCTCTGGGCTTTCTATCCTGTTCCATTGATCTATATTTCTGTTTCTGTGCCAGTACCATACTGTCTTGATTACTGTAGCTTTGTAGTATAGTCTGAAGTCCAGGAGCCTGATTCCTCCAGCTCCAGGATGCATCTTAATAGATGTCTAAGTCAGCCTCTTTCATCCCCCTGCCTGGAATGCCCTTTTCTCTGGTTTTGTTTTGAAAACTGCTTCTCATCTTTTAAGACCCAACTCAAGTGTCACTTTTTGAGAAGTTTTCACCCCATCCTGACCACAGGGTTGAGTGCCCACTCATTGGAGCCCCTGCAGTACTTAGTTCAGCTTCCTTGTAGCCTCTTCCTGCCATCGTGGGTGCTGCCCACGATTGGGCCATTCACAGGGCAGCAGGCGACTCAGCTGGACCCTGCTTGTCCTGGCACAGCTGCCCGGGGAAGGGATCGAGGACATTCTCTCTAGGTAGCTGGGGCTGGGGCCCATTGCAAACTAAGGCCCAAGCATAGCCTACTGGGGGATGAAGTCATGTGGAAAAACACTCGAGTCAGAACAAACCTGTCTTTCTGCAAATGACTTCATTACATTGCCAGAAGGCTCAGATCACTCCACCTCTCACCTCTTCCAGCCTGCCCATGGGATCGGGAAAGACCAGTTCCTCGAGTCCTGTTACGTCTCTCAGGCAAAAGTAAATGTTACAGAGACCCACCCATGATGTGCTGGAGAGCTGATGCCTCCACTTCCTCCACAGCTGGGGCTTCCTCTGAGCTCTCAGGCTGGGAAGGCCTGGAGGGCAGGTCGGGGCCTTCTCCACATCTGTGTTCACAGTGCCCAGCACAGAGACCAGCAAAAATGTAAAATAAAATAAAATAAAATACTCACTCATTAAATGCAAGTGTTCATGAATCCTACAAATACTCAGCAGTTCTGCTCTTTCTACCAGCATCATGGGGGCACTGGGGTTATGCTCACAGAAAGAGGAAATAAAGCAGGGAAAGAGGGCAGGAAGGAAGAAGTAAATTCCTCACTAGGGTGATAGAGCCCAGCAAAGCAGAATGGGCCCTGAGAGAGGCGTCAAGAAAGCTGAGTTCTAGTTCTTATTGCAGCAATACATTTCTATTCAACAGCTTTCTTGAGCAGAGCCTCTATTCCCGCTGTGTGGTGGGCACCTAGGGGAGCCATTCTATCTAGTTCTCTGGTAGTGAAAGTCATGCACGGGGGATGGACAATAACAAAGACATGGTTACAGGCTGTAATGGAGGTGTGGACAGGGTAGCGTGGGGCACGCAGGAGGAAGTGCTGGGTGGGCTGGCCAAGGAGGTCAGCCTTGAAGGATGAACACACCAGGCTGTCCAGGAGACGGTGGAAAGGCTTTTGAGGCTGCAGGGTGCTTGGAAAAGGGCAAGCAATTCCATGTTTGGGGAGCAGAGGGTACGTAAAGTAAGTGGCAATAGATGGGGCTGGTGAGGCAGGCTGAAGGGCCAGACTGCGGGGGAGTGAGGTTCACTCTGCTGGGAACAAGGAGCCATTGAAGGGCTGAAGAGTAGAGTGTCCGGTCTGGGTGTCCATTTCAGGAAAGGTGCTTTGGACTGGATGGCAGAACGGCTATAACACAGAGACCAACCAGGAGATCCCTGGAGTGGTTCAGGGGCAAGAGGGAGATGGCTTGGAGCAGAGTAGTGGCAATGGGTGGAGAAGAAGAGGAAAGAGAGATAGTGATGCTCATCGCTGATGGGGCTTGGGGACCACCGGGACGAGGTGGGAAGTGCGATCTATGGATGTTCTGGTCTCTTAGATTGTAAGTTAAAATTTGGATTCTAATGCTATGGCAGACAAACTCAAATCAGTGGCCGAAAGAAGATAAAAGACCGGGTAGGCAGTCCCAGACTGCTATGGCGATTCCACAATATTCAGAGACCCAGACTCCTTCTATCTTGTTTCTCTGCCATCTTTAATACCCAGCCTTGATCATGTGGCCCAGAATGGCTGCTCCAGCTCCCTCTGACACATCTGCATTCCAACCGGTGGGATAAGGGAAAGGAGGAAGGGGGTGCACCCATTCTTTTCAAAGATATGACTTAGAAATCTGATAACATGCCACTGGCCAAACTTAGAGGCAAGACCATACAATTGTAAGGGATGCTGGGAATTGTAGACTTCTATGTGCCCATCTAAAACTTCTTCCACTGTGGAGGAAGGAGAGAAGGGATCTCGGGAAGAAAAACTAGTGATGCTGTGCAAGCCCACTGGCTTGTCTTAGTTTGATATTTCTTATTTGAAAAATACATTCTGTGAATTGTCATACTTATTTTTAACCAAATAAAATTTAAATACGATCAAATCGCTGCCAGCAGCATGTTGTTTTCCTGGGAAAGTGTGGTCGCTCTATTTGGCCTTCGTTTTCCCAACCGTTGAGGGAGACATTGGAAAATATTCTTAACATGGACCCCATGGGGCTAGCCGAGGGGGGCTTTTGGGGTCTGTGAATACCATATAATTATATGCTCAGTTTGGGGGTATACATTTTTCTTGGGAGAGTGACTATGGCATTCAAGGTTTATGAGAGGTTTTGTGACCCTAAAAAGTTGAGAAACAGAGTGAAAGAATTACTCATGGCCCTCCATACCCATATTGTATGATTCCTTTGTACCCACCTTCTGGCATACGCTTGGAAAGGAGTCTGGGGGGAAAAAAGGCATTTGAAGGACACTGGGGAGGTTGGAGCACGTGGCTGCAGCCTCGCCCTGACAGTGACCGCATGGCGCGCGTGTGGTCCGCCATCCAGGGGTCTTTCTCTCTAGTCCCTGCCCTGGCTGAATTGGGACTTGGCTGGGTGTACACCTGGCACACACTCTGCCTAATGTCTCCCAAGCAGTTCCCAAAGCTCCCAGCCAGGAGCCAGTTAGGATTTCAGAGGCACAAGTGAGCCGCTGTGCTTGGCCTGCCAGGTGAAAAGAACAGAGCCCGTATTAACGAGACACTCCTCTCTCGGTATCGGCTTTCGCTTCGCAGGCGATGTCTCGGACTGGGAGCAAACCTGTCTCTCTGTCCGGAGCCAGGGATTTGATATTGTCCTGAATAGAGGTTTTCATCCCCCAGCTAGTCGTCTGCCCTCCGTGGCGCCTGCCGCCGGTGCCAGGCCTGGCATATGAGCCCCCAGCTGTAGGAGGAGTGGGTGAACGGGGCAGAACTGGGCTCAGCGGCTCCCCACTCCACCCAGATGTGGTGGAGGAGGAAGAGGCATCCTGCCCTGGGAGAAGGAGCAAGGAGACAAGCAGAGATCTGGCTGCACACGGAGCAATCTCTTGGCAGGATGGGTCCTGATGTACGGATGGTGTGTACCACGTGGGAATTTCTCCACAGCCCACGGATGAGCCAGTCTCATCAGAGCAGCATCACCATCCACAGTCAGGAAGGTACAGAATAAAGTTAGAAACAAGGACTTTATCAAAGGGGAATGGGCAAATAGAAAAGCATTGCGGCACCAAAAAACCTTAGAGCAGGGCTGAGCATCTCCAAACACAGAGGACGGGGAAGGAGAGGAGTGAAGGGCGGCTGAAGGACCACCCCTGGACACACTTGGGAGACGGGTCAGGAAGAAAGCAATGTGAGGGGAGGAGCAGGCATGGGCTGCCGTGGAGGCCCCAGCTCGGCCTTCTGGAAGCTGGAAAATGGCACCATCACCCCAGCAGAGCTAGACTAGCAAGAGAGGTCAGGGCTGGGTGGCAGGGTGTGGCCCTGCAGTGGCCAGGGAGCTGGAGACAAGCCTAACATCTTGACAGCTGGCCTGCCTCATTCTTACGTCTGCAGGCCCTCCAGCCTCTTTCCCCTGCCCTGAGCTCTCACTCAGCGCAGGCTGGGGACTTTGTCCTGGCAGCCTTTGACTGCAGGTGTGGAACGAAGGAGGTTGGCCAAAGAAAAACAAACGGGAAGAAGGGAACCACTATGCTTTCAAAGAGCTGCACACACAGGCTGGAGTCCTGGCTGCAAAACACTCAGTTGTCCATCCTCTGGTTGAAGCCTGTGCGTTAGGGCACGTCCTTATAAACAGCACTGAACTGAGGACAGCTCAACGGTATCGCCATTTACCATGCGTCCATGCAGGGCTAGGTCCTGGGATGGGTGTGGCCAAGACAGAGACAAATAAACCCCTTTCCTTGCCCTGAGAAAGCTCACAAATCTGGTCGGGGTGGAACCCATATCTACTAAGAGTTTCCTGAAAGTCAGCCCAGGGGTCTGACATGCTTTTCTCGAATTCCAGCCTCATAGCATCCTGTGTGGGAGGCCGAATCCCCCACTGGAGCACACAGAGGTTCAGAGGCACTAGGCAACCTGCTTAGGACCACACAGCTGGGTCATGGGGGAATGAATTTTAAACCCAAGTCCATGTGACGCTACTGCCTGCCTGTTTCCCCCCGGGCAGACCCACGCACAACTCTTTGGGAGGAGTGGTGTGGAAGGCCATTGCGGCTGGCTTGAAGCCCGAGGGTGGAGCTGCTCACAGGCCCTTCCACTGGATGTTGGCCAAGGCACAGTAACTCCTGATTGGATAGATAGATAATCGAAGAGATGAAAGGGCCCTCCAGTTAATAACCACCCACAGTGGACAAGGCTCCAGGCTCTGGAGGAGCTTGGAGGGAATGGGTCAGGCCCTGCCCTCCAGGAGCTCACAGACCAGTAGGAAGTAGACGCAAATGTGTCAAGACCCACTCCACTGGCACCAGCCCAGACAAATCTCTGTCCCTTCTGGGCAGAGTGACCTGAGGTGAGAGGGCATCTCAGAACCTCAGTTTCTTTCTCTGTATAACACAGGTAGTTGTACCTAATTTATTGCACTGCTGTGGAGATTACTTAAAATAATGTGTGCTAAGCACAAGGCCTGACACAAAGTAGGAGCTCCAGAATATCTGGCTCTGAGAGCTTCCATGGGGTACTCACAGCCAATGGGGGCCGAGCATTCCCCACCCCACACAGGCCCAGTGGGGAATCCCTGCTCCCTTCTGGAGAGGGCAGCCTGGAGAGCTTCCACCACCATCTGAGGACCAGGGAGGACGCAGAGGGCAACCGAGAGAGGTCCAGGGGCCTGGGTTAGCAGCTGCCACCTAGAGATGTAGGCCAGGCTACTTGTCCCTCTGGGGAACAGCAGAGTCCTACGCCCCTGGCCTGCCCAGGCTCTACAGCAGAGGGTGCTAGTTTTGCCTATGGGGCAGCCAAGCCTGGAGTGGTGAGGTAAGAGTTGGTGGGCATATGCCTCAGTCCCTCAGCCTCACAGACGGCCGCCCGGGGGAATGAGCTAGATACCTCTTCATTAATATGTGCTTAATTTACTTGTCTGTATTTACTATCTTGTTCCCTGTGTTCCCACCATGCTCCTAGGTTGGGGTCACTTCCCAGGTAAACGACTTGCACCAAATCCTAGTCTTAGGGACTGCTTCTGGCAGCCCAGCTACAGAGAAATGTGTGGCTGGGTGGGCCCTGTGGCTGGGAGATGCTGTCTCCATGGCCTCCTGGCTCCAGCGTCACCTGGCTCTTCCTCAGCGTGGCTGCCTCACCCCCATGCCAAGGTGTGGGAGCAGTCAGGACCTTCTGCTGGCCGTCTGGATCACACAGTGACCTTCAGCTCCCAGGACATAGCATCTTCCTCCACAGGAGGACCAGGCAGGTGGGAAAAAAATGAAACTGCTTTGGGCTAGCTTCAGGAGGGGCAGGAGGGGGTTCTCCCACGCCTCCTGTGAAATGGGTGTGCCGGCTTTGTATTTAGAGAGAATGCCGTCAAGGGACAGGGGAAAAGCGGCTGACTCATCAGTTCCTAATGACACTAGCAGGCAGCATCTGTGAGCCCTCCTGGGGCTTCCTCTCAGGAGGAGTGGGGTGATTTCCTTGCTGGTGCTCCAATATCAGAGTCCACATCTCCACCTCCCCGAAGTGTGTCATGCTCTGGCTTTTCATAGGAAAACTGCCTAATGCCATGGCAAAAGCAAGGTAATAAAATATTCATCTGCTGAGGCCAGAGGACGGAACTGACCGTTTCTTCCAGGAGAAGCAGAGTCCTAAATTAAAGACATGCACAGACCCAGACAAACGCACATGCCCGACCAGCAGACATTCCCAGGCACGTGTCAGAACAACACAGCCTCGCATATACAAGAAAGCATATGCCTAAATACTCACACGTAGACACATGGGCTCCGGTCACACACCTATGCAGCACGCAAAACTGTGTTGAGGACACATGGATGCCATGTGTGAATGCATGCATGAACACTGCATGTACCCGTGAACTCCCACCCTGTATGCTCACCCACCCACATGTCTACTCCCCCAACGTGGCAATGAAAAATGATGTCTTAGCTGGTGTATTGGGGGCAGAAGAGCCCATCACCAGGCCCTGACTTTGGAACAACAGTCGCCTGTCTGGCTGTCCTGGGGAAACCGGGCTTTGTCAGGCAGAAAGCAAATACTGTGTGGGGGGAAGTGTGACTCAGAGGTGAGTTACACAACTCCATTCTGCCTGTGTGCTCTGCCCAGGAAGGGGAGGAGGAGGAAGGCTTGCAAATGTGAACTCTGAAAGGGCTGCTGCACTTCTGGAAGCTTCCACATGTCATGTCACTTGTCCAGGCTAGTGGAGGCAGAGGCTCCCTAAGGGGCAGAGTGTGGAGCTACTACACTGTCACGACCTCAGAGCCAGACCCTCCCCACTGACCCCCTCCTGCTCATCCAGCCTGCTGTCCAGGGCTCCAGCATGCCTCCAAAGAGAGAACGTTAGCCCCTTGGCTCATGAGGTAGGCACGTATGTTGGCCTGGGTCTGCAAAGGTGATTCTGCCTTCTGATGGTTCTAGAAGCTCTGATGGAGCAGCTCATGATGAAAGATGCCAGACCTAAGAGTTTTGAAACGACTCCAGTTCACAGACCTTGTGAGAGAACGGCAATGTCCCAGTTCCCTTGGATGCTGTGTTTTTCCTTATATCCATTCTGCAAAGATCCACTGAACTTCTACCAGGACCTAGGGCCTGGGGTGACAGAGTTGGCTGCCCTAAGGATCTAGATCATAGGCTATGAGGGAAGCAGACAAAGGCCAACGGATTATTGCTATTTGCTTTTGGAGGAGGGGACTCTGATGACTCTAGAAGATTAACAAGTTGGCCAGATAAAGAAGTAGGTATGTGTTTGAGTGGGTGGGAGGTGGGCAGGGCAAGGGGTGGAGGATGGAGAGGAAGCAGATTTAAATTCTGAGCAAAAAAGCAGCATACAAAAAAAGAAAACAGCTTTCTACAAAGGCAGTATTAGGACAGGGGCTGGCAAACGACAGCTTATAGGCCAATGCCAGCTTACTTCCTGTTTTTGTTAATAAAGTTTTATTGGCACACAGCCACGGTCATTCATTTATGTATTATCACTGGCTGCTTTTGAGCAACAGTGGCAGAGTTGACTAGTCACAGCATGGCCCTCAAAGCCTAAAATATTTACCATCTGAGCCCTTATGGGAAAAATTTGCCAACTTCTCTTCTAGATCTATCCAATAATTCTGGAACCCGTAAGTCTAGAATCCAGCATGGTTTTCTAGAGCTCCCCGTAAGAGTAACATTTGTGTAGGGATTTAGACGTTTACAGTGAGCTTTTGCATCAATTATCCCATTTAATCCTTCAACAAGCCTGTGTGAGGTTAATGGTAATTTTATCTCAGTTTTGCAGATGAAAAAACTAAGACAAAGGGAAATAAAGCGACTTGCTGAAGACCACATGGCTGGGAGATAGCCGAGTCCCAGGCAGCCTGATTCTAACATTCCATGGTCTTTCCACCACATTAACCTACAGATGTTTCTCTGTCACACATTCCACCACTGAGCTGTCCTCCCTGACAAGCCATTTCCCTCCTCCTTCCTAACATCTCTGCTGCCACCAAGGAAGCCTTTTGTCCATTGTGCTGCCTTAGTGGGAGAGAGGGTTCGGAGGAGAATCGAATTTCCTTTCTGCATCTGTTTGCAGAGCCTGGTGCACCCTGGGATGCTAACGAACAGTGACAGATGAGCTTCAGTTGGCTGGCGCGCGTGAAGAACCACTGGACCAGGTAATTCCAATCCACCTCCTCAGAACTCAATCCAGGAGGGATCCCGGGATGGCAGTGTGGCCCCTGCCCCTGGGGCTGAGAGGGTGCTGAGAGAAGGCTGTGAGACCCCGGCTGGGTCCCTCCAGGAGGAGTGGGCACCCTGATAGACCCGCCTCAGAGCACAGGACTGCAGCACTGCTGCTCAATTTATTTTCACAGGAGCTGCTCTTAATAGAATTACATTCCATTTATTAGATACAAGGACCTAAGATGTGGCTGTGTTATATCAGGTGAATTCGGAAGGTCCACCCCTGCCACACACACACCACACACACTCTCTCTCTCTCTCTCACACACACACACACACACACACACACACACACACACACACACACACACACACACACCACATTTCCTGCAGCTCCGCGCTGCTGCTGACTGGGGCTCTGCATGCTGTGGGTAACACATTTAGCTCGATAAAATATAATATACGACGGGATCATATTTAACAAGGAAAATAGGGCCCGAATGGACAGAGGAGCAGTGTGGCTGGGTTACCATGGAAACCCCGGGTTCAGAATTTCCTGACTCCTAGGAGATTACATTTTCAACCTTAATGCTGTATTAACATAAGCTTTGGCACTTAATGTCTCTGTTTTTCACCCGCCCCCCCTCCCCCTTGCTTACAGGCAAAAGAAAGCATCATCGGAGATGAGCCAGGGAGGAGGAGAGAGGCTTCACTTCATGAAAGCCTGAACAGCATCCAGCAGAAACCCGCTGCAGCACCCTGACGAGGTGCTCTGCAGTTTTCAGAGAGCATTGCATCCATTATCTCCCATGACCTGCAGACAGGCTCGAGAAGCAGGCTGATGTGAGGTCACCAAGCCCCGTGTGTGAGGCCCCTCAAATGCCTTTCGCGTCCATTCCTTCTTCTCCGTTGCTCCACCACTGCCCTTTTTATATCTCTTGGGGATATTGCAATAGCCTCTCATAGTCTCGTGCTCCCAGCCCGTGCCCTCTCGTCCCCTCTTGCTGTCTGAGTGATCTTTTTGTACTGCAAATTTTTTCATCCTGCGGTTGGTGTCATAGCCTCCAACAGCCCCACAAGCTGTAGACTAAAGTCCCAACTCCCGTGCATTCAAGGACTGCTACCTCTCTCTACAAGCCACTTTCCTTGGAGTTTCCACCATAGCCCCACCGTCCAGTCTTTGGAGGTGATGCTGTGCTTTCTGAATACACCAAGTTCTTCCAGGGGCCGTGCCTCTGCTTGTGTCATGAGCTCAGGCTGGACCTCTGGCCTCTCTCATCTTGCTGACCAGCCCTTAAACTTCTTTAACACCGGTTCAGCATCACCCACTTCAGGGGTCCCCTGCCCACCTGGCTGCCAGTGTTCCTAGAGGGCTTATACCAAAGGCTGCTGTATTTCTCACTACCTGATGGTCCCCTGGGTCCTTCCTGCACCAGCCTCCTCCACCACGTTGGGAGCTCGTCAAGCCTACGAGTCATACCCCCTCACTGCCTTATGCCCTCTACCCAGCGTGGTTCTGGCACCTTGTAGGGGCTCAACTGGCATTGGTGAAATTGAGTTTACAGGTGAGAACACTGAGGCTCCGAGTGGTCAGATGGGTCGAATGCCACTTGCCTGGGAAGCAGCCCAGTTGGTGTCCCTCTCCTGTCATTACCCCTCCCTGCCCCTCTGCTTGCTCTGGCATCTCCGCACTGTCTACAGCACACTAACCACCTCTCTGTTTCTAGGGCTACACCTGTCCTTCCTCTGCCAAACCCTCCCTTCCTTCCTCATGTTTTCTCCACCAGCTGCCCAACAGCCTGGGACCAGCAGGGCCATTGGAAAGCCAAGGCGTGGAAGAATGGGGCTCACAGACCACTGGAGACACTTCGATTCATGGAAGAACCCATGACCCTTCCTTTCCAGGAGATTCACCATTCTTCCAAGAAATGAGGCTCTCAGAGGTTTCAAGTTTTACAGTAAGGATCCAGGGAGCCATAGTGAAGACCAGAATCTTTATTCCCACAAGCTGGGACATTCCTTGGAATAGGATCTTGGCAGACGTAATTATTGTAAGAATCTTGAGATGAGCTTATCCTGGAGGAGGGTGGACGCTCAATCCAGTGGCAAGTGTCCTTACCAGAGACAGAAAGGAGAGGACGTACAGAGACACATGAGGGAAGGCCGTGTGAAGATCCCCGTGAAGACAAAGGCAGAGGTTGGAGTGATGGGTCTATAGGCCAAAGAATGCCAGCTATTGCTGATAATCACAGAAGCTAGGAGAGGGACCTAGAATGGATTTTCTCTCAGAGCTTCCAGAAGGAACCAATCCTGCTGACACTTCTGGTCTCTAGAACTGTCAGAGAATAAACGTCTCTTACTTCAAGCCACCCGACTGTTGTCATTTGTTACCTAGGCAGCCCTAGGAAGTGACTACAACTGTACAGTGTAAGAATACAGGGGAACCCCGCCAAGACCATAGGGACCAGGAGGTCAGGGGGCCCTTGCTCCTTAGCATCACGTGTGGGTTCCCCACTCACCTTCTCACCCTGGCAGCTCTCAGACCCTCGGTCTCTCTGCTCTGACTTCTAGCTGCCACCAGCCCACCAATTCCCCCTCCTCTGTGTAGCTCCATCTCAGGCCCATACGTGGGGGCTTTGCTTTGCCGGAGGCTCTCTGCAGACCGAGCTGCGCCCGACTGCTTTGTGGGTCTTTCCAAGTTTTACATATACCGACCAACCAACTCTCTCACTACATTCAAACTATCCAAGAGAGGTGGTCTGGTGGTTTAGCTCACCACACGATCTCCAAAGCGCAAAGCTTTCACCCCAGGCCGCCTCACAGGCAGCGGCCCTCTGCCCTGCTCCTCTAGCTGCGGCCAGGGAGGCCGGCCATGGGTTCCCATCTGTGTCGGGAGGCTCCAGGAGGGCAGGACAGATGACTGGAGACAGGTTGGTGGCACCTTCACTGCTGACACTGAACTTCCTATAGACCCGAATAATACGCAATAGGGAGAGGAAAGGGAAGAGGCGCTTTTTTCAGATTTAAGAAGGAAAGTGTCATCCACGAAGGCTTTTGAAAAGTCAACATTGCAACCCGCTTGCCTCCCTCACTGGAGGATGCGCTGCTCAGAAGAGCTCAGTGCTCTGGGTCAGTGTGACAGCAGCTGGTGACGGAAGGGGTGGGCAGGGAGAGGCTGGGCGGGAGGAGAGGGCTGCCAGGGCCCTGGCCCAACTGGGGGTCAGCCTGTATACCCTGGGTGTTTGCAGAGGGTCTGCGAGGATGGCTCTAGTGCGTTGGGCTGCTTTACTATAATCCTACTCCCTGAATGCTTCCTGTGTGCAGCCCTGTGCTGAAGACACAGTCCAGAATTCCACTCATTCTCTCTCCCCCAGGCCCCAGGAGTGGGCGTCGGGGTTGAGTTGTACAGCTCAGAGACCACAGGTGTGAACGCCCAAGGTCACAGGATACGTAAGTGATGGAGTCAGGATTTGAGCTCCATCAGAGGGGGCTAGACACGCGGCAGCCAAACGCAGTATGGAGAGGATCCTGGGGGGCAGGAGAAATAGCTATAAAGGATGTTACAGGGACAACTGGTGACATTTGAATATGGAATCCAGATCAGATAATAGTTTTGTATGGAAGTTAAATTTCCTGATTTTCATCACTATACTATGGAAATGTAGAAGAAGTTTTTGATCCTAAGAAATACACTCTTAGTGTTTAAGAATAATAGGGAATCCCACTACTGGGCATATAACCTGAGAAAACCATAATTCAAAAAGAGACATGCACCAAAATGTTCATTGCAGCTCTATTTACAATAGCCAGGACATGGAAGCAACCTAAGTGTCCATCAACAGATGAATGGATAAAGAAGATGTGGCACATATATACAATGGAATATTACTCAGACATAAAAAGAAATGAAACTGAGTTATTTGTAATGAAGTGGATAGACCTGGAGTCTGTCATACAGAGTGAAGTTAAGTCAGAAGGAGAAAAACAAATACCGTATGCTAACACATATATATATGGAATCTAAGAAAAAAAAATGTCATGAAGAGACTAGTGGTAGGATGGGAATAAAACACAGACCTACTAGAACATGGACTTGAGGATATGGGGAGGGGGAAGGGTAAGCTGTGACGAAATGAGAGAGTAACATTGACATATACACACTACCAAATGTAAGTTAGATAGCTAGTGGGAAGCAGCTGCATAGCACAGGGAGATCATCTCTGTGCTTTGTGACCACCTAGAGGGGTGGGATAGGGAGGGTGGGAGGGAGGGAGACGCCAGAGGGAAGAGATATGGGAACATATGTATATGTATAACTGATTCACTTTGTTGTAAAGCAGAAACTAACACACCATTGTAAAACAGTTATACTCCAATAAAGATGTTAAAAAAAGAAAAAGAAAAAAATAATAGGGAACAATGTCCCCAATGTAGTCTTAAATAGATGGGGGTGGCGTGGGGAGGGAGAGAGAGAGAATAATAAAGTAACTGAGACAAATGTGGCAACTGAAGAACCTGGTGAAGGATGTGCAGGGGATCCTTGACTGTTCTTGCCACTGTATGCATTTAAAGCTATGTCAAAATTAAAATTGTAAAACAGGAAACTCAAAAGTCCTGGCTTTTTAATTTTGTTAAAGCTGCTCTATTGAGGTATACTTTCCATATGATGAATTGCCTGCATTTAAAGTGCACTGATAAGCTTGACATCACCACCACCAAGAAAATGAACATACCCATCAACCTGAAAAGTCCCCTCCTGTTCCTTTGTCACAATTCCCTACCAGCCCTTCTCACACCCTGCCCAGCCCCAGGGAACAGTTTACTATAGGTTGGTTTGCATTTCCTAGAATTTTATATAAATATTAGTAGTAGTATGTACTCTTTTGTGCCTGGCTTCTCTCACTCATATTTGCTTTGAGATTCATCCATGTTATAGCATGCATTGATAGTTCATTCCTTTTTAGGGCTGAGTAGTATTTCATCTGATGAATATACTACAGTTTGTTTATACATTACCATGTTGATGGACACTCGAGTTGTTTCCAGTTTTTGGCAGTCATGAATCAGGCTTCCATGATTTGCGTACAGGTCTTTGTGTGGACACTGCTTTCATTTCAGCAGAATGCCTAGATCATGTGGTAGGTATGTGTTTAAGAAACTGCCCAACTCTTTTCCAAAGTGGCTCTACCCCCAGAAGCGTGAGAGGGTTCCAGTTCCTCCATGGACTGACCTGGCATTTCCAGTCTTTTTCATTAGGGCCCTTCCAATGGACTTGCAGTGATGTCTCATCGTGCTTGTCACTGGCATTTTCCTAATGACCAGCAGTGTTGATGTTATCACCCTGCCGTTCCCTTTCGTGCTTCTCTGGGGCACTGTGCCCTTCTGGCTGAAGAGGCATATGCAGTGAGCCTGGGAAGCTCAGGGACTGCCCCCTGCAGCTTAAAGGTGAATTCTCAAGTCCCCAGCAGAGAACGCGCGAGTGGATGGGCCCAGGATGAAGACTGGAGGGCCGCGCGAGGGACCAGGGCACTTGCAGACCAAGGTATGGGTCCCGTGGCTCCGACCGGCAGAGACCACCCTTCGGATAGGGTATCCACTTGCTCAGCAGCCAATCCTGGAGCTTTTCCATAGGCATTCAGTATGTAGGATGCATCAGGTCCTAAGCCTCAGACTCGATTTGTTTGCTCGACAATCTAATTTCCTCCCCAGTGTTCAGTTCTGTGACCAGCATAAGTCTTCGATGGGCACTGGTTGTTGGCAACTTTCGGAGCAGTTGACAAAATGTCAAAACTCTTTAAGGATGATCTTCGAGGCCCTTCTTGATCAAGGTCCTAAATTTAGTTTCTCCCACCCCATCCTTCCACACCCACCCAGCCCGTGCTCCAGATCTAACAAACGTCCCAGCGACCCAGACTTGCCAGCTCCTTCCTGCCTCCCTGCTTAACCTTCCCATGTGCTCTCCCTCTCTTGACCGATGGAGACTTTCTCAGCCAGCCGCAACACCAAGCCTCCCTTGTAGCCCTCCTCATCCTCACAGGAAGGCTTTATCGGGGTCAGCACTGTCTGAACTTGCATCTGTACACAGTTTATGGGGGGCTTTGGGGGGCTGTGAGCTCTTGAAGGGTAGCATGCTGTTGCACACCCCCTGTCTTAGCGTGGAAGGTTCCTAGTCAGCTAGTCCCCAGCGGAATCCAGTGCATCTCTGTACTACACCTTCCCCTCGTGCGTGTGGGAACTAGGACTTGTCACTGCCACCACCTCACGTGGCTCACAAATCACTCCAAATGCCGGAAGTGGCACCTGCCACGTTCTGAAAAGTTAAGTGCCTTTGCCACCTTTCTCACCATTACCTGGAACAGCCATTATCCTTGTGTGAACACGTGGCCCAGGAGTTTAAACACTAAAACCAATTCGTTTCTCAGGGTGCATCATCTTAAACACTCCAAACTCGAGACGTGAGCTGGTCCTAGAAGCCTTCTTTCCTCCTTCCTTCATTTTTTCTTTTTCTTGTTCTGGCAGCACTAAGCCATCCGTACTTCCACGACAGACGTATTCCCACTAGAAATGCCGCGAAACCTTTCAAATAAAATATTTAACGTGTGGATCTGGTAATTTTATGTTGTGAGTTATGAAACCTTTATTTAGGTCCCACCTTTTATTAAACCTCTGGGTTCTCCTTTGGTCCCTAATGACATTAGGTTGCATCAGAATTAGACAGTTCTTTTACAGGGGTTTGTATTATTTGTTGTGACTCGGTAATGCTAATGTTTAAATTTTGAGTCCTTTTACTGCTGATTAAACCTCTAAAGACTACAGCAGAATTTCCGCTTCGCTGCTAGAAGAAAAGAAAACAGCACGGTTTGTACCGAGGAGATCACTTGAAGAATGTGCGGGAAGGTTGCTGCATTTATGAATAAAGCGAGGCATTATCATTTTTAATAGGAATTCAACAGCTAGAGGGAGAAGTCGGGCAATGCTGTGATCAGTGCAAAGGAAAACAATCTAACAATTTTAATTAACTGTATTTTAATAGCTTTAGTTATAATTGAATAATTTAAATACCAAGGGAAACAGTTAAATCTCCTAAAAGCCTTTTTTTATTTACATTTTAAATACAGTTCATGGTGAAGAGATGATAGTATGTGTGCTGGGGAAACACCGGGATGACTCCAGCAGCTGGGCAAGCCTGCAAGAGGTAGGATGGAGCCCGAGTGATCCTGGGCCGGGGGCTGGCATGCCCCGCCGAGATGGCCCCCAGAAGGGACCGGGGGCCGAAGTGAGCAGTGAGGTCTTTCCTGCCGCCCAGGGTCTGCAGCACATCTGGTGTCACAACCCCCCGGCTAGTGGGGCCTAGAGTGACTCTTGATATTCATTCAACGTTCAGGTGATATTTATTGCGCGCCTACAGTAACAACCACCACGGCAGTAAAAAAATAGTAGAAATAACAGCTGACACTTACTGAGAGCTTCCTGAATGTCTGGGGCTGGCAATAATGGCAAGTGAGAGAGAGAGAGAGACGTGGTCCCTACCCTCCTGGAGTCTTTCAACTTGAGGGAGAGACAGACAATAAACAAGTGAATTACCAAATAAACAAGATAACTATGAATTCTGATAAGAAGCCTAAAGGAAACGAAACAGGATGTTAAAATAGAGGATACTAGGATGGTGGGGATAATTCAGATAAGGTAGGCAGAGATGGTCCTTCCCTGGAGTTGATACTTAAGTAAAGACTTTGAGAAGATTGGGGTAGGGGCTGGTACCAAAGCCCAAGGCAGTCAGAGCTTGCCTGCCAGATAGAGCAGCATGTGCAAAGGGCCAGGGGTAGGGAAAGACTTTTAGAGTGTTCAAGAGGAATTGTGAGGAATCGGCAGTGGCTAGACCATTGGGAGAAGAGGAAGGTGATGCAAGGTGGCGTGAAGAAATGGCCAGGGAACATGGCACAGGCAATCACTGGAAGGTTTAAGCAGTGGAATGATGAAATTCGATTAGTGATTCTAAAAAATCTCATTGCTGTTTTCCTAAGCCTTGTGCTGGGGTGTGACCTCCTCCCTCCCTCGCCCCTGTGGGCCTGCCCAGGCACTACAACCGGGCCCTTCCCTGGACTGTGGTTGCAAAGAGAGTCCCCCACCACCCATATTCTACCCCACTTCTGCACTGTGCCTGCAGCCCTGCCCCTCAGCCAGCCCCTGTGTCAGCGTTCCTAATACCCTAGTTCCCAAACACACCCCATCTGAGAGCTGTCTTTATTCCACCTCCCTCGCTGATGGGAGCCCAATGTGGAACTGAACAGACTCCTCCCAACTGCTGCCAACCCCAAAACCATGGAGCTGTGGCCCCCCCAAACTCCCCAAATCACCACTAGTTGAAGATTCCTGCTACTGCATGGCTACCCTTGGCTGGGGCCACTGTGTATTAAACAACAACTACCCCTTTGGAAGACCAGCCGCTGCCCACTCAATGCCCCTTCCTTTCTTCTCCAGCCTGCTGAGAAAGCCCCCTCATGCCCTGCAGCCAAGTCCTTCTGAGGCATGAGCATTTCCATCAGTGCTAACAAGGAATCCTGGGCCAGGAAAACATCCTCCATCCGCAAAGACGGGACACTGGGAGATGGTAAGATGCACTCTGCGGGGAGTGGCTGGGGTCACAGCAGAGGCTGCTAATGGACAGTGTTTTGGGTTGCCATCCCCTTCCATTAAGAGCTGGGCACTCTCGCAGCTCCAGGCCATCCTACATGCCAGTGTCCTCTCCTGCTGGGGGCAAGCTGGACTGGTTCACTAATGGGACCCCCAGCCAGCTCAGAGAACAGCAGGGGAAAGCCCCTGGCCGAGCAATCCATTTCTTCCTCCTGGGAACCTCACTAGCTAGCTTCTCTGAGGACTCGATGCAGGAGGGACCAGCTCAGACTCCAGGAGAAAGCAGCAGGCTGCCCTGATAGGTCGGATCATGAGTTTATTCACGAAATGATGCAGGGAATATTCATGCTGCAGGGGAGGGGGCGGGCTGTGTGGGGCCAGGAAGAGCTAGCTCTGTGGACATGGAGTCAAGCAGGACTGAGCATAGTAGTGAGAACAAAACCACGCGTGTGCTGAGTGTGGATGGTGCTCTTTATACTCTCATTCCAGCCTCGGGGTGCAGCACCCCTTGAGCTGAGCCCCATCATCCCTGCTTCACGAAGAGGTAATGAACAGCAGAAGGTGTGGCAAATTGTGGAAGTCACCCAGCTGGGGGGTGGATGGAGGAGCTGGTGGGCTGTGCCCTCGTTCTTTTTTTTTTTGCAGTACTAGGGCCTCTCACTGTTGTGGCCTCTCCCGTTGTGGAGCACAGGCTCCGGACACGCAAGCCCAGCGGCCATGGCTCACGGGCCCAGCCGCTCCGCGGCATGTGGGATCCTCCCGGGCCAGGGCACAAACCCGTGTCCCCTGCATCAGCAGGCAGACTCTCAACCACTGCACCACCAGGGAAGCCCTGTGCCCTTGTTCTTAACCGCGATGTTGTCGGCTTTTGCTCTGATCTCCGCCCTGGTTGGACACTCGCCAGCCGGGGTCGCCCAGCAGCGAGGTCCACACCACGCTCTCCCCCATTTGCCCTACAAACAGTTATCCAGTGTCTCCTCTGTGCCTCTTGTTGATCTCATTTACAGAAGAAACTGATGCTGGGAGACATGAGTCCCTACAGAAATGCACACAATTATTCGTGTCCTGAAACGTGAGCTACGGTCTACAAAGCCCCATGTCTCCCCCACTCAGGGATGCTCTTTAGTGATGGCTGCTGCGTTGGGGTTGGGCACTGGCCCTCCTGGTTCACGGCAGGGCTGCTGGGCTCTGTCCAGAACAGGTAGACAGCCCAGAGATCAGGATCTGGCGGCGGTGTCTCAAATGCCACACGGCTGAGGGATGCCCAGGTGGGTGACCCACCAGGGACAGCCCAAGGAGCCCTTCTTTGCTCCAGGTTCCTGGAGTGCCAGGTTGAACACGGAGCGTGACCATGTCCTGCTCCAGCCCCCCATGCAAGGGGGCTGCCCCTTGGAGGAGCCCCTGTCCTGCACTAAGTAAAGCTGAAGGAGGGAAGGGGAGAGCTGGCCTGGGCAGAGGGGCCAGGAGGAGAAGGAAGACCCAGATCAGTGGATGGCAAAGCTGGGGGCTTTGAAGATGCCCGGGGCATCTTCAGTATGGGACTCTCGTGATCTGTCCTGGGTGTCCAGGTCTCCCCCGCAGGAGAGGAGGACTTTCTCCTCCAGCTGCTGGGAAGGTTTTCAGCTGAGAGTGCTCCACGGTCAGCCCTCCTTAGGAGTTGGCTGACTAAAGAGAGCTGCACTGTCAAGGTCACACACACACACCCCGGCAGCCCACGTCTACTGACTGCCACGTGGAGGTGGAGAGGCCCAGCCCTTATGCCTAAATGCAGGACCGCTGTGGAAAGCCACCAGGTTCAGCGCTCTCCCATGGGGCCAGCTGAGGGCTTGCTGTGACTTCATCGCAGCCTGATTCTCCCTCGGCCCATGCCTTCCTTCACAGGTGTGGATCCCAGGAACATCCCACACTAATCTCCTGCTCAGAGCCTGCTTCCCAGGGAACCCAACATGCAACAGTCACTGACCTAAAGGTAACATATATTCAGTAAATGTGCACCTAGTCCTGTCATGGACCAGACATACGCGGACACCGGGGACAGGTGTACAGATGGAACATCTTGTGTGGGCTCCCGTCCGTGGGCTCTCCATCTGGGGAACCAGACAGGTAAGCACATCTTAGTGTAAAGTGTGTTGGGTGCCGTCACAGGGGTTTGCTCCTGGAGAGTCTATCCAGGGCCACTTGAGTTTCCCCGAGCGCATTCCCAGTGTCCTAGAATTGAAAGGTAGGAAGAGGCTAGCCTCCCTCTGAGGCTCGACTCCCCCCGCCCCCGCCTCCGCCCCCATAGTCAGCCTGCCTGGCCTCGCACACGCACACGCATCTTCTGCGACAGGAGCTTCCGCGGTCCGGAGCAGCTCTGCATGAGTGTAATGTGCTTATTCAGAGTCTGTCCCTGCCTCCCCACACTGGTTTTGCTCTCACCCTGAGGACATCCAGGAAAACTCCATTCTGGGGATGCTGAGTGAATCAGGGACTTCCTGGAAGGGTAGGAGATACCCAGCGCACACAGCAGGAGGGAGGGACTCCAGGCTGCACAGGCCCACAGAGAAGAGTGTCTCCTGCTGGTGGGCGTGTGCGCTGCGTCTCCCGCCTGAGGCTGGTTTCCCCTCCAGCCTTGGAGTGTGTTCTCCCATTCAGAGCAAGTGCTCCGAGGATAAACCGTCATCTGGGAAATGCTGCAGGCCTTCTCAGTGCCTGGGTCACTCCAGTGTGCACTGGGAACCACGAGAGCAGGGCAGAGCATGAAGCATCTCCCCAAATTTCTTCTTTTCCTTTTTTCTTTTTTTTTTTTTGCAGGACATCTCTCAGGGCCAATGTCATAGAGAACATGCTTTGAAAAAATGCTGCCTTCAGAAATTTCCAGAGCTGCTCCTGTTCTTACTCAAAAGGGAAAGAGGAATTCCATCCCGGTGGAGGCTCGCAGCAGAATTGGGGGTGGGGGAGGCAGTGGTATCAGCGAGTGGAGGAGAGGGGGGCGGGCAAGGGGGGCAAGAAGCAGGGTGCCCCCTCTGTCACCGTCCCCAGAGCTGGGGGCGACCGTGAGAGGCTGCCTGGCGGGCCACGGCAAGAAGCCTGGGGAGGCTTGGGTGGCATCCATGAGTCCCCGTCTCTGACAAACACCGTGCTGCAGGCTGACAAAACAAACGCCAGTGCGCACCGGCTGTCCTACTCTCTGCCAGTTCAGATGCTCCGACACCAGGCTCTGGCTTCCATCCTCCCTGACATCTGAATCACGGCAAGGCAGCAGGCAGGGCCCGGCCGGCTCCGGAGCAGGGAAATGATAAACAGATGTCAGAGGACAAAGGGGCAGGATGTGCTGGGAGGTTTGTGGCACATCAGGCCTGCCTGCAACAGCCTTTCTCCCTGGGGAACGAAGAGGGCGGCGAGGGCACGACAAAGAGAAACCGGTGGCAGAGGGGTTAAAGCCATGGGCTTTGAAGCCTCGCAGGCTGGGCATGATCCTGGCTCCACCACTTGCTCACTGTGTGACCTTGGATGAGTTATTTAACCTCATGTGTCAAGTAGGGAAAATAATCGTTCTTTTCTCAGAGCGTGGCTTTGGGTGGATTAAATAAGATGATGCATGAAAAGGACTTAGCAGGATGCCTGGCACACCCCCCTCAACAAATTTAGTTGTTAATACTGCTGCTGTTGCTGCTTGGGAAATGGTTCCTGCAAAATGAAACGTTTATTTATCCAGCCAGTACAGACTGTGCTCTGCTTGGTGGCTGGTGCCAGGGCAAAACCCCAGATGGGCCCTGACCCTGGCTTTACAGAGCTGACAGGCAGGGAGAGACTGTGCTAAGAAGCCACTGTTGGCCGCAAAGTGACATCTAGACCCAGACCCCTCTGGGCGGTTCCTAAAATGAGAAGGCTGTGAAAGCAGCAGTGTACAGGAAGCATTGAACTGTGTCAGGGCCTGGCAACATCATCAGCTAGTGGCAGTGTCCTCCCCCGAGTTGCCTCTGTCAGGTAGACTCTTACTCAGCCTTCAAAGCCCAGCCCAAATGGCCCTTTTTCCAGGCAGCCTTTCCCAAACAGCCAGAGCCCTCCTAGCACTTGATGCATGTCTTGATTGTGGCACTTGCCAACTTCTGGTAGTGCAGATGTTTATTCTTTACTTGGCTTGTGTCTCTTTTTGGACTAGTGGGTGAGTGTGGGTAGGAAGTATTTGGGGAGCGGTACATAGTGATGCTTAGTGGTGTGACTTCTGGAATCAATCACATGTGGGTTGATATCCTTGGATGCACCAGATTTTGTGACCTTGGGTGAATTAACATCTCTAAGTGTCTGTCCCTTTATCTATAAAACCAAACAAAACACACAGATCTCCTGGAGCTGTTATGAGGCTAAAAAAGAGACACTAGCTACAAAGGGCTCAGCACAGAGCCTGACACACAGGAATCACTGGGTACACTCGTTAGCGTGATTGTGTTTCCATCTTTGTGTCCATCTAGACTTACCCCGATACTTGGCCCATTGTAGGTGCTCTACAAGTAGTTAACAATTTGTTAGTTCTGCGGTGCACGGATTCTCAATAGCCAGTTTCTTTCCCATCTGAACTGTTTTTGTGCAGAGGAAATATCAAGGTGTATGATGTCAAGGCAGTTAAGTAATGCAGCCAGCTGTGTAAACATCTGGAAGTAGTAGAGACACAGCCCCAGAGCAAAAGCAGGGATCAGTGTGTCCAGACGTCTCGATGAGGCTTCTAAACTGTAACCTGCGAGGAGCCAGCTAGGAGAGGCAGGCAGTGCTCTGATCAGAAATTCGAGCGTGCATTCTTCCCTCTTCAGGCTCTGAGGGCCAAGGAGGACAAGAAGGCCACTGTGCCTGGTGTGACTTTGGAAAGTGGATGTGAGGCTTAGGAAAATCCTGCTAACGACATGTTAGCAGCAGCTGGAAACAACTTGTCAGATTCACAGGGAATTGCCTCTTCTCACTCTTTCCCCCATGGCGGGGAGTGGACGCGGCCATGCCCTGAGTCCAGATCCCCAAGAGCAAAGGGGTGGGTTTGGAAGTCTGGAGTATAGGGCTTCAGACTGGGAATCCCTGATCTGCTTTCTCCTTAGAAGTGCATGACCCAGAGAGACCACTGGGGAAAGGTTCTGCAGGAGCTTCTAGCCCAATGCTCAAGCTCTCGACAAAGGAATTGAAACTCAGAGAGTGATGCTGCACAGCAGGGAAGGGAAAGATTTAGAACAAGGAGCCAAGCTTCCTGACGCCAAATCCATGCTGGTTTCCCCATTACCCAGTTGCCCTCTCTCATTATTTAAAATGACTTTAATATCATTTATTGTTTCTTTTTTATATCTAATTACAAAAGTAACATTGTAAGAAATGTGGAAAACACTCAGAGGCACAAAATAAAATTGTTAACAAGAATCTCTGGCTGGATCTAATCACTGGTTCTCTCTCTACAAGCACACACACACACACACACACACACACACACACACACACACACACACAAATGGTGTCCAGCTCCTTCAGTAAACTTTCTCCCGTTTCTTTACAATCCCTTGACAGATGTGGTCTGTGGTTTCCTGGGACCAGATATTGTAACTTGCGTGTTTAGAACACACGGCAATGGGGGAACCTGAATTCTGTTTGTCCCTCGTGAACTATGGAATCTCCTCCGAACCTCATTTTTCTTGTCTGTAAAATGGGTTAACACATATACCTTACAGTAAGTCAAATAAGAGCAAAGATATGCAATTGCTTTTATAGAATATAAAGCATGTTGTTCAAACAATGAATGAATAGTGATGGTGGCAATGGCTAGTGCTTGGGGAGGGTGGAGCTGGGCTCTGCCACAGGCCACCCGGGGCTCACTTCCTGCCTCCACTCCAGGGCAGCTTCCTTCTTCTTCCCCAAGTCCAATTCCAGCTCTCAGCTGGAATTGGACTGACTCTACTCTGCTCAACAGTGGAGAGTCAGTGGCTCCCCTTTGCCTTGGGCACCAAGGCACCTGCCCCTCCTCCCTCCGTGCTGGACCACTTGGCTGGTGGTGCAGCCTAGAAGTGAGAGCAAGGGCTGTGGAGTCAGACGTTCCTGGGCTGAGATCGGACATTGCCTTTCACTAGCTGTGTGGCCCTGACACGCTCCTAGAAGGTGCTCACCTGTTTCCCCACCCTCACACAGGACTAGAGAATTTGGTGAAATAACGTGTGTATGACACATAGCACCATTCTCTATACAGGTGTCTCCCACTATCCAAAAGTAGAGTGCTCCTATATCCTGTGAAACCTTTCATAAGCCGAAATGGCATAAAGAAGCAGTTCCCTTAGGACACCTCTTGCTAACGGATACACAGAATAGACGGAGATGAAGCACAGATGCTCACAGACACAGTTCAAAGCTACGGCAGCTTGATGCTGAGATGCTGAGTGTAGTTTTGGGGAAGGAGTAGGGCAGTGCCACTCTTGCTGCCCAGGGTGCCTGCTGCCTCTGTAATGGCTCAGCTCCCTGCAATACAATTGCCGAACGCTATTTGTGCTTTTTGCCTTTTCTCATAAAAGCTAAAATCCTCTCTGAATTTCTTTTGTGAAAGTAGGTACTAACGTAGGTCTTTTGCAAAGTGAAGTGATGTAAAGCAAACTTTTGAAAAGTGGGGGATACTTGTAATCCATAATATTTTTGTTGTCACTCTTCACTTAATTCACCCTGTCACTTCATGATGACTGTTTTTTTTTTTTTTTTTTTTTTTTTTTTTTGCTGTACGCGGGCCTCTCACTGTTGTGGCCTCTCCCGTTGCAGAGCACAGGCTCCAGACGTGCAGGCTCAGCGGCCATGGCTCACGGGCCCAGCTGCTCTGCGGCATGTGGGATCCTCCCGGACCGGGGCACGAACCCATGTCCCCTGCATCGGCAGGCAGACTCTCAACCACTGCGCCACCAGGGAACCCCCTGATGACCGTTTTTGAAGCAGCTGCTTTGTTCCACTGCTATAGCCTCCCCGATGTCCCCTCCTCCCCCTCTTTCCCTAGAGGTCCATCTCCCCTCCTTGCCTGATGCCTAGGCTCTTGGAACCCTGAGCCCACCTGCCTCTATCTTCCCAGTGTTCACAGGGGCTGAGGTCAGTGCCTCCTTAGCCAGCCCATTCTTGCTTAATCCCACTTGCCCCACTTCATGGGTATTGCTTTTTAGGGGCTGAGGTCCACGGGAGTCAAGACCATGTCCTTGTTTGTTTCTTTCTCTTCAGTAGTAACCGGTACTTAGAAAATGCTTGCTGACTGCATGGATAGATAGATAAACAGATGAGTGAGTGGATAAATGCACTGAAGGGCTGGCCATAGTCAGTGAGGTAAGCACTGCAATAGATGAATGTACAAAGTGCTATGGAAAGAAGAGGGGGTTCTAGCTCATCTAGGTGAGGGAGAGGGGAGGGGGAGGACATTTGTGCTGAATCTCAGTGGGTGGGTGGGAGTCTCCAGGGTGGGTGGGGGCCTTTATGTGGGCATTTACCCGTACAAAGTCATACAGTGAATGGGGTGACCTGTGATTTGTTGCACTAATCCCAAAGGCTGAGCACTTCCCACAGAAATCAAGCCTAAAAGTCCCAATGTCCCTTTTTAAGACTCTATCCCATAGATAGGACTAGAACATGCCCTAGTCCTTCCCCTTGGATGAACACTCATGGAATGTTATCAGGAAGAGGCCGAAGGTTGGTTTCAGGGCCACTGAGGAGGAGGAGGGGAATCATCATGAATATGCCAAATGTCCTGGGGTCAGACATTCATGACCTCTGAGCCCCTCCCAATGACCAAGAGAAGATAGTAGCTTACTGCTCTGATGCAGGCTTGGAAATCGGGGCTAGGAGCTGTAAGTCACCTTCCCAATCAACCAGCTGGTACTTTGTGGACCAGAGCCTGGAACCTTGGATTTGGGGGCCAAGAGCCCCCCTCCTTCAGGTTCCCCCGGCTCCCTGGGGCATTACAGCGGCAGCCAGAGAGACTCACTCCAGAGCCAGCTGGGTGGGAGAGGGTCCTGTTAGTAGAATGGGAGGGGCAGCTGGCTGCAGCAAGGAAAATAGCACACGTGCTGGTGAGCGTAAGGGGAAGTGTTTGAATGGTTCCATTCACTCACCCATTCACTCCTTCACTTATTCATCCATCATCCAGTCATTCAAACACATTTTTCGACTGCCTTTTAGGTACTAGGCACTATTCTCGATGCCATGGGGAACAAAACAGGCAGGATCTCTATATCCTGGAGTGTATGTTACAGAGTGGGGAGACAGAAAACAAATTACATGAGCCAAATGACAGCAGGGGGAGACCAGTGAAAGGGAAAAGACTAAATGTTGTATAGGCTAGGGTGACTAAATGTAGACAGGGCCAGGGAAGTCTCAAGGAGATAAGAATGCTGAGCTGGAAATGTTTGGGGGAAGAATTCCAGGCAGAGGGCCCAGAGGGCTGGGCTGGTATCAGAGTTGGGCTCCCGGAATGAATGCCCAGGGGAGCCACCACCCAGGGCCAGAGGAGCACGGGGCCCAGAGAGCTGTGTTAGAGATAGTTGGTGAGATATCGCCCACCACCCAGCACTGGCCTCTGTGGAGAGGCTGGCTGGGGACGTGTGGCTGAGACATGGAGGTCTGAGTGGGACCTCCTATTTCGGTCAGCCTGACAACCAAAATTTGGTATGGATATTTGCTCCACTGCGTCCAGGGAGGGAGAAAGTTAGCAGGCTTGGTGGGGGCAGACCCTGGCTCAAACCACTCACCATAGCAGAGGCTATGGTTTGTCTCCTAACACCCTCTCCCCCTTCTTTGCTTGGTAATACGACCCCCAACTTTTATCGGGGCACCTGGCCACCACATGAAAGGCCACATTCCCCAGCCTCCCTTGATGCTTAATGAAGATCTCGTCAACGAGGTGTAAGTGGAAGTGTGGTGTGGCCACTTCCAGGACCTTCCTGAAAAGACAGTGAGCTCCCAGCCCTTTGCTTCCTCTTTGACCTGGCGTTCTCTTCCCCCTTCCCATAAGCTGGTGTCTGGGCATGTTGGCTGGCATGGTACCAGCCTTCTGGGACCTTGAAGTGGTCTTAGGAGCGGAGACCACACACGGTAGAGCAACAGGACGGGAGGAGCACTGATGGAAAGAAACCCGCGGCAGGAACTCCAGACTTCCCGCAACCCAACTGTGACTCAAAAGAGAAATAACCGTCTATCTTATGAAGGGGCTAATACTGTATCTAATAATAGCCTTGCTTGATCAGCAGAAGTACACAGCTACCCAAGGAGGAAAGGCACATACCAATTCATGCCAGCCCCAAGGACACAGGGTATGGGGTGCCCAGGATGGAGGGATGGCTGGTCTCGAGGGACCACAGCCCCCCTCCGTCCCTGTGCAGCAAGAGGTGCACAAGAGGCCAGGTGGAGATGTGGATCCTTTATCACAGTGAGTACACGGAAGTACACTGAGTACACAGAAGTCTGAGATATCATGCTACCATGGCGGGATGTTCAGCTATTTTGGTAGCTTGTGGGTGCTGACAAGGATTCTCTCTTTGACCACATCTCAGCCAGGCTCCCCTGAGTCCTCTTGTGGAGTACGCCTTAACCTTGGACTATAAAGACCTGAACAGACACTAACATAGTTTCTAACAGCTCAGGGCCACATCCCTAGGATGATGCTGGCCCCTCTTAAAGTGTCTGAATGGGAAAACTCAAGGCTGCTGAAAGAACTGACTGTTCCAGCCGTCACCTGAAGAGAGGGCCCACCTCTCAGCCTCCACGGGAGGGGAGGAGCCTAACCTCCATAAGGCCAGTAAGCCAACCCTGAGGGTTTCATGTGGACCAGCACCTCCTTCCTGATTTTTGTAATTCTTTACTTCTCTGCCTCTCCTGAGCCCCCTGCTCACCCCCGCTCCCTATTTCCTGGTTCTCCCTTTAAAACGCCCAGTCACCTCTGTACAAAAATGAGCTCCATTCACCCTGGACTTTTCTCCCTCTTGCAATAGTTACCACTGATTAAAATCTGTCCTGACCACATGAACTAGTATCTGACTCTGCTTATCTTTAACAGTGCGCCAAACAGAGATTAGAGGACCATGGGTTCATCTGTCAGACCTGGGACTCTGGGCGGTGGCTCTGCACGCCCAGTCAGTGTTGGTGTAGCTGCTGGGCCACGGCTGTGCGTGTGGTGGTGAGGTGGGTGTGGCGGGCTTTGGCTGGCTCCCTGCTGAGTCCAGACACTCCGAGGTGTGGTCACAGAGCAGGCACTTGGCCCTGAGGATGGGTTTTCTAGGAAGGCTTAGCACTCTCACATTTGTCACACAGTGTGCCCTGATAGTGCCGCTTCATGAAGGTGAAAGGCTGAACTGCTGGGTGGGTATCGTCCCGTTGCCAGAGGGGAGGTTTCTCGCTGGAGAGATGGCGTGACCCCCATCCCCCGGCCCCTGTTTGCTCTGTCTGGTCTAACACTCGGCAACTCCCACTCCAGGCTCTGTTTTTCTTTACTTTGCTGTAAATGTCAAAAATGTCAGTTTCATAAAAAGTCAGTTGGAGGTCTTTTTGACCTCTAGAGCTGGAAGACGGCACCAGCATCTAACCCTCCAGATCTGGGTTTTACTGCTCTGATGACCCCATAGTGGAATTTCCAGGGCAGTTCTGATCTCCTAATTCAAAAAGCCCATTGCACTCAATGTTTGGGTGTCCCGGAGCGCTCTCCTGCTTGTTGCGGACACACAGGATCAGCGCAGGTCTCTTTTTTCCATCAGCGTGTTCCTCTGGTTGAGTCACTGGATGTGGCTAACTGAACAGCAGGGAGCCACCCCCTCTGACCACCATCAGGGGTGTGAAAGCATCAAGCAGCACAACGTGCACTAGCTGGTCGGCTCCCTCCTCTTCCCATGGTCCTGACCTCCCAGCATCATTCAGCTGTCACCCAGCTGGGAGGAGAGGAGGCAGGGAGCGGAGCCGGGTTTCTCAGCTTCCTCCACAAGGTCGACATATTGACCTAGAGGATCCTTGGCTCTTGGGTAGGGGTGGCTGTCCTGTGCATTGTGGGGTGTTTGTCAGCACCCCTGGCCTCTGCCCACTAGAGGCCTGCGGCACTCTCCTCCCCTAGCCGTGACCAAAAATGTCTCTAGACTTTGCCCAACATCCATGCCCTGGAGGCAAAACTGCCTGGGGTTGAGGAGCCCTGATCAAGGGAGAGAAAACGGAGCAAGAGGAGTGAGACCAACCCAAACCTCACCCCTTCCTCTTCAGCGGAAGGAGGATGTGCAGTCTGGTGGTGAAGAGCGTGGTCTCTGGAGCTCTCTGCCCTCATCCACAGCCTGTCTCCACTACATATTAGCTGTGTGTGTGTCTGTTGCTGTGTGCCCATAAAGTGATTTAATCTCTCTGTGCCTCAGTTTCTTCATCTAGACGTGGGGAAACCCTGGTAGTGGCCCCAGCAAGCTCTGTGATAGCGGGGGGTGCTTGGTGAGCACTGTACCAGGTTAGACGTAGACGAGCATCTCTCCTAGGGAGGCTGTGCCTTGTATTCTTATACTCTGTGCCTCGGGATCAGGGTCTCCATCTTCACGATCTAGTCCTTGTCCCCCCTCTCCAGGGTCCTCTCTCACCAGCACTTATCCCCCAAGTGAACCACTCACAGCTCATGGGAGGCACTGAGTTCTCTCTTCCAGCTGCAGCCCTGCTCTTGGTGTCTGCCCCCAGGCCAGGATTTCAGAGCCCCTTTCATCTCCTTCCTTACCCAGCCTACCCCTACTCAGGTTTCAGGAGTCACTTCCTCCAGGACTTCCTCCTGCCCTCCCAAGATAGGGTTAATTGCCTCTCTTAGCTTGTACCCTTGCCCCTCATCCCCCCAACTAGCTCCTAGGTCAAGCGTTTGTAGGCAGGTATTTATTGGGGGAAATGATCTCCGGGCTGGGGGGCTGGAAAGAGTGGAACAGGAAAGGAGAAGCCATGAACGTTTCATTGAGCTGGTTACAACTCTGAGCAACCTTCAGAAAAGTGCCTGAGAATTCTGATAGAATTGATAAAACACAGGAGTGTTTCTCCAGCTGCTTGCATCCCCCATTGGTTGGGTTGCCCCAGGGGGTGCTGACCCCTCACTTACGTGTGCCTGTGTGGCTGAGCAGCTCACAGGTGCCCCACTGGGTGGTGGCAGAGGCTCTGGGACAGGATGCAGGGGGCCTTAAAGCAGCTGAGGTTTGGTGTCGTCAGGTCACATCTAAAGGCAGCCAATTGTTGTAGCAGCGGCCAGAGTGATAGGTGGGCCAAGGTGTGGGACGGGGCATGAACAAACATGATCCATGTGCCTCTTCAGTCTCCTCCACTCCCCACCCCTCCCCTACCCCGCTTACCCCACCCCTCCACTCACCCCCTTGTACTACAATCCTCCATTTGTCTGCCTTGCCCCCTGGGAGATTGTGACTCCTGTGGGCAGAATCTATTCTTCTTTGCTATATACCTAGAGCCCAGAGAGTGGCTGGAAGAAACTAGGTCTTTCAATAAATGCTAGGTGAATACGTGAATGGGTGAATGAATGAATGAGTCAGAGGCAGGCCTGGAACCCAGCTCTCTTACAACTTCTGGGGCTGTGATGAAGCCAGTGTCTCATGTGCACCGCAAGCCGTGTCCCAGTAGCATCAGCCTGAGAATGAGCCAGTCTGGATGGGAGGTTAGCTTGGCGGGTGACATGAATGTCTGGGAGGCTGATTTCCAGAGCACAGCTGCTGCCCAGGGCCACACCTGGCCTTTGCAAAGCTTGACCTCCATGAAGACTTGACATGGCCACAGTGTAGGCTGCACATCAGATGCTCAGCTTTAGCTGTGTCTCTGCAGGCACAGGTCCTGCACGTGAGTTAGTCAGCAGAGTTGGCCGCAAATTGGAGAGATGCCTGGCTGCAGAGCGAGAGCTGACACTGAAGACCCAAGAAGAGACTTCAGTGCCCAGGGCAGTGTCAGAAGACACCAGTTCTTGGGAATTCCCTGACGGTCCAGTGGTTAGGACTCCACACTTTCACTGCTGAGGGCATGGGTTCAATCCCTGGTTGGGGAACTAAGATCCTGCAAGTCACGCAGCGTGGCCAAAAAAATAAATAAAGAAAGAAGAAGAAACCAGTTTATAACACCCAGACCTTTATGGGTGGCAGGAGCCTTTGAGAGCATCCTCCCAAAGATTCTGTTTCATAGACACAGGTACTGAGACTCTGCCTGAACCTCACAGGGCTGGGGTTTGGGCACCCATCCTGACTCTTGGTCCAGTCTTTTGTCTCCTGTAGACACTGTATATTGTGAGGCCAAGGACTGTTCTTAAAGAGATTTTGCAGATTGTTTTAGGTTGCATTTTCCCCAAAGTGGATGCTGATTCAAGGACATGGATGCCAGCGGTTTATCAGGGAGGTGATCTTGGGAAGCAGACATGATGGAGCGGGGAGAATGAGGTTAAGAAGGGGGAAAGCCATGGTGCAGGGGATTTCGTGAGGTCACTGCCATCAGCAGCAGGGCCCAGTTTCACCAAGACTTCTGAGAAGCATAGAGGATGCCTCTGAACTATCCAAAGGAAAGCTGAGAAGCTGGGGCGTTTATCCACTGGCTACAAGCCCTGTTGATTTGAGGGTTGCCCCTGGGGACAGGAATTCCCTGCTCTTCTCTGTGTGCAGGTTGAGTGACCCCTGACAATGTTGGACAGAGGGACAGAATATAGAGAGTTGCTTGGCTGTCCTCGAGGGGAGATGCTGGCAGTGGAGGGGGAGTCTGTGCGTGCACAGGACTGCTCATGGGGCTGCGATCAAAGCTGGGTCTGCGGGACGTGATGCAGGCCCCTGGTGTCTGCTGCGTGCCTGGGGTCAGATATGAGCTTCATAGCCCATGCAAGAATTTTTACTAGGGGTCTCTCTAGTTGGACGTGGTGGATTGTTCTGTGTGCCTTACCTAAACTTTGGCAATCTGGTGTCATAGACACCCTGTCATTGCATGATATTGGGGCCTGTCTGCTATGCCACACCACTCTCTAATCAAAGCTGCCTGCATGCTCTGAGTTTGAGAAGGGCCATCAGACAGACAGCTTTGGAAACAAGCAGCAGAAAACAGCTCAGGCTAACCCAGCCAACAGTGGATTTGCTGGAAGGATCTTGAGGACTCAGAATCACTGGGAAAGCTGAAAATGTGCCAGAACCAAGAAAGGTGGACTTGGTTTGGGTCAGTACCTGCTCAATGGTTGGATGAGTAGAGACTTAGTTACTATCTCATGAGATTCTAGATAGTAGAAAAGAACTAGTTCCTCAAAAGGAAATTGGCAAAAAGTTAAACATAAACTTACTATACGACCCACCAATTCCACTCCTACGTATATACCCAAGAGAAATGTAGACATATATACACAAAGAAACTTGTATACAAGTGATCATAGCATTATTATTATTGTTGTTATTATTATAATAACATTATTATTATTATTATATTATTCACAATAGCTGAAAAGTGGAAACAACCTAAATGGTCATTAACTGATAAGTGGATAAATAAAATGGGATATATTCATACCAAGGAATATTATTTGGCCATAAAAAGTAATGAAGTACTGATACGTGTTACAATATGGATGAACCTTGAAAATACGCTAAGCAAAGGAAGCCAGACACAAGATGCCACATGCCGTATGATTCCATTCATATGAAAGCCCAGAATGGGCAAATCTATAGAGATAGAAAGTAGATTAGTGGTTTCCAAGGGCTAAAAGGGATGTTGAGATTGAGGGCGTTCAGGGTAAAGGGTTCAGGGTTTCTTTTTGGGGGTGATTAAAAGTTTCTAGAATGGATGATAGTGATGTTGCAGACCTCTAGATGTACGAGAAACCATTGAGTTGTACACTTGAAGTGGGTGAATTGTCTTGCTGGTGAATTATATCTCAGTCAAGCTGTTTAAAAATGAATGGAGGCCTGAGTCTCTTGTGTGAGTGTGACACCTGTGCTCATTCACGGCTCTGCTCACTTTTCTGCATGGGTTTTGTTCTGAAATAAAAGAAAATCAGGGTATGAGGGATCGCTAGATGCCGAAAGACCACAGAAGCCATTTCTCTTTCCCTGGGGCCATCTGCACGATGCATACAATTCTACCTATTTATACCTGTTCGTGCTGGGCATCAGAGAAGAACCCAAGGCCCAGCTCTTAAATAAAGCCCTCCCTCCAGTCCTTACAAGCTGAGGTCACAAGGTGCTAAAACCTAGGAGGAAGTCACGACTCTCTCCCAGGACCAGGAAACTGAGTGTCTCAACTGAGTGTCATCAGCCCCTCCCTTGTCCTGATGTGTAGGCTGCAGTGCTGGGCAGGGGTTGACTTTGGGGGGACCGGTGTCATGTTGGCCTACGGGAAGGAGTTGGACATCTTGGTCAGGAGGTCCAGGAAAGATGACGGGTATGAGTCGACACCTTGTCTGGGTCCTCTGTGGCCTTCAAGTGAAGCAGTGTGACAAAGACTCTCCAATTACTGCTCCCCACAGGGACCTCTGTCTGTCTACGGTTGAGTTTGGTACTGCTCAGGATGGTGGCTAGTCACTCTTTCCGAAGAAATATCCAAGGTCCAGAGCACCTCAGTGTCCTGTCTTAAACGTGCCCCTCATATGCGTCCCCCGTGAGCATCCAAATCCAGATGACTTATTCCTTCCATAAGAGGTGTTTGCAGCCTCTCTGCCATGCATGGGACAGCCCATCTCAGGGCTTGTCATCTCTCTCCCCGTTCTCCATGGGGTTGGGGCAGCAGCCAGTATTCTGGGCATGGGCTCCCCAGGTGTCTCTGGAGTTGACTTTCTCCTCTCCGCCCTCCCTGGTTGATCGGAGTCAACCAGACAAGCTGTGCACAGGGAAGACTTCTATCTGGACTGGGGCCTGTGTGGGAAACCAGAACTCATTCTGCAGTGACAAAGCCACCAAGGCACGTAGCTCCCAGCTCGGGTCTTGTGCACTTGAGGTCTTTTAGAGCTTGACCTTCCTGTCTGCAGAGCCGGGGATTAATTTGGCTCTGTGCCCAGAGTCTGGGAGTCAGCTTTGGTGCCAGAGACCATCCAGCGTCTTGTAAACACACCTTTATTTCCTTTTTCACAAACTGGGCACTTCCTTTGCTTTGGGCTCCGAGGGTCACAACGGGTGGGCTCTGGAAACTGGATAGTTTATTAGGCACCAGGGCGGGAGGTGGGCGTGCACAGACACAGAGAAGGGAGATGGGCAGACGGCAGCCAGACACAGCAGTGATGCCCTTGGGGACTCCTGGTGAGAAAATGTCTCTGCTTTGTGTTGTCGTCTGCTCATCTACACAGAGGGTTATTTTCCCTTTTGAATTTCACAGCCCTTGTGTAGATGGGCTTGTGGGAGACCTGTCAAAGGGGGAATGGGAGAGATGTAAGAAGAGAGAATGGCAAGCCACTTATGCTATGTTAAAAATAACTGGAGGACTACACAGGGGTCACTGTGAATTTTCAACGCAATGTCTCCAGTAGAGGAAGCTGGAGAAAGCCGCCAAGGCGAATCGCGCCCCTATTACAAGTGGATGCTGCGCTCGGTGCTTTGCAAACACGAACTCATTTACTCCTCATCACACACCTGTGTGGTGACTTGTATTATATTTGTTCGATAAATAGTCCAGAGAGGTTAAGAAAGGTGTTCGAGGGCCATCTGTGGTGAGTAATCTGTACTAAGTGAAGGGACCAGAGTGAAGCTGGGGTGCAACTGATCCCCAGATCAGGCACGTGGAAGGGGCTGCATCTACTGCGTGCTCTCTGTACCCACGGCCCGGCCCACCAGTTTACTTGTGGAACCCCATTCCTCCTCAGAAGCCTCTGCAAGGGGGCTGCTGCGGCCCGCATTTTATAGGTGAAAAGACTGAGGTTCAGAGAGATGCCTGAGGCAGGCAGTCGGCGTTCTTTCCAAGGAACCCAACCTCTCTGTTTTGGTGCCACTTGTGTGATCTGCTAAGTCTGATTTTCAGAAACCTTCCTCTCTTTCTTTCTTTTTCCTGTTCCAGGAAACCACTTGAAAGCTTTGCTGCCCTTGACGAAGAGTGTTCCAGGTCAGCTCACATTCTAGAAGCATCTGTGACTGAGAGTATTTTAAGAGCAAGTGAGCCAGGCAGGGAAATTTGGAAGGCAGCCAGTTCCCTGATCTGTGTCTTCCAGGGGGTGGTGGTGGCCAATAGAGAATACAGAGGTTTTTCTTTTTTCTTTTTCCTATGTGCTTTCCTTAGAGGGAGCATCACTGCTTCTGCAAATACACACTTGGGGTAAAAACAACAGAAAAATTAACAACTAAAAAAATTCTTATATGTGGCTGTGCTCTACATCCTTGCTACTCCAAGTGCGGTCTCCCAACCATCACCATCATGAGCATTCTTTAGAAACGCAGATTCCTGGACCCTACAAGACACCTATTAAGTCAGAATCTGTACTTTAACAAGGTCTCCAGGTGACAGGGTGAGGCGAGTGCACTTCAGTTGGAGAAACCCCGGTCTCTGCCATCTCAGCAAAGCCCACATCTGGACTTCCTCTCCCCACCTCCGCAGGGATGTCATCACAGCACCTCCAATGGGCTCTGCCCAACACAGAACTCGAATCCTCCCCTAGACTTGCTCCTCCTCTGTGTTCTTATTTCCAAGGCTCCACCTCCCATAACCCAGGACCATACCCAAGCCAGGGAGACCTCCCACTCTAAACACCTCTTGTGCAGGTGCCCCTGTGCCTGTCCTCACTGTCACTCCCCATTCATCTAGGTTTTCTGACAGTTCTCACACTGAGCCAGAGTGTTCTTCCCTGAACCCAGATCTGAAGGCGTCACTCTCCATGGAAACCCCTCCCTGGCTCCCCGCTGCCCCTTGAACCAGGTTCCAGCCCCTCTGGGCTGGTCTGATCTCGTCTTGCTCATCTCTCCAGCCTCTCTCTACCTACTCCTCCAAAATGATTGCAAATTTAGTTCCTCTGTGTATAATATCCCCCACCCTGCCCCTGCCTGCTTTGCAGTTTTTCCTTTATCTTTGTCAGCAATTTGATTATGATGTATTGTGATTCGGTTTCCTTTGTGTTTTTCCTGCCTGGGGTTTGTTGAGATTTTGGGGGTCTGTGGGTTTATAAATTTCATCAAATTTGGAAGTGTTCAGCCATTTTTTTTTTTTTTGCCTAATACTGTTTTGCCTCCCTCCCTTTTATGCTTATGTTTGGCTGTCTGATATTATCCCATAGCACACTGAGGCTCTGCTATTTTTCTATATCTGTGCTTCACTGTGGATAAATTCATTTGCTAAGTCTTCAAGTTCACTGATCTCTTTCCCTCCAGCATCTAATCCGTTGTCAGTCTCATCAGATGGAATATTCGTTTCAGATATTGTATGGTTTTAATCTCTAGATGTTCCATTTGCTCCTTCTTTATATCTTCTACTGCCCTCCTTGTTCTGTTCCTATTTTCCTTTAAACATTTGAACATGATAATTGTTTTAACATCCTGGTCTGCAAGTTTCACCATCTCTGCAAGTTCTCACCCCTTTGTATTGACGGGCTTTTCTTCCTCATTGTCTGCTTTTCTTCCTGCTTCTTGGTACATCTGGTGGTTTTTCGTGGATGATGGACTTGGTGAATTTTATGTTGTGGAGTGTCTGGATTTTGTTGTCTTCCTGTAAAGGGAGTTGGATTTTGTTCTGGAAAGCAGTTAAGCTACTTACAGATGATTTGATCCTGTTCAGCCTATTTCTAAGATTCACTAGGGCAGATCTGAAGTAGCCTTCGCTATGGGGATAGTTCAGCCTGAATATTCAGATGTGACCCCTCTGAGGTCCCACTGAATGCCCATGTGACTGCTGAGGACTCATCATTCTTATTGTAAGTGTTCAAACATCTCCCTGCCCTGTGTAAATACTGGGAATTGTCCATTTTACAATCCACTATTCATTGTTTACCTGATTTTGTGGAATTTCATGCTATGAAGCAAGGTCCCGTACTTATTAAGACCCAAGGAGACTCTTTTATAGGTTTCCGGAGCTCTTTTACTCCATAACTCCAGAAATATGTCCTGTGACTTCCAGCCATTTCAGCCTTCCCAAACTTTCATCTCCACTCACAGCAATGCTGTGAGTCCCATTGGACCTCCCCTTCCTGTGTCATGGTCCAGAGCTTGCCTCTAGGCAGAAAGCTGGGGTGACGCAGGCAGAAGCCTCCCCTAATATGTTGCCCTTCTCTCAGGGATCACACTCCTGTGCTACCTGTTGCCCCATGTTTGGAAAGAACTGTTTCATTCCATTTTCCCCCTTGCGCATGGCAGGAAGATACGTCCAGTCCATAATATTCCATCTTGTCTCAATTTTAGGATTTTGATGATATTTCCTCCAGCTAGAGAACCCTCCTATTGGACTCTCCCATCCTGCTCGCCAGTGACTTCAAATATGCTGTATCACAGGAGATCCCTTTCCGGGACAATTCCCATTCGTGGTAGCTTACGCCCAATCCGAGCTAGAATCTGACTCCCAGTGCTTCCTGCAGCACCAGGAATAGTTACAGCAATACTCACTTGCAACTGGGGTGGCCTGTTGCAATAGACAAAGCACTTTCCCTTAAAATTATCTTCACAAAAACGTGGCAAGGCCCCTAAGACACAGAGGCTCAGAGATGCTCAGGCCCTGCTCACGCAAGCGGCAGGGCTGCCTGACCTCAGAGCCCACACACTGGGATTTGCCACCAGCAAAATTTAAATGCTCGGGTTCTGGTCCTCCGCCCCAACCAAAGATGCCGCCACTGTCTTCTCCTGGTTTGCAGCTGCACAGACTGCACTCTACCTGCCAAATCCATAAGCCTCTATTTGTTGTGACATTATAGTTATTTCGGGGCAAACAATTCTGCTCTCCTGGCAGCACTGTTATGACTCCGGCTAGGGAAGGAGCAATGGAAGCCCAGGAATCACTGGGAAAGAAAGCCGGGTGGCAGGCGAGCCTGTTAAGAGTGGTGATAAAGCTTCCTGCAGACTAAACGGTGAGGGGGAGCTGCCCTCTGAAGGGCCCTGGCTCAGGCAGCCATCAGTCAGCCAGGTGCACCTGAGACTCTGGCACTGCCCTGGAATATGTTGGAAGGGTCAGAGTGAGGGCTAGATGGTGCATGGCCCTCAGCAGAGGGATTTCTGAACAAAGAGGGAACATTCTATGTGTCAAGCACCCACTCCATGTGAGCAGCTGTGCAAGGAATGATATTCTCAGGGGGGGAAATTTCTGATATTATGAATGTAATATATACTTAATTAGAGGAAAAAGTAGAAGCCACCCAAGAACAAAACACACACATCACCTTTGATTTCATCACTCAGAGATGACAACTCAACAGTTTGCTCTCTGTCCTTTCAGAAACTTTAAAAAACAGCATTGTTGGAATATAATTTACATGCCATAAAACCCACTCATTTAA
The DNA here is from genome assembly GCF_026419965.1 of Kogia breviceps. Lineage (NCBI taxonomy): Eukaryota > Metazoa > Chordata > Mammalia > Artiodactyla > Physeteridae > Kogia > Kogia breviceps. Next base: position 55,826,913 of record NC_081311.1, read on the forward strand.
AGTGTATAGTTTGATGAGTTTTAGGAAATTTTTACAGCTGGGAATGTATCACCACTATCAAGTTTGAGAACACTTCCATCACCCCCCAAATCCCTGTTGGTCTCCATTTGTAGTCAATCTCTGCTCTTACCCCCAGTTCCAGGCAAACACTGATCTGCCTTCTGTCCCTTTTCTAGAAATTTCATATAAAAGACATATAGTCTCCTGTATCTGGTGTCTGATGTCTTTCACTTAACATAATGCTTCTGAGGTTCACCATATCGTCACGCGTGTCAGGCGTTCATTCTTTCTTATTGTTTAGAGTATTCTTCTGTATGAATGTACCCGTGTGTTTATCCATTCGCTAGTTGGACTAGCTAGATGGGTTTTTATTTTTATTTTTTAATAGATCTTTACTGGAGTATAATTGCTTCACAATACTGTGTTAGTTTCTGTTGCACAACAAAGCAAAGCAGCCATAGGCATACACATATCCTTTTAAGCTGTTTCCAGTTTTGAGCTATTATAAGTCATGTTGCTATGAACAGTCTTGTACAAGTCTTTGTGGGGACGTATTTTTCATTTTATTTAGGTAGATATCCAGGAATAGAATTGTTGGTCTGTGTGGTAGGTTTCTGTTTGACTTGATTAGGAAACTGTTAAACTGTTTTCCAAAGTAGCTGTACCATTTTACATTCCAACAACAATCTAAGAAGCTTCCAGTTTCTCCATATTCTTTCTAACACTTGGCATTGTCAGTCTTTCTGATTAGAGCCATTCTAGTAGATGTGAAGCGATATCTCACTTTGATTTTAAATTGCATTTCCTTAATACTAATGAGGGGTGAGCCTGCTTTCATGTGCTTATCATACGGCCATTCATATATCTTCTTTGGTGAGAGGTCTGTTCAACTATTTCACCTTTTTTTTTTTTTTTTTTTTTGCGGTATGTGGGCCTCTCACTGCTGTGGCCTCCCCCGTTGCGGAGCACAGGCTCTGGACACGCAGGCTCAGCGGCCATGGCTCACGGGCCCAGCCTCTCCGCGGCATGTGGGATCTTCCCAGACCGGGGTACGAACCCGTGTCCCCTGCATCGGCAGGCGGATTCTCAACCACTGCACCACCAGGGAAGCCCCTATTTCACCGTTTTTTAAACTGCATTGTTTACATTCATACTGAGTTTTAAGAGTTTTAAATATATATATATATATATATTCTGTATATGCATTCTTATTAGATGTAGGACTTGCAAATGTTTTCTCCCAATCTGTGGTTCATCTTTTCATTTTCTCAGGGGTGTTTTTTAAAGAGTAATAGTTTTTTTGTTTGTTTTGATGAAATCCAGTTTAGTAATTTTTATTTTCATAATTTTTATATAAATGTATTTTAATAGGATATTTATTATTTTGAACTTGATAAATTATGCTGTTGACTTTTAAACCTACCATACCCAGATTGTACCCTACCTAATCAAAGTGCATTATCCTTTCAATATACTTCTGAAATTTGATATACATGCATACTTTATTTAGAATCTTTACATGTAAATTCACTGGTGATACCATCTTGCAGATTTAGTATTTCTTGTATATTATCTTTGTCAAACATGGTTATTAAGAATATTCTAACTTGTAAAATGAACTGGGTACTGCTTCATTTTTTTTTTAGCATTCTAGCATACTTTATATAGATTGGTAATGATTTATTCCTTGAAATTTTGAAGAGAAAAAAAAACAGTCTGTGAAACTATTTTAGTCTGTTACTTTTCTTACAAAAATTGCAAATTGGTTAGAGATGTAATTCATTGACTTTTTTCCCCTCAGTTTTTCCCAGGGTTTTGCTCTGATGAAATTTTTGTTTTTAAAGTTAATTTTATATTTTCACAGAAAAACATGCATTTGATCTTGACGTCAACATATTTTACATAGTTGGTACATATATCCTCGTGTTAGTTTTATAATGCCCTCCATACAATACCAAGGGTCACATTCCCTTTCCCAATCCTAATTTTGAGTATTGTTTTATCTCTACTGTTTCTCTTAATTAGACTGTCTAGTTGTTTCCCTATTTTGTTGGTTTCCAAGTTTTCCACTCCTCTTACCCCTACCTCTGGTTTTGACTAATCTCATTTGGTCGGTTTCTAAGATGGGACAGTTGATAGATCTTTTATGCCAATTTCTGGAAGTCTCAGAAGACCTTTCACAAAGTTGTTATTTTATAGATGAAGATACTGAGGTTCAGAGGACTCACGAGACAAGGAAAGTGGTAGAGCTGGGATTGGATACAAAGCCGGCCCTTCTTCCCCAGATCACTGCTCATTCCTGACAAATGCTGAGGGTGTTTGGGGGGTGAAATGACCAGCCTCTTCTAACACACACATATGCCATCAGGAAACAGCCAGCAGTAGGGTTCACAGGGCGATGACCCCTCATCTCTGAGGGGCATAGCAATACCAAAGCCCTCCCTTCCCCATGCATGGTCTCTGCGATCATTCCAGCCCTTCTCTGTGAGGCTGCAGGGCCAGAACTGCCAAGTCCCTAAGCTATACATCTGTATATTGCGGCCCAGAAGCATCAGGCCCCCCTCTCTCCCCTTGCTGTCAGGAGATGAATGGGTGTGAGGTGGGTGTGTATAGGGGTGTGTATAGGAGAATGCAAAAGGCCAAGCATATGTTGTTCCCCATCAGCACCGCCCAGAGAAAAGAAGTTGACCAAATATTTGGCAAGATAGAACATTTATGGTCTCTGGAAAGATGTTCTCTGAAAGGAAGAGACAGGGGTATGATACAAGCTCTGCCATAGCCTGAGCCCATCTAGCCCCCTTTCCCAAGGCCTCCCCCACAACAACTCACACTCTGATTCTAGGCACAACTGGAAACCGACCAACCATTACTGTGCTTCCCAAGTTTTTTGACACTCAGCTAATGTGCAAATAGTCTGGTTGCAGAACCCTGTCCCCAATTGTTAAGTGGTCTTTGAACTTCTACATGAGGCAGGAGGACACCCTATAATTCACAGCCAGAGAATCCCCAAAGCTCCAATGCTGCCTCCTCCACGAAGCCATCCCAGATCCCCCAGGTGGAGGTAATGCTCTCTCCTCAGGCCTCCTAGGGCTGCTTGGTTTTTCCTTTCTGTTGACTCTCCTCGGTGCCTGTCTTACGTTCATTCATTTATTCTTTCTTTCAGCTTTTATGAAAATACAACTGTGCCACGTGATAAAAGAAGTCTTTACATATTAAGGTATGGGAAAGTCATTCTGGCTTATACATGAGTTCACTTGAATTTTATGCTAACTAAAACAGCCTACATGTGGCCTATCAAACATGCCTTGTACATCTGCTTTAATGATTAAAAAAAAAAAAAAAAGTGCATTGACCAGAAAGAAGTAAAGAATGTCCAAGTTAAAAATAAAGATCAGCCTCCCTTCCTGGGATGCCGATGCTGGTCCTTCAATGATAAGACTCCCTTCCCAGTTGCCAAGGCCATCCTGACTCTCCATGTACATGCTGATCTGTTTTTCTGAAACCCTGAAGGAACGTATCCCTGACTTGTTTGACGTTCTTTGTTCTGACAAGACATACAACTGTGCGGAAAACCGTGCTTCTCTGGAGCAGTTCCTCAGAGTTATCTGAAAGGCTGTCTTCCAGGCTATCGTCCTCAGTTTGGCTCAAATAAAACTCTTTTCTATCCCTGATATAGACTGTTCGTTGACTGTTTTCATCGACATACGTGATAGGCTACAATGGCGCATGAATCAGAAGTGGTTAAAGTTCCTCGTGGAACTTGTAGTCTGGTGGTAGAGAGAGAGCATGAATAAGAATCTATTACAAATTGCGATCGGTGCTATGGAGGAAAGAAGTCAAATGGGAACTAGTTTAGGGGGAGGATCCGAGGATGAAAAGAGCCACCCATGTGCCCAGTTGTGGGAGGGGACACGCTGGGCAGACGGTCCTCGGGGCAGGAACCCAACTGCTGTTGTGGCTGAAGCTTAGGGAGAGAGAGAGGGCTGGAGCGATAAACAGAGAGGGATGCAGAGGCTGACCTGCACACTGCTCTCCCCTGGCTTCTCAAGGGTCTTCTTCATCCTTCGGCACAACCCTGTCACACCCACCTTGTTGGGTGTCCTCCTCCAGCTCAAGAGCAGAAGCTCCTTTAGCACAAGAACTGGGTCTGAGTCATCTCCAGGACCCCTATCTTGGGCATGGGGTCTGGCTTTGAATCAGACCACGATTAACGAACAAGCAGAGTTGGGGTGAGCATCCTCTTTGGTGAAATAATAGATAAGGGAATTATTTGCCCACCAGATTAGGGACTATTTCAAGCCCAGCCAGAACCCACCAGGCAAACCGACCCATTCCCTGTGCCTCTTCAAGTCGCAGATTCCTCATCTATCGCAAGAGCAGCTCTGCTTGCCCGTCTGCATCCCAGGGTCCTTTGTGAGCGCACAGTTCAGTAAGAATGTGCGTGGAAAGCACTGTTGAGCTCCAGAGCCACAGTGGTTTAACAGACGATGGTCCACGTCTCTTATTCGTGTTTGAAAGAGAAGTTTCGAAACTAGCTCACCCCTTCCCTTGTCCCACTTTGGCCTTAGTACTGGGCTCCCTAGAGGCTATCGACCCGGCAGTGCCTCATCTTTTATCTCTTCCCCAGGAGTGGTGTGGGGACACCTGCGCAAAGGGGACCGGTCAGGAAATGTCCCTAACATGAGAAGCCAGCCTGAGAGGTGTGTTGGGGAAATGCATAACTGATGGGCACTCCAGTGGAGGCCCCCCCGGAGGACTGAATTGTAATCAGCAGCAGCGCTCGGCCATGACAGGAATTCCTTTTACCTCCCGGTGTAGCCATGAGCCTGGCGAGCAAGTCCCCCTGTTCCTTAAGAAGCATCCTGACTGCAGCAGGTCGCCTCGGGTCACTGCAGCCGCCTACACTCTGCCTGCTGGATTCGAAGTAGGCGTCAGGCAGCGACCAGGGCTCTGGCATCCTTGGGGAGTGGACTGCTGAGTGCTTGGTCCCTCCCACACTTGGGCAGGTTGAGGGGTGAAGCCATCCCTCCCAAGGCAAGAGCAGGAGAGGGCATGCACTCCAAAATGTGAAAATGTGACACGGCTACTGCCACAATGAATTATTCACACACCAGGATGAATTAGTAATCTGAGCTTGGAATTAATTTTATTGGGTTTCCAAAAAGGTGAGCATTTCAGAGGCAGGGAGGAGGTGGCCTGTTCCCGTCCCCCCGACTCAAATCGTGAAGGGCGGGGGCACACAGGTTCACCCACACCAAGTCACCCAGAAATTCTATCTTTTACTGTGTTGGCAGGTGACCCATGGGCTCTACCTATAATTTCTTTTCGATCTTAATAAGAAATTACAATATCCCTAATTGCCCCAGAATCTTCCCCTGTGGTAGAAGTAAAAATTTCAAATTAAATGACTTCTTTTCTTCCCTGAGGTGGGTGAAGACAGCCTTGTAGACACAAATCCCTTTACACTTGGACACGGAGAAGAGAATCAAGATGGATGGCCCCAGCCCTCCTGGCCTGCTGCACACCTGCCTGCCCTGCTCTCGGCCTTTCACCACCTCCCTCCTCGCTCGTTTCTTGACAAGTTCATTGCTGTTCACCAGAAAGCGATCAGCAGACTCTTGCTTCTGGAGAAGTTAAGTGCAGGCCCACAACTCCTCAGAGGTTCAGTGCATAAAAGCCTGCAAAAGAGGGTTTGGAAGCGCTTCACAGAGAGGCCCACGTCTCCATACACCTCAAGAGGGTTATTGTTTGGGGAAAACAGGCTGTATTGGAGACTTTGGGAATTGCAAGGAGGTTTTGCAAGAATTCAAAGAAGCAAATGGGAACTAAAAGACACAACCAACATTTACTGAGTGTTTACTATGTGGTCAGCTTCCTGTTAGGCCTTTTCAAGTCATTGTTTCACGGAATCCCCAGAACCCCAGGGGACTGGCTATTGTTATTAACTCACAGAGGTTAAATAATCCTCCCAAGGTCACTGAATGGGTAGGAGGGCTAAGACTCAAACTCAGGCTTGCTTGGACCTAACAGCCAGTGATTGTCATCTGTGTGCGTGTTATCCAGGTTTGTGGAAAGGAAAAGAAAGCAGGCACATGCATGCACAGGGTTGCAATGACAGCAGCATAGAACAAAAAACAAGGCCAGGAGCCCCCCCACTGCCCCCACCCCAGTAAGGACTCTTTCCCTAATCCCATCACCGGCTCCCCGGGACACTTCGGAAACATCCCTTTGTTGCGCTGCACCTTACTCTCCTCACTGATGAGATGGCAGGTTTGAAGTCCAAGATCCCTCAGGCCCAATTCTGTAAGCCTCTTCTCTTCCCAGTCCACAGATGAGGACAGTGTGGCTCAGGAAGCAGGGCCACAGAATTTTGTGGCCAATCGGGTGCAACCAGTCACGGGGGCTTTAAAGCCCCTTGACAACATGCCCAGGGACCCCGGGCCCACCTGTCAAGACCTCTAAGATGGAAATGAACGAGGCCCGAGGCTGTTCATGCCACCTTCAGAGAGGGTTGGACAAAGTCTGCCGCCTGCCAGCCCGGAGCACCGTCGGGGTTCGGCACTCATTTATTGAGCAGATAAATGTATTTTTAGCATGACTTCCCCAAGTGCTTTCTCCGTGCCGGCACTAGCACTGAATTCTCCCGACCCAGGGCCACTGGGATACTCTGACAGCTAGGCACTTGACCACCTCTGTCTCAGGGGATGGGGGGGGTGCGTGGGTGGGGATTCAAGGCAAGCCTTGACTGAATTTGATGGAAAGAACCACTTCTAGCAGTAAGACGTTAGAAGAAGGGTAGAGTGTCTGACAGAATAAAGAGTATTCTCTATGGTGTCCAGTGGACCTGCTTTGAACCGTTTCTGACACTTACTGGTTATGTGATTACAGACAAAAACCCCTCCCCATCTATATATCTTGGTTTTCTTCCCTGAATCAAGAGATGTAGAAATTCAGCCTGTTGAAATCAAAGCACGAGAAAGGAAGGGTGGGTGTGTGCTCAGGGATGCTTACAGCACCATGGTCTCTAGTGGATTTGGACCCAAGAGAGCAAGGTGAGTGACCAGCAGGAGGGGAGTGGGTGTGAGCTCTGCTATGCCTCTGCCCCCAGGGTGGATTGTGGGGCAGCCTTTCCAAAAAGCAGGCACCAGTTGACTGGGAGGGGCTTCAAATGCAGAGAAGTGTAAAGAATATGATCCCCACGTGTAAAATCAAGAGGAATATTTATATATGATTATGTGAGCATTGAGGAAGGTGCGTCAGGGACACCCTTCAAATTATTAACACTGGATGCCTGGGGTTTAGGGAGATGGATTGAAAGGTGAAATCAGGAGGAGGGAGAAAAGCAGAGGAGTGGGGAAGAAAATGGTAAGTCAAAGAGGAAAAAGTGAATGAAGGTGTCCATAAGCTAAACAGCTTGTCTGCTAGGATATCTGCATGCATATATGCACAGAGGAGTGGATGGAAAGATTTTCAATCAAATGTGACTCGTCTCAACAGGATGCTGATGCCGTCTAGAGCGCTGTCCTGGGCGTCAGATGATTTCATCGCATGTAAAGATGAGAGAACCGTCCAAAGCTACATCTTCAGAGGAGCTCCAAGACCTGACAGTCCGCGAACAACCAGGACAGTGTTTTTCCATCACCCCCCCCACCGCTTCATCAAATCATTATGAACCAGACACATTCCGGTGATTGACTTGTTGAATGTGGGACATTGATTATTAGTCATTCTCTCAGGCTATGAGCGTGAATCAAAACAAATGACAATCCTCTCACTTTAGGTGGGAGATGTGCACCCGGTCGACCACGAGCGCTGTAATCAAGATGTCAAAGCAGCAATCACATTGCAGTTTAAAAATAACTGGAAATGCTCACTTGAACTAAGTATGTGACAAGCATGAGGCGAATGGGTGGGACCGGTGGATGGCTGTTGACATAAACCTGTGGTCGGACACAGGAACTCATGTCCCTGAGAGCTATGTGCTGGGTGCTCGTTCTGTGCAAAGCGTTTTGCACATATTCTTTGAATGAACACTGCCAAGAACCCCCGCTTAAATTTACCATTTTACTGATCAGCAAGCTGAGGCTCAGTGAAGTTAGGTAACTTGCTCAAGGTTTCACAGCTGGTGTATGGTAGGACGAGGATTAGAATCCAGAGAACCTTGACTCATAGAACACACACTTTTAATCCTCCACTGCAATGATATGACTCCAAACTGAGAGATTTTTCAGGCTTTAGTCATCTAGATTGCTGTGTGTGTCCATGGTGATCTAACGCAGCTTTCTAGGCCGCCAGGGGTAGCTTAATTACAGTGCGCTCTTGATATTGTTGGAATGTGACATTAATCAGTGTACTCGTCTGCAGTGGGATATGACTCGCAGGTGTAATTTATGTGTCCTTTGGTGTGTTATTAACGTGTGCTCTCAATGGAGGTTTAATTTTGGAAGTGCTTTTCCATATCCTCATGGAGACTTGAGCAATAATTAGAGAAACACCCCTTGAAATGGGAAGAAAGGCGTCCTGCTGCTCTCTCAAAGGTCATCAGTGACCACCGAGACCCCGGAGCGGGGGGCGCCCTCGCTCTGCTTCCTCCTCCACTTTGCTGCCCATGGGGCACTCTGGCTGTCCTCCCACCGTGGATCCTCCTATCATCATGGGGATCCGGAGGTGAGGAGGTGAAGGAGGTCTTGGTAGAGTCATCGCTTCCCGTGGCTCAGCGAATTCTGAAGCCTCCTCCCCCAAACTCCTGCTAGGCTGGTGTCCAGCATCTGCTGGGATGCCTCCCGTGCTGGGGAACTCACTTCCTAACAATATAGTATTTTCAATTTTGGGCGGCTATACTGTTGTTCTTTCATTCAGAGTATGGAAGGACCCAATATATGGAGGGCCTCTGCTTCTTGGTGCGAATTCTAACACTTGTACAGCAGACACTGTGTCTAATCTCTTTCAGTTGGCAGCCCCTTAAGGAGTTGAAATAGGGAATATACACCCTCTGAATTTTTTTTCAGGCTGATTATTTATACTTCCTTGTACTCTTATGATGAGGTTTGAGCACGCTCAAGATTGTCAGTTTTCCTCCTCAATCTTGGCATTGAGAACTGAATACAGGACTCAGACGAGGCCTGACTAGGAAAGCCCTGTATGTGAGACTTTGAACTTCTTCATTCTACACGGTCTACTCCTATTAATGCAACTCCAAATTGCTTCTCTCCAGTGAGAGTTGGAGCACAATGCCGATGCCTACGGAGTGGCTGAGGACCTCTCCTGTCTCACTCAGGCTGCTTCCAAGACAGCTCTCTCACCCTGTGCTTGCACTGTGGAGCTTCTTGGGGACAACGGCAGAAGCTTACTTTTCTCCTTTGTGTTTTTTGCCTTGTAAGTTGCGTTGCTTCACCATAACCCACTGAGAGCTTCTTGGATCGGAATTCTCCCATCCCCCTCATTTGTCATCCCCTCCCAGTTCAGTGGTGTCTACAGATGTGATAAGGAGCTTTCTATGCCTTCATTCAAGTATTCACAAAATTTGTTTTAGCAGGAGAGAGCCAAGGACAAAGTCTTATCTTGGCTCCCTGGAGAGCTCCTGAAGTGACAAGCTGAACAGGCATGAATTAATCAGCAAGCTCTGGGCCTGGTTCTTGAAGCGGTCACAAGTCCACCTTCCTAACTGTGTTATTACCTTAGCTAGAGTTTTTCATGTTACCCGAAAGGATATCATAAAAACTTTATTATATACCATTTGGAAACCCAAATACTCTGTGCCCAATTGCATTTCCCTTATCTAACGATCTCATAATTACAAACACCCTCAGAAAAAAGGAAGGAAGGGAGGGAGGGAGGAGAAGAAAATCAGATTGCTCTGACAGGATTCATTTTTAAACGGACACCCTGACTATTATGAATCAACATTTGTTCCCAGACCATCTTTTCACGAAAACCGTGCTTTTTATTGCTGGATGGCTGCGCAGGAGCAACGTGCGGCATGGGCCTTTAAATGTTGCCCTCGTGTTATTTTTGAAAACTGCAATAGCGTTGCCCATCTTTACTCATCTGTCAAACTCTGTCAGTGCCCTGCTCTCTGTCTGGCACTGGGCTAGCGGCCAGGGCTCAGAGTACAGGAAGTTCATGGTCCTGTATCAAGACAGTCAGCATCTTCCCTTCTCCCTTATTTCTCAACTCCTTCCATATCTCTGGCCAAGGATGAGTGACCCCATGTTCAGGTTCTCTTTTGGCCCAATGGCCAGAGGTCTTGGGTTTTTCTTCTCTCTCCAGAACCCTCAGCTCTCCCTCTCAGCCCAAAGCACATCATCCTGAGCTAGAAAGACAGGGTCCATTTCCATCATCACAGCCGCATTATCTTATTGGGCCCGAGCAGCAGGTTAATTTCTTCCTCATCTTTCTTCCTCTGAGTATGAATTTAAAAGCTCATTTCCCCAAGACATCAGTTTCCTCTGGGCTGTGGCCCTTCTGACACTAGAGTATTAGGACTATTTTATTTGCAACGATCAAGAACCAAAGGCAAACCAGCTAAAGCAAAACAAGTAATACATCAGCTCACATAACTGAAAAGTCTGAGGGCAGACCATGCTTCAGGAAGTGTCATGTTCAGGCTTGCAAACAACATCATCAGCGCCCGATCACCCTCTCTGTCTCTCAAGTCTCTTTGACTTCATTCTCAAAGGACATGTTTGGCCTCCCAGAAGCTCTAGGCTTTATCTTCACTGCTGTAGAGCACAAAGAGAAAAGAATCCTTCTCATCATGTAATTAAAAGCACTGGACTCAGCAGTGATTGGACCTTGGCTTGAGTCGCATGCCCACCCTGACCAATCACCATTGTAAGACGATGTTGTGCTCTGGTCAGGAAGAGTCACATGTCCACTTGTGGAGCTGAGGTTAGAGCCAGCTCCACCTGACACTTGAACTGAGTCTGGGCAGATTGCCAGAGGAACATTTGGGTACTGTTATTGAAAGAAAGGGGAATAAATGCTGAATTATAAAAAAAAATACTGAGAAGAGTTCCTCCATTCTCATAAGGTACCTGGCACAGAGTACCTACTCAGTAAATTTTTGTTGAATGACTTTAAAAACCACAGCATCCATTATACTCTTGCATGTCCATCTTTCTCTGATGTCCTCACCAATGGGAAGCTGATCCTTGAGGTTGTCTACATAAGAACCACTCTCCCCTTTCCCCCTTGTGAATAAAACCTGATTTGGCTGAGGACTCCATACCTCAGGGAAGATGATATCTGGGACAAAACCTGATTGATCTAGACTAATGGGTCTCAAACTTCTGCTTGCTGCTCAGAAACATCTTGAGGGCTCCTTTCCACGCAGGTTGCTGGCCAGTGCAGGGAGCATGTTTTAAGAGTCACGTTCTAGAGAGATCACTCCAGTACAAGATGCAGGTAAAGTCTGAGAACCTCTGCTGCAGAAGACCATCAAATGGTCAACAAACAGAAAAGCCCAGATTGGATGGCGTCGGCATGTCCTGACTAAAGTAAAAGCTCAGCCAAAGCCCTCCCATGTTTGTAAAAGAAAACCCAACCCTCCCGATCAGGGCCTTCTTGGACATAGCTTGTCTTTCAGCTCCAGCCCCACTCCTGGCATGAGTCTTCTCCCTGACCACGTGCAACCATGATCTTTCATGGACTTATTCCTTTCCGAGCGCTCTTGCCCATGCATTCCATTCAATCATCCTCTTCCCTCTCCTGTGAAGTCCTTAACGGACAAACCACCTACTGCAGGACCACGGTGTGTCTCCCTGCCTTGTACTCAGCTTCTGGAGGGTAAAAGCCTATCTCTTCTCCTGATAATCCAGTGCTCAGCACTAAGCTGGCCCACACTGAAGATTAGTTAAATGAATAAGGTTCCCCAGGCAAGAATAACATCTATCATCCATGCAGCCTTCACCCTGCTGAGCACAGAAGGCACTAAATAAACAATGGCTAAACAATAAGATATCTGAGAGGCCAACTGCACACCTAATGCCATGCCAGGAAGCACAAAGCCAAGAGCTCCAATGCAAACATCAGACGAAACAATGTTTGATCCTGGCTCTGCGACCTTGAGCCAATTATCTAAGCTTGCTAAGCCTCACTGTCCTCATCTGTAAAATGGGAATATTAGAGCACCAAATTATTAAGGTTACATGAGTTGAGACACCTAAGGCACTACGCACCATGCTTGGCACGTTGCAGGGTTCCGTTAATGCCAGCTCTCATTATTATCTTATGACAATCATTCAAATATTGCAACCAAACAGGTATACCAGCTTGATTAATGTTCGCTTCAGTGGCCTTGCTTCTAGGAGAGAATCCAGCACAGGATGCTAAGTGGCTCATATAACTTGGCCTAAGGCTATTAAAGTGCCTGACATGGCCGATTGGACCTGAATTCACCAAGAAATTGTTATGTGCATCCAAATTTGTTCTAGGCAATCTCCAGGCGTGCTGAGGAGGAGAGGGCAACAATTCATCAGAACTGAAGACACGGCTCTACAGGAACGTCCTCTCCACCTAGCTGCCTGTGCGGCAAACTCTTTTCCACCCCCCAATGTAATCCAGGTGTTCTTTGTCCTCGCGCCTGGAGCGGTCACCCAGCTTCGATGTCACCTCTGTCCCTCGTTCTTACTCCTACTCTGACCTCGTCCCCACTGTGCAATGCTTAGTTGTTGGCGTATGTGTCTTCAGCAGGAGTGTGGGAGTGCCTAGAGCCTAGCCCAATGCCTGACAAAAGTGGGGGGCAAAGTTGGTGGTGTCCCTCCTTCTCTGGGGAGCCCTTCGGCGCTTTGAGGGAGGCTCTACTGAGCCACAAAACAACCCAGTGAGCTTTAAGTGGTGTGGTGCTTATGACAGCCTGGGCTCAAGGACCCATCAATCCTGTCATCACGCTCCGTGAACAACAGAGGAGGTCTGGGTGGTCAGAGGAGTCAGTCACAGGATGAATGGATTTATAAAGAAGAAGGGGACAGGAGGACAGTCAGGAAGAGAGGACAGCCCCAGAGTAGGAGGCAGGGGACCCAAGGGACATTGAGGGCGTCAGCCCTCTGCATCTGGTGAGGCTGCTCCAGGCTCTGTCCCAGCCCCAGGGCATTCGGGGCAGCTGATCCTGTGACTCCACTGTTGGTGGATGGGGCCCAAGTCCTACTTAAAATCACCATGGGAATTTGTTCACTGGATTTAAGCCCTGGCTCTGCCATCCACTAGCTGGGTAGCCTAGGGCAGTATTTTGCCATCTCTGATTGTCAGCTTCCTTATGATTTTGTCATACATCACTTGGTAGCAGTTAGTTATGTGGGAATATTCACTCTTCATCCTACAGGTACAGAGAGGGAAGGGGGGGCACAGAGGGCAGAAATACCAGGGCCGTGTTTCTTATCCTGGCACATCATAGCAGTATACCCACCTGAGCTTTCCCGTAATCCTTTACATCCTATCTTTCCCTTTATTTCAATCTCTAATACTCGCGGGTTACCCAAAATGCCAGCAGCCAGCGCTGCCAGAAAAGCCAAGGAAAGGAAACAGAAAAACTGGCCATTTCTTGTTAACTCAACAATCTCATGATCCACGGTCTGTGTTTTTAGAAGAGGGATCATAGAGGCCAATCCATGCCTCAGCGATCCTGATGTTTCTATCAAATGAGTCATTTGAAATGGGATCTTCAGTTTACTTGAGCAGAACCATGTCAGGGCTGCCCGAAATGAAAGGTGTCTAGGCTCTGTGTTTGGACGTGCACAAGTTTCATCACAACAAAGGCATAAAGCTTGCATTTCAGCCTGGCGCTTCCTGCAGCCTTGAGCTTTCTGCTTGGTTGGAATCGACTTTCCTTATAAAGAAAAGAAACCTGCATATAACCAAGCTCAATAAGGAATGAATGAAGCCCAGGCCAGCTTCCACGGTGGTAAAGTAACACCACCCACAAGCCACAAAACCCCAGTCCGAGGGAGAAATGAGGCTGACTTTTTGCCAATTGTCCCTTTTATTCTTTCCTTTCCTCCCTCCATTTTTTCCCACACACCAGGGTGGTTAAAGACACGGTGTCATTTGTACAGATCAGGCTCTCTTCTTGTAAGTTTCCAGTGAAACATTCTTTTGTAGCTGACACCTATTAATAATTTAAAATGCCTGCTCTTTTGAACAATGATCAAAATTAAGCTATTACCCACAGGGGGATATTTACATACAGTTAGTCGGCAGCTGTTTAACAGCCTTTTCCACTCAAGATTTCTCGTGACCCTCACATATCATTTGTAAGCAGAAGAATATTTGGTTATTGTATGATTTTTTTCTTCCATGTATTTGATAAATGGCCACTGGGAATCACTTAGGAAGTAAATAAGGTAATTCTTTGCGATTTCTGCCGGCTGCTGAAGTTACAGGAGAAGGGCAATTACTTTTACATCTCTCTACATGCAATTTACTAATAAGCGACAGAATGCAGAAACATGTAATTAGTAATTACTATAGTATGTAGTAGTGCGGTGCTTACCCAGTCTATGGGCCTGTAATCTAGTGGCAGAAAATGAATCGCGCTTGGTACACTCAAGCAAGCCCGGCATATTTGGAGAGAGCTGTGATGATAAACTTAATGGCTGTTTGTAGGCACTGTGGAGGGCACAGCAAGCATTGTTACATCCGGCTTCTTACCTGACCCCATGGCCAGGCTGATGTGCAATTGCCTCCTTGCCTCCACTTTTAATGACCGGCCAGATTCAAATAATGTTGAGGACCTGCCTAAGATTACAGGCCAATGAGTGGTAGACCCAGGCCCAAATCCCGCGCTTCAGGCTTCAGGCTCATCCCTGTCATTCCCACCAGAGCGTTGCCTAGTCATACTGCTGGAGGAGTGACGCCACCTCCCAGGGCTCGGATGTGGACAAGACTCAGGATCCCAAAGTGCGTTTCATGACAGAGTTAGGGGTTCTGAGGAGAAGAATGAAGAAAAAGACATAAAACAAGTGTCTAGTTTTGAGGGGGGAACACTGCACACTCGATGTCCATTACCTTATTATTGTGCCCATTTCATAGGAGAGAAAATTGAGACTCAATGGAGGGTCGGTCGAGGTTTATCAGGATCACTCAGTGTGAAGTGGCAGAGCTGGAGTGTGACCCTGGGTAAGTCTGACCACAAGGACAACAATCTCTCCCTCACACCGAGAAATTATTCTGATGGATGTGACTCCTTAGTTCAGCAAACTGAGTGTATCTGCATCAAATATCTCAAAATATTTAGGGCAAATGAAGGGAGCTCACAGATGCAGGATCTTAAAACTGATGACTATCACCCGGTAATCTCAATTTCAGAAACTTATCCTAAAAAAAAGACAATCTAAAAACTGCAGATAAGCGTTTATGCACAAATATATCCAACAAAGATGTTCTTTATAATAAGAAAACCTGGGGAAACAGTGCAAACACCCAATAACACAGTAATAGAGAAGGAAGCATGGTTATAATTGTCAAAAGTCAATTACCTATAAATGTAGGAATTTTATTTCTGAACTCTTGATTCTATCCTACTTATCTACATTTCTGTCCTTATGCCAGGACCATGCTGTCTTGATTACTACAGCTTTGTAATTGAAGTTTTGAAACTGGGAAGCAAGAGTTCTCCAACTTTGTTCTTCTTTTTAAAGATCATTTTGGCTATTTTGAGACCCCTGCAACTCCATATGAACGTTAGAATTGGCTTGTCAATTTCTACAGAAAAAAAAACAACTGGGATTTTAATAGGGATTGTGTTGAATCTGTAGATCTGTTCACAGGGGTTGCCTCCCCATTGACAAAATGATGGCTGTGACCACTTCAAATGCTATGGCTTATTCCGAGCTGTAAGTGAATGCATCTTTTCCTGGCAAGAGAAGTGCAGCTCTATGGAATTAAGGCAGGCTGGGAAATTACATATACACGGAGACGGCCTATTAGAGCAAGGCAGCTGCTCCCCGGAGGCCAGTTCTCGGCCACTCGGTACACCACGCAGCTTCTATTACTTAGGCCAGAAAGGCTTTAAATACCTCTGGGCACCCCTCCCCTATTTCCTGTGGAATACTATTTCACAGTCTAATAGATCTTCCTACGGGGAATTTCTCCTGTTACTTAGCCCACATTTCCTTTTTCGTTTTCGTCCATTGCCTCCTCAGGACCATGCCACTGCAGACGGATTTGCCTGCTTGGGATTCCCATGTTTCACAGCCTCAGAGCCCATATTCTTTCCCTGTTGTTGGGTAAACTCTAGGTTTTACAGACAAGGGTTCAGGAAGGAGGCCCCTAGTGAGGGCTGACACCAGGCCCCCTTGAAGCCAAGAGCAACCACGGCCAATTCAAGGACACCAAGGAATAAAGGTCCTCCTCGTCAAGAACTGGGGAAGCCCTTGCTGCAGTCTGGGGAAGGATGGCTCACTTCTCTGGGCTCCCTCTTTTGCTGTATGGAGCTGGGACTCTACTTCCCCTACAAAAAGGATGGGGCATTGGGAGCCAGCCAAGTGCCTGCTTGGTAAGCTCACAGGAGAGCTGGCCCCCAGGGCCATAGGGGCTCACTCATCACTCGGGAGGAAGAATAGAGGGATGCTGGAGGCTCAGGTGAGAGAGAGAAGCCGGAAAGAACAAGGACTTGGAACCAGCTTTGTGTACTCAGGGTCTGTGTCACTGCTTTGCCCGCATTACCTATTTGATCTTGAACCAGCCTACCCAGGCTGGGGGTCCTAACAGGAAGACTGCGGTGCAAGAGGTGAAGTCACCAGCCTGAGCCCAGCAGCAAGCAAGGCAACAGGGTGGGCGCTCAGACCCACACTGGTTTTCCTCCGAAACCCACGCTCTTTCTGATGCATAGCTGGGACTCAGTTTCCTCATCTGTGGGATGGAGCTAATGCTATACCACAGGGCAGCTGAGGCAGCCGAGTGGGAGGATCTCTAGGTGAAAGAAATCAGGATCAATAAACATTATATTACTTCCTGCCTTTCTCCCCCTGGATGGCTGATCAGGAGCATTTCTCCAAGTAATTTAGCAAGGCGAGTGTCTGCGGTCCCTCTCCTCCCAGACTCCTGCCCTGCACTGATAAGTTTTATTAGTAAAGAGGGAAGGGATTTTCTACGACCAAATTTCTTCTGGACTTTCCAGGAGAAATTGATGAAGCTGCCCGGCTCCTTGGATGGCATTTCATCCTGACGGGACTGCCTGGCCTGTGTGGGGACTGCGCGATACAGAAACCTTTCTAGCCCGGGGAGGGGAGGCTGGGCAATGTTATTCTTCTGAAGGGGAAAATCATCATTTGGTTTCTTGGGTTTATGTACCCAGGGTGCCGGGGAAGCAGCTGGAATTTGCTTGGAAGCCACAGTGCTGTCTGCTTGGTCCTCAATAGGTGACTGGGGACAAGACTGTGTTTGACAGTCCATCACCTGCCTTTCTGTTCTGCATAATAAAAACCAGTTCTTGGGGCATCTCATTGGCTCTGCTGAGATTCACATTGTTTGGTTCCCTGTAAAGGTATGTGTGTGCATATGTGTGCGTGTGCACTTATGTGTCTCTGTGTATGAATGTGTATATGTATGTGGAGTATACGTATGTGCCTGTGTGTATGTATGTATGTATGAGGGTGTGAGTGTATTTTTGTGTATGAATATGTATTTGTGTGTGTGTAGGGGACATATGCACATGTCTGTGTGTGTGAATGGATGGGTACGTATGTGTGAATACGGTATGTTTTGGGCACAAGTGTGTGTATGTGAGTGCATTTATCTGAATGTGTTTATGTGTGTGTATCTGTTTGTTTCTGTTTCCATAGGGTGCTCAGTAGGGGTCCCAGAGACATCCTGAGGCATTAAAGCTTCAGGAGATGCAGAGACACATTTGCAGATGTCCCATCAACCAGAGACCTCAACCTACTTGAGAAGCAGTGGAGAGCAAGGGAGCGTCCACCCAAACCGAGTCCTGGGTCTGCCTCGTGCAAGCTGGACATCTCAGGCAAGACCTCCTGTTCCCCAACCCCTGATGGCTACGAGGGTAACTCTTCCTCAACCTGCTCTGCCTGCCACTTCCTCCCAGAAGGCCTCTGATTCTGACTCCCATTCCATGCCTGGGTTGAGCTCCTCTCTCTGAGCCTGCATTTATAGCAGGACTATAGATTTGATCCTGAATTGGCCCAGGCTTTGTCTACACATCTGCTTCCCACGCTGGGCTGCAGAGTTGTTCCTGTTCTGTATCCCAGGGTGTAGGACTCTAAGGCACCTCTTCAAAGCACAATACATGATGTGGAATGAGTAAATGAATGAACAAATGTTCTGGGTGTCTCAGTGTTCTTTCTCATCTGTAAATTGTGGGTAAAAATACTTTCCATGGTTCCTAGGAAGAGTACGTGAGATAAACTATATGAAAGCATGCTTTAAAGTGTTAAAAGTTAACACAGCAATGCAGCCCCTTGGGGTCTGGGGCACCCCAACAGTTGAACGGGACAGCAGGCAGCAGGCATGGTAGAAGGAATGCAGCCTTTGGAGTCAGAAGGTCCTGATTCAAATTCTGGTTCTACCATTCAGCATCTGACTGACCCTGGGTGATGCACTTTGCGCTCAGCCTTCATGTCCTCAACTATAAAAGAGAGCCATTAGCACTTTCCTGATAGGTGTAAGGAGCAACCTTTACAAAGTTCAGCACACACGGAAGCATCCAGTGGAAGTTGGTTAAGCAGAAGAATGTGGTGGGAACACGGGCATTGACAGAGTTGGTATGTATTCAAAGAATTATCAGGAACCTTGGGCAGAGGGCAGCAGTATGCCCTAGAGAAGAGGGGGCTGGAGTGGGGCTTTGGAAAAGCAGGAGGGAAGGTATCTTGGGTGGGTGGACCAGAATGAGCACATAAGTGGAAGGTGGAAGAGGCCATGTGAGTTTGGAGTTTGCATTAGTCTTCTAATGCTGTGTAACAAACTAACAGAAACGTAGTGGGTTAAGACAACATCCATTTGTTATCTCACACTGTAGGTCAGATGTCCACACACAATTTAACTGAGTTCTCTGCTCAAGGTCTCACAATGCTGAAATCAAGGTGTCCACAGGGCTGTGTTCTCATCTGGAGGCTAGACTGGGGAAGGATTTGCTCCCTCATGTTGTTGGAAGATTTTCCCTTGCAATTCTGAAAAGATGTTGCCATTTTCTTGCTGGCTGGGGGGGTCTCTCTCAGCTCCTAGAAGCTGCCACGGGGTTCTAATCACATGCCCCTTCTCATAACATAGCTTACTCCTTCCTTACTTCTTGCTCACTTCCTCTTTAGGAAGGGCCAAGTCCTTCTAGTAAGTGCTTTCACCTTATCAAGTCAAGCTTATACAGGAATCTCCCTTTTGAATAACTCAAAGTCAGCTGGGTTTGAGACTTTATATCTGCAAAATACTGTCACCTTTGCCAAATGTAGCCTATGCATGAGAGTGAGATCTCATCATACTCACAGGTCCCACCCAGATGCAAAATAAGGAGATTATACAGGATCTGTGCACTGGGGGTGGGGGAGGTGGGCACCTTACAATTCTGCCCACCAGAGGGTTATCAAGCAGTCTTATTGGGCCATGCTATGAAGTTAGAATTCCATAAAGAAGCCACTTTGCTGTCTGTCCTATACCAATCCATAGCTGACAAAACCAGTAGTGGAAGGGTGACCATATGTCCCCATTGGCTTAGACAGCCCTGGTTTATTCCTGTTTTTTGGATGTTATTATTAAGAGTACCTCCTTTCACTCTCAAAACTGACCCAGATTGGAGGAAAATGTTTATTGTCACTCAGGCTAAAGGAAGCAGCTCCTCTTTAGAGTCTTCCAGGCTCTTTTGGAAGAAGGTTGGAGGCATGTGAGTTGTCTTCATGGGCAACATGAGTGAATCTACTCAGCCATGGACAGACCTTAAAATGAGAAGGTAAAAGGGGAGGTAAACAGACTCTTTCTACCCTAGCACAGAGCTCGAATGTCAGTTCCCTGGGGGTGGCAGCTACATCTTCATCGCTGCATCCCCGATGTCTAGCAATGCTCTCATAGACCACATGGAACCTGTTAAATATTTGTTCAAAGGATGAGTGAATAAACCCTTGACTCAAGGGAAATTCAACTTTAATATCAAAGTCAACTTATCTCTTTGAAAATGCATTCTGACGAAGAATCCACCGCACCCAACAATTCTTCTACCTGTCTGGCTGAACCTTCCTTTCTTAAGACCCGGTGACATGAGAATGAAACAATACACATTTTAAAATAATGGCTAAGACCATCGACTTACACAAGTTCTCCAAGGCTGAGAGCAAATTAACCAATCAACGGCCACTTTGATCAACTCACAGGTGATGGCATGAGAGGTCTGCATGGTGTTCTGAGTAACACACACGGGTGTGCTGGGTTTCTTCTGACTCAGAGGCTTTGTGATTTGTGTGACGTGGTACTGATGGAGCTGGAAGATCTGAAAACCTGATGGGAGAGCTTTTGTATGTGATGAAATGATGAAGCTGATTACTCATTTCACCTTTGCATCCTCACAGGTAGTCCTGATTGCTGGGTGACGCCAGCCAGGGCAGGGTTTCTCCCCTACTGAAAGGGGATGGTAGGGTGTCTGATGGCATTTGCCACAAAATCCCTCCTGATTAATCAGGCTGCTTCAATCTGTGAGTCAGAATTTCTCAAGGAGAGAAATCTGCCTTGAATAGAATTGCCCTGAACTCTGATGCCAATGCAGGTAAGCTCTTCAAAAAGCGGAGGCAGCTCTTGGGAAGCCAGGCTTCTTGGTGCTGAGACACAAACTTTGGGAGAAGAAAATGGCTCACAAAAAAGATGAGAAAGAAAGGCTGAAGGATTGATACTTCCATTTCTCAGGGATTGGGAAAGGCATGGAAAGGCCACTGTATTTCTCTATTCAAAGTAATTTTATGTAGGGCAGATACATAACTCTTGGGGTCTTTTAGACTCAGGTTTGACACCATTTTTACCACTTACTAGCTGTGTAACCTGGAGGAGTTGTATGTTTCGAGCTTTGGTTTTCTCTCTTCTTTTAATTGGAGTATGTGTTGTTGTTGTTGCTTTAAAATATTGTGTTAGTCTCTGCTGTGCAGCAAAGTGAATCAGTTAAATGTATACATATATCCCCTCTTTTTTAGATTTCCTTCCCATTTAGGTCACCACGGATCACTGAGTTCCCTGTGCTATATAGTAGGTTCTCAATAGTTATCTATTTTATACAAAGTGTCTAATTTCTTAAAGGGGGAAAATAACAACTACCCCCAACTCCCAGGGTTTTGTAGAATAACATACTACAGAACAATGCCTATATCTCCTAGTGGGCTTTCAATGAATGTTAGGGTCTTTCCCAATGGTTCAAACCAAAACAGCAGTAGCAAAAGGTATAGGTAGCCTGACAAAGGCTATTAAATTTTTTTTTATAAATACATTTGCAGGAAAAGTCTTACAGAGGTATACAAATTAACTCACATTGAACATGTTATTTTTACCAAAAATAATAGAATTACCAGAAAAATTCAGAAACCCAGGACATGTAGGGCTGCCCTGCCCATATGGACCGGTACTCTTCCAGCATCATGGCCATGGGCTCTCAGGTCTGTGTTTGAAAATATAAATGAGCCAGCCTGCAGTCTTTAGCAGGGCCAAAGTGGTGTGTAGTCAGTCAGCTTTTGCACTAGACAGCTATGCCTGGCCCCAAGGAAGAGGTGACAATCAGAATAGGTGCAGGTGTCTTAGCTGGGTTCCCAGTCTTCAGTTTGAAGTGTCTTCCTTACTGCTGCCTGGCCCCCCACTCCTTGACCAGTGGCTGTTCTCATCCATTTATGACCCTCTGCCTTCTCACCTTGAATTTACCCTTCCTTCCCTCTACTTGATCTTAGACATGCCCCTTAGATTACTGCTATCTCTGGTTCTTTTGGGAACTCTGCCCACTCCATTCGAGGAGACGAATCAAATAATCAAGGGCTTGTGTCTTTCTGGAAAAGAAGGATGCTGATTTTTTTCATTGCTCACAGGTCATCACCTTCTTTTTCTTCAGAAGATGGATGAAGTAAAGATCCAAAACCAAGAGAATCTGGAGAGGCAGGAGGGTCTGTGAAAGGCCCTTCTCTGGAATATTCATAGAGAAGCCACCCAGAAGCCTGCGAAGCAACTGACTATTTTTTAATCAGTATTACTCTCTTCTAGGGGGGAAAAAGAGTCATTTGTAACCTGGCAACAGAGATCTGCCTGTTCTTCTTTCATGCCAGGCCGTAAACACAGCCTTCCCTCTGCTAAAGCTAATGATGCTAAAAGGCCAGTGACCAGGAGGAATTAGGGCAGCAGCATCAATGTCTATAGGCACTGGTGGTGTGAACAGGCCAGTATGGAGTGACACAGAAAGTGGCACTGTGAACAATGGGAACTCAGTAGGAACCCAAAAGTTTATTGGAGAGGGAGTTCCTACCAGACTCAAGGCTCCCTGAACCTTTGCTTCCCCATCTGCAAAATGGGGTTGATAATCCATCTCTTAAGCTTACCAAGAGCCTTTAATGAGATTATAGCCCAAAGGCATTTACTCTTTCATTCAACAAATATTTGGGGGCCGCGTGATGTGCCAGGCCCTGAGCCAGAAGCACAGCAGATGCTTAACTGATCATTCTTTCCCTTCATCCAGATGGACTGCAGACCCTTCAGGAAGGAACTGGTACCATGACCCTATCTTCTTCTCTTCTGGGCTGTGCTGGAGGGAAATGATGTCGGGCATAGCTTTGGTGCCACCGCCCCAAGAACAAGTGTGGAGGGCAAGGTCTCTGCCTCTGGGAGTCACAGGGCCTGCGCTGCCGGGTGAAGGAGGCCTCCTTCGGGTGGCCCAGGCCTCCACTCTCCGTCTGCACAGTGAGAACCGTGGGCAAGCAGGCTTGTGGGCCAGCCACCAGGCAGCAAGGAAGGCAGGGAAAACCGCTGCAAATTCCTTGAAAGTCAACCCTCAGCCAGCACTTCATCATCAGGTTAAGGTCAGAATGCAGGTGCAGAATGGAAAGTCCAAGCAAGTTCCAGGGCTTGAGGGCTTGAGGGCGGGGCCTGGTGGGGCAGAAGGAGGGTAGCAAGGCTGCAGGGCACAGAAAATTCAGCCCAACTCATAGGGTTTCTAAACAGCACTGGGGCCCAGTCTTTGAGCAGTGGATCACTGTGATCAGCACTTTCTACACATTATTTTATCCAATCCTCAATGAACCCATCTTACACATAAGGAAACTGAGGATCATCTGGAGTCAATGCCTTGTGTGACACCACCTTAAGTGACAGAGATGTGACGAGAACGCAAATCGACTGACTCTGTGCTACTCAAGACTGACCTGGACCACTGGGGAATATTTCATCACCACCTTAACAAAAACTGGAACCTGAGCCAAAACCTAGAGCAATCCATCTGTAGTAAAACCCAAGGGGAACAGAATCAGCTCGCTTGTCACTCACCCCAAACACCTAATTCATCTGTGCAGACCAGGACCACACCACATCTTTTATTACTTAACTGGAGCTTAAGTATGATTAAAGGTGCCGTGCTGGGCTCAGAGGAGAAATCCATGGTCCCTGCTTTCCAAGGAGTACACATGTGCAAGACACAGATGCGGGGCACAGAGAGAGAAGAATATGGGAGCAGGGCAGGGAGTGCTGAGCTCAGAACGAACGAGCTTCAGGTTGTAAACTCTAACGTTGTCACTAGCACGTTGAAACCCCCATGGTCCCAGCTTTGTGTGCCAAGCTGGGCACCGGCATTTTTGTCGGAAGGAAATCACCAGCATGGGCTGCTCGCCAAACCTACCCCTCAAGGCGTACTTGGTCTCACGGAGGGCCACCCTCAGCCCTCATGCCCGGGCTGCCACCTGGGGCTGCACTGCTTTCCTACTCACATCTCCCTCCGGAAGTGCTGGCTGGCACTACCGCTGACTGGCAGTGGCTCTAGAACTGGAAATCCCAGGTGGATCCAGGATCTGCAGTCAGAAGACAAAACGTTCTTGGCGTTCCCTAGCAACCCAAGCTGCTGCAGCCTGCAGTTCCACAGCTGACGCCCTTCCATCCATATGCACCGAGGCGTTTGGTTTTTGGTGCTCCAGAACGCTTCCTAATGTTCCTTCAATGATCCACGAAGCCATTTGCTTATAAAATCTCCCTCCCTCCTCCTCCCGCCCCCACCCCACCCTTCCACCAGCTTTTAGTGCAGTGGACCCTCTGCAGCAGATGCAGTGAACAGGAGCCCCGGGTGGCTTGTTGAACAAAGCCCTTGTTCCAGAGTGGCAGCAGCATGGGGGTTACCCCCCTTTCGGGGATGCTGTCCACTGTGGGCTGTGCTGGGGGGCGCTGGGCAGGAGGGGATGGAGGGGATTCAGAGACAGAAGCAAAACAAGCCCAGCTCCAGGCAGAGGTGGAGGGGGAGAGGACTGGGACGGGAGAAGAAGGGGTTGAGGGGATTAGAGGAGGAGGAATGGGGTGCAGGAGGAGGGGGAGAAGAAGTGGAGGAGGGGAAGGAGGGGGAAGGAGGGGAAGGAGGAAGGGGAAGAGGGGGAGGAAGGAGAGGAGAGGCCACTTCGTTTATTTATTATGATGCTAGTTGCCGTGTCGGTCTCATGTGTGGGGAGCAGCCTGTATTTTATGTTTTAATCCTCCAAGCTGTGTGTGTGGGCTGGGGATAATTACATTGAAAAATGTGTATAATATGCAGAAGGTTCTCTTTGTGGGGAACAGGAATGCTCCAGTGGAATATCTTCCTCATGGCAACCGACGCACTTTCCATAAGCCGCTCGGGAGGCGCCAGTAATTGGGAGCACAGTGGAAGCCTGGGGCTGCTCCACCACCCCAAGACGGCCAAGTCCTCCTCTATTTCAGGGGAGGCCTCGGCATGGAGGAGAAAGGCCGGCATCCCCTCACCCCCGCCTGCTCGCCGGGCCCGCAGATGACAGGCGGGATACAAATGGGAGCCTGATTGCTTTCTTGGTGCAGCCTTGGGGCTGCAGCTGAAGAACGCGGGAGGAAGATGACAGGCAGGCGGCTAGGAGACAGTGCCCACGGTCTGTGCTTGGCACACACACACACACGCATGCACACACCTTCATGGCGTGCACCCGTCCACACATGATACACCTGTGCATGTGCACAAACTCCCACTCACACACAATACATGCACATGCACACACCCACACTCGCCCCTCTTCATACACACACATACATACACACAGAAACGCAAGGCATACACACACACACACACATCCACACCTTCAGACACGCACACACACATTCACACACACAGGCTCACACATGCGATCACACACATGCAGTCAAATGCCCACAAACTCATGTTCACATGTGTACACATTTACAC
The DNA here is from genome assembly GCF_026419965.1 of Kogia breviceps. Classification (NCBI taxonomy): domain Eukaryota; kingdom Metazoa; phylum Chordata; class Mammalia; order Artiodactyla; family Physeteridae; genus Kogia; species Kogia breviceps. The sequence continues at coordinate 55,852,252 of NC_081311.1, forward strand.
AAATTCACAATCTTACCCATGGCCATACATGTGTCTGTCCATGTACACCTTCTCTTCTCTTACATGCTCACACACACACCCTCATATGGATCTGCGCACACACATACACAAGTACACACACCACTGCTGACCACTATGAAGTGGAATCAGAAACATTGCCAGTGACATTTTCATTTGGAATTAAAAAGAAAAGAAAAGAAATGGACATCTGCCTTCCCTAAAAGAGTATCCTCCACCCTGACATTCGGAATGTTTATTTTTTGGTGCACGTGCTTTACTGACGGCACCACTCACTTAATTTGAGCTGCACGGCGAGTTTGCAAACTTTCCTTCAGCTCATGCCAACTGCTGATTTGATGCCTGTTTACCCAGAAACTGCAGATCTGGTGGAAAAAACACCCCAACCTATAGAGGTGCTAATAAGTCTCTCTTCACATGGTGGGCCAGCATCCCACAGAAGGAAATCCAAGGTGGACGGCAGCATGGTCCCCGGAAAGCCTGGCTGTGGTGAACAGGGCTTCTGGCTCCCTTGAGACTCGGCTGGTTATTTCGTAGGAAATTGAATTTCTTGGTACATTAGAGGATATGCTAATGAGTACTAATGAGGGGCCAGGAGGGCTGGGGTGGGCGTGCTCCGACCTGGGCAGGCTCCCACTCCTGCCTCTGGGATCCCTGGCTCCCCCCTTCCCATCCTGCTTTCCTGCCGGACGGGTCCAATGCCACCCCCATGTGCTCTCCCTGGGCACTCTTGAGAGTCTGTGTTGAGCTCAAGCTGCGTGCCAGCCTCTGGCCACACCCAAACCTGCCTTGGGGAAAAGCTCTTAGACAACTTAGGGCCTACTGAATTCAGCCAGATTTTCTCAGCCTCTTAAGGCTGCTTCTCTGGACCAGCCACCCTGCTTAGCTCATCTTCTGCTTCTTCCCCACCCCTGCCCCCTTGGGTAGACAGACAGCACTCACTGCTCATTGTTCCCTGAACTTGCCCTGGTCCTACACCTGGGCCAACTCTACCAGTCAACTGGACTCACTCCCTCTGCTAGTTGCCATTTCAGTGAGAGAAGAGCTCAGCTTCCTGGGGTGAGGTGGGGGATCTGCAAGGCCTAGAGCATCTGGTTACCTGCAGCAGCCAGGCTGCCCCCTGTTACATTCCCCTTTGTCCGCTCAGCCCCAGCACGCTGGCCATGCTCAAATGCTGGGGCTCACCCCCACTGCAGGGCCTTTGCACGGCGGCTCTTTTTGCTGGGAGTTGTCTACCCAGACTTGCACACGCTCCCTCTCCACCTGCTCGGTCATTCCTGGAATGTCACCTCCATGAGGCCGTGCCTGGTCACCCAGTTTGAAGCGGGTGACCCTCCACCCAGTCTAGTCGTCTGTACCCGCTCCCCTGCTTCCTCCTGCTTTCCCCTGCAGCCCTGGCCACTTGACACACTGTGTGCTACTAGAAATGAAGCTTTTGGAAGGCACACGATCTGACTGTTTTGGTTACTACTGTATCTTCGCACCCAGCACAGGAGCAGGTACTTAGCCGATCCACAGTGGACTGTTGAAAAAATTAATGATGAAGCCCGTCCAGTCATCAGTGTCTACCCGGCCTTACCAGGCCATCTTCAAGATGGCCCGTTCTTGGGTTCGTGTTAGGCTGGCAAAAGGTGCTGGACTTTTCTTTCTCTGTACTCTATACCTGTGTTCAGGGTTCTCGCTGTGTATTGACCCAGATCACAGACCCATACTTTTTCAATTGAAAATATATTGACAGTTTGTTATCTGTTTTTAACATTTTACTCTATACTTGTGTTCAGGGTACTCTATACCTGTGTTCAGGGTTCTCGCTGTGTATTGACACAGATCACAGACTCATGCTTTTTCAATTGAAAATATACTGAAAAAAAAAAAAAAAAAAAAAAAGAAAATATACTGAGAGTTTGTCATCTGTTTTTAAGCATTTTACATGTATTATCTGATTTGCAATTCACAAAATGCAGATGAAGTAGGTGGTTTTTATTATACCCATTTGACAGATGAGCAAACTGAGGCTCAGACAGGTGAAGTGACTTGCCCATGTCACAAAGCTTCCACCTTCCTGTGCTCTTTCTGCTAGACCCCGCCACCAGCACTATTTATAACCCCTCTCCCTGGTGGGCAGTGATCCCTGTACCTTAGTTAGCAGTCAGATCTCCATAATGAGTCTAGGCCATGTCTGAAGGGTGAACCACAGCAAGAAGACCCTATTTTTCAGCCAAGAGAGCATGGCCACACCTGAGACCCAAGGAGAGAATTTGTTCCCACTGAAGAATGGGTTCCTTTTGAGGGTCTCTAATCTGGCACTTCCTGGTCATGCGGACCTCAGGCATATTTTTTACTCTTTTGAGTCTCTGGGTCCATATTCATAAAACGGGTCTACACATGCCTCCAGGGTAGTCATGAAATGGCACAGTTGATGTATATAGAAGGACCTTAGTAAGTTTAGACTTGTTCCAGCCTCCAAATAATCTTTCAGTAAATAACTTGAGAATTCCTGACTCAGGGAAGTCCGCCCACCAATTGACGCATCTGTCATCACCCAAGATCACTTTTGCTTTATTGGGCAGCCACCCTGCCCTGGGCACCACAGGGGTTAGCAGGCAACCAAAAGTGCCACGCCTTTTCCTAGAAGCTGCCCAACTCCCCAACTCCCAATTCTCAAAAGAGGGATGTGCAGGTGGTGTGGGAAAAAACCCAAACAGAGGAGGGGTGCCCAGAGCCCATTCAAGGCCAGCATGGGAAGGACAGAGGCAGCCGCGGGGACAGGCGGCCTGGGGGCCTGGGACACAGCTCAGGGCACAAGGATGCAAGCTGGCAGGAGGTGCCTGCCTTTGCAGCCCCCATCCTGGGGACATTTCCCTGCCGCAGCCTCTCAGCCACCGCGGAGCAAACAAAGCCAGAGGTGCCGCTGCAGACATTGCACGCGGCTGGGAAACAGGGGCCGTCTGTACCTTTCAATGCTCTCATCTCATTAATCTTGCACCTCTGCAGTCCTTCTGAAGAGCGCACTCACAGCGGCTCATTCATTACAGCTCTAATAACAGCGGCAGGCATTAAAGCACCAGGCTGCCGAGGAACTGGCTTCTGCAGCTGCAGAAAGCCAATACTTTTAAAAATACATTTACACAGCAATAAATAAAAGCGGTCTCAGTTTACCTCTTTATTAAACTCTATTTGCTCGTCGCAGTTAAGGGCCGCATTTGTGTCTTGCTATTCAAATTTATTCATGCACATCTCCTAGGCTGGCCACATTTATTCCACCACGCAATAATGGTGGCTGGAGCTTAACCGGGCCTTTCACCACCAAGCAGCCCTCATTAAGGGCTCTGCTCCAGGCTCCTGGGCTCAATTTGGCCACCATGAAGACCACCCCCATTATCCAGAGGGGAAAAGGAAGGCAGAGAACGAGCACGCCTTGATTAGTCTCGCCCAGCAACCAGCCAGCTGATGACCCGAGGCTGATGAGATCAGCGTCCCCCACGCTCTAGTCCAGAGATGGTCCCCCGAGGGGGCTGCCACCTCTGATGCCAACCCACTTCCACAGTGTTGGAGAGTCACAGGCGAATGAGCACAGCTCAGGCTCTGAGGAAGCATGCGCCTCTGCAAAATGATTTTGACTTTCGATCTTTTCTATCTCTCAGTACCTGCTCTTGTTCCAAGGAACCAACATTCTGTGTACGTTTGTGGGAAGTGCAGGATTACCAGTCGGGAAGGTTTGCCCCATCTGGGATATCTTGACTGCTCCCATCGTGGATAATTTTTCACCTCAACAGGCAGTTTAAAGAGTTAGGTGAGAGTCTTAGTACTGCCTCCCTCACGGGACCCTATTTTCTTTGAGAATCCTGGACTCTCTGAAAAAGACCCCAGTGGATGGGTGAGCATATTCGCCAGCCATAAATCCCTGTACCAAGCTCATGGGGTGCTGCCATTCTTCTGACTGTAATGCCCCAAAGCCTCAGGGCCCAGGCCACTGGCCACTGTCCAGACTCAGGCCAAAGCGAGAGGGCACCGGGGTGCTGGCTGATGGTGACCGGAAGACTTAAGTGGGGTGGGACTTCCTGGGCAGGTGTAAAAACAGGGTTTTGCAGCTGCAAGATGGGGAGAGCCCCAGGAGGGTCATGTGAGGATGCCTGGAAGTGTGGACCTGGCTTCCAGCAGAGATGAGTGGTGGCTTATCCCCCAGGGAGGTCCGGCTGTGAATGAACTGCTGTTTGGCTCACCTGGGGAGTACTCCCTCTCCACGTTCACTGCAGTGGCTCATCTGTACTGACCGTGAGTGACACACCAGGAACACGTTACTACCTTCAATGAGATAGCAGACTCAGGAGGTAGCAGGAAGATTATCCCCATCTCACTGATGGAGAAAGTGGGCACAGAGAGGCTGTATGCCTTGCTCGAGGTCACAAAGCTAGTCAGGATTCCAATTCAGGAAATCCACTCCCGTTCTTAACGTCGCCCTGCTGCTGTAGAAGAAGTGTCAGGAATCATTTCAGTACCAACGGGCCACGGAGAGGTGCTGAGGGACCCCTGAGTCAGAGACTGAGGAAGGCTCCGCAGGGTCAGAGTTCTGAAGGGCCCCCAAGGTCCCGCAGCCAGTTCATAGCTCCAAGTTACACCGGGTATTGGAGTCTTCTTTCCCCAGGATTTTCTACTACTTCCTGCCCCCTCCCCTCCATTCTCTCCCATCACACACCCAAGAATGACCACGCCTGGGCACAGTAGAACAAACCATTATCAGGAGACCAGCAGATAAGAATTCTTGTCCAAGATTTCCCCGTCCCTGGGCAGGTCACTTCACCTCTGTGGGAGTCAGAGCCTGAATCCACATCTTATACATGATTCCAAGCCTGGTGTGGAGATTTCTTTTAAAAGAAAGAATACAGGGGATGGCCTCAGGCTGGCCTTGAATCCTGGCTTGCTGATTTCCAAGCTATGCCATTTCAGGCAAGACTCGCCACCCCTGTGGGTCTCAGTGTCCACGTTTGGAAAAAGCAGAAAGAACACACACTTCACATACTGTGTACACAGGGTCATTAAAAGGATGGGATTCGCAGGAGGCACCCAGCACTTAGCACAGGGGAGATGCACAATAAATGTGGATGTATCAATAGCTCTCTTCCTTTATCTGAGCTTCTAGGCAGCTGTGGCAGAGGAGGGAGTCAGTTCTTATTTATTTATTTATTTTTGGCTGCATTGGGTCTTCATTGCTGTGAACTGGCTTTGTCTAGTTGCGGCGAGTGGGGGCTACTCTTCGTTGTGGTGTTCAGTCTTCTCACTGCAGTGGCTTCTCCTGTTGCAGAGCACGGGCTCTGGGTGCGTGGGCTTCAGTAGTTGTGGTGTGTGGGCTCAGTAGTTGTGGCACATAGGCTCAGTAGTTGTGGCTCTCAGGCTCTAGAGCTCAGGCTCAGTAGTTGTGGCGCAGGGGCTTTGTTGCTCCGCGGCATGTGGGATCTTCCTGGACCAGGGCTTGAACCCGTGTCCCCTGCATTGGCAGGCAGGTTCTTAACCACTGCGCCACCAGGGAAGCCCAGGGAGTCAGTTCTTATAAGCTCAAGTGCAGAGAAAGAAAAACAGAGCAGCCAACTTACTGACTGATAGCATCGGAACACTGACATAACCAGGTCATGCCAACTAAGTGGCCAAGAAGGCTGACCACCACTGCACAATGAGAGGGGCGGAGCTGCTGTGCTCACCCTCTTTCCCCAGATCCTGAGCAGTCGCTGGGCAAACGCTATTCATTAGCTGGCCCAATGTTCACACTCAATCCCCTTTTCCCTTGTCTGCTGGAAATCAAAGTAGTGCCTTTCCCAGTTGCCCTTCCAGCTAGGATTGGCCAATGAAACAGAAATAAGAAATTGAAAAATCTTCAGAGTGGGCAGTTTGCCTCCATAAAAGATTCTGTGGAGGTAAAGGATACATTCACCATCCTGACTGTGGTGATGGTTTCGTGTATCATAAGTGGTCGCAGTTAACAATACTGTATTGTATGTTTGAAAATTGCTGAGAAAGTAGATCTGAAAGTTCTCATCAAGAAAAAAGATTGTAACTATGGGTAGTGATGAGTGTTTAAACTTATTGTAGTGATCATTTTGCAGTATATACATATATCAAATCATTATGTTGCACACCTAAAACTTAATACAATGTTATATGTCAATTATATCTCATTTTTTCAAAAACTGATCAAATTGTACACTTTACATAGGTGGAGTTTGTTGGAGTATGTTGGAGTATTGGAATATGTCAATCATACCTCAGTAAAACTGTTTAAAAAAATCTCTGCTGGGGTTCTGGGAAAGATTGGCTTCCCTAATCAGAAGGATCTTCATGGAAGAAGCCTCTACTCTCCCCTCTTCCTGCTTCGAATGCTCATTGAATGCCTGAAGCCTGGGTTGGCCATCTGATAACCAGGAGTGACCAACATGCTGGAAAGGCCAAGAGAGTTCCTGAGAGGGTGACGCTAAACCCGTCCAGAGGTATTGGGCTGGCCAAAGATTCATTCGGGTTTTTCTGTAACATCATATGGAAAAACCCAAACGAACTTTTGGGCCAACCCAATACCTTTTTATTATATGAGGAAAATTCACACCAATTTGTTTAAACCCCTGTAAGTGAGGTACTGGGTTCCTTGCAGCCCAGAGCCTTCCTACATATACTTAGTTGCTCAATCAATATCTGTTGAATGAATGCATTAAGGATTGGGTAAACCAATAATTTTAGGGGAAGAAGAGGTCCCTATGATCTTTCAGGCCTGAGATTACAGCCGGCTCTGGAAGGATGGGGAGGCTTTGACGAGGATGAGAAGGCTAGGACGGCACAGGGCACAGAGTTGGGGATGAGCGAGGCCCCCTCCTCCCAGATATACCCCCTCCCAGGCAGAGGCAGCTCTGCCCCCTTCCTCCATGCTGGCTAATAAACCATCCCATATTTGCTCTCTTCCCTACATTACTTTTTTCCAGTGGCAGAAAATTACAGCTGACAAGCGGCAATTGATCTCTTCACATTATTTTGAAGCAATTATATTGAAATGGGAAACAATGCTTCCAGGAAAGAGCCCGATAACAAAGTCCAATACAAAGCTCCCTCCAAGACAGGGGTGGCCAATTTGCTCTGCATAGAAACTGACCAAATTTCCTTCCCCTGAAATTATAGTTAATTATTGCCTGAAAATTTTCAAAGATAACTTCTGCTTCAATCCGAGGGCCAGAGAACAGGCTAGAGTCAGCCAGGCACCCCCAAGGGGGACTGCCTAGCCTTGGGCCTGCTGGGAACCCCCAACAGGGGACCCTCAAACCCCCATGTACCAAGAGGTGTTCTGTGGACCCAAGTCTCTATGGAAAGCAGAATGCTGTAATTCCCCAAACTTAGAATAGCCTAAGACCCCTAAGAAAAGCAGAGCGGATTCCCACTAACCCCCAATACTGACTTAAATTATTGTATTTGAATGTCACTTAAATCTGTACAAACCAAAGCTAGGAATAAACTTCCTTTGCTTGTAGTTTGTATACAATGATAAACAAAAACATCATGGCAGATGAAAACATGCTATAAAACCAGCAAAAGTGAATTAACAACATCAATTTAGTGTGAAAGATCATGCTGCCTCTGCCATACCCGAATTCACACCTGAGACCTGCATCCGATGACACCACCACAGCAGGGCCCAATCCTGCGAGATTTCCATGGTCCTGTTGCTGGGTGACATGAGATGAGGCAATTCCCCACCACCTCTCTCCACCAGAACCTCTGCGAAGCATCCGTTCACACAATGCAGCCACGGTGCTACTTGGCTGTCATCTGGTGAGGGAGGCATCGCTGGGGCTGCCTTTGACCTTTCCTCATTAGTCTGCAGCATTTAATATGGTGCCATCATGATTGTAGCACATTCAGGACATCTGAAAATGTAAGGAGCACTTTGGTGTAAGGCAGTTTTCTAGATTAGAGGTTGTTTACCTTGACTGGGGAGACTGTAAACATTCTATTGCCCAGGCTGAATCAGACCAATTGGAACCTTTTATGTGCCCTCTGGGTAATTCCAATAAGCAGCCAAGTTGAGAACCAAGGATCTAGATCGGATTCTCAAACTTGAGCGTGCATCAGAACGACGTGGAGGACTTGCTAAAATCCCCATTGCTTGGTCCCATCCTGAGAGTTTCTAATTCAGTATTTCTGGGGTGGGGCAGAGGAACTAGCATTTCTGACCTGTTCCCAGATGCTGCTGCTGCTGCTGCTGGTCAGGGGACCACATTTTAAGGACCAACAACTTCAATGACCTGAATAAGCTTATATTCACTTGTTCTGGATTATCTAGAATTAAAGCATTTGCACCAAGAACTCATATGAGTCCCAGAGAGCGCATCTGAGAACCCATTTGCGAAACATCCATGTAGTGGACCCAGCATCGGACTTGGAATTCAAAAAGCAGGGCTCAAATCCTACCTCTACTCCCGTACCACTTCTCAGGTAAATCACTCACCTCTCTGAGTCCCAGTCTGTGGGAATAATGTCCATCTCAGAGAGTGACTTGCTTGCTCAACTTCACTAATCATTAGAGAAATACAAACCAAAACTTCAGTGAGATACCACCTCACACCCATTAGGAGGGATACTATTTTTTAAAATCAGAAAATAACAATTGGAATAAGAATAAGAAAATAAGAATAATTGGAATAAGAACAAGAATTAGAATGCATGTGTGCTGTTGGTAGGAATGTAAAATGGTGCAGCTGCTAGGGTTCATTAAACAATTAAAAGTAGAATACCATATGATCCAGCAATTGCACATCTGGATATATACCCAAAGAATTAAAAGCAGGACCTTGAAGAGATATTTGTACACCCATGTTCACAGCAGCCAAAAGGTATAAGCAATCCAGTGTCCATCGACAGACGAATGCATAAACAAAAAGTGGTCTATACATACCATGGAATATTATTCAGCCTTAAAAAGGAATGAAGTTCTGACACAAACTACAGCCTGGAGGAACCTCAGGAAGACTATGCTGGGTGAAATAAGCCAGTCACAAAAATTGTGTGAGTCCACTTATACCAGGTACCAAGAACAGTCAAATTCATAGAGACAGAAATTAGAAAGGTGGCTGCCGGGAGTGAGGGGTGGGGGAAAGAGGAAGGAGACTTTTTTCTTTAAAAAGAAAGAGAAAACGGCTTGGAGAATTCACCAAGGCGCTGCTCAGAAGTCAGGCTTTGTTAGGTGGGGAGAAGATTCAGGTTCTGGTGATCTCTGTGGTTTGCTGGCTGTGTGACCTTGGCCAGGGTGCTTATCAGCACCACTGACATGAGGAAAGGACCAAGAATAGCTGACAGGTTTGTTATGAGGATCAAATGTACAGGGAGGCACTTGTTAAATTGCAAAGCACTGAATGGCTTATTTTGTAAATTAAAACACACTTCAAAGGTTTTGGGGGACACTTGTGAAACAGTTTACAAAGGCCACACTAGTCCATCTCTTCTGTCCGTGTTCCGGGTGGTTTTCCTAAAGGGGACCCTACTAGGAGTTTGTTGAGAAGTCCCTTATGTTTGCAAAGCTGACAAAATTATCTGAATCCCAAAGATGGTTGCTGGTGGGTGGTCCATACAATGGGACCTGTTCAATATCCTGGCATTTACAGTCAAGGAAACCATTAGAACTAGCTCCTCTCCATTATCTGCCCTATGTATAACTGATGCTCAATGTCAGCTGAATGAACACTTGAATGAAACAAATAAGAGGTTTTAAAGACATGCCTGAATAGCACAGAGCTCAAAAATGTGCTGATGCTTCAACATTTGTAAGATAGCAAAAAGGAGGTCATTTTATGAGGAAACCGAGAAGGATCTTGGAAAACCAAGTAATTGAGTAACATGACAGCAGATGAATTTCATTTAAGGGAACAATTTAAAGTGTTTGCACCAGCTGATGGATTTGGAATTAGCTGTAACCTTTGAGAAAAAAAAAAAAGGAAAAGATCTTGGTGTCGCTTTAGACTCAGTGAAAAAGTCAGAATATAATGGAAGACTTCACAATTGAGATGTTCAGTCTGACTGGGGAGGGGAGAAAGGAGATGGAAATTATTTTAATATCTGCAAGAGAAATCCACTGAGTGAGAGGAGCCTGGATCATCTCCTTCCAAAGATACCTGGACTCCAAACCAGAGGGAAGAGAATCAAGTTTTAGGTTTATGAACAACAGCAGATCCAAAGAGCTTTCTCGTTTTCGGAAAACTGAAAAATAGCAGCTGGGAAGAGAATGAGGGGAGTTCAGATTAGGAGCTCGCATTTAGCTTATTCCATTTGGCAGAAGGCAGCAGTCACTCAGAATGAAAAGCCCCAAATTTAAGGCAGAAAGAAGGAAAGCGCTTTTTCTAGGCCATGTCTAATTAACCCTTAGAGCAACATGGCAATTTTGTCTTGCTGCGACTTCTTGCTTAGGAAGACTCAAAAATAAAGATTAAATATGGGGTATCTGTGAGTGGTTATTCTCACCAGGAGGTAAGTCGAAGAGGCCATCAATCCTTAAGCCCAGAGGAGCACCAGGGGCTAGCAGAACATTTCTGCTCTGACACGTCCAACGCAGAGAATTAGATGCATAAAGGGAATGAGTGCCTTCTGGAGTCTTCCGTTGATGGTTATAGTTTAAAAAAGGAAAAATGGAAAAAAGAAAAAAAAAAAAAGACAAGTCAACTGTGTACTTATTGCTGCTGGTTCTTCGAGGCAAGTAAGAGTTTCCTTTGTCTGCTATATCCTGATGGTGACCCTGACTCTCCTGAAACAAGACTGTGTAAATAGACACATCCTTTCTTAAGGTCATCTCTCTCATTCTCTTGAGGTTTGGGGAAGGATTTCTTAAATTGTTGTAAAAGCTATATGAAGAAAAAAAAGAGAAAAGAAAGAAGCCCTTGGCCCACAGGTGATCAGTTACTCTGGGCAAAACCCATTTGAAAGTCTTCTCAAATAAGCTGCAGAGCTGATCTGAATGCTTAAACAGACATGACAGCCCAACTTTCAGGTGAAAGATCTGCTTTGGCTCCTGGTACAAATAGCTGCATTAGCACTCCAGGCAGAGAATAACACAATCTCCACCTTCAATATACAAAATGTCCTCATTACTCAAAAGGAATGCAAACTGGCCAGGTACCCTTTTTAAATGAAGGGACAGCGTGTAAGCCAGCTGCACAAGACTCAACGTCAGGCACTCTTCAGTTTAAGCAGATTAGTTCTACCGAACGTCTAACGTCCAGATATGATAAAGGAGGGAACGGATGTATGACGCCTATTTGGACAAAATGATCTCTAAGACCTCTTCTACTTTTAGTGTTCCATGATTTTTTGAATCTTCAGGTAGTGCGTATACCATGCATCAGAAAGCGGCCTCTACTGGTGAGGTATGATATTGCAGCCCAGCTCAAGTAGGCATGGTAATGGGAGTCAGCGTGTTTAGGAAGTGCTTCCTGTATCAAATGTTTATGTGGAAATCCTTGGTTGAGAAAACCACAGGCTCAGACAGAGATTATGGAACAATCCTCAAATGAGAGGTAGGCTAAGGAGTCTTCCGTCCGTGGAGTACAAAACAAACAGCACTCAATGACCACAATCTCCTGTACTCCAGAGGGAGCAGATGCCGGCCCAAACCCTTCCTTTACAAAATATCTTTGATTCAGTATTTTGAGATACTAACTTTGTAATGGAAGTCAATGGAAAAGTGATTTGTTTCGTCATCTCCCCACAGCCAATTAAAAAGTTTTCTATTGCATGTAACAGTCATACTATGGGAATCCTCTGAGTTTTAAGGTACATATACTTGGTCCCCAGAGAGCAAAGGCCGATCTGCCAAGACCGTTTAAAACCTCAGGTTAGAAGGATGAGGTCTGATGCACAGAAACACAGCACATCAGAGTTGGAAGGGTCCCAGAAGGCCATCTTACCCAATTTTCTCATTGTACAGATGCAGAAGGTGAGGCTCAAAGAGGGGTGGTGATGTCCCAAGGTCTTTTCAGCAAGAGGCCAACTGAGTCAAGGGCAGACTTATGGCTTATTGCTACCCAGGCCAGCACTCCTTATAATTTGATAGCCCAGCTCCTGGATTTTTTAGTGAAGTTCCCATTTAAATATGCTGTTCTATAATCCTTCCAAAATATGATTTCCTATTGGCAATTCTAGGAATTCTGCACCCAACTGTATTTCCCACACTGTCGCTCCCCCCAGGAAGTGATCCTGACTTTGATTCAGAAATTATGGTTATGGTAACATCACACCCCTCAAATCGTATTAACCCAGATGACTACGTCAGTATGTAAGATGCACCTGGAAGGCTAATCACACAAGAACACGAGAAAGAGGAGCCCACTCCAGCCCACCTTGAACTCTCTTCCTGCAGAAAGAGCAGCTCCGGCCCCCCAGCCCCCAGAGGTCCCCCCAGGACCTCTTGCAGGACAGGGGAACTTCCGTGCCCTTCAAGAGACAATTACAGTCATCTTAAAGGAAGTGGAATTAGAGAGAATGAGCCTCCATGGACTCAAGAGCTTCTTCCCTCCCAACATCCCTTATGTTCCTCATAATGGATCCTTTCTTTAAACATTACACCCCTCAATTAGCTCATAATTGCTGTCCATGCCATATGAATTATGCATCATGCAATGCAAATCCAGGTTCCCTGGCACTGGACAAATCACAAGCTGTTGAAGAAGCTGGAGTAATTACCAAAACAATCCCAGGAGGCCTGGAGAAAATGAGCATTATCTGGTCGACAGGCCGTTCTTCCGCCCTGCCTTACCCATGTGCAGCCCAGATTCACTGCTACTCCACTTGGCTTTAATAAATAGTTGCCAGGTTTTGAGCAAGGTGCCATGTGCCAAGCAATGTGCTAACATTATACCATGCTTTGACATCTTTATTCCTCACAATCCTGGGAGGCAGGGACTACTATTTCATACATCACACACCTTAGCTTGAAATACCCTCTCCTTCTGGAGTTTCTGGGTTTCCCAGGCTGGGGCTTGGGTGAGGCTCACCTTTGTGACATAAATGGAAGAAAGGGCATGTTCACGCAAGTAACGAATGTCATGACAAAGGATGGCTTAACACTATTTAAAAAAAAAAAAGACATAGAAGTATGAAATTAGAACACTCCCTAACACCATACACAAAAATAAACTCAAAATGGGTTAAAGACCTAAATGTAAGGCCAGACACTATCAAACTCTTAGAGGAAAACATAGGCAGAACGCTCTATGACATAAATCACAGCAAGATCCTTTTTGACCCATCTCCTAGAGAAATGGAAATAAAAACAAAAATAAACAAATGGGACCTAATGAAACTTAAAAGCTTTTGCACAGCAAAGGAAACCATAAACAAGACCAAAAGACAACCCTCAGAATGGGAGAAAATATTTGCAAATGAAGCAACTGATAAAGGATTAATATCCAAAATTTATAAGCAACTCAGGCAGCTCAATAACAAAAAAACAAACAATCCAATCCAAAAATGGGCAGAAGAACTAAATAGACATTTCTCCAAAGAAGATATACAGATTGCCAACAAACACATGAAAGAATGCTCAACATCATTAATCATTAGAGAAATGCAAATCAAAACTATAATGAGATATCATCTCACACCGGTCAGATTGGCCATCATCAAAAATTCTAGAAACAATAAATGCTGGAGAGGGTGTGGAGAAAAGGGAACACTCTTGCACTGCTGGTGGGAATGTAAATTGATACTATGGCACTATGGAGAACAGTATGGAGGTTCCTTAAAAAACTACAAATAGAACTGCCATACGACCCCACAATCCCACTACTAGGCGTATACCCTGAGAAAACCATAATTCAAAAACAGTCATGTACCAAAATGTTTATTACAGCTCTATTTACGATAGCCAGGACATGGAAGCAACCTAAGTGTCCATCGACAGATGAATGGATAAAGAAGATGTGGCACATATATACAATGGAATATTACTCAGCCATAAAAAGAAATGAAACTGAGTTATTTGTAATGAGGTGGATAGACCTGGAGTCTGTCATACAGAGTGAAGTAAGTCAGAAGGAGAAAAACAAATACCGTATGCTAACACATATATATATGGAATCTAAGAAAAAAAATGTCATGAAGAGACTAGTGGTAGGACGGGAATAAAACACAGACCTAATAGAGCATGGACTTGAGGATATGGGGAGGGTGAAGGGTAAGCTGTGACGATGTGAGAGAGTTGCAGGGACATATACACACTACCAAATGTAAATTAGATAGCTAGTGGGAAGCTGCAGCATAGCACAGGGAGTTCACCTCTGTGCTTTGTGACCACCTAGAGGGGTAGGATAGGGATGGTAGGAGGGAGGGTGACACAAGAGGGAAGAGTTATGGGAACATATGTATATGTATAACTGATTCACTTTGTTGTAAAGGAGAAACTAACACACTATTGTAAAACAGTTATACTCAAATAAAGATGTTAAAAAAAAAAGACAAAAAGGGCACTTTAGAAGCACTCAATGCATTAATTACTAGTCAATAAAATTACATTTATAGAAACTACTTCTTGAGAACCACTAAGGGAGGGTTATTATATATATTCAAAAGCATTAAAATCACACCTCTTCCCATATATTCAAATTCATGTAGGTGGATTCCCAACAGTCTATGCTTTCAAACAACTACCTCAAATCATTTAGCTAATACTATACATATATAAGCACACGTATGTGTGAGCGTTGGTTATGTCACATTTGATGGTAAGAAGAGGACATGTCCCCCTCAGTGCTTCCTTCCACTGCCATCTCTAGATTCTAAATTTGGAGAGTAACACATCACTGCAATTAAACCGATATTCAGGTTGTTTCAATAAGATATATCCAGATTTTTATATCCAAACCATTCAGAATAAAACAAATTATTCTCTGTAAATTCACTCAGCTTAGGGAGGTAAATGTCTATCTTCAGCTTCTACCCATTTTTTAGATAAATGTTAATAGTCTTCTCTTCCCTTCCCTACCTACCCTACCTGGAAATAATATTGAAGTAACTGCTGCTTCAAACTTTTAATTATTCACTCATTTTCTCAATCATTTATTCATTCTTTAAACGTTTATTTAGGATCTATTATATGCCAACATATTAAGCTAGGAACTGGTGTTGCCAAAGATAAATAAGACGTGATCTCTGTTTTTAAGCAGCTCATGGTTGAGTAAAGGACAGAGAAGGTATAGTCTGAAATGGTTCCATGTGTCTGGGGCTCAAAAGAGAGAAGGACAAAGGACTTGGAGGCAGACAGGCCCAGCAGCACCACTTAGTAATTTCATGATCATTATAATGCTCAGTTTCTTTAACTGTAAAATGGGGGTAACGCTACAAACGTGTAGTGTTATAACACTCTCTAAGTAGCACTTTAGAATCCATTTTTACTCTTCAAATGTCAGGCAGGCATCAGAATTTTTACGAAAACAAAAAACAAAAAACAAGCGGACACAGCTTTGCAATTAATGCCAACACAGAATGGATTCCTGGAGGGATACCCATACCCAGAGACATCTTTTCATCCTGCTGTCTGCCCAAGGACAATTCACCTATCTTATCTGATTGCTACTTTCTTCACTGGACAAAAGATAAAGTTGAACAAATGGCCTTAAAGGTAGCTTTGATGTTTAAAAGTCAATGATTTTAGTTATAGGTAACAAATCATAAACCCCTCTGGTGGTCTTCCCATCCAAAGGAAATATGATTGGGGTCAGGCCCAACAGGGTGGATGGAGGATCGGTCACGGTAGTTGTGATGGGTGGGCGTTAACTAGTGGTTTGTGAGTGATGTGGCCAAGAGTGGTGGCAGGGAGCTGAGGTCAGGAGATGAGAGACTCCAGAGCACGCATCAAACTTGAAGGGGGAGATAGTGTTGAAATAGAAAAATGACATCAAAGTTGATAGCAAAGGAGCTCAAGGGATTGATGTAGAGCCCAGGTAGACGAGGCCTACTTTTTCACGTGGAAATTTGTTCATTCATTCACCCACCCAACAAATATTTCTTTAGCTCCTACTGTTTGCCAGTCTGTGCTGGATGCCGAGTGTGCCATAGGAGCAAGACAGGCATGCCCTCTGTCCTCATGAGGTTTCCAGTCTAGTGGGAGAAGCAGTCACTAAGAAATGAATCACTTAAATATGTATTTATCAGCCCAGAGAACTGCTCTCACAGAGTAGTCATAGAAGCAGAAAAAGCAGACCAGATCAGTCTGCAGCCAGGGAAGCCATCCTGGAGGAAGTGACATTTAAGCTGTGATATAAAACATACAAAGGGACTAGCTAGGGGAAGTCGAGGGAACAATTTCCATAAATGACAGGCGCTTTGGTGATGCCATTTTATATGGACATTAAAGGGGGGAGCAGGAAGCAGATTCCTTAGAAGGGCTGATCAAAACAGAATGGTTTTCACATCATCTTTGTCTATAAATGGGTTTATATATACATAAATATAGAGAGAGCATCAAAGTATTTCTTGTACCAAAGTTTCAGAAACTGCTGTAACAATATCCATTTCTTGTGGGAGAGCTTAGATTTGAGTTCACGTTCTTGTTTTTCATGAGTGAACTTTCTGGGCACTTTAAGAGCTGTGGGTGAGTTGCTCTTCTACGCAGAAGCTGAACAAGGCCTCTGGTTAGCCTTAAATGAACTCTCTCCTCCCACTCCCACTCCCTGCCCATTACCCTTCCTGAGGCCCACTGCTTTTCTACCCACAGAGAGAAGAATGGAAGGCAGGGCATGGAAGAAGTGAGGATTAGTGAACTTTACAGTTATTCTAGTTTTGCCAAAGTATGTTAAATAGCAAAGTAGTTTCACCAAATGTTAATCTGGGGAGAAAAAAAGGGCCCATGATCAAATATGTCCAGAAAATAAATTAAATAGTTATGCAGGCTTTTGTTGCAGGACTTATCAGAGTCTTTGACATCATAATGTACATAGTAAGTCTCTCACTGAGGATACAGTTAGTAATATTTTCCAAACATATTTGACCATGAAATGTGCTTTTGGGGACTGTTTCTTGCAGGTGTTGTGATTCAGAATGCATTTTGGTAAATGCTGTTTAAATAAGTAACTCAGATTTAGGCTTTAAAAGTGAAATGGGCCTTAGAGACATCCTTGTCCAAACCTCCAACTTTACAGAGGAATATGAGTAAACACCACTGAGCTAAATCCATTTCTCTGACATTATTTTATGCATTTCTCCTATACTATGGATGACCATCCTATTAAGTTGCAGGAGGGAAAAGTGCTATAAAGGGATAAGAAAATCTCTGCATGTTACCATGTAACTTTGGGCAACTGCTCTCGACCTCAGTTTCTTTAAGTGTTGAATGAATATGACGCATCCTTGGGTTGTTGAAAAGTCAATGTTGTATGTAAAGCAGCTGGTACAGGAGAGGCACTCAGTAAGTTATCATCTCTCCCTCCATTCCCACCACGAGAAATAAGCATCATGCTTTACATAAATGCTATATGCAAAAATGCTAAATGCAACATGCAAATATTCAAGACTTTTACAAAAAATAATGTTGGGTTTTATCCTCATCCCTAAGGGAACATATTAACACAAAGTAAAATACTCTGTTCAGTTCTGATGGTTTCGAAGATGCCTCTTTCTTCCCAAAAGTGCTTCTACTTTACAACCTAGTGTTAAACTTCATTAAATATAAATACTTTGGAGTTTATCAACCTTTATAGGAACCTATGCTTCAGAATTAGAGCATTTCAAAAATTGGGCTTCCTTACATTTTAGAAAAGTAGAAATAGACTCCATGAGGGGAAGTGACTGGCCCAAGGTCACTGCCTGAACTAGAAACAATCTTAGCTCCAATGAGCTAGTAATGTCTAGCCTGGGCCTTTTCTCCAAATCAACAACTCCTCATTTATTTTCTTGGAAACTTAAGGTGAACTGTTTGCTCTTTACCTTTGTAAACCCAGGAAACTTCAAGGGATTTTTGTTTCCTTCCTGAGGTGGGAAGATGCAGTTTGTTGAAAAGAGAAAATCTTCTACCAGCAGAGTTTGGTGTTTTGGGCTGAACAGAGAATTCAGCAGGTTTTAGCAGGGTTTGAGCTAGAGTCCAAGCTGGACAGAGACCTCTCTCTTCCACCAACTGGGAAAAAGTGTTCTGATGGAAAGCCTCCTTTCTGATGTACACACAGAGGAGCAGGTGCCAGGCTGCAGCCCTGACAGGTAGGCAAATCAGTTGTCCAAATTTAAAAAACAAAATAGGGCTTCCCTGGTGGCTCAGTGGTTGAGAGTCCGCCTGCCGATTCAGGGAACACAGGTTCGTGCCCCGGTCCGGGAAGATCCCACATGCTGCGAAGCTGCTGGGCCCATGAGCCATGGCCGCTGAGCCTGCGTGTCTGGAGCCTGTGCTCCGCAACGGGAGAGGCCACAACAGTGAGAGGCCCGTGTAACGCAAAAAAATAAAATAAAATAAAATAAAAAAAAGGTAAACTGAATATCCCTGAACATAACATCTTATGCAACGCCAGTGTAAATAACAAAAGTACTGATTCCTGCTCTCTGGTCCTCACCCAGCTGATGGCTTGGGCAGCGATGCAGATGGCACAGTGACAGGCGTGGAGCTTGTGGGTCTGAGTTTTAATGCTGCTCCTTCCACTCACTGCCTGGTGACCTTGGACAAGGCATGCTCTTTCCTGTCTGATCCCTCATCCTCTGGGGATGATAGCTATTTGCCTTTTTATAAGAACTAAATGAAAGGCTGAAATCAAACGTCCACACCAATGTCTTATTGCTACTTAAGGGCAGGTACCACACTCTGTGCTGTAGAAGGAATAAGACTACCCTTTGCCCTCCAGGGTCCCCTTCTCCTGGGGCACTTTCACCCCAGATTCTGTGACAGGCACTCTCATAAAGAATCCTTATGGAGTGCCCACAAAACAGCAAGGAAGTACAAGGCAGACCTTTGTGATTCACCAAGATGATGTATTTGCTTATTCCTGGCCCACATCAGAGACCTGGCTTTTGCAGCCGTTGTGGTCTTGAACCCCTGAGCTGATGAAGGGATTCTGTGAGTGATAGTCTGGTCTGTTGGAGCAAAATCTGAGAATCTGCCAGGGAAGTAGGAAGCACAGCAAGCAGATCCCTGAAACCAATTTTAAAAAGAAGTCACCCGGTCACTTAATACTCAGTGGATGCGTCTCCCTGTTGGTAGGTTATGGGTCCAATCTCCAAGTATGACATGGGGTTCAGGCAGTGTATTGTAGCTAACTCAGGATAGGGCAGAGGGTGCCCAGAAAGGGGAAGCAAGACCTCATGAGATTGGAAATCAGACTAATCCCAACATGCTTGTTCTATATGGACCCCAGCCCATTAGAGGATCTTGGAAAGGCCCTAACTCCTGCTGGAAACAACTGGAAGGGAGCAGAGAAGGCAACCAGGTTTAGTCTCCTCAGAGAGATCCAACAGTCCTAAAGTCATCCAAAGAATGCTCCTAGAATGTTTTCTTTCCACCTGGATAGTAAAATCCTAAATCAGAGTAGACTCTTAGCAAGGCAAAGAACAGGGTAGAGCTCTAGACTTCACCAGGCCCACCTCTAATGTGACAGCTCAGGAAACTGAGATGAGGAGGATTTGCCAGAGGATGGTTCTGAACCGCCCCCATGCCCCACCCCCGCCCACCCCGCTCCTGACCCTGGAAGCAACCTGAGGAGGCCCTGGGGCTGAGCTCTGTCAGCCGAGAGGGTGAGCTCTACATCACGTAGGGGGTGTCCAGAGCATGCCCTGGCAGGAGATTCACATCATCCAGGAAAGAAAGCGGATTGAAGGCTCATTTGTAAAGACCAGGTCTTGCTGTGTAGACCCTGCCCTCCTGCCTCTGCTCTGTCACAGCCCCTGCCCACTCACAACCTCCTGGGTCCCTTGGAGCCACAAAAACTATCCCATGCAAGATGAAGACATGTGAGTTCCCCCTAAAACTTGTACACAAGTTTGCTCACCTTGGCTGGAGCAATGACTTGTCTCAATACTTCTCAGGGAGTGCACTGCCCAAGAGGCCCCTGTCGGGCAGGGATGTGGAACTGGTAGTGGAGACTGGAGAAGATTATTAACCCCGAGTAACACGTCCAATCACCTTTGCAGACATTTTTCGAGGGCCTACTACGTGCCGGGCACGGGATGCTCACCGTCCCAGACATCTAATCAACACTCTGCGCAGGGTACAACCTTCTTTCTGAATGTCAGCAGCCCAATCCTGGGCTTTGTGCTGCCTCTCTTTCTTCTTTACTCTCTTTCTTTCTTTTCTTAAGCCACCAACAAAACTCTGACCTCTCCCCAAGCACACAATGCAGGCAGTCACTCATGCATTAACAACCACCGGGCCCCAAAGGTCGTTTCTATGACAACCTCGGGGTCCTTAATGACCCTGGCAGGCCAATGATTTTGTTTTGTTTGAGAGTGAAGGAATAATAAGTCAGGCAGGCTCGGCTCCGGCGCTCGCTCGCTCCCTCCCCCGCGCCCCCCCTCCTCCCCCGCCCGCGCTGATACACTGTTCATTATCTGGCGCTGCATCAGCCCCAGAGACGGGGCGGCAGCCCGCAATGAAAGACAAGAGCCCGGCTGCAGACAAAGAGCTGTAAAGGACCAGAGTGTGCCCTGCATACAGGGCTGCCGGGCTTCATTAATTCCATCGCTGGCCAGCGAGTGGGAATAAGGGCCCTGGGGTTCCCAGCTCCAGGAGTCTGGAGTCGAATATACCCGCATGAACCCCAAACCACCGCTGGGCTCTTCAGAAAGAACAGTGTGCGGGGCCCAGTCGGGAAGTCTCAATCCAGGAGGTGCGCCCGACTCACAGCCAGGCAGCACCAGTCCCAAGGGCAAGACCTGTCATTTTCATGATGGGATGAACAAGGCAATTAACGTGCCGCCCCACCAGCCTCCACATGATCCTCAGTAACTTCGGAGGCTGGGCCCTTCTGCCCAGACAAAGGAGGGCAGTGCGATTCCTGTCCACGGCCCCCGGGGAAGGCATTGCTCCTCCGGGTTCTCTAGTGAGGTTTTCTGGTTCTATCCTGAGAAACTTCCTGGGGAGGAAGCTTTTACTGTCTCCTGATCTTGGGGCAAAATGGGCCTCCAGCTTGTCACGTTAATTTTCAGATGTGATGTTCAGCAGTGTGGGATTTTGCTAGCAGACACTTGGAATTATTTTTATTGTGTGTGCACGGCTGAAATTCCCTAGAATAAGTCATTATCTTAAAAAAAAAAAAAAAATCATCTCCTACTGGCTGCCTGGTGACCCAATCAGCTGACTCATTCTCCACGCTTTCCCTCAAGTAATTAGCGTTTTCATTTTTCCCAACCTATTAGATAAACTCCAGGATCTCATTCGGTTGAAGCACATTACTGTGAGTTGACTTGCCCCAGCCTCTCCCCAAGAAACAAAAGAGGACAGATCTGGAGAAGGGCACAAAGAGATGTGTGATTTCCGCCCATGCTGTCTCACCTGGACGGTTCACTAATGAAGGGCAGCGCGCTGTGGTCGGGGACCCTGGGCAAGGGGCCCTGGCATGATGTTGGCCAAGGATGTTTGGTCATTCCACAGCAGGGACTGGGTCCCTCTCAGAGCTCACAGATCCAGAGATGCAGAAACAAGATGCTGCTGGTTCCAAGGAGAACATCCATCGTCTCCTGTCCCTCCCTGGCCTGGGTTTCCCCTCTGTCGAATGAGGGGCTTGCTCTAGATCAGGAATGGAAAACCATGAGGGTGTGAAGCAGGCCTGGTGGTGAGGCCTTGGGCGATTGGAGGGTGGATGCCCTGCTAAAGTGAGCAGCTGCAGATCAGGTCGACATTTGCTGCCACATTGGTATGTAGGCCCACTCTTGCCAGCGTTCTTGAGGGTTTCAAGAGAAGACAGAACCTGGATTTTTTACAATGAAATCTTCAGATTTTTTAATGTTTTCAACTAATTCTAATTTTTTAGAACCTTATGCTGATCAAGAAAGGCACACTTGCATATAATGTGTGGTCCTAGGGCTACCAGTTTGCACCTTCTGCTCTAGACCTTTGCAGCTCCAAATGTGGTCAGATAACCAGGCATATCAGCATTACCTGGAAGCTCTTAGAAATGAACAATTTCAGGCCTCGCCCCAGAATTCCTGCATTATAAACCCGTGATCCATTAGTACATTAAGCTTGGGAAGCAATGCATTGGATTTTCGAGGTCTTTGAAATCTGCTGTCTAACTTTCCTTAACTGGGACACTCTCCAGCACCTTCCCCGAGTATAGATTTGAGGGCTGTGCCTACTGTGCTCACCTCTTGTTACATCCCCCAGGAGAAGAATGGCCCACTAGGAGGACAGGAGACCAAAGTGTGTGGGCTCATCCTAAGGGCCCTGTGTGCATTGGTCCAAAAGCCTCCCTCAGGCTGGGAACAGTTAAGCTGTCTATTCTCTTCTCCAGGGAATGGGATAGCTCGATCTCATGAAAAATGTATATTTTAAAGTCCACATTTTCTAGAATTGACAGCCATTGGCCCAGTTCTTTCCTGAAATTCCCTCCTCCAGATGGTTGCTGATCTGACAACATACCAGTTTGCTTCCCGATTATTCTCAAGTCTTCTCTTGTTTTTCTCCTTCCTTCCCTAACCTTCTAAATGTGGGCTGTCCACAGGGCTATGTCTTCTGCTGCCTCTACAAGGGTGTTCCTCTAAGTTCCTTGGACCTCTGAATCCACTCTCTCAGCTTCGACCTCTCCGAGACATAGTGCTACTTTTCCAATGGCTTGGTGCGCCCTCAGGCCAAAATGACTAGAAGGAAAACATTACATTGTCTCAAAAGCTCATTCTAGTCTTAGTCACACGATCACTTCTAGTGGCCTCATCATTCAGGCTCGAAACTGGGTGGCAGCTGGGCACAAAAGGAAGAGCCAGTGTCCTGATGTTAAATTTTCTCATCCTCAAGACATTCTAGGAATAAGCAATCTGCAAATTGATAAGTCAGCAAGATGATTTTAGGAACATACTTTGTTTTCAACTCTTGGTGATAATGAATCTTTTTCTCACCCTCCTCTCATCCATATCCAACAGATGCAAAATGTGGTCGATGCCACCTCCTGGCTCTCTCTCGTCTACCTTCCTGTGGCTGTTGCCCTGGGCTGCACCCTCATTAACTCTCACCCGCCAGAGCTTCTAGGTCTGAGCCTCTCTGAGATCTCCAGATTAGTCCGCTGAAGACACAGTGCTAAACGAAACTCCCCTTGTCCAAATCGGCAGTGAGTCTTCAGTGCTCCCTAAAGAAAGCCCACAGTCTTCATTCTGACTCTCAAAGCCCTTTACAACGTGACCCAGCGTGTCCCACACGCTTCCATATCACACACACCAGACTCTCCAGGCAAATGGAAGGTCTGCGTTTTCCTACTGCTGGCTGAGCCTGCAACATTTCCTTTAGCTGGAATGTTCTTCCACTATCAATTTCACCTAAATCCAAGCGCGTCCAAGTGGTTAAGCCTCAGTTCAAGGTCGCATCCTCCAGCAAGCCTTGCTCCCCCAGTCAGCACTTATCTCCCCTCCTCCCCAGTTCAATGCTACTTTGTTCCTCCCCCTTATGGCACACCATGGGGCTTGTCTTAGACTGCTCGGGCTGCCATAATGAAAATTAAAAAATAAATAAATTAATTAAATAAAAAATAAATAAATAAATAAATTTTTAAAAATACCATAGACTCAGTGGCTTAAACAACAGAAATGTATTTTCTCCTGGTTTGAGTGGCTAGAAGCCCAAGATAAAGGTTCTGGCCAATTTGGTTTCTCGTGAAGGCCTGCATTCTGGCTTACGGATGCTACATTCTCATTCTGTCCTCACATGGCCTTTCCTCCTTTCTGGTGCATACATGCAGAGAGACAGAGCAAGAAAGAGATAGAGCTCTCTGCCATCCCTTGCTATAAGAACACTAGTCCTAGAGGATCAGAGCCCCACTATTATGATCTCATTTAACGTTAATTACTTCCTTAGAGGCTCCCTCTCTGGATACACACTCACTGGGGTTAATGCTGCAACATATGAATTTTGAGAGGTCCGTAACAGATAACTTGCATTGGCTGTTTGTGTGCACATCTTATTTCCCCTTCTAAGCCCTAAGCTTTCGAAGGACAGAGTCTGGGTCTTGTGTATAAATGGTATTTAATGGTACCATCCATATATTAGGTGCTTAGCAAATATTTGGTGGATGGATTTGCAAACAAGGTCTCCATCACTTTCCAAGTCATCAGAACCCAAGAGAACCTGGATGGCTCTGGGGCTTATTACCTAGATCTGACCCCCTCTCCTTCCACCTGGGATGCAAGGGTTAGCTCATCCTTCGCTTCTTTTAGAGACTCCATCTGACTCCACCAAGTATGGGGAGGGTTTCTCATCAACCTGGGGAGTACTTCCATCTCTGTCTTTATTGCATAGTGATGGATGTTTCTTATATGCCCATCTCCCCACATGAGATCCTTAAGGGCTGGGACTTGGGCTCTTCAGTCTGTGTACCCAGCACCTGGCATGTTGCTTGACAACTAATAATAGCACAGTTAAATATCTGTTGAAACAGGAATGAATAAAAATAGGAATTCTAAGAAAATTTTCCCTATTGTTCCTATAACCTTCCCCAATTTGCCTTTTAAAAGTAAATTCATTATAACATTTCAGACAATTGCTTTACATGACTGTTCACAGGATATTCTCATTTTAGATCCCATGACAATGAAAAAAAAAGGATTAGTATACAGAGAAGGTGAAAGAAGGCAAATTAGAAATCTATATTAAATTTGAAAAGAAAATTCCTCAATAACAGTAGCTCCTTGCCATTCATAGAAATATATTACGAAACCATCATAAATACTCAGTTTCATTTTTTCGAGTACAGCCTGTAGTTGCCATCCAGGAGAAGGCAGGTAAAATGTATGTGAATCCATCAAATCCATGACTGTTATAATAACAGTAATAATAAATCATACTATTAACACTTGTGGAACCAAGTGCTCTGCTAAACTCTCTAAACACGTCCCCATTTAATCGTCACAACAGGTATAATAGGTCAAAATTATTATTATTTACATTTTACAGTTAAAGAAACTGAAGTTCAAAGAGATCAAGCAACTTGTCCAAGGACACAAAGTTTGTAAGTAGCTAGGGTGCCCAGGATGTGAGACTTTCAGTGCTAAACTGGGGAGGTCCCAGGCAAACCAGGATGAGTGAATCATCTCATAAGGGACAGATGTACGGTTGAAAGCCAGTGTCTGATGCCAGAACTTGAGCTATTAAACATACTCAACGTTTGCTTGGTAAAGATTTCAGCTACCTTGTTTACAAGCTGAGATAACATTTTTGCAGGGGTGGGTTTGAGTGTTATCAAGCATCGTGGGTGAGTTTACATTCTGAGACTGGAAGCTCCCTGAGGGCAGGGGCTCTGTTTTGTTTCTCTTCCTTCACCTCAAAGCCCCAATAGGAGACCTGCACACAGCAGATATTCAGGAAAAGCTTGTTCCATTTGCGGTCTTTTCCAACCACCAAAAGACAAAAAAAACCCAACCATCATTGATCGGTCCTTCGGCTCCTCAAATGCCATCCCCCACTCCTGTCATTCCTCTCCCTTGACTTACTTCCTTTTTCTTTCAATGCAGACTCTCAAACTGCTGCTTTTTTCCCCATTATGCTCCCGAGTTCCAGGAGAAAACGTGTGCCCCTGAACGTGATTCTTCACTTGCTCTCCCTTTTCCTTTTTTAACACTGTCCTGTGACTCTCTTAAGTCCTATGACTTCTCCGTTTGCCTTCCTGGGATGCCTCTACTGGAGAATTGTATACTTGACGTGCCCGCTCTGGGGACCAGAATCCACAGTTGCCCATCAGCCTGCCGTTCAATATGTTACAATGCCTCCGCTTTTCCCCTAATTTACAACTGTGTGAGGGATTGGTCAATGTGGTAGATATTGTCACCCAAAACCCACGTCCCCTTCTCCCATAGGAATGAATGTTTACCAGGGTGCACTGCATGGCTGCCCTGAACCAGGACCACATCTCCCAGCCTCCCTTGCATGGCCATGTGACTAAGTCCTGACCAATGGGATGTTAGCAGCAATGTTGTGTAGTAGCTTCCAGGACCTTTTATAAGGAGAGCCAGTGTGAATACTTCATCCCTTCTTTTCCATCATTTTCTCTCTCCTGGAACATAAATGCCCCCTTGGACTAGGAGGGCAAGGGCCACACTGTAAGGATGGCAAGGTGGTCATTTAGAAGGTTCCTGGGCCCCTGACCTAGTGGGGTGCTATATTGGCCTGCCTACCCAGACTTTTATATAAAAAATAAACAAGCTTCTATCTTGTGTGGGTCACCGTTACACTTTACTTTTTGTTTAGTTGCAGTTTAATCCTACATAAGATTGTTGCCACAACTGAGGTTGCTGCTTGAGACAAAGTACCTGTCACCTTACGCTCAATTACACAGACGAAACACAGAGACACCGCTCAGCTTTGGTGCTCACTCTACGGAGATGGAAAACAAAAGACCTCAAGTGGCCATGGCACTGTCTGCTTCTCATCTTGATTTGGTGTCATTTTCTCTTCCCCTGTACCCCTC
Organism: Kogia breviceps; assembly: GCF_026419965.1. Taxonomy (NCBI): domain Eukaryota; kingdom Metazoa; phylum Chordata; class Mammalia; order Artiodactyla; family Physeteridae; genus Kogia; species Kogia breviceps. The sequence continues at coordinate 55,878,861 of NC_081311.1, forward strand.
ACTGTCCTGTGGTCCCTGCTGCTCCATGTTGGAGCGGTCGTGGCTGGGCTTTGATTCCAAATGCAGACGATGTCTTCATCTGTGATCACACACATTTTACACTTTAGGTGGAAATTCTCCACCAACTCGGCATCTCTTACCCTGGCTGTCCTCAACCCTCCTGTCAGCATGTTGACCATGAGATGCTGGAACAGATTCCACTGAGCATCCGAGGAGCGACTTCTCTCTCTGAGCACCAATCTGCTCTGTCATTCTCACCGTTCTCACTCTATGGTGCTTCTGAGCTACATCACAGATGAAGAAAAGATTTTCGTAGCCCTTGATTTTTAATGTTTTGAATGAAGCAACTTCCAGAGTAAATACAACATGAAAAGGGCGCCCTAAGGCATTGCAGTAAAAAAATGCACACTCCCCATCCCCCAAATCATGATGGACTGGAGGCTTCCTTTCCAAGTCCACATACAAGCTCCAGAGGACGCTTGGCCTAGAGCAGCACAGGGTACTTAGTGAAGCGAGCTGAACTGAGTCATGGCTTGGATCCCAAGTGTTATATCCTCTCTCATTTCATCTCTCTTGGGCACATACTGTCCCTTACCTTTAGAATATAAAGCTTATATTAGCTTTAACCAGTAGTTTGTTATGTAAAATGTTCCACATGACAGCTCAGTTTTGCCCTAATTCTCCCATTTCCTGCAACCTCTTAAAGATCTTTCTTAATGTCCTTGCTCTGTAATCCATTAATTTCTATTTTATGACTAGAGACTTCCCTTGATATTTCTTTGCCACTAACCTTTTTTTTCTTCTTCTTCTTATTTCTCTGTCTTGTTTCCCTCCTCTTGACATCCTCTCTGGTCAAGCTCTTTTCCACATTTGACACAAACCTCTCCTGTTTTAAGTTAAGTCTTAAATATTTTAAATATTGCCCAATATTTCATCCTCCACTCAAAGGGAAAACAAATAGTCAAGATGGCCTTTTCAGAAACAAAAGCAAAAAATATTTTCTCTATGTCATTCAGGGCATGACCTAGTTCAAAATGCCGACTCCACTCTCCTGTATCTTTTTTTCCTTCTCTTTTCTCCTATGAACTCCATTATCCTCTTTGTTCTTCTCTATGGCACTGATAATGCCTATGTAATATAATAAGCACTCACTTCCCCTCACCTACTATGCTCTGAGCACTCGGAAACCAGGGATCATGTCTTTTACTCTTTTCCCCATGGGGCCAAACAGTTCTTGGCACATAGTAGGTTCTGCATAAATGTTAAACGATTGGATCTTGTAAACCACTCAGCTTTCCTTGTTTCAAATGAATAATTTTATGATCATGAAATAACAAATTGATAAACCGGACTTCATCAAAATTAAAAACTTCTGCTTTTTGAAAGGCACTGTTAATAGAGTGAAAAATAAGCCACAGATTGAGAGAATATAAAGGTCTTGTAGCTGAATATTTAAAGAATTTCAAAAACCAGTAATAAGAAAACAATCCTAGGACTTCCCTGGTGGTGCAGTGGTTAAGAATCCGCCTGTCAATGCAGGGGACACGGGTTCGAGCCCTGGTCCGGGAAGATCCCACGTGCTGCGGAGCAACTAAGCCTGTGTGCCACAACTATTGAGCCTGCGCTCTAGAGCCCGTAAGCCACATTACTGAGCCCGCATGCCACAACTACTGAAGCCCGTGCGCCGAGAGCCCATGCTCTGCAGCAAGAGAAGTCACCGCGATGATAAGCCCGTGCACCACGACGAAGAGTAGCCCCTGCTCGCCACAACTAGAGAAAGCCCGCGTGCAGCAACGAAGACCCAACGCAGTCAAAAATAAATTTATTTTTAAAAAGAAAAGAAAACAACCCTATAAAAAGTGGGCGAAGTATCTGAGCAGATGCTTTATGAAAGAAGATATATGGATGGAAAGTGGGCACATGGAAAGGTGTTCATCTTTGTTAGCACTAGGGAAATGCAAATAAAAGACATGTTAAGATACCATTCTGTATTAGAGTAGCAAGGACTTAGAACTCTGAGCACCGGAGCATGGATGGAAATGGGGAAGGAATAGTATCCAGGGAAAGCAGGCAGGAGGCTGGTCCAGATTGGGGATGTGCAGGAGAGGGCTGACAGATCCAAAAAGAGGTCACCCTGTCTCTCTCCCTCCCCAAGTGCCAAGCATTACTCACTAACTAACTTACCAACTAACTGACCAAATGAACGAGTCAGTAAGTGAGCAAAAGAATGAAATTGAGCAAACCCAACTCTGGAGGCCCTTGAAGACTGCATTGACATTGATAGTGGGCTCCCCAAAGATATGTCCATCCAGAGCCTGTGCATGTGACCTTATTCGGAATAAGCATCTTGGCAGATGTAATTAAGTAACAATCTTGAGATGAGACCATCCTGGATTATCAGGTAGGATTCTAAGTTCTATGACAAGTTTTCTAGTAAGGAAAGAGATGGGAAGAATCCAGACACAGAGAAGGCCAAGTGAAGATGGAGGCAGAGACTGGTGCAATGCAGCTACAAGCCAAGGAACACCAAGGTCAGCCAGCAGCCACCAGAAGCTGGGAGAGAGGCATGGAACAATTCTCTCTCAGAACTTTCAGAAGGAACCAACCCTGCTGACACCTTGATTTCAGACTTCTAGCCTCCAGCACGGTGAGATAATACATATATGTCGTTTTAAACCACCAAGTTTGTGGGGATGTGTTACGGCAGGCCTAGGAAACAAGTACAAAGACCATTCTGTGCTACTGAGATATTCTGTTGGAAAGCAGGGAGCCATTGAAAGTGTGGGAGCTCCAAGTTGGTGGAAGAATATTCTGATGGTGTATGTAGGATGGGCTATTCTCAGGACCTGAACAAATCGGGAAAAACTGGAGCCTGGGTTCTAGGACACCTCTCAGAGCCATGAAGCTTTACTGATTACATGCCAAGCATGATCCCCTTCCTCATCTCCCCAGCCCCAGATGGGGCTCTGCTGCAGTCTTCTCACACCAAGGCTAAAAGCAGCACAAAGTTACGGAGGCAGACTTAAAAGAGATCAGGAAGGGCATTTTCCTTTCCTTTTGCCCCAGTCCCTCTATGGTTAAAATGACCTCCCTGATAGCAGGCCCCGCTCTCAGGGAACAGGGTTGAAGGAAGGTCCTATGAGTGTCCTATGGGCTGTGAGGGGACCAGACCCAGCTGAGGCCTGGGCCCAACATGAGGCATCCCCCACCCCTCATCACCCGTTTGTCCAGTTTTATTTTCCTCTGGCTTTTTAAATGCCCTTCAAACGTGTACACATCTTCCCCTCTTCCCCACCTTCCTGTAGCTTCCTCCTTCCAGCAGACTCTCTCCACCGGCTTCTGTGCGGTTGCTGCCTGTCTCAGAATGATGCTCCTAGGAGGTACGTGCTGTGCTCACGGCAGTGTGGGTCTATGCACGGGCGCACCTAGCTGGATTCCAGAGACACAGGGTCAATCAGATCCAATCAGACTGGCAGGGGAGGAGGTGTGGGAGGGACCACACGAGCCAAGGCCTTTTTCTGTCCCTCCAGATGCTTATCTGATCATCCCTTCTAGCCCCTATTGTTCTGGAGTATGTGGGTAGTTGATGTACAGCGGTGGTTTCCAACCAGGTGCGATTTTGCCCCCCTGGGGACATTTGGCAATGTCTGGAGATACTTTTGGTTGCCGCGATTTGGAGTTTGCTACTGGGATCTAGTGGTTAGAGGCCACAGACGATGTTAAACTTCATACAGTGCACAGAGCAGCAACCACAACAAGGAATTATCCAGCCTCGAATGGCGGCAGTGGCGAGGCTGAGAAACACTGACACACAATGAGGCTCCATTAACCAGGTGAGAAACAACTGTTATAAAGCCTATGCATGTGACTCCAGGGAAGAGAAGAGATGCTTCTTCCTTCAGGGAGCCTCAGACACATAATTATTGTGAAATAACCAAAGATAAGAGCCCAGAGGCTTTAGCAGAAGTGACAGCTGAGAGCAAAAAAAGTAATGGTTATTTGTAAACAGGACTGAGAAGGAATTAATTGTGTCCAGTGTCTAAGGATAGAATACCTTCTAGAAATAATAGGTGCACAATACTTACTAGTTTCTATGACATGCTTTCTTAAATCTTATCAAAAATATTAAAAAGCACTTTTTTAACCAAAATAACACCACCACCAACAAAACCCACAGGCTCAGGCAGGTAAAAGTTTAGTTAAACTTAGCTGGAACATAACTCAGACAAAGGAGGTGCTGCCATATATATTTTGGAGATTTCTAAATTTTTAGATGACAGAAATGACTATATAAAAATCATTTTGTTTACCTGAAGATCTTTTATTTATTTATTGTTTTCTTTAGCACAAGATCTTTGGCGCAAGATTTTCTTTGGCACCAGCTCTTAATGGGAAAGTTATACAGTACATGCCAGTGAAAGGAAGGCAAAAGACCCATAATTCCAGTATCTAGAGATGAATGCTGTTAACACCTTACTGAATATAATCTATATCTTTACTAGAAATGATTATCACATTATACAATATACATTGTAACTTTTGAAAAATATGTATATGATGAACATCTTCCCAACTAAGTATTCATACACAGGACATCAGTTTTGATGGCTGGGTGGCTGTGCTATATTTTGTAACCATTTTCATCGTAGTTAATGCTGCAGTGAACATCAGGCATTGTCTTTAGTTCATGTAAATGTGAGAAACTCCTTGAGGTCTGAGGAAGGATTTTTTTTTGTCCTTTAAAAAAATTCCCAGCCAAGTATGACCACACCCCAAGTCCCTCCAGCATTCTGTGTGCCCCATCCTTGGATGAGAAGCTAGCTGGAGGGATGGTTAGTTTTATGTGTCAACTTGGCTGGGCCTGGGTGCCCAGATATGTGGTCAAACATTATTCTGGATGTTTCTGTGAGGGTATTTTGAATGAGATGTACATTGAAAGAGGCCGACTTTGAGTAAAGTAGATTGCCCTCTAAAACGTGGGAGGGACTTATCCAATCAGGTGAAGGCCTCAATGGAACGAAAAACTGACCTCCTCCACGCAAGAAGGAATTCTCCAGCAGGCTGCCTTTGGACCCCAACTGTAACTCTCTCCTGTGTCCACAGGCCTCCCCCATCAGATTTTTAAAAATTAATTAATTTATTTATTATTTATTTTTAAAGGCTGCATTGGGTCTTCATTGCTGTGTGCGGGCTTTCTCTAGTTGCGGCGAGCGGGGCTGCTCTTCGTTGCGGTACGCAGGCTTCTCATTGTGGTGGCTTCTCTTGTTGTGGAGCATGGGCTCTAGGCGTGCGGGCTTCAGTAGTTGTGGCTCAAGGGCTCAGTAGTTGTGGCTCAAGGGCTCTAGAGCATAGGTTCAGTAGTGGTGGTGCATGGGCTTAGTTGCTCCGCAGCATGTGGGATCTTCCCAGACCAGGGATTAAACCCATGTCCTCTGCATTGGCAGGTGGATTCTTAATCACTGAGCCACTAGGGAAGTATCCCCCATCAGATTTTGGACTTGCCAATTCTCTACAATCATACGTGCCAACTCCTTGTAATAAATCAGTATCTATCTAGCTATCTACATATCCATCTATCTATCTGTCTATCTACCTACCTATACCTGTTTCTACATACATCTGTCTCCTATTGGTTCTGTTTCTCTGGAGAACCCTGACTACTACAGTAGGTAAAGGCCCTTCCTCTGGGTCTTGGCTCCCTCAATTGCATCTATCTACAGGTGAATCACAGCTGAGTCTTAGAAGTAGATAACGAGACTGACCCCAGCCCCACTGCTCCGGCAATGTTACCAAAAGGATGGCCCTTCTTTGTCAACATCAGTAATGGAACACTGGTATCAACGTACAGTCACAGTGACGGCCTACACTCAGCCCCATGCCAGTAACAGCACTGAAGTTCCACATTTATGTCTCTTACATCATCTGCATCATCCCATTTTCCAGGTGAGTGGACAGGCTTAACAGAATGGATGTTATAAGAGAGACCATCTGCACCAATCCAGCTGGTCCACTTCCTTGTCTAATGGTCTACCTGCCACACCAGGCTTGGTAGGACACCAGACAGAGGTTATTTCCTCTTGAAACATCCATAAAAGGGAGTCCAGAGTGTGACGGGCCAGAAACTCGGCCGTACATGCACTGTGCAAACAGAACAGAGGGAATGGGGCCACTTGGCTTGAAGAAGAGAGTAAAAGAGGGCTGTGGTTGGTGTCTTCACTGATGGGCTCGTTATGAAGGAGGGACTTGGTTTATGTGACTGCAGGGGACAGAGCCGAGCTCAGTGGGTGGAAGCCACAGGGAGTCAATTTCAGGTCACTGTAAGCCAATTGGGGCAGGCAATGGACTTCTTTTGACCAGAGGAGTGTAAGGCACACAAGCTACAGAAAAAAATTCAGCCTGTCTTGGACGGATGATCTCTCACATCCTTTCCAGCCCTGGATTCTGTGACATCTAACCAGACACAGCCCGGGCACAGAAGAAGCCACCACCACCCCTCAACCTGGATAGTGGATAATAAAACAGCCACCACAAAGATGAATGAGATCACCTAAGATGTGTTTCTAGGGCAGGCAGGCCTGCTTCAGTCCAGGCAGTCACCCAGGTTCCTGGTTCTACCAGACCCCTGCAACAGGGTCTCGGACTCGCCCAGGATGCTGAAAACTGTTTTCTGTAAACAAGGCTGCGCTCCACTTGTGGCCCAAATGGTCTGTGCCCTGCATCGCGTGGACCTCCAGGCACCCAGGGCCTGAACGTGTTCACAGTACTGCCATGCTCCGGCCAAGTGCCCGAGTAATAGATGATAAGGCCGTGGATGTCAGGGACTGCCCTGAAGAAAACTTCTTTTTGAAACTGATTCCAGCTCATTGCAGCCTAACTCTCTAGCCCCAGCAGGTCCTAAGAGGGTGCTTCTCTACCAGTTCAGGAGTGGAGAGACTCTGAGATGAACTGGGGATTACTGACCTGAGAGACCCTGGCCTGCCTCGCACTTCTCAGGAGTGGGGGGGGGGGGGGTCCTGCGACATCCCTCAGTCACCGCCGCCTGCCCCAGGGCTGGCTTGCAAGCCTTCCCTGCTCCTGGCAACACAGGCAGCAAGCGCGCTCAGAGGAGCATTGGCTCCTTTGTTCCAAACGCCTTGGGACACCTGGGAATCCACGGTTTCAGGAGGGCAGGGGCCTGGTGTGGCCACGGCACATGTGAGAATGGCTTGGGCTTGCCCAGGGCTGGCTGGGGCTGGGGCTGCGTCCGTGTTCTGTGGCTGCCACTTCTCCCGCTTTCTGGGGTGTCGGCAGTGTCAGCAGGAGGGCAGTGATGGCCCTGGGAGTCTCTGCTGCAATCAGGTCCTTCCAGCTACTGTGTTTCTCTCTGGACATGTGGATCAAGGGAGAAAGACAGAGCCGCCCCAGGTTGGTGAAGATGCAGGAGTGGCAAAGGGCTGGGCTGTCGAACGGGGGCAAGAGGCGGCAGAAGACGGTGGGCGGGGGGGATGTTTAATCTGAAGAAGCAAAGACTGGGGAACACGTGAGAGCACTTTTCATACCTCTGAGCGGCTGTTGGGAAGAAAGAGGATGTACCCATCCTGTGTGGTCCTGAGGGTCAACGGGTGGAAGTTAAAAGAGAGGGTTTGACTCATGATAGAGAAGTTCAGCCACTGTGTATTTCTAAATGTGACACAGGCTGCCGCAGGAAGGACTGAGTCCCCCATCCCCAAGAGTGCGTAAAGGGCAGGAGAAGACAGCGTCATGTCTTGGTTTGGTGACCGTGGGGAGGTACTGGCGAGATCACCACTCAAGCCCAGCCAGAGGTGAGGTCTGGATTCTTAACACCTTTCTAAGAGCCTGTTTCAGTTAGCCATGGCCACATAAAATGCAGAGTGGCACACAGTCGGGGAGTCTCAGAAGCTGGTAACAAAACTCTGACTTAGCTCCTGGGTCTGTAGGGTGGCTGGAAGCAGGTGATCCAGACTGGGTTGGCTGAGAGTAGCTCTAGGTCACTTGATTCTCACCTTCTTCCTGTGACCATTGAGCTACCTGGGCTTATTTGTCTCATCATGATGGCAGAGGAGCCAAAATGCAGGCAGGCCTCTGGAAGCCCAGGTCCAGGCGCCATCACTCTGCTCCCCAAAGCAAGTCAAATGGCTGCCCCCAAGGTGATGAGTATGAGTATGTCCTGTTTGTGGATATGGGGGGCAGAGAAGAATAGGGGCCAATAAGTGCAGTCTACTGCAGTAGGCAGTATGCCAGTTTTAGTGGACACACACAATGTAGGTGTGCAGACATTGCATGAATCAGTGAGAAGCTTCCTAGCAAACGGAGTTGTTCCAAAAGCAGATTCACAAGAAAATCGGTGCTCTTGGCAGAATCATGCAAAGCCTTGTGGGCAGAGAGTCACGGCTTTGGCATTTATGCTGTGCCTAAGAATCTATGAGCTACAGCGGAAGGGACACAGGCATCGTCCAGCCCAAACATTTCACTTCTCAGACTGGAAATCCCAGAGCCAGAAAGGGGAAGTGACTTGTCCGAGCTCATCCAGCTCAGAGCCATCTCTCAGTCCAGCGTTCCTCTTCCTTCCCTGCAGTGCCAGCGCTCAGGTGGCTTTGCTGTACTCCGAGGTGAAGCTGCAGAGGCCAAATGTGAATGCAAACCCAATGCAGACCCACCACGACAACTGCTGTGAGAATTCAATCAGGTGACAAATTGGCAATGCCTGGCACACAGTAGGTAGGCAATATCTGACGGATAGTGCCAATGTTAATCAATAACGTATCTTGGGCACTCAGAGATAGGAGTGGAGGTCGGTGGGGGGAATAGGAACCAAGGTTGGCATTAGAAAGGCTTTTGCCAGGAGCTGGGGTGGGGGAATAGGTTCGGTGGTGGCCAGCAGTGCACACAGCTTCCTTTGCTCTCTTTCACACTCGCTCAAGTTGGGGGAGCTGGCCAGGTCCTGGAGAAAAGGAGGAAGATCCTGCTGCCCAAGTGGAAGGACTCTGCCGAACTGAGTGGGGCCAGGATGCCCGGCCGCGCAAGCAGACGGCAGGGAAGGCCCTCTCTGCAGCCCCGCTCACATTGCTCCCTCCCTAGAGAAGCCGAATCCCCAAGCGCCACATCCAGAGACGTGGCTGCTGCGAAACCATTCTCTTCAGCTTTCCCAGTGGTTCCCCAGCACATCTCATGTCCTCAGCATTATGCAAGCTGCCGTGGGGATGGAGAGATAGATGCTGCCATGTGGCAGAGAGAAAACTGCCAGCAATGAGGTCAAACCAATGCCCACTGGGCTGTGAGGACACAGGAAATGGGCCCATTGATTCCATCTGACTGTTTCCTACGTTCTGTCATAGCAGGGACCACGTCTTTTCCCAGCACCAAGAAGAGCATCTGGCATCTAGTAGGTGCTAAATAAGTGTTGGTGGAATGAACGAGTGTCAGATTTGTCTGAGAGGTTCTTAAAGTCTTACTGGTAGAGATGAACGTGAACTGGGCACTGAAGGATGGGTGGGATTGGAATCTATGATGGTCAGTTACACTGGGTAAGGATTTGCCTTTCCTGCACGCATTGCCTCTGGCAAAGTTCCCATTCAAGGACTTAACAAAAGGCCGTGACCATCGTCATGGCGTCATGGCGTTCTGTGGAGTCGCTTGGATCAAGAAACTCACCTCTCAGCAAGTAAAGTGTAGCAGTGGGCCTGTGCTCGTGGAATTCATTGGTCTTCCCATGTTCCTCTTCTACCCCAAGCAGCTGGCTTGATAGAACAGCAGAATGGTTTGGAGACGATACTTTGCAGGGTGGGGCAATGCCCTCCAGGATGCTGTCTATGCTCTAAATCAGCATCCAATATGTGGTCCTGTTTCTCTTCATTGCCCGGATTCTTGGGTCTAGGAGTCAAAGCATGTGACACTCACGGTCACAACTAGTGATTTTCCAGCAAAAATTTTTCTTCCTGGTGCCATGACATTATGCGCTGTTCGCTTAGAGGGCTTATTTCCAAAGGGAAGAATGCTTCCATCGGAAGACACAACAATGATTCCATTGAACTGGGAGTGAAGACGGCTCTCCCAGCCTTTCTGGGTTCCTCATGCCTCTGAATCAACAGGCAAAGAAGGAGTTCTAGATCCATATCTGCCACTCATCCTCTGGGTGACCTTTGACTGATCATCCCCCTCTGTTGAACTCTGCTTCATTTCATGATCTATGAAATGTGGTGGCCATATAAACACCTCCTGATTTAACTCTGCCCAGCTCTAATATCAGAGTCTACAGTGTGTCGAGCATCTGTGCTAGGTAGTGTAATGTTCCTTTTCAGAATTCCTTTCCAACAGCACATCCCAGTGTTTGGCCTCACTTTAAACCCTCAAGGCATTGGTGGTGGCTGCCTCGAGCTTCTTTGAGAAAGAGACTTAGGCTGCATCCAAGTTCAGCAAGAACGAGTTCCGTGGTTGATGCTCTTGGAAGTTAGGAAGTGGTGACTTTGTGATTTGCCACTGCTGAGGTAACTGCTCCAGCCCAGGAGAGGTGTATGCAGCGGCACGTGACAATAATGCTTATGGGCTACCGGTTCGACAGGTAGGCATGAGGGGCCAGAGCAGACGCTGTCGGACGCTCCTGGCACTGCAAGCTTTCTGCCAGGCTCCACCAGGAGCAGATCCTCGGATCCTTTGAAGCAATAAGAATGTGTTCCCTTGGGCTTCTCGGAAGGCATATGGGAAGCAGGCTGTGTGTATTTATTTGCTCACTTCAGGTGCCCTGTGGCTGCCCATGGAGCCCCCGTGATAACACTGACCACGGTGCCTTCATGAGCCCTTCACAGCCATGGAGCATGGCTGTGCACACCATCCTCTCGGCGTGGGAGGCAAGCACAGCCTGGTCCTGGGAGACCCTGGGGCCCAGCTCCATCCTCGGTTCCCTGTGTGGTCTTATGAGAATTGTCAGGCCTCTCTAAGTCTCGGGATCCTCACCTCTAAATTGCAATCATGGAACAGAAGTAAGAGCCAGGAGGGTGGACTTGGACTCCAGGATCCCTTACAGCTTCTAAACGTTCAGTTTCTATAAAAAATGAGCTTAGATGGGAGGAGCTTTAGAACAGGAGACTGGAGTGTTTGAGTCTAGAGTCTTTGAATTATAAGTGGCAGAAAACCTAAGCCAAACTGGCTTAAGGAAAAAAAGCATTTTGCTCATATAACTAAAAGCACAGGAGTAGGATTTAGTTGCAGGCTTGGTTGGGTCCAAGGTTCTCACACCACCATCTAATACTAACACATCCAACACTCCCTGAATGTCTTAAGTCTGTTTTTTCCTATAATGGCTCCATTTACAGGCAGGGTTCCTCCATTTGGTAGCTGTTGCCCATCCATAATCCCTCAACTCCTAAAAACAAAAGATCAGCCGAGAAAGAGCACTGTTCCTCCCTTTCTTCCTTCTGGCAGAAGTTCCAGGAATGTATCAATACTCCATTGGCCGGGTTAAGTTCTGGGTCCATCCCTGTCCCAATCACTATGACCTGGGATGGGGCTCCACGTATAAATACATGGACAGAGAATGGGAAAAGCTTATGAAAAGAAGGGGGAATGGATGCTGGAAAGACACAAACAACAGGTGTACATGCCATGGAACAAGGTCTCTGTGTTTACAGCTGACAGCTAACCTAGCCGGGAGACATTCCTGAGGTAGGAAAACCAACCAACAAAGAACACCTCGTCACTCTTCCGCAAAAACACCCACCATGTGCAGCTGGGTGGCTCTGTGTGCTCAGCACTGTGCTAGGTAACTTTTACAATAAAAAAAGAGGTAGATTATGAGATCCAGTCATTAGAGACATGCAATGTAACTGGGAGACAAAAGTGATCACAAAACAGTAAACGAAGGTCTAAAGCATTAGATTCACACCAGTCCTCTGGGAAGTGAGAGCATGAGGGGGGTGGTCATTGTGACCAGAACAGTGAGGACCAGGGCCTCTAGGGAGAGACTGGGAATGGGTGAACACCAGGAGAAAGACGAGTGTTCTGGGTATAGGGGGAGGATGCTTGGAGGTGTCAGGATGACTCAGGGGCCCCACAGATGCAGAGTGGAGAAGGCTAAGCAGACAGGAGAAGGCAGGGCAGCCAGAGTAGGGCCAGACTCTGAAGGACCCAGACATCAAGAGGGGATTGGACTTACTCTGGTGGCAGCAGGGAGTCATGGGAGGCTTTAGAGCAGGGGCAGGACAGGACACTGCACTTGTTCTTACCACCAGATCTGCAAGTCCGCCTAGCACAGCAAGAGTCCCCATAGAAGGTCCCCAAGGACGCAAGAATGCTCATGTTAAAAGTGCACATCTTGGGCTTCCCTGGTGGCTCAGTGGTTGAGAGTCTGCCTGCCGATGCAGGGCACACGGGTTCGTGCCCTGGTCCGGGAAGATCCCACATGCTGTGGAGCAGCTGGGCCCGTGAGCCATGGCCGCTGAGCCTGCGCGTCCAGAGCCTGTGCTCCGCAACGGGAGAGGCCACAGCAGTGAGGCCCATGTATGGCAAAAAAAAAAAAAAAAAAAAAAAAAAGTGCACATCATAAAGTGTCAATAAAAAGGAAAATAAATACAAGACTGTATATATTGTATGATTCTAATTTGCTGAAAAAATACACACACACACACACACACACACACACACACACACACACACACACATATATATATATATATATATATATAGAGAGAGAGAGAGAGAGAGAGAGAGAGGCATTATGCTGCCAGCTACCAGGTAGTGAGTATTTATATTTACTGAGTGCTCCTTGAAACGTGCAGCAGAGCCCTGTCAGTTAATTAGTCCTCACCCTGCGACATAGGTATTATCTTCCCCTTTTCACAGTTCTAAGAACTAAGAACTAAGTTCTACACAGAGCAAGTGAGTGGCAGAGGCGGGGTGTGACGCCAGGCATGTCTAAATCCACATCAGCTCCTGTGTTGAAATGTTAACCGTGATTATGACTCTGTGGGCAGATTACAAGGGATTTTCATTTCCCTTTTTATACTTTTCTAGAGTTTGCAAATGGTCTACAGTGAATATATGTTACTCTTGTTGGTAGTAAACAAATATATACTTTAAAAACGTCCTCTAGTCCCCATGCTGGGGAACCTCAGCTCTCCAGAGAAATTACTACCAAAACTACCACTTAATTTTCCCAGCGGCTCAGCAGTAACCAAGGCTGCTCAGAAGCCAGCAGAGAGAGGTTTTCCTCTCAGACTTGCCATCCCTAATATTGCCACAGAACCCATTTTATTTTTTGCCAATTCCTCTCATTTTAAAATTAATTTTAATTATGTAAACGATATCAGGATACCTGCTCCTTGTAGAAAATTAAAAATATTATAGATAAGATTAAAATATCCTTCGACCACCACCCCTCCTATCTAGTGACCTCCTGTGAGAGCTCTTTGAGTATCGTTATCGGTGGTGTGTGTCCTCCTTCTTTTACATACGTAGCCAGAAAAAAATGTGGTGTTATTACATGTGTGTTTAACGTCATGATGTTCTCTTTTGTGTACTATTCCGCAACTTGCTTTTCTCACTCACCAGGACACCATACCTGTCCCCTGCAATTGCGAAGAACCAAAGAATGTCATTCAAGCAATGCAGGTGGGCGGGTACTTAGAAGGAGGAGGCCTTTTACCATGGAATCTCTTGCCAGGCCTGAGCTTTGGCACTGCCTCTGCAGGGCGGAATAGTGTCTGCAAGGGGCCAGCAGACAGTGTGCACTCAGTGGGTGGCAGTTATTATCACTGGCCACCATCAGTGACGTGACATCTTTAGTGACCCAGAAGAGAGTCATGTCACCTGCAAGAAAACCATAGCGCCATTACTCCTCCTCGCTGACTAGGGGCCCAGTTTCAGGAATCTGGCCTAGAAACATAGACCCAGAGATGGAAGGGAAGGCTCTTCAATATCTGTTTCACCCAGGAAGTCGGGAGACAGAGGGTGTGTGGGAAAGGGGTTGCCAGCAGGTCTGGCCTCTCTGAGAGGACCACGTGGGCGTGGGAGTGTCCACCACAGAGACAACAATAAACTCATACAGACGAGGAGTTAGCACTGCACCCATTTGTTTTTATTTGCACAGCCATGAGGGTCTCAGGTGAATCAGTGCACTGGGGAAAGGCCTCTATAGGGACAGACATGGGACTCCTCATGGCCCCCGTGGATTAATCTGATGGAGAAAAAATACAGATGCATTGTCCTGTGGCCTCAGTGTCATGGTTGCATTCATAATCCCTTTTCACATCCCTGGGAAAGAGTCCAGAAAACCCATGAAGGTAAAGCATGAGTGGAGGGAGGCCTGGAGCTGCTTCCCAGGCCGAGGTGAGGGGAGCCCGAGGGCACCACAAACCATGGGTCCCCACTCTGAGGTGCTGCCCTACACTTGTAGGACCCTGTGAGGGAGTGCTTTCTTCGTGTTTGCACCCTCAGGCCACCACCCCCGCCTCACCTCTGACCAAACTCAATAGTGATAGTCCAGAAGTGCGGACCCATGGAGGGAAGCCCGGCTGAGGGTTCGAACACACTCAGGCTCAATTGCCAACTCTGATTCCTCCCAGCTGGTGGCATCAAGGGCCTCAACCCTCTCTGAGGCTCAGTTTCCTCTTCTACAGATGGGCAGTAATCAATCCAGCTCACGTTCAATGACAACACGTGCAAACAGACCTAACACACGTGCTCCAGGGACACTGGTTTCCCTTCACTTAAAGTCTTCATTCCCGGGCTTCCCTGGTGGCGCAGTGGTTGACAGTCTGCCTGCCGATGCAGGGGACATGGGTTCATGCCCCGGTCCGGGAGGATCCCGCCTGCTGCGGAGCGGCTCGGCCCGGGAGCCATGGCCGCTGAGCCTGCGCGTCCGGGGCCTGTGCCCCGCAAGGGCAGAGGCCGCGACAGTGAGAGGCCCGTGTACCACACACACACACACACACACACACAAAGTCTTCATTCCCACTTCCCAGAAACAAGAGACCATCAACAGCCCATGCTTGAGGTCCTGAAAGGGGACACAGGGCCTTGGGGCTTTGAACCAACCAGTCCCCAGGAGCCCCCAGCCTGCCATCTCAGTCCTGGCTAGCCCCTCTCTCATCCCACTCCCAGCAGCCCCAGACTGGAGGCATCGGGACGACCAGCAGGAGATGAAAGCCGCTTCTCAAAAGGAGGAAAACCCTCTCTTCTGAGCAGGCTTCTTCCCCGCTAAACCCGTCCCCACCCTGTCCCTGGCCTGGACGTGGTTATTTATGGTGCGATTGCATTGAGAGGAGGGGTGCGTTGGAGGGATCACTCAGAGTTTTTCTGTTTGTTTGCGTGGCTGACGCTGTTACTGAGCTATGGGGCCTGAGGAGTATGGTGTTCTCCCCAGCTGCTGGCTGGGGCCATTCTCACCGGAGGTGAGAGACATCGCTCAAACGTGGACGCATGTCTCTCTGCGGGCCCGCTAAGTTCCCAGAATAATTACCTATACCCGGTCGCTTCACCCAAATGTTTATACAGCTGGGAAAGATGAGAGTGTTGGAGAATAAGATCAGAAACCACAGTTATTGAGAGACTCGTTTGGGAAAGTAGACCGGAAGCTCCTTTAAGCCGAGTGCTAGGAACGTGGGGTGTGTCTAAGCTACCTGCCTCGCTGGTGTGGTGAGAGACACCCATTATCTGGGGGCACACCTTTTCTGAAATCCTTTCCAGCACCCCACAGGGGTGCTCTCTTGGTCCTGACACCGGCTTTATCTTACTCTGTTGTCCTTTTTCTTACTTTGGTTTCTGGAATGCCCCTCACTAGGGCCCCAGCTCTTTCAGGGCCTATAATTAGGTCAATGTCTGATTCATCTCAATCCCCCAAGTGCCAAGCACATGGCCCAAAACAGAGTCAATGGTAAGTAATGGTTTGTTGAATTAAAAAAAAAAAAAAAAAAAAAAAAAGGAAAAGAAGCCAGAGAGCCCTGAATGGAATGTTCAACCCCCAGTGCAGCCCACCTAGATTTGTGTGAGCATCAGCAGGGCGACCAGAGTCCAGAGCCGTGGTGCCTGGGGGCCTTCAGCTTGGTCTCTGCTCAGAAGCAGAGGCAGTTCAGGCCCCGGTCGTCCACCCCATCCCCTGGTCACCATGCCTGTCCTATCTGTGTCCACCCAGATTGGAAACACTGACCTTTCCTTGACCTCTAAATAAACACGCCACCTCACAAGGCACGTGTGTGTGTGTGTGTGCGTGTGTGTATGTGTGGCTGAGTATCTGCTGGGTGTGAGGTGTGCTGACGACCTCAGATGTTGGTGCTCCAGGGGTGACATCCCCTCCGGCTGCCCTTCCCGAGGCTCCTCCCAGCCCCAGGTCCATGCTACCCCTCTCTTCATCCTCAAAGTCTCCACATTTATCTTCTCTCAGATCACCAGACCACATATTCTTACAGCCCTTCCTCTTCAAACTCAAAAAGCCTCCTCCAGGGACAGGAAAATTCCACCATCATTCTCTAAAACATCAAAAATTTAAAAAAAATTCCCTGAGGACAAAGGATGCCAAGCTTTGAGAAACACCCTGCTATTTTCTCCTAGGTGAGAATGGAGAAAGGGGAAGAAACACTTGCACCCTCCCTGGCAAGTCTGTAACCACCACCAACAAAAAAGAAGGCACCAAGCACCTTCCCAGTACATTGCTCTGCAAGCAATTTTCAATGACTGTCTTGAGTCTATATAGCATGTCAGAGCCAAGCCCTGGTGTAGGAGTTGACCTTTGAATGGTGGTCAGTGGCAGAAGAGCTCAGAGCTCACCTGATTGGGTCAGGGATTGTGGGCTCACTGTGTCACGAAAGAGGAATCCCTTCCAATGGGCACCCACCATCAGTATTATTCATAGAACTTTCTAGGCCTATTACTCGAACAACTTTGTGTTATGGTAACAGACTTCTTGGCTTGAACTTGAATAAGTATGATTCCTTGGGAAGAAGTGAGAGAGCAGCCACCGGGTATGTTCGGCGGCGGCTGATAGACACTGCAGCTGCATTCAGTCTGGTTAGCTCATAAAAAGAGGAACCGCCTGTCTCCTCTCTTGGGCACACAGGAAGTCAGCCAGCTCTGCTGCTGCTGGGCCCCTGATAGAGCCTGTGCTCTCCCTGGACCAGAAGCAGCTGCCCTGCAGCTCCAGCCGAGGCCTCCCCACTGCTGCCTCTGCAGGCCCCGCAGGATGGATGGCATCGGGCGTGCCCTGGCCTCCTCCCCGCACCCTTTGTGCCAAGGGGTGGTGGGAGGGAACAGGAAAGCACATGTGTTTCACTCACACACTTGGGCATGGCCATGTTTTGGCTCCACCTGAACAGAACCAGAGAGAAGTACGTGACCAAGTTTATACCTTGGTGACAACGCAACCCTTGGTCAAGGGTCAGAGCTTCAGGGTTGCAGGTGCTGAATGAGATGGACAGGGAGAGCCGGGTCAGGCCAGACAGCAGAGCCTCAGAGGTCCCAGGACACACGGAGCAGGGAGGGCAGAGGTGGAAGAAGAGGCAGAAGGAGAAAGGTGTGACTCCCATGAGCACCGCAGGGAGTGTGTACCCTGCCCCCGGGCCCCACTGTGCAGTGGGGAGAAAGGCCAGGACACCGTGCTGTGCAGGACAGCAAACAGGACGGGGTGTCAGGGGACTCTGGTCTCTGCTCTTTGGCTGATTCGTCCTGGGATCTTTGGTAAGTCTCTTGCCTTCTCTGAGCCTCAGTTTCCCCCATCTATGATAAGCTCTTAGGAATCTTTAGGAGTCCTGAAAAGGAAAGAAGGAAGCAGAGAGGAGAAGCAGGTTGTAAGGAGCCGGGAGCCTCACACCAGCACGCGTTGCCTTCTCCTCTGACCTTTGCTACAGCTGGCAGCCAACAGGAAGGGCCCCTGCAAGTGTCCCATCACCCAGAGCCCCTCGCCAGGGCTCACAGAGCTGTGAACGCTGGCAGTGGACAGTCAGACAGAAGAGTGAGGAGAAGGCTGGCAGACAGATGGCCTCACAAGATGAGCAGCTCAAGCAGACGGCCATGCCCACCCCCCAGCCCCAAGCTCCCCCCAGGGAAACAGGTCCTGCTTGATAACCTGGGAAGTGGGATCCTCTGCCTGTTCCTGGCTAACCTGGTTGTAGCAGTCCCCCTGCTAGGGAGCGTCAGATAATTCAGAGCCCCTTTCTCTGAAGCAGCAGAGCCCAGCGCCACGAGGACCAGAGCCAGGGTCCTTCCCGGAAAGCCCAGCTTCAGCCACCACATTCAGCCTGCCCATGGCGGGGTCACTGCCCAGCGCCTTGGGAGGATTCAGGCCTTCTGAAGGCAGGAAGCCAGGATAAAAACACAGCAGAGAAGGACCCACATCTGCCCCCTTTGAGCAAGAAGCTCAGCCTTCTAACCAGGGTCTCCTTCCCCGCCTCTTTCTAGGACAGGGAGGAGGACATGGCACGGGAATGCACCCACAGGGGGCCTTTGGGACAATGCCTTGCTGACTCAAGCTGCTTGCATATCAGCCTGAATTCACCCCTCCTTTCCTCAATATTTAAGTCCTATTCACCCTTTAGGTCACTGTCGTACCTCTTCCAGGAAGCCTTCCCGGCCTACATTAGCTCACAGGAGTGTCGCTCACCCTTATCATACTCCTGTTAATCTTGCGCTTAATTTTCCTCCTATCATCTTATGCTTGCTCCATTTTTCTCTGTACCTAACATGGGCTATAGCCCAATACTAATTATAGTCCACTGCAGAAGGGGTGCATTGGAAGCCACCAACATTTAAGAAGTACCCTCTGTTTTCTTCATGTTAGCAAAGGCTCACGATTGGCCATTTGTAGTCTGATGTCTTCATTTTACAGATGGGGAAACTCAGGCTCAAAGTGAGGACATGCTCTACCTGAGGTCACATAGTGAGTCAGTGGTGGGGCTGGCCCTGGAATCCATATCACTGTAACTTCAATCTCACAGCTAATTTTGAGTCTTTTCTGGAACCTCCTTGACGGATGGTCTTCCCTGCATGGATGCCTCTAGTTCCTAGGAGCTCAGCCCTACATTTCTTCTACCCAGAAAAAAATCTGTTTCACTGTAACGCCTCCCATTGATCCAATTTTGCCACTCATTCACTTGTTTGATCTCTCATTCATTCATTCATTCAAACACTTCTTGATCACTTGCCTTGTGCCAGGTGAGTTAAACAAGTGTGACTTGCCTCTCAGAGCAGGGACAGCTGCATAGAGCATTAAATGCTTGGTGTGAAACTCTGAGCTCCAGGAGGGTGGGAACCACTTCTGTGTTCTCTTCAGGGCCAACCACAGTGAGTAGCACTGCAAAGGTGCCAATAAATATTTAAGGAATACAAAAGAAAGAGTGGATGACACTGATATGAAACAGGGAAAGTATTGTTCAGGGTATGATGGTAACAGAGAGCAGCTAGTTCTGCTTGGGTTGGGGGGAGGAACAGTCAAGGTGGGCTTTGAATTAGACCAGAGAAAGGATGGGGTTTCAGCAGACAGGGGAGGTGAGGACAGACCACCTCTGTACAACACCACAAAGAACAGGCTACATCTGGCCCCACTAAACCTTCTTGTAGCGCCATCATAGGGCAGGAATGGGGAGTAGGAGGAACTGAGGCAAGTAGGGACAGCTGGACCATGAAGGGCCTTGAACCCTAAGCTAAGGGACCTGGACTTGGCCCTGAGGCAGCGGAGGATTCTCTGAGTGCCAGAATCACAGCAGTGCTTTGCAAAGATCACTCTAGTGACTAACAGTGCAGGGAATGAATCCACCAGCTCACATGGGGACCTGTTGGGAAGCCGGTGCAATTGTCCAGGTGAGAGACGATTACAGGGCAGCCAAAAGACCAATCATTTCCTAGCTGAGTGGTAACTGGGCATTCCAAACACTATCCTAGGGGCATCAGTGTCCCCCACCATAATTTCCTCCCTGCGATGCTGGCTTGCCCTGCGTGAGCAGCTTAAGCAGCTTACAGCTAATCCTCTGTCGGCCCCCAGGTCCTCCTCACCACACCTCCATGGTCAACCCCTTGGTGGGTAGAGCTGTGGTTCTGCATGAGGACTCTGATATCTCCTTTCTTGACCCTTCTCTGGGCCACCATCAGGCCCCTGAGCTTTCTCAACACCAAGATGGCCTCCATGGCTCTCAGGCCCAAATTGATTAATCATCACTTTAGTTTAGCTATCAGCTCTGCTGCAATTGGCATATTTATTCCTAATCAGCTTTTAAAAACGGCACCATTCAAAGGTGCTTAACCACATTATTTAATTCTCAGCCTGTATTGCTATTGATTTCAAATATTCTCCTCAAGATATGGCTCATCTTCTACAAGGCCACCATCACCCTGATACCAAAACCAGACAAAGATGTCACAAAGAAAGAAAACTACAGGCCAATATCACTGATGAACATATATACAAAAATCCTCAACAAAATACTAGCAAACAGAATCCAACAGCACATTGAAAGGATCCTACACCATGATCAAGTGGGATTTATTCCAGGACTGCAAGGATTCTTCAATACATGCAAATCAATCAATGTGATACACCATATTAACAAACTGAAGGTGAAAAACCATATGAACATCTCAATAGATGCAGAGAAAGCTTTCAACAAAATTCAACAACCATTTATGATAAAAACTCTCCAGAAAGTAGGCATAGAGGGAACTTTCCTCAACATAATAAAGGCCATATATGACAAACCCACAACAAACATTGTCCTCAATTGTGAAAAACTGAAACCATTTTCACTAAGATCAGGAACAAAACAAGGTTGCCCACTCTCACCACTCTTATTCAACATAGTTTTGGAAGTTTTAGCCACAGCAATCAGAGAAGAAAAAGAAATAAAAGGAATCCACATCGGAAAAGAAGAAGTAAAGCTGTCACTGTTTGCAGATGACATGATACTATACATAGAGAATTCTAAAGATGCTACCAGAAAACTTCTAGAGCTAATCAATGAATTTGGTAAAGTAACAGATACAAAATTAATGCACAGAAATCTCTGGCATTCTTATACACTAATGATGAAACATCTGAAAGCGAAATTAAGAAAACACTCCCATTTACCATTGCAACAAAAAGAATAAAATATCTAGGAATAAACCTACCTAAGGAGACAAAAGACCTGTATGCAGAAAACTATAAGACACTGATGAAAGAAATTAAAGATGATACAAATAGATGGAGAGATATACCATGTTCTTGGATTGGAAGAATCAACATTGTGAAAATGACTCTACTACCCAAAGTAATCTACAGAGTCAATGCAATCCCTGTTAAACTACCACTGGCATTTTTCACAGAACTAGAACAAAAAATTTCACAATTTGTATGGAAACACAAAAGACCCCGAATAGCCAAAGCAATCTTGAGAACGAAAAATGGAGCTGGAGGAATCAGTCTCCCCGACTTCAGACTATACTACAAAGCTACAGTAATCAAGACTGGCACAAAAACAGAAATATAGATCAATGGAATAGGATATAAATCCCAGAGATAAACCCACGCACATATGGTCACCTTATCTTTCATAAAGGAGGCAAGAATCTATAATGGAGAAAAGACAGCCTCTTCAATAAGTGGTGCTGGGAAAACTGGACAGCTACATGTAAAAGTATGAAATTAGAACAGTCCCTAACACCATACACAAAAATAAACTCAAAATGGATTAAAGACCTAAATGTAAGGCCAGACACCATCAAACTCTTAGAGGAAAACATAGGCAGAACACTCTATGACATAAATCACAGCAAGATCCTTTTTGACCCACCTCCTAGAGAAATGAAATAAAAACAAAAATAAAGAAATGGGACCTAATGAAACTTAAAAGCTTTTGAACAGCAAAGGAAACCATAAACAAGACCAAAAGACAACCCTCAGAATGGGAGAAAATATTTGCAAATGAAGCAACTGACAAAGGATTAATCTCCAAAATTTACAAGCAGCTCATGCAGCTCAATAACAAAAAAAAAAACAAACAACCCAGGCTTCCCTGGTGGCACTGTGGTTGAGAGTCCACCGGCTGATGCAGGGGACGTGGGTTCATGCCCCGGTCCGGGAAGATCCCACATGCCGTGGAGTGGGTATGCCCGTGAGCCATGGCTGCTGAGCCTGCGCATCCAGAGCCTGTGCTCCTCAACGGGAGAGGCCACAACAGTGAGAGGCCTGCGTACCGCAAAAAACAAAAAAAAACAAACAACAAAAAAAACAAACAACCCAATCCAAAAATGGGCAGAAGACCTAAATAGACATTTCTCCAAAGAAGATACACAGATTGCCAACAAACACATGAAAGAATGCTCAACATCATTAATCATTAGAGAAATGCGAATCAAAACTACAATGAGATATCATCTCACACCAGTCAGAATGGCCATAATCAAAAAATCCAGAAACAAACAAACAAACAAAAAAGGGGCTTCCCTGGTGGTGCAGTGGTTGAGAATCCGCCTGCCGATGCAGGGCACACGGGTTCGTGCCCAGGTCCAGGAAGATCTCACATCCTGCAGAGCGGCTGGGCCCGTGAACCATGGCTGCTGAGCCTGCGCGTCCGTAGCCTGTGCTCCACAACGGGAGAGGCCACAACAGTGAGAGGCCCACGTACCGCAAAAAAAAAACAAAAAAAAAATCTAGAAACAATAAATGCTGGAGAGGGTGTGGAGAAAAGGGAACACTCTTGCACTGTTGGTGGGAATGTAAATTGATACAGCCACTATGGAGGTTCCTTAAAAAACTACACATAGAACTACAATATGACCCAGCAATCCCACTACTGGGTATATACCCTGAGAAAACCATAATTCAAAAAGAGTCATGTACCAAAATGTTCATTGCAACAATAGCCAGGACATGGAAGCAACCTAAGTGTCCATCCACAGATGAACAGATAAAGATGTGGCACATATATACAATGGAATATTACTCAGCCATAAAAAGCAATGAAATTGAGTTATTTGTAGTGAGGTGGATGGACCTAGAGTCTGTCATACAGAGTGAAGTAAGTCAGAAAGAGAAAAACAAATACCGTATGCTAACACATATATATGGAATCTAAGAAAAAAAAAAAAAAGATCATGAACCTAGGGGTAAGACGGGAATAAAGACACAGACCTACTAGAGCATGGACTTGAGGATATAGGGAGGGGGAAGGGTAAGCTGTGACAAAGTGAGAGAGTGGCATGGACATATATACACTACCAAATGTAAAATAGATAGCTGGTGGGAAGTAGCCACATAGCACAGGGAGATCAGCTAGGCGGTTTGTGACCACCTAGAGGGGTGGGATAGGGAGGGTGGGAGGGAGACCCAAGAGGGAAGAGATATGGGAACATATGTATATGTATAACTGATTCACTTTGTTATAAAGCAGAAACTAACACACCATTGTAAAGCAATTATACTCCAATAAAGATGTTAAAAAAAATAAACTATATCTTAACTGTCTCAAAAAAAAAGATATGGCTCATCATTCAATGCAGAAGTCTGTTTATATAATAATCTTATCTGGTTACTAAAATCTGTGAAATCTCTTCAATTGCCTCTAATGCAAGATCGGAGGCTGGTTGCTAAATGAGTCAATCTAACTTTAATTTGGTTTATTTACAGTACATGTTTTAATGCTCCGCATTCCTGTCTTTTGCAGTGACACTGCAAATAAAGGCAAATATAGGCAGAGAGAGAGGTCTGTGCTTTTCTCAGTCTGCGGGACTCGAGGCAGCCTGACTGAGTGCCCTGAAACAGAGCTCTCTGCCTCTGCCGGCCAGTAGAGAACCTGCAGTGGTCTTCAAATGCCAACAGCAGCAGTACACAGGAGGGCACTCACCTGATGAGGCAAGTCCCTGCTCTTGATCACTAAAGATCAGCAGGTGGCCTGACATCACGGAGCTTCAGTGTCCCATCTGTGAAATGGGGATAATATAACATGCTTCCAGGTATCCTGGGATGGTCCTGGGAGGAACATCCGAGGCTATAAAGTTAAAATGCATGTGGTAGGTATTCCGTACGTAAGATTTCCCAGCTCCTGCACCAGTCTCCTGTCCCTGTGCATCAGCCCCCTCCCCGTGTTGGTTTGCTCCTGGACCAAACAGCCGCCGCACCTGCTCTGTGTCACAGCACTTCTCCCTCCTCCCTTTGCTTCGTACCCACTGCTGGGTGACAACTGCTTTCTGTGTCTCTTTGATGAAATGCTAAGGGAGAAAATGTGATTGAGCCCTTGTGTCACTAGTTGCTGGCAGCCTGATCCCTGGTCCGGGCACCTGTGGCCAAGGAGCAGCAGCCAGGATCAGTGGTAGAGGACCTGGCCGTGCCTCCTCTGCAGAGCCTGGAATACGCCAGATGCTAGGCTGTGCAACTTTAGGCCCCCCTCACCTTGCTACAGAGACACACGCACAAGCAATTCAAATGACACAGCATGGCAAGGTGATGTTGTCGGGCTGCAGGAGGAGGCGTGGGATGTTAAATGAACCCAACACTCTTTTCTGTTTTTCTGCCTGCTAAAGATGTGAGAGGAATGGGAGCCCCAGCCGTCCCCAGGCCTCTCCTTTGCTGAGACAGAGCTCAGGGGCCCCCTGCCTGCAGCAGGCGGTTCCCATCTTGCCCCAGGACACGGCAGCTTTCTCTTGGTCAGGTGTGAAAGCTGCCATTTCATGCTCATCTTCCCCAATTAACAACAGCTGGTCCCCTATAAAACCAACTGGTGAGATGGTTTGTTATTGGAAGACAATGCAACATCATTAGGCATTAATGGCTCCAGCCTCGTTTCCTGGCCCAAGTTCCCAGGGTTAATGTGGCGAGATGTCGGCCCTCACCCTGCAGAGCTACTCACTCCAATTTGCAAGCACCTTCTTCAAGCTTCATTTTCTGAATCAGGGACTAGGAGATGGAGGGAAAGTGGAGGAGGGTTCTGGATTTCCTGGAAGGGAAGTTGTTCAGGAAGTGGTGAATATATCACTTAGAAGAAAGAGACCCTCGGTGCTTCTGGCTTGAAAGTTAAGAGGGAAATCATGGACTGTGTTCAGACAAGATCCCTTTCACTGGCAATTTAAAGGCTTGACTGGGAGAGATGATCTTGGGAAGGCCGGGACCTAGAAATCACGCATAGTGAATAACTTCACTACATTTAATTCAAACTGGCCTCCTATTGTGGAAATGTCATCACAGGTTTGTGCATTCCTGTGACTTAAAACCAAAGCCTTAGTCTACATAGTCCCCTCAATCTTACTAATAGTAACCAATATGGTTCCACAAGGAAATCTCCCTTTCAGTAAGCAAATCACAAATCTCCACAATATTCAATCATTCATTCACTCAGCAAACATTAAGCGACCACTTATTTTATCTATCTATCTATCTATCTTCTAGGCTCTATTGACAAAAACACCTGCCACTCCCAACAAATGTAGTTCGACCAGATGCATCTCATGGATCTTTATTAAAAGGAAAAATTTCTATTTATCCTTCATTCCTTCCTTTCTTCCTTTTCTTCTTTCCTCCTTCCTTCCACAAAAGGATTATACTTAAACAATCATACTTAATGTAGACTTAAGATTTGGTTTCTGTGCTAAAGGACCAAGGAACTTACATGCTCATAGTGACAACATGGCACCCCCCACCAAGAGGAAGCCCAAAGCCCAGTCAAGGAGCCCGTGGTGCTGCCAGCAACCAGCTGTTCCAGCATGAGGTCTAGACAGGAGCCTTGGGCTGAGTTCATATGTCTCATTCCATCTATGTCTGTCCCCCGACCCTCCGTTGTCCACCCTTGATGTTTAGACAAATGGATCGTATCTCAACTCCGCTGAGAGAAACCAGCAAGTAGATGTGGAATCCATCCCGGACAGCGCTTAATTTGGAGAGGAGCATCCCTAGAGCCAGCCTAGTGTGGCAACACCATTCCACCCCAAAGAGAAGATAAAACCTGGGGAACCACACCAAGAGCCACTGGATGCACCTCCTGGAAAGTGCATGGAGTGAAGTCTCAGCCCATCAGGGTTTTGTGTTAACGAAGGAGGACGAACGTGCTCATACACCCTGGATAAGGATTAGATTAAAAGGATTCACTGTCTGTTCCACTTGTTCGGCACTTAATCACCTAGTGCCCTGAGCACTCACTTTCACTTCCATGTCATTTTCAAATTTTTCCTAGGAAGAAGTCTTAACCTCTGTATATGTGCTCCCAGAGGAAAAAAATAGAGACCTACCTATATTCACTTTGTTCTGAAACCAAAATTAGGGCATAAATTCTGGGAAAGGATTATTGCACCCCTTCTAGGAATTCCCTTGCTGAGAAGCAATCTGGAAAATTCAGTAGTATAAATACCAAAATTTGGGGTATTTGGGAAAGTCGAGTGACTTAATGGAGACTTGGGACATCTTCCCAGCTTTACTACTTGAGAACTTACTGTGCGACCACGGGAAAGCATCCCCCCATCTCTGGTCATAGAGTTCCTGTCTGAAGGTGCACCGTTCTGGAGACTAGAAGGTAGATGGTTGCCGGAGTCATAATTCACCGACCCTCTCCACCTCCAGCATCTCACACATGAGTCCAAGTCCAGCAGAGAGCTGGGCACCCAGAGTCCCTCAGCAAGGAAGTCTTGAATGAATGAAAAACATTTTACAAGGGGGAGACATGCTCCAAATGGGCCACCCCCAAGTTCTTTGCAGTAGGACTTTTGGAAAATCTCTCTAGATGCGGCTTCATCTGGATGCTGATTTCCTGCAAACCAGCTGACCTGTATTTACAGGATCCACATTTGTTTTGGAAAATATCCAAATGTCCACTTAACTGGGCTGGAAGCCAGCATAATCTTCCTATATTGTTTGTAACCACGAGATTAATGGTGGGCCTTGCTCTGAACCTTCTGGTTACATCATTCACCTGGGGCTGTCTCTTCAATGCAGATAAAAATAATGGATTGGTGTCACTGTGGCCATCCTCCTGCTGTTTTAGGAGCCTCAGCCTCTGCAGGGAGGCAATGTGGGCACCACTTTGGAGACAGACTGGGATGAGTGCCAAGATGAGTTCCAAACCCTCAATCTCTGTCTCTCTATCTATCTATCTATCTTGCACCAGCTGTATGATCTTGGGCGAGTCACCTAATCTCTCTGAAACCTTAGTTTCCTCGTACATAAAGGTCATATCACTTACTTCACACAGTTATGGTAAGGACTAAACAAAAGAAGTATTCCATAAATGCTGGTGTTCTGTCCATTGATATTCACATTCACTCACACATATTTCTGCTACCAATGGAAAGACAGTCCCGCAGTTCATTTGAAGTTACAATAGGAAGTGTGTTACAACTCAACAACAACAAAACCAAACCCATTACAGAACAGGCAAAGGACTTGAATAGACATTTCTGCAAAGAAGATATACAAATGGACAATAAGCACATACAAAGACACTCGACTTCACTAATCTTTAGGGAAATGCAAATCGAAACCCCAGTGAGATACCATTTCACACCCATTAGGTACTGAAAAACAAAACAAAACAGAAATAATAAGTGCTGGTGAGGATGTGGAAAGACGGGAACACTTGTGGGCTGCTTATGGGAATGTAAAATGGTGCAGCTGCTTTGAATATGGTGGCTCCTCAAAAAAAATTACACAGAATTACCACATGATCCAGCAAGTCCATTTATGGTTATATATCCAAAATAAGTAAAAGCAGAGATTCTAATAGCTATTCATACATCTGTGTTCAGAGCAGCACTATTAAAAATAGCTAAAAGGTAGAAATAACCCAAGTGTCCATTGACAGATGAATGGATAAACAAAAGGTAGTACACACATACACTGGCATATTATTCAGTCTTTATAAAAAAGAAAGTCCTGACACATGCTATAACAGGGATAAAACTTAAAGACATTATGCTAAGTGAAATAAACCAGTAAGAAAAGGACAAATACTGTATGATTCCACTCACATGAAATACTTAGAGAAGTCAAATTCATAAAGATAGAAAGTAGAGAAGTGACTGCCAGGGGTTGGGGGAGGGGAGAAATAGGGTATTAAGTGTTTAGTGGGGACAGAGTTTCAGTTTAGGAAGATGAAAAAGTTCTGGAGGTGGATGGTGGTGACGGTTGCACAGCAATGTGAATGTACTTAATGCCACTGAACTGGGCACTTGAAAATAATCAAAATGGTAAGTTTTATGTTATAAATATTTTACCATACTAAAAAATTCTAAAAAAAGTAGGACATGAGTTATTTCTAACACAGAAATCAAGTTCCTCCAGGGTTTTAATTTCCAAAGGGGCTTCAACATTCCCTGGATTATCTTTATTCTCTATGATGATGATGATTAGTGGTGATGATCTTAACCATAACTATTTTACAGTTTTTTGAACCACACCGGATACCGTCTCATGTCTTGCTCATAGCGGAAACACCCTTATTTTAATAGATCAAGAAATCAAGGCTCCCAAAGGGCTCACTCCAAGGTGAGGACCCCAAGGTCACCCTGCTGTTTGCTTGGTGCAGCCAGAACCATAAGCCCAGCTGGAGGGACGTGGGCTAATGGCCGTGTATGTGGGCAGAGCAGGGGAGCAGGGACTCTTGTCCACTCAAGGCATGTCTCCTTTGGGTGGGATTATCTGGGCTTTTCATGAGGCCTGAGGCCAGGCAGCTCTCAGTAGGCTGGAGGAGCTCTAACTAGAAGCATCTGACCTCTGACAGCCCAGTCCTCCACCAGATGTGGGCCAAGGAGTGGTGTGGAGGGGGTGCGGTTTCTCCAAGGGAGTCATCAGTTCCTTACAAAAGATTATTCCTGACTGAACTGGGGAATCTGGGAAACAGCAGTGACCTGGATGCTCCAGACCGGGTGAGCGGTCTTAGCTCCATCTATATACCTTCCTGTGTGACCTGGGGTAAAGCACTAACCTCTCTGGGCCACTGGCTTCTCTGCACCTGTACCTCTCAGGAGGTTGTTCTCAAAGACTAGGAGTGGACGCAAAGGCCTGTGTGAGTGACAAAGCCTGTGTGTGTGTGAGGGGTGCCTGCTCACTTACTAGAGGGAGGAGGGGCCTGAGGCTGGGGCAGTTTCGCAAGCACAGTTAAAGACTCACGTTCAGCCAGCATTTATGGAACACGTGCCTGGCTTTCTGGCGAATGTGTTTACAAGGGATATTCCACTTACTCCTCACACAGGCTGGTAAGGGGGCCATGTCTGGCCCTGTTTTCCAGGTAAGCCTCGGAGGGGTTAAGAAATGTGCTCAGCGTCACAGAGGTACTGAGCCATGGAGCAAAGATGCTAAGGCAGGTTGGCCTCCTTCACAGTCACTGAGCCACGTGTCTTTCCTCAAGATGTCTTCAGGCCAATAATGGATGCCGGGTGCTGCATGCAAACGTGAAGATGATACAGTCCTGCATTTGGGGGAGTGAGTCTCATCAATAAATAATGCTAGGGTTTCCCTGGTGGCACAGTGGTTGAGAGTCCGCCTGCTGATGCAGGGGGCACGGGTTCGTGCCCCGGTCAGGGAGGATACCACATGTCGCGGAGTGGCTGGGCCTGTGAGCCATGGCCGCTGAGCCTGCGCGTCTGGAGCCTGTGCTCCGCAACGGGAGAGGCCACAACAGTGAGAGGCCCGCATACCGCAAAATAAATAAATAAATAAATAAATAATGCCAATGTACTATGGTGAGTGCTGAGCATTCAGGGTCCCAGAACAAGGGATGTGTACTTGAACTCAGAGGTTCTGGGGGGGATTTCTGGAAAACCTGTACATGAGCTGGGCTAGGAAGGGTGCCTAAGAGTTGTCCAGGCGAGGAAGGATAGAAAGGCATTCCAGACAGAGGTCCATGCATGAGTGACCACAAGGAGGCACAGAACAGCACACTGTGTTTGGAGAAGCAAAAGATGACTGGTCCACCTACAGCTCGGAGCTCAAGGAGGGGCAGAAAACAGAGCTGGAGAAACGGGCAGAGCCCTGGGTATGGCCCAGGGGCTTAGGCTGTATCCTGTGGGTAACAGGGAACTATGGAAAGGTTAAAAGCCAGGAGACCCAGAGTCAGGTTTGCACCCACCCTCATGCACACACTCAGATTGAGAGAAGCCTCCAGTTGCAGCACTGAGGCTGGGGGTAGTGGTGGGCAAGCCATGCGGGAATAGAGTCTGAGGCACTTGTTCAGAGGCTAGTGAATAGTCTTGGCAAGAGCTGAGCTGGTCCAGATCTCAGCCTGCTGTGAATCTGCATCCCAGGTTCCCAGCACAGGGCCAGGTAGCCCTGAGAGATGGTCCAGAGCGGAGGGTGTGTTCCTGAGTCAGCCCGCCTCATCCCGTCTCCAGCAGCCACCAGCTGTGCAGCCTGGGGCACTTATTTCATCTTTCTGTGCCTTGGATTCTTTTGCTCTCAAACAGAGATGACACTAGTACTGCCTGGGGTTGCGGTGAGGACTGGGGAGCAGTGGGCAATGGGAAGGGTGGAGTGCAGTGCCTGGTGTCCTGCATGCGGTCTGCTCCTGAGAAAGGGGACCCTCTTCCCATCACTGTGAAGGCCCCAAACTCCCCCTTACTCGGTGCTCCCTCCCCATCCAAGCCTCAAAGGAGGGGGCGGGCAGTTTAGTATTAAATGGCCTGGATGAAATGCATTCTGCTGGCAATTGCCTTCATTGCCTGCTGTAAAAATACATCTATATTTAAATATGCTGGGATAATTCTTAACTTTTATTAGTACTTAAATATTTTGGCATGTTTATTTCTCCTGGAACAACTATGGAGGTTTCATTGTTTTACTCACAAAAAGGAGACTAAATCTCTTTTGACAGTAAACCCCCTGACAGGTGAATATGGCGCTATCTCCAGGGTGGGTCCCGTTATTGTCTAGCCAGCTCACGGGATGCAGAGGCAGAACGGGGAGGAGGGGACCAACCTCAGAGAGGCCCGGGACATCTTCCTTTGCGCCCTCCCCGTCTGCACTGCGGCTGCCCAGGTTGACCTCATGTTCTCGGGCTCCCCACTGAGTTCAGCCAGTGGGCAGCTCCATCCAGCAGGAGACCCCGCGGAGGGAAGAAGAAGAAGTCGGGGTATTAGACCTCTGGCTTCCTCCCTTTGGGGGCACGGGGGCTCCTGTCCCAGCCCTCGCTGCCTCCCTGCTCTCGTAACTGCTGCCTCCTCCTGTGCCTTCAGACCTGGGGTGCTTAGGGTACCGCAGTCCTACTAGCTGCTGCATGCTTCACTGTGTCCATGCTTTTCCTCCACTCTGGCCACACTTCTGTCAACAGTCCCTTATCAACTCCTCCTCAGTTCACCATTGGAGTGAGCCAAAGGTCTCCTGTGGGGACCCTGGTGGACACGAAGCCCTCAGTAGACCTTTGCCCTGGAGGAAGCACTTTTCATCCAGCATTTTAGTTAATGCTCCTAGCAACCCTGTAAGTGGAGAGGTCAGGGCTGCTCTCCCCAGTTTTCTCATGAAGATACCAAGGCCCAGAGAGGTTGCCCACCCTTCTCAAAGTCACACAGCTTGTAAGCAAAGGAAGCAGAACTGATGACCAAGGCCACTGAGCATAGGCTCCAGAGTCTTCCCACCCCTTCACAGCTGCCAGTGCTGGAAGAGCAATAGAGAAGCACAGAGCAATGGAGAAGCACAGAGGCCGACCCTTCTTCCACCTTGGAGAAGAGCCTGCTCTCACCCGCTATCCAAAGTGCCTGCCAGTTCCCTTCTTTGAACAGGTGGGTGTGCAGGAGGAGGCAAGCACAGCTCAGCGATATGGGGGAGACTGAGAACTGACCCAGTCTCTCTTTTAGCCATGTGACCTTGAGTAAGTTACTCTCTGGGCTTCCATTTCTCATTTGCATCAGGGAGATAATACTTGCTGGGCAAGAATCAGAGCTAAAATGACCACTTCAGCCATAATGTACTAAAAATGAAGGGTTACTGAGCATGCACGGTGTGACTTTTCTAAGCACTTTATGTGTAACGCCCTGTTGAGGCAGCTACTGCTATTGTTATCCCCATTTCACAGATGTGGAAACCCAGGCACAGAAGAGTTAAGTGTATGCTTTCTGCCCCCCACCCCCATCCCAGGGCTGACATTTGAATGCAGGCTATCGGACCCCAGGGCCCACTCTCAATCCTCGCCCAGGAGGAGCTGGAGGGGGCCTTGGGCTGCATCCAGCCCAAGTGACTTGACAGCTGGGGAAGTAAGGTTGGGCAGTGCAAGCACCCTGACCAGTATCACACAGTAACGGGGAGCTGGGCCTCCTGGCCCCAAATCCATGGTCTGTTCCTGTGGACTTAACACAATACAACCGACTAAAGATCAGCATTTGCAATCCCTTTCTCCAGGTGGTCAGTCTCTTCTTCACTCTTCTTCCGTGTGAACAGAGGGACCACTGATCCCTCTGGCACTGGGGGAGGCCCTGGGCCCTCCTGCACACCAGCACTGATGCAGGTGTCTGCCCTCTGAGGGCAGCACTGGGGCCCAGCAGGAGTGTTTTTCTCATGAATAGCTGGGCTGCACTGCCTGGAGGTCGGGACCCCACCTACCCCCATGCAAATACTGACCCCAGGCCTGTTGAGAGCAGGAAGGCCTGACCTGGCCTAGGAAAGGGAGGGAGCTGGGCTTTGAAGCTGAATGGTGTGCTGGTTAAGTTGTGTGTGCCACAAACACTTCAGGCTTCAATGCCCAGCTCTGCTGAGGTCTGGCTGTGTGGCTCTGGGTAATTTACTTCTCCCCTCTGAGCCTCACTTTCCTCACCTGTAAAATGGGTATCCATAACAGCACACGACTTATAGGCAGGTGTGGTATTATAATATCTAACAAGGGGTACACAGGGGCACTGACCCATCAGAACTGGGTCAGTCACAAACACAGGTGCCCTTACCCCAGAGTCACCTAAATCAATCATCAAGAGTCAAGAGAGAAACGCTGGAAACACGTCCCACAGCAGATGCTCCATAAATAGAAGCCATTGTTTTATTTGTAAATTTCAAGAGCTCTGGTCTCCTCCAGGTTGTGATATTTTTGACATTTCAATCGTTTACGGCACAGGGTGGAAATTTCATTACTGCAACTCTAGGTGCGGGGAAAATGCCAAGCACTAGTGGAGAGATTTCATCCAATCCTTAAAACACTGACTGAGCAGGCCCTCTACACGGCACTGGGAGGGAGCAGGGGAGAGGAGAACACAGTAGCCTCTGTTCACAGGCGGACCCAGAGCAGGAGGAGAGCTACACAAATAAGCCGGGACAGAGAGTCAGGAAGCAAGCAAGCCTGGGTGCAGGGACAGGAGGCTAAGCAGGACACTGGGACAAAACATAATCTCTGAGTGCAGACCCTTTTATCTCCCAGCTATGTGATCCTGGGCAAGTCAGTTAACCCACCCACTCCACCTGCACCCACACAGTCCCTGATCTGTTAAGCGGGGATGTTAATATTTATCCCAAAGCCTTGCTGTGGGGACTGACCGAGGTCCTGCCCTGTTGAAGCAGCTGCACGGGTCTCAGCACCATATTCTCCCCGCTTCCTGACACACAGCTGAGCTTACAGAGGAAGGAAACCTCACTCCAGTTCGAGTAGTCTGGAAAGGCTTCATAGAGGAGGTGGTAGGGAGCTTTCTTGAAGGGTGAGAGGAGCTCTGAGGGGTGGAGAAGGCTGAGGAAACAGAGGCGGAGGGACGGAGGGCGTATGGGGCCCGAGGGTACAGAGGAAGAGGGAGGGAGGGCGTATGGGGACCCCAGGCAGCAGGGAAGGCAATGCGACAGCCAGCGCTCCAGGGGTTTTGCTGATCACCCTTGGAAATCCATCGTAATTTGGAGTGGGAGTAATGGCTTCTAGCTAAAGAAGTCAGATTCTCATAATCTGACTCAAGAAGCAAACCCCAATGAAAGCTACCATGAGGCTTCTGCCCAGGAAGCACCAAGGTTAGGAGCTCTGAGTGGGGCTTGGACAGAGGGCTGGGAGGGTGGGGTCGGGGGAGAGGGAAGGCCCCTGGCGGGCTGACCACAGGGCGGTACGTGGACTAGACAGCCATCCTCTCCCGGACAGAGCACTTGGGCAGGGGAGCCTGGCTCCTGCTCAGGCTGGCCTTCTGGGCAAAGGCCCCTTTCCCCCAGCCTAGAAGTTACCAGGAGGAGAAAAGTGGGGAGGCAATGAGGGAAGAAGGAGACCAGGCTCAGGGAGGGAGGTGAAACCTCTTCGTTCTTACCCAGATGGAGCGGTGGGTGTCCTCGAGCTCTCCAGACCAGGTACAGGGCGTCTGGCCCCAGGCCCGGCCGGGTGGGATTGAGCCAGGTCATAGCTGTCTAGGCCTTAGTTCCTATTCTTGAAAATTTGGCTGTGACCCACTCCCGGCTTTCCGTCAGGCATACCTGACACTGCCAAGGGAGACCCCAACTCCCATTATCCAGCCGTTTTAGACAGAGCCGGGGAAAGAGAAGGAAGGAGTCTGAATACTTCTCGTCTCCACGTAGGAGAGCCATTTCAGGCTCCACCTGATTCGTGGGTCCTCTGTCAGAAGGAGGCTGCGTTTAAAGCTAGAGAGAAAGTGGGTTCTGAAGGCCCCATGAGCAGTGCTCCCCCCACTCCCAGCTCCCACGCACTTGCTTCCCAGCTTAGCCATTAGGAGAGAGGCCCCAGCACCCAGCAGCTGCTCTCAGAGTGTGTGCTTGTGATTACCAAATTCTAGGGTGGAATCCAGGAAGGGACCACGCTATGGTCCTCTTCCAGGCCATCCATTTTACAGATGGCAAGACTAAGGCCATCCAGAGCAGCGAAGGCACAGCCAGATGGAGCAGAGCCCAGATGAGAGCTAGGAACGAGGACCCCTCCCTCCCACATCTCTCTGCTCTGGACGGGTTTGTTAGTGGGGTCCCAGAGCTCAGAGATGGACTTCAAGGAATCCATTCTCCTCCCTTCCATCAGATGCAAAATGTCAGATGTCTGTGCATTTTTCTGGAGAGAGGACCTGCAGCTTTTGCTGGATTTTCTGATGGTCTGTATCTTCATACCCCAAAAGTTAACAGCGGGCGCACACTGCTGTATTCAGCTTGTTTCCATCCCTCCACCCGGGGGGGCAGGGAGCCCCTCCCCGTCGGGAGGCAGGTCCTATCTTTAGTCTGGAAGTCTGCTGTCTTTACAGTGACGGCAGGTCCCCCTCCGTGTCTCTGACACGTTTTCGCGGGCCCCAAGCAGGGGTGCTATCTCATGCTTACTCACACATCTTCCTCAAAGCTCATCCCACACAACAGCACTGCTCCCTGGGAACCCTGGGAACTCGGGGTGGAGCTGCCACAGGAGGACACCAGGATGCCAGCTGCCACAGGAGGACACCAGGATGCCATCGCCACATCCGCCTCCCTCCTCATCTTTGCCTGAAATGCTGGGAAAGCTTTGGGATCATCTGGGGTAGCCTTTTCCTTTCATAGAGGGGAAGATGAGGCCCAGAAAAGGGAAGGACCATTCTCACATTCACACCTGTTCTAAAGTTAGAATAAGATTAATAAAATAATGCAGGCCACTAGATTCAGCAGAGGTCCCTCCTCCACCTGGAGGCCCCACGTGGTTTAACTGTGAAGATGAACATTTCAAGGGAAGAGCCAGTATGCGGCAATGAGCAGCTGGCCTGAGCATCTCCTGTGGACCTCAGGCTATGGACTCCTATCATCATGGATGCAGCTGACCTGGAGGACCATGGGAACCACGCACAGATAGGCTCAGTAAACCAGGACTTTATAAAGAACACTAAGGACCCAATTCACTCGCTGACTTATTCGTTCATTCAAACAATTTGTATTAAGTTGTTATAATAGGTTGTATGCCAGGGGCTAGTGAAACAGTGATGACCAAGAGAGACACTGATGTCTTGAGACTCATACCCTCGTAGAATAACAGCATGACTGAGCTTCCACTATAGGAGGAGAGCTATGTGTGGTTCCTTATAGAGTTTACAGATGCATAACCATATTCAGGAACCTCAAGATGACGTACGGTGAGACCTGCTATTAACTTCCAATTTCTTCTCCTCTCTCAGTTGTTGGTGAAACCCTTAACCCTAAGTAGCTGATGAGACCCTTCCGCCCTCCTGTCCTTCCCTCCTTCCTTCAGGGCTTAATATACACCATATGCTAGAGAAGATGCTGGGAATGCAAAAGTGGTTCTAGGAAGGAAGCAGACTAGAAATCATATCATTATAAGGTGACATGACAGTACTTTGGTCATGAGCAAGCCCGGGGTGTTATGGGAGCTCAGAAGAGGGGTCCCCAACTCACACTGGAGCATCTTGGCCGGCTTCTGCAGGAAGTGATGATGGAGCTCCTTCTGACACCTTGCTGAGCAGCTGCTGTGTTCTAGACACTGGGCTGGGGGCTGGGTACAGAGTGGTGAGGACAGGCCAGACCCCTTCCGCATACACCTCTCCTTCTAGAGGTCTGGCCTTGATCACTTGGTCCCAGGTGGATATTTCTGCTTGCATTTTGTAGCTCCTGGTCCCTCCTCTCTACCTCCCTTGTGTCTCTGGCCCATCTGGTCTGGGATGGACTGTCTCATCTGCCTTCAAAAGGCCTCCTTACCCATGGAGGAGGATGCCCATTTTCTGCCCTTAGAACCACTTAGAATTCTGGTCTTCACCTACTGTATTTCTGGTGTTCTAGAATACAATATTCTAGATACCTCCTAGAGCACAGAGCTGAGGAGGACCGTCTACCTGCCTCTGCACATGCCCTGCAGAGGGTTAGTCCCCACTGACCCACTGCACAAGGAATCCTACAGAGCCCACGTGTCCCACACCTCTGTTGCTGACATATTGCAAGGGCAGGTGGAGACCAGGTGTGAGCAAGAGTAACTAAGAAGAGTAACTTCTAGGTCAAATCCAAAGGAAGTGTTTCCTCCACGGTACAGAGATATGTCTCCAACAGTCCTCCCTGTGTCACCTCTTGTTAAAGTGCCCTGAGCTGGTGGTGCTGGGGTCTTAAGTCACGTGGGTTCTACATGCCATTTGTGCAATTCAGAAGTGAAATCAATTGAAACTGTTAAATACAGTTCAGGGATGGAGTGGTTTAAATAATCTAAGCAATATGGCCACTGTACTTAGCAAAACGTATTTGATATTTTTAAATTCAGACTTTTTATTCCAAACCAAATTTCAATGAAAAAAAATGATTAATTTCCCACTTAGTCTCCACATTGTTCAATTGAACAACAGAATCAAAATGAAAATTTGGGTTTTATACCCACAGAGGCAGTGTCTTGTGGTCGAGGTACAAATACTATTCACTGTGAATTTGCTGTGTGACCCTGAGCAAGTCACTCCACCTCTCTGCTCTAGTCTTCTCATCTATAAATTCAAGATATTACCTGACTCATGAGAATGGCAAATGAAATAAGAAAAGTGAGGGTGGTTTTCACATGGTTATCACTTGATCACTTGTTTGGTTGTTTTTTTATTTCCAGCCCTCTTTGAATCACTCAGTACTGGAGGCTGGGATTAAACAAAGCAGAATGCTGCACACATGAGAGGGGTCACTTCTCACTGCCTTAATCTCATAGGAACACCCAGTTTCCAAGAAATGAGAAATGGTTTCCCCTAGAGGAGGCCCACTGGGAGGCAGAGGAAGTGTCTACACTTCAGGCTTAAGATTTCTACACTCCAGTAGAAACGTAATTTTCGAGGGCCCGGAGATTGTTCCTAGGTTTGGGATGAAAGGGATGATAGGCAGGTTTACCTTCAAAAGGCAACGCTGGCTTCTGTGGCTTCCTCATTCCATCTGGAGCCATTGCTTTGAATTATACATGAGGCGCTTGCAGGAGCTGTGATGATTTTTCAAATATTTCTCTAATTGATGAGAAGGGCTTTGATAAATTGCTGTAGAACCAGGAGCATCTGATCACAAGGAATTCTGTCTTGTTCCTCCTTGACAGATGTTTATTTGACTTAAAGGGAGTGCAGGGTCCAAAGGAAATACTTTCCTCTCCTGGAACTTTTATTCTATTGAGGGAAAATAATTCTACGAAATTCTATGGTTTTGTTTTAAAATCCCAACAAGGGGAGTTCTCCAAGGTCTGAAGTCTTGTGCCTGCCATGTTCAGATGAAGGGCTTGAGGGCAGGGAGTGGAAGGGCAGTTAGGGTTAGGGTTAGGTGCATGAAGAGAAACCTATACACCAATATCCCTCATGAACATGTAAATATAATCAACAAAATATTATCAAATCAAATCCAGCAATATATATTAAAAAATAATACACCACAACCAAATGGGGTGTATCTCAGGAATGCAAGATTAGTTCAATTTTTGAAAACTATTCAACACAAGCTATAGTATTAATAGATTAAGTAATTAAAGGCACACAATCATATCAATTGATGCAGGAAAAAATTAGCAAAATTCAATGTACATTTGTGACAAAAATTTCAGCAAACTATGATTATAGGAGAGCTTCCTTAACTTGATTTAGAGTATCTACAACAATTTCATGGCTAACGTCACACTTAATAATAAAGGACTGAATGTTTTCCCCTTAAAACAGAGAACAAGGCAAAGTTATTCACTTTCACAGCTGCTATTCAACATCATAGTAGAAGTCCCAGTGCAATATGGCAAGAAAAAGAAATAAAAAGCATATGGATTATAAAGGAAGAAATAAAACTATCCCTATTCACAGGCAATATGACCACAGAAAATCCCAAAAGATTTAAAAACAAAAACAGAAACAAACCTTATTATTGAGTTTAGCAAGGTTGCAGGGCATAAAGTCAACATGAAAAAAAAATCCATCATATTTTTATTTGCTGGCAATAAACACTTGGAAGCTAAAATTTTAAAAACCAATATGATGTACAAAAAGTCCCCCCAGATTAAATACTTAGCTATGAATCTAAGAACACATGTTCAGGACTTGCATGATAAAAACTCCAAAATGCTTATGAAAGCAATAACACCTAAGTGGAGAGACTTACTGTATTCCTGGATTGGAAGACTCAATATAGTTAAGATGTCAATTCTCCCCATTGTTCTATAGATTTAGTGTACTTCCAATCAAAATCCCAGCAGAATGTTTTTATAGCAATGGACAAGCTGATTTTAAAATTTATAGAAGAAGGAACCAGAATTAGAATAGCCATAACAGTTTTGAAAAAATAAATAAATTTGGAGAACTGACACTACTCAATTTTAAAGCTCTAGTAATCAAAACTGCAGGACATTGGTGAAGGGACAGACATGTAGATCAGTAAAAACAGAATAAATAATGCAGAAATAGACACAAATATGACCAATTGAATTTTATAAATTCAATAGAGATAGCATTATCTTTTCAAGAAATGGCAGTGGAACAATGGGACATCCATTGCAAAACAAAAAAACAACCTCACACATTCTTTATATAAAATAGATCATAGCTCTAAATGCAAAATGATTATACTTTTAGAAAGTAACAGAAGAGAAAATCTTCATGACCTTGAGTCAGGCACAGAGTTCTTAGCTATGACATCAAAAGTATCATTGATAAAAGAAACAAATTGATAAATTGGCCTTCATCAAAATTAAAACCTTTTTCCCTATGAAAGACACTGTTAAGAAAATGAAAAGATGGACTTCCCTGGTGGTCCAGTGGTTAAGACTCCGTGCTTCCACTGCAGGGGGCACAGGTTTGATCCCTGGTCAGGGAAGTTCCACACGCCACATGGTGTGGCCAAAAAAAGAAAGAAAGAAAATGAAAAGACTGGGAGAAAATATTCGTAAACCACATATCTGACAAAGGACTCGTATCCAGAATATACAAATAACTCTCAAAGCTCAACAGAAGGAACATAAACAAGCCCATAAAAAATTGGGCAAGCAACTGAGACAGACACTTCCCCAAAGAAGACACACAGATGGCAAATAACTCCATGAAATTCAAAATAAAATAAAAACCCAAGGTACCATTAGAATCTGTTAGAATGGCAACAACAAAAAGCAAACAAAGTCCCACAAATGCTGGTGAGTATATGGAGCAACTGGAACTCTATAATTGCTGGAGAGAATGCAAAAAGGAACAGTCATTCTGGAAAACAGTTTGGCAGTTTCTTATAAAGTTAAACATACACATACCATATAACCCAACAATCAATCCCATTCCTGGGCATTTACTCAAGAGACATAAAAACGTGTTCATGCAAATAGCGCTCCATTTATAATTGCCCAAACTGGAAACAACCTAAATGTCCTTCAGTGGGTGAATGGATAAACGACTGTGGTCCATTCAAACACTGGAATACTAACTACTCAGCAATTAAAAAAAAAAAAGAAGGGTCTTTTAATGCATGTCACAACATGAGTGCATTTCAAAGGCATTATGCTGAGTGAAAAGCCACCTCATAAGGCTACATATTGTCTGATTCCACTTATATGACATTCTGGAAAAGGCAGACTATAGGGATGGTGAACAGATCAGTGGTCACATGGGATACAGGTGGTGGAAGCGCTGAAAAAAAGCAGCAGCACAAGGAATTTGGTGGGGGGAGTGATAGAACTGTTCTGTATCTTAATTGCGATGGTGGTTACATAAATCTATACTCATATAACTATATTCACACACACACACACACACACACACACACACACACACACACACACAGCAGTATCCTCCACCAGTCTATGATGGTCACATTAGCTCCATTTTTATCCAGCCCTTCCAGGAAGGTCTCCTTCCAAGGGACTCCTTGTCCCAAAGGCTCCATGAAGAACTCTCAGCACAGCCACTGTTCCCAAAGCCCACCTATCAAAGCTGCCCAGGGGGAAGTCTTCCTGTGCTTGCCTGGAATCTGGCACTACCTTCTGCCCTCGGCACTGCCACCTGCACTGCCAAGCACCCAGCGACCAGGCAAGTCGGCCAGTACTGAGGCGCCACGTTCGGCTATGGCCTTCTTAAGCCCCTGTGCAGCAGGAGAAAATGTATTATTTTGTGCTAAAGGGAAAAAGATATCTATCCCATTTTCTGAATCACACTTTCATAGAGATGTTGCAAAGTGCTCCCAAGTTATGAAAATTTTGGTAGAAATAGCTCATGCATTTTTACTTCCACTCACAGCTGATCCCCTACCCCCATTTTTTTCACCCCCTTCCTCAAGACGCTGGGCTGAGCTGAGTGGGAGACCCCAAGTGGTACTCAGACTCAGATCTCCCTCTAGCCCCTGACGTTCCCTCTTCCCTTAGGGTGAGAGGGATCCCAGGAGACAGAGGGTCCCCCAAAGCCGTGCATGCCCTAATCACTGGAACTTGTGAATGGGTTACATTACACAGCAAAAAGGACTTTGCAGGTGTAATTAAGGTTATGGACTTAAAGCAGGGAAAGTATCTGAATTACTTGGGTGGGCCTGATCTAATCACATGAGCCCTGAAATGCAGAAAACTTTCGCGAGTGGAGACAGAAGAACTGAGGCAGAAGAAGTCAAAGGGATTGGAGCATGAAAAGGACTCGCTGTACCATTGCTGGATGTGAAGACAGAGAGGGCAACAGGACGAGGAATGCAGGGGCTCTCAACAGGCTGAGAGAGGTTCCCACACCCCCAGGAGGGAACCGGAGCTCAGTGGTGCAGCCACAAAGGACAGAACTCGGCCAACGACCCGGATAAGCCTGGGAGCAGAGTCTCCCCCAGCACCTCCAGAG
This sequence comes from Kogia breviceps, assembly GCF_026419965.1. Taxonomy (NCBI): domain Eukaryota; kingdom Metazoa; phylum Chordata; class Mammalia; order Artiodactyla; family Physeteridae; genus Kogia; species Kogia breviceps. Next base: position 55,920,423 of record NC_081311.1, read on the forward strand.
AAGAGCCCTGGCCATTCGACACTTTGACCTTGGCCTTGTGAGACCTGGAGCAGAGAAACCAGCCCAGCTCACCCAGACTTCTGACACACAGAACTGTGAACTAATAAACTCGTGTTGTTTCGAGCCCCTCAGCTGTGGTCGTTTTTATGACAGCGATAGAAAACAATTGCAGTCATCATGCAAATAAACCCCTGGCAGGCCCTTCCAACACACGAGCCCAGGGCCCTGGAGTCAACCTGGAGGCCCTCTGTAGTGTCTGCTGTCTCTTCTCCGTGCTTCATCTCCTCTTCCAGCAGCCTCTGTCCCCAGCACACAAGGGGGGCTGACAGATACCTCACTGAATCAGCCACAAAGGGACTCTCACAGAGCCCCAGAATTCTTTAATTTGAACACGTACATTCTAGCTCCTCCTTCACAAGCCCGCCCCAGATACAGCGTGGTTCATGGCTTCAAACTGAGGCAACCACACAAGCTCCCTGTCAGTCTCCTTTCAGTCCCTTCTCGAATGCAGGCAGATTGTAAATGATGACCAAGGAGAGGTGAGGCAGGCCTAACCTACTTCCTCTGACACCAGGAGCCAGCCCCGTCCCTTCCCTGGTTCAGTTTTCCTCTGCTGGAACATGAGGGGGAGGCCCAGATGGGCCCCAAGTTCCTCCCAGACTTAGGGATCTAGAAATAGAAGACACCCCACCCCCACCGTCACCACTACCAGTCTGTGTTGGCTCCTGAAAAGGAAACACTGGCTCAGCCGTGAAGTGGCAAGGATCCCACTCCAACAGGAGCCCTTCCGAAACAGAAGTCAGGAATGGAATATCCCAGGACATTCTTGGTATCTATTCAGTGTTACAGGTTGCATCATGTCCCCCCAGATATGTAATGGAGTACTAACCCCTGGTATCTGTGAATGTGACCTCACTTGGAAAAGGGTCTTTGCAGAGATAATCAAGTCAAGGTAAGGTTATTAGGGTGGGGCCCAAATCCAGTATGGTTTGTGTCCTTATAAGAAAGGAAAAGACAGAGACACAGGGAGAAGATGACCATGTGACGGCAGAGGCAGAAATTGGAGTGATGCCTCTACAATCCAAGGAACCCCAAGGATTGACAGCCACCACCTCCGGAAGTTAACAAGAGGCAAGGAAAGATTCTCCCCTACAGGCGTCAGTAGGAGCATGGACCTGCCGACATCTGGATTTTGGACTTCTCACCTCCAGAACTGTGAGAGAATGAATTTTTGTTGTTTTAAGTCACTTAATTTGTTGTACTTTGTTACAGTGTCCCTAATAAACTAATGCATCCAGTTGACCAATAAATATTTATCGAAACACGTGTCAGGCACTGGCCTAGGCACTGCGGACAGAGAAGGAACCCAAACAGATGAAAGTTTCTGTCCCTGTGACATTTTCATTGAATTATTGTTTAGAGGGAACAAGGAATTTGTCAAAAAGGTGTGATGAGGAGTTTAGATAGTGCCCGTAGCCTTCTTGATTTATTTGGAATGGGCTGTGCTGTGCTATTTTCTGGTCATTTTCCAGACACAATCACAGAATTTTAGAGATGGAAGGGACCTTTGCATTTCTCTAAAGTCATGATTTCTCCAGTCTGGGAACTTAAGTTTAGAGAGATGAGGTGCTGGGTCCAAACTGACATCCAAGTTGGGGTGATGCATGCCCAGGGCTCCAGTCCGTGTGGGTCTTGGGCTGGGGATGAGGTTTACATGGACCACGGATTGGTGGGGTTCTGGGAATGGGGTTTTCTGGGACCCAATGTTGGGGACCCCTATGGTGCCGTGAGTTGGGGGCTTGCTGAGACAACCAGGAGGTTCTTCGGTGGTGAGAGTGTTCCCACCACTTCGTCCCAGGTCTCTTGCTGTTTAGGACTAAAGGGACGTGGGGCAGGAAGGGAATGGGTTAGGGTGACATTGGTCGGAGTCCTAACAGCGGCTTAGAGCAAATGAGTTGAAGTGAAATCCTGGTGCCTGCCAGGTATTTCCTGTGCTGGACACCACAGCCCTACTATGAGAGGCGAAAGGCGCCAGGGACCCTCGGCCACAGGGAAAAGGTCTGGGGAAGGTGAGGTCATGGGGAACAGTCTCATTACCCCAGCTGAGACCCAGCCTGGCTATTGGGCTGAGAAACCAGCAGGGACAAGCAGGCAGGGATTAGTGGTGAAGCTCAGCCAGAGAACCATTGCCAGTGGCATGACCTTGGGAAAATTAAGTCATCTCTCTGAGCTTCCACTTTCTTCATTTGCAAAATGGATATACATATGACTAATACTTTCCTCCAGGAGCTGCTGGGAGGATTAAGTGGGATGGTCAATATAACTAGTTAGCTGCCACGGTGGGGAGTGGCGGACGGGACCCCCATAGGAATGGCCCACAATGCAGTGCAGGGAGAAGCAGGAAGGGACTGAGGGGCGAGGGAAGAGAGACAATGCCCAAACTGAGGCCAAGGGTGTGCCGTCAGCCCCCTCCCCTCCCTGTGAGCGTCATCATGCAGGACCGGTGCCAGAGCAGCAAGACAGAAGGAGTGCGGACCAGATGGCTGCAGTTTTGCTTATATTTCAATGCCATTTTGCCCATGGCTCCAACCCCTGCTCATACCTGGATATTATTCTGGTTTCATCTCTTAGCCAGATGTGAACTTTTGTCCTCCTATAATCTCCTGGGAGGTAGCACCCACATTTAGAAAAACAGACCAAGGGTGACCATGACCACTATTTCTTATTCCCATTAATGGCACTGGGGTCCATTCAGCCTAGATATTTCCTATTCCCTCACCCCTCCCAATAAAATCCTTCACCAGGTCGATGCTACTAGAGATTACCATGCTAAGTGAAGTAAATCAGAAAGAGAAAGACAAGTACTGTATGATATCACTTATATGTGGAATCCAAAATATGACACAAATGAACCTATCTATGAAACAGAAACAGAATCATGGACATAGAGAACAGACTGGTGGTTGCCAAGGGGGAGGAGGGGCAGGGGAGGGATAGATTGGGAGTTTGGAATTAGCAGATGCAAACTGGTATATATAGAATGGATAAACAACAAGGTCCTACTGTAGAGCACAGGAAACTATATTCAATATCCTGTGATAAGCCATAATGGAAAGGAATACGAAAAAGAACGTATACACGTATAACTGAGTCACTTTGCTATACAGCAGTAATTAACACAACAGTGTAAATCAACTATATTTCAATTTTTAAAAAAAGGAAAAAAAATCCTTCACCAGGTCATGTTGACCTGACCCTTTAAGTGTCTCTTGAATCCATCCACTTCTCCCCAACTCTCTAATCATCACTCTTGACCAAGCGACTGCCATCTCTGTTCTGCACAGATAATGCGAAGTCCGCCTAAACAGTTGTCTTTTCTCATCTGCCTGTCCCTGTTTCCCACCCCTCATCCACCAAAGCTCTCAGCAGGACCTTCCTAAATACAGGTCTGAGGATTGCTCCCTGCTTCACACTATTTGATGGCTTCAAGTTGATTCTATGAGGAAGGACCACCCCTAACCTGTCCTACAGTGTCCTCCATCCTCTCCACGCTCAGCTGGTCTCACTCATTCCCCCACTCACTGAGCTTCAGTGACCTTGGCCTTCTTTCAGCCCACCCATTGTGCCATGCTCCGCCCTGCCACAGGGCCCTTGTACAAGCTGTGTTCTCTGCCAAGAATGTTCTTACTCCTTCCCGTTCTCCTATTTACCTTCCTCTCATCCTTTAGGGTTTAGTTCAGAGATCACTTTCTCGTGGAATCCTCTTCTCCAGATTAGTTTAGATTCTCCTTCATGTTTATCTCACATTAGCCTGTATTGTCCTTTCTAGCATTTTCTCATCTTGTTATTATATAGACATGTGTGTAGTTGTCTGCCTCCCAACCAGGCTGTAAGAGTTGAGAAAGCAAGGATGTTTCTGCTTTGCTCATGATTTAGCCCAGCCCCTGGCACTGCCTGGAACATGGTAGGAACTCAGTGAAGATGTTATTGAATTAACGACTCCTCCTCCCACCCTCCATACCCTGCAGAAAGGATGGCTTTCCCTGTGTTCTCCCCATGCTCCTGTGCAACTTCCAGCTACCTTTGGTCACCTCCAGCCATTTTCAAGATCTCACATTTGCACACATGCTCATAGACACTCATACCCCTTAGAAGCAGCTGTTACTCACAATGCTTTTGATTGAGTTTTTCCTCTTTTTATCAGAGACTCACACAATGGGGCAACAATAGCCCACTGAGCCTCCTAGTGTGGTGGGAAGGAATCCATGAGGAAAGAGACTGGAAATGTGCTTGGGACTTTCAGTGCTTTATCCTAGTGCTTGAGGAGTCTTAGGTGGTATTTAGCAGGACAATAATATGCTACAAGGGATGCCAAGATCCTCAGATATCCTCAAGAAGCTTTCTTCCTGGAGCTCAGTGTTCCTGTTCTAAGTCCCCACACACATAGGGTGGCTCAGGAAGGGGCCTGGAGTCGGGATGGGTTGGCTGGGAAAGGCCCACCACCACTTAAGTGGCAGAGCTGAGGCCAACCTCTCAGTGTTTAAAATCAGATGCCTCTTTCAATTATCAGCTAACTTGCCTCCCCTGGGACTTCTTAAACTGCTTCTCTCTTTATGGCATGTAAAGAAGAGGGAGTGAGGACTAGACCATACATCACTGGAAGGACAGGGATGAAAGGTTCAGGAAGCTTGGACACACAGCTGGAAGACGAGGACTCATGGGGAAGGTTAGGTGGAGGCACTGCACAGGAGTGGGACTGAATGGCCCCAGGCACAGACCTACCCCTGCTCTCCTGTGAATCTGCTTTTCTGGAGCCCTGGAGGGCAGGGCACAAGCTTCCTGCTGTCTGCAGCCTCCCACAGCGGTGCCTCGGAGGGGACTCAGCTTCCAGTGGGCTTTTAGAGAGCGTGTTGGCCCTTAGAGAGCCAACCTGGCTGTGACACTGAACAACCCTTTCCCATTACTTGGCTTCAGGCCTCCATCCCCAAGAGAAGAGGTGGGACTCAGTAACGGCACCCAAGCCTCCCAGCGCTGAATTCCTAGGGCTGAAGACATGGTTCCTGGGCCCCTCCCCTGGCTCTGTGTTCACGGGATGAAAAGCCAGATCACTTCTTTCCAGCGGTCACTGGAGCAGGAAAGCGTTGGTGGATACTGATGCCACGCCTGAGTTCAAAGTCCACCTGTGCCCCTTCCAAGTCACGTGACCCTGTCCAAGTTACTTAACCTCTCTCAGCCACAGCTTTTGTCTCTGAAACAGGGAAACTAGCATCTTCATCCTGAGGTTATTTGAGGGTCAGCAAGGTAATGCATGTCACATAATGTGCCAAACCCAGGAGACGATACAGTGGGTGCTTCCCTTTCTGGGTGGGAGGTGTTGCCCATTGCATAGACTTTGGGCTTTTGTGGCTGCCCTGGGGGTGCTTCACCCAGCTAGCAGCACCACAAGCAGGCAGAACCCTGCAGAAGAAATGTCTGGTGCAGGGGCTGCCCGCAGGAGGTATGGAGAATCATTTAGGATCAGTCGGCTATGAGGATCCACACTGCTCAAAGCTCAGGTACTCTGACCCAGGTCCACAGCTCCACAGACCAGAGGGACCACACCACCTAAAGAAGGAAACCTTTTCTGAACCCCACCTCGAGGGCACACAGGCCCAGCTACAAAAGGAAGGGCTGATAGAGAAAACTTGTTCCAAGGGTTTGACAGCAAGCCTGGACACGAAAGCTTTACCCAGGAACTAATATCTAGAAAATTAGTTGGAGCTTTTCCCTGGCAAGCGTGTGGCTCTCTTAGGCTGACACTGTCCAGGAGAAGGAAGAGTTCTCAGATCAGCAACCAGATTCGTCCCAAACTGGTGAAGTGACCTTGGCTGGTAACCAGCTTCACTGACGCCTGTTTCTGCATCAGCAGAATGGGTTTAATCCCTGTTCTGGGGGTCTCCCGGGGCCATCACAAGAGCCAGGGTGTCAGGTGATGAATCTTCATCTCAAGCAGGCAGAATGAGAGAATTAGGGGGAACAACCAGGAGGTTCAGGTCCTGAGGGGCCGGTCCGGGGGCTAGACACCGAGTGACGAGACCTGGATTGGCACGTCAGGCCGGCCCCTCCTAGCTGCACCACACAGGATTCAGTAGACAACATGCTGAATCGCCCACAGTTTCGGTTTCCTGATTTTCAAGGGTGAAAAGGGCATGTTAATGTCTCACCCAACAGAGAGATCCCGAGATTAACTTCAGTCCAGCTGGTGAAAGTGCAGCTGGTCATAGGGGTTTGGAAAATGTCACCTGGACAAATGGTGGGTGTTGAGAGGCGGGAGGCACCCCCGGTGCCTGCACACACAGAGGCCAAGGCAGAGGGAGGGGGCCACACAGACTGTCTCTGTTTATCTTCTCCGAGGAAGCATGTCTTTGGCCAAAATGGCTGCCAGGAGCATCACACGGGGACATGGATGCTTTTGCGAAATCAGACCCGCTCCCTGTCCCTCGGGCCAGGCATGATTTAATGAAATCCTGTTTACCTCTGGCTGGAGCTGCCGTTTTCAAGATTTCCTTGAAAACACATCCCAGATGGCCCTGGGCGGCTCACTTCCTGTACCAGGAACACACCACACATCCCTCTTGGGCGGCCTGGTCCCCGTGGCAGGGAGATGCCTTAATTGACAGCAAGCTCAGGGCTCCAGGATCTTCTCCCCCTCCTCTCTGCCCCCTTGGCCATGCCATTAGCCACTGGTCCTGCAGTGCCCGGGATGGGTTCTGGCGGCCAGAGAGAGGCCTGGCTGAGCACAGTCTTTGCGTTTGGGGAGGCTGGCCGCGGACGCCCTGCCCCAGACCCTGGACCCGCATAAGCAGGTGTGCTTCTCGCACTGCAGGGCCAGCATGTCTCCCAGGCAGATGCCACGGGCTGCGTTCTGGGCCGCTGCCCAGCAGATGGAATTTCTGTGGACTCAGCCTTGCCCCAAACAAACACCTCGGGTCTGCAGCTTGCTCTCATCTCTGTGTCCTTTGCATACCTTATCCTGTGCTCCCAGGGCAGCCCACCTAGGTGCCGAGGTAGGATTTCTTAGCGTTCACCTCCAATTTTATGAATGGGCAATGTGAGACCCAGAGAAGATGAAAATAACTGTCCCATGATTGTACAGCCAGAGAGAGTGAGAAAACACAAGAACAGTTGTATAGGACTTGAAAATCAGGGGTCTGTCTACTCTAGCAGGAATCCTTCAGGGAATCAAAGAAACAGTGCAGTCCCTAATATTACAGATGGGGTAACAGGCCCAGTGATGGGAAGAGAGCTGCCTGAGGCTGCCAGGGGTAGGGGGAGGTCAGAGCAAAGGCTTTTTCCAGACCCAAACTGCATCTTCTTGTTCGTCATGTATCAGGGGCTGAAGGGAGACAATGGAGCAGTGGACAGGGCTGTGGGCTTAGTGGCTGGGGTCACATGACCCTTTCTGAGCCCCTCAAGAAGTCTCAAATCTAGAGTGTCTGAGGATGAGGCTCATCCTCCCTCATTGGGGCCTCACTGTGAGGGCCTGGGAGAGTGAAGTCAGGTCGGAAGGGCTGGTCATCCAGGGCCTCTGAGTCTATCCGTGGCACCTATGCTGCACTGCACCCCACAAAATATTTTAGGCAAAGGTAGCATGCTGTGATTTGTACCTTCAACAGTAATTGTGTGCTGTGAATTCCCATGGATACTGAAATAATCCAGGGCACTGGCATGGCTTCAGTCAGAGAGAGACCGAAAGCCTTCAGATGTCATCACAGCTGGTCACCATCTTGCCCACCAGGCTGTTCTGTCAGCTTAGGTGGGCGGTGACCAGGCCTCATTCACCTTTGTGTCCCCAGGCCTGTGGCTTACTACCAGGGTCATCCTGGACAAGATAATCCCTCTCAGAACTTCTGTTCCTTCTTCTCATTCATTCATTTATTCATTCATGCACTCAGCATCGATTGATTACTTGCTGTGTGTCTAGGAAAGGAGATACAGCAGTGACCAAAAGGGACAAATATTCCTAACCTCATGGAGCTTAAATTATAGTTGAGAGTGGAGAAGGTAAGGAAAACATATATAAGAAACATTGATGGTAGTTAGATGATGATAATACAGAAAAAAGTGAAGCAGGAGAGGATGCCAAAGAGAATCACTGGTGGGAGAAGGAGGAGGAGCTGCTGTTTTAAATAGGCTGGGCTGGGCCTCCCTGGGAAGGTGGCAACAAAACAAGACAGGCATGAGGCAAGAGAGGGGGCCACAAGGCTGGCTGGGGGAAGAGGGGTCCAGGTGGACAGGAAACTGGAGCTCAGGTCAAAACGTCACTCAGAAGAGCTGCACGATATGATGCTCTCAACAATTAAATGAGCAACTGACTCCATAAGGGTGTGGCTCAGAGTAGGTGTTCAAGAACTGTCACATTCCCTTCCACTTTTCTTCTCAAATTTGTTAGCAAAATGAAGCTTTATTTTATTTAAAGCCCTTTTTTTTTTTTTAAAAAAAAAAAATACAAGCTGTTTTCCAAGGCAGTTAAAGAAATGTAATCAATCGTACGGTGTCAAGTGACAGATGGAAAAGGAAACCGAGAAAGAACAGAGATTGGAAAGGCTCACAGGAAAATGTCACCACTGGAAGGAAGATAAACAATCACCTTCTCCAAAGCTTCTAGTCATTAAAAGGAAACTGAAGTCCAGGGAAGGGAAGGGACTTGACCGAGGTCAGCCCAAGAATAAGTATTACAGTAAACTTCCTCTCGTTCAGAAATAAACAGGTGTTCTGATGGCAAAGGGCACACAGATCCTGCTGCCAAAGGGCAGGAAAGAGCTCCAGGCAGATGTGTTCCAGAATGATACAGACCCAGGTTTGAATCCTGGGAATATCAAGTGTTTGTGAGGATGCAGTACAACTGGGACTCTCATATAAAATGGTCCAGCCAGCTTGGACAAAGATCTGGCAGTTCCTTACAAAGCTAAACACACCCCTAACCAATAACCCAGTATTTCCACTCTTAGGCGTTTACCTAAGAGAAATAAAAACGTGTACACAAATCCTTCTACAAGGATGTTTAAAGCAGCTTTATGCATAACTGCCCTCAAACTGAAAAAACCCAAATGCCCATCAACCTAAAAAAAAAAAACCCAAACCAAAAAAAAATGATGGTATTTTCATACAATGGAATCATACTCTGCAATAAAAAAGATAATCCACAGGTACATAAAAAATATGGCTGAATTTTAAAAACCCATCATTTGAGCAAAAAAAAAAAAAAAAAAAGAAAAAACAAACCAAAGGAAAAGATAAAAGCAGCAAAACTGGAGAAATAAAGGTGATCCAAGAACTCTTAACAGTTACTTGTCACATTTTCTAGTGGCCCAGAACCTTCTGAATACCCTTGTTTTGCTTCCTAAGTATATTGCATTATGAGTTCTGTCTTCTCAAGGAAGAAGTCAGAATACTTGCTTACCCAGCCTCCTTTGCAGCTGGCACAAGCATGTGACCCCTCCAATCAGAGGTACCTGCTGGAGAGTTAGATTTAGAGATGAGAAACTGGAGGAAAGAAACTCAGAACAGAATCTGTGTTTGCTCGTGAGGGTGGAGGCTGAAAGTTCTCAGTAGGTTGTAGTAGCAGCAGTGACTGCACAGTTGCATTTGGGTACAGAAGTGGCATGGAGCTGAGAGCATTTGTGACGGAGGCAAATAGGAAATCCTATTGTATCTAGGATATAGTGATGACGGAGCATCAGCGGCATGGCAGGTCCCTCATCAGACCATTTCTGGAGCCAGGTTTCAGGCAGTGTTTATAGAAGCTTAACCTCAAGACAGGTCCTCAAGTCCTTACAATAAGTTCATTAACTCCCCAGTATGCTCACTGTGGCCCAGAGTAAACTCATTTCAATAACCACCACTCCCAACACCTTTTTCCCCACCTTCTGCTACACCTGCATGGTTCTCCATGGCATTTAATGGCTACTGTGTCCTTCGACTTGCTAAAATCAACAACCTGATTCCTTTTATTCCTCTCATATGCAACACTCAATCTAGCAGAACTTCCTGTTTAAAGGCCTGATCTTTAATATAGACCCAGCATCCAGCCTCCTCATCCCCTTCAGTGTTGCTACCCTTCTCCAAAGCATCATTTTGTCTCTAGATTTGAAAAGACAGTCGGCTAATTAATTTTTCTCCCTGCTTCCATCCTTGTGTGCTATCCTCTAGTTTCAAAACTGCAGACAGAATGACCCTTCCAAAAATATTAATCAGATCTTGTCATCCCTCCACTGGAAAACCTATAGTGATTCTCCATCTCATTCAGAGAAAACACCAAAATCTACACAGTGGTCCAGATGGATGCAAAACTCCTAAATCTATTTTTAGACAACTGAATATAATGGTATATATATATTTTAAAAATACATCATGATTAAGTAGCTTGGCCTACCAGACATCAAGACTCATTACAAAGTCATGGTAGTTAAAATAGTTGGTACTGGTGTAAAAGAAGAAAAAAAAAAAAAAGACAAATACACTAATTTTAAAAGTACACAGAGTTCCAAGTACATGAGAACTTGGTATTGTTAAGAACCGTTAAGAGTGAGATTTTATGCTACTTGCAAGTTCACAAGTTAGCCTGCCACAATTTCAGGGTTGTTGGCAGAACTTGAGATCCCTGGATCAAAGGTAAGGAACACTTAAAAGATAGCAGTAGCCAGGGTATCAGCACTTATTGGGACTGGTTCCCCAGGTCCCAATTCCTATAGGCTGACATGCAGAGACCTGGGTGATGCCTGTACACGCACAGTGGGTTAAGTGACAAGAGAGGAACTCCTGGCTTAAGGAACCCAGATCTTCATAATGGTCAGTAAGATTACTGTCTTTTGCCCCAGAGGGTGATATTACCTTTATTATACTGGACAGTATATATATAAAAAACAAATCTATTCTTTGCTCTGCATGGAGATACCATCTTGATTTCTAATGATCACAATACAAATATCCTCAAAAAGATAATTGCAAACAAATCTGTCATAGCTTCTGATCACAAGATGCGCAGAAATGCAGGAGTCACATGAAGAATTGTCTCCCAACAGGTATATGGTAGAGTCAGCATCACAAATCATTGGGGAACAGGATGAATTATTTAGTAAATTATGTTAGAAATAGTGACTTCCTATGCAGAAAAAAATAGAGTCCTTACCTCATTCTTTCTGTAAAAATAAATTCCAATGATTTAAAGACCTAGGTTTGAAAATTAAGACTAAAAACTAACATTTTGTTGCTGTTGCTGTTTTTAGTTTGGTGTCATGAATTATTTCTTAAGTAAGACCCCAAAAGCCCAAACCGTAAGGAGAGAAACAAATGGATTTATATCAGGATTGCACTCATTGAAGTGCACCATTAAAAACCTTAACAGATGCATGACAATTTGGGGGAAAGACTTTCGCAAAATCTAAAATCTAGCAAGTGACTAATAAGTAGATTATTCAAGTAATTCTTGTAAGTCAGCAAGAAAAAGAAAGGAAAACAAAATAGAAAATGAGCAAAAACTGTGAACAGGGAATTCACAAGAGAAACCCAAATGGCTAATAAATTTCTTAGGAAGCACTCAAAATGTCAAGAAAGCACAGAAATGCACATTGGAGTGAGGTACCACTTTATACCCCACCTGACTGGCAAACATTAGTAAGTTGGAAAATATTAACTCTTGTTCACATGTGGGGGGACGGATACCCTTGTGCACAGCTGTAGGAATTTTGTTGTTTGGGAGAGTCATATAGATATTCTGAGTGAAATTAAGGTATTTATACCCTATAGCCCTGCAATTCTGCTCCTGGGTATACATCTCAGAGAAAGCCTCATACACATCCACAAAGAAACATGTCCTGTGACTTTGCATGCCACCTCTCTCTGCTTGGCTTACCCTCACTCATCCTGTAAGATGTAGCTCAAGCTTGATCCTCCAAAAGCCTTCTCCACTGCCGTGATGGATCCTGGGCCCTTACCCCAAGCTTCCATCCCACTCTTGGCTGCATTCTGTCTACACGCTCACCACATTGTATATTTGCAGTTGCTTAGGTGCCATCTGCATCTTCCATTAGGCTGGGAGTTCCCTCCCGGCGCTGACTGTATTTCATTCATCCTGTGTCTATAGCACCTAGCACTATTCCTGGCACAGAGCAAGCATTCAGCTATGTGGAATGAGGAAATTCATAAAACACAGGGCCTGGATCTGGCTCCTGGTATTTCTAAGGCAGAACTTCCTGGTGTTCAGATTCCACCCTGAGTACGGTAATCTCAGCTGTTCTGATAAGGGCAGAGAGGACTGCATCGATCTGGGGATTCCTGGGTATCAGCAGGAATTTCATGCATCCACTCCTGGCATATCCTTTTGGGGTGAGTGTGCTAATGGCCTGTGTCGTTTTGAAGGAGAAGACGTCTGCCAGGCCAGGATGTGATATGTACTCAGCACAGCTGGTGTTTGTCAGCCACAGGCCTCTCTGGCTCACTCAACTTCAATCCTCCTGTTCCCCGCCCCGTTCCCAGCCTGCCGTGTTCAAGAATGTGAGGCCTGGCTCCCTCTGGGCTCCAAAAATGCCTCAGGCTAGGTCCTGTGAAATCCTAACCTTTCCTCCTGCCTCTATTCCCTCGGCATCACGACCTTCATCGTAAAATAATTTATGCAAGTAGAAAGGGAAAAAAAAATCTGGTGCAGAAATACCACATGTAGAACAATATCACGAAAGCTCTGTAATGCCCTGAACGCTGTGCTTAGGCCATTTGGAAGATACATTAGCTAGATAAGTATTAACAGAAGGGCCGATCACAGAAATGTTACCCAAACCACCACCTTTTATTAAGCCCCCAGGAGAACTTAAAACCAGTCCGTGACTCTGACATCTGGGACGGACCTGGTTGGTTTTTTCCCAGCCAAGGCAAGCTTAAGTATCCTAGAAAAGGGACACGGATTAACCATAGGAACAAATAAGGGCCATCACCTTCATGTCAGAACCTGAGGGGCAGGGGAGCTTGACTGCCAGCTGAAGCTCAGAATTGGGCCACATGTCAGTCATCTTCAAGTTTCTAGAGAGCCAGAAGGGAGAGGAGAGCATTTAATACTGTCTTATGGATTGGATGCCCACCTCTTTAAGTCTTTCTTCAGCAACCAGGACACACAGGGGACAGTAAGACTTGAATGTTACCCCTGCTCCTAACTTGCTGTGTGACCTTAGACAGTTACTTAAACTCTCTGGATCTCAGGCTTTTCATCCACAAAAAGGGAAGCGTATCTGCGTCCCTGAGTGGTCTTTGGGGAGAGGTAGTCCAAGTCACGGAGTGACCGCGGCAGGCTGCCAGGTGCACAGCTCTCCCAGCTCCTAGCTGGGTGGTTTGGGGGGAATTATGTAACCTCTTTTTTTTTTTTTTTTAACATCTTTATTAGAGTATAAGTGCTTTACAATGGTGTGTTAGTCTCTTTATAACAAAGTGAATCAATTATACATATACATATGTCTCCATATCTCTTCCTTCCTGTGTCTCCCTCCCTATCCCACCCCTCTAGGTGGTCACAAAGCACCGAGCTGATCACCCCGTGCTATGTGGCTGCTTCCCACTAGCTATCTATTTTACGTTTGGTAGTGTATATATGTCCATGCCACTCTCTCACTTTGTCACAGCTTACCCTTCCCCTTCCCCATATCCTCAAGTCCATGTTCTAGTAGGTCTGCGTCTTTATTCTCTTCTTGCCCCTAGGTTCTTCATGACCATCTTTTTTAAAGATTCCATATATATGTGTTAGCATACGTATTTGTTTTTCTCTTTCTGACTTACTTCACTCTGTATGACAGACTCTAGGTCCATCCACTTCACTACAAATAACTCAATTTCGTTTCTTTTTATGGCTGAGTAATATTCCACTGTATATATGTGCCACATCTTCTTTATCCATTCATCTGTTGATGGATGCTTAGGTTGCTTCCATGTCCTGGCTATTGTAAATACAGCTGCAATGAACATTTTGGTGCATGACTCTTTTTGAATTATGATTTTCTCAGGGTATATGCCCAGTAGTGGGATTGCTGGGTTGTATGGTAGGTCTATTTTTAGTTTTTTAAGGAACCTCCATACTGTTCTCCATAGTGGCTGTATCAGTTTACATTCCCACCAACAGTGCAAGAGGGTTCCCTTTTCTCCACACCCTCTCCAGCATTTATTGTTTCTAGATTTTTTGATAATGGCCATTCTGACCGGTGTGAGATGATATCTCATTGTAGTTTTGATTGCATCTCTCTAATGATTAATGATGTTGAGCATTCTTTCATGTGTTTGTTGGCAATCTGTATATCTTCTTTGGAGAAAGTCTATGTAGGTCTTCTGCCCATTTTTGGATTGGGTTGTTTGTTTTTTTGATATTGAGCTGCATGAGTTGCTTGTATGTTTTGGAGATTAATTCTTTGTCAGTTGCTTCATTTGCAAATATTTTCTCCCATTCTGAGGGTTGTCTTTTGGTCTTGTTTATGGTTTCCTTTGCTGTGCAAAAGCTTTTAAGTTTCATTAGGTCCCATTTGTTTATTTTTGTTTTTATTTCCATTTCTCTAGGAGGTGGGTCAAAAAGGATCTTGCTGTGATTTATGTCATAGAGTGTTCTGCCTATGTTTTCCTCCTAGAGTTTGATGGTGTCTGGCCTTATATTTAGGTCTCTAATCCATTTTGAGTTTATTTTTGTGTATGGTGTTAGGGAGTGTTCTAATTTCATTCTTTTACATGTAGCTGTCCAGTTTTCCCAGCACCACTTATTGAAGAGGCTGTCTTTTCTCCACTGTAGATTCTTGCCTGCTTTATCAAAGATAAGGTGACCATATGTGCATGGGTTTATCTCTGGACTTTCTATCCTGTTCCACTGATCTATATTTCTGTTTTTGTGCCAGTACCATACTGTCTTGATTACTGTAGCTTTGTAGTATAGTCTGAAGTCAGGGAGCCTGATTCCTCCAGCTCTGTTTTTCTTTCTCAAGATTATTTTGGCTATTCGGGGTCTATGTGTTTCCATACTATGTAACCTCTTGAAGTCTCAGTTTCTTCATCTACAAGATGGGGTTCATACAACGAACCTCCTGAGTTGTATGAAGATCAGATAAGACTTTTATGGAAAGAACTCAAAACAGTTCCCAGAGCATAATAAGAGCCAACAAATATTAGTAGTTATTACTGTTTTGTTTCAACCATTTATTTATTTATTTATTTATTGGCCACGTGGCCTTCAGGATCTTAGTTCCCCAACCAGGGATCAAACCTGTGCCCCCTGCAGTAGAAGCACAGAGTCTTAACCACTGGACCGCCGGGGAAGTCCCATAGTAGTTATTATTGTCCTCACTTAGCTTCTGTGGCAGGGAGCCTCTAAAATGGTCCACAGTGATCCTCGCCTCCTGGTAGTCACACCCTTGTGTAATGCCGGCCCCTTGAGCATGGGCTGGACTTTGCAAATTTCTCTTAATTAAGAGAAGACAGCAGTAGTAAAGGGATGTCACACCCAAGACTAGGTTATAAAAAGACTACATTTTCCATCTTGCGCATCCTCTCTTGCTCTCTCACTCATTCCCTCTGAAGGGCCTCCCTGTGGCAAAGCCCATGCGGCAAGACACTGAGGGCAGCCTCGAGCCCATGGCCAGTGAGGGACTGAGCCCTGCAGTCCAACAACCCCCAAGAAACAGACTCTTCCAATACCCACTTGAGAGCTTCCAGAAGAGGGGCCTCCTCAATCAGGCCTTGAAATGACGGTGGCCCTAGCCTCAGCCTGAGTACAGCCAGTGAGAGGCCCTGAGCAGAGGATGTGGCACAGCTGTGCCGGGATTCCTGATCCACAGAAACTCTGGGACATCCTATGTTCATTGTTTTAAGCCACTCAAGTTTGGGGTAATTCGTTATACAGCAATGGGTACCTAATGCAGGCTTCTTCCAGCTCCAATACCCGGGCTCCCTGAAGCAATTCCAAAACATGAGCTTATTCTAAGACATCTGGGGACACCCAGTGAGAACTGTGATCTATCAATAAGGAAGCATTACAGAGCTCTTACCACATGCAAAGGTAAGGCACCTAGAAGGTGAGGATATGTCTTCACCCTTGCATCTGTGTGGCAGAAATACCATATAACTCTATAACATCTATTGTCTCTATATGGTGGAAATGCTATATAACTGTATAGCATCTATTTTATTTATATGGTGAAAATACTATACAACTCTGTAACATCTGTTGTATCTGTACAGTGGAAAGACTGCCTAACTCTTTTTGCCTTGGTAACTTGAAATTGGCTATGGTTAGAGTATGACACCATGGAAATCAGCAAATGCTACAAATGTTACAAATCAAGGCTTTGGGGGTTTACATTTACTAGCACACCATTGAAGTTAACCCATTATTCTAAGAATTCCAGGGAAACTCAAAAGAAAAAAAAATCTTCCCTATTTTGTGAAGGCAGAAGACTTGGGACATGGGCTGCAGGCAATAAGGTCTCTCAAAGTTCCTGCTAGCTCTATATTCCACAGTGGTATAGAAATTTCAGAACGCAGATGCAAGCGAGAACCCTATCTTTGGAGTAACAAAGACCTGGGTTCAAATTCTGTTCTGACTCTCCCTAGCTGATTATTGGGTCTGGTGCTTCTCTTAGCCCTCAGATTCTGGTCACATTTCAGAAGACCTCAGAACAATGAGGCATGTTTCAAACACAGCAGGAAAGAGAACTTTCAGGCTGGTTTTTTAATTTTTTATTTGGGTTTTATTTTTTAACACTGAGGAAGCTCCACGGCTGTTGCAGGAATGACCCCTTACAAAAAGGAGTTGGGGGCACATGGGGGAGTGGAGTGAGGAATCTTTCAAAGTTGAAAACCTGCTGGTCCTTGTTAAAAAGAACAGAACAGCATTCTCCCTTCCCCCCAGGGCTCTGAGGGATTGACCCTCCTCCTCCAGAACCCCTGATTTTATTTTATAATCTAACTCGGCTGCATACTCCCTAGCTATGCGGCGGACTTTTTACAGCCACGACTGGGGAATGACTTCATCTCGGTGAATTTATGGGTCACAGCAGAGGATGGAGCAGAGGTACTTGAAGGGGGAAATCGCAGCCAATCCCGTCCCCCACCCCATCGTGATGATTTTCCCAGCCATGGCCTTACAAAGCCCGTTCATGCCCTGCACTAGTATGAGCAGTGGTGCTGGACCAGAACCCTCTGCCACTGCCTGGTATGTGCTGTGGAATCTCAGCAGGAGGACAAGATGCCCGGCTGACACAGCTTGTTCAAAAAACTAGAGGGGATGAGCAGGGGGCCTTCTGATGCCCCTTCAGATCCTGAGGGACTGGGTCTGGCTGAGGATAGGGTGACAGTTTTGAAGACGGCGTGTGCTCGAGACATGATTTGCTGGCACTGTCTGCCCTTAGCAAGAGCCCTTCATCCGGGACACCCAGCCTTGTGGCTCCAGAGGTACTGACTGTGTCCTCTGTATGCAATGCCAGTGCCTGGGGCTGGCAACATTGCATGTGCCAGCCTGCCTCCTGATCTTTTCCCCAGCCACCTCCCTAAAATGGAGCTCCCAGAACAGCCCTTGCAGTCCCACCTCTGCCTCCCCTTCTGCTGTGTCCTGGGTCTGGAGCCCCCTCCTGCCTCCCCACCTCGTGATCAGGCTCACCGTCTATTTCCCCTCAGCTCCATCCTCCCTTCTGCCTCCAGTGCCTGGCACAGAGCTGTCGTTCATAAAGCCGCATCCCATGAATCAGCAAATCCACAGCCAACCCTGAAATCCAAATGTTTGATAAAACAAACACCCTTCCCTCTTGACTCGGCTGATGGGAGTCCCGGGCAGGGCTGGGACTAGCGTAAGATGAGCGAGGTGCCAATTGCACAAAATCTAGGGAGGTCTTCCCCCTCGGGGGTGTGCAAGTGCAGGACTGGCACCAGAGAGTAAGTGCCTGGTGAAATTTCGCACCTCTCCCACCTCCCCCAGTCCCGGCCCTGTTGTCTACGACGGAACTTGGACACTCCTACCCTCTAGTCCATGAACGTGGACTCTTTCAGAGTGGGACTGTGGGAGAGTTTGGGCTCAGGAAGACCATGCTCAAAGCTCCGCTGGAGCTCTGGGACTGGCGCAGAATGATGATCCTCCTGAGCTTCGGTTGCCCCTCTGTCTAGTGGCATATAAACCCACCCTTCCCTTCCCAGGAAGGGCAAGCGAATGAACATGCCCTGCATGGGATCTGGCCGGCGGATGCAGGTGAGAGAGGAACTTGCAAAGGTGAACCTTAAGGCTGGATGTAACCCTTAATGTGAGCCAGGCCCTGTGACCGGTACTGAGAGCCCAAAGGTTAGGAAGCCGGAGGCTTCGTCCTCAAGACGTCCACACGAAGGGGAGGCAGGCGGGCGGAACTTTCACTCTCACCCTACGTGATGGGTGCTTCAAGATGTGTGTCCAGCTGGGCTCCAGCTGGAAAAGGAGGCGCACTGTCACAAGAGGGTTTGATCAGGGTCACTGCCTTGCTGGAGTGACTGCGGAGCTGGAGGTTGAACTTTAAGGGGGAGGTTTTCAGATGGACAAGGAGAAACAGAGTCCCACGTAGGGACCAACACATGCAAAAGGGTGTAGACATGAAAAGTTTTGTTGGCTTTAAGGAAGAGTGAGTAGGCAGGTTTCGCTGAAAGGTGGGCCGTCTGGGGGAGGAGGATGAAGACGAGTGACCAGACAGATGAAGGAGGAGCTGACGGATTAGGTAAAGGATTGTGCAACTTCCTTCTTTGAAATTTACACTCGGCAGGGGCTGTGTGTACATGTGGGTGTCTGAGCGCATGGTGGGGAAGTTGTTGAGGGCGGTAAGAGAGTCTGTGTGAAGAACTGGGTGGCGAACCATGCGGAAAGGGAGCGTGGGCTGTACACGGTAGCCCTGGGAGTTCTTCTGCCTGGTGGCTTGGATGGAAACTTGCTCCATGGGACCAATGAGGCTGAAGCCCTCAGGCTGGCTCTCAAGGGGATTAGAGTAGGACTTTCCCCAGGTCCGCAGCCCCCGGAGGCCCGGGCCAGCTTCGAGGCAGGGCCTGGGGTTTCTCTCAGGGGTGGGATTGAGCCACCGCTAATTCAAGTTCGGAGCTCCATTCCCCCTGCTGCATGCCAGTGCCTTTGGGGGCTCAATGAGCCTCGAAGGTTGGGCTCCGGTTACTTTGCTACATTTCCCCACATCCTTCACCCGCTTCCTACCAGCTTGGCAACTCCTCATCACTAGCACCCACAGAGAAACTCACCCATGCAGGCAGCCCCTCTGCCTGTGCTGGAAGCAGCTTTCCCATCCTCCTGCCCGCTCACCCCGGGACCCCGCTTCTCCCTCTCAAAGTGCCTCGCGTGCCTTCTCCGCCTTTCTCATCCCTTCGGAATAATCATTTTAAGAAAACCACGCTGCTTCCTTTCTTCAGCCCCATCGAGATCTGAGCGCTCGCCGCCCCTGGTGTATTTGATGAGTCTTCCTCCCCTCCTGCCTACCGTCAGGGAAATTGGAATCATACTCCAACCTGCAACAAGATTAATGTTCTAAAGACAAGTGTGCACCTCAGAGTGGGATTGGGGCTGCTGGTCTTTGATAATCTATTCAACTCATTTGGTTCCATCGCTAATAGACAGCCGTGGATTCTGTGATGACTACAATATACCTTAATCAAAGGCATGTTATGCTCAGAGTTGAAAATAACACTTCCCTTTCTTCCCCTTTGCAGAAAAAAAAGAAAAGAAAAGAAAAGAAAAAAATATTCCTCTATTCAACAACTAGGAGAAAGGTATTCAGATCTGCAGAAAGCAAGCAATGAGCCTCCTTTCGAGAGCCTGAGAGCCAGTTCTGGAAACAATGAGAAATTATCATTAAAATGCCTTGGTGGTCAGATAAGAACAAGGCTGGGGATCGGGGTGACCTGGGTTTGGAAGACAGTGTCCATAACATGCACCAGATTCTCGGAAGAGACTCTGACCACCCCCCACCCCCACCCCAAACTGTCAGAAATTCCTGGATCAACAATCTTCAAGGCTCCTCTCAGCATTAACAAGGTCTGATCTTACATTTAACCAGCTCTAGAGGCTCTCCAGCCACACATCCAAAAAAGGCCAACTGGACACTTAGCCAATTAGTAATCAAATGAAATGCACCAAGTACTGACTCTTTCCACTCCCCTCCCAGGCCTGGAGCCATTCACAATGACAGGCAAACATGCGCTAGAGGAGAAGGATTCAGGCCACGAGGGAAGAAGCCCTTGAAGACTTGGGCTCAGAGGATTTGATCTGGGTGCCAGCTTGGCCTGTGAGGCACAGAATCACATCACCTTTCTAAGGATCACTGTTGTCATCTCAGCAATGGGAATAACAGTGTTTACTAACCAAGGTCTTGGCAGCAATGGGTGTAAAATGCTCCACAGAGTGGAACGTGCCATATAAACACAAGGTATTGTTCCACTGAGAGGGCAGCAGCATGGGAACCAGGTCTGAGCACAGCACCTGGAGTCAGAGGACTGGGCTTTGGCTGTTGACTCTGTCCCTTGCCAGCACTTTGACCTTGAGCCAGTTATTTCACTCAGTTTTTTTCGTATTTGGACTGAGATAATAATAGTACCTACCTCTTAAGGTCATGAGGGCCATTAAATGAATTAATATACCTAAACCAGTTAGATGATGCTCGGACATAACAAGCTTTATGTAAGTGTTTGCTATCACCACTTTAAAATCTGCAGTAGGATAAAAAGAGTACACACACACACACACACACACACACACACACACACACAAACCTGGGGTCATAAAGCCACTTTGTTACAGCAGGAACCACATCTGCCTGGCTCAGTCTCTATCCCCAGTGCTTAGCATGATGTTAGAACACAGGTGTGGGAAAAAAAGTGTGGAATACATGAACATCACTTGTGACTCAGAACTTCCTGGCAGCCACGGCAAGGAGGGAAACATCTTGAGTCATACAATTCTCACCTATTGAGAAAAGGAAAGACCCACATCTCATCTTTAGTGGATACTAACTCCTTGCATCAATTTTTAAAAAGGATGTATTGCATAGTTCTTGGGTTGAGACTGCCAAGCACTCTAATGGATCATGCCTTCCATGCCAGTTAATCAAAGGATGCAGAAATGTCCTTCATCAGACCTTGGCTGACAGCTGGACCACAATATTAAAGTATATCTTGGAGCAAGACCTAAATAAGTAAGGTTGGGAGAGGCGGCTTTTTTGGCCATCTTCTTAACATAAGAACCAGACTTAAGCATTCTTAGAGTCTGATACCTCCTTAAAGAATCTGATTTAAAAAAAACAAAACAAAAAACTAAGGCCCTCTCCCCAGCAAAAGGTACCTGCACCCAAGGTACCCTTAGCTGTATTTTGCACACAGCTATGGGGTGGTACACAGATCTCCTAGATCTCAGGTATTAGTCTATTTACCCTCTAGGCATCTATGAAGTGTAGACAAGGACCACTTAGAAGAGTGGTTGGAGAGACTGCCCTTGAGATACCATGTGTGAAAATGGCCTTTCAGCTGCACAGCGATTAGAAGTACAGGCCATTGTTCTCCATTGTTGCAGCTGGGCTCTGAGCCAGGAGTTGGTTACAGGCTGAGCTTTTAGGCAAGAGCCTGGAGTGTGGATAGCTTCTATTGTTGATTGAAGGACAATCCAAATAGTTTAGAAATAAACAGGGAAGTAGTTTAGACACCCTCTTTCCACCACCTTCTCAGAGAGTCAGGTCAGGGGTGTAACTACCTGATGGCACCAGCATCTTCAACAAGCGGTGCTGGATGGTTCCCTCCAGCTGTTGGCCCCAGGAAGCAAGGCAAAGCCTTTTCCAGAGCAAGGCTTACCTCTCTGTCATGGGCCTCGGCCCTGAGACAGCCATGCCCCGGGGGCACCAATGCCTTTCTGGCAGCAGTGACTTCTTCATTTTTTTAAAAAAATTTTTACTGGAGTATAGTTGATTTACAATGTTGTGTTACCTTCTGCTGTGCAGCAAAGTGACTCAGTTATACATATACATATATCCACTCTTTTTCAGGTTCTTTTCCCACATAGGTCATTAAAGAGTATTGAGTAGCGTTCCCTGTGCTATACAGTAGGTCCTTATTAGTTATCTATTTTATATATAGTAGTGTGTATATGTCGATCCCAATCTCCCAGATTATCCCCCCCCCACCCCGGTAACCATAAGATTGTTTTCTACATCTGTAATTCTATTTCTGTTTTGTAAATAAGATCATTTGTACCATATTTTTAGATTCCACATATAAGCGATATCATACAATACTTGTCCTTCTCTGTCTGACTTACTTCACTCAGTATGACAATGTCTACATACATCCCTGTTGCTGCAGGTGGCATTATTTTGTTCTTTTTTATGGCTGGGTAATATTCCATTGTTTGTGGTACATATGCAATATATACAGTGGAATATTACTCAGCCATGACTTTTGACATCCTGGCCAGAGAAAGGGTTGAAGCTGCTTCCAGGTCCCTGGGTGGGTTTTCCTTATGAGAGAACTGCTACTTCTCCCTGTGGATGTGGGGCCTGCAGCTACCAAAATGAAGACGAGCTTGGATGTGTATACATTTCCTGCCACTCTCTCCCACCAAAATGAGATAGTACAAGAAAACTGCTTTGGATCCTCTCTGGAACACTGGGGGATACTGGCAACCAGCAACGAAGTGCCCACGTGAAGGTGCAGAATACCTTTCTGGCCTCATCACCGCCCTTCTCCCCAACACGCACACACGCACTTCTCCTCTGCGCCAACTACACACCCCACCCACACTGCCACTTGATGCCTTTGAATGTGATGTCACTTCCACCGTGCTCATGTGCCCTCCCCTTTCTCAGAGGGATAGCATCCTTCTCACCCTTTACAACCCCCCTCGTATTTGACCTGCTCTGGGAAGCCTGCAGGGGGCATTCCAGCCCAGGAGTCCCACAGCACATCCTGCATCGCTTGTCAAGGGGGATCACGCTGTTCCATTAGAGCTGGTTCCTCGTCTAGAACGTGGGGACACACGACGACCCCTGTGAGGAGTTGTCCTGAGGACTGTACCCATCAGCACAGGCTAGGTGCGCAGGGCAGCGTCCTGCACAGATGCCAGCAGTGGTGCTCATTATGACCCCAGCTGATGAAAATTCTCCCAGCACTTTCCCATCCTCTATCTTAGTTCATCGTCATCTCAGTTCTTGAGAATGACGTTCGTGTGACGTTGAAGCCGAGTCATCTAAAGGGAAGCAACTTGTCCAAGGTCACAGGGAGAAGCAGCAGTACCAAAGCCCCCAACCTGGCTGCTCCCACGGCTCCTCATCTGTTACCCTAGCACCTTGTCCTGGACCCTGGACCCTGGACCCTGGACCGGGAACCCTGAAGAAGGACTGAATGGGAAGAGGCAGGTTCCCAAGCAGGAGCATTTGCATTTTCCAACTGCCTGTGTGTTACCAGAGGGAGGTTTTGTGACAGCCTCATTAACACCCTTCCTCCTTACAAACAGCACTGCTGCAGCGAATCTCAAATGAGTACACAACGATCAGCCCTACCGTGGAGGTGTGACTGGGCCCACCAGCCAGTGACAGTGTTATGACATGAATCCCCTCACAGGACACATCCCCATCCAACATGCGTGGCTGAATACAGTGGAGCCCACTGAAGGACTCTGGGAATGTCCGCCAGAGAAGAGAAACTGCAGAGCATGCCAGGATGCAGTTGCCTTACAAAATGAATGGGCACAGTGGGTGGAGGACCACTCAGACCTCTGTGCCTGTTAAAAAATCCCGACCTCATTTGGAAAAGCCAGAGCAAACCTATATGGCCACCTACAGAGGTCTTCACCCTGCCGAGAGGCTGTTGGTTTCTTTATGAACCTGAGCAGATTGATTTTTGCATCAATGTCTGGAGCAACGGGAGCTCTGGCTTTGGGTTGGAGGGTCAATGTTTATCTATCAACCTATATTGGGTTCAACATGAAATTCTTTATTATATACCAGCTTGGCTGATATTTAACAAGGCATGTGTTGGATCTGGGAACCAAGTTAAACCGCCTCTAACGTTTAGTCCCAGACCTATATTTAAGAACTACGATGGGATAGGACTAAATATTACATTGCAATCCTTTACATGTGTTAGGAGGTTTCAAACTACAAACCATCTTCACACCCACTTTCTCTTTAATTCTGAAGGCAACCCTTCAGAGCATGGATTTTATATACCGGAGGATGAGAAAACAAAGGCGCAGAAAGAGAAATGACGTGTCGAAAGTCACAGAGCTACTGGAAGAACTAACAGAATTTCCACATCGAAGACTTTCTTTGCAAATTGTCTTTCCACCGAAGGTCTGTCCAGTGATAAACGACTTCGAGAGCCAGGCTGAAGCAGGACAATCCCAGGGGGTGTGTGGAGGGAGGAGGAGTGATTGTATCCAAACTGGCCCTGCCCTCTGGGCCCTGGAAGAGCTGAAGGCAGTGTGGAGATGAGCACCCCTCAAATCTCCTAGTGCCAGTGAATGGTCTCATGCCCTCTTCCTTGCTCTGACTCCCTGCCCAGCCTAGAGCTTGAGTTGGGCTAGGGACGGCTGACCGGTGCTGCCCCCTTGGGAAGCCTACCTCTGAGAGCAAAGGTTTGAGGACCTCTTTCAGAGGTTAGAGTTTGCCAATGGCCTAATATTGCCCCAGTTATCTTTCACACACATACAGTATGCTTCCTAGTGTTCCAAATATTACATGTGTACTCTCTCTGGAGCTGCACAATTGCCTGGTGAAGGCAGTAGTGTAGAGACTCTAATTCCCACTGGGGTAAGTGACCTGGTCAGTCACCCACAGACAGGGTGCAAATAGCCAGGTCTTATCTTGTATCCCCTGCTGGTCACGGTTTGGATTTGGCCAGTTGCCTCCCTGGTGCCCCTCTATCCAGCAAGCATTTACTTCTGAACGTAACTAACCACTTTTGCTCACCAAGAGAGAAAACAGCAGCTGGTAATGAGGCTTTCTGCTTTGCTGATATGGTATGTGCCTTATCCCCCAAATCTTCCCACACACTCCCCTTCCCAGGGGCTCTGACAGGCTGTACATACACAAGACACAGGAGGGCCAGGAGCAGGTCTGAGGGGAAGTCTCCTTTATTTGAACCAGCATGCCTCTCCATCACCCAGCAGCCTTCCATGTCATTCTTCCCTAACAACCTGGCTGGAATATGGTGCTTAGACCAGAGGACCAAAGTGAGGCATCCTACTTCCTCCCCCTTGAACCAAAAATGGATACGTCTGCAGCTCATCACCCCATCTGAGCTCCCCATGGGCTGGAAAGCAGGAACAGAGAACAAGGATAGTGACTGGGTCTGCTCTATGCTGACACTGCATCAATGAGCAAAGTAGCTACTCTAAGGGACAAGAGAGGAAAAAGACAACATTCCCCACAAGGTCCTAACCGTTAATACACATGATCCTGCCCACTAGAAAACATGGCCCAGTGACTGTCATAGGTTGTAGCCAATCATCAAAGCAACCCTCCCACCCACCATCATTCCCCATCCCTCACCATCAGTGAGAAGCTCAAAGAAGAAAGTGAGTGCAGAAGTTCCCCTCTCCAACAGCTGAGACCCCAGAGTACATACAATTAAACACTGATGGCAAAAACTGCCGTCTAGATAACTGAAGGCTTCTGGGGGCAGGAGCCAGTATCCTCAGCTGAGTCCAGAGGAATAGGGCACACACGGTTTAGGAAACGCTGGGCAATTGCTCCTGGCAGGTACAGCCTATTGACTTGTCTTTCTTGTTTATCACATCTGGGTTTGGAGAAATAATAGCCAGATGTTCAGAAAGAAGTTTTTCTCATTCTTTATAAAGTAAAACAATGTACTGTGGTTGGACGTGAATTTGTCTGTGTGTTTAAAAGCTTATGCTGTTGGTTCCATAAATGCTTAAAAGATGTTACATCCTATATGATTACACTCAGGACCATAAACAAAGCCCAAAGTGGTAAAGGATGGAAGAGTAATTTCATTCCCCAACTAGCACTTCATTTTCCTACTTACTCTTCTCTCCTCTACCCTTGCCTGCTCTATCTTGGTCCCCATATTGTCCCTGCCTGTCTTCCCAAGCTGCATCATAGGGAATCTTTTCAACAAACAGGTAACTTGAGTTTCAGTCTCAGCTCAGCCATCAAGCAGCTGGGTGACCTTGGACAAGTCACCGGCCACGATCAGACTGTCTTTCGCCTGCAAAGTAAAAATAAAACGCTGCCCGCAGCCAGTGCCCACAGCACTGGCTTTCCGGGTCATTCCAAGGACATCATACCCAAAAGGTCTACTCAGTGGGGATTCAGTGGTTCAATAAACATTTATTAGGCACTTATTTGCACTGGGCATTATTCTAAGATGAACGGGACACCATCCAAGCATCATGGTTATGAGAACAATTGTTGGTTTCTTATTCCAGAAATAAGAGCTCCCTGGGAATGTCATTCCTCTGCCTATGACCCTGAAGTGTCTTCTCGCTGCCCAAGGGCAAAGTCCCCGAGGGCTGGAGATGGAAGCAGGAGCCAGTTCGAGGAAATCATCTGCTTTCTCTTCCAAACCTACCTTGAGCCAGTTTTTTTCTCCCCCACTGCGCACGAGCTGGCCCCTGATGAGCTCCTCTGGGCACCATGCTTCTCTGTGCCTATACTTTGGGCTCTCCGTGCCGGCTGCTCCCCTGCTGTGAGCTTATATGCCAGGCTTTCTCCTCTACTGGGTGAGAGCGCCTGACTGCAGAGCTTATACACCAGCAGCGCGGGAGCCACGTCTGTCCTGCCTGCCTCCATTTCCCCATCACTCCTGGCACACGGTAGGTCCTCGTGCATCCTTCCGTGGAGTGACGCCTGGTGGCTGATCTAGAGGTTCCTTATTATCTCCTTTAGGTCCCCTTCATTTGGGAGAAAGAGTTTCACACTCAGAGCTGCAGAGCAGGAAGGGCCGTGGGGCCCACAGCCTAGGGGAAAGACTCATCCCCACAGCTTAGAGAAGGGCCTGCACCACCCGTCCGAGTACAGTCCTTGAACTCAGGCTGAACCCTGCTTGGGAGCATCATCCTGGGAAAAGAAACTGCATTTGCATCGATTCTCTGCATAGCCATTCTCTTTAGGGCTATACATTGTTCCTTCTTGACACGGGGCCTGGGGAGCCGGTGGCAGCACCCCCTACGCTCTATGTAAATACAGGCTCCTTGAAGGATATTTATTGGCCTGCAGAAAAGATGCGGGGGAATTTTGCTCTGTAGGTGAGTGATAAAAAAGAGCAGTGAGCGGATATGTTCGCCAGCTTATTTACCACGGATCTCTTATTTATGGCCTCATAACCTCCTGATGGCCTGGTGCTCTCCTCCCACACCTGGTTTTCTTCCCAGATGGAGAAAGTGCTGAGCTGAGGACTATTTGTCCAAGGTTCCTCTCTGCTTCTAGTTTCAACAGCTGGAGCCGGACCAGTTGATCTCCCTGTGACTGAGTGGATGATGAGGTCTGCAGGATGAATCCTGTCCTGCAAAGCGTGCTGTGCTGAGGAGGGCCGTGAACGTGGTGACTGGGGTCCAGCCCAAAGTTCCACTGGATGAACATTCACTGAACACCTATTGTGCCCAGCACCATGGATGATGCCAGGAATGGGAAGGAAAATAGGCTCTGCTTCCCTTCCTTGGGGCCCTTTCTCCAGTCTTCTCCCAGCCAGTCACTGCAATAGGTACTTTGCATATATTATACTCAGTCAATCCTCTGAGCCACGCTACGAGGATGCAACACGTCCCCGATCCAAACATCACAGCCTCCAGAGGCCGGTCTTCCTCCATCTCTTGGTGGAGCTACACCATCACCCAGAACCCTAACGGGGCGTCCGCCCAGAGGCCTTCCACATAGGTAGCCCAGGCTCTGGAGATGGTACCTCCTCCCCACGTGTCCTCCATTTCTGGGCACCGTGTCTGCCTTTCCTCCACCCCAGTCCAGCTCCCACCATGCCAGGCTGGCACTGTGGTTACGCAGGCCCTCTGGCTTGGGCGCTCAGCACCTGATTGGCCCTGCCCTTTGGATCCCTGAGTGGTCTTTTCAAAGCATACACTGACCAGGTCACTCCCCTGCCGAAGTCCTTAGATGAGTCCCTGTTACCCACAGAGCAACATCCAAACTCTCGGGGTAAATCCAAGCACACCTATGATGAGCAGGCCCACCTTTGGCATGGTCTTTTGCTGGTTCCTAAGCTCCGAGCCTACTAGATATTTGGATTCTCTGCTCCTGTCTCGCATCTTCTTGCCTCTTTGCCTGGGCCGTGCTGGGACTTCTCCCCTCCTCCCAGCCCAGCTACCTTCTACTCAGACATCAGGACTCATTTCCAATGCCACCCCCTTCTGAAGCCTTCTCAGACAAACTTCCTGCAGATGGTCAAGCGCCTGGATCAGTTTCCTGGGGAGCTGCCGTGACAAAGTGCCACAGATCGGGTGGCTTGACACAACAGAAATGTCTCCTTCCACAGTTTGGGAGGCCAGAAGTCCAAAACCACGGTGCGGTTAGAATTGGCTCCTGCTGGAGGCTTTGAAGAACAATCTGTTCCATGCCTCTCTTCTAGTTTCTAGTGGCTGCCAGCAATCCATGGTATTCCTTGGCCTGTAGACCCATCACTCCAATCTCTGCCTCTGTTATCACATGGCCTCCTTCTCTGTGCCTGTGTCTTCTTTCCTTCTGTCTTGCATAAGGATATGTGTCATGGGATTTAGGACGCGCCCAGATAATCCAGAGTGATCTCACCTCGGGACTTTTAAGTTCAATACATCTGCAAACACCCTCTTTCCAAATGAGGTCACATTCCTAGTACGGGGATTAGGATCTGGTCTTGTCTTTTGGGGGCCACTATTCAACGCATTATAGTCCCCCTCCTCTGTATTCCCCCCGTACCTGAGCAAGACTCCTCCCAGGCTTTCACTTCACTTGGAGTGGCATTTGTGGCCTAGTTCTGCAGCAGGGGTGGGCTGTCCTGTGGGCAGAGGCTTTCATTTCTGCATCCCTAGCACCTAGCTCCTGGCTTGGCCCAAGGACACTCATAAACAATGAATGGGTAAATGGATGAAGTGGGTGCTGTCTCCCCATTGTACTGAGGAGAGGAACAGAGGCTCATGGCAGGGAATAAGACGGGCCTAAGGCCATGGAATGAATTACAGCAAAGCCAGGAATACGTTACCAGGACCTTGACCTGGAACTCTCTCCTTGGCACCAATTACTCTGCTCCAGCTGGGACCAGAGCCACCCTTAGAAAATCTCTTCTCCCCATGGCTTAGGAAATGAAAATGATCTCCATATCCCCCTCCTGTCAACAGGCTTCCTCCCACCTCCTTGCCCCTTTCATTCCCCCTCACGTGTCCACTCCCCCCAAATCAGAAACACATGCTTCATTTGACCTTGGCTGTTTGTGAAGGAAAGTGACTCCCCAGTTGGTGGATTTCTCGAAGGTCTTAGGGCCTCCGCTGATCTGAAGTCCTGTGGGAACAGTTTCTAGGGTCCAGGTTGTGCTGAGACTGGCGAGCTGGGAGGCCAGTATTGTGCGAGGCTGGAGTCTCCAATGGAAATAGCTCCTGGAAGGATAGGAGGACCGCTTCCCCAAAAGGGGCTGAATCTCTACCATGTGCATCTAAATTCCAAAGAGAGGGACTTTCTTCACGGCACATGAACTCTGAGGACAGGGATAATGAGTGCAGTTAACAGATGAGGAGCCTGGGGTGCAAAATGCAAGCAAGGATAAGGCAGAAGCAGTTTAGATGCCTCAGGCAGCCCCACTCAGACCGCCTCCACTCTGCTTCTCACTGGGCCCTTCCACGACCCTATCCCCACCCAAGAGCCCTTCTGATGGGAAGAAGCAGGTCTGTTGGAGAGGCACCTGGCTAGGTCATCAGCTCAGACATCACCCCCAAAAGGAGGAGAGATTTCACCCCCAACAGGAGGAGAGATTTCCCCCCCCAAATACACTCACTCTAGTTTTCCTTTCTGACCCATCATGGCCCAAGAAAGTCCCCCTCTGCTCTGCGAGCATAATAAGAGTTACCCGTGGCACAGTGAGTGCCTGTTCTTCCCCAGCCCGCCTCTACCACAGACTTTTCTCTGGCTTGCTGGAAGCCGTCTCTTTCGGATTCCATCAAGGGCCTCCCTTTCTCTCGAGCTTGCTGGAGTCGGGTCCACTGAGGAGAAATGGAGAGGTACCCTGAGCAATGTGGCTCCATCTCTGACTGGCTGCGTGCCCCTGGGGAGACGACTCCACCTCTTTCAACAGTTTCCTTGACAGGGAACAACAGGATAATAACACCTACTTCACAAGAGTGCTACGACAAGTAAACGGAATAATGTATGTAAAGGGGCGGGTCCCATCGTGTACCTGAGTAACAAGCCAGCTGACCTGGAAGCACTCATCGTGCCCTATCTCAGTTAATCCTCCAGCAACCCTCTGATGAGGTGCTTTGCTATCAGCTCTTTTTACAGGTGATGAAACAGAGGCACAGAGAGGTTTGGGACTTGTCCAAGGGTGCACAGCCCTTAAGTAGAAAGGCAGGAACCATAATGCTATTTTGCCTCCCTGCCCACTGTGCATTTCTTGCTTTTATCTTAACCAGGTGCCTAGCGCTGTCCTTATTGAGCATAAACGATTTTTCAAGTGCAGTCTCGGTCAAGTACAGAGGATGCGAAGATGAATGTGATGTGGCTGTATATTCCCCTGACAGTGAGCGGGGGATGGGCACAAACGGGTAATTACGATACTGTATAGGATATGTGTGTGTGTGTGAGAGAGAGAGAGAGAATGAGAGAGAGAATGAGAGAGAGAGGTGGAGAGAGAGAAACAGAAGGTGTGCACAAAACAGGGAGAGCTGTCTCCACATTGGGGGGTCAGCATGCAGCAGTGGGGAGGAGGTTCCTGCAGCAGGTAATACCTGATCTGAGAGGGAAGAACCAAGAGAGATGAGCTGGGTGACACGTTTGGGGGACAAAGTTAGGATATTCCAGGCAGAGGGTCCTGAGTAAGCAAAGGAACTGAGCCATTAAACAGCTTGCTGAGTATAGAGAATGACAAGGAGCTACGTGTGCCCGGAATACCGAGTGCCAGGCAGAGACTGAGGATGCTGTGGATGGAGATGCAGGCGGGCACCAGCCGTGGAGAGGCTGCAGGGCAGGTCTGGGGGTGTCAACCACGTGCTGTGGGCAAGAAGGAACCGCAGAAAGGTTTTAAGCAGGGAGGGATGTGGTCAAATTTGCATTTCCGAGGATTATTCTGGCAGTTCTGTGTGGATCAGGTACCAGCCTGGGTAAGGGAGACTTGACGGGAGGTGAGAGGTGGGAAATCTGCGAGCAGTGACAGAAATGGAGGAATCACTGGAGCAGTGACAGAAATGGAGGAAATCAGTGAGGTGGTGAAAGCGAGCAGGAACTGCCAGATTAGGGGAGGGAAGCTGGGGAGGGGAATGGGTCTAGGATGGTGCCCAGCCTCCTTGCTGGGGTTCCTGGCAGAACCTTCACGAGCTGGGACCCAAGGAGAGCTGCTGATCTGGGCAATGAGGTGGTGTTTCAGACGCACTGATCTTGGAATCCTGGAGCCATCCAAGGTCGGGGATGTTCGGTGTGGAGCGGGGGGCTGGTCCTGGGGAAAGAAGTTGGCTGTAGGTGTGGACTGGGGGCTCGCCAGCTTGTAGGCAGAGGCTGATGTGTTGCGGAGCAACAAGGGGAGCCAAAGGAAAGGGAAGGCCCTGCGGAAGACTAGCTTTTAAGAGGAAGTCTGTAGAAAGAGAACCCAGGAAGGGGGCTAGACTGGAGGAGAGAGATGAGGGGAAGAGTTTCAGGAGGAGAGGATGTTAACAGGTCGATTCTAGAGAGGCTGCAAGGTAAGGACCGGAAGTGTCCACTGGACTTGGCACTGCAAGGTCACTGGATTGAGGCCACAAATGGATTTACTAAAGGTTGGGAGCAGATGTCAGAGCAGGGGAGACAGCAGATACGGGAGGCAGGATAGTGGAGTCCCACATTGCAAGTTCTTTTTCACCATTGTGGGGAGGCCAAAAAGAGAGTACCATCTGAAGAAAGGCAGGGGGTCAAGAAGGGGCTCTTTTTCCCAGGATGAGACTTGTTCATCGGCATGTCCGTTGCATTAAGAGGAAGAAGCCCACATAAGAGATGGGTTGACTATGTAAGACAGACATGAAATCATCAACAAGACAAACTTTGGAGGAGAAAGAAGGGGCTGGACTCCATGGGGAATACAAAAACCGGGTA
Source organism: Kogia breviceps (assembly GCF_026419965.1). NCBI lineage: Eukaryota > Metazoa > Chordata > Mammalia > Artiodactyla > Physeteridae > Kogia > Kogia breviceps. The sequence goes on from NC_081311.1 coordinate 55,952,693, forward strand.
CCACCCGTCACAGAGCACCTCCCCGGATGCCTGCCTGGCCATTCCTATCAAGCTGAAACCCCTGTTACCCCCTCCTTGCTTTAATTTTCTCCAATCACTTTTGCTATATAGCACTTATATTTGCATTCATTTGATGATTGTTTTCCACCAGAAGGTTTATGTGCTTTATGTCAGATTTAGTATTAAATTTTTAATAAAGTGGCTAATGGATCTAAGGAGATGTCTGTCTATATAGGTGGTGAATATCTAAGTAGTTTATTGGTATAATGGGGTGTTTTTGAGCCTACCTGGTTTATGGATGTTGAGGGTCTATATTTTTCAGACAAGTGAAACCTGTTCCAGGAGGACAGGGATGTTGTCTGCCTTTTCCAAAGCTGTATCCTCAGTGCACAGAACAGTCCCTGGCACACAGCAGGAGCTCAGCTAATGTCTGCTGTTGGGTGGATGTGCTGATGGAGTTGCGAAGGAACCCCCACACAGCTGACTCTGGATCAAGGAGAAATGGGTCTAAATTTTGACAGGCGGAGAAAGTGTTAGGGTGGCAGGAACAGGAAACCACAGAGGAACTGGTGAGCGTGACCTATTGGGGAAAGGCAAGAGGCCCAGTATTCATCAATCCCATCCCTTTTTCCTTCCTTCCACATTGTACAGCCCATACAACGGACCAAGAACTGCAGATGCAAAGATGAGTGACACAGACTCTCCCTCCATAAGGAACTTATAGGCCAGGGAGAGGAACTGTCAGGTGGAGGTCTGATATATATTACATGGGTCACACATCTGATTGAAAACAAAACAGAATGAGGCCAAATTAAAAAGGCCTTTGAATTTTACCTTAAAAACAATGGGGAGCCATTGATGGTTTATAACCAGGGAAGCACTACAGGCATCCCTGTGTTTTAGAAGAACTCTCAGGAATGGAAGAGTGTTAAGAACAAGGAAAGAGAGGTCCAAGGAAACATTCCTTGGTGGTGTGCTGAATATGCCTATCTCTTCCCAACTCCTCCTTCAGGGACGCTACCACTGACACCTTGAAACTGGCCATAGTGGGAGAATTTACACCATAGCAACTGGCAAACGTTACACTCAGAGTTTTCTTTTCTTGAAGTCCCCATTTACCCATACACCCCCAGTTAGTCTGGGTGCTAAGGATGAAAAGTAGATGCACAGCATAGCACAGGACTTACTGACAAGCTGGGGTTCTCTGTTCAAACCCCTCTAGGACTTTATCAACTGGTTTTCATCTCAGCTTCCACCTTTTTTCTTTAGAAACAGACTACATTTTGCCTTCCCAACTTGGACTGTCACATCTGGTCCTGTCCTCTGGGTGGAACTGACAAAATCAAGGCAAACTAAGAGGTTGAAAGGACTCGGTAGCCCTGAGATGGGCTCTGTTTTGTTTTGTTTTGTTTTCATAGCTTAGAGACCTCTGGAGCCTGGGGGATGAGCCACTGAACAGTGAGGGAACAACATGTTTCATCTTTGTGTGGTGTCTGTGTCCAAATTACCTGACCCAGAAGCAAGACAACTGGAAGGGATAAAGCTGCCGCGTCAAACTGCCTCCCCCAGTGTCCCTGAGCTCCTGTCCTCCTGCTTCCCATGACAGGGAACTGCACACAGCTAAGCCACCGAGGGCTGCAGACGGCGCTCCAGCGGGGAGGTGGGTCACCAGGAAAATGCGCTCAGAGAGAGATTATCTCCCAGCTCTCTCCTCACATGTTTAACCTGGGGGGTGCAGCTGCTTTGCTTCTAGGTAAAACACAACTGTGTCTCTCCAGGGTGGCAGGAAGAGGAAAGGGATTTGCAAGGATTCCATAAAGCTATTGACTTACGATGTCAGTTACAATCTGAGAGTGGAAACAGGCAAGATGGTTGAATTATCACAATTTTGCGGAAATGCTGACCCTGAGCAGGAGATCCCGCGCCATGTTTCACAATGCCCGGGCAAAAATTGCCTGTTACTGCATGTGCAGTGTGTCAGAACCTTGTCCAGGTGTCTACATCAAAAAATAAAGCACTTCCTGCTTTCACATACCTTCTCCCATCTCACCCTCCCATCCATGCTGCAAGGGAGGCTCATTTCTATTTTGTATGGTCTAGAAATTAACCAACAGATGCATGCCTGTCCATTACTCCATCTTCATTTGTGCCCCTCCTTACTTTTTATTCTCTTGCTCACCTCTCCTCCCTTCTAATTTTTACCAACATGTCTCTTTGCTTTAGATTTCTCCTCTTGTCCTGAGTCTACCTGTCTCCTCCTCCTCACTGCCCCCACTCCATCTCCTTTCCTTCCTCTCCCTTTTCCTTTGTGGCTTCCGTGCCCTTTTCTGACTCCTCTTTCTCCTCTCCTCTCTCTTTTCTTTCCATTTCTCTCTCATTCAGCAGTCCCTACTTCCCAAGGTCAACGAGCAACTCTGCAGAGATCTTCACTCAAAAGAGCTTGCTTGGCTTTAATTAGGATCCTTTCAGAAACCCTGACCCCAGAGAAAACCCTACACTCAAGCTGCAGGTTTCCTTTGCTCCGTCTTACCTCCCTCCTCCATGCCTTTAAGAGCAATAAAAGAGATTTAGAATAGACATCTGGAGGAAGAAAGGACTGACGGCATCCCACCTTCTCTTCCTCAGTTGTATAGATGAGAAAACTGAGGCTCCGAGAGGGACCATGATGCACCACATCATGTAGCCAGTTAGACAGAGGTATAGTATCAGAACCGCGGCTCCCCAAGCACCACCTCCATCAGCTTGCCCCTGGACCTGGCCACAGAGGGACTCCAGAGAGCACTAAGAGAACACCTCCCAGGACCAGACTCTGCTTAGCAACAAGTGCTGACATTTTTCCAGACACGCCCCGAGGCATCCTGGGAAGAAGCTACAAAGTTAAACAAAAACAAAGGGTGAACTTAGTAATTGCACACACTCTTATTTTCTTAACAAACCAACTAGATCTCGCTAAGGGAGGCTTCTGAACATAGACAGAGAGGACCTTGTCGTCACCCATTAAGTATGTCTAATTTCACACGCTGTCATGTAGCTCTCCGTCCAGCTGGTTCTCTGCTGAAAAGGAGTAAAAGAGTGCGTCCTGGCCCATTTCTTAGCACTAAGGGATCTTTCGCAGGGAGTATGAGGGACCCTGCTGTAATTGTCTAGCATTGGTAATCTGGCATAGTTGGTATCCTCAGCATACTTTTAATTTATCGAAAACAGAGACCTGGCTATTTCAGACAATGCCATCTGCCCAATGCAGATGTGGCAGTTTATCTTACCTGAGTCCTGCCCCATCTCCTGTCCTCAGTTTCCCAACTGTAACACGAGAATGGACTAGAACCTCCAAGGGCCCTTCCAGTGTTGAGCTTTGCTGTTGCCCAGACTCTCTACATTTGCCAAGACCTTAATTGCATAAAAATGTGAAGCAAAGTCTGGTTTTTGTTATGGCCTTTGCTTACAGAGCTATCTTCCAAATCAAGGACCTTCCTGATGCCTCTTAATATGCCGATACCTTAAAGAAAAATGGAAATTAAAATATTGAACCTCTGGGTGCACTCTGCTCCCTGTAATGAAATGTGTGTGGAGGACATGCATCCAGTTCAAGGACTTCATACAAAGTTATAATAACTTAACAGTAATAAGCTAATAGTCAAATGGAATTAATAACAGCAATGTGGCCATTTAAGCAGTGAGATGGCCCCGTGTCGTGGAATTTTTGAAGCTAAACCCTCTTGAGTTTCTATAAGCTAATAGCAATTAGCTCCTGAGTTAATGGCAGCTGCGGTCATAATGAGATTGGAATTGATCATTTAGAAGCGGGCTCCCATAGCTGGTCCTATGAGGCATTTCGGTCATAAAGCACAGCCTTGACCCCTTCTTCTCATACCTTTCATCATGACCCCTTCTTCTTTAAGGCTTTCTGGATCAGTGTGCTCCTTTCCCCATGCAGCACACAGCTTACCAGGGCTCCAGAAGTAAAGCATTAAGGTGGGTTGTGCATCCTGCAGACCAAGAATTCTGAGTCTTCAAAGGACAGAATCCACTCCTGCTGCACAAACCCTTCCCTTATCAGGTTAAGTCCATCTTAGCTTCAGATTCTATTCCTGGCTCCACTAATTCTCTGAAATGGCCAGTGGAGCAACTTCTCTGAGCCTCAGTTTCCTCAACTGTAAAGTAGGGAGCATATTATCTACCTCTTGGAGTCATAGTAATAATGTAATAAGGAAATCTATAGAAAAGGTCTTGTGTAGTACCTTTCACAGAGAGAGGCTCAATAAATGTCTTCTTTTCTGTATTGGTTAGTTTTTGCTGTGCAACAAATCATCCCCCAAATTAATGGCTTAATACAATATAACAATTATTTTATGTAGCTCATGATTAGATGGGTTTGCTGGGTACTTTTCTGGTCTGGGCTGATATAGCTGATCTCTGCTGGGCTTTCTCATGTGACTGTGGTCAGTCGATGGGTTGGCTGATGGCTGGATGGTCCACACATGCTGGTGGTTGGCAGGCTGTCAGTGTGGGTCAGAGGGGTAACTGGACCACATGAATCTCATCCTCCAGCAGGCTAGGCTGGGCTTATTCACATAGTGGTCTCAGAAATCCAAGCACAGAAAGAAAATGCAAGTCCCAGTGTTCAAGCAAGTGCTTTACAAGTCTCTGCTTAAGTCACAGTTACTATCGTCCCACTGGCCAAAGAAGTCACATGACCAAGCCTAGAAACACTCTACCTCTTGATGTAAAGAGAATCTATTCAGAGATGGAAAGAATATATGGTCATTTTTCCAGTCTCCCATACTTTATTTTCCTTTCATTAGTATTATTTATCTACATACTGTGTCTGGTAGCTAGTAGGTGTTTAGTAAGTGGTTATTGAGTGAATGAATGAATGAATAGGTGAAACCAGCCTTCTGACAGTAAAACTGAGACTCCAAGACATGACATGGCTTGCCCAAGACATCCCTGTAATTTGGTGGTAGCAGCAGTACTCAGACCCCACTCTCCTGACCTCCAGCCAGACAATTTTCTTTATGTGGGTGAGGAAATCAGTTAAAATAAGAGATATGAACATGCTTTAAAACACATAAAGCGCTCCAGCACTTCAAGATATTTTTGGTATGTGCCTTTTCTGAGCATCAGTTTGCCCCATATATTCATAGGTATGGGTTGGTATCAGTGATCCTCCCACTCTGTTGTCCAGGGTGATTTGGAAGGTGTTGTGGTCCAGAAGCAGCTTTCTATCTCATGCTTCTCCAAGGAGGGGAGGGGGGAGTGGCAATAAAGCTCCTTATGCCCCTTCTGTCTTTGAACATTGCTGGGAATTCAGTACATGAGGCAATATTTAGATCCTCCTTGAGCTAGCTCTGAAGAGTTTGAACAAAAGGTGATTGAATCATTTAGGAATCAGTTCCAAAGCTGTTTCCCTTTTCTATTTAAACGGCACAAATGATTTCTCCTGAGGATGAAAATCAGTATTTGAGGAAAAATTGGGCCTTATACCATCCCTATCAAAGACTCCAAATTTATGGCTGGGGGAGATGTGGGGAAATTGAGGCAAATGCCAACTTTACCTTCCTGTTTGAAGTCAGTGAAGGCTGCAGAGGGAAGTTGGGGGAGCAAAGCTCCCATCTCTGGGTTTTACCTGCAGGTACTTTCTCTCTCTTCCCATACTTCCTGAGATATTTGATCTGAAGGGACTTCAGGGCAATACACCATCTCCTGCCACGTCTGGTGCATGAGTCAGCGTAGTCTAAGTTATGCTGCAGTAACAAATATCTCCCAATTCTCAGTGGCCTACAGCAACAAAGGTTTACTTCTCACTCACATTATATGTCCTTTAAGATCAGCCGCAGCTAAGTTCTAGGCCATCTTCCTTCTAGTACCAGGCTAAAAGAGCAGCCCCTATCCGGGGCATTGTTAGTCTCAGGTCTGGAGGAGAACAGAGTAGAACTCAATAGCTCTTAATGCTTCTGTTCAGAAGTGGCACAATTCACTTCTGTTCCTATTTCATTGGCTAAATCAAATCAAATGGCCAAGCCTAATGGGGTAAGGAGGAATAATCTTCCATGGAAAAGACCAGCGAATATTTTAAACAATTATATAATCTAACACATATGGCCCCTGCATGGGTCTGCTTGGTGCTGGTGTTTAGATAAGGGTATGTGTTTTCCAGGGCTGGGCCGGGAGGGAGGGAGAATGGGACCCGGGAGGAGCATGGGGGGTGGTGGGAGGCCCACTGGCTTTTGCTCTGTCTACTTCGGTCTCAGCAGAGGAAATTTTAATAGGTGCTTCCATGGAGCCATTTGCTCATGAACTCCACACATTTCCAGACGTTTCTTCTTGAAGTAGCCCCAAGAATTGCTGAAGGAAAGCCAGCAGCCTGGGCTGTCTGGCCCTATTCTGAAGAAAAAAATGTTCCCTCCTCCGAAGCTCACACAAGGTAGAGGCTGGGTGCTATCTGGAAAAGGCGTGATGGGGCCAAGTTCCATGTCTTGCCATGGGTCATCCCAGAACCCCTTGCAACTGACCGCTGAGCCCCACACAGAATCAGAGAGCCTCAGACTGGAGAGCGATCACTTAAAATCGCAACTCAGCTTCCTAAACTTGTCAGTCATGTGGTTTTTGACAGTCACTTCTCCACTCTGTACTTTTAATCAATAAAAAGAAGATGAAAGCGCCAGACCTGCCTTCCTTTGTTAAGAGATGGGAAATTTCCGTGGAAGAGAGTGAACAGCAGTTTGCTTTATGGTCCCTAGAGGTGTGGGAAAGGTGATGCATCTCAAGTCTGCTGTCACCACGTGTCTCATGAGGGCTCAGAGAGTGGGAAAGCCTTCACCTCAAAGATCTCCTTTGAAGGGTGGTCGTGGGGTGGGGAGAGTGGCTGCAGCCCCAAGGAGGCAGAAGTTGTAGCTCACACGAGGAACACTGTCTAACAAGGCCAGAGCCATAGGGAGACGGAACAGGCAGACAGGGGGATAATGGTTCTTCATCGTAAGATGTGTGCAGGTAGGGCTAATGTCCGCTTCCCAAGGATGCTGTAAATGATGGTAAGCATCGGATGGATGTGGAGACAGAATGCCTGAGGATCACAGACTCTCAGAGCTGAAGGATATCTAGCAAACTCGGGGCATAGGAATATGACCTCATGGATGAAACCATAAAAGGCCATGTAGCATTAGGTGTAGCACATGCTCTTGCCTGACCTCGCTTTGGTCCCGTTGAGGCTCCATCCTCCCTGACAATTCCAGGAAGCTTAGACTGTTATTAATGCTCCAGCCTCTTAGTATTTCCTGCAGGTCTCATGGAAACAAGGCCATCAGTCTTCTGCCCCCAGGAGCCAGGATATGCCATTTGAGCTGCACCCAGGGAACAGTGAGGGGATACACTGTGGCCCCTGATGGCCAGGGAGTGGTGGTGCCCCAGTGCCCAAGGCACTGTACTGGCCCCGGACTGAAGGACAGTGGCAGAACTGTGAAGGTGTGCGAGGGTGAGGAGGGGAAGTGGGGAGGGAGGGGAAATGTGTTGATAGGGAATGGATTGTGTCACCAGCCTTGGACAGGCCGGGCTTATAGAACAGTTCAGGGTTGGGGTTTTATAAGGATCACTTTCTTGGACTTGGGGCAATTTGGTTCTCTCTTCCCTCTCCTCCTATATCGCCATCTTTTTCTTTCTTACCACTGAAAATGACTTTGGCATTCCCCAAGGGCTGCCAAGTTCACATCCTCCTGAAGGGCTTGTGTGGCAGCCAGAATCAGGAGCACAGTCCTATTCTGGTCAAGAAGACAGCTGTAGCTGGAAGGCTGTGAGACTTCCCTACTCGAACCCTGGACCAGCACCAAGCCTTGAGTAAGTCCGTGGCCCGGAAGCCGGCCACTCCATTGGGGAGCATCCTCTCAAACACCCAGGCAGCCCTTCCTTCCTCTGCTGGAGGTGGGAACCATCAGGGCTACTGGGACTGGTTGTTGCACTGCAGCATGACCGTGGGTATGGCCCTCAGGTCACTGCCTGCTACGGAGTCCCCAGCACTGGCCTGGATGCACACTTCAGGCTGGTCTCTGGTCTCCGCAGGCGATGTGGTGGTGTCCTTCCATGGGTGAGCCTGTACCCAAACACACCAGTCTGGGGGCTGCACTGAGCACTCTTGGACTTGCCTGAGCAGTCCTTACCGCCAGGGATGGGGTAGGCTTGCCCCCAGTGTCCCTGAAAAGAGGAGCATTGGTCTCCATTTCACGCAGGAGGAAACTGAGATACAGACAAGTAACTTGATCAGGGTCACCCAGGGATCAGTGACCAATGCCCCTCCCAGGGGTACAGAGTGCGGTCCCCCAGGCCAAGAGACCTCCAGCCTGTTCACATACGGAACATACAGGGGAGCCCTGGAGCCACTCAGATGCCTGGACCCCCATGCAGACCTATCCACCAGGTCACACTGGGGTGGGGGAAACTGTCACCCAGGCGACGCTGATGCAACAGAGGTCTGGGAACTTCTACACCACTCGCGCCCTTGGCTGGTCTAACCTGGCCTGGTCCACCGGGGATGGACCTGCCATGACAAACATGCCCCTTCCAAAGTGCAGAGTTTGAGGCAAAGAGAGCAAGGCCCTGAGTAGTACAGCTCCTCCTGGGAATGCATCTTAGGTGCTCGGGAAGATGGGGAAAAAACAAGGCTTTGCTCCACTCCAGCATCTAATTTGCTGTGTGAACTTCAGCAAGTTCCTTCCCCTCTCTGGGTCTCAGTTTTCCCACCTATAAAATTAGGGTGTGAAGGGCTGTAGGCTGGAGTTGCCCTAAACTGGAATTATCTGGACATTTTCCCCATTCCCCCAGCCCAAAAAGGAGGGGTCACTGGGGAGAAATTAATGTTGTCGGCCCTGCTCAGGCCCCACTGATGTCTCTACTTGCTCTGGGCCTCCCACTTGGTAATAATGACATCTATCTTCAACTGTCCTCAGGCACTGTGTTAAGCACTTTATACAATTGGCTGTATTTAATCCTCGACCACCATGTGGTCATATACTCCCATTTTACAGCCCAGAAAACTGAGTCTCAGCAAGGTGAAGTGATCTCTCCAAAGTCAAACAGCTGGGAAGTAGCAGAGCTGAGATTCAAACCCAGGGCAGTGATAGGCCGTGCATCCTGCCTTGAGCCAGCACTGCTGCTTTGCTGTCCCAGCTAATCGTGGACAGTTCCTCCCTGAGGACGGGTACAGCTGAGCTGCCTCTCTCCTCCTTTCTTCTGAGCCTGCCATGAATCAGGAGAGACAGAGCAACAAAATAAACTGAGACGGATTGGAGCAGAGGGTTTCCAATGGAATCATTTTGCAGAACTGCCTTTTTCTGCAAGCTGCCCCTCTTAGGAGGTTCAGAGAGAAACCTGCTCCCAAGCAGGATCTTTTGCCTGAGCCAGAAGCCATTTATCTGGAATACTAATATGCCAGCAGCTGCCTGTGAAGGTGCCTGCCGCTAAGCACACACTCCCAGCAAAGATTCCTCCTGGGAATGCTCTGGGAGGCTCCAGGAAGCTAATGGGCCCCCTGTGGCACATTCTAGTTACCTTTTGTTTGGCTTTCCCAGAGCCTCAGATGGGACCTCTGGGTAAGACAAGGCCTCTGGCAGCACAACCACGCCCACTGCACAGCAGGCAGAGGTCCGCCTTGCTCGTGGCATTATGCTTGGAAAATAAGAACAGAAAGACCCTCCAGATCCAACCCCCACATTGCATCTAGCACGAGAAAGAGTCAGGCTGGGGACCAGCCTCATCTTGAAGTAAGGGGTGTTGAATTTAGAGGAGGAGACCCAGCTTCCAGCTATACCTCAGCCACGTCAGTGCTGGACAAACTTAAGCCAGCCACAGGGCCCTCGGACCACAGTCTCCTCTCTGTAAACTGAGTAGGTTGTACTTGATGCTCTCCAAGAGTCCTCTGGATGGAACACAAGCTAATGATGTGCTAGGAGAACAAGGCAGAGACTGAGGCCTTGGGTTCGAATCCCAACTCTGCCACAGGGAATCTTTGTTAATTTACTGAGGCCCCTGTGTCATTGTCGTGACACAATTGGAAATGAGATTATCGCTGCAAGGGCCAGAGGAGGGCCTGGTTTGTAGAATCAGAGGGCATTTGCTGAAGCTGAGATTTCATTCACTACCTAAAGCCAATGCAGAAAATCTGGCTGGAATGATTCTACTTCCTCTGAGCTGCTCACTTCACAAGACCGGTGGTTCTTAATTAACCACCATGAACAGTAATGAAAAGATGTTTCCTGGAATGTCACAGTGCAAAACATCTCCTCCCACGGGAATGTCTTGAATTCTGTAAGGTCGAGATCAGATGGCAAAATTTTATGACACCAATTCACATACCCACCCCTGGCAACTATGTGACCCAGCCCTTGTCACATGGTAGGTCTCAATAACTGTTGCCCTACTTTGTCCTTTTAATGGAAATTCAGAGAAACTACTAGATAATGGTAAACACTGACTGGCAATTAACACATTGCATTACTGTTCCAAGTGCTTTATTTATTTAAATTCACTTAATGCTTATGACAACCTTGTGAGATGGGTACTATTTCACAGAGAGAGCTTAAGAAATGCACCTAAGGTCACCAAGGTGCTAAGTAGCAGAGGTGGAATTTAAATCCAGGGAATGTGGCTTGAGTTTGTTTCTTACGCAACAGGTCAGTGGTTCTACTGAGAACTTGCAATTCCAAAAAATTCCTAGATGATGCTGGTCTGGGGACCATACTCTGTGAGTTACCTCTTTAAGCCATGCTGCCTCAGAGTTAAAGGGAAACTGAACTCCATGTGAACCTCAAGGTCTCTGGGGGCTCCTGGATCCCAGTCTTTCCTGAAGTGTTATCCACAGAAAATTCTCCCACAGGTTGCTGATCAGCATTATATGGGGAAAAGGGGGATGAGACCCACAGTCAAGTATGTTAGAGAAATTTAGGTTCAATAGATTTAAAAAGGTTGCTTTGCTGGCTTTCTGCTTTGTGTTTGTTTATGTAACATCTGAATGTACACTGACATAGTTTGGCAAGTTTTCTAAACATATTTGACCTTGGTGTCTTTTTTGCACAGAGTAGCTCATGGGAACGATGTTCCCCAGAAGACCCCTGGAAAAATGCTGGCCCAGACTGACGCTCACCATCCTCAGTAGGGGACGCATTGGAGACCTTCCGTGGGAGGCCTAGAGTCGAAGCTGACTGTTTTGGGTCTACTAAGATGGTCTTCCGGATAGACTCCTAGAGGTGGGTCAGAACCAATATGGATTACACAAGACAAAGACTCTACCCCTCTTCTCCAGCCCAAAGGATCACACTTACACCTTCTCCAAGTCCCTGAAACAAATACTCTTAACTGTAGAGATGTTTAGGTACAACTCCATCTCAACTTCCACCTACTGCAAATGCAAAGGCCTTCAGGACCCAAGGTTAGAACACAAGTACCATTCCCTATGAAAGGGGAAAGCCAGTGTTTTACTCAAACCAGCAGGAAGAAAAGATGAGCTCCATTTCTCAAGTCTCTAATGAAGATTTATGCAGTTCTAGGCACTGCGAGAACACAGTGTGGTGAGGGAGGGAGGCCACCCCCAAACCAAATAATCCATGTCAAGGTAGGCTGTGAACAGAGACCTCAAGAACATTTGGAGGATGGGGAGTCACTTCTCAGCAGGGATCAAGGAGTTATGTCAAGAGATAGATGGTAGTCTAGAAAGGAAGTGGCTTCCCTCTCCATCTAATCCAACCACAACTCCTTCTCCAGATGTAATGAGTGCTGGAGTCAGTAGGCAGCAGGATTTGCAAACTGGGAGCAAATTCCCAAGGTTTGACAGTGAGCACAGAATTTCATTTCCTCTCTGGTCCAGGCAAGAGTTTGGGTCTCAGCAGCCGAGAACACCGAGAAGATCAGAGTAATAGAACGTGTTGGAGAGACCTCAAACTTTGGAGATGCCAGAAGAAGAACCTCATAGGCCAGCCTGAGTGTTCCTGAGAACATCTGCTGGTCTTCTTGGCCACCTGAATAGGTGGGCTGAACAGGTGGACTGGGTTCTCACCAATCCTGTGGCTGAGGAGATAATGGGAAGAAGACAATTCTCCTGGGTGCTTCAAAATGGGGTCTGCAATTTGGGAGCTGTAGTGATCTGAAGACTTGACTGGGACTGATTGGGGGCCTGCTTCCAAGATGACTCACTCCCATGGCTGATAGCAAGAGAACCCCATTTCTCACCATGCAGGTGTCTCCATAGGGCTGCATGAGAGTCCTCAAAATACAGCAACTGGCTTCTTCCAAAATAGTGATCCAAAAGAGACAGCAAGAAGGAAGACACAGTGCTTTTTACAGCCTCATCTCAGAAGCCACACAGTGTCGCTTTTTACATTCTACTCACTAAAAGCAAGTCCAGCCCGACACAAAGGAGGGGATGAAGCTCCACCTCATTAAGGGAGGAGTATCAAAGGATTTCTGGACTTATTTTAAAACTACCACATCATCTAAGGACAATAATTAAGGAAGAATTCAGACCATGAAAATGAATCAAAACAGAGACTGGTGGGAGACTGCAAAAAGGGAGAGACAGAGAGAGAGAGATAGAAACAGCAGTGAGGAATTAACCTCTATATAGTTAAATTTAAATGAATAATTATGAGTTTCTTGGAATGTGTAATGAAAGTGCTAAATAAAGATCTTAAAACAGAAATGACACAATATTAGAGGAAAAACCTAATAATGATCTGGAACTAATTATAATAAAACTATCTTGGGGAAAACTAGGACTTGGTGAAGGGGGGCAAAGGCAAAGATGGTACAAGAAAAAGGGTTCTGAAGGTCCCATCTGTAGGAATAGGAGGGAATTAAAAGAGTTTTAAAGGCCATACATTATTGGAATGAGGAGAAAAGCAGTAGGGGTAATATTTGGCATTTTGTTTTCACAGAATAGAGAAGTGTGTATTTAATTATGAGTGTGGGGAAACAGAAGGAAACTGTTAGTAGAATAGAAAAATTGAGTCAAAATTACAAAGGGGAAAGGAGAATGAAGAATCACAAAAACTGAAAAAAAATAAGAAAAAGGAAAAAGAAGAAACAAAATAAAATAAGTGGTAAATAAAAAGTCAACTGAAAGAATAAAATTATGTAAAAATGTTGCTACACTAAATGTGAATGGACAAAATCTTCCTATTAAAAGGCAGGGGGGGAGCTTCAGGATGGTGGAAGAGTAAGACGGGGAGATCACCTTCCTCCCCACAAATATATCAGAAATACATCTACATGTGGAACAACTCCTACAGAACACCTACTGAATGCTGGCAGAAGACCTCAGACCTCCCAAAAGTCAAGAAATTTCCCACGTACCTGGGTAGGGCAAAAGAAAAAAGAAAAAACAGAGACAAAAGAATAGGGACGGGACCTGCACCAATGGGAGAAAGCTGTGAAGGAGGAAAGGTTTCCACACACTAGGAAGCCCCTTCACTGGCAGAGACGGCTGGTGACGGAGCGGCGGAAGCTTCGGAGCCATGGAGGAGAGCACAGCAACAGGGTTGCAGAGGGCGAAGCGGAGAGATTCCCGCACAGAGGATCGGTGCCAACCAGCACTCAGCAGCCTGAGAGGCTTGTCTGATCACCCAGCAGGGCAGGTGGGGGCTGGGAGCTGAGGCTCGGGCTTCGGAGGGAAGATAACAGGGCTTTGGAGGTCAAATCCCAGGTTGGCTCCAAGAACACAGCCTGAAGGGGGCTAGTGCACCACAGCTAGTTGGGAGGGAGTCTGGGAAAAAGTCTGGAGCTGCCAAAGAGGCAAGAGACTTTTTCTTGCCTCTTTGTTTCCTGGTGCGCGAGGAGAGGGGATTAAGAGCGCCGCTTAAAGGAGCTCCAGAGACAGGCGCGAGCCGCAGCTATCAGCGCAGACCCCAGAGACAGGCATGAGACGTTAAGGCTGCTGCTGCAGCCACCAAGAAGCCTGTGTGCAAGCACAGGTCACTAACCACACCTCCCCTCCCGGGAGCTTGTGCAGCCCACCACTGCCAGGGTCCCGTGATCCAGGGACAACTTCCCAGGGAGAACACACAGCATGCCTCAGGCTGGTGCAATGTCACGCTGGCCTCTACAGCCGCAGACTCGCCCTGAACTCCGTACCCCTCTCTCCCCCTGGCCTGAGTGAGCTAGAGCCCCCGAATCAGCTGCTCCTTTAACCCCGTCCTGTCTGAGTGAAGAACAGACGCCCTCAGGTGACCTAAAGGCAGAGGCAGGGCCAAATCCAAAGCTGAAGCCCAGGAGTTGTGCAAACAAAGAAGAGAAAGGGAAATCTCTCCCAGCAGCCTCAGGAGCAGCGGATTAAATCTCCACAGTCAACTTGATGTACCCTGCATCTGTGGAATACCTGAATAGACAATGAACCATCCCAAATTGAGGTGGTGGACTTTGGGAGCAATGATATATGTATTTTCCCCCTTTCTCTCTTTTTGTGAGTGTGTATGTGTATGCTTCTGTGGGTGATTTTGTCTGTATAGCTTTGCTTTTACCATTTGTCCTAAGGTCCTGTCTGTCCGTTTTTCTTCTTCTTTTTCTTTTTTTTAAATATAGTTTTTACCCCTTGTTATCATTGGTGGATTTGTTTTTTGGTATGGTTGCTCCCCTCTTTCTTTTTTTTAAATTAGTTTTTAACTTTTTTTAATAATTATTTTTTATTTGAATAACTATTTTATCTTTTTCTTTCTTTCTTTTTTTCTCCCTTTTATTCTGAGTCATGTGGATGACAGGCTCTTAGTGTTCCAGCCAGGCATCAGGGCTGTGCCTCTGAGGCGGGAGAGCCAACTTCAGGACATTGGTGCACCAGAGACCTCCCAGCTCCATGTAATATCAAACAGTGAAAATCTCCCAGAGATCTCCATCTCAACGCCAAGACCCAGCTCCACTCAACGACCAGCAAGCTACAGTGCTGGACACCCTATGCCAAACAACTAGCAAGACAGGAACACAACCACACCCATTAGCAGAGAGGCTGCCTAAAATCATAATAAGGTCACGGACACCCCAAAACACACCACCAGATGCGTTTCTGCCCACCAGAAAGACAAGATCCAGCCTCCTCCACCAGAACACAAGCACTAGTCCCCTCCACCAGGAAGCCTACACAACCCATGGAATCAACCTTAGCCACTGGGGCCAGACACCAAAAAAAAAAAACCGGGAACTACGAATCTGCAGCCTGAGAAAAGGAGACCCCAAACACAGTAAGTTAAGCAAAATGAGAAGACAGAGAAACACACAGCAGATGAAAGAGCAAGATAAAAACCCACCAGACCTAACAAATGAAGAGGAAATAGGCAGTCTACCTGAAAAAGAATTCAGAATAATGATAATAAAGATGATCCAAAATCTTGGAAATAGAATGGATAAATTACAAGGAACGTTTAACGAGGACCAAGAGGAACTAAAGAGCAAACAAACAATGATGAACAACACAATAAATGAAATTAAAAATTCTCTAGAAGGGAGCAATAACAGAATAACTGAGGCAAAAGAACAGATAAGTGACCTAGAAGATAAAATAGTGGAAATAACTACAGCAGAGCAGAATAAAGAAAAAAGAATGAAAAGAATTGAGGACAGTCTCAGAGACCTCTGGGACAACATTAAACGCACCAACATTCGACTTATAGGGGTCCCAGAAGAAGAAGAGAAAAAGAAAGGGACTGAGAAAATATTTGAAGAGATTATAGTTGAAAACTTCCCTAATATGGGAAAGGAAATAGTTAATCAAGTCCAGGAAGCACAGAGAGACCCATACAGGATAAATTCAAGGAGAAACATGCCAAGACACGTATCAATCAAACTATCAAAAATTAAATACAAAGAAAAAATATTAAAGGCAGCAAGGGAAAAATGGCAAGTAACATACAAGGGAATCCCCATAAGGTTAAGAGCTGATCTTTCAGCAGAAACTCTGCAAGCCAGAAGGGAGTGGCAGGACATATTTAAAGTGATGAAAGGGAAAAACCTACAACCAAGATGACTCTACCGAGCAAGGATCTCATTCAGATTTGATGGGGAAATTAAAACCTTTACAGACAAGCAAAAGCTAAGAGAATTCAGCACCACCAAACCAGCTTTACAACAAATGCTAAAGGAACTTCTCTACGCAGGAAACACAAGAGAAGGAAAAGACTTACAATAAGAACCCCAAAACAATTTAAAAAATGGTAATAGGAACATACATATCGATAATTATCTTTAATATAAATGGATTAAATGCTCCAGCCAAAAGACATAGACTGGCTGAATGGATACAAAAACAAGACCCGTATATATGCTGTCTACAAGAGACCCACTTCAGACCTAGGACACATATAGACTGAAAGTGAGGGAGTGGAAAAAGATATTCCATGCAAATGGAAATCAAAAGAAAGCTGGAGTAGCAATTCTCATACCAGACAAAATAGACTTTGAAACAAAGACTACTACAAGAGACAAAGAAGGACACTACAGAATGATCAAGGGATCAATCCAAGAAGAAGAGGTAAAGATTGTAAAACTTTATGCACCCAACCTAGGAGCACCTCAATACATAAGGCAAATACTAACAGCCATAAAAGGGGAAATTGACAGTAACACAATCATAGTAGGGGACTTTAACAGCCCACTTTCAAAAATGGACAGATCATCCAAAATGAAAATAAATAAGACAACACAAGCTTTAAATGATACATTAAACAAGATGGACTTAATTGATATTTATAGGACATTCCATCCAAAAACAACCCAATACACTTTCTTCTCAAGTGCTCATGGAACATTCTCCAGGATAGATCATATCTTGGGTCACAAATCAAGCCTTGGTAAATTTAAGAAAATTTAAGTATCTTTTCTGACCACAACGCTATGAGACTAGATATCAATTACAGGAAAAATCTGTAAAAATACAAACACATGGAGGCTAAACAATACACTACTTAATAACCAAGAGATCACTGAAGAAATCAGAGGAAACCAAAAAATACCTAGAAATAAATGACAATGAAAACACGATGACCCAAAACCTATGGGATGCAGCAAAAGCAGTTCTAAGAGGGAAGTTTATAGCAATACTATCCTACCTTAAGAAACAGGAAACATCTCAAATAAACAACTTAACCTTACACCTAAAGCAATTAGAGAAAGAAGAACAAAAAACAAAACAAAACGCAAAGTTAGCAGAAGGGAAGAAATCAAAAAGATCAGATCAGAAATAAATGAAAAAGAAATGAAGGAAACGATAGCAAATATCAATAAAACTTAAATCTGGTTCTATAAGAAGATAAATAAAATTGATAAACCATTAGCCAGACTCATCAAGAAAAAAAGGGAGAAGACCTAAATCAATAGAATTAGAAATGAAAAAGGAGAAGTAACAACTGACACTGAAGAAATACAAAGGATCATGAGAGATTACTACAAGCAACTCTATGCCAATAAAATGGACAACCTGGAGGAAATGGACAAATACTTAGAAATGAACAACCTTCTGAGACTGAACCAGGAAGAAATAGAAAATATGAACAGACCAAACACAAGCACTGAAATTGAAACTGTGATTTAAAAACTTCCAGCAAACAAAAGGCCAGGACCAAATGGCTTCACAGGCGAATTCTCTCAAACATTTAGAGAAAAGCTAACAGCTATCCTTCTCAAACTCTTCCAAAATATAACAGAGGGAGGAACACTCCCAAACTCATTCTATGAGGCCACCATCACCCTGATACCAAAACCAGACAAAGATGTCATAAAGAAAGAAAACTACTGGCCAATACCACTGATGAACATAGATGCAAAAATTCTCAACAAAATACTAGCAAACAGAATCCAACAGCACATTGAAAGGATCCTACACCACGATCAAGTGGGGTTTATCCCAGGAATGCAAGGATTCTTCAATACACGCAAATCAGTCAATGTGATACACCATATTAACAAACTGAAAGAGAAAAACCATATGATCATCTCAGTAGATGCAGAGAAAGCTTTCGACAAAATTCAACACCCATTTATGATAAAAACCCTCTAGAAAGTAGGCATAGAGGGAACTTATCTCAACATAATAAAGGCCATATATGACAAACCCACAGCCAACATCATCCTCAATGGTGAAAAACTGAAACCATTTCCACTAAGATCAGGAACAAGACAAGGTTGCCCACTCTCACCACTCTTATTCAACATAGTTTTGCAAGTTTTAGCCACAGCAATCAGAGAAGAAAAAGAAATAAAAGGAATCCAAATCGGAAAAGAAGTAAAGCTGTCACTGTTTGCAGATGACATGATATTATACATAGAGAATCCTAAAGAAGAAACCAGAAAACTACTAGAGCTAATCAGCGAATTTGGTAAAGTATCAGGATACAAAATTAATGCACAGAAATCTCTTGCATTCCTATAAACTAATGATGAAAAATCTGAAAGTGAAATTAAGAAAACACGCCAATTTACCATTGTAACAAAAAGAATAAAATATCTAGGAATAAATCTACCTAAGGAGACAAAAGACCTGTATGCAGAAAACTATAAGACACTGATGAAAGAAATTAAAGATGATACAAATAGATGGAGAGATATACCATGTTCTTGGATTGGAAGAATCAACATTGTGAAAATGACAATACTACCCAAAGCAATCTACAGATTCAATGCAATCCCTGTTAAACTACCACTGGCATTTTTCACAGAACGAGAACAAAAAGTTTCACAATTTGTATGGAAACACAAAAGACCCTGAATAGCCAAAGCAATCTTGAGAAAGAAAAATGGAGCTGGAGGAATCAGTCTCCCTGACTTCAGACTATACTACAAAGCTACAGTAATCAAGACAGTATAGTACTGGCACATCAACAGAAATGTAGATCAATGGAACAGGATAGAAAGCCCAGAGATAAATGCACACACATATGGTCACCTTATCTTTGATAAAGGAGGCAAGAATATACAAGAGAGAAAAGACAGCCTCTTCAATAAGTGGTGCTGGGAAAACTGGACAGCTACATGTAAAAGAATGAAGTTAGAACAGTCCCTAACACCATACACAAAAATCAACTCTAAATGGATTAAAAACCTAAATGTAAGGCCAGACACTATCAAACTCTTAGAGGAAAACATAGGCAGAACACTCTATGACATAAATCAAAGGAAGATCCTTTTTGACCCACCTCCTAGAGAAATGAAATAAAAACAAAAAAAAAAGAAATGGGACCTAATGAAACTTCAAAGCTTTTGCATAGCAAAGGAAACCATAAACAAGACCAAAAGACAACCCTCAGAATGGGAGAAAATATTTGCAAATGAAGCAACTGACAAAGGATTAATCTCTAAAATTTACAAGCAGCTCACGCAGCTCAATATCAAAAAAACAAACAACCCAATCCAAAAATAGGCAGAAGACCTAAATAGACATTTCTTCAAAGAAGATATACAGATTGCCAACAAACACATGAAAGAATGCTCAACATCATTAATCATTAGAGAAATGCAAATCAAAACTACAATGAGATATCATCTCACACCAGTCAGAATGGTCATCATCAAAAAAATCTACAAACAATAAATGCTGGAGAGGGTGTGGAGAAAAGGGAACCCTCTTGCACTGTTGGTGGGAATGCAAATTGATACAGCCACTATGGAGAACAGTATGGAGGTTCCTTAAAAAACTAAAAATAGACCTACCATACGACCCAGAAATCCCACTACTGGGCATATACCCTGAGAAAACTATAATTCAAAAAGGGTCATGTACCACAATGTTCATTGCAGCTCTAGTTACAATAGCCAGGACATGGAACAACCTTAGTGTCCACCAAAAGATGAATTGGTAAAGAAGATGTGGCATATATATACAATGGAATATTACTCAGCCATAAAAAGAAACGAAATTGAGTTATTTGTAGTGAGGTGGATGGATCTAGAGGCTGTCATACAGAGTGAAGTAAGTCAGAAAGAGAAAAACAAATACCGTATGCTAACACATATATATGGAATCTAAAAAACAAACGAAAAAAATGGTCATGAAGAACCTAGGGGTGAGACGGGATTAAAGACGCAGACCTACTAGAGAATGGGCTTGAGGACACGGGGAGGGGGAAGCGTAAGCTGGGACAAAGTGAGAGAGTGGCATGGACATATATACACTACCAAATGTAAAACAGATAGCTAATGGGAAGCAGCCGCATAGCACAGGGAGATCAGCTCGGTGCAGAGGGGTGGGATAGGGAGGGTGGGAGGGAGGGAGATGCAAGAGGGAAGAGATATGGAGATATATGTATATGTATAACTGATTCACTTTGTTATAAAGCAGAAACTAACACACGAGTGTAAAGCAATTATACTCCAATAAAGATGTTAAAATAAATAAATAAAAAATAAAAGATAGGGACGCTCCAGTTTGTTTTCAAAAACCAACAGGAGGAGATTAAAAAGCTTTCTATATGACAGGAAGACTTTGAATAAAGGTAAAGATGAACAAAAACAGAACAAAGGTGGGGGAAGTCTCTATGGCACATTTGGGGACCTGAAAACCTGTCACTACTTTTGCCAGTACTGTTTCTTCAATAGTGCCTTGCCCTATTGCTGCCATTAGTGTGAAGAGTGAACAGATAACCAGGAAAGAACTCTGATTATTTAAACTGAAGGCTCACAGTTATAAACATCCCAGAAATTAATACCACAGAAGAGTTGCAGAAAATTGCTTATTTCATTTCTTTCAACCCCAGCTGTGGTTGAAGATTGCTTCATTTTTAATTTTTCTGGCTCATCAGAAAGAACTGGAAGTTCAATATCACGGAACATAGTTATTCATTCATAGATGTTTGTTAGGCAACTGCCAAGTGCTAGGCACTA
The DNA here is from genome assembly GCF_026419965.1 of Kogia breviceps. Lineage (NCBI taxonomy): Eukaryota > Metazoa > Chordata > Mammalia > Artiodactyla > Physeteridae > Kogia > Kogia breviceps. The sequence continues at coordinate 55,973,528 of NC_081311.1, forward strand.
CAGCAGTCTTTTGTGGACATAGAAGTCAACAAAACAGAGAAAGCCACTGCCCTTGTGAGGCTTACATTCCAATAAAGGTAACAGACAATAAATAATATAATATAACATAATATGATATAATAATGAAATACTTGTGGTGGTCAGTGCCATAAAGAAAAATAAAGCAGGACAGGAGACCAGGGACTGTGTATTATTTTAACCCATCAACCATATGATCATTAAGGGTAAAATTTGTTTACCTCCGTGCCTATAGGGCCTCAGTCCAGAGACAGAGATGGTATATAATAATGAAGAGAAAAGCAAATATAGATAAAGAGCAAAGGTAGTTTTAGATTTGTGCTTATTTATGTGGCAGATAACAGGTAAGAGAGAATCAGTAAAGGTTTGGGACTGGTGTGATCAATATGTATCTCCAGGAGGTTTGATTCAACCTCATTATACAGGATGAGTGAGAGTTGGGGGATGGGGAGTGGGGGGGTCCACACCAGAAGTGAGGACACCAGCTTTCTTGAGCAACATCATCCAACAGAACTTTCTGCAATGATGGAAATGCTCTATGCCCTGATGTCCAATAAGGTAAGCACCCGTAGTTCTGAAGCACTTGAAATGAAGTGACTGAGGTGCTAAATGTTTTATTTTAGTAAATGTAAATATCCATATGTACCTAGTGGCTGCCACATTGGACAAGGTGGTTCTAGGGCGATCCAAGCGAGATCCTGGGTGCTGATGGTGTGACTAGAATGAGGAGCCAGTAGAAAGGTTAGATTAAGTTTAAGATCTTGGGCAAGTCACTCAACCTCTCTGAGCCTCAGTCTCCTCCTGAGAAAATGTAGCTAATTAGACTTATCTTCCATCTATGAGAACTCACCCAGAACTGTGAGAAAATAAATTTCTGTGGTTTGAGCCATGCCAAAAAAAAAAAAAAAAAAAAAGAACTCACAAACCCACAAAGACTGTCAACAATCAAATGATGCCTTGTGATCAGCCTCTGAGTCTACAATGCACTATAAGTGTAATTGTACAATCTTGAGCAGCAATTTGGAGATAGATAGACAAATATATTTATTTATCTATCACCTATTTATTTATTTACTTTATATTATCTCATATATGCATTAAAAATGTTCATGGCCTTTGATACAGTAAGCTTCCTTACTTAAATATATCCTAAAGAAATAATCAGACACCCAGGCAAATATGTAGGCAAAGAGATGTTTATTAAAGTGTTATATATAGTAGCAAAGTTAGATGGAACCTAAATCTTGAACTATAGATTACCTCAAGAAGTAAAGCCTCATCCATATATTAGAATACATACACTAACAAAATGGTGATGTCAAATAATATTTAATAAGATGCCTGTGGAATATTAGTGCTAATTATATAGCTCTATGTACTGACAAAAGACTGAGAGGAAAGCAATCCAACTACTAGCAGTGCTTATCATTAGGTGATGGGATTACAATTCATTTTATTTTTTTCTTGTATCTTTTCATATTTTCCAAGTTCTCCATGATGAGCTTGCATTATTTTCTTTTGTAATGAAGTAGTGGGGGTGGGAAAAGATTTTTAAAAGAGGAAAAGTAACATTAAAAAAAATTTTTTTTTGAGATTTTTTTGGTGTGGACCATTTTTTTTTAAAGTCTTTATTGAATTTGTTACAATATTGCTTCTGTTTTAGCTTTTTGGCCATGAGGCATGTGGGATCTTAGCTCCCCAACCAGGGATCGAACCCACACCCCCTGCATTGGAAGGCAAATTCTTAACCACTGGACCTCCAGGGAAGTCACAGCATTTTATTTTTAAAGAGATATTCTTTTTGAAACAAATAGCACCACCCAGAGCCCCCAAATCTTGACATCACGATGAAGGCAACTTCCCAGAGCTAGAGACAAGGGATACGGGTACCAAAACCTCTGTAGGTTCCAGAGGTCCAGGAATTTATTGTGGCCACTGGCCTGGCATGAGGCACCTCTCTCCCTTCTCCCCCGCTGGGCCAGCAGCTGGGCTTCCAGGCAGGAGGGCTGTCTGCAGGACATGGGGAGGGCCCAAGGGAGGGTGAAAGTGACAGAGGACAAATTGCTTGGCATGTCCATCTCCACCTGTCTCCACCTGCCACCCCCTCTGACTTCCTGTGTCCCTGTGCCACGCTATCCACATCTCTCTCTGCCTCGTGCCCCTGTGTCTCTGTTCTCTGCACCTTCTAACTCTGCCTCTCTCTTTGTCTGTCTTTAGCCCCCATCCCCAGGCAGCCTCTGCCTCCCCACCCTCTGCCCCCTCCTGCCTAGGGATGCTGCTGAGCTTGGCAGGGTGCTGAAGGTTCTGGGACCTGTTGCAGACCTGGGAGCTGTTACTATTACTGGGAGCTGCTTCTGTCAGAAGCATGTTCTCACATGTTATGAATCAGAAGAGGGTGTCTTGCTTCGTTCTGCCTGATCTCAACAAATGCTACATATAGTCTCCACACTGCTCCCCGCTACCCGCAAGTGCAAGGAGCAAGGCAGGAGGCATTCTGAAGGCTGTCCTAGAACATGTCAAGTCACTGAGGGGACAGAGTGGGGAGTCACACCTGAACTCTGAGTGGAGAGATCTGCCCTCACCCACCTCGCCCTCCCTTGCTGAGCGTTCTCTGTTGAAAACATTTCCCTGGGCCGAGAACAGCAGGCCTTGGTCCGGAAGCTGAGCCACTCGTTAAGCACTCCCCAGAAGACCTGATGTTGGGAAGGAAGCTGCCAGGGCACAGGGCATGGCTGGGCTTGGAGGAGGGGGAGGGATCTCACATCTGGGCTGGGCAGCCTCCTCTTCTGCTGATAAAAACTCAATGCCATCCACCTAGGGACCCCAAGAGCATGTCTGCAGCTCCCCTGCTCCCCAAAGGTCAAGTGGGGTGGTCGAGGGAGGGTGGCCCAGTGGGCAGACCCTTGTCTGGGAGAATGATCCTCAGAGTCAATGAACAGACCAGGTGAAGAGGGCCTCTTAGGTCCCAGGGGTTCTTCAAAGAACTGCTCCCCTCTGAACACAGGGCCATATTCTGTTTTACTGGATTTTATTTTGCTTTTCCTTTGCTGCCCTTCCCCTCACCCCTCACCCCTCACCCCTCACCTTCCCTCCTGCCCATGAACTTGCAGTGACTCTGGACAAAGAGCTCCCCTCTCTTGGTCTTTTAGTGTCCCCACCCGCAGGGTGACGGAATTGGAGCCTCCCTGGCCCCATAGTGAGGGCACGTCCCTGCCCCAGCCCCCAGGCCCTGCATTGTAAATACTGGGCTTCTGCACTTTGTTGGGGGAAATCTGCTGCTAGAGTGTTAGAACTAGACGGTTCTTCAGTCTCCACAGCTTCACCTTGCCCTTCTTCTGAAGAGCCCCCTCTGTGCCTCACCACAGTGCGTCTCGGGGGCAAAGGACCCCACTCTCTAGAAAGAGCTGTCATCTGTTTTAACCTTTGTTACTCCAACTGTGAAATGAAAGCAGCCTGGGCTAGAGGATCAAAGCAGGACTGAAGGTGGAGGGTTTGCCCCAGGGCAGAAAGCCACTGACTGTCAGCCGATTTGAATTAGAAAGTGCTGGGTGACCGACTTCTGGGTTTCCTTTCAAACGACCGAGTTGGTTCTGTGGGCCTGCGCGCTGCTGGCAGCGGGGGTGCACGCTAACTCAGGGAATCCTTTGGGAGGCTGCACAGTGAAATGAAATTGGTCGAATCAGTTTTCAAGTTCTTAAGTGGGCACTTTAAACATTTACTTCTCTGAGAATGGAGTACAATAGCAGACACAGAGAAGCTATTTGTTGGATGAATTGAATGAATGAAACAATCATTGAATCAGTGAATCCACAAGCAGTACTAGGCATGGTGCTGTCATATCAAATCATCCAGGATTTGGGACAAATTTTGAGCTGGAAGAAGATCTAGAAGTGGCCCAAGGCACTTTCCCTTTCACAGACCAGCAAACTGTGGCTATGTGAAGTGGAACCTCTGCCCTGGGGGTCACACGCCTAGCGATATCAGCACCAAAATACGTGGCCAGTGTCTTTTCTCTTACCTGCTGTCTTCAACAGAGAGCATGTTAACAAGACTCACTGTGTTGAGTTTTTCCGAATTTGCCTTGGAATTTCCAGGACAGACACCCTAGGAGAAGGTGACAGTCTTATGCTCCAGGGAGTTGGTAGCATCCTGGCACTGGATAGAAAGTTTTTAAGTTGATCATCTGGAGTCACAAAACCCATCAATGAGGGCTTTGGCACCAGACCCCTGGGGTGAGTCCTGGCATCACCCATTTAGAAACTGTGTGAGCTTGGACAGGTTGTGGACTGTCTCTGAGTCTTCAATTTCTTAACTAAAAAAAGGAGAAAAATAGTTCACTGAGCTCTTGAGAAGATTCACTGATATAATTTGTAAGACACTCAGAACAGTTCCTGAGTGAGAGGAAGTCCTCAATTACCGTTGACTGCTAGAGTGGTGCTGCTCTAGCCCTTACGTGGAGCTCTGAACGTCAGTACGCTCAGAATCACCTGGAGAGCATTTCAAAGCAGAGCTCCCTGGGTCTCTGCAAGGGAACAGTGGGGTCAAGCATCTGGATTTTTAACAAAGACCTGTGTCTAGGTGTCTAGACACCTCATGTTTCACACGAGTCTGATGTAGGCAGCTCTCTGTGCCCACATCTGAAAAAAATCAGGTCCACACCTACACTTTGTACTGTGATATGAGTTGCCTTCCCTGCAAGATGGAATGCCAGGAGGGCAGGAATCAGGCACACAGCTACATGGTTTTCACAGCACGTACATCATATGGCCATCAGTCAGTTGAAAGGTAACATTTGGTCCCAAGGACTGCCACTAATTTCAGGGGCCAGAGCCTCTGGAAACCAGGTTTTCAGCTAAGTATATAAAATCCTGAGCTGTTTCTGCATCTTCTTCCAACTGGCTCTTGATGACATTGTCTGTTTCAGTCAACGTGCAATGACTTTTCTCTAGAAGAGATGCCACATAATTCATCTTACAAGTTCAGTCCTAGAAAAATGTCATTCCTCCTGACAAATGCATATGCTTCCTTTTATCCTGCTGTGGCAGATTATTTTTCCAAAGATGGTCACAAAAATATCTCCCACTCCACATGCTCTTCGGCAATGTGACCTGCTCCTCCAGCTCAGTCAGGACATGGAGTCCACTTCTTGAATCTGGGCAGGTTCTCTGGCTGCTTTGACCAAGAGAATCTGGTAGAAGTGATGTCGTGCCAGTTCTGGGCATGGCCCTTAACTGGTCTTGCAGCTTCTTCTTCCTATCTCTGAGAAACCAGTTGCCATGTTAAAAGTGTAACTACTCTGAGACCTTCATGAGGTGAGAAGCCCAAACCCCGTGGAGAGGCCCTGGAGGATGAGATGCATGGAGAGAGAAGCCAAGGAGCAATAATGCAGCAACACAGGACTAAAGAAGCCATTCTTGGAAGTCAATCCTACAGTTCCAGCCACCCCACCTGCTGCCGTGCATCTCAGAGATGAACTGCCCAGCGAGATGCCCCCCCAATTCCTAACCCATAAAATTTTGAGCAAAGTAAAATGATTATTTTAGGCCACTAAGTTTTGAGGCAGTTTGTTATGCAACGATGCATACGCAAAACATATGCTATGAGAAAAGGTAACCATCATGTTTTCCTTTTTTCCTTGGCTGCCAGGAAGCTCAGAGCAAGATTTCTGACTCAACTGTAGCAATCACCCTTAACTTATCCCTACCTCTTGCTTTATGTATATAACATTTGATATTTTAACCCTATGTTAATTAGATTAGATTTGTATCTTTTATTATAAAACTCTCCCACATTCTTTTGATAAAGAAATGGGAGGATGTTGGGAATTTTATTGCTTCCTCCACCCTTTCTATATATTTAAAACCTCCCATGTGTCAAAGTTCTATTTAATTTCCAGAGCTGGCCCTGGGTACAGAACTAGTGCTGTTGCCCAGTGGGTCACATTTTCACCTCCGTGATTCCCTGTCTTGCCCCATCCTTCTCTGGTTCTGGTTTATGAGTACCTCTCACTCTCAACATTCAATCAACCAATTTTCAATTTTCATCTTTCCAAGTGGTCTCTCAAGAACCAAAGAGCTTGAAATATCTAAAGAAATGGATTTCTTTTGAGGAAGTTCAAGTTGAATAGTCAAAGAGATATTTTTGGTCAAGGTCATGGTTATAGAATAAATAATACCTGAGGACAGTGTCATATGCAAACAAGTCTCTGTGTGTCCTTGGGCAAATCCCTGAAGCAGAACTGATGATGGCTCTCAAGTACTGAGCAGTTAACACAGCCAGATCCTCTACAGGTCCACAATCCTTTGCATGAAATCTTTAGAGCTATATGCATTTTGGAAATCAAACCATTATAGATTTTAGAAAGGTTATAGATTTAAAAATCTATAACCATTAAAGATTTTAGGGTACATATAGCATGTAGCTTACGTTACCTAAAACTCCCAGTGGATACTGAGTTATTATTACCCTGTGATCAGATGCATCAATATTTCTACAGCAAAATACATGAAAAGTCACAATAACAACTCTAAATAGTTTTACCTAAGTTCAGGTCAGATTTTTGTTGCCAAGTGAGTTCAAGTGAGATCAGATTTACTGCCAAATGAATTATGAAAAATGCTTTCAGTTCTCAGAACTTTCTAAGTTCTGTGAATAAATACTTGCTTGTACTGATCTCACTATTTCATGAAACTGCCAAATGATTAATATTAGTATTATCCCCATTGTATAGATGAGAAAATGGAGACTCAGAGACATTAAGTCATTTGGTAGAGGTCAAAGAGCTCATAAATGGCAAGGCTGGGTTTAAGCTCAGATGTGTCTGATTTTTAAACTTAGATTCTTAATTATTATCCTATCCTGTCTCCTTTGCTCTGTGCCCCTGGTCACACAAGAAGAAGCCTTCTGATAGAGCTCTCTGGGAAGCTAATTTGTTAGGTTGAGGGATTACTAGGGAAGAAGAAGGAAGCAGGGAGAGAGAAATTTCCTTTTACAAAGTAAATAGAACATAACCTTTCCTCTCCAACCCCAGTCCTCAGTGGAAAAGCTAAGCAACCTGGATCAACATACAAAAGAGGAGAGTCTTCCAGAAATGCTCCAATTCTTTTCCCCAACTTCTTTTGGCTTGTGGACATTGGACTTTTATCCCACTGCTGCCACCACATGTAAAGAAATAGGTATTTTAAAATGGGCTTTGCTTTATAGAAAAATGAAAGTCCCAAATCTTTATTAAAACATAATGCTTAGAAAGAGCCCTGGAGGACTTCCCTGGTGGCGCAGTGGTTAAGAATCCGCCTGCCAGTGCAGGGGACACGGGTTTGATTCTTGGTCCGGGAAGATCCCACATGCCGCGGAGCAACTAAGCCCGTGCGCCACCACTACTGAGCCTGCGCTGTAGAGCCCATGAGCCACAACTACTGAGCCCACGTGCCACAACTACTGAAGCCCACATGCCTAGAGCCTGTGCTCCGCAACGCCACTACAATGAGAAGCCCACGTACCACAACAAAGAGTAGCCCCCGCTTGCCACAACTAGAGAAAGCTCGCGCGCAGCAACAAAGGCCCAACGCAGCCAAAAATGAAACACAATTTTTTAAAATACATTAAAAAAAAAAGAGCCCTGCACTTAAGGCCCATAAAGATGTGGCTTCCAATATCAGTAATGTCATTCACTGGCTCTAAGATTTGAGAACATTTTCTCCTATCTAAAGGGCCTGCCTAGAGAAATCCCTTCTTTACCTCTACCTCTTGGTCCACATGAAAGGTTGGGCCTGGGACAAGCCCTCTAGGCCTTCAGACAGCCTGCAGGAGAGAGGGGATGTGTGTGCTCTGGGCTGAGGGAGCAGGGCCTCACACTTCCCCATGGTCATTCGTTCAAAGTAATCCTCTTACGGAAGTACCCTCTCTGGACCTCTCACCCTCGCTCCCACAGTCACAAAATAAGTCTTACCTCCCCGTCCAGTGTCAGGACAGACCTCTTTAGAGGCAACTGAGCTGTGGACACCTTTGTGCTTCAGCCTGTCAAGCAATCCATCCTAATGAGTTTTCACTGTCCAGACTTTATGCCAAAACAGAAAAATCTACCATTGTCCTTTCATTCACTTGAAACAAAATTGATTGTTCATCATGCACCAGACACTGTGTTAAGCATGGGGAATTCAATTCTTCATTCATTCATTCATTTAAAGGACATTTATTGAGCATCTTCTATGTGCCAGGCAATGTACGTGGCACTCTGAATACAGCTGTCAATGACAAAGAAAACAATCCCTGTCCTCATGGAGCTTAGATCTTAAGTAAGTCAGGCATGGTCTCTGACAACCCAGAGCTCATTGTTTTGTAGAGAAACTCTCAAAATACAGTGTGATGTCTAGTACAATAGATGTAGCACAGGACTCTACAGAAATGTAGACATCCAACCTGGACATGGGGGACATGATATAGACACAATATCTTTCTGGGGGAAATGACAGAGACACTAAATCTGAAGACTGAGTAAGGACTATGGTCAAGAGCAGAGAAGAGTGTTTTAGGCAGAAGCAATGTGTGCAAATAGAAGAAATATCATGGCTCACCCAGGGAACAGAGTGTAGCCCTCTGAGGTCAGGGCAGAGGGTTTGAGGTAGCGATTAATGGACTTGTGGCTAGAGAATAAGGAGGAGTACATCCCGCGTGGCCTTTTCTGACAGCAGTGGAGAACTTGGAGCAGGTTACATGTAGAGGTAGGAGAGAAAGAAACGGGTTCTTCGTTATGATTGTTACAAAGCTTCACTAATGACACATTTGGAGAATGACCTCACCCTCATGTGGAATGGGCAAGGGGGAGCCTCCTGACACCTACCTGGACCACTGATGCCCTTGGGGATCCTCTGCCTGAATTTGAGGCCCTGAAACAAAGCTGTAGCCTGCAAAAGTGGTGGCTGTGACTGAAGCTGTGGCGTGTGCCTTCCTCTAATCATTAAGATGAGTTTCCGAGCTGCTGGGTAGCTAACTCTAGTTGGTGTCAGGGTAATTAACCAAGCTGCCTGAACTTTATTCACAGCCTGACAAGGTGCACTCCTGGGACTTGTCACTGTGGTTAGTTGGGGGGCGGGGGACTTGACATAGGCTGATTAGGGAGTGTTTTACACAGCAAGAAGCTCTCTGATCTTCAGCTGAGTGGGGCTCCCCCCTCCTACCTCATATCAGAGATGCCTGCGAGGCTAGAGCATAAAGATCATCCAGTCCAACCCTCTCATTTTCAGATGAGAGAACAGCCGTTCTGAGCATGGCTGTGGTTTTCCCAAGGCTGCACGGTGAGTTTGTCCTGGAGATGAGATTACCACCAGATCCTCATGTTTCTGCTCACAGCCTTTTCTCCGTTGTGTCCCTGCTTTATTTTTTTTTTTTAAGGCAATTTCTTAAATCACTGCTTCTCAAACCTAATGTACATAGGAATTGCTGGGAAACTTGTGAAAATGCAAATTCTGATTCAGGAGGTCTGGGTGTGGCCGAGGCTCTACACCTCCAACGACCCCCAGATATTGATGCTGCTGGTCCAAGGACCATATTATGAGCACCAAGCTGCCCAAAGACCCTTTCCCAGAGACCACCTGCATTTTCAGTGAAACTGGCAAGAGTTACCTGTGCTTATGGCTCACTAGCTCCAATAGGCCCTGAACCCCAAGACCCCTGAAATCAGACTGCCTCTGGTTAAAGGGTTCTCATAGGTCTACAGTCCAGCTTCTGTGCACACCTAAGTCCCCTTGTTCTGGTCAGGGTTTTTCTATGTTTCAACAAATCAACTCAGTTCATTCCACTAAAGCAGGGTTTAAGGGACTGCAGGGAAGCCAGGGCACGAAAGGCATCTCTGCTCACCTGCCCTACTCCCAGCTCTCTAAAGACTTACGTACTCATCAGTTTATTCATCCCAGCAAAAGCAAACAAACAAACAAAATCTGCCATCCAAGTTCTCAAGGCTGTGTGACCTTCAAAACCCAGTGCCCGTCATAGCTGGACACTTTCCTCTCTACTCCTTGTTTCCTTTCTGAACGAGAGAATGTGATGGGCACAGCTCATCTGTTTGAGCCTCTTTTCTTTTCTGGGCCTCAGAAACGCCTGCAACAAAGTGACAGGATTTGACTAGGTGGTCTTCCAGGTACTCCCAGGTGTTGATTCTCTGTGACTCTAAGGTTTTTTGCAACCAGGTACTTTAGGAAAACACCTTTATCCTGCTTGCTGGGGAGGACATTCACTCAAAGGAACTGCACTGGGAACTGTTCTCTCCAACTGGTGAAGTGCTGACAACAGGTACCCAAGAAAATGGGAAGTTTTCATATTTCATTTACATGACTGATGCCAGGATACCATTCCCAAGTGGTGACCATCCAGCAAGAATATGAGGAGATACAATTTGCAAGGCTCAATTCTCAGACAGGGGGTCAAAGGGCTTGGGCATTACCTCTGTGGGTAAGTCCTGTCCCCTTTCTAGGCCACTGAGACCATTCTCATCCAAGCCGCATTTTCACAGCTGAGAAAACTGAAGTTCTTCTTAGAGCTGGTCTTCAGTGACTCCATCATAATTCTTATTTTACTTTTAAATTCTAAGTCCTTTCTTAACTGAAAGAAGTTTGAAGAGAAGGCAGATATTGCTACTCCCACCACCTCTGTGCCCATCTTTGGCTCAGGCCCTATTGGGTTCCCACAGGCCACAGTTGCCAGGGGATGTTTGAATATGTTACACAGGAAGTGTCATGGCACTCCCCAATGGGGGATTATTTTTCAGGTTGCACTTAAGAAGAAAGGCTTCTTTGTGTCATACCACAGAGGGTTTAAACCTCCTTTCTTCAGCCCTCTGCCTTCATATTTCCACTGCAGCCCCTCATCCCCAGCACAAAGGAGAGTGACTTTCCTACAGAAAGAACACAGTTAGTAGAAAAAAATGACAAAGAACTTTCAGCAGCCAAGGTCACCCAGCCATGACCAAGGCTTTCAGCACTTCAGTTTTTGAAGTCAGAAGAGACACTCCAGCTCAGACTGTGTTATACGGAACCAGGACACTGTGAGACACCTGAGGAGGATAAAGACAGAGCTAGGATAATGCCTTTAGATAGCTACATTATGGCTTCTTAAACTTCCGATTATTCAGAGTTGAAAATTTGAGGAAAGATAGGGACTTGTTCCTAGATAAAAGCCCATGCATAAACATGGGTAAGGTGTTCCCTGCAATTTCAGAAGCTTTTTACCCACCCTAAGCCAACTCGAGAATCTACTCATGGACCACCATACTTCAGGATGGCCACTTTTTAATCTATAGCCTGCCGTGTTGGACTTGACTTTTAGATGCAGATGCTAGAGCCCAGTCAGCAGCTGTCCCCCAGGATTATATCAGGCTGTGCACACGTGACAGTGACACTCCATTGGATATCCTTGGTCTTCACCATTCAACCAAGCATTGACTAACAGGAGAATGTATGACTGACTGGTGTTAAGAGAGCCAGGCCAAGCAGGGGCTGCTTCACACAAACTGACTTTGCTTTTCAACAAATATCGCCCGGTGGCTGAAACCTGCTTTGGCCAGACGTGTGTGTGAGCATCAGCTTACAGGAAGGAACGGCACTCAGCAGGATCACAAGGAGTGTGAAGGAGGCCAGAGGTAGGTGGGCTGTGGCTTGGCCTGCGACATGGTGACAAAGAGCTGGGAACTTTGATTTGTGTCTCTTTTCTCAGTCCCCATGAGCAGTGGACTGAGAATCTGGAGACCTGGTTCCAAGCCTCATGTGTGACACTCTCTGATGCCCAGAGGTAAGTCTCCTGATGCTGCAGCATCTCGATTTTCCTGTCCATGAAACAGGGAGCAAGTGGGTTACCCAGTCCCCACCCCCAGCCTGAGCATGTCCTAATTCTATGTGGAGAAGGACAGTACGAGACAAGATAAGAGGTCCCACTCCAGCAGTTTCCTCCTCCGGAGTCTGGTCTGGGACCCTTGATACCCAATACCAATGGTCTCTCTTACCCCCTCCCCAAGGCATGAAAGTTGAAGCTTTGTGGCAGGTAACACAACTTGCCTTGTGTTCTGCACTTGAGTGCTCTTGAGTTTCTGCTCCCCAGAAAGATCAGTTTCTTGCCAATGTCATCACTTTTAGCCAGCAGGGACCTATCAGTGGCTCCATCAGGCGCTGGAGGCCCCAACCCCCCTTGGCTTTAAGTCTGAGCCCTGGGAACACTGGGGAAACTTAATTCTCGAACACCTTCCACTCAAAGAGCCACTGTTCTGCAAAACCAGTGCCGGCCCCTGCATTTCAACAGCTTTCGGGTGGGTTTCCCACCCCAGACGTCGATAGGGCCCAAAACGCCTGTGAATGTGTTGACCTGACTTCAACCGCAGGCTCGGTTTCAAAGGGTTGGCTGAAATCTTAGCCCGCCCTCATTCCGTGTGAGGCTTGCTCCTGGAAGCCTCAGGCTGGATCTCAGTTACTGGGAAGGCTTTCCCTGAATGTGGGTTTTCACCCAGTGGCTCCTGATGAGCCATTTCTCGTGGCAGGATGCCCACCTCGTAGGGGAAGCAGCCTTGGTTCTGGGAATTTCTTGCCTCATCCCTCCTTCTTTCTGTGCCACAGGTTGATAGGAAAGGGCACTAGATGTGCCATCAGAGGAACGGGGGTGCAGCCCTGCCTACCCTTCCTACTTGCCATGCAACCTTGGACAAGTCATTTCTCCTCTGTGGGTCTCGGTTTCCCCTCTGGGCTAAGAGTATCTGGTCTGCCTTCCTCGTGGGGAGGAATAAAAGTGCTTTGTAAACAGGAAGCACTACGGAGTCCTATCAGGGAACCCACTCAAGGACTATTTTGGACTTTTTGCTATTTCCCTTCCTGCGCCTGAGAAATTAGCAGGCAGATTGTGAAAAACCAGCCCTGACTTGGTAATTACAAATGTGCACACGTCCCACTGAGCATCATTTTCAAAAGGCATATTAAGCAGCACAGACCGCAGGGGGGACCCATGTAAACAGGCCTCCTCAGATCCTGGCAGAAAGGGCCAGGAGAACGCAGTGGTCCCCAGGAGCGGCTGGCTGTTCCTGCAATCCCAGTCCCGCCTTGCAGCCCTAGAAGCTGTATGTTTATCTCCCACGAGCAGGGTTCTGGTCCACGGCGAGGGGGTGGGATCCTGGTACTCTGCAGGATTCGTGCTGCTCCAAGTCCACACCATGCCTTCCAGATTCAAATCCCCCGGACTAGAAGCTTTCCAGGAGCTCGCCCTCAGAGAGCTCTCCCAAAGCCCCAGTGGCGCCCCTCTGCAGGACTGGTCATTTACCACTTTGTATCGTAAGTTTGCATGTCCAAGTGTCACTTCTTATACTAGACTGGGAGCTTTCGAGAGCAGGCTGTGTTTTCTTCCTGTTTTCTCCCTCATGGAGCCCAGCATACAGCTGGCATTTGGTACATTTGGAATCGAGGAAGAAAGAGAGGCGGGGCAGAATTAAGGCTGCATTAAGTCTCTCATTTATGTTATCTCACGTGACTGTCATGCCAGCCCATGGGGAATGTTGCCTCTGCTTGGCCAGTTAGGACACTGATGCCCCATGAGTTTATGTCACTGGCTGAAGACCACAGGGCTTGTTGTGATGCTGGGATCTGATGCCACAGCTACTCAAAGTCCTTGATGTTCCTTGCACTCTCTCGTCAAGCTGTGCAGAGGAAGGAACGTGGGCTGTGAAGTGTGGGCAGCAAAGAGCCTTAACGAATGAAGCCAAGTGTCAACTAAACCCAGAAGTCCTGCCCTGACACAAGGGCAGGGTCTTCTCAGATATCAAGGCACCATGGCTATGCTGGCTAGACCACCTCTGCTTTTTAGCAAGGATTTCGTGAGCTATCGCCATGTGCTCCCAGAGCCCTAGGGACCACAGGGATGCAGGACATGAGGGCACACTGCGCTTGACTGAGCTGCTGAGGGCCATGCTGGCCAGGCCTCTCCTCCCTCCCATGGTGACATTCCACATGACTAGTTTCACAAGCCAGCTCTCCCGAATGGCTGAGGGGGTGAGAGGGTCTCATCAAAGGTGGGGACACTGCCTAGGATATCCAGGAAGCCGCCGAGAGTCAAGACACAGCACCACCACCTTGCTCCCACGGGAGGAAGGAAAGGAGAATGTAATTCAACTTGGGGGTGGTTAATGGAAGGCTTTCCAGGTGATGGGAGGGTGAAGATTAATTCTGAAGCGGGCATGGATGTTCTTCAGGACAGGAAGGGCATTCAAGGCAGAGATGAGGTGAAAGACGGCATCGATCATTCACCGACGACAAACAGTTGGATCTGACTGCGGTAGAAATTGAAGGGAGCAGGGCTGGAGGAGAGGGGAGGGGCAGTGGGTAGCGGAGGCAGGGGAGCAGGCAGAGGCCGGCTGTGATGGTCCTTGTGAGCCATGATGAGGAGCTGGATCCCCAAGGCAGGGAGGTGTAAGGAGAGTTTTGAACAAGGAGTGGTGTGCTCAGAGGCAGGTTCTAGGAAGACCACTCTGGGAGTTGGTGGGAGATGCTGGTCCCTGGGAGCCAGTCTTGGTTCTGTGGACAAAGGGTGTCCCTCTAATGAAGTGCTAATTGCAAAACGGTCAGTCACACTTTGGAATGCTCTGGGTCCCCAGACCCCAGGTCCAGCTATGCTCATATGAGTGTGGATGTTGACCAGGAAGCGGGGCCAGCTCGTTTTCTCAGAAAGAAGCAGTCATTAAAATGCAATCCTAAGACATCAAGGACCCCTCGAGCTCTGTCTATTTTCGTGTGCTGATAAAATCCTCAGAAAGAGAAGCCAGGCCTTTCAAAGCCTGCCTGGATTGCTGCAGGTCTGCGAGAAGTCTGATTGGGAAGTGTGGGTGACAATTTCAGAGGGGATGGAATGTGAGCCAGCCTGAGGAAGTGGGCGCTTGGGGGTAAAGGAGTTCTGAACACAACTGCACGGCTCAGGGTCCCCAGAGCTGCAGCTGCAGCCAGTTCCACTCTGCCAGCATGGCAGAGAGTACCTACTGTGTGCAGAGACCTTTCAACATATGGGTGCGGAGCCAGGGAGCACTGGGGGAGAGGAAAGGGCCATTCTGCAGTGCGTGCCTTTTGGAAGGGATGACCAGCTCATCCTCTTAGTGGGGGTCAAACTGGGCTTCTCTATGTGCATTTATAATAAATTCTGCCCTGCAGTTCCCACTAAAGGAACCTACACAGCAGATTCCAATCCCCCTTACCCATTTCTTGCTGGAACAAAAATTCCCAATAATTTAGGAGGCCAGGTGTGTAGGCAGCCTCTGAGATAGCCGCTCTGATCCCCGTTTCATGTATTCACACCTGTGTGTCGTCCCATCCACATTGTACCAGGGTTGGTCTATGTGACCAATTGCATCCAATGGAAGTGAAGGCATGTCACTTCCAAAGTAGGTTATAAAAGACACTTGGCATCTCTCTCTGTCTTGGATCACTTGTCCTGGGGGAAGCAGCCACATCACAAGCAGTCCTACAGAGAGCCGACATCAGGAGGAACAGAGCCTGCCAACAAAAGCCACCTGAGTGAGCCCAATCCAGCTTTTAAATGACTGCAGCCTCGGCTGACATTGTGACTGCAATTTCAAGACAGAGTCTAATATTCTCTCCCTAGAGAGAGAAGAGACCTGGGTCTGAGTCCACACCAACCTTACGATCTTGGTCAAGTTACGTAACCTCAGTGATAGTATTTCCATCCCTAACATGGAGGTAATAACAGTACCTACCTCAAAATGCTGTGATGAACAGATCAGTTAGCAGGGGTAGTGCAATTAGCCCAGGGCCTAGTATTTACTAAGCGTTCAATAACCGGGACTAAACACCCTCACCGCGTTTCCAGCCCCTCCTCCCAGACTTTCTGTGGCTGCTTCTGCTGCAGACTCTTTCCTCGGTCTCTCCACCTGTCACCCTCACCCATCAGGCTTACTCAGGTGTCTCTTTTGCTCCACCCCCAGTTCCTCTAGGTAGATAATCACTCCCTCTTCCGGGCTCCTACCATGCATTGAAGATTGTCCTGTTTTTTTTTTTTTTTTTTTTTTACATCATATTTTATTGTCATTTTTCTGGGTCTGCAAGAGCATTTATATCCTCAGGGACACTCACATAGTAGGCATTTGGGAGAAACGCATTAACTGAACGGCTTTCTTGGCCTTAGGTAAAACGCCCAGGAGGGAAGGAAGGTTGCTCTTCTGCTGACTTGAATATTCGCTTGCAGCCTACGGCAGCGATAATTAGGGGGATGTCTTTCACTCTCATGTGTTCCTTTTACCACCACAGACAGCTCTTGCTATTTCATCCAGTTCCTTTTTGAATAATATCTTCGATTTGCTTTTATTTTATCTCTTCTCATAATTTCGTCTCCCCTTTCAACCTTATCTTTTAAATGGAGACAGCAAGTGCCTGTATAATTGAGACTATAAATGCACACATTCATTAAAGCAGTTGACACAACTTTACTCCTTCAATTTGGGGTCTCAACCTGGCCCGGGTTAATCCATTCATGTGAAGTCGATCAAAGGTGGAGACTCTTACTCCCAAATCCTTGTGCCACCTCCCCCATATTTGCCCTAGATGCAGAGAACACCCCATGGAGGCACCACGTCACGTGGCTTCTCCACCTCAAGACAAGTCTGCTTCTCAGAGAGGAAGCCGGAGCTCCAAGAGCTGTGGCCTCAAACGCAGGACCACATGCTCCCCAGCAAGCGGAATGCCAGGAGTCACCCACCTTGGGCTTTGGCCCAGGCACCATCTCTAACTCACTGGGGACACAGGACACATCGCCTGGCCTCCGTCGCCCTCCATTTCTTTGTCTGTGTGCTAGGGACAATGACACCACCCTCTTGGGATTTGTTCACCCAGTATTTCCTGGGTGCAGACTCTGGGCCCTGCTCTGTGCAAGGTCCAGCATCTGCCTGGGGCAGGGGGACACTTCCCTGCGCTCCAAGGTCCTCTCAGCCTTGACAGGAGAAGGTCTGTCACCAGACCCTCTGCAAGGAGACAGTGGGGGCATTGACTAGAGGTCCAGAGGACACCAGAGAACAGGGAAGAGAGACATCCAGCCAAGGAAGGAGCCCTCAGGGAGTGTGTCAGGAGGTGGCGGCACCAGAGCTGCAGGCAGTCTGAAAGGAGGAGGAGGAGGAGGAACAGGAGGCCACGGGAGGAGTCGAGGAACAGGAAGGTGGATTCGCACGTATGCATCTGTCTGCGTGCGTGCAGGGCAGAGCTAGGGTACAAGAGAACCGCAGTGTGGTGTCCCAAGAACATGAAGCAGGAGTCGGGAGGGAGGGAGGGAGCCCGAGAACCTGGCACCAGCCAGAACACAGGACAAAGATAACACAGATGAAAGTGCTTTGGGAACTCTGATGTGTGGGCCATCGTCTGTTCCAGAACACTTTCCTTTCCAGCTGTCCATTTGCACAAAAACATGCTGAAGCCAGCAATTTTTTTTTTTTTAAAAAAGCAGTCATCCTTCCTACACAATGAATTACGTGAATGTTCACGAGTTGTCATATAATCAAATGATTGGTGATTTTCTTTCTAATTTCCCTTTCTTTCCCCAGTTGTGTTTCTACTAATTTCATGTTTCAGGACCACAAACTCCATTTCTCTGTGTTTTTAGGAATAAATCGAGAGGCACCCATTTAATTCCATTATCCAAGAAACAAAATCACTCTCCCTCCGTCCAGTCCTGCAATCCAATCACCTGCACAGGAGATGAGAAAGGAAATCATTCTGTCTTTCTTTTGCTTTTTTTCCTAACTAGTGGTATTTGAGAAAATTGAGTATGTTGTGCTTGATATTCAGGGCCCAGGTCCTCAGACAGAGCTGGGGATTGAAATGGGAGAATGTTGGTTGGTTATAGAGGCAAGTATTTCATGGCATCCTTCAACCCCTATGAATGTCTTTGTAGATGAAATAATCCATTTTGTTGTGACACTACCTTAAGTAATTCCATTCAGGTAAGACTCAGAGCACTGTAAATAGTCCCTTTTTATCACACATGTGAAAATTTCACTTTTCTTGTTGGGATTGTGAAAGCAGGATGCCTCACCCCAGGAACCCAGTACTGTTGGCTTGAGTCCTGGCTCTGTTTGTGGTATGACCTCCATTATAGACTCCTGGGTCAAGTGGGGACAGCTGGAGGCAGCAGAAAGAGCACTGGACTTGGAAGTGGACAGACTGAACCACAACCCTGCTGTTTACTAGCTGTGACTTTAAGGCAATTTACGGAAATTTTCTGAGCCTTAGTTTTCTCATTTTGTCAAGTAGGAATAATAACCAGCCCACTGGATTACTGCAGTAAGTAAAAGAAAGAGATGGCGCATGGAAAGGTCAGAGATAGTGCTCAGCACATGGGGATGCTACATACAGTCGCATGGTTTCTACCCTGCCCAAAGATGCCCAGCCCAGGGGCATGTGGAGCTGACATCCTGCTTCAGTTTTTAAACCTGCTGGTCACTCATACAGGGTTCTTTAAAAAAAATTCATCCACCCAGAGAACTTGTGGATGATTCGCCCCCAGAGAGAGAGCTTCTTTGTAATTTACACAAAAGTGCAATGTGGAGAGAGGGGTCCCTGAATACAGGAGGTGAATCTCCACTCCACTCCGTTGGTTTCTGCTCCACCATCCTCCTGCCAAAAACCATCCAGCCTCAGCTACAAATCTGTGCAAAAGCAGACTTCGCACCACGTCCTGAAACAGCCCAGCTCATCTTCAGATGTCTCTGTTAAAAAGTATTACCTTAGAGTTTCCATTTTGCAAGATAAAAAGAGTTCTGGAGGTGGATGGTGGTAATGGTTACACAACATTTAAAAATGCTTAAGGTGGCAAATTTTAAATTATGTGTATTTTATCACAATTTAGAATAATAATTTTTAATTTTCAAAATATTCAACTATTTAAAAAGAGTCTAGCTCCATTTGGTGCCGAGAGGCAATAAACTGATACTTGGCATACCAGGGGAGTGAGGACTTGCCCTCTGATAGTCAGAATTGAGTACCTATGCGGGGAAAAAGTATTTTCTTATGTTTGAGCTGAAGTCTGTTTTCATGTAACTTTTCTCCATGGTGGTCTTTGGGGTGCTAAAGAACAAATGAATCAGTAAATATCGTGCGCTCACTGGGCTAATTTAGTGTACTGTTTAGGTTAGGTTAGGCTGTATTATGCTGCAGAAAAAAAATCTTTGGGGCTTAACACAGCAAAAATATATTTCTATCCCGCACTGTGAGTCTATGATGTGTGTGTGTGGTGCGGAGATGGGGGAACCTATGCGAGACCCACACACGGGGAGTTTTCACTCTGTGGGCCACTGTTCCCAGTCATGGCCGTGGGAGAGAGCCTGGAGAGTCCTGCACGGGCCTTTCCCTGCTGCAGCCAGCAAGGGGCACCTTTACATCCACTGGACTTTTCCTTGGCAAGTCACATGACCATGCCACTTACAAGGGGTCCAGGAAATGTCGGGGAGCAGATGGCCGCTCCAGGGAGCATTGCTGTCTCTGTGACTCATAACTGTGGGCTGATCTGGCTGGGATCTTAGACAAGGTGCTGTCCTCAGGCGCTGGTGCTGGCCTGGGTCCTGCAGGCAACCCCCCTTTCCCATGGCCAGGACTCAGTTTTCCCATCAGAGAACAAAGTTATTAACTACCACCTTGGCTATAGATGGCGGATAGAGCTTGGGTGTTCCACACCCCATGGTTCTCTAACATGTGCCCCCGTGGGCTTGAGGCATTTGAAAGCACAGCTGGGAAAGACCCCAAAGAATATGGGAACGTGTGAAAAACAGAAATCTGCCCAAGAAGCCAGGGCCCTTTTTCAAATGTTTGGCCCTAGATCCCTCTGAAGCAAATTATGAGTATGAAGAGAGACCGCATTTCCGTTCCTATTTTACCCCAGCCTGTGATGCCTACAGCCTACAGAATCACCCCACTTTTAATAGTGCCTGGGGTGGAAGGAAAGGCCTGGTCTGTGGCCATAGAGAGAACTTTTGTCTCCAGGGGTGTCTGACCTGCCTCCATCCTGAGGGTTACTATAACTTTTTAAATTAAGGCAAAGTTTGTAGGGAGTTTGCTCTTTTGATGTGGCAGCTGTAGCTGGAAAACAGGCTTATGTATAAGACTTTACTGCCTGCCGGTGGCCCAGCAGCCTGCCACCTACATAGCAGAGCCCACACCCCATAAACAGCCCAGATCATGTTTCCTCAGAACAGGGCATGTGAGATGGGCCTGGAACCACCATGACATGGAAGGACCACCTGTGCTGACAGTCTCATGGGGCCTGGACCACCCAAGGTTCTCCCCCAAAATGGGGTAGTGTTTTGAGGTGGCAGAGGAGTGGATAAGGTGACCTCTAGAGAACCGTAAGTGTTTATTCTTGACCTTGATGTTCTACAAGACCCAGGCAAGAACCGTGTGAGGAGGGGCATGGAGCCAGAACGATCCTTCAGGATCATCCAATCAGAGCACATGTTTCTGGCCCTGCTCAACGGGGGGAGGATAGGGGGGCTCCTTTGGTCATCTTTATATCCCAGAATCCCACATGCAGTAGGCTGGTAACTTAGGTGTGAACAGAACTGACAGCTGTATCTTTGGGGAGAGTGATGAATAGAGTGAATTTTGAGCATGTTGTTCTATTATATTCAATACCCATTTAGGAGCCCCTACTACGTACCAGGTATTTGTCCTAGGCCCTGACAATTCATCAGTAAATAGTAACCCTGCCCAATTAGAGCTCATATTCTGGCGGATCTGAAGTTTATGGCAGCCGGTGGAACGCAGCCAGGTCACACAGTTAACCAGTGGCAGACCTGAGACAAGAATGGGTTTGCCAGCTCCCATGAGAGCAGTGCTTCTCAAGCTTTCCCATTAAAGAGACCCCCATGGGGTGTCTGGAGGCAGAGCCCAAAGCAGCCAAACACAGATGTGACATTTCTTTGACTTTCCAATGCTTTACTTTAAAAATTCATACAAACGGTGACGTCTATGCCATTTCATATCCATGTTTGTTTTACCATAAAGTAATGGTGTAGGTTACTTAGTATATACATGTCTATATATATATATATATATATATATATATATATATATATATTTTAAGTTTCCACCTTGTTGATCCTGTATCTCTGTATTTCCCTTGGCACACAAACGTACACTCCTGGGGATCCACAGAGAGGGAAGTACATTTCCAGCTCACATGGACTCTTCTAAATGTCTACAGGCCTTATGACCTGGCTCCTCTTTGCTTTTGTTTTTAAAATGAATTGCATCATGAGCAAAGTTAAAAACAAATGACACACTGTGGAAAAAAGTTTTGCAAATTATATTGCCTTGATCTCCCAAATATATACCCTACAAATCAATGAAGAAAAAAAACCACCAGCTCAATACCATCTATAACCATTTACATAGAAAGATATACAAATGGCTGTTAAACATAGAAGACTGTGCTTAGCCTAATTCACAATAAGTGCAAATTTAAATTATGTTGAGATACTAATTTTTAGCTCTCAGATTGGCAAATATCCAAATGTTGGCTAACACACCGTATTCGTGAAAGTTGCAGAACTGGTCGTGTTCACCCGCTCCCGTTGTCGGGATGCAGAATGGCTCAGGCCCTGTGGAGGGCAATTTGGCAATATTATAGAGCAAGCACATTCATGAACAAGATTCTTGTATTAGGTCAACCACTTCCTTCTGAGTACCAGTTATATTTTTAGCACTGGCTAGAAACTTTATGAGAATAATGAGGTGTACACACAGAGCCTGACCCCAAGGAGCTTGTGACCCTACTTAGAGGCATTGGAGATAGGACATAGTAAAAATAACAATATTTTAACTCTTGTTTATCAAGAACTTCCACATGTAATAGGTCACAGAGCATCACAGAAATCCTGCAAGGTAAGCATTTTTCTTTCTATTTTTCAGTACAGAACACTGAACTAGAGCATAATTTGCCCAAGGCCACAATAAGGTCATCCCAGAGCTAAAGTAACCCCAGAGCTAGAGGACGATTCTGGGATCCCCATGTTCTTTCCACTGGGCCAAGTAGCCAGCCCAAAGGACGACATGGCCACCAGCAGCACCCAGTGTGCGAAGCGTCCTGAGAAATGGCAGGGAAGGTGAACCCGCGAAGGGGCATGTTAAGAGATGGCATTTGCATTGCTCTAACCTGAATGTGAGGTTTCTCTCTATTACTTGCTTACGGGTATGACCCTAGATGAGCTGCGAAAGCTCTCTGTGGCCTAGAACTTTACTCCATAACGTGCAGGTGATAATAAGATTTTTGTGGGGATTAACTGAGAAAATGTCTTTAAGGTACTTCACCTATTGCCTGCCACGCCGTTTGCACTCAATAAATAGTGGTAACGAAGGAGGAGGAGCTAGTGGTGGTGATTAGAGGCTTCATGAGCAGGGGCAGACCTGGATGGAATTCAAGTTTGTGGCACACACGTGAGCTTGTGCATCAGGAACGAGAGGCTCTTCTCTGAGTTGAGTCCCTGCTGTTGCTCAAACACAACCCAAGAATGAACCATTCTGTCACCCTCAGCAATGTTTTAGGGAGGTCATGGCAGTTGGTCCATGAGATCAAGGAATCACAGTGTTTCCAAGCTGGGAGGACCAAGGCTCTCAGTGCTAGTCTGGTCAGACCCCTGCTTGTCACAGATGGAGAACGTGAGACTTCGCCCGGAGTGGCATGGTCTCCCCCAGCCAGCCCTCGGCCCCCTTCCTCCAGCTCATCCCAGGGCCCACGGGCTGCAGATGGCCTTGGCCTTGATGCTGGAGCAACAGCTCCACATTTGGGAAGCCGATTCCCCTTTACCCTCAGGTCTCCTAGAGCCCAGCAGTTGAGCTACTTAGAGGGGAAGTCACATTATTGTTAGGAGAAAGGGGGAAATATCTTTCCTTATGACTTCCCATGGAGGGTTAAGCGCTAATGCGGATTCGAGAGGCTTCTGGTGGAGTCCCCAGAATTGCACTATATCCCTGAACCTCTGTCTCCAGGTGAACTTTTAACTCCCAGAATAATCCCTGAAAGCTCTTTTTCCTTCCTGTCTCGGCTGCCAAATTGACTCCCCAAGTCTGCCCGCCGCGTAAAAACACAATGAAACCTTATACAATCAGGAAGGTATTCAAGGCTCGTAATAAGTAATTGCCCTATGACCAGCAGTTTGGATCCCACGGCACACCCTCAGTGGGCCTTTTTCTTTAACAGAACAAGGAAAAGGAACAGATGCACGGCCTTCCGTGACAACACCGCAATGGCCTCGTGCAGGCCCGACAAGAGTCCCTGGGGGAGCATCATTCTCACGCTAACAAACACACACGGGGAACAGCGGCGCAGCACCCGCCCCAGAACGCTGCTCTGGGGACACCAACGCACCTTTGGCCCATGGCAACACTTCCTTCCTGTGTCTTCCTGACCTGTCCTCCTCCTTTGCTGATGGGGGAGCAGGTCCACAGAAGAATCACCATGGCCCGAGTGGAATTCCGATATTCCATGACTAACTATAAGCTTAAGACTATAAGCTCTTCCCAGGTGAGGTCCACACCTGACTATACTCGGGACCCTCGCATAGCACCTGGACACACTAGGAACCCAGTAAATGTCAGTCGGATCAATACATGAAACGAAAAGCACGGTGTTGCTGAAAAATAGGAAACGGAAGTCCACCTTACCAGATGCCGGGATATTCTTTTCGTGATCAATTTCGCTGCGTTTTGCAGATTTCGAGGTCTTTGCTTCTATTCCCCAAGTGGTCGGTGACAATGTCCGCCAGCCTGGCTCTTCCAAGTGGGGTCCTGTGAGACAGAGTGCAAGGCATTTCTGAGTCTGCCATTAACGGCACATAATGATTGTGGGAGGACACATGTTCGCTCTGCCCACCCAGTGCACAGCCCCCTTCTACTCAGAGCACCTCTGTTTTCCTCTCTGAGGCTGGCCCCCTGCCCCTCACATGCAGGTCTGGAAGCACCTGACCTCCGGCCAGATGCCCTGGGCCCAGCCCCAGGGCAGCCAATCAGACTCTCTCTCCCAGGTATCTACGTCCCCTTGCTAGTGATGAAAGGGTAGGAACTGGTGAGCCTTCGGTGGCACTTGAAGGAGACTGGCCTAAAGTCCCTTCCTGCTCCACACTGGAGCAGCCTCATCCCTACTCTTTGCAAGATCTGGTACATCACCATTTCCCTCTATTCTGTCTACTAACCCCTCCCGTTCCAGTAAGTTCCCTTTTATATTTAGGTTGGCTGGGGCGGTTTCTGTTGCTTGGAACCCCAGCACTCTAATCAGGTTTTCTCAACCTCGACACGATGGACATTTGGGACTGGGTACTTCTTTGCTGTAGGCATCTTGTTGGGAGCCAATGTGGCAGATATCCAGTGAACAGTGGGTCACGTCAGTATCCTAATGCAGCCTAAGCCTCTACCCTGGGTTTCTCAACCTCAGCACCACTGATATTTTAGACTGGATAGCTCTTTGTTATGGGCACTGTCCTGGGCACTGTAGGATGTTTATCAGCATCCCTGGCCTCTAGCCACCAGATGCCAACTGCAGCCCCCTGGTTGTGACACACATCTCCAAATACAGCAGTATTGTCCCTGGGAGGTAAAACCACTACTGTAAACTGATTTAGTGGTTGAGAACCAGTTCGAGGAGGCACTGAGTCAGAACTCAGAGGGTCTGGGATTTATCTGGCCCTGAGCCCCTTGCACTGTCCTCCTCCCAGGTCCACAGCCCAGCACCAGCATAGGCTTGAAGAAATCCAAAGAGCTGCACAAAAGATGACGTTGGAAGATACGTTACCACCTCACAGTGGGTCTTTACTTGTCAAAGAAGTTAAAACCTGCTCCTTGGCCAGCTGGCTGAATTTGATGATAACTAAAGAAAGTGAATAAATATCCTGACCAGTGGAGTCTGAAGTATCGACATTTCACTTATCATATTGGGTGGCATTCTACAGACAACAGAGAAATTGTTCTTGCAGGGACAGACCTGTCTTTCTTCCATCAAGTGCTCTTTTTGCTATAATGACTAGCATGGCCGGGGTGGGAGGCAAAACAAGGTGAAATTATAAACCTTGGAGATATGGAGGCTCAGAAGCTGCCCTTTCAAACAAAACCAAGCTCCGACCCTTTCTCACACTTCAAATTGAAACCTCTTTGAGCTTTGATAAAACGTCAACTGACATTTTGTTCCTCCCTTCCTGGGCAAGGTCTGCTCACCTCCATGCTTTCTGAGACCACTAGAGCACAGGTCTGCCAAGGACAGCCTGGCCGGTCCAGCTCCAAACAGGTAACACTTAATATGCTGATCTTTGAGCTCCGTGCTTTACCAGCACTGGAGGAACAGCTCAGGCTAATGTGGGGAACAAGATTTAGGGTAAACTGGGAGTCCGGAGACTGGAGAAGGCTTCCAGCTCCACCACTCACATGAAGCTTGGAAACCCTTTTTTCCTGCCTTGGTATCAATTTCCCCACTTACAAACTGGTGTTAGAATAGATCGGTGAGTCACAAGCTTATTTCGGTTTGTCTTTGTTAATCTGAACCCACCCCCAAGAACAGACCCTTGGCCACACTCCCATAGACACATCATTTCATAAAATGTATGAAGGTTCTTGGAGTCTTCCAAGGCCATGAAGTCCAGGGTGAGGCCATCAGACCAGATGGTCCTTAAGGAGCCAGCCCTTTCCTGACCCTACTTTGCAGTAGCCCAAGCCCATGGTTAGTTTCATGCTAAGACAGACATGAATTCTAAACACATCTGGCTTGGAATCGCAGCTCCATTCTCTCATCAGCTGTGAGATACTGAGCAAGTTTTCTAAACTTTCTGAGTCTATTTTCTTTGTTTACAAAACAGTGAGATACTATCCCCCAGTAGTTAGTTTTAAGCATTAACTACGTATTATATGACACCTAGAAAATGCTCGATTCATTTTTGCTTTCCAGTCCTCTCCCTCTTCCTCCCTTGACCCCTTATTGGTATTAAGTTCCTCTTAAAACAGGAGCAGAAAAGCAGTTCATCAGATTATTTTGGTATCTGGGCAGGTCTGGGGGAAGGCATGATTACGTATCAATTGTTTACAGAGAAAAGAACTCCACAGTGGTCCCCCCAGAGATGAATTGAGAGCGTAGGAAGCAACTCTTTATAGGCTGTGTGGCTTTAGTTAATTGGCTTAACCTCTCTGAGCCTCCCATCTGTAAACAAGGATGAGGATAACACCTCCCTGATTACCATCCACTCCACTCAGAGAATCTCTCCTGGATGCCAGGCACCGTACTGAGCACTTCACACAGAGTCCATCATGAACGTCAGGTCTATTGGAAAATGATGTGAAATAACGTACTTGGAAGGGCTTTATAAACAGTGAAACATGAGGCAGACGCTTCATTATCAGGGAGTCTCAAGAGCTTCTTTTCTATTGTGAAAATAGGAGTGGCTTTTCCAACCAGAAGATCAAACACATAGAGCAGAAAGTGACAAGTGACGTGGAGTTAGGGCCATCTCAAAAACAAAAGGTGAGAGCCAGTTGTAAGTTTCTTTCCTGGAATCTTGGTGGGAAATACAAGGACAGAAGGCAATGCGATTTCTTTTCCTGTGTGTTTCACATTACATACGTCTCTCCTCACTGAAGCTCCAATTCACCCATTTCTCATTTAGCACTTGATTTATTGGATGCTGCAACAAATGCCAGGTGAAATGGTAAATCTAGTAATAAAATATCTAAATGATTTATAAATATGGTTTAGAGAGGCTTGGGTAGGTAAGGTGGCACACCGCTAGTCTAACGAAATCCCTGTGCTTCAGAAACCCTCTCCCAGACACCTACATCCAACACACAGAGCTTTTTGTCTCTATTGAGCGGAGCTGACAACTCCAACGTGTGCAAATACAGATTTAACAGGCAAACGTGCAGCCAAGCCCAGGACTGTAAGTGTTTGAAAAGGCAGATCTGTTTGATGAGCAAATAATGCGTCATCAATAAAGACTTGAGATGAAATGAATGAGAGCAGCTGTTGCTGAACATCTAGTCTGGGGTAGAGAGGATGCAAACTGAAGGAGGAAAAGACAGTGTGGGTGTGGGTGGGAATGGGATGGGGGAGGCCTAAGCAGCATGTTTTAGAAAGATCATGCCGGTGTTCTTGACCAATGTGGGCCACCTGGACTGAGTGGGGTAGGCTGTACTAGAAGAAGGCCCTACCTGGAGACACCCGGTGTCTTATTACCAAGGAAAGAAAGATGATCAGGAAATGCCAAGAGAGCAAGGCCAGGCTTTGCAGAAATTAACATCTTAATTCATATAATATGATATCTCTTATATGTGGAATCTTATAAAATGATACAATTGAACTTACTTACAAAACAGAAATAGACTCACAGACACAGAAAGCAAATTTATGGTTACCAAAGGGGAAAGGGGAGGGGAGGAGTAAATTAGGAGTTTGGGGTTAGCATATACACACTACTATATATAAAACAGATAAACAATAAGGTCCTACTGTATAGCACAGGGAATTATATTCAATATCTTGTAATACTCTATAATAGAAAAGATCAAAAAAGAATATATATATGTATATATATATATGTATATATAACTGAATCACTTTGCTGTACAGCTGAAACCACGACACATTGTAAATCAACTATGCTTCAAAAAAAATTTTTTTTAAATAAAGTATAGGAAAGAGCTGAAAAAAAATCTTAATTCACAACAGCCAAAAGGTGGAAGCAAGCTAGGTGTCTGTGGATGGATGAATGGATAAACAAACAACAGGTGGTATAGCCATACACTGGACTATTATTCAGCCCTAAAAAGGAAGGAAATTCTGACTCATGCTACAACATGGGTGACCCTTGAAAATAGTGCTAAGTGAAATAAGTCAGTTACAAAAGGCCATTTATTGTATGATTCTACTTATATGAGGTACTTAGAATCATCAAATTCAGAGAGATAGAAAGTAGAATGGTGGTTACCAGGGGCTGGGGGTGGGAGAAATAAGGAGTTATTGTTTAAAGGAGACAGAGTTTCAGCTTGGGAAAATGAAAAATTTCCATGGATGGATGGTGGTAATGGTTGCACAACACTGGGAATATACTTATGCCACTAAACTGTACAATTTAAATGGTTAAAACGGTAAATTTTATGTTATGCACATTCTCCCACAATAAAAAAAATTAACATCTTTTAGTATTTGTCCCGTTCGGACTTGGATTTCAGTTGCCAGCATTTCAAGCTCCACCGATAGATGATGAATAATTTAATGTCAAGAACTGGATCTGACTTATCTATGAATCCCCCACTGCATTTAATACAGTGGTTCTCAAAATGCATTCTGCGGGCCACTGGGACCCTTTCAGGATGTCCACAAAGTCAAATGCTTTTCATAATGTTACTAAGTCATGATTTGCTGTTTGCTATGATGGTGTTACAGTTTGCACTGATGCTACAAAAGTAATGGTGGGTAAAATTTCTGGTGCTTTCACGAACCAAGGCAGTGGCACCAAACTGGACCAGCAGTCATGTTATTCTGATGCACTCACAATTAAAAAAGAAATTGTGCTTATGAATGTCCTGATGAAGCAGTACAAATATAATTAAAGCTCAACCCTTGAACATACATATTTTTAACATTTTGTGTAACAAAATGGGAAGTCTTTAAAAAGCACATCTGTTACATACTCAAGTACAGTGCCCACATCAAGGAAAAGCACCTGTGTGATGGTTTGTGTGTCAAGCAGAAATAGCTTCTTCTTTTTAATGGAACATCATTCTTACTTGAAAGCACTACTGACAGACAAACAAAGGTTATTCAGATGGGGGTATCTGGCAGACATTTCCTCAAAAATGAATGAAGCAAGCCTGTCACTTCAAGGAAAACAACTGACCATGTGGTTGCCAAATCTAAAATCCAAGCTGTTGAACGAAACTTAGGAATTTGGACAACGCATCTCCACCACTGTGAGCTCGAGCGTTTCCAAATACTTAACGGCTTACCAATATATCACACTCCAAAATCACAGGTAGGTAAAAGATCTATTGAAAGCCTAACACAGATCAATGAATTTTAATGTAGCCAGGTACCAAAAGTTCACCAATATGGTTTCAGATTCCACATCACAACTAAACTTTAAGAAACTTCCACTTGTTGAGTTTTGGTGTAGGATCAAAGAAGACTACCCACAATTATCTGAAAAGGCTCTTCTCTTTTCCAACTACAACTCTGAGGCATGATTTTCTCCACATACTTCAACCAAAGCAACATATCACAACAGACTGAATGCAGAAGCAGATAGAAGGATACTTTGTCTTATTGCATGTGGCAGATATTGCAGTTTTTATAAATTGAAGGTTTATGGCAACCCTGCATTGTCAAATGATAGTTAGCATTTTTGGGCAATAAAGTATTTTTTAATTAAGGTATGCAAATTGGTTTTTTAGACAGTGCTATTGCACACTTAATAGACTACAGTATAATGTAAACATTAACTTTTATATGTACTGGGAAAACAAAAAATATGTGTGACTCGCTCTATTGCAAAATTTGCTTTATTGCAGTGGTCTGGAACCAAACCCACGATATCTCCAAGGTAAGCCAGTATAAGAATCCAGCTGTCTTCTATTAAGCCAAATATCAAAGAGATTTACAAAGGCAACAATGCCATTCTTTTTTTTTTTAAGTTTTTAAAAAAATTTATTTATTTTTGGCTGTGTTGGGTCTTCATTGCTGTGCGTGAGCTTTCTCTAGTTGCAGCGAGCGGGGGCTACGCTTCATTGCGGTGCGCGGGCTTCTCCTTGTGGTGGCCTCTCTTTGTTGCAGAGCACAGATTCCAGGTGCGCGGGCTGCAGTAGTTGTGGTTCTCAGGCTCTAGAGCGCGGGCTCAGTAGTTGTGGCGCACGGGCTTAGTTGCTCCGTGGCATGTGGGACTTCCCGGACCAGGGCTCGAACCCATGTCTTCTGCATTGGCAGGTGGATTCTTAACCACTGTGCCACCAGGGAAACCCATCAATGCCATTCTTCTCACTAATTTTTTTTTTTTCTGTTTTGGAAAATAGTTGCTTTTAAGAAAAAATGTTTATGTTAACATAAGATAGATTTTTTTTAGTGCTATTGTTAAATGCATTCTTAGATAAGTATTATTAACATTTCTCAGTATTCATTTTCCATATCAACAGATATAACCTACATAAGCAAAAGCTCTTTGGGTTCCTTGGTAATTTTTTTTTTTTTTTTTTTTTTTTAGCTCAGCAGCCATGGCTCTCGGGCCCAGCTGCTCCGCGGCATGTGGGATCTTCCCAGTCCAGGGCACGAACCCGCGTCCCCTGCATCGGCAGGCGGATTCTCAACCACTGCGCCACCAGGGAAGCCCTCCTTGGTAATTTTTAGGAATGAAAATGGATTCTGAGATCCAAAAGTTTGAGATCCTCTGGTCTAACACAAAGTCTTTAATAAATGTCTTAGTAAGAAAATAAATGAATGAATGTACAAATGAATGAATGAATGAGGATGTTTCTGGCAAAAAAATATGGTTATGAGCGGTGTAAAGGAAAGAGGTGGGTTGATGACGCTTCCAAAGGGTCAACCAAGGTAGGAGAGTTAGTTGTTCTTGATTTGAGCATTTCACAGGTGGATAAAATTTTCAAACCATTTTGGGAACCCACCTAGAACGGCCAACTTTTTATCTGGTCAAGTAAAAACATTTGGAAAAATAACTGCAGTTTACCATCACCATTATTTTGTAAAAGTCAAGGCATTTTAACAGAAAAAAAAAAAAAGGAAGGATATAATCTTGTTATAAAGGGCAGTCTCTATATTGACTAAATTGAGC
Organism: Kogia breviceps; assembly: GCF_026419965.1. Lineage (NCBI taxonomy): Eukaryota > Metazoa > Chordata > Mammalia > Artiodactyla > Physeteridae > Kogia > Kogia breviceps. Next base: position 56,004,366 of record NC_081311.1, read on the forward strand.
TTTTTTGGAAGCTCACCTTCTGGTCCTTGATTTTCCTGCTTTGCTCTGGACCAGTGGACACTTTTCCCTGCACCAGACTTTGTAAGCATCAACCTAGAGCAGGGGTTGGTACAATTTTTTATAAAGGACCAGACAGGAAAGATTTTAGGTTTTGTAGGCCATTACATTCTCTGCTGCTGCTCAACTCTACTGTTACAGCATGAAAGCAGCCACAGACAGCACATAAATGAATAAGCACGGCCATGTGCCAATGCAATTTTATTTACAGAACCCATGGTGGCCGGATTTGGCTCACTGGCTGTTGTTTGCTGACCCTGATCTAGAGAGCTGGGTAGAGATGTGTGGGAGACTAGGGCGAGGCCATTCCTGCCTGGTCACCATGGACTTTAGAATTGTCAAGATGACCAGCATTACCATTTCCCTGACCAGCAGACCAGGAAAATCTGCTCAAAAAGCTGGCTGTCCTGCAGGGATACACTGAGCCTGTCCTTTCCTGAGCAGTAGGGGGGTTGACAAAGTCATCAAACCTCCCCTGGAAGAGCAGTACTGAAGCACAGTGACACAGCCCACCACACTGGCATCCGGGGACAGTAGCCAGATAAAGAAATGGAAGAAAGGCAGGTGAGAAGGCCTGTCCACAGTGACACGGGAAGGGAGGTCAGTGACAGACTGGCACTTGAACCGGAGCTCTCTACCGCATGTCACCATAGTTCTAGCAAGGGACACTTTCATCTTGCTCCACAGTGTGGGAAACAAACAGAATCTTAGCTTGATTTAGAGGTGTGTTTAAATGCCCTCATCTCTAGAAAACCCCAAATCCTTTCTTTCAGAATAAAGGGATGCGGTTTTAGAAAGGAATCTCTGTTGCCCATCCTCTCCCTTCCAAGATGCCACGATTTGCCAGGCAGCCCTCTGCCAGCCATGGGCACATCCTCCCCCCTCCCAGCTGCCGACCTGCCCATCAGATTAGGGGTGTGCGCATATGGTGGCAAAGGCGGGCAGAATGAGCTCCATCGTTTCTGACATGTGAGCACCAGAGCTGTGAGCATATGGCCTGGAAGGCTCTCCAGGAATTTCACGGGACATTTCATGCAAGTTGAGACTGAGGCATTCAGGAACCTGGATCCAGAGAGAAAAAGAGAAACTGCAGAAAATATTTTCCTCTGAAATATTTACAACAAATGTGACAGAGAAGAGTTAATTTCTGTAATGTACAAAGCTCATTTGAATCATTTAAGAAAAAGGTGAAAACCCCAAAAGAAAATCAGAAAATGACACGAACCAATAATTCATAAAATAACCACCAATGGCCACTAAACTAAAAATGAAATTTATCTTTACTGGTAATAAACAAATGCAAGTTGCAATGTGACACATTTTTACTTATGTTTTAAAAGGATAATACTTAATGCTGGTGTGAGTGCAGTGAGAAGGACAGTCTTTGCATATTGCTGTTGGGCATGTAACCGGGTCGGGGACACACCAGCTGGAAATCAATCTGGTAATACAGGCAGAGAATTATAAACACATTCATAATCTTTAACTCAGCAATCCCACTTCTATGAATATGCAAAATAAACTAACGTCATCACTTCCCTCTGATGGAATATCTACCTCTATTAGCAGAATCCATACTACTAATAACTTTTTCTGACAGTTTCACAAGTCATTCATTTTGAACTACAAATTAAAACTTGAATGCCTCCTTTTTTCCCTCCAAAAATGTTGCTATAAACTCATATACTCAGAGCTGCCTTCCTATGCAGGTATAGGTTTGGGATATTTCCCTGAATAGAACTCGGCATTTATTCTTGGTTGAGTCAGCCCATCACTCAATCATTGGGATCCACACCTGTCATACAAAACAGCTTCAGCTTCTCCCAGCTAAATGTCATCTGTAAATGACAGCCAGCCCTACTGCTCCCGCATTGCAGTCCACATTCCCAGGAGGTGGTGTGGCAGGACACGTCTGAGGATGGTGCCTGGGGGCAGGCCACTAGACACCTCCTTCCGTGTTGTTTCTGATCCATTACCAGTAGTTGGAGTTGTTCAACCCGTTACAAATCTACTTTGTTTAACTGGGATTTGGACACAGTCCTCTGTCTTATCCACCCAGTAATCATGAAAAGTAATGTCAAATGTCTTACAGAAGTCTAGGAGGACAATTGCAAAGGGGACGAGGGGACAGTGCTTCCCTGGGAGAAATCTCCCCAGCTCTGCCTGACTCTGCGACACCAGCTTGTCTGCATCCCCACCTGCCCAGAAGTTCCTCTTCCTCTCTCTCCAGCTATCACCTCCTGGCCTCCCCTCTGGGCCTGGCTCACAGCTCCCTTTGGCATCACCATAAGTAGCTCACCCTGGCTAGATGAGCAGAAGTGTGTCTGGAATGGGTGTTCAGGCTCAGGGATAAAAGACCTCGTTTTATGATTTACTACCCGTACGACATGTCACTTCACCTTTCTGATCCTAAAGTTCCTCACCTGTAAAATAGACATAATACACCCTGTGCGCCCCATCCCCAAGGGTGCTTGTAGAGCTCAATGAGGCAGTGGACGGCAATGTGCCTTGGAAACCAAAGGCCTGCACAGGAAGACGCTAATTTGTCAGGGTACCGCTAGTACTACTAATAAATTGCATTCGTCCTATTTGGTGCAGGGAAAGGGCAAATCTTCTCTAGAATGCTCTAGGACATGTGAGGGGATCCGACCAGTAGTGCAGCAGCCAGAGACTTCCTGGGCATTTCCTAAACAAAAGGAGTCAGACACCTGAGAAAAGACTGGGCCGTGGTTCTGGAATCCTCGAATGTGGGCCCCTCGAGACACAGCCTAGCCCCCAGTCCCTGTAGATGTCTCAGAAGCCTGAGCCCTAAGGGAGGAGGGGAACGTGTCAGAGGTCACACCGCCAGTAAGTGGAAGATGAGGCCAGGTCCTCTCACAGCACCCAACACTGCTCTCCCTGTCACTCGCCTCCTACAATACTCATTTGAAGGACCTGGAAGGAAGTTCTGGGAGATGAAATTAGAAGCCACTAAAATGCTGATTTAAAATATGTGTGTGTGTGTATATATATATACATATATATGTATATATATATATATATATAAAATGCTAGGGAACAAAGCCATCCTTGCAGCCTCCACTGGCCACTCATCACTATTCGCCTGGTGGCCTGTCTCAGGAGATACCCTCCTGAAGGCGGTGGAGAAGGGGAGGACTGTGCAGTGCGTTTCCAGTGAACCCAGCAATCTTGAATTTGCCCGGGAGACCTCCAGCCCCGGTCCTATTTCCAGATGAGGAAGCTTCAGGTCGTCCTATTTCCCCCTTTTTCTCTCACACCACAAGGCAGGGACCTTGGACTGTTGTTTTGACTGCTGTGCTTTGAACGAATGAACCAGTCCTAAGGGTGAGCTGAGTTTCCCAAGAGTGCCGGTACCAGGGGCAAGGGCTGGGATGAACTGCTCCCCGCTCCCTCCTGTCTCCTGCGCTCACTTTGTAGAATCACAGGGTACAAACAGACCCAAGGAGAGCACATCCTCCCCCAACAGCCTCTGAACCCTGGCGTTTCCACAGGTACTTCTCGTGGCCGCCACACCCAACACATTCAGCTGCTCATCACTCAACGATGAGGACTGCTTATTTTATACAAAGCAGCGAGTTAAGGACTATCACATCTCTGACCTCCAAATCCCTTCTCACCTCCGATTCTGAGGTGGAAATCCCACTGGACTTGGCAACCTGCCCTTGGCAACCAGGCACAACACGGGACTCCCAGCAGGCACGTTGTTCTGTCTCTTGTCAAGCCCCGGTTTTCCAGGGAGGACATTTTGACATGAAATTCCCCCTGGCCTAAGATGCCAAACCACACACAGGGACGAGGGTGCAGCTGTGTCACGGCTATCGGAGTTTTAGAGAGGAGGGGGTGGGATCCGACAGCCCTGTCACGGGTTCAGCCTGGGAACACAGCGTCCCCCCAGGACTTGGGAGTGTCAGCATAGGTGCTGCACTGAATTCCTCACAATAACACAGCTCACGTCACAGAGGCGCCTCCTCCTGTAGCCTGCTTGGGTAGCCAGGTTTAGCCACCAGCATCCTTCAAAGGGAAAGAACTTCAGCAAGCCTTCTTGTCTCAGAAAGGAGGAAACTGATGTCCAGTGATATTAGACAGCACATGCTGGGTCACACCTGGAGCAATGACAGTGACAAGAACTTAGACCTCTGGGGCATTTGGGCCACTGCTATATCAAATGCCACCGGGACACACACGTTTCAGAGTTCATCTGCTGTATGGTTTCACCCCAAGTTATGTGAGTCACTTCTCTCACATGTGTGGTTGAGAAATCTTGTTCTTCAGTATAGAAAGGATTGAGTCCAAATGGAGACATCCTTAGGATGGAATATCATGTAGCCAGTAAACCTCATATCTTCAGAGCATATTTCAAGGCATGTGGCAATATTCATAATGTAATGTTAAATGAAAGTTGCAGGAGATCGATTATTTATGCACAAAGAACCCTAGTATTCTAGCTTTATACTACAATATTTCCTCTACAATGGTAGTGATTTTAAGATGCGCCACTGACTTTAAAATATTTCAAAAAAGGAAACATTAACTATGAGAAGCACATTGATTTCAGAAACATTAAAGATGAAAAATTCGTATCCAAGAAGAAAGGAAATGTGACATAGATTTAACACACAAAGGTCGCGTGTGTGTGTGCACGCACACACACGCGTATTAGACCAAGAAGTGAATTAAACATTAATGCTGGTTATCTCTGAGGGGAGATTTTAATTTTTATTTTATCTATTCTTTTCAGTATTTTTCAATTTTGTCTCTAATGTGGAGATACTAATTTTATAATTCTAAAAAATAAACTCTGCATGTAGAACATTAAAAGCAAATGTAAGAAAAACACACGTTACTTTTTGACTCACACAAGGACTGCAATTTCCATTCCCCAGTCTCGACACATTTTTAGTCCTTCTTTGTTTTGCTGTGTTTCTCCCCTCTGGTTTCTAAGCACAGTTTAACATTCCATCATCTTCCATGAACCATTAGAAGGCTGCCGTCATGCTCTCCCCATTCAGCTGCATTTTAATGGGATGCCCTCAGTCTTCAGGGAACAACTCTCAGGAAAGTCAGGTACAATCTCGTGGTGCAGGTGCCACAGGCACGTCTAAGATCCCACCCTGCGCTGCAAGCAAAGATCTTTGGAAAAAATGCCTCCTGGGAAAAAATTGTTTAGACTCTAGTGCTAAGAGAATCTTTGCTTTCCTTTGAGATAATGGTATGTTTCAGTTTTCTTACTCTAAAAATCATGAATATTATCTTAACTGTATATTATTTCCCTTTTTCCCTACCTGCTAAGAAACTCAACTATGGTAACTCTGTTGGTCCCTAGGGTGGGGCTTCGCATGCATTTATTTCCCCCTTTGGTTCTGATTCTTCAAATAAAATATTTGATTGTACTGTTGGTGTTCTTTTGTAAGAAGTCGCAAATCATTGGTGGCAGCAGCACAGAGTAAATAAATACGTGCACTCAGTGAAATCTTTTTCTGAGTTCACCTTTGACTTCTCCCTCCCCTGTACCCACTGTATCCAATCTATCAACAAATTTGTCAGTGATGCTTCTAAAATATGTCCCACACCTGTCCGCTTCCCCCACCTCCACTGTCACCTTCCTGGCCCAAGGCACTGGTCAGGGACAACAACCTCCTGGCCTTCCTTCATCTTCTCTCATCCCTCCTCTGTTCCATTTACTCCCTCACAGTGTACCTTTGCCCACTGAATAAAAGCTGTCCTCTCCCACTCACCCTCCATCTCATCACCCTATTTTACTTCCCTTACAGCACTTAGGATGCTGGAAATAACCTTCGTGTATTCACTTGTTTGTTTTTTATCTCTCCCCTTACCCATCCCCAAAGTGAAAGGCCTATCTTGTTCCCTGCTGCATCGTCAGTGCCTGGGACTGCCTGGCACATTATAAGTCCGCAAAAACTGTTGGAAAAATGAAATCCTGGCTCATCTCCAACGTGCTCCTAGCTGCTGGTGCTTGCACAGGGCCCTAACTCCCCAGGCAGGTGTTTGCATTTTCAAACAGTGAACATATGCCATTCTGCAAGCCCCTTCGGCTCTCAGCATGGGGCTCACCTAACCTGTGCGCCAGCGGTGAGGGGTTGGGCACCTGCCGAGACCCCATCCACCTCCTGGGAGCTGGGAGGGAAGAAGACTGCAGGGGTGATGAGAACCTGTCTAGGACAATCGTCAGCAAGATCAGGGTCACTGTTGAAAGGTCCAGAGAGTCGTGCAGCCCCACAAGTTGTCCCAAGGGTTATTCTCTGTCCGTCCCTTTGGATTACTTCATTTGCCCGACATTCAAATACCACATTAAAATTCTTTGCCCTGAAGGAGCAAAGCTTCCCCAAAAGCCCTCACACACTCTAAGAGACTTGTTCCTGTAGCTGAATTCTCTGCTAGGCAATAAGAAACCACGTTCTCCTTTTCTCTGGCTGTGTCCTCCCTACGAATTAGACACATGGATCCAACTGAGGCCAGAGCTCACATTCCCTTTTTCCAAGAAGTCTTGCTGGCTCCCCAGGTTGCAGGAACCCCTCTCTGCTCTTCATGCCTTGGCCCCAGGAAGGTCTCACTGGCCCCAGAAAGACATTTATTGGCATGCAGGTTAGAAGCCCCTGCCCCTTTCAGAAGAGACTCTACCCAGTTATTCTAGGCACTGATGACAATCCCTAATTCCTCTTTCCATCACCTTCTAGTCCGGTCACCAATGTAAATCAAGGCCAAGGAATAGCCCCTGGGAACCTATGGTTTTTAAGCTCAATAAGCAACTCACTCTGGTTTCTCCAGATGGGTAACTTCCCTGAGAGTTTGCTGGGGCAGGGATAGGTCTGGGGGGTGCAGGCCCTGGGAAAATGCGCCATCTTCTGTGCTCCAGGAATATCATCACTCAGAGCAAAGCCAGAGCAGCTGGAAGGGGAAGAAAGTGCTAGATGGTAGGCCGGTGAGGGTACAAAGGAGGTGGGGTGGGAGAGGGGCACCTCCTCATCCTGGTGGGATTGAGGCTTGGAGAATTTGAGTCTCAGGGGCTTTGGTTTATGTATCCCAGTACCACTGGGACCCCCACCCCACACTCCCGCCCTCAGGCCCCAGACACTGCCCAGAGCTCCTGGGAATCTGGGAAGGGGACCCCAATCCAGGCTGATTTGGGAGGACTTCCAAAAAATTCTAGGAGACTTGTCATAAACACCCTTTTTTCCATTTTATAGCTAAGGAAACTGAGGCAAAGAAGGTTATGCAGCAGCATGTAAAATCAGCCCATCCTCGGGCCCCCATCTGCCACATTCCAAGGCTACACTGAATCCGGGTATAAGATTCCCATTCCCTGCCCACTTCCTGCAGGGCCCAGGTGAAATCTATGTCATACACATGTATGAAATATTCAAGCCTCTCCCGAGGAGTGTCGTGTCCCTTCTAAATCAATTTATTCTAATCTAATCTTCATCTGCCATGGTTTTCTGGGCCAGCGCCATCAAGGAAACTTCTTGGCAGGTGAGAGAGACTGAAAACACAGAACGTTTGTTTTTAGCAGTGCCTCCACAGCCAGCAGTTTCCAATACGGCGAAGGCCACGCAAACCATGAAATATGACTGGTCCTTGGAAGTGACCCCTGATGCACTCTGAGATCAATGCAGATGGGTGCTAGCCAAACTGCAAGCATAAAGTTGTCAGGAGCCCCCGAAAACTCTAACAGGCACTGAGGTGAAGTCAGGGAGGTCCAAGAGCCAAGGGAAGGCCGGGAGGAATCCTGGCAGGAAGGCAAGTCGCGGCCAGCCATCATGTTCTTAAGTGGACTTTTAATAGCTTCAGCCATAAAAGGCACAGTTTTCTCCATCTCTGCCTGGGCTTCAACAGTATTCACTTTCCCCCAGCTCCTTTTATTTTGATAGCAACAGTCCAAAATGCAGAAACTGGCCTTCCCTTGCTTTTCCATCAGGCTCAGCTGTGGAACTCCAGAAGAAAACTACAGAAGAGGGTGGGCACAGGGCACAGGAAGCCTCAGGAGTCCTCCTGGTAGCTACAGTGCCCAGATTGTAATGTGCCAGGAAGGGACGCATGGAAACCTCTCCTATGGGACGCAGGAGCCTCCAACCTCTGTCTGATGCTTTCCTGCCATATTGAACTGTCAGCTTCCTGCTTGCTGCCAGGCCCTCCCAGCCAGAATTCCCACCAGGCCCCCTTCCCTGGGCAGGGCAGGAAGTGCATCCACAGCTCTGCTCCAGGGGACCTTGGCCTCCAACCTGAGAGGCTGGCAAAAATAAGCTGGGACTTTTGAGTCCGACTTTCCACCCTCGGTCAGCCCTGCCCCAAAGTGGTGGGGTTTCTCCGATACTTCTCCTGCCCTGAATTCTCTACCTCTGGGCTGTGGAGTGAGGTCTCACCTTGAACCCAACCTGAGGGAGTGGCTGTGTCTCCAGCATTCACTGTTGCAGGCTCAAGGACTATCACAAACGGTCAGGAACCCGATGCCGCCCATCTGCCTGGGATTTAGTGCTGGAGAACGCAGGCTTGAACAGAGTGGAGTAAGGCAGAACAGTGTTCAAATTCATCTCTGGCGCATCCTAGCCATGTGACATCAGAAAATCAGTCTACCTCTGTGCCTTAGTTTGCCTATCTGGAAAATGGGTATAATAATGATAATTCCTACCCGATAAGTAAATAAGATTATTCACATAGAGCATACTGCACACATCCGTATACGGCAGTTGTTGTGGGTATCCCTTCATGGTCCTGGATGTGGTTCTCCTTCTTATAGGCACAAGGAGGACATTTCTGCCTCTTACCGTCAGTGGCTATTGGCCAACTGGCAGTGAGCAGAAGTGTAGGACAGGTAAGAACAGGCTTGCTTTTAACAGTCTCTCCTTTGGTGAGCCCTGAAGGCTCCTGTTGCAATGGCAGCTTCGCTAGATGATGGAGCCTTCACCAGCCTGGGTCTCTGAGAGAATCTGTGGAGCAGAGCCCTCCACCAGCCCCTGCAGTGCCTGACGTGTGAGCCACAGACAAACCTATATTGTGTTAAGCCACCAAGACTGGTGACCTCAGTATAACTCAGTGCATCCTGACAGATACACCCTCCAACTCTCCCCGCCCCTGCATCAGCACCAGGCCTAAGGTCTTCATTCTGCATTTCGGACATGGGGTTTGGATTTGGGATGCCCTGCACCTTCTCTCTACCGTTCCTGACAGTGAACCGCAGCCTTCGGCCACCCCCAACCCCACTGCCTCCCATCCCTCTGGCCCACAGTGCTGAGGACTGTGGCCCAGACCAGGGTGGGGGTAGTAGGAGAAGCCAGGGAGGGAGAGAGCTGTCTGGAGCTCCAGATGGATCTGCCCCTCTGGGGGCCAAGGTGGTCTGCTTTGACTCAAAGCCCAGGGCAGCAGAGGTGCCCCACACAGGCTGGCTGTAGCTGCAGCAACCCCTGCCCACTCCCCCAGCTCCATGGCCCTAAACTCCTTTCCAAGGAGATTCAGAGAAAGGGTTTCCTCTGACTCAGCCAGATTTTCAGGCTTCTGGAATGAGAATCTGGAAGCTAAAACAGGCAAAAATTTCCATAGGGTTGTAGAAAGTCAGAGCTAGAAGGACCATGCACACCAACTTCATTGCACAGAGCAGGAAACGAGGACCAGTCTTGCACGGCAGTACAGCAAGGCAGTGACAACGGTGAAACAGAATCCTGCTGTCAGCTTAGATACTGAGCACACATGTCATCAAATCTGATTCTTCTCGAATCTAATGTCCCCTGGCCCCAGCTAAGCAGTCTGGCCAAGGAGGCAGCCTCCACCAATCAGGGATGTTCATTCCCAGAGACCAAAGATTCCTCCTAGACAGAGAGAGGACCCAGAGAGGCTGCCTGCATGGCTGTGCCTGCCTGGGTATCCAGCAGGTGGTGAGATTTCCATGTGTGCAGAAGGGAGGCGTCCTGGCAGGTACACGGCCCTCACCTCCCATCAGTCTCCACCCAGGCTCTGACCCTGACCCAAGTGCAGAAATGAAAGACCCCAAGGATCCAAGAGTTTGGGGCAGAGAGGGGCCTTGAAGGCTGTAGATGGATGACCACACACCCCAGGCCCTCACCCTGAGGGATCATCCGGCCCCTGGTGAGAGCCCCGCTGTGATGCTGGGATGGGTGGCACACCACCTCCTACGGCAATCGTTTTTCACCTCAAACTTTGTCTCAGTACTTGATGGTACGTCTCCTCCTACCCCAGATTTGCCCTGTGGGGCCATGCTGAGCCTCCCTATCCCATGGCAGCCCTCTACAATGGGAAGTTCCCCTGTGAATCCTCTTCTCTCTGGTATGGACAGTCCAAGGCAATCATGGAACTTGCGGTCCTATCCCCTCACCTCCCACCCCCTTACTACTCAAAGTGTGCTCCAGCACGTGGACGTCATCTGAGAAATGCAGAGAATCAGTTCCACCCCAGACCTGTGAGAGTTCCAAATGAGTTGGCACCTGCATTTTAACAAGATCCGCGGCTGCTTCCTGGGCACTTTAAGTTTGGGAAGCTCAGGCCTAGACATACCTCACACTGTCCACATATCTCTTAGAGGAGAGGACTCAGAACTCAGGTGTGTAGGACAGGACTCCCACCTCTCTCCTCCTAAGGCTTCTTTACATCTTGAAGACCCTGATAACACAAAGTATCCTGGGTCCACTCAGACCCCTGAGTCTCCTTCACAGGAACTTCTCCCAAGCCACATCTCCCAGAGTGGGAAAGAGCTGGTGTGTGCCATTTCAGGGACAGAAACTTCCATTTAGCCAACTTAATCATTGTTCTTTCAGCTGTGTCTGGTCTACTGCTTAATCCACGAGTTTTCAAACCTGCCTGCACATCAGGATCACCTGGTAGGCTTTTAAAAAAATGCTGATGCCAAGACCACATGGCAGAAGAATTGAATAGACTCTCTGGGGAGAGTTCTGGGTGTCTAGCTTTGTTATGCTCCCTAGGAAATTCTAATATGCAGTCAGGATAGAGAGCTACTGGTTTAATACATAGACTAAGGAGTGGATTTTTTTGGTCAACTTGAGGCTCTAGGGTCCATTGGTGTGGGCAGCTCACCTCCCACAGTGACCCTGAGTTCATGGCAATGTATCTGTTAGCTATTGCCACAATACTGATGCGTAACAAATAATCACACAGTCAGAGAGGATGCACTAAGAAACACTCATGTAGCTGACACATCTGTGGGTCAGCGGAGACAGCTCTGCCTGCCTATGCATTGCCCAGTCAAGGCTGTAGTGGCATGGTGGCCCTCTTCAGATTGCAGCTGGGTTGGCCATGCTTCTCTTGGCAAGTGTGTGGGTAGGGTGACTGGCTCGTACTGGTTTTCCCAGGACCTTCTCGGTTTTGGGGCTGAAAGTCCCACATCCCAGCATACCTCACAGTCCTGGGAAAATTGAGACCATTGGACATCCTATCTGTGGTCAGCTTGGGTAGCCCTGCTCTCCATTCTCTCATCCTCCTTAGAGCAGCAGAATAACTGGGGCAGGTACCTTTCAAGACTTCAGCTGAGACGCAAGACAGCCAGCAGAAACAAGGGAGACTCAGGCCCAGACTGGCATGCTGTCACTTTCCATCATGTGTCAGCTTTGTCCGCCATGTTGGAGAGAAGTCTCCAGTCCCAATTAAACTTCCTCCTATTAGACTTAGCCTCACTCCAGACCATCACCATCTTTCTGAATCTTTATTCAGGCATCTGGTACATTGGCCAAAACAAGCTGAGCCCAAAGTTAAGGGGCATGAAAAAATACTCTTCCCACGATGAGGCCATGGCAGGCTTCTGGCTGCAGAGAGGGGTGCATAATTGGGGCCAATCATTCCACCTCCCACAGGATTCTGGCTTCCAAATGCAGATGACCTAATTCCTTCCTGGCTACTGACTCTCCCCAGGGAGCCCAGTTCCAGGGCCCATGACCCTCTCAACCCCAGTTTGAATCCAGCTCCTAAAGCACAGATCTGCTCTGGTACCCAATCTTCTGTGTCTTCCACTCTGTCTCCTCCTTCCCCTCCTACTGTTCTTCCTCCTAGTCCATCAAGCATCTGGAACGGGAGGGATGATCTCGCATCAGCCTCATCATCCATCTTGACAAGAAATCTCCTGTACAAATAAACTTCAGCTTCCCAGGCTCAGTCTCACTTCACCCTGGCAGGATCTCTTAGATCCTGATTCACTATCCGACACGTTCCCCAGCCTCCAGCTCTGCATTCTGGGCCATATTTTTTTTGTGTATCCATAACCCAGATGTCAGGTAGGGCCTCCGAGCCCTGAATATTGAGGCACACTGGGTGGAACCCCCAACTCTAGCATCTGTGAGCACACAGATCCCTGCCCTTGGCTTTTTCCGCTCTCTCAACAACTTCCTGCAGACATCTGTGAACGAACCTGGTGCCCACACATACACAACCAATGAGTAAGAAGTCAGTGACTTTGATGAAGCCATCAGGGAGCCGAGTGGCTCACATCACAGACCTCACAGTCCACACTGTGCCCTGATGCCTGGCCTCCCACCCGCTCCCTTCCTTCCTCCTTGTCCCCCGCCTCTCCACACACAGCCCTGCCCTGTACCTCTTGTTGGGTCCTTCTATATCCACTGGGACCCACAGGGATCTAAGGTTTTGCCTCAAGAGGAATGTAGGAGAAAGTACTCCCCATCTCATTGCATGTTAATCATTTCTGACTCAATTTTAGGTCCCAGGGATCGTTCTTTCCCCAGCCACCCAGCAAGCGTCTGGGCTCTGATCTCAGTTAAGTGCAGTAGAGCACAAAGAATGAGTAGGGCTTCAAGGGACAAAATTTAAAACACCTTCATTGCTTGAAAATTTATGTGGGCTGACTCACGCTGCATCCTTAAATGTATGACTGCAGGTTCCACAAAATAGGAGAAAAAGAACTACTGACCTTGTACCCAGACTTGCTCTGCAACCCACCCACAGTCTGGCCCCACTAACTGGTCAGCCATGATGGGACTACAGAGTTCCAGGGGCCAGCATGGAGTTCTGTACCCGCTAATGGGATTCAGCTCCTGGTGCTGACAATTAGAAGTTGACCGTGCCTGAACACCTACCTCCCTTACCTCCTGGGCCCCCTCTTTCTGCTGGGCTGACACCCAGTGAACGGGGATGTTACAGAAAGTGCATCAAAGGAAAGCATCATCGGGGAGGTGCCTCAAACCCAGAAGACACTGCCCCAGAGTGAAGCGCTGTTCTTATTTGTGGAGCTCAGAAAATGCGCTGATTTTGACACACATCTCAGTAAGTCTCTAATTGGAAAGGAGATCCACTGTCACGAAAACCACGTCTCATCCCCAAGCCAAATGGAACGGGTTTCTGCATGGGTCCCACCGGTGAAATATGACCTCCGGAGGCCCAGCTTTGCCACTCGCTCCCCTAGCTCCCTTTCTCAGCGAGTGAAGGGGGACTGGCGGCTGCAGGCAACAGATCAAGAGGGCTGGAGCAGCTGAGCTTCGGTTAGGTGCAGGGGCTTGGGCTCAGCAGACACAGCCAAATGCACAGCCCAGCTGCCACCGCCCCATGCTGGGCCCTACTCTGGGCCAGTCCCTCGCGGCCAGGCTGGCAGGCTCCCCTCTGCAGCTGCGAGGCTGCCTGGACCCCTCCTGCCACCTCCAGCTTGTTTTCCCTCCCCTCCCCTGACCGTCTCTTGCTTTGCCTCTCTGCCTGTATCTCCTCACTCTCTGTTTTATTTTGTTCCTTTTCTCTCTCTGTCTCTCTTTGTCTCTCCATGTCTGTCTGTCTCTGCCTCATCCTATGTCTCTTTTTGGCATCCTATTTTTCTCTTCTTCTTTGTTTCTTGGCCTCTCTCCATCTCTCTATCCACCCCTCTGTCTCTGGAGTAAAGGGTCAGGGAGAGGAGATGGGGCAGGGCTCAAGAGGAATCCCAGACAAAATTGAGCAGGGATCTCATTCCCTCCCATTCAAAACTCAGGCAGGAGTGGGGCTGGGGTCCCGGGAGCAGATTGAACTTGAGTTGGGAGGAATATGGGGCCTTGGGTCTTTTAGACATCCTCACAGGATGAGGCCAGGGCCTTGCGCCGTCTTCCAGGGTGGCAAGGGAAGCCCAGCACTCACTTCTCACTGATGTCACAAGAATCTTCCCTGCAGCAAATGTTCTTGGGGTTGGCGCTAGGGAAAAGAAGGACTGAGGCAGGCAGGCTGCTCTGATGGAGCTCCATGCACGCAGGTAAAGGGTTAAATAAGCTACTACACAATTCTGCACCCTGTAGCCAAGGGGCACCCAGAGGGGAGGACCGTGGGTCCAGCAACTCTGCTCACTGGAGACGCAAAGGTGGAGCTGCACCTGGAATAACTTAGAGATTCCTGGGCTAAGGAGGAGGGAGAATGTTCTAGAGAGTGTGTCTGGGAGCAAAGGGCATGCTCCAGCCTAAGCACAGGAGGAGCGCGGGGATATGGGGAAGGCGACACTGCACTGGGAAGGGGATTAAAGTCCATCGTGCATTAAAAGTTTCCTGAACCAGTGGCATGGACGGTCCTTCGATGCTGGAAGGCTTTGTCCTTCTGTGAAATTGGGAAGATGACCCTTCCCTCTCCCCTGCCTTCTGTAGAGAAGGGGCACTGGAGGAAGAAGTCATGCGGACAGTGCTGTCTGTCGGCCCAGCAGAAGGGGGAAGGTGTCTGCCTGGCTCTCAGTGCTGGGAAAGGGCGTCACGATGAGCTAGTTGTAGTCATAAGGGAGGTTGTGGTGGACCACACGCTGGGGCTGAGTTTCTAAGAGCAGAACCTTATTTAATGTAATTTCTTCTGTAATGGGGCAGAGGCGGTAGCGGCTGTGAGGCCAGGGGACAGAATATTAGTGGAGGATGAAATAAAGTGGTGCCTTTGGCAATTGGAGTTGACGCTCACTTTGGGGTCATTAGGCCACCCTGCCACGCCTTTCCCGGCTCAGTCACACCCTCAGAGTGCTGTGAGACTGAAGACATCCACCTGTCACTGTGCAAGTGGGGAAACCGAGGGCAAGGTGAGGAAGGTGCTCGCCGAAGGTCACGGCATCTGCTGGAACTGAGTCAGGGCTCCTGGCTCTGCAACGCCCATGTGCACCCATCCGCTCCAGGGGGAGTCCCACTCCTGGCTCCCCTGGGGGGTTGGAGGTGTGTGGCCCGCAGGTGGATCCTGAGCGTGAGCTGGTGACCTGAACGTCATCCACACACAGGAGAGGCTGGGAAATCCAATCGCAGGAGAAGAGCAGCTTCTGAAGACCATCTCGCAGGCCCCCTTTGCTACCACTCTTCACTGCCACTTTGGTCTCTGAGGATAGTCAACATGTCTGCATCCCCGATGAGGAAACTGAGGCTCAAGGAGGGCAGGGGTCCTGATTAAATGCTGAGGCCCAAACCAGAGTCTCCAAGCTCTAAAGCTGATGCCTTTTCTCCATCCTGTCAGACGTATGTAGATACTTGCACTTGAACACTGCCACATGATGTGGGTGTGTTTGGTGGGTATGTATGTGTAGTATATGCACACACACATAGGCACACACAGGCACATGCAACATACATGTACACAATTTTAAAAAAATCTGTACTGCCTCTTCTTGCCCTGTGCTGCATGGAAAATTAGTATATTGCTGCAGTCACTAATCTCTTTCATTTGGATCCAAGCAAATGACAGGATCAGTCTCCATCACTGCCATGGCTAAACCCCAGGGCTCTCCCTGGTGCCTTGAATAAGAGTCAAGATGACCCATTTTCCCCAGCTATCCCCTGTCTCCAGGCTGCTTTGTCTGGGAAACTGTCAGCCTGGTAAATATCACGGGCTTAGCAGGCTGGTTCCAGCTTCCAAGCCTGCCCTCCTTTTGGCTGCCCAGCCTGGCTTATGGGACCAAGCCCCGGGGTCTTGCTCCAAATGCCAGGGTTCAGCTGCCCATACACAGACAGGACCTGTCTGTGCAGCATGCCAGCATCCACAGAGCTGCTGTGCCCAAGCACAGACCAAGGGCACTCACTGCCTCAACCAGCATTTCCTGGGTGCCTGGTCTGCATCAGGGCACACGATGAGCCCAGGCTAGGGGCTTACAAAGATGCAAGCTCTGCCCTTGTGAAGATTCCAATTTGGAAGGGAGCTGGTCATGAAAACAAACTCAGAAATAAATAGCAGAACAAGCCAAGTTTTCTCTGAGCTCAGAGAAGGGAACAATTACTTCTGCTGGGAGGATCAAGGAAGGCTTTTAAGAAATCTCTAGAGTTGACACTAGAATGCAAATTAGAATACACCACATTGAAAAGTGAGGAAGGGCCCTCCAAGTGGCAGGGACAGCATGAGCAAAGACAATGTAAACAAGCGTGGCAGGAAGGTCAGCTGGAGCCAGACCCCGACTGACCTTGGATCCCAGAGCAGGGGACACTTTTGTCCTTCAGGCCAGGGTCAGAGGAAGCAAAGCAGAGTTTTAAGAGAACGCACTGCAAGATCCAGACAGCCTATCAAGCGGTCTTGCCCTCACTTTTGACCATCGTGCCACCCCATACCTGAGACTTTTCCACCTCTCAGTGATCTCACTCCCTACTGATGGGTGCCCTGCCCCTCTCTTCTCTCTTCCTGGGATTTTCCTTCCCATCGAGTGTAGAACATTTTCTCCAGACAGCAAACACCACTTAGTATGAATGTTGGTAACTGCAACCTTCCTTGCAGGGCCAGTTGCTGGAGGCAGGAGAGAGGGAAGGATGTTCAGAATCCACAAAGGCTGCCGCCGCCAGGGGTACAAAGCCAGCCTTGCAGGGAAACAGACCCTAAGGGTGACTTTTGACTTTGCCCTCAAACCTCTAGGAGCCAAGGTTGATGGAGGGCTCTCTGCCTGCCTCTGTGTTACTGGGGCCCTCTGGAGCAGGGACCAGCTATACCTAAGAGCTCAGATTATTCAGGGGATGGGCAGCCACCTCTGAGCCTGGAGCCAGAGTAGTCTCAAAGCAGGTGACAGTAAAAGCTGTTGCTTTCTTCTAGGCCTCCTCACCAGGGGAGACATGGGGACGTGGAAGTACAAATGGGAACAGGCTGGGAAGGCGGCCACAGGTAGAGCCTCAGTGCCTCCCTGGCTCTGTGATCCTCACACACAAACAAAGCCCTAGAGGTGCTCTGGGTCAGGGCTTCCCACTCCCAGTTAGGTGGGTGGCCATGGGCCCCACTCATCTCCCTGGTTCTGGGGGCCACAGGGAGCCAGGATGAGCTGCAGGTGCCCTGGAGGAGGAATCAGTTGATCTCTTACATTGATGTGATGGGGAGATGTACTTTTAGTATAATAAACCACAGCCACCCAAAGGTATACTGTGACAAGTTTGGATACATGCAACCTCTAGCACAATTAGGATTCAGAGCATTTCTATCACCCCCTAAAGCTTCCTCCTCCCCCTTTGCAGTTGATCTCTCTCTACACCTCCAGCTCCAGGCAACCAGTTCTGCTTTCTGTCATTATAGATTAGACTTTTCTAGAGTTTCATATAAATGGCAAAATATGCTGTAGTTTCTGTCCTTTCGTATCTGGCTTCTTTCGCTCAGTATTCTGTTTCTGAGATCCATCCTTTTTGCCTGTATCAGTTACTCACTCCTTTTCACTGAGAGACACTTGGGTTGTTTATAGTTTTCTTGGCTTTTTTGAATCAAGCAGCTATGAACATTCATGAACAAAATTTTGTGCAAACACATTTTTATTCCTCTTGGGTAAATACTTAGGAGTGGATTTCTGGAGCATATGGTAACTGCCATGCTGTTTTCCAAGTGACTGTGATATTTTACATACCCACCAGCAGCGTAGGAGAGTTCCCTTTCCTCCACATTCTTGCCAACACTTGTTATGATCAGTCTTTTTAGTTCTAGCCATTCTATTGGGTGTATTTCACTGTAGGTTTGATTTGCATTTCCCTGATAACTAGTTATGTTAAGTGTCTTCTCACATCCTGATTTGAGTCCTGAGTCTGCCACTTGCCAACTCCACCCTTGCATAAGGCACTGCATTCACCTCTCTGGATCTTAATTTCTGAGTCTGGAAAAGCTGAGTACCGTTCCTGCCCTGCCCCCATCCTCAGGCCTTTGTAAAGATGGCATCAGATAATGTCCCTGCATACCAAAGTGCACTGCAATATTTGCAAGATGTAAAGCTCTAAGTTGCCACTTCTCATAGCCCTCAGCTCATTGGTCTTTCATTTTACCTTCATCGTTTCATTGCAGCAGCCTCCTTACTAGCTCTCCTGACTCTAGTCTTCCCTCCATCTCATCCTCCACATGGCAGCCAGGTGGTTCATCTAAAGCACCACCAGAACCTGACCTTTTGTGCTTAAAACCATTCCCGGGTCCTGCCATAGGATCCATTTCATTCTTTCAATTAATAATAACCTTGATCAAAACCTGTTACATGCCAGGCACTGCTTCAGTGCTGGGATTAAGGGATAAACAGAGCAGACAGTCCCTGCCCTTACAGAAGGAAAACCCATTTTCCTTATTTTGTAAAGGCAACAGAGGCCCAGAGAGATGAATAGACTACCCAGAGTCACACAGCAAGCTAGCAACAGAGCAGAGATCTTTCTATCACTTGCAGCAGCCTCCCTCTCCTCGGGTTGTTTTCTCAGAGCCTCATTGCCCAGAGCTAAGGGGAGGCAGCCTGCAGGAGACACCATAGACATCCAACCCCCTCCTTGTGGGGAGCCCAGGAGAAAGCTCCACTGGGACCCTGAGCCCAGCTGCCCCTTTCTTCAGGAGCCTTGTCTTGAATAACTGCTTCTTGTCAGAGCCCAGACCTGTGACTAGTTGGTAAATGGTGCAGTTCGCTCCCGCCTCCCTTTCCCAAGGCACCTCTTGATTTCCAGCTTATGAGATGCTCTGTCTGCTAAGAGGAGGAGCAGAGCGGCAATCTTGTTAGGTTGCTTGTGGCTGTCAATCTCCCTTTAAATGGTAAAGCCTTGCACCGTGACATTTAAAGAGGGCTCTGCTGAAATTCCCAGCCTGCGTCCCACCCCCTACAAGCTCCCTCGGTTATTTCAGACCCAATGCCACAGAATGTCAGGGTTAAGAGTAAGACCAATGGAGACGCCTGAGTTCAAGAAAGGGCAACAGACTCACCAAAGTTCACGCATCGAGCAAAGAGGAGAGAGGCAGCTAGGGACCCAGATCTTCTACCTTCCAGCTCAGTATCTTTTCTGTATCCCATCGTGGCTCTCAAAAGAAATACTGGCGGCATTCTCACGGCCCTGCCCCCTGCAGGACCCCAGATCCCTGCCCACAACCTGCCCCTGGGCTGGGAAGGAACCTCCCCCAGTTGCTTCCCCCCCACCCCCTTTCTCCCCTTCCTTGCCAGGCATGTATCAATAAGCATGCCGCAACAGATCATAGACGCCACTCTGGCTGGATTAAGCAGAGAGGGATTTAATACAGGGATTGGTGCTTACAACATCCTGGAAGGGCTGGAGGAAAGGCTGCAGACTCAGCTCCCAGGAATGAGTCTTAGACGCCACCACTGAACAGGCTTTGACAGAGGAGCTGCTCCCCACTCCATAATCAAAAAGCTGGAGGCCCCAACTGCTGTCTCAATGAGCCACACTCTCTCTGCTGTGACCTGGAAATCACAGGCCACAGCCCCACATGTCTGCTCCAGGGCGGCACAGCCTCAGAGTCCAAGGCTGGGGGGCCTAGGACGGAGGTACATGAGCCCATCTGTGACATCTGTCCCAGGAGCTCACGGTGGCTTCCTCTAGAGAAAAGGCTCATCCCTTTTGCTATGTTAAACACATCTCTTTGATCTAACTAGGTTCAAGCTATGGTGCCGGGCTTTCTTTTATTTGTTCCCAGGCTGTATCTTGGGCTGTAAACTTGTAAAAGGAGATGAGGTACAGGGCAGAGCTTAGGAGAGAGCTTAGAGCCGAAAACCTAGATTCATGCCCGAGCCCCTCAGGGAAGTGCAGCCTCGTGGTGGAGAGCGCAGGCGCTGGAGACTCTTGCTTGGTGTATACCCTGGTTGCACCCCCATACCCTTGTCATCCCAGGAAAGTCACTGGCGCTTCCCTTCATCTCGATTTCCATGTCTGTCATGGGGTGATAATAACAGCATGCATAAAGTCCTCTGAACACTGTCCAGCACTGAGAGAGCAATTGATATGGATGGATTTTGTCTCCCAAAAACCCATATGTCGAAGCCCTAACCCCTAATGAGACTATATTTGGAGATGGGGCCTTTAGGAAGTAATTAAGGTAAAATAAGGTCATAAGTGTGGGGCCCTGGTCCATAGGATGAGTGTCCTTGTAAGAGGAGACACCAGAGCTCTCACATTCATGTTCATGCTCACCATCTCTCTCTCTCTCCCTCCTCCCCGCAACAAGCACACACAGAAGAAAGGCCGTGTGAGGACACAGTGAGAAGGTGGCTGTCTGCAAGCCAGGAAGAGTCCTCACCAGAAACTGACCATGTTGGCACCTTGATCTTGGACTTCTAGGCTCCAGACAATGAGAAAGTAATTTTCTGTTGTTTAAACCACCCAGCCTGTGGAATTTTGTTATGGCAGCTGAAGCAGTGTAATACAGCTATTAATCAATGTGAATTATCATTGTTATTCCTAATTGTCCAGCTCTGCAAAGTAACACAGATAATTTGAAGTCTCTAAGCCTCAGTTACCTACCCTAGATCAGGGTTTCTCAACCCTGGTACTATTAACATTTGGGGCTGAATAACTCTTTGCTCTGGGGCCTGTTCTGAGCATCACAGGACGTTTAGCAGTGTCCTCGGCCTCTACACACTAGAAACCAGTAACACCCTCCCCCACCCAGGTTGTGATGGTCACAAATGCCTCCGTACATCAGCTTACATCCTCTGGAGGTCAAAAGCACCCCTGACTGAGAACCGCTGCTCCAGAGATGAAGACAGTTTTATTTGTTCAGAGCTCTGTCACGTAGATTAAACAAGGCAAGAGATATGACTAGCTGTATGTGAACTAGAGGTCACCTCACCCCTAGAGTAGTACATAAAGTTAGCTCAAACCTTACCTCATATCCTGTGGGAGGTTCAACGTCCTCCCCAAGATTTCTGAAAATTCTTGGGAGTCGACATTCAGTTTCCTGCTCCAGTTTTCTGTTTCTGAAATATTATTGACGTTGCTACTTTTGTCTTTGCATTTCGGGTGACCCCTAATGAGAAAGATGGACCCTTTTCCTTAATTTCCTCAAAATACCACTCAAAGAAGGCAGTTGAGCACATCAGTGCTGTTGCTGGAGGTTCATGGTAACCACAGCCCAGTTTCACAGATGACTGGGGTCTGCGTGTTAGCCGTCCCCAAATCGACCCACCGTGCAGAAGTTCTCATGCCCACTCTGTCACTCATCTCTATCCCCTGGAGTCTTCTCCCAGGTTTCCCTTCTCAGGCTCCTCCAGCACTTCTGCATTTAGCACTCTTGCTAGCTGCCCAGGCCCGAGGGCCAGCCCCTACAGCCAGAATCACCACTACCTTCTGTTCTCTACGGAGCACGAAGCTGCCGCGGAAAGCACCCTCGCCACCTTCACCAAAACCATCACACCCCCTACGAACATGAAGAGATGCTGGCTAAAATATAACACAAGCAAATTTACAACCACACCGATGAACTCGAATGCAAGAAGGGAAAATCCTCCCGTGCCAGAAACAAAAGAAAATTCAAAGCCAGAGCAGTGAGCAGGAGCTAACATGAAACAGCCCGCAGGGGTGTAAGAACTGGATGGAATTGCTCATGTTTTAGTACCCAGGAGGGATGAGGAGGTGAGGCACCCTGTGCACAAAAGAGGCTAGGAATGATCTTTGTGCTTAGAGCCAGGAGCCTGGGAGAGCCGTCCCTTCAGTAAAACGGAAACAAGAAAAGCACCACCCATCTGCTCACAAAAGTAGGCCCACCTCCCCAGGCCATGAATGAGAAAGGAGACACCTGAGGCAAGTCAGAACTCTAAACCTGCTCCATGTGCAATGTAGGGTCCCAAAGCTGCACCACTCACCAGGTACAAGACCCTGAGGAAAATACTTATAGCAAAGCTTGCCCAGGCCCAGGGAAATCCCTAGGCTGAGGTGGAGGCAACAGTGAAACCAGAAATTCCCATATGGGAAACAGCACTTTCTGGAGATGGGCTCGGAGTAAAACACAACAAAGCAGGTGAGGAAAGTGGAGCCCATGACCAGCATCTCCCACCTGGTCAAACAGGAGTAATAGGAGGAGTAAAGAGGATGGGGAGAGACAGTATTTGAGGAGACAGCCGATGGTCCTTGAGAATTGAAGATATCTATTAGGTCTTAGGTCAAAAATGTAGAGTAAGTTCCAAGCAGGATAAATATGAACACATACTCACGTATGAAGAAAAGGGTCAACATATCTGAAGCTGATAAACCAAGCAATTGATGTACTGTAGAAGGATATTATGTAAAGTATAAAAGAACTAATAATAATAATAATAGTAATATACCCAAAGAGAAATGGGAGAAAGTGAAGCAGAGGAAGAAAACTAATTTGCTTGTTTTTTATGGTGGGAAAACCTCTTAAGTTATAATTCGAGAAGTAAGACATAAAAGAATATTGTGTATAGTTACAAAGTAACCACTGAAGGAAATAAAAATACTCCACAAACCTTCCAAATTATTAGAGGGAAAACTAATACACAAAGCAAACCATGGAAATACAGACCATGAAGTAAAAGACTTTTAAAGGAAGCATTAAAATCAGAAAGCATGATATAAAATGACAGAACTGAGACCAAATGTACCCTATAATATCATTAAATATAATGGGATAAACTCATCTATTATTCATTTTTAAAACACTCATTTTGGGGTCAAAGAGTGAAACAACAAATATAAGCTTGTTGAAGATACCTCTGGATTCCCCAACTGAAATCGTCTCAGCATCTCCCCTGATTTCAGCCATGCCAGGGTAGACAGTTCTATGGGGCTTGGGCTGACTTCAAGCTGACAGAATCTGGATGTCGCAGGCATGTGCATCTTTTCCCTCTGACCCTGGGCTCTTCCAGTGTAAGTGGGAGCTCTTTGGGTCTACACATATGTGAAGCTTGAAAGTGCAGGAAAATCAACACCTTCAGGGAAACACCCACTCAATTTTAAATGAAGCCCATTTGTGAAAAGGTGTTCAGCCCCATTAAGCCATCAGGGAAATGAAAAGTAAGCCCCAAGACGTGATATCATTTTATACTCATTTGAGGGGCAAAAATCATAGTCCATCAGTGTAAAGTGATGGAGAGAATATAGAGCAACAAAGCCTTTTATATGTTACTAATGGATATGTACATTTATAGAATCATATTAGAAAATAACTTGACATTATCTTATAAAATTCAATATTCCCATAGCAAGTCCATGCCTAGGTGTATTCCCAACGCAACGATCTTCATAATAGCAAAACCATGGAAACAATCAAGTTATCCATAGATGGGATAATGGCTAAATAAGTTGTGTCATATTACACAATGAAATAGTATATAGCAGCCAAAATGAATGAACCACAGCCACATGCAGCAATATGGCCATATATACAAAATAGCATATCAAGAAAAGTAGGTACCAGAGGTAATATACTGCCTGATACTCTTTTTATAAAGTCATTAAAAGCAAATACTAAATAATATAAGTTTTAGAAGAATATAGATACAACAGAACTACATTGAAATAGGTCTGGACAGTTAAATTATACTTAATGGTGAAAGACTGGGTGCTTTTCCTTAAAATCAGGGACAAGGATTCTCCTTTCAACACTTCATTCAACATTGTACTGGAGGTTCCAGCCAGAGCAATTAAGCAAGAAAAAGAAATAAATGACACCATATTGGAAAGGAAAAAGTAAAATAATTTCTATTGGCCTACGACATGATCTTGTATTTAGAAAGTCATAAGGAATTCACTAAAAACCTATTCGAATTAATAAATGAGTTCACAAATGTTGCAGGATACATGACCAATATAAAAATCTATTATATTTCTATAAACTAGCAACAAATGATACAAAAATGAAATTAGGAAAATAATTCCATTTGCAAGAGCATCAAAAAGAACAAATACTTAAGAATAAATTAAACAGAAAACTGTAAGACTTGTACACTGAAATTTCAAAATACTGTTGAAAGAAATTAAAGATCTAAATAAATGGAGAGATATTTTATGTTCACGGATTGTAAGATTTAGTATAGATAAGATGGCAATATTCCCCAAATTGATCTACAGAATCAACACAATCCTTATAAAAATCCTAGCTTTTTTTTTGGTAAGGGACTAAGAATAGTCAAAGCAATCTTGATCACCATTTATTTCTGGACTCTCAATTCTGTTCCACTGATCAAGATTGCTTTGACTATTTTCAGTCTCTTGTATTTCCATATGAATTTTAAGATCAACTTTTTAACTGATTCCCAACAAGGTTATCAAGACAGTAAAGTGGGAAAAAACTAGTCTTTTCAACAAATGGCACTGGGACAACTGGATACGCAAATGTAAAAGAATGAAATTAAGCCCCTTGCTGACACCATACACAAACATTAACTCAAAATGGATCACAGACCTAAACGTAAGAGCTAAAACTATTAACCTCTTAGAATAAAACTTAGGAGTAAATCTTTATGATCTTGGGTTAGGCAATGGTTTCTTAGATATAATACCAAAAGCACAAGCAACAAAAGAAAAAATAGATAAGCTTTTGTGATACCAATGATAACATCAAGAAAGTAAAAGACAACCCACGGGATGGGAAGAAATATTTTCAAATCATATACTTGATAAAGGACTTGTATCCAGAAAACAAAGAGCTCTCACAACTCAACAATAAAAAAATAACAATAACCCAACTAAAATTGGGCAAAGGGTCTTAATAGACATTTCTCTAAAGAAGATACACAAATGACCAATAAGCACATGATGCTCAATATCATCAGTCGTTAAGGAAATGAAAATCAAAAGCACAATAAAATACTTTACATCCACTAAAATGGCTAAAATATAATAGATAGAGAATAATAAGTTCTGACAAGGATATGGAAAAATCAGAACTCTCATACATTGCTAAAGGGAATGTAAAACAGCGCTGCCACTTGAGGACACAGTTTGGCAGTTCCTCAAAATGTTAAACGTTGGGTTACCATATGACCCAGCAATTCCACTCTTAGACATACACTCAAGCAAAATGAAAACATGTCTCCACAAAAATTTGTATATGAATGTCCATGACAGCATTATTCATAGATGCAAAAAAATGAAAGCAACTCAAATGTCCATCAACTCATGAATGAATAAAATTTTATATATCTACACAATGGAGTATTATCCATCCATAAGAAGAAATGAACTTCTGATACATGCTACAATATGAATGAACCTTCAAAAGATTATGCTAAGTCAAAGAAGCCAGTTATAATAGGGCACATTTTGTATTATTCCATTTACATGAAATGTTCAAAATAGGCAAATCCTTAGAGACAGAAAGTAGACTAGTTGTTGCCAACTAGTGAAAGTAGGGGAGAACTCGGAGTGACTGATAATGGGTATGGGTGTTCTTTCTGGGGTGACAAAAATATTCTAAAATTAGATTTGAGTATGGTTGCACAATCCTGAATATACAAAAAGTATTGATTTGTACACTTTAAACTGGTGAATTTTATGGTATGTGAATTATATCTCAATAAAGCTTTTTTTAAAAAAAAAAAAAACAGGTGGGAAAGCAAGAAAACATCTGCACAAGATTTATAATGATGGATAACTGAGGTGAAAAGAAGGAGGATGTCTATGACAGGACCGCAAAAGTGGATACAAGTTATAAAATTCTAGCTTTTCACTATGTAATAGATCCACAGATCTTTATTATTAAAAGCAAACAAACAAATATCCAACAAATAAATACAGAATAGAAGAGAGCTACGCATGGACCAATAATGGAGTGTGTAATAAACCAAGGAGGTGATTGATCCACTTCTGAACACCTATGGTCCAAGCAAAAAACTTAAAATGAATATCTAGGAAATAGCAATAATATACACACTGCCAATCATTACCCATGGGTACAGCTCAAACACTGCCCATAAGAAACTTTACAGCCTTAATGAAGTTATTTTACTAAATAAGAACAAATGAAAATAAGTCAATGTAAAAGTTATGCAAAGAACAAAATATTGGGCATGAGAAAAGCCAAAGGAAGAAATTAGTAAAAATAAAAGCACAAATTAATCAATTATAAAATAAGACACAGAGTAAACAGCACAGACAAAAGTAGGCCCTTAAAAAATCAAAATCTAGTTTTTTAAAAAAGAAAAGCTAGCCAGACTAATAAGGGGAAAAAAGGAGTGAAATCACAAATACACAAAAGTAGAAATGAAAATGGCGACATAACCACAGGTATAAAGAAAATTAAACAAACCATAGAGATTAATGTAAACCCTGGTCCCTTTTTGTCTTTAATAATTTCCAATGCTCTGGAGCCTCCTTTATCTGATATTAATATATCAATAGCTAGTCCTGCTTTTTAAAATTAATGTTTGTATGGCATAACTTTTCAATTCTTTATTTCCAGCCTATCAGCGTTTTTGTATTTGTGGTCAGTTTCTTCTAGGCAGGATATTATTTGATCACGTTTTTTAATCCACTTGCCAATCTCTGTCTTTAATTGGTATATTGAGACATTTATATTTAAAGTAATTATTAATACATTAGAGTCCAAGTCTGCTATTTTATTAACTTCTTTCCTGTTTCTCATGTCTCTGTTTTACTTTTATCACCTTCTTGTAGATTATTTAAACATTTTTAAAATTCCATCTTGATTTATTTATAATTTTTTTAGTGTCACTTTGTGTAGTTATTTTAGTGGCTGTATATACATGTATATACAATATACATGTATAGCTTATCACATACTACTTGTAATGAACTTACAATTAGGCCTACTTACCGTCCCCACTTTTAAATATATTTTTGTATTTCTTCTGCATACATTGATCCCCATATCAGATGGGGATATCATATTTTTTGCTTCAAACGTCAAACATGACTTAAGAAACTCATGAGAAGTAGTATAGCCTATTTTTACCTATCCAGTGTTCTTGTTTCTTTTCTGAAGTTCCAAAACTTCCATTATTACTTCCTTTCTGTTTAGAAAAATTCCTCTAGTCATTCTTTATGGGTACGGTTGCTAGCAAAAATTCTTAGTTTTCCTACATCTGAGAATCTTTATTTGCCCCTTCATTTCTAAAGGATACTTTCTGTAGATATAGAAGTTGCTGATGACCATTCTTTTCTTTCAATACTTGAAAAATGCTGTACTCTTCTGGCCTCCATGATTCAGATGAGAAATTCTCTGCTGTTCATATTGGTGTTCTCTTATACATTGTTTCTCTCTGGATATTTCTGAGATTTTGTTTCTTTGTCTTTAGTTTTCAGAAGTTTAATTATCATGTATCGTTATATATTTCTTTCGGCTTCTATTTGGGATCCACTCTGCTTCTTGAATCTATACATTTCTGTTTTTCGCCAAATTTAGGAAGTATTTGGCTCTTTACTTCTTTGAGTGTGGTTGTCGGTTTTTTTTTTTTTTTTTTTCAGGTCTTATCTCTCTCTCTTTTCTGGGACTCCAATGAAACTAATATTAATTCTTCTGTTATTGTCACCCAAGTCCCTCAGACCAGACCATTACTTTTTTTCTCCAGTCTATTTTCTCTCTGTTGATCAGATTGGGTAAATTCTATTGATCTGTTCTCAAGTTCTCTGATTCTATCTTGTGTCATCTCCACTCTACTACTGAGCCCAACTAGTGAGTTTTTACTTGTTATTGTATTTTTCACTTCTATAATTTCCACTTAATTCATTTTTATATATTCTATTTCTTTAATGTGATTTTCTATTTTTTCATTTGCTTTAAGAGAATTCTTTTTTTTTTAACATCCTTATTGGAGTATAATTGCTTTACAATGGTGTGTTAGTTTCTGCTTTACAACAAAGTGAATCAGTTATACATATACATATGTTCCCATATCTCTTGCCTCTTGCGTCTCCCACCCTCCCTATCCCACCCCTCTAGGTGGTCACAAAGCACGGAGCTGATCTCCCTGTGCTATGCGGCTGCTTCCCATTAGCTATCTATTCTGTTTGGTAGTGTATATATGTCCATGCCACTCTCTCACTTTGTCACAGCCTACCCTTCCCCCTCCCCACATCCTCAAGTCCATTCTCTAGTAGGTCTGAGTCTCCATTCCCGTCTTATCCCTAGGTTCTTCATGACCTTTTTTTCCCCCTTACATTCCATATATATGTGTGTTAGCATACAGTATAAGAGAATTCTTAATTGCTTGTTGAAGCATGTTTATGACGCTGCTTCAAAATCCTTGTCAGATAATTCCAACACCTGGTCATCTTGGTGTTGACGGTCTATTCTCATTCATAGTGTGGTTTTCCTGGTTCTTGGTATATGAATGATCTTTTCATTGTATCCTGAATATTTTGGACATTATGTTATGAGCCTCTTTATCCTATTAATCTTCTCTGTTCAGCAGGCAATTCCTCTGTCAAGGTGCAGCAGAGGGATGGGTGGGTGTCTAGTTCAGCTTCCTCCTGTGCCCCACAGTCACCAGGGAGCAGGAAAGCGCAGGGCTGACTCATACTGTGTTGTTGCTGCAGGCTGGAGGAGGAAGCTTAGTTACCCCCACCGGCTGGGCCCTCCTCACACGATGACATCAGGGAGGGGAGGGAGAGAACGGAAGTGCCACGTAGCCCCGCCTACCACTACCTCATTCTCCCTAATGATGCTGAGAGGCCATGGAGGCTCACCTCCTCACTGGACCCCACTGACACCCTCCTGGTAGGAGTTTCAGAGCACTGACTGCTTCTACCAGGCAGGGGATAGAAGACCAGCTCCCTGCTCTGCCCGGCCAGCACGGGAGCATGGGAGTCCCACCTGGTTCTACTGGGGAGAAGTGGAAGATTACCTGTCTACTTGGCACCACAAGGAGGAGGGATTGTGTGCCATCTGCTTCAGTGAAGTGGAGGGGATGCGTGGGTGTGTATGGAAGTTCAATTCCTGGCTCAGCCCTGCAAAAACCACAGCTGTGGGTGGGTAAGGTTTTTTCATTGGTGTTTAGCTGGGATAAGACAAGTATTGCCAAAAGGGTTTTCTGTTGTTAGGTCATCCTTATCCCAGTCCTTTGGCTAAGGATAACAGTTTTTCTTGGAGCTTTTTTTTTTTGGCCTGTCTGTTGGTGGTTCAGGGTTGGAGGCTTCTGTGGCACCCTGACAGCGATCCATGAGAGGCAACAAGGAAACCCAAGGAACTCTCTGCCATGTTGTTCCTCAAGTCCCAAGGATCCATCTTCCTTCCACCTTCCAGAGTCTTTCTGTGCTTCTTTGCTATGATAGGGCAACAGTATTTTAGTTGTAAGAGGGAGGACCTGGGAAGAACAGAACTACTCTATCTTGACAGAACTGGAAGTAAGGGATTTTTTTTTTAATGTGGACTTTGTTTTGAAGAATAATCTACTTATGGAAAAAGGTACAAATCATAACTGTCCAGCTGGATGATATTTTGCACACTGAACACATCTGGGTAACTAACAGACAGTTCAAAAAACAGAGGTGACCGCACCCTCCAAAGTTCATTTTCTGTCCCTATTAATCACTACTCTTCCCCAAAGCTAACTTCTCTCTTGACTTCTCATAGATTAGTTTTGCCTGAGAGCTCTCATCCTTTCTTCTAATAAGCAATAGAATAGTGACTGATTATTTATTTCAGTCCAGGGTGAAGGCTGGATATCAGCTCTGGTGTGGCTCAGTCTGCCTCTAGTCTGCCCTTGCTCCTTGGGAATAGTTAGCTCTCTGTATGACAGGCTTTTCTCCCCGACACCAAATACGTGTTGTCTTTTCC
The DNA here is from genome assembly GCF_026419965.1 of Kogia breviceps. NCBI lineage: Eukaryota > Metazoa > Chordata > Mammalia > Artiodactyla > Physeteridae > Kogia > Kogia breviceps. The sequence continues at coordinate 56,034,306 of NC_081311.1, forward strand.
AACATCAGTTCTCTGATTCTCCAACACCAACTGGGTATCCAATGACTCAACTCAATTCTGATGCTACCTGGACTTAGCGCAGGCCCCAGAGGTCAAGGGTTCAGTTGCACAGACTGCCCTCACTATAGAAGCCAGTAGCAAGTCCCAGTACTTCTGACCAAATGCCTGTAAGTGTGAGGATTTCCACAACCTACTCCTTAAGGTTCAATAATTCTCTTGAACAACTCACCGAACTCAGGAAAATGCTTTACTTACATTTTCCTGTTTATTATAAAGGATATATCTCAGGAACAGCCAAATGCAAGAGATGCATAGGGCATAGTATGGGGGCGAGGGCAGTGGTGTGGAGCTTCTGTGTCATGTCACCCTCTCAGCTCCTCAATATGTGCCACCTGACCGGATAGAGGTCTGTGGGTGGGTGGAGCTGAAAGTTCCAATCCTCTAATCAAGGCTTGATCTTTCTTGACCAACCCCTATTCTGAAGCTTTTTAGGGGTTCTCAGCCACCAGTCATCTCTTCAGGGTACAAAAGACACTAATATCACCCAGGAAGTTCCAAGGGTATTAGGAGCTCTGTGTCAGGAACTGGGGACAAAGCCAAAATATATATATATATTTTAACACACCACACCATGGTTCCCAACTAAGAGCTGCCTGATGGATCTCAAATGCTCATCTTTGTGTTGCAAGACTGGCAAAGCTCTGCTGCTCTGTATAGCCTTTCTACGTAGGTTAACCTAGTTTTTACTAGCTTAAACCTCCTCCAAAGTCTCTGTCAAAATTTCTTTGCTTTCAGCAGCATCCCTCTACCTAGATTACCAGCCTAGATGACCAGCCTCCTGTCCATACCCAGAATTAGCAAATGCCCCTGCTGTAAAAAGGATGAAAAGAGTCAGCTCACTTTTCCAAAACCAGCCCTTTTCCAGAGCTTCGGCTTCTCTACTTTTGTTGCTTCAATGTCCTATGACACCTTTCAAACAAATTATGTCCGTATTTTTCAGCCATTATTGATGTTCTTGGTGAGACTGTAGTTTGCCACAAGTTATTTCATCCCACCTGGGAGATAATCCTCTTGCTATTTCAACTGCTCCAAAATTCTTCATTCATTAGAATAAGACATAACTAAAGTGGCATAAGACAAATACCAGGTAAAACTTATTTATGAATTTTGATGTAAAACTACTACTAATATTTTCAAATAAAATCTAGCAGCACATTAAAAGTATAACACAACATGGCAAAACAAGAATAATGGTAGGAATGCAAAGGTGGTTCAAATTTACCATAATAATAAGCAAGTTAAGGGAGAGGAAGAAAACATATGTTTATCCATACAGATGAAATAATAATGATTATTACAAAGGCAGCATCCAAGCATGAAAAAACTCAGTAAAATAGGAATACTTTAACACTTCCTTTATATAATAAGCCAAAAGTCAGCACTGTACTTAATGTATAAAGTTGTGAAAAAGAAATATTCCCAGGATCATGATATTATTTACCATTCTACCAGAAGTAATTATGCATTGAAATTTTATTAGAGAAATATGTAAGATATAAAAATCAGAAAGAAGAGGTTTAAAAATTAGCCTTTTTGTAGATGTTATAATTTTTTATCTGGAGATCTCAAAAGAATGAACTGAAAAACTATTAGAAAGAATAAGAGAATCTGTAAAATGGCTGGTTACAAAGTTAATATGCCAAATTACTAGATTTCCTATATATAATCAAAAAACACTTAGAAAATATAATGGGATAATAGATCCCATTTACCAAACAGGAAAAATGAACATATAAAGGAATAAACATAACAAGAAATTTTGAAGATCCATATAAAGGAAGCTTTAAAATAGCAAAAGACATGAAAGAACGCTTAACAAATGGGAATATATAACTTTTTAGTTCATCAAAAATGCAGTATTGTAAACATGTCAATCCTCCTATAACCTATAAATTTAACACAACTCTAATAAAAATGACCATGTGATTATTTTCCTGACTAGACAGTGTGACTTTTATTTTGAATTTCTTATTTTTGAAACAATCTCAAATTTTCAAAAAGTGAAAAGTGCCCTACAAAGAACTCTTATCTTAACCATTTGAAAATAAACTGCTGAACTTATGACCTACCACTCTTGAATACTTTGGTGTGTTTTGTGTGTATGTATTCTTGTAAAAACCACAATAGTGTCACTCTAATCAGGAAATGAACATTTTTCATTACTACCATCAAACCCTCAGATCCCATTCAAGCTTTACCACTTGTCTCAATAATATTCTTTACAGCAAAAGGATATAGTTCAGAATAGCATGTTGCATTTAATTGTCATGTTTTGTTAGTATCTTTCAATATAGCATTGTTCCTTAGTCTTTCCCTGACTTTGACAATCTTAAACCCTAAAAGATTGCAGGCCATTAATTTTTTTATAATATTTCTCAACTTTGGTTTGGTTGCTTTTCCTCATAATTAGATTTAGATTATGCATCTTTTATATGAATCTTCCAGATGTAATGCTGTTTTCTTATTGCATCTTATCACATGGCATTTAATTTCAATTTGTCCCTTTATTGAAGATATTCACTTTGATCACTTGATTAAGGTGGTGTCTCCAGGCTTTCCCACCATGAAACTACCTTTTTCCTCTTTGTAATTAATATATATTTTGAGGGAAGATACTTTGAAACTATACAAATATTTCATTCTTCATCAAAGCTTATATTTATTCAAGCATTTATATCAGTATAGATTCCTATTTTATTTAATGCATTATAATCTGTAACTGTCATTATTTATTTTGGCCTTTGGGAATCCCTTCAAGCTGGCCTCTGCGTCCTTTAGAAAAGCCCCCATTATTCTTTGAATCCTTTCTTATTTTCTGGCACAAGATGCTCTGACCCTTCAATCAGTCATTTCTCCAAGGATCCTAATTCCTTTAGTGGAGAATCGTGTGGTAGGCAGAATACAGTGCCTAAAGATGTCCACATCCTAATCCCCAGAGCCTGCGACTATGTTACCTTACATGGCAAAGGGACTTTGCAGATGTGATTAAGGATGATGAAATGGGGAGTTTATTCTGGACTATCCAGGCAGGCCCTAATTGTCATCATAAGAACCCTTATAAGTGAAAGAAGAAAGCAGGAAATTCAGAGTCAGAGAAAGAGAAGTGAAAATGAAAGCAGAGGTCAGGGTGATGTGATTGCTGGCATGAAAGATGGAAGGGGCCATGAGCCAAGGAAGGCAGGCAGCCTCTGGAAGCAGGACAAGCAAGGAAACGGATTCTTCCCTAGAGCTTCCAGAGTGAACTGATGTCCTCTAGCCCTGCCGACATCTTGGTTTTTAGTGCTATGAGAACTATTTCAGATTTCTAACCTCCATAATCGTTAAAATGATAAACAACAGTTTAAAGCCACTAAGTGTGAGGTAATTTGTTATAGCAGCAGTAGGGCCCTAATACAAATGGATGTACTTGTAGCTATTGGAGTGTCACTGCTCCCAGACCCTTTCAGTAAACAGAGCTAGAATACAGTCCCTACACACACATTTTCATTTATGCTTATTTCTATAGATCGAGATCTAAAAAACCATGAATTCACAGCTATACCTTCCATTCTGTCCAACCCCATAAGATCCATTCTAGTTTTCTCCCTTTCTGTATTTGCAACTCCCTGCTCCAACAGACAGAAGCCTGGTTTCCGTTATCCTAACAATTTCACTTCTTTGACCAAAATCCTCCTGCATGTAACTGATCTCTTACTTTGGCCACCACCTCCTCCCTGCATGAACACCTTCCTCGCCCAGCTTGGGCAGTGATTCCCCATGGCAGGCCAGCCTCCTCTATGGATGCCCTCCTCACATTCCTTGAGCTAAACAATATGATTTGAAAATATATGGAAAAATAAACTTTCAAGAAGAACCACAAAAATTATGAAACTAGGAGTGCTAAGAAGGAACTAATCTAATTATACAATAAAGCTAGGATGATTAAGTATTGGATATTGGTACAGTAACAAAGAGACAGATCAATGAAAAAGAATAAAAATTCCAATTTTTAGAAAGCTCCCAAATAGTAGTTTAGTATATAGTATATAATTTTGGGACAATTGACTAAATATAAGAAAACATAAAGTTTCTGGATCTCTACTTCTTAACCCAAAGCAAATTCCAGATAGATTTAATTTAAACTTGAAAATAAAACCATGAAAATTGCATATAAACATTATATTGTTGATAAAACACAAGTGATCTAGATATAGACACAGTATAAAAAGATAGAGATAGAGATATATCTAGCTAGCTTTAGACTTATAGAACATATGGAAAAGAACTAACATTCTTAATAAGTAAAGATTACTTGCAAATTAATAAGAAAAAGGCCAACTGCCAAGAGTAATATGAATGGCTTATGATCACATGGAAAAAATATGCAAAGCTATTTATAATTAAGTAAATAAAAATTTAAATCATGAATAAAATTTTTCACCTACCAGCATAGAAAAAAATTTTAATTTTAATAATACACAATGTTGGCAAGAATGTGAGTATAAACTGATGCAGGGGTAATTTGACAATTTCCGTTTAAATATATATATATACATATCACTCCAGCAATGCTACTTTTAGGAATTTAACCTACTGATATACATCGTGCAATGATGAATATACAAGAATATCCACTGAACTATTGTTTATGAGAAAAAAGAACATAGTGAACAATCTAAATACCCACCTAAATCTGACTACTAAATATACTGTGATATAACTGTAAAATCGAATACTATGTACATGTAATGCTATCCAATGATACAGGCTCAGTGCCTTGGGAAGTCTTCCAAAGGCACAAAAAAATGTCTGAGACCTGGGGGAAAGAAAAAGGTTTTTTAAATGTATAAAGAAAACTGCAAACTCAAAATTAAAGGTTCAGTTGTTTATGAAACATGGCAACAAATCAAGTTTAACTCAACTCATATATAAATGTAATGATGTTTAAATCAAAGAACAAAATGAATTATTCATCTATTGATTGACTTCTCACTCCTTAGGGGCAGAGGTTTGAGTTTACCACACTCCTCAGATCAGGGCAGACGCTCCCCATTTGGCTGGCCATTGAGCTTCTCTTGTTTTGTTTTCTATCCATAATGGGTTCCCTTCCCATTATCTTTTCCACAGTAGGAGTACTTCTAACATGTTTGATGTATCACTCTCCAGTAGGTAGTGAATTTTGTGATTTTATGTGTTTTAACTGTACATAAATTTAGCATGCTAGATACCTCATTTCTCTTTAATTTTTATTCACTCAACCCTATATTTTTAGGATCTATCCATGTTGCTCTATGTACATTTGGTTCATTGTTTCTAACAGCTGCACAGCATTTCTTAGTAAATCTATTCATTTCCCTGGTGGTGGATCCCTAAAGAGCCTCCACCACCCCACTCCCACAAACATATAGCAATGAACAGCTTCTAGGATGAGTGGGAGCACTAGAGAGGATTCTAGATCGTGAAGTATCTGAACACTGAATTTCCCTCCTACCAGACTGCTCTCCAGTCACATTTCCCAGAGCAGTGGATTAGAGGTCCCAGTTTCCTGCATCTTTGGTCAAACTTAATGATGGCCAACTTCTGACTTTTTGGCCAGCTCATGTGGATGAAGTCACACCATGTTCTCATGTGCATTGTGCTGTTAGGAATGATACACACTTCTTTGTCTCCTGGATTTCTCCTTTTGCGAATTGTCTACTCATAGTCTGTGCCCATTTATTCTTCTTGGATTTCCTATCTTTTTCGCAATGATATACAAGGATTTTCTTGTACAGCTTTGATATTGATTACTTGTCAGCTGTTGTTAATTTTGTCTATGGTGACCTTTATTGAGCAGAAATCCTTAATTTTGATCTTGTCACACCCATGTATTTTTTTCCCTTGTGGTTGTGATTTTCTGGTCTTGTTTAATACATCCTTCCCCATCTCAAAATATATAAAGATATTTGTCTATATTTTTATTTATATTTTATCTTTCACATTAAGGTCTTTAATCTATTTTGAATTCACCTTTGTTTATGTTGTGAGATAGAAATTCAGTTTTATTTTTATCCACGTAATAAATAATTTTTCCCACAGTCACCTAATAAACAAAAATCTTTCCCTTAATTTGTAGGCACCTTTATCATGTATCATTTCCACATACATGGGTCTGTTTCTGAGCTCTGGGTTTCTGTTCCAATGCTTTGTGATTATTGTCACTAATATACCTTCTTTCCACTTGTTACTATAGCATTGTGACCTGCCTAATCTATGGTAGGGGAAATCCCTTCTCTTTGATTTTAGTATTCAAAATTGACTTAGTTCTTTGTATACCTATACTCTTAACACATAAATTGTTGAAGAAGGTTATCAGTTCCTTAAAATCTGTGATGAGTATTTTTATTTGGAATTGTATTGAATGTACAGATTTATTTGAAGAACACTGACATAATTATAAAGCTGTCCAATCTATGAATAGGGTTCACATATATAATTGTGCATGTTTTCATTTACACCTTCTAATAGAATTTTTACATTGTTTTCTCCATTAAGCCTTTGTACAACATTTGAGGCCAAATTCTAAATATTTTATAGTTATTGTTATAGTGAAAATTATAATATTTTATAACCAGTGATTGTAGGTGAACATTATTTATTAGGGTAAGTTGTGCTATTTATTTTTGTAAGCACATGTATAGACTGTGTCTGAAAGTATACCTAAGAAGTTTATTGGCATTGTTGCCTGTGGGGAGAAAGGTCTGGGGATTAGGTGTAAAAGGGAGACCTACTTTTAATCGTATATACTTTGGGACTATTTGAATTACTCTTTCAATGAGAGATTAGAATAGATATTATTAACATATTAGTGTATATATATTAAGTATAATGAATGTGTGTGTACTGTATCTATCTCTCTATGTATGTGATATATCTATATCAGTATCAAGAGGGAGAGAGAAAGAGATAAGGGATCCACAATGGGTGAAAGTGAAAGTCTGCATACCCCATAAGTTTTCCCCCTCGGTGTAAAATTCATCACCAGCTACACGAAGATATAGAACTGTGTGCTGTCTGTCATTCGCTTGAATTCCAGAAGACTGCATCTTATTCTAACCTGAGCGACCCCTTTTGCTACCTACTTCATTTTTTCCCCAATATTTCTGCATCTGGCAAAACAACTGAGAAAATGTATGTGAATAGGAATTACTCTCAAATCTTTTGTCTTAGCAACCGCCAAAGCATTATTTGCATACTTTCCTTCTCTTATTGTCTCCATGTCAGAGATGAATAGTTTTTTAAAATAAAATTTATATCATACATGCACTTAAGAATTGTCAATCCATCTCACCTGTTAGAGTTTCACACTGGAGAATCTAGAATTCCAGTTCATATATGCTGAGAGATATATATGGTACAAGTGACGAGGGGATGAACTGAGACAAGGTTAGAAAGTGCTCATGGGTCATCTATTCTTTTGGAAATGAGTAATGGAATATCAGTGCTCTTGACTAGTTAAGAAAAGGACTGAACAGACATGACACCATAAAGCTTCTAGAGGAGAAGATAGACAAAACATTTTCAGACATAAATCATAGCAATATTTTCTTGGATCAGTCTCCCAAGGCAAAAGAAATAAAAGCAAAAATAAACAAATGGGACCTAATCAAACTTTAAAGATTTTGCACGGCAAAGGAAATCATCAACAAAATGAAACGACAACCTACGGAATAGGGGAAAATATTTGCAAACGATGCTACCGATGATAACTCAGATGTTGATAACATTTGATAACTCAGATGAAATGAGCCAACTCTTTGAAAGACATAAATTACCAAAACCCACACAAAGAGAAATAGATTACCTGGATAGTCCTATATCTATTTAAAAATTTTAATCTTTCTATAAAAGAAAGCTCCAAAGGGTTTCACGATGCGTGCTTCCAAACCGTTAAGGAAAATATAATATTAATTATCCAGAACTTTTTCCAAAAATAAAAGCAGATTATACATTACATGAAAAGAAAGCTACAGACCCATCAATATGTTAGATGAACATAAGTGGAAAAGCCTCAACAAAATATTAGCAAATTGATTCCAATAATGTATAAAAAGAAGTATACACCACTACCAAGTGGGACTTATTCAAGATATGCAAGGCTGATTCAACGTTTGAAAATCAATCATGTACTCCACTACATCAACAGGCTAAAGAAAAAAATTCATATCATACCAACTGATGCCAAAACATTTTGCAAAATTCAACACCCATTCATGATTTAAGAAAAAAAAACAAAAAACTCTCAGCCAACTAGGAACATTGGCAAAATTTCACAACTTAATAAAGAACATCTACAAAAAACCTATAGCAAACATCACACTTTATGGTGAGAAACTAGATGCTTTCTCCCTTAAATTTGGAACAAGCAAGAATGTCCTTTCTCAGCACTCCTATTCAACATTGTACTGGAAGTTCTCACTGGTTCAATAAGACAAGGAAAAAAAATGTATGTATTGAAAAGGAAGAAATCAAGTTGTCTTTATTACCAGATGACATGATTGTATAGGTAGAAAACCCCAATGGATCTACCAAAAAACTCCTGGAAAAAATAAGTGGTAAAGAAAAGTCACAGGACTCAAGGTCAATGGACCAAGTCAATTGCTCTTGTATACCAGTACTGAGTGACTGGAAGTGAAAATTGTAAAAACACAGCAGGCTCAAGAATCTCTTTGCATCTTTTAGTTTTAATACTCCATAATGCTACATTTTAAATATCCCATCCCTGTATATTCTACTTGTTTGATTTTTTTTGCATCCCAGAAATCAGATAAAGTTGTCTTATATCCTTTGAGATGCAAATAAATTTGGCTGAAACTCCTTTCCACATATAGGTTCCCTGCATCCTTCTTGATATCTCTAGGAATTCCAAAGAAGGGGTGTACTAATCTTGACTCTTTGGATTGCATGTGAAAGAAACATAACTCAAACAAAGATCAAATACTATGGGGCTTAGGAAAGGACCTTTGGATTTAGCAAGGGCACTGGTGACCTTGACAAACTGGTGCAAAAGGCTGAATGAAATCCTCCAGGACTCAGTCTCTTCTCTTTTGTTTTCAGTCTACTCTCACTACCTTAGAAATCTCAGAGATGGAACTGAAGAAAGCCTCATCTCAGGGTTTTAAAACTCTCATCTCAGGGTTTTAAATTCCATCTATAGGTGATGATTCCCCAATTCATATCTACACCCTGGAATTTTCTCCTGAATTCCAGACCTCCATACCCACTGCCTCCTTGATATTCCATAATAATAATCTATAATCCTATAATCATGCTACCCCCCTTCCAAGTAGCCTACCCAGGAAATAGGAAGCAATAGCTTCCTAACTGGTCCACCTGCTTCTACCCTTATGTCCCTCACAATCTATTATCATGCTAGCATCCAGGAAGATCCAGAACTGCAAGAGCAGCTCCTTCCTTTGCTCAGACCCCTGCAGTCGTTCCTCATTTCACTCAGAACAAAGTCTTAATAAAAGCACAAAAGATGATGTAGGGACACCATCCACTTGCAACCTCTGTTGCTGCCCTGACCTCGTCTATTACCTTCTACATAGTAGTTGCTCACTAACTATTTCTTGGAAGAATGATTCAATGATTAGGCAGGCAAAAGCAATCAATGCTCTCCATGGGTGGCTGATAATTTTGCTAGTCACATCTATTTGGAAGGTTTTGCTTTCCTTAAATTAGGTTGTGTAGGGGTATTCTTACAACCTCACCCAGAGAGAAAAACATCTCCTTCCTAGTAATACAGGAAAAAACTGAAGCAAATACTAGATTTATCTTTTAAAGGAGCTCGTGATCATTTCTGGAGATGTATTGGTAGGCTGGTCTCCTTTCCCCTTTATTTTATTTCTCTTTTCCTCTCTCCCCACAATGAAAACACCTAATCTTTTTTGGCCATGCAGTGGTTTAGCTTCTCTCTTTCTTCCTCTCTTTCCAACTCATACCCTTAGAGTTTCACCTTCTTCAGTCAAGCAAGTTACTACTTTTTTATTAAACCAAGAGAGTCTTCTCCATGAGAGGAATTCCTGCATCAGGTGTGTTAAGATGATAACCATTCTTTTCACCCCATCACACTTTCTCTTCATTTCTAAAGTCAATGAGTCTATATGCCACTTCTAGTATCCTGTGGGTTTTTCCACTAATTTTTAAATTGAGATATAATTAACATATAACATTATATTAGTTTCAGGTCTACAACATAATTATCCTATGTTTATATATATTGCAAAATGATCAACACAAGAAATCTAGTTAACATCTGACACCACACATAGTTACAAAGTTTATTTTCTTGTGCTGAGAACTTTTAAGATCTACTCTCCTAGGAACTTTCAAACATGCAATACAGCATTATTAACTATTGCCCTGTGCGTTCTAAAGGGAAGAATTAGATAACATTTTCCCCTAAAGACATGTTAAATGTTCATATTGTGGCTTCCCCTTTGCTTTATGCCTTAGTTTAGCCTGTTTCTATATGTGTTCATTTAAAACCACAGGCGTGTTATTTCATTAAAAGTCAGTTTTTCTGGGGATTTTCCTTGACTGACATCTGTAGAATTACTTTTGATAAAAATGAACTGTGCCATCTAAAATGGTTCTCATAGGTTAAGACGCCCACATATCTGTCTTTTAGAAGGATACCTATATCTTTAAAAAGAAAAACGTCATCATTAGGTACCTTAACTGTTATTTCTTCATGGTATGAAACTAGGCAGTTTGCTTTACTTTTCCAAGTTCCAGGAGCCACTTACCTCTCAGAAGTGTTATGAAGTAGTTAGAAAAAGCCTCTGGTAAAAGGTATTAAAATACCAACTAATACTATTGGTCACTTGTCTGAGCTTGGAGCTTCAAAAAAACATACTTGAAAGAACCATGTGATGTAGTAAGATATCCTTCGGTGCTGTTTATCACAGGAATCAGTGATTGTTTAAAATATTTAACTTGCTCTGAGCGGTTTATACCAAGAATGGACTTAAATGTTATTTCTATTAGTCAGACCCATGCTTTACCCGTTAAGCTTATAAATGTCCAGCTTTATGTTTTCTGTCTCATTTAAGAGACAGTACACTTCTAAAAATAATACCTATAGTTTAGGATAAATATTTGGCCAGCCAGTTTTTGGTAAAAGGCAAGTATGTTATACTAGAACCTACTTCAAGAAATGTCTTTTTATAAAGGAAAAGTCTTTTTCGACTGTGAAGAAAAGTACCTGAAGTCAGAGATACACAGTTGCTGGTCATTTTGATTGGAAGTTTCCAGATATTAGATTAATTTTATCTTTATAAAATCATGTATTTTCACAAAGAGTCTTACTACCTGAAAATAATAAAACCCCTGCACCTATACAGTGCAGAGTCTGGAAATAAAATTTCAACTCACCTATATATCATAAGTCTGTAATAATTCACAGTCACCATCAAATGTTAGAATCATTAGGTTGACTTGCATACTTGTCACTCATTCTGGCCACATATCACGGACAGTTTAAAAGATTTTACTGGTTGTTGTCTCTAATGCAGTTTTGTTGTCTTTGTTGTTTTTAATAATGATGTTAAGTGAGTTTGGTTCATGCACATTCCATGCTAATAATCATACTTTTAAAAGAAGAAATCCATGTATTCCAAAATCCAGGAGTGCAAACAAAAAAGCCCCACTCTCATGCAAAATATCTACAGAAATAAAAGAAGTAAGAGTTCAGCATTTCAAGGTTGCCTTGTTGAACCAGCAAAAACATCTGGCTATACGTTTCCAAGATTGGAAGCGTTTCTCTTTATTGTACTCTGAATTGTGTTCTCTTCAATAAATCTCTTACAGAAGTCTCTACCTCAGGCACTAAGTGTTAGATATGATTAGCATATTGATACCAAAAAACTTAGCTAAGACTTCCAACTTTTTACGATAATTTAAATGTAACATTCAACTGTTAACCAGCAACTTGATGTCATGTGATGTGCGGTTTGGATATTGTATGAACAGCTAAGGAGTTACCCATTCTAGTGCCAAAGATCACTCGTTGCTAATTTTGTTCTGCACAGTTGATAATAAAACTTTATGGTAGGGACAGACTCTGCTCAGGGCCTTGTCTCCAGGAAGATTTTTGTCAGTTCCAAATACAGTTTAGAAGATTCAAAAAACAATAAAAATAAACAAAATAAAATGAGTGACTTTGCAATTCTGTCTTCCCTTGCAGGTGGGATGTCTGGGGTGGCAATCCACACAGGTAACCATCACAGGAACTGATCTACAGGTAACTGAGTATCCACAACAGCTTTTCTCTTGCCTGGTGCAGCCTCAGATGTCCAGGGAACCCCTTTATGTGCAAATTCTCTACGTAGACAGTGTGCAGGAGAAGGGAGGGGCATGGGCCGTGGATCCAGATGCCTAGGCTTGAGTCCTGGCTCTGCTGTTTACTATCTGTGTCAGATGTTGAGCAAGCTCGTTACCTTCACTGGCCACAGTGTGGCCATCTTTGAAGAGGAGGTAGCAACAGTGCCTACATCATAGAATTGCTGTAAAGACCCATTGAAATAACAGATGCAAACACTTAGAAAAGTGCCTGGTACACAGTGAATACCCAATAAACAGTAACCATGGTGACCTGTATCAGTTCCTCGGACAGGGTTGGGATAATCATAGAGACTCATCATATTTGGCAAAGGTGAGACATCAGCCCCAGGTCCTCCCACATTAGCTTTGTGCTTTTCTCAATGCCAAGTAGCATATGTAGCTGAAACGCCCTGCCATGTCGTGTTGATTTATCTCTGACACCTCTATATGATCTTGGATAAGCTGCTTTCCTCCTCTGGGCTTCAGTTCCTCCATCTACAAGATGAGCAGTTGGGACTAGATTAGCTCCAAGGGTCCTACTAGTTTTGACCTTAGGTATGTACAACCTGAAAGAAATAAAAATTGGTCTGTGCAATATCTCTATAGAAGATGTCTCCATGCAGAGCCTCAGGGCTGACTGGATGGCTCTAACATGGGGATTCTGTAGGGCTGAGAAGACTCTTCTGGAAGAGTTGGCATTGAATGCAATAGTGCATGTTGCAAAGTGTGGTACAGCCTGGTGCTTCTCAATGTAATGTGCACCCGACTCACCTGGGGATCCCAGGTAAGGACTTAGTGTTACCAGGACTTGGCAGCTGAGCCTGAACTGGGAGAGAGGGGGTGTGCTCTAAGGGGCTCCCTGGACTCCTGGACTTCAGAGCCCCTTCTCATAAGGCACAGGAACTGGTCACTCCTCGTAAACCCTGCAGCTCGGGAGCCTACTTCAAGACCAGTGAGGTCCATGCAGCAAACAAGGCTGAGAGCTGGAAAGGGTGTGCAGAGCCCAGCACCTCCACCCAAAGGCTTGCTGTTAGGAGGGGCCTGGGCACAGTGGGTGTGCACACAGAGAGTGGTGCATCAGCTGTGCACTGGCTGCTCTCTCCACCGGGAACACTCTCCCCGGGGGCATCTGAACCTGGCTCCAGAAGTCACTTAATTCTAAGGTCAACCTCCAGGTGCTCTGTGACCTCCCTTGACTCCTCAGGTGAAAGTGGCTCCTGTTGTATCTGTCTCTTTTCCTGTCTTTATAGAACTTTCCACAAACCAAATCATCGTGGTATCTACTTGTCTACTGGGTGGTTGGTTGCCTGCCCCCACTAACGTGTGAGCCCCATGCCATCATCAAATCCCTGAAACTTGGGACAGGGCTCCCCCAGCAAGGAGACACTCCATCCATTCTCGTCGAATTAATTTTCTCAACAGTCATTTACTGAGTACCTGCTAGATACAACACAAAAGCCAAGAGCTGGATGAGGAGAAAAGGATTCATAGGAGCCCACTGCTCCCCTTTGCGGGTCACAGTCCAGTGGCAGGGAGGGTCTCATGCAAACGTCATAAATAGGATGCAGATTCAGCTAGCCTGGGTCAGATCTCTGGGATGTGCCTGGTGCAGTCACACTGTCACACTGACCCTCTTGTGTCCTCTCCATTGTACAAAGAAGGACAGAATCTGAAGCTTGGTGCTTTGCTCAAGGTCATACAGCCAGTAAGTATACACACACACACACACATATACACACACAATTTGAACCAGATCCCTCTGATGCCAAGCCCAGGGTTCCTTCCACCAGGCCAAGCTGCCTGGTGACCAACTGCCACTAAGATGGTGTGATGAGCCTGAGGAAAACAGACAAAGGTTCACCTGAGCGGAAAGGCCATCCTGGGCCACGAGTGATGGGTCTGAGGGGCCGCCAGGGGCTCCATCCAGGGTCCAGTAAGACCCTTCCAAGTTCAGCGGTTCTGTGCATCATGCTAACCCCAGACATCCCTGGACCCTAATACATGTGTCCAGAGGACATGAGCTGGGAGGGTGTCTACTGCACTAGTCCAGGCGAACGAGGATGAGGGCCTTTGCTAAGGACGAGGGGAGAGAGAAGGGATGGAGGCAGGGGGTGGCAGAGGTGATGCAGCAAGACACAGACGTGGGGATGGGAACTCAAGGAAGGACTTCCCAGAGGAGCTAGACAGGGTACTTCTTCAGCCCCAGTGGCCCCCGTTGAGGTCCTACACTGCACTGAAAACCTTCCCTCTTCAGGTGGTCCAGAGGTCCCTGGACTCCTCAACCAGCAGCCATGGCTTTCCCAGCTCTCTCTCCAGGAGTAGGGTCTAGCAGGGTGGGAGGCCTCAACACAGTGTGAGGAAATTGCCAAGGCTGATGGCTGCCAGTGCTCAGACGATGGGGCCGTGAAGGTAACACTTCCTCCCCTACACTGGCTTTTCAAGAAAAACAGAGGTGATACTGTGCCACATTTCATGAAATGGAAAATGTTTGCCTGAATTCACGGAGACCTGCTTGTATGAGTCACAGTTGCTGGGAGATCTCAGATACTTTCTACTCTGTCAATCCTACTGCAACTCAGGTTCATTTACGCAGGATCTTGCCCATTGCATAGACCGGGTCAGTGCAGTGTGATCACTGAGCTACATCAGGTCACCGGCAAGGTGCAAAGAGCACTGAGCAGGGTTCAGGAGACCGATCGAGACTCTGAGGCCAGCAATTTCAGGGTTGAAGGAAACCTAGATCATTTAGTCCATCAATATCCCTGTCAAGTGGTCATCCAGCATTAGCTTACATGCCTCCAGGGACAAGGAGCTCACTACCTCTCAAGCACCTGGTTTCCTTCATTACACAGTTAAAACTTGGACGTTTTTTCTCATGTCAAGCAGAAACCCATCTTTATTGAGGTTCTATCCATCCATCCCAGCACTACCCTTTGGTAAACTACTTCTTCACCAGAGTCACATGTGGAAATGTGGAGGCAGCTCTCCGCTCCCACCCACTGCACACCTCTGCTCGCAGGCCAGAGCCCAGTTCCGGCAGCCACCATCCTAGGACAGACAGGGCAGACTCCTCACCTGCACAGGTAACTGACCCACTCACCACTGCTTTCCTTACAGTGGGCCGTGATGGCCACCTAGCAGGGGTATGGTGAGGGTCCAGTGAGACAGCAAGTCCACAAGACCTTCACAACCAGGGAACCCCCATCAGATGCATGCCCCCGAGCAGCATGGGACTGCCCAACTTACGCAGAGGGAGGGGTGAGAAGTCATTGCTACATCACTGATCCCGCCAGGGCAGGTTGAAGGCAGTTAAAAGCCCTGTGCCCTGAAAAGATTATGGTTCTCCCATACGTAAGGTAACATGAAGTTAGTTCTAATCTGTGAAGCATATGCAAGGATGTCCAACAGTGTTAAGATTTTTAATTTAAAGACTACTTCAGTGTTTTTTGTGAAATTAACAAACATCAAATTCTTCCCAAAATGGCTTCATATTTTTCTAAATTTGTTTGTTTGAGTTTTGGTGCCCCTGCTTTGCTGAGGCCTTGTTAAGTTCTAAGTCAAAGAGTTTAAAACATAGAATCAAAATGTGCACAATGTATCTTAGAATTTAGCGCTCAGAACAGGAGTTCTCATCAGGATTCTTGGGCCTGGGTGAGTTTCACAGGGTCTATGAAGCTACTGAAATCAGATGCAAAATTCTGAGTTTATTTCTGGGAGAAAATTGTTCAGCTTCCATCAGATTATTGAAGGGTCTATAACATCAAAAAGCCCAGGACCACTGACAGAGATTCATGGAATTGAAGGCACTCCTACAGAGACCTGAGTCTCCCCAAAACTAGTGATAGAAATTAGTGCAACCACTTTTGAAAACTGTCTATCAATCAATAGCTCCTAAAGCTGGGCATACATAGATGTGATGTTTCCACTCCAAGGTTTATAGCCATCAGAAATGTGTATATAGGCACAAAAAACAACATGTACAAGAATATCCATAGCAGCTTTATTCATGAAAGCCCATAACTTGAAACTGGCCAAATGCTCATCTATGATGAATGGATGGATTCATGAACTGCAGTATCTCCATGCAATGGAATATCATGCACTAGTGAGAACAATCAGCAATTGCATACATGATATTGATAAATATCATGCATAATACTGAGTGAAAGGAGCCAGACACAAAAGTGTATATGATTCCATTCCCATAAAATACAAAAGAGGCAGCACTAGTCCATATTGTTAGAAGTCAAGGTAGTGGTCACTGAGGGGGAAGGAGGTACAGGGGGGGCTTTTGTTTCTTAATCTGGGGGCTGGTTACATGGCTGTGTTCAGTTTGAGAAAATTCATCGAGCTGTGTCCTTACACCTTATATGCACACACTTCAACGCATAGTTGAAAGAGATTGTGATATCTGCGATGAAATCCAAACTCATCAAAATGGCATTTGAGACCTTCCCCAAACTAACCTCAACTTTCAAGCTGAGGGCCGCCCAGCCCGCACTGCCTGGGGATGAAATGAGCTGGCTAAGGGCCTGTCTTCACCCTCTGACTGGAGCCGGGTGAATGTGAAGAGCCCCTCTTCTCCCTCTGACATGCCCAGAGCCTGTCCCCAGAAGGTGCCCGGCCACATCTGCTGGAAAAAAATGTGTTGCTAATGCTATCCCTTCTTGAGGACATGGGAGAAGCAGAACCTGGGAGTCCCGGGCTGGCCCCTCCACCCCAGCTGGGAGTCACTGGGCCTTTGACCTCCTCGGATTACAGACAAGGACTCAAATGAAATCACAGCTGGAAAAACACTTTGTGCACCGACTGTAAACCAGCCTCCCGTGTGCGGGATTATTGGTATTGGTATTGTTGTGGCTAATGATAATAATAATTATTATTATAATAAATTAAAACAGCATATTTTGTTCCCCTAACTGTGAAAACTATTTGGAGCCCAGGAGGAATGCAAATGACTTTCATTTTTTTTCAATTTGGCTTGAGAAAAATTCAGCATGAAGAGATAGATTGGTCTGGGCAGTGGTGTAGACATCACCCCCCAAAAAACAGAGTGGGGGATGAGGGGAGGGCTGGGATCCCTGCTTGGTTTTCAGTCATCCTGCTGCTGCGGGCCCAGAAGCCAGCACCTGATTTCCAAGGGCTGCAAAACCTGCTCGCTCATTAGCGCAGGCATCCAAGTCTGGCTCCAAGGCTCAGAGTGGACTATTGTTCTCTGCTCTCCGTGCAAGAGGTAGAGGAGACTGGTCATTACTGGGCTCAGAAACTGGCCCTGAGTGGCCTCCAATGGATGGGCAGTAAGCTCATGGTCCCTGGGGAGCTGGGGTGACTCTTGGCTGTTCAAGGGCCATTTGTTTTGGTGATGGACGTCAGCGGGAGGGGACAGGCCTCAGGCTGCCCTGTATGAAGGCCTGGAAGTTGCTTGTCTCAGAAGACAGACCCCAGGCCCTGCTTTCCCTCTTGAATGAGCCAGAGGTGGCTCTGAGTGTGGGGGAAGGGAGGAGGTGATGGGAGGAGAGAGGGGCAAATGGGAGGTCCAGACTCAGCCTCAGATCTTGGCACAGGCCAAGAGGCTCAGAATCCAGCAGGTTTACTCAGAGTGCCAGGGCCCCAGTGATGCCGTGAGTCTGTTCAGAGCAGTGAGCACTGCTCTCAGGCCCAGGCACCAGGAGGGCTTCCTGGGGTCAGCTCAGGGGTGGGACAAGGTTATCAGGGTTAGGAGACAGGGAGGAAAAGAGGGAGGGAAGAAAAGAAGGAAGGAGGAAAGGAAGGCAGATGGGAGGGAAAGAAGGGGGAGAAGAAAAGGGAAGAGAGGAGGGGAGGGCCGAGGAGTCTGGACCTTCAGTCTTGTGGACTCTATGACTTGAGACAGCTCACTTACTCCCCCTGACCTTCTTTTATTTTTTTTCGTCTTTAAAATGAGAGCTGGAATTCACTGAGCCAGATACTGCCCTACATGTTCTATGAATCACCTCATTTAATGCCATAAACTGGATGCCGGTCATTCCTATTGGACAGGGGAGGAAACTAAGGCACAGCAAGGTGAAGTGATATGCTCAGGGTCTGGCAGTTAGTAACTTACAGGGCTGGGATCCAGCCTGGGCCCAGGCATCCTGGTCCCAGAACCCCCATCTTCAGCACCACACCACACCTAATGTCAGCACAGGGCTGGGGAGCAGCTTCCCACCTCTGCCCAATTCTCCTCCACGGTGTTTGTGCCACAGAGCACAAGACCAAGGCCCTCTGCCTGGAGCACCTTCCTCTGGCGCCCACCCCTCCACCTCCTCCTCCAGGACTCAGCTCACCTGACGTCCCCTCTGCAAAGCCTTCCTTGACACCCCAGGCTCAGCCTTGTGTGCCCACGTGGCCCTTCCTCACCTTCGAACAGTGCCCTCACCCTGCAGCACGGTCATTTGCACATCTGGTTCCCCCACTGGATTAGGAGATGCCGGAGCAATGGATCCTGCCGTGTCCTCTTTAATATCCCCAGTACTAGCACAGTGGTGAATTAATGACTACACGCCCAAGGTCACAGAGCTAGGATAAGAGCCCCAGGCCTGCAGATGGCCAGTGCTCATCAAGCTGCTCCTCCCTGCTCTCTCCTCTAGAAGCAACAGCAGATTCTAGAAGTGAAAAGGAAGCAGTAGGTCATCGTGTTCAACGCCTCAGTTTGCAGATGGAGACACTAAGGCCCAGACAGGGCAAGAGCCATGCCCGAGCCCTCCCGACGGCCTGCCCGTCCTTCTGCAATCTTGTGGAGCCAGATCCCGATGCTGCCTGAAGGGGACTAAGGAAGTGCCTGTGTTTGGCTACAGCTGTGTGGTTTTACAGAGGATGCGGCTTAGAAGTTGGCCGCTGTGGCCCCCACTCAGAAGGCTCTTTGCCCATGGGTAGCTTCGTATGAGAGTGTGTTATCAAAGCATTTGACCTGGACTGAACCAGGGGCCAATTACAATTTCCCACGGCGGGCTGGGCTTACTCAAGGCAGACAGGCTGCAGCAGTGCATGGGCATGCGATCCAGTGACTACACCTATTCGCGCCTGGCATGTGTCCAGGGATCCATTATCCGTGTTACTCGCTGGCTCTCCTTCAATTCTGACAATAACTCTGTGAGGTACGCATTATTACCCCAGTTTTAAAGATGAGAACAAATACAATTCAGAGTGGGTCAGTAAGCTACCTGAAGTTACACAGCTGGTCACTGGATGAGGAGGGATGTAAAACCAGGCCGGTCGATTGCAAACTCACACTCTTCCCACTTGACAGAAATCCCCACATTCTGTAAGAGAGACGCTGGCCCCCGTCATCTGAGCTTTATAGATCATATTGCCGCGAAGAATGTCGTGAGCTTCCTTGTACTATGATAAGGGTCTCTACTCACTGCACAGATGAGAAAACTGAGGCACAACAGAATGGGAGACAACTCCTTCTGGAGCCAGCAGTCAAAGCTGAGACCCCGACAGGCTGAACAGTGTGCCCCCAACGCTCACCACCCGCTCCTGCCCGTAGCAGTATCAGTAACACGTACCACCAGACCATATAGAACCAAGGCAGTGAACTGCCAAGCCCATTCCTGGGGAATCCTCTCCCCCAGGAACTGTTCGCCAAGGCTTCCCCTTCCTCAGGGCACACAATCTCTGATGGGTCCCTACCTCTGTTCCTTCCCTCACCCTCGCCTCCCAGAAGACAGGGCTCAGAGCTCTGTAACTGTAGCTCCTGTTTGTGTAACCCTTCATAGGCGCAAACCACTTGCACACACATTCTCATTTAACTCTCAAAGAGCCAGGTGACAGGAGAAACCAGAACTCCATTTCACAGTTGAGGCTGCCAACACCAGAGAGGTTAAGTCATGTGCACAGCTGGCAAGTGATAAGTGAAGCTGGGCTTCTCTAAACCCATTCACATCCTTCTCCCATTTCAATCCACTGCCCTGCCCACCTCTTTGGGGGAATCCTCTCTGGATCATTCGGCCCCCTCTGACCTTCCTTCTCAGGGAGAAGAACCATGCCAACATACTTCTACCCCACCCTACAGAGTTACCCCTGACAGCAGCCATGGCCCACGAGCCTATGGAATATGAGCTGCCCTTTCCAAGCAGGGACCTCCCTGAGAGATACTGGTGTTCCCACCATAAGCCCTGGTGCCAGCCCCATAGCCCACTGTAGGAACGATGGGCCGGACGTTGGGTACCGTCCCAGACGCTCTGTGCCTTATTGTGCTGAGAATGTCACAGGCTTCATAACAACCTTCCTCTGTTTGGAAAAGAGCCTCTCCTCGGAGTCACCTGTGAACTGGCTCTTCTATCAGCCGGGAAAATACTCCTGGCCAGCCACGGCAAGGCACTAGTGGGGGCTGAAGAGGCTTGAACCCCCATCAGAAGCCCTCCCTTCATCTCCGAGGGGCGCAGTGTCAGCTACCACACTCAGCGATCATTTGTCCAGCTGAAAGCCTGTTCACCAAGGCCCAGTAAGGATCTGGATGCCCAGGGGAAAACCCAGCCTGGATGGAGGAAACGCCGTGTCAGAGAGTCACAGAACCAGTAAGCATGGAACGGCAAGTCAGGTGCGAGGTCCCCCGTCAGGATCACCAAGAGTGCATGCAGTGGAAATATCCAGTCCTCCAGGGTTAGGTAAAGGGAAATGCAGATGAAATGCAGATTCTGTGGACAACTGGTTTAGGGAAACCCTGAGCTGAATAAAGCTAAACAGGTGACTGCAGAACTTTTCAGAGCCTTTAAAATGCTAATATGCCTCACAGCTCTCCAAGACAAGGATAATGTGCAATATTTTCTGAACGTGCAGTTTTCCAGAAGATTTCAAAACAACAATGTGGAATTCCCTTTAGAAAACACTATGCTGTGGGGCCTCTGAGGAGGAATAAAGCAGGACTAGCTAGGTGGGAAGGTGGTCTTTAAAGTCTCTACTTAGTTGATGGTGCTGGGACAGGTGACTAAGAGGAGGTCATACATGACCAAACGGGGGTTCGGTGTTTGCAAAAATGCAGCACGGAAACTGCACAGGCTGCATTCAGGCAGTAAGGGTTCCTCCGAACATACCCTCCTACAAGCTGGCATCCCCAGAGCAGCCCCACTTATTATTTGGTTTGCATGCCTGGCTTCCCAGGAAGATTTTACTTGACCAAAGGGTTCTGCGGCAGAAGGGGACATCTGTTGTTTTTCCTGCCCAAGATCCATTCTCCCTGCTTCTGGTAATAGAACTTCCATTTTCTTTGGGGAACGCACCTTCTTCTGCTCCCAGCACATGTGGTTCGGGGGTATTCCAAGCCCCAAGCTTCTGGCGCTGCCAGTCAACGTATTACATCTCTTAACACCATCTGACACCCACCTCTGTGATTGGCTTACAGGTGGGCAGATGATGAGTGGTGCAGTGAGACCCAAGCCAGGACTTCTGCTGGGATTATTAGGAAAGAGGTTCGCTTACTGCCCGGGTTCCTAAACTGGGAGCTGCCGGAGGCTGTCTCTGCCACCTCTTAGGGAGAGCTTGTCTGAAAATGAAACCAACATAAAGGCAAACAGAGCCTAGAGATGGAGTGAAACGGATTTCTATCAACATCCTATGGGTCCCTGCTCCCAGCCACACCTGAAGTTTGACTGTACCTCTGGGGCCTGGACTTTTTAGCTACAGGCAATAATAAATTATCCTGTTTCTGAAGCCAATTTGAATTAGGATTCTGTTACTTGCAATTCACAGAATTAACAATAGTTGAAACCTGTACAGATTCTTTTGCTAGTAAGCAAATTATTTTTCATGCATGTTTTTCATTTAGTCATTCAGAAGAAGATATATTAGGCATATATCACGTACATGTAAGCTGTACAGGTAAGGCTGACATGTTCAGCCCTTCAGCTTGTGCACTACACAACTCCTCAAGTGGTTCTCTTTCACATGGCAGCACCCTGGGGTGACACAGTGCAGCAACCTAGGGTCTGCGGGATACAAGAAGATATACATCAGCCCACAACCCAGAAGGATCCATGTCTCACTCATACCCACTGTCCCTGCCACTCTCTGAATGACAACAATCTTCCTCCTCTCCGTGTGGAATCCTTCCCACCCTTCAAAGCCCAACACGACTGCCACCTCCTCCAAGAAGCCTTGCCCAGTTGCCTAACTGATCACAAAGTGGTGACTACGGAGGAAAACAGAGGGGAGGAAAAGTACATCAAGAATGAAGAAATGGCCTGGGAAGCTGAAATCCGAGCCCAGCTAATGCAGCCTATTTTTCTTAGTACTTTCTCACAGCGGAGTGTGGAGGTAGGAGGAACAGGTTCTGAGCTCTGTCACGGGATGACTTGCAGAGTGCCTCCCGACACCCCAGAGCGCTGCCTTGAGTTAGGGAAGGGCAGCTGTGCTCTCGTCTACACCTCCAGAGTGACAGGGAGGCCTCTCTGTCACCTGTGCCACCAAAACCCAGGCACTCATCAACTCTGGTGGCAGTGCCTGTACTTGCCATCCAGACAGGAGCTAATTCCCCAGGGCACCAGGCTGCATTCTTCTCATTTCTGCCTGTTTTTCCCATGGTTGGGGGAGGGAGGTGACCTGTGGGGGACAGAGATGTCACATCTGGCTTGTCATTCTCCCCCAGGTTTCAGGACAGAGGGACTCCCCCAGTCACCCAACCTGCATTCCCCCTGGGGCCCCTCCCTCCCATCCAGGTTCACCAGCTTGCTTCTGGGCAAGACAGAAAAACACCATTCCAGTCCCTGGGATTTGTTCCTTTCCTTCCCCCTCCATCAGGACACAGCGTGCCTCCAGTCCAGGTCTGTTCCAGAGCCTTCCAGACTCCCTGATGTCTGCATTTACATGGAATCCAATCTTCCACACCCCCTCCCTCCCAGCCCAGCCCTTTCTTCAAACCCCTAACCTAGGTAAACAGCGAATAACCCTCATTAACATTTCGTAGATGTTGTATTATGCTTTTTTCCCTTGTATAAAACATGATACAAAAGACATTCTAAAAAGAAACAAAATGCCCTTCTTGTGTGTTATTTACAGCAGGGCCGCTTCTAATCTAATCATCTTTCTTCTCTCCCCCTCCACCCAATACTCCCCCCCTCCCAGGGCACTGCAACTTTGCAGGCGTGTTATTAAAATGAACACGTTGTTCCTGCAGCCCAGCTCCCTCCCTTTCAGGCCTGGCATAAATAATTTATCTGAAAGCTGATTTGGTTGGCTACGCTTCTGTAATTGAAGGCCATCCCCCACAGTTTACTGGCGAGCGCTGGGACCAGCCACTCAGAGCTCGGGCCCCAGATGGAGCAATTCAAAGGCCCACTGTGGGCCCCTTCAAAGCCTGGGGAGGCCCTGCTCATTGATGCTGGCTCCCGCCCCGCCTCCCTCTGCAGCCCACTGAGCCCCAGCAGCCCTCAATCTGTCAGGAGGTCAGGCTGCCAGGCTCTTCTCCAGCCGAGCATGCTCAGCCGGCCACAGACCGCCCTGCGTCGTGGACTCCCGTGGCCCACAGGGTAGCCCTGCCTCCGCATCATCCAGCCTGCCGGGCACCGTCGGTGGTCAGCATGTGCCACGAGTGAGCCCTGGGGCGCAGGACAGGCCTGGAGACACTAAGGAGAAGCAAAGGAAAAGCAATCTAGACTTTGAACTCGTGGCCTCGAGTCTTAAGTGGGCCCTGCGCTGCCAGGCAATGCCCCAGTGTTTCCCTCCTGGCTCATGGAGCATCTCCCCTGCAAACTGCCAGCAACCCCTCCACCCCCTCACTCAGGGGAGGGCTGTGCTGATCTTAGGAACTGGCACACCAGCCTACAGCATCCTGCCCTGTGCCTGCCTGCCTGTGCTCCCAGCTTGGACAACTCCTCCATTTGCCCACCCAGCCCCACCCATCTTGCGTTTCTCAAGGACGACATTCCAGCAAGCCTCCCCTCACTAGCCTGTGTCATCGATTTTCCCCTCTCTCCTTGAATTCCTATCAGGTGGAAAGATGCACATAGCAAGGTGGTTAAGGTACAGCCTCAGAGTCATATTTTGCCAAGGTTCAAATCCTGGCTCTGCCACTAAGCTGTCATGTGACCTTAGGCAAGTTACTTAACCTCTCTGTACCTCGGTTTCCTCATCAGCAAATTGATGAGAAGAAATAGTAACTACCTCAAGGTGTTGGTGGTGGATTAAGTGAGTTAATATGTACGAGGTACTTAAGGCAATGTTCGTCCATAGAAAGTGGTCCGTAAATGTTTACCATCCACATTACGTCAAAAATAAAATTGCTCTTTACCCCACCTTCCCCTCCAGCTATCACCCCAACTTTCCTGCTCTCCATTCACAGCAAAACTCCTAGAAAGAGACATCTGTATGCCTGTCCCCAGCTGCGCGCTCCCCGCATTCCCTCTTGAAGCCACTCTGATCAGGCTTCCCACCTCCCCCACAGCTCCACAGCAGTTCTCCTCACATCCTGGTGACCTTCACCTTGCTCAGTGAACCCCAAGCTCACGTGCAAGTCTCCTCCGTTCAGACCTGCAGCAGTTACCTGACACAGGGGGGTCAGTCTCCTCCTCAAACCTCTAAATGTCAGATGCCACAAGGGCTCAGTGCTGTGACTTCACTGCCTGGGTCAGCGCTGTCCAGTGGAAATACAGTACAAGCCACAGACGCGATTTGAAATTCTCTAGTAGCTACACTAAAGGAGTAACAAGGAACAGGTGAGATTAATAGTGATAATAGACTTCATCTAATCTAATATAGTCAAAATATTGTCAGTTCCACATGTTAGCAATCTAGTTATTATCAATGAGATATTTTACATTTTTTGTTCTAAGTCTTCCAAATCTGGTGTGTATGTAACCTTTTCAGCACATCTCCATTAGGACCAACTACATTTCATGGGCTCAACGGTCAGGTGTGGCTAGGAGCCACCATACTGGACAGTGCAGCCCTAGGGGATCTGCTCCATCCTCATAGCATGAATGCCATTGGTACTACCAGGACTCAGGGATTTTTTTTTTCACCAGTCTGGACCTCACCCTCAAGCTCCAGATTCTTGGATCCACTTGGGTGCCTCAAAGACATTTCAAACACAAAGGATCCCCATAGTCAAAAGACTTCAGAACCTCCCTGACTCCTCTGGTTCTCTCAAGGCCCACATTCCATCCAAATCCTGTGGGCTCCACCTTAAAAACAGACCTGAAATCTAAGCCTTGATGCCTTCCCTCCTCCTCTCCTTTGTCCACGCTCCTACCATCGTTCCCAGGTTTACTGCAATAGCCTCCAGCCTCATGCCCCAGCTTTCTTCTCAACCTGTGGTCCATTCCCCACCCTGAGCCAGAGGATCATTTTAGAGAAGTCAGATGCTGTGCTTCCTCCACTCAGAACCCCAGTGGCTTCCTCAGCTCTCTCAGACCAAGAACCAAAGCCTCGCCTGGCTCTCTCCCCCACCCTTTTCCATTCCTTGGACATGGACGGGCCAGACTCACTCCCAACCCCAGGTCATTGCACCTGTCCTTTTATCTGCCTATAATGCTTTCCTCCCAGACATCTGCAGGGCTTCCTCCCTCCCCGCCTTCGTGTTGTTGCTCAAATATCATTTCCATCCAGTGTCCTTCCCTGTCCATGCTACAGAAAATCACAAACCCAGCCCCACACGGCATTCCCTACTCCCCTTCTCTGCTTTCTTTTTCTTGACAGCATTTAATACCAGCTTACATACTGGAGGTTTGTTTGTTGCCTCTCCCCCTATTAAAACATAAGCCCAGGGGAGGCAGGTCTATTTTGTCCCTGCTGTTGTCTCTTGCAGCAGAAGAGTCATTGGCACATAGAGTGTGCTTGATAAATTTTGTTGAATAAATATATGAGTGAATGCTTGGAATAGTAAAGGGAGGAGGGAAAAGGAGTCAGAGGCCTTTCTACCACGGGAAAAAAGATCACAGCTATCTTTGCTCTACCTGTAGGGTGCACCTTCCCCCCAAATGTCTTGGGAGCTCAATCAGCATCTTCAGTAAGATAACCAATGAATACTCCTGCTGAGGTGTCAATCCCTGCCCTGCCCAGTCCACTCCACCTCATGGAATAATGGTGATAATTGTAACCACCAGCACCGAGATGCTTACTGAGGGCTAAGGACCTTCCATGCTTTAACTCATTTGAGTCTTTACAACAAATCTCTACCATGACCTAAGCCAGTAGCTGGGAGAATCTGACACCCCCCAATCCCATCCTCCCCCAGAGAGAGGGGTCTGGAGTCATCCTGGGCTCCCCAACACTGGCCTTCTGCCCAGTCTTTGTCCTGTTCCTTGGTTTGCAGCCCTTGGACCAGCCACGTAGAGGGAACAGTAAATGTTAGTTCTCCTTGCTCCTCCCCAGCATCCCATCCAGCTCGCCTGGAACCCCACTTAGTCTTTGCTACTCCTTGCCCTTCCCTGGAGAGCTGACCCTATCCTTGGTCCTCTGGTTGCTGTTTGGAATCTTGTTTGAACTTAAGCAAAGCCCCACCCCTCTCAATTTCATTTCAGAATCAGGACCCGGTTTCCAATCGTGATGCTATTCATTACACATGAAGCTGCCACCTACATCTCCCTGCAAGGAAGGACTCTGTTCCAGCTGCTGGGAGTGCAGCCCTCAGCTGTCAGCCCCCTCAGGGCTGCCTGAGCTTCAGAGAGCTGCCTTGCCCAAGGTCACGACCTTTCCGGGATGCCCTGTACCAATGACTGATAGAGGTAAGGTGCAGAAAGCTGGCTGTTTGAGCCCACGCGGATGACTCTGGTGGGCATCTGAGCTCAGATGAGTCTGGGACTGTCAGGACTGTCACCAAGTCTGCATCACAGCTCATCTTCTCCCCTGCCCTGGCCTGCCACCTGCTTTCCCTCCCACAGGAATCTGTCACAAGTGCCCCCGAGATGCATTCCACACAGTAAATCCCTTCTCAGAGACTGCTTCCTGGGGAACCCAACCTACGTGCCCCACCCCCCACCAGATCCAATTCACAAATTCTCCTGGACAAAGCAAAGGGGCAATGGGCCTTTCTCCCTGGCCCCAGCACATGGGCCAGCCAGGCTCTGACACCCACACAGCTGACTCCTGGCTCTGACCTCCTCCTTTTACCAGAGGCCCACATATGCTGAAGGCTTTGGAAGCAATGATCAGTAAAGACTCTTAAAACCTACGACCTTGGCTTTTCTCATTATCAACTAAATTTCAGGCACCATGATGCCCAAGGCCTATGGACACTGAGGGTCCAGAGATAAGAGGTCCCCGTCACTGTGCCCCAAGAACAACTGGCCTAAGCCCCAGGCAGCCCCTCTTCCTAACGCAGAGACTGTTGCTGCCTTTTACCTTGACAAAGGATATCATCTGACCCACAGAAGTGCAGGAGGCCAGACTGCAGCATGGCCAAGCAGGACCTGGAGATGGCAATGAATTTACATTTCTAATGAGTGCTCCCCTCCTGCTGAAGGAGAAGCTTACACTAGGATTGCCAGTAAAAGGGTCTGCTAAGACCATTCTGAGTGAGTAATTGCATCTGGGAATCTGTCCAGTCTTCTAGACTTTCTCAGGAGACGGCACAAGCTTGTGTTGAAGAAAGAACTAAAGACAGAAGAAGCTAGACAGGGCCCTTGCTGGGCAGATGGTGACTTTCTGCCAGCCTTGCAGTCCACAGAGAGGACTTCCATGAGACCAGAGGGTCACAGTCTAGGGGCAACGGGCAGCTAGGCCAGGGAGGGGAGGCCTCAGTAAGTTAACTCACAGATATTCACTGGGCATCTACCCTGGGCCAGCAGCTTCTCATGGGGGAACTGCTGGGGGGAGTGGGGATAAAGGTACCTCTGCAAAGAGCAGGGCAGGAGGCTGGGATTCCAGAAACCATGGGCAATTCCCAGAGTGGAGGTGAGCACAACCTATAAAACACAAAGAGCAAGAGAGCTGGGGCCGGGATGCTGAGTGAGGCAGGCCTGCTGTTCTTGAAAGCCAGGCCCCTGGGGACCCTATGCCCAGTGATACAAGGCCCCTGTCACTCAGGACCAAGAACAACTGAATACAAGCCCTGGGCGGCCCCGGACAGGACAGATACTCTGGGCTTTGGCTATCAAATGAGGAGCGACACAGAGTCCCCAGGAGTACTACGGCATCCTTAGGGTGCCACCTTAGGGATCTTTCCCCCTCATCCACCCTCTACACATAGTAGCCCATTTTAAAAAATGAAAGCATCCAGTAGGCTATATGACCCAACAATTGGCTTGATTCATGGACCAGGAACCCCTCAAAAGCAAAGAAGTGTCTCCCCCTTTGTAGCACCAGCAACTAGCAGGGTTCTCTTGCAGTTGAACAAGCATAGCCAGGCTTGCATTCACCTACTTGTTCCCGAGTTCTCCTGAGACACAATGTTGGACTGGTGGGCACTCGTATATTCTATGCACAGATGCTGGAATAGTGCTATGATAGCTTAATGATAGTTGTACATGTGCCCTGACAAGGCTGCATGAATAACTAAAATGTCACACGTCTTTGTTTTAGCTGCTATTCTATCAACTCTGTAGGTCTCATAAGCATGAGCCACATGCCAGTTAGAATCTCTGATGGTTAAGTATAAATGTCTTTGTTTCATAAAAGTGAAATAATGAGTTCATTATTACTTAAACTCTCTCCCGAAGAAAAAATCTTTTAAAAACTTAAGATCCATGAGTAGTAGGAGGGAGGGTTGTTAAAGGGGGCCCTTCCTAAAGATTATTTCCTTGTATTGGAATAGAACAAATCAAGGGGAGAGTTCCCTAGGTCTGAACTGGAATCCCCTCTGGAGCCCAAACCCCAGAGAGCCCTGGACATCTCTCTATTTGTCAAAGCTGCAGACATAGACACACATCAAGCCTGGAGGAGGGAGGATCTCAAGAATGATGGTGTCCACAGGGGCTTCTGAGATAAGATGAGGAGTCTTTATGGTTTTTAAAGGGAGGAAGCCCAGCTACAATCTCCCGGGCACCAAGAATTGGAGAGGTCAGCAGTCAAGGGCCCAGGGAGACAGCTGCTCTCTGAAGACCCTTCCCTAATGATCTGTGCCTCAGCTACAAAAAAATACAACCACAAATCCTGTGTTTCTAACACAGTTCCAATTCCAGGAAATTTCATTCTCTTTAATCAATGAAAGTATATATGTTACACGTACATACATGTATGCATTTGATACACATTTATGCATATATGTGTGCATATATGGGTACCATCCTCTTTCGCCCAGGGAAGTCTATTATATACCTACAAATATATACATATATATACAGGGATATACTTGTATATACAGACACATATATACATGTGCGTGCATAAAATATGATTTGAATTATAGACTTATACCTGTCTTTTTACCAAACAAATAAATAAGTAAACATGAATTGATCCATCGGGAAAATCCAGTTGTCAGGATCCTTGTTCAGCTTTTACGTGGGAAAATATCACCTGTCATTTTGTGGGAGGGGTGTTGTCTAGAGCTGAGCAGAGGGCGGACGTGGGTCATTGGAGGCAGGGCAAGGATGAATCAAGGCTGTTCTACTTTCCCCAGGACTCTGCTCTGTTGCCGGGTATGTGTGTGGGTGAGGGTGGGGAGAGGAGGTGCGGGTCCCAAGACCTGGGTCCCTCAGGGTACTGTGGCGCTCCAGGAAAAGCCTCAGTCCTGCGAATCACTGCCATGTGGTGCCTGTGGGATCAGACCACCTGCCTTCTAGGCCCATCTCCTCACTCACTAACTGTGTACCTAGGTCTCAGTTTCCCCATCTGTCCACTGAGGACAGTCATACTGACCTCGTGGAATGGTCAGGTGAAGTCAGTATGAAAATGACCAAAATGCAAGACAATTAGTGGTGAGGATCAGATGACGTCTAGAGGGAGGCATTGACCCACAGAACACAGTTGGTCAATGAAGGAGCTACAACTGAAAATCTGCCCTTGGATTCTCAGACCATAGCAGAGCTCTTTTAAATGTACCAGGGATTTCAAAGTGGGATCCACAAATATAACATTAGAGGTTTCTCGGTGGTATGAGAAATTTTTTTAATTTGATGTTTTCATTTCAAAAATGGAACAGTGTTAGTGTGACCTTATTGGGGTTGATGTGGATGATCATGTAACCAAATAAAGCCTCGGGAATTCAGAGCTCAAGTTTACATTTGGGTTTACGATCACGTTTTTGCAAAATGAAGGCCAAATAACTTCATGGGCTGCCGTGCAAACAAAGGTTTAGAGATTGTTCAAATAGAGACAAGTAGAGGGAGGATTGAGTCATCAAACAGTAGAGGGGACGCTGACAGGCCACGTGCAATCAGCTCTGTGCTGAAGGGCGCAGAATCATAGTCACCACTTTGCAAGCAGGTGCTGGAGCGAATGCCATCTTAGTTTATAATGACCTGCAAGACAGCACCAGCAGGAAAGGTACAACTGAAACTGTCTTGCTAAATGGGATATATTTAATATTTTTAAGTTGTTAACTTTTCGGGTGGTCTATTAAATTGATGGGACCACCAAAATCCTAGGTCTGTGGCTAAAAGTTTCTCCACTGTAACATATGAGAAATAATAATATTGATAAAATTTCTAAATTAAAATACTAATAATATTGACAATCACTCTAATGATAGCCCAGAATGTTCAAACATCAACACAATCTAGTTGATAACAAGCAGAACTTAAAATGGGAAGACATCCTCCTTCTATTATTAAACCCAACATTGGTTATTTTACTCTCAGCAAAACATCATCTGTCACATTAAATTAATGCCATTAATTTGAATTTTAATAGTTTTGTGGTTTTGTTTGCATTAAATTTGTAATTGTGTTTTGGTATTATAGCTGTGTAAGAGCTAAAAGC
Source organism: Kogia breviceps (assembly GCF_026419965.1). Lineage (NCBI taxonomy): Eukaryota > Metazoa > Chordata > Mammalia > Artiodactyla > Physeteridae > Kogia > Kogia breviceps. The sequence goes on from NC_081311.1 coordinate 56,065,527, forward strand.
GTAAGGAATTTATACTTACTTTCATGTTTGTATATATTTAACTAACAATATGATCAAAATAATTTTAGTCAACAGTGGGGGTCTGTGATAATGTTTTCCCTTTAAAATGCATATATTAGTCAATTTTAAGAATTACTGAGCCTGCACCATAGCACACTGCTAAATGCACAAGGACGATTTAATTTTAAAAGTCACAGGTAAGTGACTTCCCTGGTAGCTCAGTGGTTAGGAATCCACCTGCCAATGCAGGGGAGGGGACACGGGTTTGAGCCCTGGTCCGAGAAGATCCCACATGCCACGGAGCAACTAAGCCCGTGCACCACAACTACTGAGCCTGTGCTCTAGAGCCCATGCACCACAACTACTGAGCCCACGTGCCACAACTACTGAAGTCCACGCACCTAGAGCCCATGCTCCACAACAAGAGAAGCCAGCATGGTGAGAAGCCCACGCACTGCAATGAAGAGTAGCCCCCGCTTGCCACAACCAGAGAAAAGCCCGCGCGCAGCAACGAAGACCCAACACAGCCAAAAATGAATCAATCAATCAATCAATTTATTTTTTTTAAAAAAGCCCTGGGTGAGATTGGATTTGGCCCAATGCATTGTGGGACAGGGGTGTGGGGCAAAAATTCCTCAGGAATTTAGTCGTGAGCTTTTCAAAGAGCTAAGCCAGTTAGTCCTCATCTCAGATGGCTCAAGGATCCTAATAGGCTACTGATATCTTTTTGGCCTCTTTCTGCTGTTCCTTTCCTAAACAGTTTGGAGCAATTCCATGCAATTTGGTGATCAGCTGTAGAGAGCCCAGAAACTCGTTATCTGAATCATGTATGACAAACTTTGCATACATGCACTTTACTGGAGGAGAAGGTCCACAGCACTCGCCAGTGTCAGGTCCACACTTTCAAGATCCTTGGAGGTTGGTGACCAACCCCAAACACAGAGCACAGCGGCTGGGCTCCCCTGGCCTGACTCCACCACAGACCTTTCTTCATTACCCTCCATTTCCCACACGGAAGCTGAGGAAACAGAGGTTTGGAAAGGCTGGGTTGCTTACCTGAGACCCAAAGCTGACTAAGTGTGAGCGGGGACTTGAACTTGTGTCCCTATGATTCCAGAGCCTGGGTTCCTAGCTCCTTGGCTTCACTGCCTCCCTCTCTCCCAGTGGCTGTAGGTGAAAGTAGAAAAAAGTAGAGATTGGGGCCCTTGCGCTCAGGAAGGAGCTAATCTCATGCCCATACAGTACTTGCTCATCTATGTAAAGGGTGGGAAGAGCAGTCCATCAGCCGAAACCCCAAAGCCAGGGGCCGGTGACAAATACCCCCATATTCCAAATGGTAGTTGTCAGAGTCCCTCCCCATGTTTGTTGAGAAGTGTCTACCATGTTTTCCTCCTCACTTCCTCAGCCCACATACAGCCTATTTAAGGGAAGAAAGGGAACTTGTGTGAGCATGTGAGGGCAATTCTATGTTATGTGAGGTGCCACGACATTACTGCTCCCCGCACCTCCGTAGCTTTCAGCAGGGCCTCTGGAAAACCTCCTGTAGAGATGAGGAGACACAAGTGCATTCCCCAGTTGGAGGCCCACGGCGCTGAGGAAACCCCAGCCCCACCCCCGGGGAACAGATACTTCCCAGAGATTTTATCACACAGCCCCCATGGCTGGCGTGGAGGGCACCTCTCTGAGCAGGGACTGAGCCTGTCCTGCTGAGAGCACTCAGGACAAGAGCTTGTCTGGAGGACGGTAAGGTCAAGGGCAAGCTACACAGACTGCAGGCCCCCCTTGGCTTGTGGAAAGAGAATGTGAGTTTCTCCAGGACCAAGAGGAGGCCACAGAAGGTAAACCGGTTCTAACACTGTGATGGGGATCACCCCAGAGACGGCAGAGGACCACCAAGGGAACACCTGCACCCCACAAAATACCCAGCATTGATAGACACCTTGAAAGCCAGGCAAGAATTTAGGCAGCCCTGGCCATCTGAAAAGATAGGGCCCCCTCTCCTCCATTCCCCCCTCATTTTGCCTGGGCCTTGGAGAAACCAGAAGCAGAAAGATGGGTGTAATCGTTTCTTAGAGCTTCCACTAAAAAATACCACAAAGTTGGTGGCTTAAAAAAAAAGAAATCAATTGTCTCACAGCTCTGAAGCCTAGAAGTATGAGATCAAGGCAACAGCAGGGCTGTGTTCCCTCTGACGGCTCTCAGGGATAATCCTCCCTTGGCTCTTCCAGCTCCTGGTGGTGAATGGCAATCCTTAGTGTTCTTTGCCTTGTAAACACATCACTCCAGTCACACAGTCATCTTCTCCCTGTGTGCCTTCAGGTCCCTATCTTCCCTCTGTGTATATGTTTCTGAGTCCAACTTTCCCCATTTTATAAGGAAACAAGTCATATTGAATTAGGGCCCATCCTAATGACCTCATTTTAACTTGCTTACCTCTGTAAAGAGTGCATTTTCAAACAAGGTCACACTTTTAGGGAGTAGTTATTAGGGTTTCAACATATCATTTGGGGGGGGGCAGCAGGGGGAGGCTACAATTCAACCCATAACAGCAAACAAGGAAGAAGAAAGAAAGAATGGACAACCCATCCCCAGGCCACTGCAGGGCTCCACCCATCCAAATGGTCAGGCCTGAGCTGCAGGGAGAGAGAAACTATGAGCTGGATGGAGAGGGGGGCTATGCATGGGCTGGGCTGGACCTTTTTAATATGTGAGAGTAAAATTTGTTCTGTGCCTGAAAATGATTGGGATGCTCCAGTATGTGCCTGCCATATCATCAAGGGGATGTAAAGGAGATCCAGCCTGGCATGCTGGAAAGCACTGAAGGGAGAAAAATAAAGCCATTTTCTGTTCGTACCCCATCGAGTTCAGCCCATTCAATATATGGTTATATATACAAGAGGCGACTAGGGACCAAGGCAGCACAATATAACATCAAGTGAATTAAATCAAGTGTGGATTAAAAAATGCACAGAGAGAAAGTACTAAGATAAGGAAGAAAGACTCGGTGTGGGTCCTTGCAAGAGACAGGTCTGGATGAGCCTTCAAAGATGGGGTAGGGGCTTCCCTGGTGGCGCAGTGGTTGAGAGTCCACCTGCCGATGCAGGGGACACGGGTTCGTGCCCCGGTCCGGGAAGATCCCACATGCCGCGGAGCGGCCGGGCCCGTGAGCCATGGCCGCTGAGTCTGCGCGCCTGGAGCCTGTGCTCCGCAACGGGAGAGGCCACAGCAGTGAGAGGCCTGCATACTCCCAAAAAAATAAAAATTAAAAAAGATGGGGTAGATTCTGCCCAGTGGGCAGAGAGACAGGTAAGGGCAGGACCCGCGTGAGCAGAGGCCCAGGAGCCAGCCCCCGTGCCAGAGCTGGAGAAGGCCTGGATTCCATCCCAGGAAGGTCTACGACCCTCTTAAAGAACTTTTATGTCCCCCATCCTGGGCAGCGGATGCAGATTTTATGTGTGTCTGCAGCAGGCTAAAACTGTCTTCAAACACAAAATTATAACGATCAGATGTCTGTCTCGGGGATGGGAGCATTTCCTTGAGCTGAAAGAGCACACAGACAGTGCCAGAAGTGGATTATAAATAACTCACTACCACTTCGTTCTTTCCGACCACCGAGGCTCCCGGCCCTGAGTCTCTTTCTCCACTTGGCAAGAACCCAGACTGGTTTTAATTAACAGTTTTGCTTTCTCAGCTGCATGCATCCAGGTTTTTTCAGATCGAAAAGATGTGCTTCTGCCTCCTCTTGTCTCCTGGCTTTCGAGGAAAGCAGAGGCTCTTTGGGGGTCTTAGAATGTTGGAGAGAATAGAAGGGTACCACTCACCCGTCAGGAAGGAGTGTTTAGAGGGAACTACCCTACAAAGAGGAGGCCTGAGGTTTCGCAGAGAGGTTCTCGGCCAGGCACTCACCTTCATGTCTGAATTCAGTGGGTCACAGGAAATCAGTGGCAAGGTGTCTCTAAATGGAGGCTCCCACGCTAAGCCCCCGAATTCTGCTGTGATCAGAACCAAGCCGGAAGAACTGATCTAGCCTCTTTTTTCAACCCAATGTCTGTTCTCCCTTTTTAAGCCTGCTAGAAAGATTCAGCCAAATGGGCCATGTCCTTTTCACACCCTCTGTCCTTGAAGGTGCCACCCTCCACAGTTGGCTCTAGCTTTTCTGCAAGACCCTTCTCCCACGCAGGTCCCCACCTCCAAGTCTAAGCCTCCCTCCAAGCCCAGGACTCACACAGCCAGAAGCTGCCTCCCTGGACCCAAGACCCCATCTCCTGTGCAGACCCAGCATCTTTATCTGTTGTCCTTCCTAGGGAGTCTTTTCTACTGGCCATCAGAGCCTTGTTTCCCAAAAGGGGTACTGCTGCAGACACGGAATGCCCTTTGCATTGCAGAGGGGAGGGGGCAGTTAGGAGGAAGTGAAGTAGAGAGCCCAGATCGTACAGCCCCCTTGGGAGAGTAACGAAGCACAATGCATATTGAAGCCTCTAAAGATTCTTGCATAGGAAACACACTTAACCCCATTTGAGTCAGTGTTTCCCAGGCTCTTTTTTAAAAAATTTAATTTATTAATTTATTTATTTTTGGCTGCATTGGGTCTTCACTGCTGAGAGCTGGCTTTCTCTAGTTGAGGTGAGCGGTGGCTCCTCTTGTTGCAGAGCACGGGCTCTAGGCACATGGGCTTCAGTAATTGTGGCACATGGGCTCAGTAGATGTGGCTCACAGGCTCTAGAGCGCAGGCTCAGTAGTTGTGGTGCACAGGCTTAGTTGCTCCACAGCATGTGGGATCTTCCTGGACCAGGGATCGAACCCGTGTCCCCTGCATTGGCAGGCAGACTCTTAACCACTGTGCAACCAGGGAAATCCCTTCCCAGGCTCTCTGATCATGGAAACCTGTTCCCATAACATCTACCAAAGGCTCCCGGGTGTGGCATGTGGTACGTCACGGACCCCACTTTCAGAAGAGCCACATGAGAGTCTGTGGTACAGCACAGCCCACCTTCCCCTGGCAGGTCCCTGAAGGCAGTGGGGTCCAGGGGGGTGAATCCATGCCCCGTGTCTGAATGGCCTTTCTCCTGACACCGTGCCCTGCACCCACCCATGCAGCAAGAGGACACAGGGAGATGTTTAGCTTGGGTGCTGAAGTAGAAAGAAGGTATGGGCTCCCCTTTTGCCTTTTAAGCCCACTCCGCAGTACCTTGTCAGGTGTCCCCTCTCTTCTCCACAATCAGAAGGACACTGAACTTCGCCAAAAGGTGGCCAGTTTTTAGTAACCACATAAAACCTCTCAGATGATGAGGTGTAGTGGGAAAACCATGGGCTCTAGGACCAGACAGACCAGACCCTGCTCTTCTCATTTGGACAAACTACTTCACCCCTCTGAGCCTCAGTTTCCTGATCTGTAAAAGAACCACTGTCACACCAGCTGCACCAGGTCAGCATGAGGTCTACCAAGATACTCTACAGGTGGGAATGGGCACCAAGTCTGGCACAGGGGGGAGGTGGGGTCCACAACATGCTGTGATTCTGGATCTGGATTCTGTTGGCAGACTTCCTTTTGCTGACACACAGGGTGTACATTTGGGTCTTCAATACTCCCCTTAGAGTCTCACTTTAATTAGTAACAAATTTGGTGGCTCCAGAGCTGATTTAGGGCCAGGGTGACATTGTGGGGAGCTCCTTCTGTTTGCCAGGCCCTCTGGAATGGAACAGATCAGAGGTGCCATGGGAGCACATCTGAGCCCTGGACGAGGGGGCCATGGCCCTGGGATGGAGATCTGGAGAAGACGTTGGTTCGGCAGCTCTGTCTCCACGGGCCCGGCACGGTTCCTCCCTTGGTCCTCTGCCTCTGTCTACATACGCAGTGTTCTCCAGGTAGAAGCTCTTTCACCTAAGCCCTGGAGGTCTGTCTAACTGCCTCGGGGAGAGGATGGAGCTGGAGGAAACAGAGACTTTTCTATTGTGGAACTCCAGAGAGCCATCCCATCAGAAACCAGAAAGACTAATGGTCTCTGATAAAGGCTGTGGAGGATACCCAGTGAATCAGAGCCAGAGTTCCCAGATCCCATGTCTGGGTCTCCCTGGACACAGAGGGGAAGGGGAAACTGTAGGGAGTGATATCAAAAGCATCATCACTAGGTCCCAGAGAGATGAGCCCTACATACCCCCATTCCCCCACCAGGAAGGCAGCAAAATTCCCACATCGATTCATGGGATCAAGAAGATGAAAGCCTGGGCCCCATGGCCAGAAAGACCTGGGGAGGAGGAAAGGTTATGGAAAATAAATGGCTATAAGATATGTCTAGGCAGATGGGGCGTCAGGCAGCCTCACAGGTTTTCATGCCCCAGTGGGTATCAGAAAGAGCACATTGGTTCTGTGAGTGCCCAAGCCTGGTGAGAAAGCAGCAGAGGACACTGCCAGGCTGCAGGCGGCTTACAGACCGTGCAGCCACATCTCAGCACCACCTACGGGGAACACACCTGAGGCCCTGTTGCCTGAAGGACACGTCCAGGAAGCCAGGTTTCCCACCCACCCCATCACCTTCATAGGCTCCCAGGACTCACACATCGCAAAGGAAGGAAAGGGCCAGAAATGCACAGGGCCCTGTGGGTATCCCCTTGGTGGAATGGGAACCAGACAAAGAAAGTGAACTGTTACAGGAAATTTGAGGAAATTCCATTTCCGGCACACCTGAGCATTTGACTGACGTTCACAGCCACTGAACCTACTCCGGTTTCAGAACCATCCCCCCATGACCATCAAAGACACACAGATCCAGAAGGGGATGTGCCGGGGACTAGCTGGGAGTACGGAGCACTCTCTCCATCACTGTCTACCTCCTGGGGGCCTGGAGAAGAGCAGTGGCTGGTTTCTTCAGGGCCTTGCACTGCAGCCTCACTCCACCTTCTGACTCCCTGAGCCTTCTTGGGTCACAGGTCCTTGGTATTGTGGATGAAACGAGATGCTGTGTAATGTTAAGTCCTTAGTACTGTGCCTGGTGCAGATTAAGAGGCCCTTGGTCAGCGGTGCCTATTGTTCTTATGATCACAGAAAATACCCCTGTGCCTCTCCCTCTCCTTGGCATTTTGCTCACCTCCCCACCCCACCCTCCTAAAATGGGCCCCCACTAGTCAGTTCAATCTGTGCTTGGCAGGTGATTGCTAACGTTTTTCTTCTCTCCTGGCTGTCATTTTCCACTGAGATTGCTAACTTTTCTCTTCTCTCCTGGCTGTCATTTCCACTGAGGACAAGTCATGGCCATCACAGGCCCCAACCACAGCACCTGTCGGCAGGGACGGAGAGGGGACCTGAACGGATGTGGAAGCGAGCCCCAGTTGGCCCCTCTGGGGGCAGAACCGGTTGCCTCTGGTCCCTCACTGTCACCTGTTGGAGGATGGGACCTGGAAGGACCCCCGGATAGAAAGGCGCTCACACTGGTTCTACAGATGGAAAGGCAGCCAGGAGGACGCAGGGCGTGTCCCTGGCCACACTCGGGGCCAAAGCAGAGCTCGGGCTAGAAGCCAGAGCTGCAGGCCCAGCCCACTGCCTTTCACCCGGGCTCACGGAGGAGAAGGAGGGAAGGACTGCTGACGCCTCACATCTAATGACGGCACCACTCACTTCCTTGGATCGAGTCCCAAAGGGGTGGTCTTGGGAAGTCAGCAGGTGGCAAAGCAGTCAGCTAAGCCCCCTGCTTGCCCTCCAGAGACCAGCACCGAGCTAATGGGCTCAAGTCTGCCTCCTTCCCCGTGCCCTACCAAGCAACAGCCCAGACCCTGCAGCTGCCTGGCAGCTTCTATGACCCGGAGGCCCCATCAGTGGGCAGGTGGGAGAGACACTGTCTCCACCTGATCTGCAGGCCCTGCCATGGAAATTCCACCTGGGAGGGATGTCACCTGTTTTCATTAACACTGCCAGTGGGCCTGCACTGTGCCAGGCACGGAAGGGCTAAGAGGGAAGGAGAGGGGGCCCTGCTTGGGAGACCCCCATCAGGAGCCCCCGTTTCTGTAGATGGCTGCACCTCCACCACGCCCTTTCTCATTCTCCTCTTTGCTTTCCCATCCTGTCCCCACACTGGTCCTAACCATCTGACTGCTTTAGTATCCTGCCGCCATCTGCACACTCAGGGCCACAGTATCTTGTGCCTGCAGGTGACAGCCCCCCCTCGCCCTCCTCTCTACTCATCCTGGCCCGCACACACCTTCCTTTGCCAGGTGGCCAGAAGTTTGACATCCAGGTGATGTCTCCCCTTACACGATCATAGGCACTCCAAGGAGCCCTAGCCACCAACCTCTGTGGCAGTGGTGGAGCCCAGATCAGCTTATTCCAGACCTGAGGGGGGCCACATTCTCCTCCAACCCTCTGCTCCATTCCCCACCCCCAAAGGGTATTACTAATTTGGTTTTAGCTCATCAAGCTCAGGGCTCTGGCCTTCGCCTCCTCCCTCTAATAGTTTTGCTGCCTGTGACAGATCATGCTCAGGCCTCCTGTGAGCCTGAGGATCCAGTAAGAGGACGCAGAAGAGCGTAACTACAGGGCATCAAGGCATTGCCTTACAGGTGATAGGTAGACCTTGGACCACTGATATCAGCCTAAGGTATAAAAGGCAGTGACACGCAAGGGAGCACCAACAACAGTGAGAAGGAGTCAAGTACAACCAGACTCAACAACCTAGAAACATCTCACAATATTGAGACAGAAGCCAGACACAAAGGAGCACCGCGATCCCTGGGATGCTGGCCGCAGTCTGTTTCCATTCTGTTTCGCGTTCTGGATCTCGGTACCGGTTACACGCGTGCATTCACTCTGTGAAATTCCATCGAGGTGGACATTTGCTATTCTTGACCTGTTCTGGAAGTATACTGTACTTGAGTAATGAGTCTATAGAAAAGGCAGTGAACCTGCAGTTCTGGGCTCCTAGGGCCTGGCAGGTCCCCTACTTTGTGCAGGATGTGCTGAGTTCTGTACTTCGGGCACACTTCCAAAGTAAGGATGCACAGGGACCCATGCTCACCTCTGCAGCCTGCTCTGGGTCCAGCCTCGGCATTTCTTGCTTGCTGTTCAGCAGCAAACCCAGGTGAGAGCATCCAGGAGCCGAGCCCAAGTGCTTCTCACCAATCTTTTAATCTAGACCCGGCAGCCTGGCTTAGATCACCAGCAGGCCAACCTCCGAATCTCAAAGGCAGGACCGTTTCCTGTGTATGAGGACAAAAGTCATGCCACTCAGTGCCCCTCTAGCTATCAAACCAATTAACTATATTAATCACTCAGTATCTCATGCCCACTCTTGTATAAAATACGATCTGTCCAAACTCCTTCCCTAGTACAGGTGGGGAAACTAAGGCAAAGAGGGAGGAAGGAGCTTGGCCAAGGTCATCCTGTTCTGCAGGTATGTCCAGGGTCCTCGTCAAGGGCTCAGACTGGGCCTCTCACCCCAGCAGCCGCCACGTGTCCCGCATATGATTGCCCTTCAGTGATTGGGAGTGGGGTTAGTTACAGGCTTCCTTCTTTTAAAAGAAGACTTCCTAGAGGGCAAGGCTTAAGCCACAAAGGGAACCTCACTGGGTAGATTCCAGGCATCGGGGAGATAGTGGTGGGGAAAGGGCATTTCCTGGGCATCTAAGGGGGTCCACAGCAGGCTGGCAGCCTTCATCCCTCTCTGCAAGAGGCAGGCACAGACATGATCAGCCCCAGACTATGATTTGCAAGGTTGTTCAACACTGCAGGCTGCTGTCCGAGGGAAGGAAAGGCAGTCCCTCCCCAGCCTGTGCTCCAGGCCCCAGTGGCCCTGGAGAGGACGCTCCTGCAGCAACCACCCAGAGGCTGGTCGGTGCAATTCTTGGGATACATGTAGCCTGAATGGAGGTGGTGAGGGGAAGAAAAGGAAAGAAACTTTGCTTGCTGCCCTTCCGAAGCAAATGAGAACCAATGCCCTCCCTCCTCTGCTTCTCCATTCTCACTTCGGCTCATCCATTCACCCCTCACCCACTCTTGGCTCCATCCTTTAGGCCACACTCATCCATTATTAGTCCTTCATTCACTCGTTCAGTCACTGGTTCACTCACTCCTTCATTTCTCCTTTCACTCCTTGATCGCCCTCTCCTCATTCTCCCCTCCCTTCCTTCAGTTGTGCCCTTGACCCATCTCTTCTTCCCCTCCCTCTTCTTCATATCCTATGATGGGCATTACTACATTCAGATATGCCCAGCTCTCCCGCTTCCAGGCAGGCAGTGGACTTTCACTTGCTGGGTCCCTTATGGTAGATGATCAGCTCTGGCCGATGGGTTACCAGTGGTGTTGACATGCATCTCCTCTGAACTAGAGCCTTTAGTTGCCAGTGGGAGGCACCCCCCAGGGTATCTCTTTAACTCTGTCCCAGTGACCAACGACATTCCAGACAGTGGCTTCTCCAAAGAGCCTGGGTTCAGAGTGTGGAGTGCATGGATACTTGCTAGTATCCATGTCTGGGTTACTAGAACTGGGCCATTCCTGCCCAATGTGGGATTCCACTGATGGGCACCTTTGGGTTTGGGGCTCCCCATCAGCTCCAGACTTTCTCAGTCCTGCCCTGTAGTCCGGCTCTTCCTGCCCAATCTTTCCTTACCTCTCCTTTCACAGGTCTCAGACCTGCATCATAGTTGCCGGTTCTCTCCACCTTCTCCTGCCCCCTCCACCTTCATCTTTCATAGGCACGACCCTCAGTAAAGTCCTATCCAGTCCCATCCCGGAGTTCCAACCGAAACAGGCACCCAAGCTCACAAAGGACATGTAGCGCAAGCAAGAACTAACCCTCTCTCTGTCACTGTGGCATGATGTAGCCTTACTCACTCCTCGTTCTCTCCTCCAGCCACTCAGCCTACACGCCTCAGCTAGCGTGTCCCAGCTCCACCCAACCCCCCGCCCCCTCCCCGTTCACTGACTCCCCTCTCACATCCACATGCACCTGTCAAGGGTGCAGCTCTGGCTCTTGGTGTGGAGGCTCCAGTGGTAGCCCAGGCTCCTGATAAATGTGAGCCCTCTGTCTGCCCCCAGCCCAGCCCTTTCTAACGCCTATAGGACATGGTCAGGGTGAAGCCAGTGCTTGACTCCACTGAGTGGAGCACAGGACATCAATCCTCCTAGACATAACCACCCATGAGAAAACTTAAACCATGTCAACACCGTCCCAAGCAGCGAAGGGACCTGGCCTCATGCTGGCGATGGAGCAAGCAGAGGTTGGCGCAGACAGCTGAGCCGAGATTTGGAAATGAGACACAGCAGCGATTACCGCCATTAAATCAGCCCCTCATTCCCCGACCCCTTCCTCCCTCCAAGTGACAGATAGATATCTATGGCCCCGCCACACACGTCACAGGCTCCGTGCCCTTCATCAGCCTGTGAGGTGCGTTTTCGTAGGGTGAGTATTTGGGAATCCAGCCACCTTCCCAAGGCCCTTGGGACCTGGACCCCCTCTTTTTTTGCCATCCTTTCCTGTGGGTGATATCTGGGGTCAGAGGATCAAACAGATGAGTGACTACTGACCCTTCTTGCCTTGATCCATCCTCCAGATGCCTCCAGAGCATTCCCCTAAAGATCCATTCATATCCCATTAAGCACCCTAAGGAGCTCCCCTCACCTTAAGGGAAAGCCGAACTGCTTAGCAGGATGGTTCACAGCCCTCCTCCTGCAGGCTCCCCTCCTGCCCCTTCCCCTGCACACACTATGCGTGTCCCATCACCCCGGCCGCCTCCCTTGGCTGAGGGAAACTGGATTTGGTGGACTTCTGTCCTTCTGACTTTGCTCCTTCCTCCCCTCTGCCTGAAGTATCTTTCTCCACCTGGCACAGTCCACCTTGTTCCTAAGGACACCATTCAAGGGTGAGCTTCTTTGTGACCCTTGACTCAGCTGCCCTGAAGTGAGTGCACTGGTCTGGCCCCTGTGGCGTGTGGTTAAGTGCTGGAACAATCCCTTGCTTCTCTGCCCAGCTCCCTCCTAGACATCAACAGTTGAGAAAGAGCTCTGGACTTGCTATCAGCCTGGCTTGGTGTTGCATCACAGTCCTACGACCTTGAGAAAGTTACTCCACCTCTTTTGAGTCTCTATTTTTCCATCTCTAAGGTGAAAATAATGACCTCATAGAGCGGTTGTGAAGACTGAGAAAGATAAATAGTATATACGATCCTGTTTTAGTTCTATGTTTAAGTATGCATAACTGTAGTCACAGGAAATGGTCTGGAAGAATATATACCATAGCACGAACCCTGGTTGTCTCTGGGCGGGTGAGATTTATGGGGATCATTTCTGCCTTTGTTTTCCTTAGCTGAGTCTTCTGTATATATTTTTAAAATAATAAGCATGAACTGCTTTCATAACGAGAAAAATATAAAAGAAATATATTTCAGGGGGTAAAATTAGTAAGTGAACGTGCCTGGCTTGCGGCAGGTTACCTGCCTGCAGGAAGGCTGTGGGCTCATCTTCCTGTCTTTGATCCTCAGCACCTCCCCTAGTGGCTGGTACCTAGTGGGCACCGATGAACTCATCTGGTCCACCTCCCTCATTTAGACGATGGGGAGTATGAGGTCCAGAGAGGGAAGAGATTCACCCAAAGCCATGTGGGAAATGAGTCTCTGAGGAGGGGCTGAACCCCAGACCTTAAGTCCCCCAGCCTAGGCTCTTCTTCCACTGACAGAAACCAAGCTGAGGGGGTTGATTGATAGAAGCCCATTAGCCCCTTTCCTCCTGCACCACCTGCTCTCCGGTTGAGTCATCAGGCTCCGTCTGGCCAAGGTTGGGCTGATTCTAGCTCTGGAATGATTGCAGCCTATGTCCTAAATCTGACGGCAAGATCATAAGACCCACCAAGGTGTTGGGGCACATCCATGGGGGCAAAATCACTGAGACGTGCCGAGGCTCGTGTCAGGATTGGAGACCCCAGAGGAGGCAAAGCCACCACACCACAGGGCAGGACAAAAGGGAACCTAACTCAGAGATCCAGCCTTGCCTTGTCCTGCCCCCACTGCTACCTCTCCTTCCCCTCCTCCTCTCCCTCCTCTTCCTCCTCCTCCTCTTTCTCTTTCTCCTCTTCCTCATTTTTAGATTAACCTCAGGAAGACCCATTTAAAATAAAGGCCAATTTTACAAAGTTCACGTAAATACTCACACTTGAAAGTAGCATTTAATTTTCAAGGGCAGCAGAATAGCTCTCCGGTGACGCTGAAACAGGAGTGGCTGGGCGCTCTCGCCCTGAGTCTCTAATTCCCCTTTCATGATAAAATCCTAGTAAAACATCAAGGATTCCCAGCATTCAGGAGACGAGGACCTGCTTGGATCCGCTACTTTTTCAATCCTAACGCGATGGAGCCATTTTAATATCAAGGCCCCCATTCTGGTCTACCCCATATAGTTGAAGGGGGCTGCGATGGGGTGGAGCGCGCTGGAGCTGGTGGGGAAGAGTTCTCTAATATCTGGGTCTTGTTGTGGGAGAGGAAGCCCACATATGTGGATATTATACATACATGATCATCTCCCAATAATCCCAGAATTCCAATACTGCCCACCTTGAATGTAGTTGGATCAAACCCTGGCATCCAAAGGTAGAGGAAGCACCAGTGTCCACTCTATAGCACTAGTGCCTTTTGTATTCCCTTCTAGCAGCTTGAACCTGCCCAGAGCCCAGCACTGCACAGCCCCAGTACCACAGCTCTGCAGAGGGAACAGAGGACTAGGAAGGGCTCCACGTGAGAGCAGGTGTCTCTTAAGCAGGGCATGTTCCATTTAGAGCCCTTCTTTTTTTGAAAGAGAGTGAGAGTGAGGAGAAAGGAGGGAGGGAGGGAGGGAAGAAAGAGGAAGGGAAGGAAGACAGGCAGTTGCAAGGAAAAGAGCATGAACTCAAGTGAGAAGATTGTTAAGGACTGAACTGTGTCTCCCCAAGTTTATAGTTGAAGTCCTAATCCCCAGTACTTCATAACAGACCATATTTGTACATAGGATATTTAAAGAGGTAATTTAGTTAAAATGTGGTCATAAGGGTGGGCCCTAATCCTAACCAGTATAACTGATGCCCTTATAAGAAGAGATGATTAGGACAGAAACAGAGGTACAGAGGGAAGACCATGTGAAAACACAGGGAGAAGGCAGACGCCTGCACGACAAGGAGAGGGGCGTCAGAAGAATCCACCCTGCCCACAGCTTGATCTCAGACTTCCAGCTTCCAGAACTGGGAGAAAATAAGTTTCTGTTATTTAAGCCGCCCAGTCAGTGGTGTCTGTTATGGCAGCCCTAGCAACTAAGCAAGATCTGAAGACCACTATCACTTACCCAGGAACACACCATGATGTCATCATGACTTTGGTGGGCATTTTTTCTCTTCATGGGCCCCTTCATATACATATATAAAATATATAAATTATAATGCTGATTATATAATTAATATTAATGTATTAATAATAAATATTGATATATCATTATTTTGCAATGCACTGGTATAAAGATTTCAAATATATTAATACGATATACTGAAAGATTTTCTTCAGCCTAGAAGTTTTCATTTTCTTCTGATTTTAAAAGAAATTTAAGCATTTTTGTGAGCGCCTGAGAGTACCATGGGCCCCAAGCACCGTGACCACTTGCCTGTTGGAGCAGTGGTCCTGCACAGCCCTCTTTGAAGCGCCTGGTGCTAAATCCATACCACTGGCTGGGCTGAGATCCAGCACGGGCAGCTAGGAGGAGCGAGAGCTGAGCTCTCGTGCGAAGGTGGCCCAGTGCGGGTGGCCGGAGTCGGCCCTGCACCTCGGCAGAGCGAACAGAACACACTCCACCTCCCAGGCAGGCTGCCTGCCTCCTGGTTCCTTGCCAGTGAGCTGACCCAGAGTTAGAGAAGCACACTTTGTGTGGCTCCTGGCCGCATCGTTGACTGTTTCCAGGACTTTTTCTCCTGGGTCACAGCAGGCAAAGCCAACAGGGAGAATGAACCACTGCCTCTCGGCAGGCTGTCCTTGCACTCCCCATCCCTGACCCAGCCCCTCCTGCTCCGGTCCAGTTCTCCCTCCAACGATCCCAGAGCAGTGTTGGGAGGAGAGGCCCCAGTCCCCTCCTCTGCAAAATGCACGGCTGGACAACATCAGTGGTTTTAGACTTTTTTTCCTGCCACAAAGCCTTTTCTCCCAGTGAATTCCTATGTGGGAACCCAGTGGATAAAAAGAGTAAATAGAGAGCTGTCCTGGTTGAATCAGGGGCACACTCCCTAAGGGACACTTTTTGAAAACCACTGTGCTGGATAATCTCTGGGCCCCAGAGTGGGGAGGGAATGGCCTAAGTCTCACACCTAGTGGCCAGCAGAGTCCTCCCACTTCCGGGCCAGGGAGACCAAGGCTGCGGCAGGAGTGGGGACAGGAGGCCAAGGCAAGTTGATACGGGTGGGGCCCCAGAGGGCTAAGCAGGGGAACTAGAGCGAGGGTGGGACCTTGTTCTGGGGAGTCCAGAGGGTCTTGAGCCTCTGTACACAGCGGTCAAGGGTACAGTGGTCATGGACACAGAGGTCACAGACATAGCAGTCACTGGCACAACAGTCATGGACACAGTGGTCATGGGTACAGGGGTCACTGACACAGTGGTTATGGACAGAGAAGTCATGGACACTGGGTTCACGGTCACTGTAGTCAAGGGCACAGGGGTCATGGGACAGCAGTCATGGCCACAGTGGTCATGAACACAGCAGTCATGGCCACAGAGGTCATGGCCACAGTGGTCATGGGCACAGTTTCTGTGCACACAGCAGTCACAGACGCAGAAGTCACGCAAACAGAGGTCAGGGGCACAGCGGTCTTGCGAACAGAGGCCGTGGGCACCGCACTCACTCATGCACACTGCAGTCATGCACACGGCAGTAATGCACAGCCCACAGGGGCATTTCTGCAGAATCCATTAGCAGACTGATGGCAAGTCCCCACCCCTCCTTGGGAACTTTCTGGCAAGCTAATCCCCGCATAGCTGGGACGTTAAATCATTGCTTCTTCGGCCTGTGGGCTGGCCAGGTACATCTGGCTTCATTTAGTCTCCCCCATCGAACAGAAACACATGTGGGTCCTGGCGCGCCTCTGAGGGGAGTCTATGTGTCAGGGCTCCCGGGGTAGGCGGGGCGGTGGAGCTATGAGGAGGGATCCAAGGCATCCCTTTCAAAAGTGTGGGTTTTGGCACACAAGTGTCCTGCCAGATGTTAATTAGGTACTATGGAAAAAAGGTTTCCTCGGTCAAGTAAATTTGGCAAACTCTGCATTGAACAAAAGTAAGCTGAGAATTGTGGGACTTCTCAGAGACTTTGATAGGTGACCCTAAGCAGAGGAGAGAAAGTACAGTGTTTCCAAGCATCTTCTGCTGGGGTACCAGGTAGGATGCTTTCTGGCTGCAGGTAATAGGAAATCCAGTTCTAAACAGGTTAAACTCTCCGAGAAGGTATTCGCTCATGCAACAGGAAATCCGAGGCAGGCACCAAACAATACCCCCAAAGCCAGAGCCCCTCTATCTTCCCACTCCACCACCCTCAGAGCGTTCTCCTTGGGGTAGTTACCCTCAAGGGACCAAGATGGCAGCTGCAAGTCCAGAACTCCCACCGCGTGGACACTATAACCACCAGCAGCAGAGGGAGATGCCTCCTTCCCAAATGTGTTTATGAGTGAGGTAAGCCTTTCCCACAAACCTCCCAAGACCTTCCTTCCCATTTCATTGGCCAGAGTCGTGACACATGCTCTTGCCCAAACCAATGGCTGATTGCTTTAGAGCCATCGTTCCCAAACTGTGGGCTGAGGCACCCCAGACCACCACAAAAAACTCAGGGGTGCTGCAGGATATTTAAAATTTTCAAGGGAAACACAGCAATACTGGCCACCATGTGAGCTACTAGTTCACGTTACTTCATAGTTTCCACGTTAGCTCACACTGCATTCCTCTGATGATACTATAGCCTTGAGAAGCAGTTTTTGGTGGTTGCTGTGATAAAAATCAAGCCCTGTATGAAAACCAATGTGGAACGGAAAATGGTGGTGATGTCCAATCCAAATCCAAAGTTTGAGACGTCGTACTGTGCCCAACAGGTGCACCCATCCCCTTAGCATGTAACTGTAGTTTTAAAAATAAATTTAAATGATTACTTTTTCTTTCCTTTCATGTACTTTGTTTTTGCAGTTGGCTAATAAGTTGTTCCAGCATAAATATTAAGTTGTTTGAGCCTAGCTAAGCAGGCACACTGTGAAAAAAAAATCACCGAGACAAAGGACCGATGAACCAAGTTTGGGAACTTACAGCTTAAACTTATCATGGTTTATTCCTTGTGATGGGGCTGGGGCTCAAACCTGCCTCACCTGAAACCTATGAAAGGTTTATATCTGCGCAAACCCTGATAAAGAAAGAGGAGGGGTATGTGTTAGGAATGCAACTGCCAAGGGCTACTAAGCTGGGGCACTGTTCCTGCCCCGTGCAGGGAACTGGTGTTCAGCAGAGCACGCTTTCAGAATTGCTCATCCAAGCAAGCAACTCTGTTCTGTAGGTTTCTCTCTTCCCTCTGCAATGTCACTCCTGGGACTTGGTGTTCCCTGCCACCCCAAGAATGCCTGTGATGTCTTGGGAGCTCCAGGGGCAGCTGACTGCAGCAATTCTCATCCCCCTATCCTTCAGCCTCACCAGCTCTTCTCTAGCCTCCTTAATCCTTCCCTCCATCCACCAGAGGCAGACTGAGACCTCACAGCCCCCAGACATGCTCAAACACCAGCTCCTACCTTCCCTCCAGGCCTGGACCGGACCCCTGTGCTCTGACAGAGGCTACATGCCAGCCTGTGCTGCCCACACTCCTGCCTGAGCTTGCAAACTGTGGTGTACCCACGGTGGCTCCCCTTAGCCTCCTCCTATGTCAGATCGAGCCTGAGCACATTTGAGCATCCACTACTGGCCGGGCCCGGCTCAGCCCTCATAACTGGCCCCAATACTTCTCTACCGTATCCCTCCCCACCCCCAGTGCACACCAGCTGCTGGCCTCATTCCTGCCCCAGGATCTTGGCACTTGCAATTTCCACAACCTGGGGTGTACTATACATCCCTGCCTCCCTCTCATCCCAAAAGGCTCCTAACCCACCCAGGAAATTTGCTTGTGTTCACATTGCTCTGTTATATCATAATCTCAAGGTGAAGGGATCCTCTTTATTCCTTTTTTGCTTGTCTTTTGGCTGCCTGCTCCACTAGGGGGGGAGCCTCGTGAGGATGGATCCCCGATCTAGATCACACCAGTTCCCCTCTCTGGAGCAGCACCCGGCACTAGACGATACCTCTCTAATCTCTGTTCGATGAATGTCTGATGCACACAACGGCCCTAGGAGGTCAGAGTCATGCCCCCATTTCACAGATGAGGCAGGTAAAGCCCAGGAAGTAAAGCCACATGAGCCACGCCACAGCCTAGACAGGCGAAGCTGGGTCTCTTCCTCCTCTCCCAGGTAATCTGGGAGCCCCCTCTCCACTGTCCAGTTGACCCCAGTGCCTGTGGTCACTTTTATAGGGAAATGCAGAGGACAGGCCAAGGGGGGAAAACATTCTGGACTCCTACAGCCATCTGCAGGCCAAGTGCCCTCACAGGCAGAGTCCAGGAAACCGGCAGGTCAGGCCTGACTTGGCCACTTCCCTTTCTGTGGCCTTGGCCAGACGTGTACACCCGCCCCGCACGGTGGGCCTCAGTTTCCCTGTCTTAGCAATAAGGGTGCTGCTGGTTTGACTTCGTGCATCACTGGCTTCCCCTCCTGATACCAGATCCCCAAGTCCAGGAGGACACAGTGGATTGGCAGCAGGAGGAAATGAGAAGAATCTGCCCCTACCAGCCCCTGGACACTCCACTCTCTTTTCTTTTCCCAGGGCCATTCCTTCACTCTGCCTAAGACCCAAGAACCAGCTGTGCTTTGTTCCTACCCACTCAACTGTACCTTCGTGAGAACAAGGTCATACATGACCAGCCCCATTTGCCAACAAGGACCTCAAAGCCCAGGGGGGACCCAGCTTTCCTAAGGTCATACGGCAGTACGTGGCAGAGCCAGAGTTTGAACCCAGATCCGGGGACAGCACCCATGAGCTCTGACTGCCGCCGTCTGTGTCTGCTACCAACTCCTAGGCATCCCCGCATCCTGCACGCCACACTGCCCTCTTTGAGCTTCTCCGGATGCCAAACTGCCTGACGTATGGACTATTTTCTCTGTAGGTGGCAAGTATCAGGCAGAAATGTTTCCCAGCAAGTTATTTATAGAGCTTCTCGCAAAGGCAGAGCTCTGAAGAGTTTTCTTAAAAAAAAAAAAAAACCTTCCATGAGGGGCTATATAATGAAAGAGGACGTGGAGCTTACTGGGCCACGTTCCTCACTTGAACCCAGAGGGGACAGCCGGCCCCTCCCACACAGGCATCTCTGCCAGTCCCCAGGCCACTAGGCCAGACTGATATAATTTTGGAAACATTGCTGGCAATTCAGATGGTCTCTGCATCTGCTTTGCTGAGTGATCTGGGCTTTCTCTGTGGGTAGGGGGATTGCTAAGCTGTGTCTGCTTTTTCTCTCCTTCTCAGACATGCTTTGCCAGGCTGCAGGGCCTTCAGGGGCTGCTGTAAGGCGATTTCCATATCCGCTTTAGATCCTGGCCAGGTGGACAAAGGCCCAGTGTGTCTGTGGCCCAGGGAAGCCCCAGTGGTCCTGCTGCAATTTCTGTGTTCTCAACAAGGACACCCCACAATGGACACAGCACTAAGTCATCAATCATGTCAGCCACGGGCGCTTTCCCCATCTGATGAGGCAGCTGGTCACCACAGAGGTTCTCAGAGAAGGAATTAGGGCCAGAGGCCGGAGTCTGGATTTCTAAGACTGGCCTGACTACCGAGTGCTGTGTGATCTTACACAAATTACTTGAACTCTCTGTGTCTCCAAGATCATTTCCTGGTTTTACTGGAGAGGAAATAAATGTACCCTCCTACTTTAAAAAATACAGTTGCTCCACAGTAGTCTGGGAATGGGGAAGTGGGGTCAGGGAAATGACATTGTTTGTGTGTTTTCTCCTGGACTGGGCAATGCTGGGGCATGGCTGGGCTTCATCATGGGTTTCCCACCAAGGAAGGGGGCCCTTTGTCATGTGCTGAGTCCTGGAAGAGAAGCCAGAGACAGGTGAGGAAATGGGGAGAGGCACATACAGACCCTCCAACAAGGGCCACGAGGGAGCAGGGCAGCAGGACCAGGGCAGGAAGAACGCTGGGCCTGTCTTCAAACCTCTGGTGGCCTATCCCCAAGCAGGAGGACCCACAGGACACAAACAAGATAAATGTGCAGAAGCTAAAAGGAGGCAGATGCTCTGCTCCACGGAAGGCAGACACTTCTAGCGCCTGCGCAGTGCGGAGTGGTGGGAAGTGGACTCACGGTTTGTGCCCCACACCACCCCATCATATGAGCACACTAGGTCCACAGCAAATTGGTCACCACATGGCAGCTGCCGTGGCAGAGGGTCCCGTGGCTGCTGCTGCTGCTGTAGGACACCGCAGAGCAGAGCGAGTCACCCTGAAGCCTCTCCCCAAGACCAGAGGGTTTGTGTGTGCCTGGCCCAGGCTGAGAGTGCTGCACCTCCTCTCTAAACTGCTAAGTGACAGGGCTCAGGCCCAGGCAAGTGAGCCACAGACGCCTGGACCCAAACACCCGGCCACCCCAACTCTCAGGAGCCTTTTCCTGGTAGCGTGCCCCGCCCAGGCCATCGGAAGACATTCAGCAAGTACGTTTTATGCTGCCACTTGGGTTCTAAGTACCTGGCTTTGTCAGGAGTTTGAGACACCCTGGCCCTGGCCCTGTCCTGGGGAAGCTTCCCCGGCATGGTACCGTGGAGAGTTACAGGTGGGGCGGGGACTCCATCCCACTGGGGTGGAGAAGCAGAGCAAGTGAGGTCGGTGTCGGCAGGGCCCCCCCCCCAGCCTAGTGAGCCCTTTGATGCTGTCTAGGGAGGGGGTGCCGAGGCTGGCAGGGCTAGGCTCCCCACTCCACGTACCCCAGCTGATAAGCCGAGTAACCAGCCCCGACCGAGCCCGAGGCTGTCAGACTCCAAAGCCTTCCGGTGGCCAGGCTGCCTCGTGTCAGAGCCAAAGCCCCATCGGCTGGGGGCTGGATGGGGAGGGAAGAGGGGGCAGGTGGGCATACGCCTTGCCCATCACCTGGGGACAGGAAACCCCCAGGTTTTCTCTACAGAGGTCCTCTGCATCACACCTCTGGGACCGGGACGTGTGCCCCTGCCCCATCTCCTACAGCGTGCTCAAATCCCCCATATCACCTCCACGGAGCAGGCTCTGTCCAGGCAGCAGCTTGTCCCACAATGAGCGATGATTTGCATTCTGGCTCTGCCAGTCATTCGAGGTTCACCCAGCCTGACCTCTATCTCAGCCTCCCGTCTAGAATACAAACGCACGAAAACCCGTGTGGATGAACTGGAGGCTTACAGGAGGGTCCAGCCATGCCAAGGACAGGCCCAGAACCCAGAACACATTCGGCGGGTGAACAATAAACACACACTCGCACACTCCCTGCCACCTGTCCAATGACGAGGAGCTCGCTCCATTTACAGGGCCACCCTTCCAACTTTTCGCCTGATTCTGATGGATAGTGACGTCATCTGAGCACAGAAAGAGGCCTCTCTTTTCCATCTTTGGTACAACATACACTCCTTAAGGACAGTCTTTCCCCTCTGCTCCACGATGACCCTGCAAATGTGCCAAGATGAGACAGGGCTTGGCTCCCCTCTGTGTCAGGACACCCCCCACCGCAATGCCTCAGGCTAAGCGCCCCTGGATCCTACCATCCACCTCCTGAGCCTGTGGTTTCTAGGACCTGCACCAGCCTGAGCACCTTCTTTTGGACTTAACATCACATACCCCTCTCCACCCTGCGCCCCCAGTGTGAATGAGGCTCTCATCCGTGATGCCCTGCTCCACACACAGCCTGCCCAGGGCCGGGGAGAAGCTGGGGGACTCCACTGCAGCCCCAGCTGCTGGGAAGAGGGCCTCTTCGTCTGCTCTGAGAGCCTGCACATGCTCCCTGAGTCTGGAGCCAGGGCCCCAATTCTCCACACAGCCATCTTTCTGAGAAGCCAGATGCTCCGCTGCCTGCCTGCCTGCCTGCCTGTGCTTCATCAGAATTCAGCAAAAGGGACGTAAATAAATAAAGGAAACTCTGCTTAGTTCTTTCCTCCTGACAATCACCAACATGCAGACGCTTAAAGAGACAACTTTTTTCCAAAGGAACAATGGGTGAAAAGCATCCAGACCGGGGAAGAATTTGCTGTCAGATATTATTGTCAGCTGCATTTGTTTTTACAACAGGACGAAGCAGGGGGTGGGGGGACATCACTGAGATTTCCATCAGACCCAGGAGGCCTCCTGCATTTCAACTTTTGTTTATTTGTTTGTTTTTGTCAATACGTTAGCGTCTGAAATTTGTAACATACTGACTCGCAGCTAGAAAAATTCCCCAGTCGGAGGGCAGTGTTTGAAAACACCATCTTTTTAATTTCTTTCAGCTGGGCCCCTGTCGCTGGCTCTTTGGTTAATATGGATTCTTTATTCATGATCTTTCCCCCTCCCCATCTCTGGGCGGCTAATCAGCCGTTGGACATATGGGATTGTTCACGCTCAAAGCAGTTCTCAACACCCCAGGCCAGACTGGCTTCAGACCAATGTGTCACTCACCTTTGGGCAGAGGCCCTCAGGCCCTGTTAGGCCTTCTTGGGCAGGAACCCCCATAGCTGCAAACAGAGCCCTCAGAGAAGACTGTGCAGGGCCAGGGGCGTGTTTTCCCAGGGGGCACAGGGCAGGGCGTTGGGTGGCTGGAGGCCTGCTTCTGGCTCCCCACTGCATGCTGTGTGACCATGGCAATCCTCTTTCCCTCTCTGGCCTCCTTCTGCGGCAGTCAAGGGCAAGGTTGAACTAGAAGCAGGGAAAACATTGAGAGGGACAGACAGCCCGGGACTTCTTTGTAGGGGGACCTCTGGTGACCTAGGACCACCCCTATGCAGGCTCTCTCATGTAATGACAGCCAGTGGTTCACTCAGGCTGGCCTGTTCCATCGGGGAGAGACAAAAATGGGGGTCTCACAAGAGCAGGTCTGACTCATTGAACACCCAGACTTTTCTCCATACACTCTGAAGGCATCAATCCTGCCCATCAGGTGGTACTCAGCCAGGGGCTAGTATGAAACAGGCAGTCTGCCCTCCATGGAGGTGGAGTGTCCTAGGCTCTCACTGGCCCCCCTCCTCACCTTAGTGGTGCTGATGAAGCAACAGACTCCCAGAGAGGGTCTGCCATCCATTTGCCCAGTCCATAGGACTGCCAAACAAAACACGGGGTGCCCAGTTAAGTCTTAATTTCAGATAAAGAACAAATAATTTTTTAGTATAAGCATGTCCCAAATATTGCAAGGGACAAACTTATTCTAAATAATTTTCACTGTTTACCTGACACATAAATTTATTTGGGAGTCCCGTTTTTGTTTTGTTTTTGCCAAATCTGGCAACCCTACCAGGATATAGAGTGTGTAGGCACCAGACCTGGGGCCAGAACTCAGGCCCCACCCCCAGCTCTTACTTCTTTCCCCAGCACCTCCCACTCCCTCCCTTCTTATATCCTCTGCCCCCAAAGCTCTGCAGGGAGCAGGTCACTATAATGATGCTTGGGAGGAACTGTCCCCATCCTCCCCAGCAGTCAATTCTTAAAACTCTGGAGCCAGAATTGGGTTCTGAACAAATCCAATGGCTCTTTATTCATCTTGAATAAATGATGGGGCCCTGCCAGGGCCTAGAACAGATTCTAGGATGCTATAAGCATCAAGAGAGGTTTATGGAATGAATGAGGGGGATGTATGGATAGAGGGAGGGGCTGGGTTGTACTACCTCTGACTGGCTCTTGGGAATGGAATTTATAGAGCCAAGGAGGATGCTCACATCAGTGGAATTTTCTCACTAGGCACAGCATCAGCCTCCCCCATCCTGTGACCCTCCTGCCTCCCAGGCCTTAGCACCTGGGCAGCACAGACATGAGTTCTCGTCAATGAGAGTCTGATCGTGGTGAGGGGGCAAAGCTCTACCATGGCCCAGTCCCATGCCTGAGGCCCCTGCCTGTCACCACTAATGCTTCTCCATCCTGGCCCAGCACTCCTTTCAGAGTCCATAGAGCCAGTGAAGCAGAGAAGGAGGGGAAGAGGAGGTTGGGAGTGAGCACTGGGCCGTGTCCTAAAGTGCCAGCCAGATGGCCATCTGTGCAGCTTGGCCTCCCCAGGCCTGCAGGGGAAGGAAGTATGAAACCAGAGCCAGACGAGGGTGGGGATCCAGCCAAGTGCCTCTCTGCAGGCTCCTCCAAGCACATGCCACTTCCTCGCCCTGCAGACGTGCACACACACGCATGCACACCCGCCACTCGGTCATCTATCTGTTCGACACTGATGGGTCTGGGGGAGGGCCCCTCCTCTGCCCAACCCACCCAAGATCATGGTCCACCCTGCAGGAGCATGGGGAATGCTCGAGGGCTTTCCATGAATGCTCGAGGGCTTTCCAGAGCACCTACTGAGTCTTAGGCGCTGTTCACCATGGCTGGAGATGAGTCAGATACGGGAGGACAGGCCCCAAAGACAGGATGGTGTCATGGAATAGCCCAGAACTCAGGAGTGGGAAAGACTGATTCTTTCTGGAATCATTTGCGCTCCCCAGAGAAGGTCAAAACCCCTTTTCTCTTTCAGGCCTCAGCTGCAGCATCTTTAAAATGGAGACCTCCAACCCAACCCCTATTCTCCCCACCTCTGTAGAAAGGAAACTCCTTGTAGACTAGAAAGGACCAGCAGAACTCACAATCTCTGCTTTCTGCGTGTGCTTCCAGGATGGAAAGGAGGCTTTTCTATTTTCATTGGGTGTGTGGTAAGTCTCCACTCAGCCCAGGGTCTAGTGCTTGTACAAACTGTCAGGGCCAGAAGAGCTCAGATACTGAAGTTGCTATAGGCTGGTCTCGTGTGTCACACCAGCCTATCCCTCCTTCTGTCCACTGGACCTCTATTAATGTAGCCCCTGACTCTCACAGAACTTATTGTCAGCTCCAACCCTATGCTTGTTTCCCATGCTCTGCTGCTAGCATTCCAGCTCTGGCTTGGGTGGGCCTGGGGCCGCATGGAGCTCGTGGAGCTCGGTTCCCAGGCCTGCACAAATCCTCTCTGGGGGCACCTCCAGTAGGCCTGGGCTGAACCACGTTCCTGAGCCAGGAGGGGATTAGAGGCCCCCACTGAGCCAGAGCTGGGGATTTTGGCAATGAAAACCCCTCCCTTTCAGCTGGGCAGAAAGGGGAGGGAGCAGCGCCAACAGCCCCAGGGCTTCCTGAAGAGACTCTGCACCAGAAGCCTCCTGTTTCCTGAGTTTCTGCTGATGGAGCTCACTTCCCTCAGCCCTTAACTGCCCAGCTCCTGAAACAGGCTGCCCTGCAGACAGGTACCACATGGGGGCCCAGGGCCAGGCTAGGATGGCAGGGCTCCAGCTCAGGTCAGCACTCCCACCTCACCACCCACCCAGCTTTTTGCTCAGTGGCCCCCAACAGCCCCTTCCCTTCCTGAGGCCTTGATTTGCTCAGCTGTAGAATGGAGCAGAGAAATAGGGCTGTCCAATGAAATTCCAGAATTGAATGGGTCTTAGAGAAGCAGACTCTATATGGGGAAGGGGTCTTGGGTGCCACCATGTCCCCTCTCACTTCTACCCCCCTTCAAGTTGCCCCCTCTCACAGCCTGGCCTTGCTGCCCCAAGGTGAACTCCGGGCTTTCATAAACCCTGGCCACAGGGCCAAAGGACAGAGGAAACAACCTGAAAGGCCAAGGCTGGGACAATGTGAGCAATAAAATAAATAATGAGAATGCCAAATTATGACTCATTCATCAACTAAACACCCACAAGTCCATATGGTTATAAATAAATAACTGAATCGATATGGAAATGGGGGCAGCTCTTTCTTATGGAAGAATTCCAATTAATAAATGTAGAATGGATGAGAGAAATTTAAGTATTCACCATTACAACACCACAGTAATAATTATTATAGACAAGGTGCTAAAATTAATGGGTGAAAATTTGAGGAGAAACAGAATGTTTGAATTATCTCAAAGTATCTCCTCCAAGATATTTATCAATACAAAGGCCAAAACACACACAGTAATCTGTAGTGGAGAAACCCAGCCAACACCACTTTTACCACGTGATCAAGGTTAACATCACCAGTAATGGGACATACAGTCACCACCTGGCCTCTGATATGATGCACTAAGAAAGGTGCATCACATATGTGGTATTCTTGCCAAAAAAATACAACCTCAATCTAATCATGAGGGGAAAACCAGACAAATGCAAATTGAGGGGCATCCTATAAAATAACTGCTCAGTACCCTTCTAAAAGGTCAAGGTCATGAACAGCAAGGGCACACTGAGGCACTGTCACAGATTGGAAGGAACTCAGGAGACATGACAACTAAATACAACATGGGGTCTTGGACTGAATCTTGGAATAAGGAAAGGACATGAATGAAAAAAACAGTGAAATCTGAAAGAAATCTATAGTTTAGTATTAGTGTTTCCCAATACTAATTTATTGGTTTTAGTAATTATAAATTATGTAAGATGTTAACGTTGGGAAAAGCTAGGAGGGTACACAGAAACTTTCTGTACTATATTTGCAAATTTGTATTTCAAATAAAAAGTTAAAAATAAAACATCTGCCCATATTCCATTCTCTGGGGCTCTTCACTGATGCCAATTAGCAGATCACAGTGTTTCCTCCTGTGGTTCCATCCCTTAATAAATGGTAGGTCCTCTGTGCCAGGTGTTTTACATACACAATTTCACTGAATCCTTACAATGATCCTCCGAAGGAGGTATTAGTAGCCCCATTTTACAGATAAGGAAGCTGAGGTCCAAGGCCACAAATTAGAAAGTAGAGGACTTCTGCATTCAGAGTCCATCTGAACGCAGAAACTATAAGTGATGCCTTATTCAAATGCAGGAGCTCATAGAGGAGGTTGCAGACATATGACAGGCCATCGGGGCAATGCCTTTTTTTCCTATGAAGCATGACATTCAGATGCCACCTACTTAATCCAAACACAGGGCTGTCCTCTGACAGTCGGGTAGTGGTTAAGACCAAGTCTCTAAGCTTTAGTTAAGAACTGTTTCGGTACAAATCCCAGGTCTGCTACTAATCTATCACGTTCTTCCAAAAGTTACTTAATCCCTCTGTGCCTGAGTCTCCTCCTGTATAAAATGAAGGTAATGTTTAGTGCCTGTCTATAGCCTGGCTCTGAGGGTCAAGCACTTAAAACTGTTATACACACTTCATAAATGTGAACCATCACTTTTTGTTTTCACTCTCTGCATCTGTCTTCAGCCACCTGTAAAATGCCAGCTTGATGAGTGGGTTTGTCTAAGTCAAACAGTGAGTCAAAGCCCAAGCAAAAGCTAAGAGTGTGCTGTGGAGAGAGGCTCAGAGAGGTGAGTCATCTGGCTGCTATTATCGGCCTAAAATCTGAAACTGGGTATCAGCCAAGAATCATCCAGGGGTGTTATGGAATTAGAAAAAATGTCAAGCCAGGAAAGGAGTACTGGAATAATCCAGTTCCCTACTAACTTCCATGTGGTCCCCAGGCAGAGGCGTCTCACCACTCCAGGTGTGACCAACCTAGGGTTAACTTTAAAAAGAGAAAGAAGAAAGAGAGGGAAGCAGAGAGAGAAAGAGAAAAAAAGGGGAAAGGAGGGGAGAGGAGGGGAAGAGAAGGAGGGAAAAAGGGAAAGAAAAAATTCTCACCTAAGGATCACACCAAAGAATCATATATAGAATCCCTGAAATTTTGAACATGAATCAATAAATCTCAGAATGCTACTCAGTATCAAAATCTAGATAATATTTGCCTCCTGTTGGTTCAGTGAAAGCACTATTTTTTTAATGTATAGAATGACTGAAACCAAGCTGAGAACATCTTTGCTGATGTAAACCTGGAGATGGAATTGATAGGAACACTAGCAGAATATGCCCTGGGGTTCTCCAGAGTGCTGAAGTCTGTTAAATAGCAGAATTCTCATCAACTTGATCAAAACCAATCAGTGACTCATACGAGGTCTATATGTGGGCACTATAGTGGTAATAGGCAGATTTAAATGATTTGGGGACTGCAGAAATCCATAGTTTTGCATAGCTAATGGGTTGGCCTTAGCTACTATGTTTGGAGGATGTACATCTTGAATTCAAATGCACTGCAGACCTCCTGACACAATTGCAAATACCTGGATGCCAAGAGACAGTCTCCTGGGAGGATATAAGGTATTATACATATCCTGTACTCTGTTTTAGGTGGGCTTTGCAACAGACTGTGATCTCACCTACATTTGCTTCTAACCATTCTTTGCTTCAGTGGCCTCAGCTCTAACTTGGGAAGGTTGGATGAGGTCAGTGGCTTTCAACCCTGCGTGCACATTAGAACTAACTGGGAAAATTTTTTAAATATTAATGCTCCTACTCTGACCAACTGAGTCAGAATATTTGGAGTGGGTCACACTCCAGTATTAAGTTGTCTACCAAATGTGTAATTTAGACACCCCAAAGAAAAAGCACACAAAAATTATTTGAAGAAGTAATAGCTGAAAGTTTTCTAAATTTCATTAAAAATATAAATTGACATATCCAAAAACTTCAACAAACCCCAAGGTAGGACAAATACAAAGAAAATCACATCAAGGCATATCATAATCAAATTTAAGAAAACCAATGTTAAAGAGAAAAACTTCAGAGAAAAAATACTCATTGCTTACAGGGAAACATAACTAAAAATTATAAAGACTACTCAAGTGAAACTATGCAAGCCAGAAGACAATGGAATAATATCTCTAATGTATAAAGAGCAAGGGGACTTCCCTGGTGGTTCAGTGGTTGAGAATCTGCCTGCCAATGCAGGGGACATGGGTTCAAGCCCTAGTCTGGGAAGATCCCACATGCCACGGAGCAACTAAGCCCATGCGCCACCACTACTGAGCCTGCACTCTAGAGCCCATGAGCCACAACTACTGAGCCTGCATGCCTAGAGCCTGTGCTCGGCGACAAGAGTAGCCACCACAATGAGAAGCCTGTGCACTGCATCAAAGAGTAGCCCCCACTCAACGCAACTAGAGAAAGCCCACGCACAGTAACGAAGACCCAATGCAGCCATAAATAAATAAATAAATAAATATTTTTAAAAATGTATAAAGAGGAAGGAAAATGACTATCAACCTAGAATTCTATATCAAGTGACAGAATCTTTCAAAAGTAAAGGCAAAATAAAGAATTTTCAGATTTTAAAAAAACTGAGAGAATTTATTACCACTAGCAGACCTGCAATATAAGAACTATTAACTAAAGCTCTTCTGGCTAAAGGAAAATATCAGATGGAAATCAGGTCTACACAAGCAAATGAAGAGTCTTGGAAATTCTAAATATGTGGGCAGATAAAAGTATACATTTTTTCTCATTTCTCATTTTTTTAAAGGTAGCTGACTACTTAATATAAAAATAACAGTATACTGTGGGGTTTATAATGTATGTATAAGTAAAATATATAACAACACTGGCACAAAGGACAGGAAGGGAAGAGGAATTATACTGTCGTAAGATTCTCACATCAAACGTAAATTGGTATAATATTAATGGAAAGTAGACTTGGTAAGTTAAACATATATTACAAACACTAGAGCAATCACTGAAAATGTCAAACGAAGAGGTACAGCTACTAAACTTACTGAGAAGATAGAATGGAATTCTAAAAAGTACTGAACTCATACACAGTAAGTCAGGGAAAAAGTGAAACAAAGAACAGATGGAATAAATAGAAAATAAATAGCAAGATGATATATTTGAACCCAATCTACCAATGACCATTCCAATTCAAAGGCCCAAGACTGATAGACTAGATAAAAATCAGGACCAAAATACATGCTGTCTACAAGATATACACTTTAAATACACAGACACAGATAGATTAAAAATAAAGGATGGAATAAAATATACTACCCAAATACTAATTATAAGAAAGTTCTATTCAGCATGGGGTATATAGTCAATAATACTGTAATAACTTTGTATGGTTACAGGTGGTGACTATGCTTATCATGATGACCATTTTGTAATGTACATAAATACCAAATCACTGTGTTGTACACCTGGAACTAACATAGGTAAATTATACTTAAATTTGTTTAAAGTAGCAGCAAAAAAAAAAGTTCTATTGTCAATATAGCTTAATAAAATAATAATAACAAGATAATTGTTTTAATTTTTATAAAGGAAGTTCTATTGACTATATTGATATCAAGTAAAATAGACTTCATAAAAAGGAATAAAAAGGAACATTACATAATGATAAAGATAAACAGTAAAATTTAAAGATAGTAAAGATAAACAGTATAGATAAACAGTGTAAACAATTTTACACCATAAATTCAAGAGCTTAGAGAAAAATGCACAAATTCCTTGAAGGGTACAAACTACCAAAACTCACTCAAGAAGAAACAGAAGGACTGAATAATCCTATATCTACAAAGTAAACTGAATTTATAGTTATAATTTTCTTCAAAGAAAGTATCAGTTCCAATAGTTTCACTGGTAGATTCTATTTTTAAAAATTAGAAATTTTAAAATTGGAAAAAAAAAATACCAAATCTGTCAGACACTTTCAGAAAACAGAGAAAGAGAAAACCCTTTACAACTCATTTTATGAAGCCAACTTGATGCCAAAACCAGAAAAAAATATATTATTAAAATAGAAAACTACAGACCAATACTCTTCATGGGACAAAAATACTTTTAAAATATGAGTAAACTGCGTTCAATGATATATAAAAAGGATAATATACCATGACTCATAGGGATTTATCCTAGGAACAAAAAGTTGGTTTAATATTCCAATATCTGTGAAATCATATGATTATCTCAAAATAAAATTTTTTAAACTCATTTGACACAATTCAACATCATTTATGGTAAAAACTCACCATACAGCAGGAATATATGCATTCACTTGCAGGACACTTTTCTTTGCATGAGGCCCAGGACCTTGCTTTCCTCCCTGAACTGGCCCTTCTCCCCAGGTTTCAATCATGCTGAGGCCCAGCAGCCCAGTGTCAGCCCTGGGGGAAAAAAAAGAGCAGCTGAACACTTAACTGGGATCATTTTCCAAGTCAGAGGCTGAGTCTTAGAACAGCTCAGAAGTGGCCCAACAGGCCCTAACCTAAGGCTCCGGGGTGGGGAGCAGACTGAGAGTTCCAAAGCTCTTTCTATTGATATTCTAGAATTTCTACTGCACTTCAGAAACTGTTCACTGACCCACAGAGCCTCTGAGTGTGGCAAATCTCAGAAGTCTGAAACAAGCCTGTCCTTCATTTACAAGCAGAGAAACTGAGGCCCTGACAGTTTTGCAAAGTCACACACAATTTGGAGGCAAGGCCAGAGCTCCAGCCAGGGACAGAAAGAAGTAGCCACCACCCAGTCACCAAACACAAACAGATCCCAGCATCACCCTGGGTCTTCCTTTTGATTATGAACATTTTCAAACTTACCAAAAGGTAGAGATAATATAACTAACACCCACAGATATATATTTGTCATCTAGATTGAACAACTGCTAACATTTTATACTATTTGCTTCATCCTTTTTTCTTTTTGCTAAAATATTTTACATTACAAATATCACTACCTTTCACACTTAAATTCTTCATAACCCATTTCTTTAAAAAATAAGAGCATATTCCTATGTTTATTACAATGTCATTAAGGTGCCTAGCAATTTTTTTTTTAATTCCTTAATAATGCCCAGTCTCAATTTGTAGCAGATCCTGCTGGTGTCCATCCCACCTCTCCCGGCCCTCCTCCCTGGAAGGCAGCTGCTGCTGTAGTGGGGTGCACCCTTACACACTGACACTTCCAGCTCAAGCGCCTGCATGTCCATCTGAGGGCAAGCTAGCGCTGCAAGACTTTTCACCATAATGGGGCAGGCTCAGAGTGCTAGGCAGTTAAACCCCAGGAGGGGCAGGACTTGGTCATTAGATAGCCAAGCTTCCTTGCTCCTTGGAGGAACCCTTCTGAGTGTGCAGTCACTAAGGGGGTCCCAATGCAACTGAATTCCCATGGCCCACAGAGGAAACCCACCCACTAGCTCAGCCTGCACTAGTTTTCCTCCCTTCCCTGTGTCACTCTGCAGCCCTTACTGTGCTTCGTTGGGTAACTTCCCAGGTAAACATCTCACACCCTGATTCTAGTCTCAGCATCCACTTTTAGGGACCCCAAACGAAGACAATGTTCAAGTTTTCCAATCGTCTTAATCATCCTGTGTTTTCAATAGGTCAAAACCCAGAGCCTAAACAATGTGGGGTTTGGAGGGAGCAGGGGTGCGGTCAGGGAAGATAAGAAGGGACCCTAAGTTCTGTCACTGGGCCTGGGCTACTTGACCAGTGGGACTGGACATGTCTTGGTTTTGCCCACTCAGCTTCTGAGCCCCCTTCCTACCGAAACCACCCCTCCCTGACTCTCTATTCCTGGCCCTGGGGTGGGCAAGTGAGCCAGGCTTGGACGGTCAGGGTCCCCCACGCCCCAGACCCCAGGCATTTGTTCAGGGAGGAGCAACGACTCTGGTGAACCAAGGAGAGTCAGTACTAGGCTTTGGTTGCCCCTGGGGAAGAGAGGTTTACTGCCTATCAGGCAGGATGTGAGCCTCTCGGAGCTGCGGGGGCCATTTCTGCCACCCTGTGGGGACAGCTAGCCTGAGGATGAAGTTGACGCAGAGGAACAAAGGCTGAGAGATGGAGCTGACAATTCCATACAAAACCTGGGCCCAGTCATGCCTGACTCCTGGCATGTGAGTCAGTCACCTCCCCTTCTGCTTAAGCCAGGCTGAGCTGGGTTTCTCTCCCTCCCCGACAAAAAGCGAGTGCTGACTGCTACACAGTCAAAGAGTTCTCCATTCGCTGGGAACCCCTGATTCCCAAGCTCAGTGGCTGCGCCTGTGTCACGCAGCAGGTGTTCACCAAGGTGGTAAAGAAGACTGACTGCGTTGAATGGACAAGGACCCGAAAAAAAGCCAGGTCAAATTCTCTCCATCATTGTCCCTTGCCTCCTTCCAGCCTGTTGTCTGCACTGCCTACAAGAATGGCCTGTGTGTGCCCACCACTGTGCTTTACAGGAAAGCAAAACCCTGATGCTGGAGGCTATTATAATTTTAATAATTTGTGAATTCCCTGAAGGCCCGTAACACATACTAGTTTATACTATGCTGAAGCCCAATTTGTTTTAAATAAAATAATAGCTGGTAAAAGGAGCAAGTCACTTCCCTGGGGAGTGAGCCTAGTCTACCACCTACATCCATGTCTCTTGAAGGGGAAATTATCCGCTCTGGGAATGGCCAGCTGCTTAGGGACTCACAGAAGCCCAGGAACTGTCCCCGTAGGGCTGTTGTGGGTTTCCTCTGGCAGGAACAGGCTACTGCTGGTTGAGCACCTACTTCTGTGCCAGGCGTTGTACCAAGTGTTCCATGTACATACCATGTATGTCTCCTCAAGACAGTCTGGAGAGAGGGACCACTGTCCTCATGGGACAATTGAGGGAACGCAGGGCCAGAGAGGTAATAAGTGACTTCCCAAGGTCACGAAGCCTTTGTGATGGAGCTGGTATTCATTTCTAGGTCTAGAAAGCATGCTTTTCCCGTAACTCCTCTATCTCTTCCCACTAACTTTAGTAGGGGTTCAATAAGCACGTATAGGGCTATGAACAGAATTTCAATTGTCTGCACACTGACCCTCTGGCCAGTGAATTGGGAGATGAGACCACACAGATGTTGCCCACATACAGAGAGCGTGTTTAGAGAAACAGGGCTTCCCGAACTGGCTGGGCTTCCTTTCAGTAAGTCTGGAGCAGTTACTGCGCATCCCTACTTTTTTAACGAGAGTCCTAGGTGGTTCGTGTGATTAAGCACTGTTGCCAGCTGTGCCGTGGGGAGCTATGACAGACAGAAAGGACAGACAGAAAGTGGCTGTGACACTCTTACTCAGATTGAAGTGGAGGGAGGAGCAGCGCCTAGTTACCGACCAAGGTGAGTGCAAGTGGGGGTGAGTGAGGGCGGGACCAGAAATCAAGGAATTTTACTCCTGCCCCTGTGACAGCGAACAGAGTGGGTTTTTTCTCCTCCAACCCTGAGGGTTTTAGAGGGTTTTCATCTGTACTGAGACTACAGCCAGGACCACGGGTATGGGGCTGTTGAGCGGCTCACACTATTCGGGAAAATGAGACATTTGCATTTTTTATTACTATTTCACTTCTCCAAGTCACCTCTGCTGCAAAGTTGACGAACAGAGCCTTCAAGACATCAGCTCAAAGCTCAGAGAAGAGAAAGCCCAGGAATGCCCTAAATATCTGCTGCCAACTTCCACACCCTAGTCCCCTGGTCGGGCCAGGGAGCCATGCGGTAGCGTGTGACTCTTCCAGAACCAGCGAGGGCCCTGGGAGAACCCTGGGCTGGGCAGGTCAGGGCAGCCTTACCTGGAGTTATTCACCCGGAAAGGAGGGAAAGTCTGTGGACTGGGAATTATGGCACCATGGAAGGGCATAAGCCTCCATTTCTACAACTGAAAATGGGGATAACTGTTTTTTCATACGCTATCTGTTGTTAGTATTCTCACCTCATCTAAAGGCAGATTCTACCTTCAAAGATCCATTCATTTTTCACCTGACTCTGAGCACATAATTATATAGTGTCAG
The DNA here is from genome assembly GCF_026419965.1 of Kogia breviceps. Classification (NCBI taxonomy): domain Eukaryota; kingdom Metazoa; phylum Chordata; class Mammalia; order Artiodactyla; family Physeteridae; genus Kogia; species Kogia breviceps. Next base: position 56,100,325 of record NC_081311.1, read on the forward strand.
GACTGGAAGAGCCTTCTAGAGATCCCCCATCTAGTCAAGCCCATTTATGCCATAGATGGAGAAAAAAAACAGAGAGGTTCAAACACTTAAGAAGGTCACACAGAAGTTGGTCTAGAGCCAAGACAAGCCCCAGCCCACCCAGCTCACGGTTCCTCACCACCCCACCAGCAGGCTTGGCAGTTTCTCACACTGCAGACATGGTGAGTCTAACAAAAATTTTGGTGTATCTTAAAAAAAAAAAAAAAAAAAAAAAAGATTGATTTTGATGTTTTGAGGCTTCGTGAAACCAGCAATTTTAATCAATTTTTCAAAATTGCTAATTCCATCCATCCAAGGAACTCACACACAAACAGAAGGGCTGATTGAAATTTAAATGGCGGCTGGCTTGTTAGCTGCAGGCACCAGGCTGGGTATCTTCATATGCAAGTCTGCAACTGTGTCCCGGCCTGGCAGCAAGAGGAAGCAATCTCCCTGAGACACTCGAAGGCATTAAGAATTCAGGCAGCCAAAATGAGAAGCAACAACATGAAATGATAAAACAAAGACAGATCATTATTAGCGCCAACATAATGTGTTCCCGTGTCCTCCGATCTCATTTAGAGCCCTGCCGTCGTCTATTGAAACTATAATTAGGCTGATAGGAACCAGAGGATTAAAGTAACTTTCTCCCCCGCCCCCCCCCACCCCACCGATTGCGAGGATTTCAAACGAGCAAAGAGAGGGAGGAGATAAACCTGAGAACGATTTTAATATTCTGGGCTGCTGCTCCCACAACAGCACAGGCTGACAAACGATGGCTGCTTCCTTCCCGAGGTGGCCTGGGGAGGGATGTTACATCGCTGTCCAGCCCACCTCAGGGATGGCAAGCCCACCTCCCTCCCAGCCAAACCTTCGCCTTTGTCCTTGACACCTCGTGCTTAGTGACCCCTTCTAGGGTCTGACTCAGAAACCCTTTGCCAGTCGGTCCTCCTCTCACAGCCTCTGGTGTGACCTCATCCTAACACACCTGCCGCAGCTACTGCATCAAATTCCTGTCTGGCCTGGAAGCTCCACAGGGCGGGGACCCCCGATCTCTTACTTCAGTCTCTGGTGCCTTTAGTTAGATGCCACTTTCCCGCCTTAGTCGGGCTCCTCATGGCCACCAAGGTCACCTTTCTCATCCCTTCTACCTATAAACCAATTACGGGACCCACTACCCCGCCCACGAAATAGCACCAACCCCAGGAAACGCTGAAGCCCCTTCCCATCTGTCCCCACGCTGCCTCTCTGGCCCCTCCTATCCCTGTCTCTGGTGGCACGGGACCACTTGCCCACCAGAATTTGCTGCACACTTTGCCCCTCAGGCCGACACACACACAGCTCCAGCCCAACGCTCCTTTATGTGGCAAAATTCTATATGTCCTTCACTATTCGCTTCTCTTCACCGGAGCCCCTCGGGAGTCTATCGTTCCCTCCTCAGAGCACCCACAGGACTGTCCTGACCCTCCTCCCAGCTGTGGCCCTCAGGGTCAGTGACCCCGTGGCGACCCTCCAGTGGACTTTAGCTCTGCAAGGGGAAGGACCAGACCATGCTCAGGCTCACATTGGTGGAATCCAGTGCTTGGCCAGAATCATGGGATCAAAGTTCACTTTAACATTGATCAACCTGGACATGCTATTTGGGAGCCCAGAAGCACCTAGCCTGGAAAACTCTTACTGCCCCTCCCTGTATCCTCTTTCCCTGCAGGTCTCATCAACTGGAGAGTGTTTCCTGTGTGAGTGTGAATGCGTGTGCAAGAGAGTATGTGGGAGTATGTGTGCATGTGTGTGTACCTGGGGGGGGTGCACAAACATGCACACGGAGAGTCCGGACGAGTTGGGTGAAGAGGAACTCTCACTTCCTGGCTGAGGCATCTGTACAAGGGAGGAAGAGCAACTGTCCTCACCTGGGATCAGAGGGGCAGGTCAGCATCCACATTTCCCACAATCACTTGCGCAAAATGTAATGTTGCCTCATCCAGGCCTTCACATTCCAAGTTCTCAGATGCTTCAAGAGCTGATTCGCAAGTGGTAAAACAGCAGCATCTGACAGTCCTTCATCAAGTATCCACGGAGCAACTAGGAAGTGCCAGTCATGGTGCTAAGCGCCCAGCCCTTCCCTTCCCAGCCTCAGTTCCCCCACCTGTGAAATAAGGGGGACTCTAAATAGCTAAGGGCCTGTGCAGCCAGGAAAATCTAACTTCTACTTACTGCCCCTTGAGGGTGTGACTGCCACATTCCATCACCTGGACCAGCAGGGGAAAAGCTTTGTGGCCCATCAGGGAGAACTGGGCCTTTCTAAATGGCCACCACATGCCTGCAGTTAGAGGGGCCGAATACAGGGGATGGAAGTGCTTCATCCTCACTTGAGGGATGTGGAAACTGAAATCCAGGGAGGTAAAGGCGAGGACCAGTTCATCTCTGGAGAGGTCCAACCAGGCCCTCCGGCCCCTCCCACCTGCCCTTTTTCTTTTGTTTCCCTGCATAAAACTACTCATTGTCTCTGAGAGTTGTGGGGAGGGCAGAAAGCAGCTGAGAACTCTTGGCTCACTTTCCTCATCCCCTCCTTTAAAAGATAAGATTGCTTTGCTCAGAGAAAAAGCATGTGCAAATGTGAGTTTTCCGGCTATGCTTGACGTGCATGCGGGTGAGCGTGTCCATGAGAGGGAATGTGTGTGTGTGAAGGCAATTTGATGTGGGTTGTGTGCATGAAATCAAGTCATATGGGTACACATGTGTGCGTGTGAGTACACCAGCAGGTGTACGTGGGCGTGTCATTGTGTGAGCAGCATCGTGACTGTGTTTTTCAGATGTACAAGTACGAATATGTGTACCCATGTAGGTGTATGCGTGTGTGTGCTGTGTTACACATATATGTTGTATTTGGGATTAAGGAGAATAAAAGGCCATAAAACGCACATGCCTCCAGAGATGAAAACCACATAGCTTGATCCCAATGACAAGTGTCTATGGCTCTTCCCAAGACCTCTGTCAAATAAAATCATCCTCATTTAAGCTAACTTACTATTCCCACGTGACCCCAAAGATCAGACAAGTAGCACCAGCTAGTGCCACATGCAGGCTCCCACTTCCCGGATGGGTTCATTGGATTCAGGATACCAAGGAAATCATAATGCGGTTTCCTCAGAGTTTTATTAGAGGTAGATTTCCTTACAGTCACACTGATCCAGAGGCAGCTTCTTCATCTGCAGACTGGATAGATGGTGCCTGCCTGGTGGGGGTGTTGTGAGGGTGAAGTGGGGTGGCAGATGTGTGAGGCCCAAGGCCAGCACCTGGTACATAGTAGGTGCTCAGCCCACGTCACCTGTACTTCGTTCTGACAGCTAAGGGGCCTGCGCTTGGGCCGCCAGGCATCATTAATGCCCGCTCCTCTTGTGCTGGACCGAACAGGCTTTGGCAGGGTCACCCCCGCCCAGCAGCCCCTCATTGTACATGCCCCATTAGTTGCACAGTGCCCCAAAGTACAACGGGAATGCTTCCTACACTGTTTCCTCTGCTAAATACCTCTGTGACAGCTTCTTGGCAGGAGCAGAGTGCCAAGGTTAACATATGTTAAGAATATGTGCTGCAGGCATCCCACCTCAACGTGGAAACAAGAGGGAACCGCACCTCATCAGGACCTTCCCTGAGCCCGCAGCCTGGAAATCTGGTTTCCCCAGTGCCCCATGCAGCCTCACCCAGGAGCCCCCAGGGGAATCTCAGTCCAGGACAAATCTTCTTGGTTATCTCATCTGCCCTTCTCAGAGTTCAGAACACCCTCCCCTGCATCCCTGCCTAGTGACCAACCAGCCTCAGCTTACACAACCACCAACAAGACACTCACCACCCCCAGGGGAAGCCGAGTACCCTTCCAATACTTCCTCTGGGTCAGGCTCTGAATAGGACACTGGGATGAGATTGTGAAAAATCACAGCCATGCCCCCAAAGGGCTTACAGTCAAATGGAAATTTCTAACCAATATCATTGTGAGGGTAGGGATTGCTTGTATATTCTCCCTTCAGGGGTCCTGCCCCACCTTTCCAGCATGTCCTCCAATCCCAGAAAAGGCAGTGACCAGACATATGGCAGGTCACAGTCTGAAGCTTCATGGCCCCAAGAAGGGCCTCTCCCTGCTACATCACAATTTTACCTTCTTTACATCTAATATCCAGGAGCTGGGGGAAGCTGGGTATCACACCTACACAGCCACAGTAGCGTTTGGCCCCAGAAGCCCCCATCTTCTGGGGAACATGCTGGTCTTCCTAGAAGGGAAGAACTGGGGAGTTCCAGGTCCCTGGAGCAGACATAATTTGGTCATTTTGTGGGTGATTAACTCAAGGCTTTGAGAGGACATGTGATTATTCCAAAGTCATACAGCTATGGGGATCCCACCTCTGGTTTTACATCTAGGTCAGCATGCTACAGGCTTCCAGGCTTTGGTCGGTGAAGTCAGTGGATGGTGGCCTTTCCAGGGGGCTAAGTTCAAGGGTGGTTTTTCCTGGGCACCGTGCTGCTGAGAACATCCTCTTAAGTTTTTCCATTTATGAGTTCCATGTCTCAGTTACCATCCCATGAAATTCATCATTTAGACTAAAAACCCTCACTGACTGAATCTATACTAGGTGACACCTGTGCTCAGAGCTTCCAGGAAGAGGGACGTGAAGATGGTTCACGTCTGGGTTGGGAGAGATCCCCCAAGATGGTTGGGAGGAGGAACAACAAAGGAGATGTAGTATTAATGTTGAACAATGCTAGCTGCTGCATCAGAAAAATCCCCAAATCTCAGAGACTTAACAGGATAAAGTCTGTTTCTTGATCATATTACATGTCTAATGCAGGGCAGTAGGAAGATCTGATCCATGCAGTCATGCAGGGAACCAGGCTGACAGAGGATCTGTCATCATGTAGCTGTGCCACCTGGATCACACAGCATCTGTGGTTGCTGCAGAAAGGGAAGAAAGGGATGGAAGATTCCTGCCAGCTCTAAACTGCCTCCACCAGGAAGTGACACACGTCACTTCTGCTCACAGTCTAGAACTAGTCACATGGTCCCACTTTCCAGCCAGGGAGGCTGGAAATGCAAGGGATGACATGGGATCTTTGGTGAGCACTCACTGTCTCTGACACAGACATTTTGGCCTCACTCCTCCAGGGGCTTACAAATTGGCCAGGGAGAAAAGAAACATCTTCTGGGGAAGAGAAACTGGTCCATGGGTTTGTGTGACACTGGAGGCCAGAGAAGGGAGAAGTCCATGAAGAGGATAAAGATAATCAAGGAAGGCTTCCTGCAGGAGGTTGACCTAGAAAGAGGTATTTATTCAACACCAAGGTGGGAACAGATAGAATCTCTCACTAGTCTCAGAAGAAGGAAGGTGGAGGCCCTGGAGAGAGGGAGTTTGGTCAGACCTTTGGGGCCAAAGAGAGGCCCTTGAGGAACAGCCTGGGGAACTGGATTGGGAGGGGGTGGGCAATTAGTATGAAATAGGCATTCAGGGAAGGAGAGGCTTCCTAGGGAAGGATTAGAAGTAAGGGACATTTAGAGGGCTCTTCTGGGAATCCTGGAGAGAGGAAATGAAGACAGAGAGGATGGCATTGAGCAGGGATCAGACAGGAGAGACATCTTACATGGAGCCAGCTAGTCTCCAGGACAATTATCCAGCTGGTGATGGAAATGCCTCTGAGCCTATAAAATCCTGACCTCTATCCCACACAAGGAGCTTCTGGAAAAGCTGCAGCATTAACCCCACGAGAATGTCTGTTAAACAACTGTGCTGAAAATGAGATGATTTGATTTCGGGAGGAAAAGCACATCTTGAAGTTAAACTCTTGGCTCTACTTTTAAACCCTCTCAAGTGGGTTAGAATAGCTGGCTCATCCTTAATGGATGGAGCTGGGAATTCCCTTCCCCTACCAGCCACTCTAGAGGGTGTGAAGATACACAAGGTCTCCCTTCTGATAGCACATTTCTCCCCTGCATGGGGGTCACACTGCACTAGGGCTTGGAGGCAGGGAGGGGAAATGCTTGAGGACCTGGGTTCTGGAAAGCAAGAGGGAGCAGGCCCATCTCCTCTGCATAGGAGTCTCTCTTACCTCAAGTTAAGCTTCTGTTCTGGAGCCAATGACCCACCTCTACCAGCACCTGGACTATGTCCTGAGGTCACAGGTGGGAAAGGAGGGTAAGAGGACGTGACGTCATGACCAGCAACGACCTGGGAGGTTGCCTGGAGGGTACATGGTCAGGGTTCAGTGGTCTGATTAGCTGATCAATATGATATGCTTGGCTCCGCAGGGTAAAATTCCAACTGACAAGTGGTTCATGGGATTTACAGGGAGGCCCAATTTTCTAACAGTCAAACTTACCAATGAAATGTGCCACCTCAAGGAAAAGACTGTGATCCCTATCACTGGAAAGCCCAGACCACCACCAGTTTCTCAGCTGGTATAAAAAGGGGTCAGACAGGAGCGAAGCTAATGCCCTGGCAATTCTGATGTACTAAGGGGCTTATTCACAATCTCGGTTACCTGACAAGTCGGCACATTGTCGTAGGGTGGCTAGTTTGACTCAGTTTGCCCAGAACATTCCCAACTTTAGTACTGAAAACCCTCAGTCCCAGGCAAACTGAGACAACTGATCACCCTACTTTGTAGGCCCCGTAGGTGACAGCTTTGAAACTCACATTTAATCCTTTAGGACCAGGTAATTCAATGGTTCAAGGTTGTGACATGCCATGCTTCACCATCATTTGTTATGCATGCTAAGGTTGAAAAACGGATCAAAGTTTGCAAAGAGTTTTTTTGGTTTTTTTTTTGGAAAGATTTTTTTTTAATGAGTGGATTCAAGGTTGTTCATAGACGAACACCATTCTAACCTACATGCATCCTAACATGCTTTCTTGTATGGGATGAAAAGAAGTAAAACTCTGGATAGTTAGCATGCCAGAGCGCTGCTTTATCAGCAGCTGAAGTGAGCAACCAATCCTGATATGAGCCGGTTGGGAAATCACTACAGAGCGTTACTACCTTGAAAATAAGAAAGCAAGCACCACCTGTGAAGCGTTCTTGGCAAAAGAAATGAACCTGAATCTGGAGAAGCCTTTTAGATCTAGCCTCTAGTGTAACAGATACCAAGGAGAGAGGAACCAGTTCTGCCACCACAAGAAAGAAGGCAACCAAACCCTGAATGTGGGACATTCTATTTTTCATCAAGCCCAAAGCAGGAGAGATAAGGGGGTGGGAGAAGGGGCCAGAGAAGCTGCTCTGTTTAGAGCCATGAAAACCAAATACAAAGAGAGGGTTGAGTTTGGACAGGAGTCAAACAAAGTGACTGAAAACAAGGACACATTTTCTGGACTTAGCAGAAATATTTGAATACGGATGGGACATTAGAGTAGTAAACTCAATGCCTTCTGAGCTGTGAGTTTTCCAGGCTGGCTGGTGGGAACAGAAACTATAGTCATCCCTGTGTAAACTCCATGCTGTATTCCCGATAATCCTCTGGGTGTTCCCCCTCACCCCCCCCAGGTAATTGCCTCACAGGCATATGCTGATGAGAACTCTGCCAGTACTGGAGGGGGACCTGGTGCAGCTCTATCAACTGCAGTCTCCCTGCACCCTCAGCTCCATCCCCTCCGATCAGGGAGTTCAGCAGGCTCCTTGGGCCCCCCTCCCCGTGCTGCAGCCTGGGATTCACTCCAGGCAGGTAGCCAGGGACAATCATAGGGCTCACCTCACTTGTCTCCCATCTCTCGTAGATCACGGCACTTTGCTTCCTGATGCCCACTGTCTTGAAAACCGTGGTTCTTATGTTCTATTTTTTCTCCAGACAGGAGGCTAGATCCAGTGCCTGTTATTCCATGTGGGCCAGAAATGAAGTCCTCCCAACAGCTTCGACGGGTGGACAGAGCAGGAAGGACCATGTCCATTTCACAGACCGGGACCCCTGGGGCTCTGAGAAGCGGATCAGCCTGCAAGCTCTAACTTGCTATGGACTCTAGCCCTGGGCCCTAATTTCAGGGCACTTTCCGCTGCAGCAGGCTCCTCAGGTAGGCTATCCTGGCAGGCCTCAAGCACCCAAGTTTGGGCCTGGCCTGCTGGGGGGAGGCACTTTCTAGCTCTTTCCACTGGGGTCTGAAGAGCTGGCGCTAGCCTGTGCTAGTTGTGAGTTTCCGTCAGCATTTTTTCCCCTGTTATCAACACTATATAAAATAAACATTTGTCTGACTTGAGGTTTTTGGCTTTCATGGACTGTTTCCCATCTGTTTCTTTTTTTCCTTCCCCCTCTGCCCCACTCCCTAACTCTCATTCTCACCTCCTGGCCCCCCAGAGCCAGCAACGCCATTCCCACTCACCCTTAACACAAGACACACTCACACACACACACACACACACACACTCACACTCTCTCTCACTGGACTATGTTCTTTGTTTGGGGAAGCACTGGTAGTCTCTTTCCTTTCTTTGTATTTCTTTGCTTCCTTTTGCCCTTTCTCCCATATCCCAGCTCTTTTCTGAGCATCTTTCTATATTCTGGTGTGAAGCACCACCGTTCTACTTCCAGCTCTGCTCCTTGCTGTGTGACCTTAAGCGAATCACAAAACCCTCTAAGCTTTTATTCTCTCTGAGCCGTAAATCCCCACCAGGCACTGAGGGTGTGCGTCCCAGAGCACCTTCTGCTGACTCTGCCAGAGGCGGCATGGCACGAGGCATGCTGGAGCTGGAGGTCCGAGGACCTGGGCTGCTCCTGACCGTGTGGCCCTGCAGAGATGCCCAGGCTCCCCAAGTCTCCGGTTCTAACCTGTAAAGTGGAGACAAGGATCCTGCACAGCTGGCACTGTGGGCGGGGTGTGAGGGCTCTCTGCTCCCCTGGGGCGACTCTCACATTTGACACAAACGATTCATGGGGTTCTGGCGGCACGTGGACACATGTGGCAATGAGATGACCCCAATCAAGCATGCTCAGAGAATGGAGGGGACTGTCTGGTAACACAGACCCTGGCCTAAAGCCTTGCTGTTACCCAGCACACATCACCTACTGGCCCAATTTCCCTGACACGAAGACCATAGTTCATAGCTAAGAAAGACTACAGATATGTAATTATTTTATCTTTTTGATCATTTTTACTTGAGAAAATTAGAAAGATACAGTAGAGTAAATTAAGGACAATTTTAAAATAGCTCATAGCCCCTTCACCCAGAGATAACCAATACACTGATTTATTTTTTCTTTCAATTTTTATAGATATAAACACATAAGTACACATATATTGAAATCATAGACAGGAAGGAAAACATGTAGATGCAGGCCGTGGTAAGAATTTCGTAAGCCACATAGGCATGTATGCAAAAAATATCATTTTCATGATATTTTTCTACATGTGCAGTTCATTTCTTCCTTGAGTCCCATTTTCCCTGACAGCAGAAGTGCTAACCCAGTCAGTCCTGGGTGAATTCAGTCACTTCAGGTTTTCTCCTCAGTAAATGCAGATTTCAATGCAGTCAGCTCAGAACTTTTCTCCCTCCATCTCACCATTCCTAAAAGGCTGGTCTAAGGTTCCCATGAGGCTAGAATGGGGGCTTTGGACAGGGGTCCTGAGAAGGCACCTGGTCAGCTGTCCTGCACTGGTGCTTGGCTGTGGACATCCATGAGGCCATCCACACGTCCCCTCTGACCCGGGCCACTTGGTCCCTTAGCTCAGTCACAAGTCCCCTTCATGGCTGCTGCCTCCTTCTCCTCCTGTCACCTCTCAACGAATATACACTACACACCTTGCTCAAAGGAACAGGAAAATTCAGCGGCCCTTGGGTGCCCCACTGGGCTGTGGGAGAGGCCATGGAGACGAGGTACACAGAAAGAAGACAACACACTGCTTCTTGCTTTACAAGGCCAATTCGTCACGCACCCTTAACGACATACCTATCCATCTATCCAGCTCCCTCCATCCCTGTTTACTAATTACAACAGCAAACACGTATCTAGTGCTCACTAGGGCAGGCGCTGTACTATGGACTTTATGCGTAATAACTCATTTCATCCCCACAACCACCCTGTCAAACAGATATTGTTATTTTCCCTCTGTTACAGAAAAGGAAACTTAGCCCTCGAGAATTTAGGCATCTCACCCCAAATCACACAGCTGGAAAGATGCAGAACTGGGATTCCCCCCAAAATAGCAGGACCCAGAGCTCACACTCATGACCAACATGTCACTGTGTCCATGACTCCCCTGCACAGACACACGCGCGCGCGCGCACACACACACACACACACACACACACACACACACACACACACACACTTTAGGTTCTACTTTCTCATTTAAGATTCTAACAGTAGAGCAAGTGTCCTCAAATTAGGCCGATGCAAAGGGTCAGACTGCCAGAGACTCCCTCATCCTCCCTTTGTTTGGTCGACCAGCATGGAGCACCCATCAGGGGCCGCAGTACAGAGTGGAACCAGGCATGGTCCCTGCCTGTCCAGGCAACTCCAAGCCCCCAGTGAGGGAGCCAGACGTGGAGACAAATGAGATTTCCCCCGGTAAGATGGGGAGGGTGATCACCGTGCCTCTCTCAAAGGGCTGGTGTGCAGACAAGATTAGATAATTTGCGTAAGTGTGCACTGCACTGCCTGCATGTGTCACTGGATAAATGTCAGCTATTAACAGTATTTTAAAATGTCACCACCCCATGATCCAGGGCAAAGGAGAAGGGCATGCTTCCCTAAATGGGCTCAGTTGAGGGATAACCTAGGGAGGGCCTCGTGGGAACCAGCGCTCCCGCCCGGGAGCCGCCCAGGGCTCGCCCTGGCCTCCGTGATGTGATGTGATATGAGCGAGGCAGGTCAGACAGCACTCCAGCCATGGGTCTGCCGCAGCACCGGGAATCCTGCTGTCTCTCAAGGGTTCCTCCTCAAGGCCTTGCACAGTACCAGGCAGGCAGGTGACCTTGGCTCCTGGGCATCCCCTCCTGTGTCTGCATAGCATGAACCGAGAGAACACACAGGAGTGCTTCCTAAAAGTTAAAAGCTCTGTGCAGGTTCCCTCCCTGCGGGCAGCTAGCGGGGCATTGGTGAAGAGGAGTTCCGGCCTGTCCCACAGGACGTGGAGCAGCCAGTCCTGTGTGTGGATCTGGAAGCACCAACCATGCACCCCGTTTTACAGCTGGGACGAAGCAGACAGAGGCCGGTTGCTGGGTCTCTTCCAGCCCCCATGAAGTCAGTCTTCCGGCTGCTGCTGAGAAGTGCTCAACACAGACCGCCTGGAGGTCTTCCAGAGGCTGAGGCGGAGCCTGCTTGGCACCAGCTCCTGGGAAAGAAAGCTGCAGAGAGCAGCCGATTCCCAGAAATTGGAGACTGGGGTCTTCTGCAAGGGCCAGACTGCTTTCCAGAGCTGCAGGCCTGGGAGACAGGGTGTTGTGAGTGGCACATCCAGGCCTGAGAGTGCTGTCCCAGAGCCCCCAAGAGCACAGCGCTCCTGCCACCAGGCACAAGCCTGGCTCCCTGCCCATCCCCAAGCCCTAGCAACTTGCAGGCCACGCAGGGCTTTGGCCCTGGGGCATTGGCCGAGGATGACCTCCGCGCAGGGACTTCACAGCAGGAAAGAAAATCTGCCCCTGCCCATCTGCAGAGCTGGCCCCACACTACGTCTTTGTCCTCAAGGAGAGCTGGTCACAGATTCCTGTCCCCAACTGACACCTAAGGAAGTAGAGGCTCAGAGGGTGGAGGTGAATTGCCCAAGTTCACAGTAACAGGACAGGCCTCGAAGCTCAGCCTCCTGCCTCACCCCTCACTACCCTCTTCTCTCGCGGTCCATCCACACTAGTTCTCTGGACCAGGTGTTAAGGTTACGTGGAAAGCTTTATGCTATTAGCTAGAAGTGGCACAGAGTGGAATGAGGACTCAGAGAACCTGGCTTCCAATCCTGGTTTTACCACCCAGCTGCTGTGTGGCCCCAGGAAAGTTTATTTACCTCTCTGATCTGTCTCGTCATCTATTACAGGAGAACAATACCTGGGACCGGCCACACAGACGAGGCTGTGGTGGAGAGTGAAGGAGCCCAGGCATAGAACAGTCCTGGCCAAAATCACTCTTTCGTGCTCCTTGATCCTAAAGAGAGGCAGGACCGCCCAGCCAGAGCCAGCTGGGGCCTAAGCCATAAAAACACAGGCAAGCTCTCCACTTCCTCAGCAGGAGATGATGAGCCCAGCCACTCACCTTTCTGGACATCAGCTTTGTAAATGGATACAATAACACTCAGAAGGTCACTGTTATGATTAGAGAGCACGTATAAAACAGCCTCAAGAAAGGGAGTTATTAGCATAAATATTATCCCATTTGAGATAGCTCAGTAGCCCCATTTGACTTCTAGAGGCTGTGAATGTAACAAACGTCTTGTGACACTGAGTTTAATATTTAAAGGGTTGTCCTAGGCCAAGGCCACCCCTTTCCCACCCTGTGAGGCAGGCAGATGAACCCGATCATCTTCAGTTTCCTCAGTTTCCAAAACTGAAGACTGAGGCCCAAACTCTGGGGGATGACTAAGCAAGCCCGGAGACTAGGATTCCCTTGTCTCAGGTGAGAGGAGTGCATCGTCTTCATACAGACAGGGAGACCTGGGGTACACTAGCCCTGTGCACACAGGGAGGGGGACCCCGGGGTGCACTGGCCCTGTGCAGACAGGGAGGGGGACCCAGGGGCTCACTGGCTTCAGGTAGACTGGTTGCAGGGGAGAGGAGCTTTTCAGAGCAGCTTCACAATGAGCTAAGTTGGAGACAGAGAACCACCAAATCCCCCACGTGGCACAGGCAGGCCCAGCCAAAGTCCCTCCCCCCACCCCCTGTGGCTCAAGCCCATCTGGCAATCCCCTAAATGGGGCAGGAATGTTTACAGGCCAAAGGCCCTGGCCCAGAAGCCTGAAACTCCCCTGCCTCCTCAAGGCATCCGGCGGCCAGGCAGGATGCGGTGAGAAGACCCAGCTGGGCCCAAGCCCTCCCTGGGTAGAAATCAGGCCCACGATAGCCCCTAGTTGGTTCTTATATTGTGACACTCTGAGAGGTCATGGGGGAGGGCAGCAGCAGAGAGCTGGGTAGGGATGCGGAGAACCTAGGGTGGCAGGAGGAGCTAAGCAGCTCATTGGCCTGCGGGTGTGTCGATCATCACTGCTCTGCAAGGAGGTGAAGAGGAGCCACCGGAAGGAGGGCAGGCACCTGGGAAGCTTTGCAGGACAAAGGCTTCTGGGAGCTGTTTGGAGGAGCGCAGGAGCAGCTGGACCCAGGTCCTAGGCCTGCCCGGGAAGAAACACGGGTGCAGAAGCCTTCACTCAAGTGTGGGGGCAGCTTTGCCAGCCCTGCTGTGAGGTGCCCCAGGACTAGCACCCTCACCCAGTGCTCGAACCAGCCACCTAGGGGTCCACCTTTGTCACCTTCCTCTCCCTCACCTACCTGCCACAGCCAAGCCTTGCCGAGTTTTCCTACTACCTGCTCTTTGGATCCGTCTACTTTTCCTGGCCCCATTGCCATCTTCCCTGCCCGCCCCCCCATCATCTCCAACCCGGACACTGCCCTGACTTCCCAGCGTTTCCTTCCACCCTCTACAATCCATCCATCCCTCACCTCTTCCACCCTGCGGGGGCTCCCCACTGCATCTATTTTGCTCGCCCCCAGGTCCTCCAAGACTTAGCACACTGCCCAGCATAGTAGGTACTCAATAAACTTTTGCTGACTGAATGGAAGGAAGGAGGAAGGGAGGGAGGGAAGGGCAGCAAGGCCTCTTGCCCAAGAGAAGTCAGACACCGAAGGGGCAGAGTAGAGGAAAGCTGGGAGGTTGGCGTGAGCACCAGGTCAGCCAGATTATCTTAATCCCCTCATTTTAACCCAGGTGGCAAACCGTGCTGGGCCAGGCTGGGCTTGTTCCTTCTCAAAGCCTGTGAACCAAGCATTATAAGGGGCCCCTGCAGTTTCCTGGTCCCTTCTCCTTCTGTGACAGGCCACTCCACAGAGCCGCATGGGCAGTCAGGTCTTCTGCTCAGACACCTCCAGTGGCAGCGTGCTCACTACCCATCAGGACGGCCCATGCTGAGGGTTATTAAGATTACTGGGCAAAGGGCAGTGACGCACTCAAGCTGACCAGCACTCTCATGGTAGAGGCCGGCTCTCCAGCCCCCCGGCCTCCTCGCCCCACAGACCCAGGCCTCTGCTTTGCCACGGTCAGCGCCCCTCCCCACACACCCTGGCTGCCCGCGCTGGCCTTGCGCCACTTGGTTAACGCCACTACTTGAGTTTGGAGCCCAGAACTAAACACAGCTCTCCCAGGAGCCCCGGAGGGAAGCTGGCCAAACGTGGGGAAGCTGATGAGGAGAATGAACGCGCCCACATCCGAGCCAGGGGAGGACGCCATCGGCTGCGGATGTAGATGTTCTCTAGAGGTGCCCCTGGGTGTGGGGAAGCTCGACCTCAGGCAGGGGTTGGGGCTTGTCCCATGCTAGGGCTAAGGATCTGTCTTCTCTGTTTTCCAACCCCGCCATCGGCTCCGTCTGGAAAGAATGGAGAGGGACCCAGGCTACAGCCCTCTTCTGGTCCTACCTCTTCTCTTTGCACCTGCAGGCAGTCCCTCGCCCCACACGTCCTCCCATCAAAACAGACTCCCGGGGGAGAAACTGGACCTCACTGCAACCAGGGTGAGCGGTTAATAACATCTTAAGGCATCGTCCTTCCAGAGGGATTAGCATTGGCAGGATCCAGGATTTAAGCCAAAGCAGCAAAGCAACAGTGAGGGGATTTCAGGCTCTGGCCAAAAGATCGGGACTGAAGAGAGGACCTGGGAACCCTCCCAGCACACGAGAGACCGTTCCAACATTATCAGCAGGACAGATGCAGGCCTGGGCTTTGTCAGCTTCACTATTTGCTTGCTGTGTGGACCCATCACTGAACATTTCTGACCCAGTTTCCTCATCTGTACAGTGGGGGTAACGCTCCCACTTTTATCAAATTGTTGTGAAGGGCAAGAAAATAATGAGGTCAGCCCCCTGGCACAGAGTGGGCACTCCATCGCCATTTTCCTTCCTCCTGCCACGTTTCAAGCATCTAGGCCATTTTCCTGGAGGAGCAGACAGAGAACGGGCTGAGGCAGGATGCGGGCAAAAGCATTCTATCTGTGCACTTGAATCGTGGTTATTTCCTATAGCCTAAAAAAAAAAGGTAATCCCAACCCTCCCTCTACCTTCTGCTCCACGGCGGTCTGCAGAGGCTAAGGGGGCCTTAGAGATCAAAGGTGTCCTATCTCCTAGTCCCTTCTTCCACATCCTGAAAACTCAAAGGCCAGAGGTCCTCTGGAGTTGTCGCCAGAGACCGGGCTCAGCAGTCATGTCCTCTCCTCGTCCTCCTCCAGTCAGCACCGAGTCCGACGTTCCATTAATCTAACCGCCACCCCAAAGCTCGGTGACTGAAACCAAGCATGTATCATCACCTCTTATGTTCCTGTAGATTGCCTGGGCTCAGCTGGGCAGTTCCCGCCCCAGGTCCCAGATGGGACTGCAGTCAGATGTCCTCTGGGGCTGAAGTCATCTGAAGGTTTGACTGCTTGGACGTCCCAGATGGCTCCCTCACATGGCTGGGCTGTCATCTGGGAGTTCGCCTGAGGCCGTCCGCCAAATCACCCACACGTGGCCTCTCCATGTGGCCTGGCCATCTCATAGCATGGCAACTGCCTTCCCAGAGGGTGCATCACATCCGAGGAAGCCAGGCAGAAGCTGCAAGGCTTCCTGTTGCCTATTCTTGGAAGTCTTGGTACATCACTTTCGTCACATCTTATTGGTCAAGCAGGCCAAGCCCAGCCCAGATTCAAAGCAAGCAGGATAGGAGTCCACTTCCTGATGGGGGATGGGCAAGGTCACACAGCAGAAGAGCACGTGGCATGGAGACAGTGTGATGGGCATCTCTGGAAAATACAGCTTTTGTGCCCCAGCAAAGGAACTTGTGCTAATGGGGGAGGAGAATCAGCACTGTCCCAGGGGTCAAACAGATCTGGGCCTTACTTGCAGTCCACCCAGAGGCCAGCCAGCTGTCACTCACACTGCCAAGGCAGCAGGTGTGTCCCAGCTAGCTTCGAGTGTTTCCCCATCTGGGTTAGGGGTGGTTGTAAAGATGAAATGAGATCTCCTGCTTCTTCATTCTAGTCTAACAGGTGTTCATCAAGCGCCTTGTTTACTCATTCATTCAACAACCATTTGCTGAGGGTCGACTTGTACCAGCCCAGAGAGGAAGCCAGCATGGCCAGGGTTCGATGGAAGACACGCGCTTGCTCAGACAACTACCAAACAGAGCCAGGGTGGACAGGGTTGATGGGGTGCAGGCAAGAGAAAGGCTGGCTTTGGTTGGGGAAGGAGAAATCGGGGAGGGCTCCTACCTTCAAACACAGACCTGAACCTCTTCTTGACAGACCCATGCAGGTCTCCCAGGAGGTAAGGAGGGAAGAGGAAAGGTCCCCAGATGGAGCAGGGTATGAGAAAGTATAGCAGGTTTAGCAAATGGCAGGCCACCTGGATGGCTGTAATGCAGGGAGGGGAGAGGAGTGGGTGTGGGGGATGCAGTTGGGAAATGTGATGGGGGTGGGGATAGAAAAGCAGGGGTCTGATGGTCACGCAGAAGTTTAGACTTTAAACCAAGGGGAAATCCATGAATGACTTTATCATAATCAGACCTATCTTCTAGAAAGTTCAAAAGGATATGTTGCATAGAATGGATTAGAAGAGAGTGACACAAAAAGTAGCACGATGATGTTACTTACTATTCGATGATTTAATTACCAGGTTCCAGGCCCTGCTCCAAGCCCTTTATACTCACTAGTCTAACAAACGTCATGACAATTGCATAATCTAGGTAATACGATAACCCCCATCTTATAGATGAGAACACTGAGGCACAGAGAGGGAAAGTTTCCTGCCCAAAGTCACCAGGCAGGGAAGTGGCAGAGCTGAGAGCTAACCCAGGTGCCTGGCTCCGGGGTCTGCCTGTTTCATCACGGGCTTGCTCTGCTTTGCCATAATCCAGGTGAGAAAGACAGCAGGGCCTCAGCAAAGGGGATGGAAGGGGCAGGGCAGGTGTTTCCTGCCCACCACTGAGCTCCCAGGGGCTGGCCCAGAGCCTGGCAGGGAATAGGTGCTCAACGATTACATGTGGGCACAGAATGAGTGAAAGGAAGGAACCCCACAGCCCATTCTGAATCTCTACATCACAAGGATTACTAGCCTTCCGTTCATGAGGCGACATGACCGTCACACACACCACCAGCCCAGCCCACTGGGCACCCAAGATGCTGATTGAGAAATAAGGTGGTGAGCCGGCCTGCAGACTGACAGGCAAGGCCCCTCGGAGACCCGGGCAGACAGATGCAGGCTCGTTTTGCACTGTCTGCCACAGCATCCAGGGACCCCAGAACCAAGAGGCACCTCCTCCACAGGGAGCCCTGGCCCCCTCCTCCATCCCCCCCACCCACCTCTGTCCCCTCCCGTCCCCTGTGGAGAATGCGAACAAAAGCACTGAAATGAAGCCCATTTTAGGCTTAGAAAGAGTCCCCTGCTGGAAGGCTGTTTTCAGCCGCGCCGGGGAGGCTTCACTCTGCAGCACACACAGAGGGTCTGCTGGGAATTTCCTGAGGAGCTGGTGCTGAGGGAAGCAAAACAGATGCTCAGTGGGGACAAATTGCACTTCACAAATACTTAGCACTGTCTGGGTACAGAGACGGGCTCTCACTGGCGCCGGGAATTGGAAGCACCTGACTGGTCATCTCATGAAATCCTCAGTGGCTGTCCCGCCCCATCAGGGCTCCAGCAACTGCTCAGCTCTCTGGCTCCGGCTCTTCTGTCCTCCTTCTTGCAAGAAGTGCCAGTGGGCCCCAGCCCATAAGGCCTCATCACCTGCTCTGTGCCCAGAGCCTTTGCACACTGCCTTGCCCCTTACATCTAGCTTCCCAACAAGCCAGGGTGAGAGAGGTATAATTGGCTCCATGCAACAGGTCAGAGAAGCCAAGGAGGTGAAGCAACCTGGCTCAGTGAATACATGGCCAAATCAGGATTTCCAACCCGTCTTCTGACTCCAAGTGCAGTGCCCTGTCCCCCTCGCCCCTTTCTTTCTCATGGTGTGGGACCTTCACATGAACCATGTTTTATTATACACCTCTAGAGAGACACCACTTCTAGCTGAAGATCTCACAGAGGGCCAAGCCATGGGCATGGGGGAGTGGAAGAGGACGTACTGCAGAGAATGTCTCAAAAGGGGAAGGTACAGACACAGTGCTTGGGGTTGGTGAGCAGAGAATGCCTGGGTGGGTCAGAGCATTCTTCCATTCTGAGGTCAGCAGGATGGAGGAGAGATGGAGGGAGGGAAGGGGAGGACTTTTTCATCCTTGACCAGTTACCTGGAAGAGCGATCAGAACCTCACAAAGCATGGCCCAGCAGAGGGTCTATTAAAAAGCCACTGGTTTATTCCTTTGGCCCTGGGGGGAATTTACTGCATGGACCATTCATATATTTTTTTCTTTGAAGCAAGTTCTGTATCTACAACAAAGGAGGTCTAGGAGAGAAGACAGACCTGGATTTTATAGCTGAGCTCATGAAGCAGAGTATAAATATTCAAAAATGCAAGAAGCAAGTTCCAGGGCTTCCCTGGTGGCACAGTAGTTGAGGGTCCGCCTGCCGATGCAGGGGACACGGGTTTGTGCCCCAGTCCGGGAAGATCCCACATGCCGTGGAGCGGCTGGGCCCGTGAGCCATGACCGCTGAGCCTGCACGTCTGGAGCCTGTGCTCTGCAATGGGAGAGGCCACAACAGTGAAAGGCCCGCGTACCGCAAAAAAAAAAAAAAAAAAAAAAGGAAGAAGCAAGTTCCAGAATCTCCTCCAAAGATGCATGTCACCGAATCTAACCCTTTTATATTTTTAAATACACTTGGATAAGATGCCACAGAGCAATATCCATCAGACCTATGGATCCCCCCTGTCATATAGGTCTGACCCTGGGATACCATTTAGGTCCTGGGACGCTGTCTAAGGTCACTTGCCAAGGACACTGATGGAGCAGCAGGAAGCAGGGTGACTGCTAGAAGCAGTGGTGGGAGCCCCTGAGCCTGGATTTCCCAAGTGTTACCATGGCCAGGACACAGCAGCTACATGGCTGTGAGATCATGGCCAAGTGTCTTCATCTCATACACTCATCTCCACTCTGGGTCTCAAAGATTCCTCAAGACACTAACACTCAATGATTCTTATCACATAGCCCTTGTCAACCCTAAATCTCCAGAGAGATGTCCAGAAAAGAGACTGTGAGCTGGACCCCAGGGCATCAGTTTGGCCCAGAGATCAGGGTGGGGCATTTCTGGGCCTGACCAAGAAAGGAGCTCAAGTGCTGGAGGCCGGCCCAGGTGCCAACCAGGGATGGGACTCATCTCATCCAGCTGGTCATTTGGGCTTATACGCTGCCCCCCTCCAGAGCCTGAAGGAGCCAAGTTAACATGGCCTTGATTTTCCAATCTGTAAAACAGAGTTTTATTTCTTTGTTTTATCATAAAAGAGAGTTACTGTGCCTGTCAGCCTCCACCAGTTATGTGTTCCTACTCTTCCTGTCCTTTCTGGATTACCTATTTTTCCACATGGTGGGTGGAAAGGCTTCCAGACAGGAGCCAGAGTTGAGGGGAGCCTTCTTGAAGGTCTAGCCCTGGCTGACTGTGGACCACAGCAGGTCATTGGATTCTCACAACCCAGAAGGAGGCCAAGCAAGGATTATCAGCCCCATCGCTTAGTCAGAGCCCCTTCAGCTGCTATAAAAACTCAAGAGAACCAACTTTTTCAAAAAGAGGAGAGATCTGGCTGGCCACAGGAACAGTGGGATCCAGGCACTCAAATGCCCCAGGATACTCTCTCTCCTTCCTCCATCTCCATCCTCTGTGCTTCTCTGAGTATTCACTTTATTCTCCCATTTTCAGGTTTTCAGGAGGATGAAATACTGGCCACAGGCACCTCTGGCTTACATCTAAGCAAATTGGTACCAAAAAAGGATTATACATTCTTCTAGGCCAGCTCTAGTAGTAAAACTCCTGGGGAAAGGGCTCTGATTGGCCTGGCTTGTAGCACACAGCCACCACAGAGCCCAGGAGGAGTAGACGGGCAGTGACTAGGAGAAGGCAAGGTTAGGGGTCAGGGCAAAGGCAGCAGCCACCATACCCCAATCGGCAAAGGAGGCTAAAGAGGGTAAGGAAGGAGGAAATACTCTGAAAAGTGGCAAATGCTGCTCAGATGCCAGCAGGCTGTGCCAGCAGGTGCCACACTTGGCCTGGAGGAGTATTCTGTCTTTTAAGTGCTGGGCCAGTCTGTTAGAAGGTGCAATTCACCTCCTCTCTCAAGTGTCGCCAGTAGTATATTCCCAACGTGGTGACCAAAATGAGGGTAACTTATTTTCTCAATTTCAGCATCCACAAGGTCCCCCCAGGATCTGAATAGAGCAGCCCAGGGGAGAGGCTGCCCTCAGCCCTGCAAATGAGCAAAAGAAAGATTTCTGGCCAACAAGGACACTCTCGGGATCATGCAGGCAGAGTGAATGGCAGGTGCAGAGGCAGGACACAGCAAGTACTCTCAGGCTAGCTCCCCAGGATTTTTCAGCATCCTCCGCTGCTGGCCCCAGGCAAGCAGAGCCGGATCCCAGCCCCACCACGGGACTGTGCCTCTGTGCTGAGGGGTCCTTATCAGATAGAAATGTGATTGCCACTAGCATGCTCACTTCTTGCTTCTCCTACCATCCACCCAACATTCAGACAAATTCTTCTCTCTGCTTCATGTTAATTCTTTCTCCTGGTCCTCATTGGTCCCAACTCATCAGAGGCAGTGGGGTATAGTGGAAAGACTATGGGTAGAGGATTCAGGAGCCTTGTTTTTCATTCTGCCTCCAAGTTACTGTGTATCCTAAGACAGGAGTCACACCCTCTCTGGGCCCTACCTACTTCCTCTGCAAACCAATGGAGTTGAACCATTCAGTGTTAGAGGCCCTTCCGGCTCTTTCTGGAAGAACGGGGCACAGCTGGGCCTGGCATTGCCACTTTTAACCCCTCTCCATCTCACTTCATCCCCACATGTCAACTCAGCCACACTTAATTCCAGCCAATTAGCCCCTTACAAGTTGGGCCACTGACAGACCAGACACAGGCAAGGATATTAGCAAGGCAGTGCTGAAAGGGAGAGATATAGCAACGCTCTAGTTCATCCATACCAAACCTCTGGGCAGGAAGCATCTCGACTTAGGGCAGCTGTAGACCAGGTTGGTCACCAGAAGGGGGTACCTCTCTCCCATCAAGGGTTCTCTCCCAGGGTTTGGTATATTAAGCAATCCCCAAGGATACCATCAAAGGGCCTACATACTTGGAGCTGTTTTTGCTCTAAGTTATCCATTGTACAACTATAGCATTGAGCCTCAAGGAAAGTGACATGACCAACATCACACAGCACACTGATGTCAGAGCCAGGCTCAATCTTAGGGTTCTCAAGCCTGGGTTTCCATTCTGGGCTAAAACCCAAGATGCCTTTTAGATGGACTGTGATATAACCAGAGAGCAAGCCAGCGCATCCCTGGAATCGGCTCCCTCTCTTCTTCTGTCTTGCTCCACAACACACCCATTTGCTCTGTAGAGCCAGACCGACGCTGTAGGCACCAACGCTGGTGCCTTTTTCCTGCTGCTGCTCCCACGTGGCTTGCTTCCCTCTGCAGCCTCAGTTTATGCATATTCTCCCTGCCGGATTCCACTCAACTCCTGGACTTTCAAGACACCTTCTGTGTCTCCGCCAGCTCTCAATAACCTTTTCATTTTCACTCTCTAAGCCCTCCAGCGACTTGCATCACACTCAGGATAAAAGCCACGGTTCTTCCTGTGGCCACTGAACCCCATGGCCTGGCCTTTTTCCAACTCTGCAGCTTCCCCACCCCTCTCTGCGTCCATCTCCTGCTCCAACCACACTGGCCTCCCTGCAGTTCCCCAAACCCTGGAGCCTCTTCCCACCCGGGGCCTTGCACCTGTTGTCGTCCTCCTCTGGCTCTCCACTCAGCCCATCCCACACTTCACTCTGTCCCCAAGCCACCTCCTTAGAGAGGCCTTCCCAATCACCCCATTTCATCTGCCTTTGTGCCCTTCAACTCCCTATCCTAAGGCTAATTCATTTTCTTTCAAAGCACTTGTGATTGCCTGAGATTATATTAAGTACTTAGCTAGTTGGTTTATTATCTGCCTTCCCCATTAGAATGCAAGCTCCATAAGGGCAAACAGATGCTTTGTCCACTGATATACCCCTCGCTAGTAATACAGTGTCTTGCCCATGGGGGCCCTCAACTAATAAATCAGTGAATGAATAAATGAACTGTTGTAATAAAATAACAACTCAGAATTAGAAAGAGCTAGGATGCTCCTAGTGTGTTCAAGGTAATATTTTTCAGGAAGTCCTTGTCTATATAAATAATTTGAGCCATTCAAAATCAGTGTGTCAGCACCATTCTGATGACCCAATCATCATGTAATCCCACAAAAGAAATACCATGTAATGAAGAATCTGAAGATGAAACTAAGAAAACAATTCCATGTGACACTATTTTGCAATAGTGTCAAAAGGAATACTTAGGAATACATTTAACAAAAGAAATATAAAACTTACACTCTCAAAACTACAAAACATTGTTGAAGGAAATTAAAGCTCTAAATAAATGGAAAGACATCACATGTTCATAGATCACAACACTTAATATTGTTAACATGGAAACATTCCTCAAATTGATCTACAGATTCAATGAGATTCCTATCAAAATTCAAACTGGCTTCTTTGCAGAAATGGATAAGCTGATCCTCAAATTCATATGGAAATTCAAGGGACCCAGTATAGCGAAAACAATCTTGAAAAAGAAGAAGAAAGTTGGAGGAATCATTCTTCCCAATTTGAAAACTGACTTCAAAATTACAATAATCAAGACAGTATGGTACTGGTATAGGATAATCATATAAATTAGTGGATTAGAATTGAGAATCTAGAAATAAACCCTCACATTTATAGTTAACTCATTTTTAACAAGCATGCCAAAATAACTCAAAGGAGAAAGAACAGTCTTTTCAACAAAATGGTGTTGGGACAACATGCAGAAGAATGAAATTGGATCCCTACCTCACACCATAAACAAAAATTAACTAAAAGTGGACCAAAACCCCAAATGTAAGAGCTAATACTATAAAACTCTTAGAAGAAAACATACAGATAAATTTTTGTGATCTTGGATTGCACAATGGTTTCTTAGATGTGACCCTAAAAGCACAAACAACAATAGAAAAAATTAAAAATTGGACTTCATCAAAATTGAAAACTTTTCTGCTTTAAATGACACCATCAAGAAACCAAAAAGACAACCCATCCAATAGGAGGAAATATTTGCAAATCATATATCTGATAATGGACTTGTATGTAGAATACATAAAGAACATTTATAACTCAATAATGAAATGAAAAATAATTTAAAATGAGCAAAGGATCTGAATACACATTTCTCCAAAGAAGGCATAAAGTGGCCAAGAAACATATGAAGAGATACTCAATATCATTAGCCATTAGGGAAATGTAGATCAAAACCACAATGAAAGAGATCTTCACACCCATTAGGATGGCTAGAATCAAAAAGTCAGATAATAACAAGTGTTGGTGAGTATGTAGAAAATTAGACTGGCAAGAAAGGAAAATGGGATACTTTTTCAAATGGCCACTTAGGAAGAGTCTGACAGTTCCTCAAACAATTAAACGTAGAGTTACCATATGACCCAACAATTCCACTCCTAGGTATATACACAAGAGCAATAAAAATATATGTCCATAGACATATGTACACAAGTGTTCATAGAAATATTGTTTATAAGAGTCAAAAGGTGAAAACGACACAAAGGTCCATCTATGGAGGAATGGATAAACAAAATGTGACATTTCCCCACAATGGAATATTATTTAGCCATAAAAAAGAATGGAGTACTGATACATACTATCACATGGATGAACCTTGAAAATATTATGCTAAGTGACAAGTAAGTCATAAAAGACCTCATTTTATATGATTCCATTCATATGAAATGTCCAGAACAGGCAACTCTACAGACAGCACATAGATTAGTGGTTGCTCAGGGCTGGGGGAGATAGGAGAAATTGGAGGATGACAGCTAAACGGTACAGGATTCCATATGGAGCGATGGAAATGTCCTAAAATTTATTCTGGTGATGGTTACACAACTCTGAATTAATACTAAAAACCATTGAATTACACACTTTAAATGGGTGACTCTATGGTATGTGAACTATATCTTAATAACACTGCTATTAAAAAATTAAAATAGAAAAGAAATACCATGCTGGCCAACACAGGTAATCCACTCGACAGATGGCCCTCCCAGAATTAGGCTCTGGTCAGCCTCATAGTCCTGAGTCCTGCAGCCTACCTAACCTACCTGACGTGGGGAGAGTCCCAAGTGGAGAAATTGGGACCAGTGTCACCGTACATTCCCTGAAAACTTCAAGGAAGACACTGCAGAGCATGGGGCCTGGGCAGGAGCCAAGCTTGTCCAGGTCTAAGGACAGGAGTGTCCCAGGGTATTCTGAGCATTTTCAAAATACTAAATTATTTCTTCCCCACAATAACCCTGGAGTGGCATACTAGAGCCAACTCATATCAACTTCTATGAGCCAGTTGTTACATTTCCAGGAATTCTACGGAATGTGTATTAAATACAGCTATTATTTAAAAATTAAATTACACAAATTCAAAACCTATCATTTCCCAATTATCTTACTACATTTTATTGTTATCTATGCTTTTTGAGGTTATTGTATTACATCTGTGGGGTGGAAATACTATATAATGGTGGCTATCAAGTCTCTCTTCCCAATTCTGCTTTAGGTGATGTCACACGGAAATCGTTAAGGGCTGCAAATCAGGACTTGATTATTTGCTTTGTTGATTTCCTAGACTTAAGAAAGTGATAGAGAAAATATTAATCATGCAAATGAAACTTAAAGGTGTACCTGAGTCTGCAGCTGTTGCTTTGTGACTAGCACCCAAAAAAAGAGAAAATATTTTTCTATATTCAAAAACAATCATCCGATTCATCAAAGAGGTCCCTCAGGTCTTTGAAGGTCTTTGAAGGATGAGTGAAGTTTGTATATACCTTTCACTATTTCACTTTCACCTTACTCATTACTGTAAACAAAAGTGCCAACCAACTTTCGGGCTGGAACTATACCTGGAGAGCCGGCTGCTAAGTGTTTACCGGCGCACACTGCCTCTGAGGTAGATGGCTATCTGTAAGCTCACTTTACAGACGAGAAACTGGTTGTGGGTGGGGGCAGAGCAGGACTCCTACCAGGCAGCCTAGACTTGGAGTCTGAGCTCTGAAGCACACGGAAGGGGAAGGGGCATCCCAGACAGTCCCAGGCAAGGCCCAGGGAGAGCCTGCTTCTAATCCAGGCTGTCTGATTCCCCCACCCCAGACAAGTAGCGCAGGATAGACACAGGGATGGGCAGGACACGCCAAGGGCAGCGAGGGTGTCTTGAGGGCCAGAGGAAAAAAGGAAGCTGAGTCAGGCAGCATCAGGCCTGGGCTGAGATGGCACTTGCTGGAACGAAGCCGTGGGTGCACGTTCAGGAAAGCAGGGAGTGGGAGTTGGGGCTGCCTGAGACTCCCAGAGCAGAGGCCAAGGGCCTCAGTCACTCTTCCGGGACCTGTGGGCATGAACAGGAAGGTCCTGCCTTGATGCCAACCAGGCTCAGAAACTCTCCCATCTCCTGGGCCATTTCAGTCAGGTGCCTGTGACGTGCCCTCCACAAAGAGCAGCCTCCC
This sequence comes from Kogia breviceps, assembly GCF_026419965.1. NCBI lineage: Eukaryota > Metazoa > Chordata > Mammalia > Artiodactyla > Physeteridae > Kogia > Kogia breviceps. The sequence goes on from NC_081311.1 coordinate 56,126,227, forward strand.
CGCAGGACCATGAGCAGACAAAGATAAAGGGAGCAGATTCGGGGCCATTGCAGGGGTAAGCAGGGCTGGCCCTGGCACCGCGTTCTCACCACGATGATGGAGCCAAACTTGCCGGGTCTCTGCGGCCTATCCCCCAGCACTCAGCTCCCTTTCCAGCCTCTCCCCATAGTGCATTCAACACCCTGGCCACACAAACCTCCTACTGTCTCCCAATGAGCAGGGCCCTTTCCTGCCTCTGCGGCCTTACACGGGTGGATGCCTCTGTTGGGGAAGTCAAGGAAGGCTTCATGGAGGAGGGGTATCTAAACTGGATACTGAAGGAGTGAGCTAAGGTTTGGGGGAAAGGTATTTAAAATAGCCCGTGGCTCCCTCTTCCACGTGCACACAGCACGTATAGCATGAACAGCCCCGCTGTGATGCTGTAAGTGCTGTAACGGAGGTGCAGTCTCTCCAGCACACAGTAGGCACTCAGTAAATGTGCAGGCTGCACAGCCCAGGCAGGTTGCCCAGCTGTGAGACCCGCAGTCGTACTGGCTGGGAGCCACATGCATTTGCTGATACAGAACAATGTTTGGCCTACAAAAGTAGCAATTTCATGTTTTCCAACCTAATAGCCTCTCTGTGACTCTGTAAGTGGGGTTAATTGCAGTAACACTCTCATAGGATTGATGGAGGGATGAAATGAATTAACACCTGTGCATACACCTGGCCAGTACCTGGACCAGAAAAGGAGGTGCTCACAGCAACCACTCACACTTCGTGGCTCCCACTCTATGCTGGGCAGGGTCCTAAGTATGCTGCCTTGTTAACAAATGAGCTCCTCCAACACTCAGGGCCAAGTCCTATTTTTAGCCCCATTCACAGAGAGGCTTACCCAGTCGTGGGTGCAGCTGGACAGGTGAAAATCTGGGAGAGGACCCGAGGGAGGCTTCCGTAGCCCAAAGCACTGCCACAAGTGGGTGCTGGCAGGAAACCACAGAGCATCTGGCTACTGAACAGGGAGCTCACAGAGAGGCTGCCGCCTCTGGGGGATCTTCTGTCCAGCACTTGATGGGGGGCTTGGGGCCGCCAATGATCCCACTGGCAAGGCCGGGTGTCAGACAAATGAACTGGAAGCTGGCACCTATTTGATGTATCTCGGTCTGTCTGTCATCATATCTGATCACCACAACCTGCTGAGAAGGATGAATTCTTCTTCGCTACCACCTTCCAAATCTCACACAATTCTACTTTTGGCCAACCCTAACTCAGAACCACACAGAGAAGGGGATTCTGGGAAATGCAGGTCCCCTCCTTGGCCAAGCCGGCAGAACCCAACCCAGTGCAGATGGCGATTCCAGGAATAGCATTATGGAGTGAATGGAGGTGGGGTGGTGTGTGCCTGCCCTGCAAGCTTCCCGTTTCCCCTTCTCCTGGCAACAGAAGCCCACCATCCCGGGGATAGCCTGCTCCCCAAGGGCCAGGGCGTTCAGACTCTGCCATCATTGGGCGGCTGCCGCTCAGCCCCCTCTCTAGCTACCCCCACCCACCTGGCTTCCGCCACCCCCAAACAGGATGCCCATTCCCAACATCACAACTTGGCACCGATGGTTCCCCCAGCCAAAAAGGCCTGCCCATGCATCTTCCCCTCCCAACCCCCCACCCCTGTGTGGGCTCTCTTCTTTGCCTACCCATCCCCCATTCCTCCTAGCCTCAATTTGGTGCTGGTATCCTGTCCTTTTCACAAAGTCCAGTGGCTCAAGGGATGTGGAGCTCATTCTCCCCAGGCATGGGTCCTAGTAGTCTAAGCCGGTTAACACAGGGGATAGCCATGGTGACTCACTGGTCCAGGGCAGGTTCATCTCTGAAGTTGCCCCAATTGAGTTACAACCCATGCTTGGGGGAGTTATTTCTCCCTCTCCCACTAGACCAGAACAAGAACACACACAGCCCCCAACGTTGCTCACAGCCATCTTTTGACTATGGACTGAAACCAACACAGTGGATGACAGTGTGGAGAGAGAGAAATAACCTGAGTCCCAGCTGACACGACAGAGATGCTGAATCAACCAGCCCTGAAGCCTGAACTGCCTCTGTTTAAGATAACAATTTTTTTTTCTGTTGCTTGTAAATCTAAAAGCATCCTGACAGATACACCTGCTTCTTGACCAGATGTACTCTTTTTTTATTTTTAAAATAAATTAATTTTATTTATTTATTTATTTTTGGCTGTGTTGGGTCTTCGTTTCTATGCAAGGGCTTTCTCTAGTTGCGGCAAGCGGGGGCTACCCTTCCTTGCGGTGTGCAGGCCTTTCACTGTCGCAGCCTCTCTTGTTGCAGGGCACAGGCTCCAGACGCACAGGCTCAGTAGTTGTGGCTCACGGGCCTAGTTGCTCTGCGGCATGTGGGATCTTCCCAGACCAGGGCTCGAACCCGTGTCCCCTGCATTGGCAGGCAGATTCTCAACCACTGCACCACCAGGGAAGCCCTTGACCAGATGTACTCTTATTCACTCCCTCCAAGCCCAGTACAAAGGTACTTCTTCTGGAAAGTCTCTTCCAGCCTCTGAGTGGAGCCCCTCCCTGGAGTGCCCACGGCACCCTGAGCCTCCATCTATCCCAGAGCTTTGATACATCCTTCATTCCAGTCCCTGAGCCGTCGTCTCCCCTATGAGTTGCTGAGCTCTTTAAAAGTGAATCATCTCACTGAGACTAGAGTAAGATAAGCGTATCCATTTAATCTCATTCACTCCACATTCCCTCAGCAAACATTTGCTGAGAGCCTGGAAGACAGTATTGGTTTTGCATATACTTTGAGGGTGGGAGGATGGAGTACATTCACTGCTGGAGAGAGGGAAACAGACAGACAGACAGACTAAAGGGCAGGATTAAGATATCAGCAGAGACTTCACTTGAACTATGGACTTGGCTCAGTGGTAGGGAAGAGTCACCCTTGGGACTTGGGGTCTTGACCCTCCTCCTATGTGTCTCCTCCTGAGTGTGTGTGTGTGTGTGTGTGTGTGTGTGTGTGTGTGTGTGTGTGTGTGTGTAGGTGGGGGGGCGGGAGAGGGGGTTGAGAAAGCTTTGGGAAGAAACAGCACTGAAGCCAAGATCGTTAGGATGTCTGTGAGAGGCCGCATCCTTCCCCACAGCGTTGAGCCAAGAGTGAGCTCAGAGGGTTCAAGCATTCATGCATTCAGCTCACATTATAGTGTCTCCTGTGTGCCAGGCACTGTACTCAGTACTTGGGATTAATCCATGAACATGGAGTCAGTTGACCCTGCTCTGGCTCAGGGGGTCAGAAACTCCCTTCCCTGAGATCTGGAGATATTCCTGTTCACCCTCCACAGTAAAGACAGAGATGTTGGAATCAGAATCAGCTTTTGGGGTCCAACCCCAGACACAGAGCTAGGTGACATCTAAGGGGTCCCTTCACATCTCTGAGAGTCTATGATAAGCTCGTACAAACCTATCCTCTCCAGATGGCTCCTGTTTGCATCCCAAATCTCTGAACAGAGCCTCCCTGCCCCCTGCCCCATGCCCTTGCAGCTGTGAGGAATGCCAGGCACACAGGGCGAGCCCTGTAAATATTTCATTCCTGTATGATGGTAAATGCTCCCTCATGAACCACATGTCTGTCAGGACTCATGCTGCCAGTGACAGAAACCCAACCTGAACCAGCTGAAGCCAGAAGGGGAATTAACTCTCTCAGGGAATCCAAAGGAAGACTGATGACAAAACTGAGAAAAGGCAGGACCCAGCCGGACCTCAGAACAATGGGAACCCGAACTGGACCAGAACCTTCTCTCTCCATCTCTCACTTCAACTTCTCTCTGCACAAGGCTTCATTCTCTCTCCTCAACATGGCTCAAAACCTCGAGGCTGAGTGCTCCTGGCTTTTACCGTCAAGAGACTGCACTGGAGACTTCTTTCCAGTTCCATCCTGAAAAATCCCAGGCAGAGACTCTGATAGGCCCAGTGTGGGTGCAATGCTCACTCTAGAGAAACTGAGTCCTCTAAAAACACAGCAGCATCTACAGGAGTCTAGTGGTGGGAGCAAAGAGAATAGAAACTTCCAGAAGTTGGAGAATGCTTACAAGAAGGGAGGTGTCCCAAATAAAGGGAGCAGTCACTGGTGGATGACGCAATAGTTGTCCACTATAGTCCAAAAGCTGAATCAGAGGAAAGATTTCTAGGGAGTCACTTGCAAAGCCATTCACCTCCCTTGCAGTCTCCCGGTCTCTGGTATCTAACAACAGATTAGCTGGTTACGTTAAAAAGTTCACTGAACCTAGAGCCAAGGAACTACGTTCAAAACAGAACTCTGCCACTTACTAGCTAGGGCAGGCCACTTAACTTCTCTCCACCTTGATGTCCTCCATCCATTAAACAAGTACAGGTTCATGTGGGTCATGTGCAAGAATGTTATCAGCAGCTGCTTCCCTCATCAATGGTGGTGAAAGACCCCAATCAGAACATCAGTGCCGGGTCAGCCACATGGACTCCAAAGCTCCTAGTTCAGTTTAGCTCCAAGGAGCTACACGTATCAGCCCCAACAAGGAAACCTGGGAACCCTCTGCTCACTGCATCTGGGACATCCATCCCCCTTCTTCTAAGCATCCTCCAGCTTCCAGAAGTCTTTGTTCTCCTTGCTCCCACCACTAGACTCCTGCAGATGCTTCCAGGCTTTTCAAGGACTCCATTTCTCTGGACTTGAATGACTGCTTGGTAAGTGGGAGTAGGAAGGTAAGTGATCAGCTTCCCCTACGCCCTGGGCCAGGGTGTACACCTGGAGAGGGTCCCCTTTCTTGCAGTTACCAGGCTGCCACAAATAGCAACACTGCCTCCTTTGTCCTGCTCAACTTGGCTGACTAAAATACAGATTTTCCCATGTCATTCTCCTGCTCGGGGACAACAATGGCTCCCACTGCTACCGGCTCTACCCACATTCCCAGGCCCTCCAGGGTCAGGTAGCAGACTCGGCACTCAGCTCCACGTCCTCACTGTCCTCAATCACACGCTTATGTCCCACTCGACACTCTGCTTCCTGATATGCCCTCCCCTCTGCCCTCCACCCGCCCCATCCTGCCTATTCCCCAGGCACCTGATGGACACTCCCCACCTCAGGAAGCTGTTCACTGCACGCTCTCACTGACTTCTGATGCCCCACCTTCTTTCCTGCTGAACTCTGCCTGTAATTAAAGGCTGGACTGGGCCATGCTCCTGAAAGCCCTCACCTCTGAGTTCTTACACACAGTGACTAGAATACCTACTCTCCTGAAACTTAAAATCTGGCCAGGAAAATAAGTTTCTTTTTACTGGATCCTTTTCTCCCACCATCTCTTTCAGCAGTTAGTATAAGCTGATCTTAGCATAGACCCTTGGAGAAGTTATACATCTTGATCACAGGTTAGAGGGCAAAATTCAAAAAGATAAGAAGATCCTAATTGGAAAACAGATGCCAGATAAAGAGATCTCCCTTCTTTAGGAATCGCCAGTCCATGGCACACATGCTACTGAGGCCTCCTATATCACCTGCAGCAGACATCACCAATGGATGTCTTTTCCAGTGAACTTGGACCCAGCCTCAGTATCTATAACATTGCTCTCAGAGTAGGTATGACCAATCAGTGGGATTTGGGAAATGAGTTGAAACTCATTTGCCAATTGTTGTATAATTTAACAAAAAGAAAAAAAAAAACAACATACATATATATTTGGCCTTTGTCCCCCATTCCTGACTCAGAGCTTCAAAAGCTCTTAGCTTTTCTGAATGAGAGGAGTATGAGAGGAGTATCTTTTGTTATTCACGATGAGCACCTTTTGGTGATACCTGAGTTTATGCTAATGAGATGACTCCTATGGGCTCCTAGATCATTTCCAAGGAGGGAGTGGCCACACCAGAAATACCAAGCATGTAACTACAGGGATGGAACTTTCAGCCCTACCCCCCCAAACTCCAGGGAGGGGAGGGGGGGGCTGGAAGTTGTGTTCAATCATCTAGCCAATGATGGAATCAATCATGCTGACCTAATAAAACCCCAGATAAAAACAAAAACAACAGAAGACATACAGATGGCCAAAAAGGACATGAAAAGATGCTCAACATCACTAACTGTTAGATAAATGCAAGTCAAAACTACAGTGAGGTATCACCTCACACCAATCAGAATGGCCATCATCAAAAAAATCTACAAACACTAAATACTAGAGAGGGTGTGGAGAAAAGGGAACCCTCCTACACTGTTGGTGGGAATGTAAATTGGTATAGCCACTATGGAGAACAATATGGAGGTTTCTTAAAATACTAAAAATAGAGTTACCATATGATCCAGCAACCCCATTCCTGGGCATAAACCCGGAGAAAACCGTAATTTGAAAAGATACAAGCACCCCAATGTTCATTGCAGCATGATTTACAATAACCAGGACATGGAAGCAACCTAAATCTCCACTGACAGAAGAATGGATAAAGAAGATGTGGTACATATATACAATGGAATATTACTCAGCCATTAAAAAAGAATGAAATAATGCCATTTGCAGCAACATGGATAGACCTAGAGATTGTCATACTGAGTGAAGTAAGTCAGACAGAGAAAGACAAATATCATATGATATGGCAAATGAACTTATTTACAAAACAGACTCAACAGACATAGAAAACAAACTTATAGTTACCAGGGGATAGCAGCGGGAGGGATAAATTGGGAGATTGAGATTGACATATACACACTACTATATATAAAATAGGTAACTAATAAGTACCTACTGTAGAGCACAGGGAACTCTACTCAATACTCTGCAATGGCCTATAGGGGAAAAGAATCTAAAAAAGAGTGGATATATGTATATGTATAACTGATTCACTCTGCTGTACACCTGAAACTAACACAACATTGTAAATCAACTATACTTCAATAAATTTATTTGTGTGTGTGTGGTATGCGGGCCTCTCACTGTTGTGGCCTCTCCCATCGCGGAGCACAGGCTCCGGACACGCAGGCTCAGCGGCCACGGCTCACAGGTCCAACCGCTCCGCGGCATGTGGGATCTTCCCGGACCGGGGCACGAACCCGTGTCCCCTGCATCGGCAGGTGGACTCTCAACCACTGCGCCACCAGGGAAGCCCCAATAAAATTTTTTAAAATAAATTAAATAAACAAACAAACAAATGTTTATGGAAATGAAAAATTAAAGAAACAAAAAAAGGGACTTCCCTGGTGGCACAGTGGTTAAGAATCCTCCTGCCGATGCAGGGGACACAGCTTCAATCCCTGGTCCGGGAAGATCCCACATGCCACGGAGCAACTAAGCCCGTGCGCCACAACTACTGAGACTGCGCTCTAGAGCCCGCAAGCCACAGCTACTGAGCCCACGTGCCACAACTACTGAAGCCCACACACCTAGAGCCCGTGCTCCACAACAAGAGAAGCTACCGCAATGAGAAGCCTGCGCACTGCAATGAAGAGCAGTCCCCACTCTCTGCAACTAGAGAAAGCCTGTGCGCAGCTATGAAGACCCAACGCAGGCAAAATATTAATTAATTAATTAATTAAAAATTTTAAAAAATAAACAAGGCTCAGGGAGCTTCCAGATTGGTGAACATATCAATGTCCTGGGAGGGTAATGCACTGGGATTACTGGAAGAGAGGGTATAAAAGCCTGCAAACCCCCCACCAAAGACCTTGTCCCTGTGACTCTTTATCTCACTGTTCATTTATATCCTTTATAATAAAATTATAAGTATAGGGCTCTCCTGAGTTCTCCGAATCATTCTAGCAAACTTGAATGGGGCGGGGGGCGGGGGCAGTCTTGTGAGACTCTAAGACTTTAACTTCCAGAGTCTGTGCTAACTCTACATAGTCTGTATCAAAATTGAATTGAATTATGATATACCCAGTTGGTGTCAGAGAGTTGGTGTTGGAAAGTTCCACCTTAACCCCCCACACACTGCTCTCAGACTTGTTTACTAAGGAACCTCTAAAGACAAAGCAGAGTGCCCACACAGACTGAGAGCAGGGTTCAGCAACCCTGGCCCCTGAACCAAGTCCAGCCTACCACCTATTTTTGTAAAAAAAAAGTTTTATTGGAACACAGCCATACCCATTCCTTTCCATGTTGTCTATGGCTGCTTTCAAGTTACAAAAGCAGTGTTGAGCAGTTGCAACAGAGACTAGACAGCCTGCTGAGCCTGAAATAGCTACCTCTTCCTTTATAGAAAAAGTTTGCTGACCCCTGACCCAGAACACCAGGAGATGTTATCCAAGCCAACATTATAACCCCCAAATCCCTTTCAAGTCTCATGTTTTATGGTGAAGACTCGGGTTAATGTTGCATTCTTTCTGTTTTATATGTCTATGTGTACACATTTCACATGAAAGTAATTTTTTAATTACCACCAGGTATATAAACATGCCAGGAAGATGCTCCACATTTTAAAGATGCTCCAAATTTGGGTCAAACCACAGTTTAGGAGGCACCATCCCCAGCAACAAGCTCTGTTTGCTTGGTGAGTGGGAGTCAGTCTTCAATTTCCAAAAAGTTTGTGATTCCAAGATGGGAGATAGAGGGCTGAGTGAGGCTGAGGCTCAGGGTGTTGCTTAGACACATATCAGAAGCTTCACACTTTGGGTTCTTCTAGGAAAAAATGTAGAAGTGATGAGAAGATGCAAAGCACGGGCTTAAGCACTGACTCAAATACTCATTTTCTATGTGAGCATGAGCAAGTCAGTTGTCCTCTCTAGGCTTCCCCTGGAGCCTCTAAGGGCTTCTCAAACTCTGCTGGTCTTGACCTCCAAGGTGTTGGTTCCAGGCAGGGCATCTTCTGTTGAATTTCTGGGGTCCATAGGATGTTGCCACTTATTTGTTCTCCGTGAAAACCATTTGTAAACCATATTCTGTGGGCTTTCCACAAATTTCAAAGGACTACTGGGATGGGAGGTAGAGTCCAAGTGAGGGGAATCCCAAGTCCACACCAACCTTAACCATGAGATTCCCTATCACCTGCTTTATAGTTTGAGAAAAAGGATGTGCTGATAAAATAAGATTTGAAAATCACAAATCTAAATGACAAACTCAAACACTATGAGGACAGACAGATAATATAAATTAGCAAATTAGGCAAAACATGGGACAATAGGGAGCAGTGAGGCCTGTGGCAAACTGTCTAAGAAAAGCAAGTGGCCCTGAGATCTAGCCGTGTGGGGCAACAAATTTAGTGTGTCCGGGTTCTTCAAATTTTCAGTAAATCTGAAATTTTATGTGGATATTTTATAGTTATTAAGAAATGTGTGGGCCAAACAGATTCATAGCTGTGAACCACATAAGGCCAGTGGACAGTAAGACTGCAACTCTTGGCTTGGGCACTGTCTTTGAGAAAAGCCAGCCAGGAAGAGTTGCTGTTTCCTTGAATTCATTCCTAGGACATTATGGGGCAGCAGGAAGACACACCAAAAAGACAGAAATTACAGTCCTGGCACTGGCCCTTATGGCTGTGTGAACTTGGATAAGGTCCTGGAACTTTAGCAGGTTTCTGCGCAAATGTGATGATAATAGCAACCAAGGCAAGTGGTAGGGAGGGAAGAACAGAGAACACGGTAGGTAAAGGCACCTCCTGGCACATGTGGTACAGGGAGGGTACCCAACGAAGGGTGTGCTCCCTGTTTTCCTTTACTGGGTGGAGCAGGGCTGCTCAGTATGAATGGAACAGGGGCATGGGTGGGGGCTCTCCAGATCAGCCCCAGGGGTGCTGCCAGCCCAGAAAGCCCCAGTCCCCCTACTAAGAGGGATGAGAAATGGCCATCTTCCATCTCTGCTGATCAGTAAACAGATGAGATGCGAGAGCCCCATTGGAGTGGAGCCGGGCGCCTGGGCCCGCGGCTGTCTGGAGGGATCATTAATAAGATAGATGCTCCTAATGGCTCCAAGAAGGATCATGGAGCTACTCATTATCAGGGACTGAAATTGCTAATTATTCGTTTCTCTGCAGCTGTCACTGGCCACACCCACCCAAACCATGAGGCCCCAGCAAAGGTCCTTTCTCCCGTGGCCAACAGGGGGCTGTGAGCACGCAAGGCGGCCTCGGGGCTAGGGGCAAAGTCTTCTTCCTGCATTAAATACTTATTAAAGTTGATTAGAACTCAATGCACCATAAAATCTCTTTCAAGTCAGTGAAACGCCTTTGGCTACAGATTTTTTTCCCCCAATTCTATCCAAAAGAAACTCCCGAGCACTCAGAGAGTACTGGAAAAATTAGATGAGGGTTGAGGAGGGGGAGTGTGGCATTCCAGATGGGGAGGAGGGGAGGTGATTTAGAAGAGTTATGGGAGAAGATAGCAATGCCTGGAATGAGGGGCATCCAGGACCAAAAAGGGAGTGCGGATTCAGGCGGGGTGGGAAGGCTGCCGGATGCATGTATTTTTAGGAATGATATTACCCTGGACCTAAAAATATGAGACATGGCTTTCTTTAAAAGCGATCTAGGCCCTATTTACATTTCAGAGCAAACAGCATATTGTTTTCATCAGGGGGAAATAAGCACTCATGTTTACCTTATGTTTCCTTCAAAATATTTGCATTTCAAAGCCTTCTGAGCTTTAAGTTTCAGAGCTGTTCAAAACGTGGCACCTGGGCTTCTCCCAGATGGGCCATGTTTATGGCAGAAATCCATACCACCCAGCCAGGATGGCACCCCGAAAAAGGGCAGCACCCCCGTTAAGACCCATGGCACATGCCCAGGGGCACTGCAGCTGTGACCAAAGGTGGTGGCCAGATGAGGGATGGGAGGGCCAGGCAGCCCAGGCACAAAGCTGCTGTGTGTCCGCAAGTCTTCCTTTGTGGACTGTGAATGAGAGAGGAGCTTTGGGGGCCTGAGCTAGAGAAGGAGGAAAGGGGACATCCTGGAGCCCTCGGGAGATGTTACAAGTGAGGCAGTACCGAATGAACGGAGTAGCCATCCCACTGTCAGTGGGTTGGACCAAATGACCTCAACCACCTCCTCTTCCCCCAAACTTTCACTCATTCATTCAACAAACAATTAGTGAGGAGGGCCCACTGTGTGCTGCGCCTCACGCTAGGGACTAGGGTCACAATGATAAACAAAGTAATCAGAGGTAATAACATTTATTAGAAGTTACTCTGTGCCAGGCACTGTTCTCTGCTATGCATTAAAATCAACTAGAGGGCTTTTAAAAATCCCAGTACCCAGGCCACACCCCAGACCAGTTAGATTTGAGTCTCTGAAGGTGGGCCCAGGCATCAGTAATTTTTAAAACTGACCACATGACTCCAGTGCACAGTCAAGTTTGAGAACCAGCGTTCTAAGCATTCCACACACAGGAACTCATTCAATCCTCAAACAACCTTCTGAGGCAGGTAAGAATTATCATCCCCTGTTTAACGATGGAGCACAGAGATACTAATTCAGCCATGGCAGAGGAGAAGAGCCAGAATCTGAACCCAGTAGTAGAGTTCCAGAGGCTGCCATCCTAACAGCTCTGCTGTAATATCTCCTGGTATCACTCACTGTCTTCACAGAGCTCCTGCTTTGCAGAGAAGCCAACAGACAGTTGATCCCAGTGTCGGAAAAGCAGTGCCCAGAGGGGCAATGTGGAAGGCACCGTGGGTTGTCCAGCCATCAGCCATTTCCACCTGCCTCCCACTATAGAGGCTGAAACTCCAGACTCCCTGTCCCAGCTTCCCTTGCATCTAGGGTTCTGGCCAATGAGATGCCACGGGAAGTCAGCTTGGGTGCTTCTGGGAAGGGTTTTCCTCCAAGGTAATGGGACAGGTGTGGGAGGAGCACTCCTATCACCTTTTAACCCATCCTCATACTTCTGCCTGGGATGTTGCTGCTGTGTGAGGACACCAGGTTTGGAGCTGCTGAAGCCAGTCCTGTGACCAAGAGAATCGCAGAGACAGTGATTCAGGCTGCGGAAGCAACCATGGAAGCTCCTCCCTCCAGATTTCTTGTTAAAGGAGATAATTAAAAAGTCTTCCTCGCTTTCAGGTATTCAGTTACTTGCACCTGCATCAATTAGAATGAGCTCTGATAGAAGCTTACTTCTCTTTCATATAAAAGAAATCTGAAGATAAGCAGTCCAGAGTGATAGACAAGCATTGAAGTCATCAGAGAGCCAAGCAACTTTCCTCTTGTTCCCCTGACATTCTTAGCCTGTGACTATAACTCACGTGGATCAAAGATAGCTGCCCAAGCTCCAGGCATCACATTTGCATTCCAGCTAGCAGGAAGGAAGAAGAGAGGTGGAAGAAGGGGGTGCACCCATCCTTTAAAAAACACTTCCCAGAGCTCTTCTGTTTATATCCTCTTGGCTAGAATTTAGTGACATGGCTACATCTGAGGTTGGGGACCATGTTTATTCTAGGTAACCATCAGCTTAACCAAAATGAGAGATTCCACTGATGAGCAAGAAAGGAAGGATATTTGGGAGCAGTAAGCAGTCCCTGCCATCCAGCCGACGCCAACTAATTAATCCAGGTGGTTGGCTGACACTTAGGTGAGGAAGGGCTCAGAGATCCTTCTCTGATGAGGAAGGAAGAGGACTTGGGAGTTAGCCAGGCCAAAGGTAGGGAGAAGTGGGTTCCAGATGGAAGCAACAGTTGGGGCAAAGCCAAGAAGTGAGAGAAAACTTAGTACATTTGGAGAACTGAAAGAAATCCCATCACTCGATGATAAAATCAAGGTGGGTGAGAGGCAAGAAGGGAGAGGCAGCAGGGGACCAAGTTGTGCAGGAGCCTTTTCCTACATGGAGGAACTTGGGCTTGACCCTAAGGGTAACAGAGACCCACTGGAAAGTATTTGGCAGGAAAGTGACGTGACCAAGGCTGCACTTTGGAAAACTCATTCTAGCTTCAGGATGGAGGATGCATGGGGGTGGAGGAGGGTAAATCTAGAGGCAGGAGACCCACTAGGAGGCTCCTGGAGGCCAATATGCAGGTGATATTGGCTTGAAACAGCACTGGGGCAGGTCCTGTCTCACACTGGGAGGCAGATGAGGGATGGTGTCAAGAGTGCTACTCAGAGGGCTTGTCTGCAGTGAGATTCCCACCTTGCACTAGAACATAAGTCAACACACTGCTTCCTTCATTGAGAAAGTCTTACTTCAAATATTTCACAAATATTTTATATATGTGTGCTTTGTGTTGTATTTGCTTTACACTCTGGTGCAAGCTCCTTCCTTCTTTGTGAACCGTTAACACTTTGCAGACCAGCACTGATCTCTGCAACCAGACCACACTTCGAACATCACTGGTCTCAAGGTAAGAGGACCCTGAATTCTTCATGTAAGGCTGCCTTCCTCGACCAGGGAAAAGACTGGTTTCTCTGTGTCAGACACAAACCATACTAATTCTTAATTGCTCCAGTGTCCAATGCCAACCCATGAGCCTAGACTAAAGGCAACCAGGTCCTCGTGTAGAGATTCATCCTCACATCAGCACAGAATTCCCTGCAATATCCTGACCTCCAATGTATCAGTCAAGGTACCTGGGAGGGGGCTCTGGAACCTCTAAGCAGGACTCCAAGGAGAGGTGGGGTATGGAACCCCACCAGAGTGTAAGGGACAGATTCTCAGAGCAGGATCTTCCAAGGGCATCCAGCCTGACCTGCTCATTGGACAGATGGCATATCTGAGGCCAAGAGGGGGAAGTAGCACAAGGTGACAAGTAGAACCCAAGGTGACTCCAAGGATGGCAGGGCTGAGGCCAGGTATTGTCCCTCAAAATCTTCACCGCTTCATGCACTGGCTCCCCCTCAATGCCCAGAACAGTGCTACACAGGGAAGAAGCCCACACAGTTCTGCTGAACACATGGAGTGACCCAAAGGGGACACCAACCCCTCGCTGAGGCCCTTTGGTAGCACTGACCAAGGAGGAGGGCTGGAACGTCCATGATCCTTACTTCTAAACGCTCCCCTGAGAAATCAGGTCAGTGACTGGGAAGCAAGCCAAGGAACATCAGAGGACAGACCAGCCACCCTCCCTGCTGGCTGACTTCTCAGTCAGAGGCCAAGGCACCCACCCCTGACCTGGCCTCCTAGTCCCTCTGCTGTAGGGGAAAGCCAGCTCTGCGCACTTCTACCCTGGCCAGTTGAGCCCTGCCCTCCCCGCAGCTCCTGGTCTCCAGCTTCATGTTTTATGTAAAGGAGACTGGAACTTGGGAGGGGTGGGTAGCCAGTGGCAGGCCAGAGAGGCAGGAGAGAGGCAGTGAATGAAATTCTTTGTTTAAGAAAGGCATGAGCCACACGTCGGCAAGCCCGGGAGAAGCATGTCATTTTGCTGGAAATGCGATTTTCCCTAACAAGTACAGAATTCTACATGACATGTTGAAAAGTGTATCTCTTTGAGAAGCTGCTCTGTATCTCAGAGGCATCGCCAGTACAGAACCATGTAATGTGGCAGTTGCCATGGCAACGCCTCGTTTCCCATAGACAGGAAAATCAGAGTGGCTAAGTCGATTGAAAGGCCCCAAATAATGCCTTGAGAGCAGGCTGAGATGTGGTGCAGGCTTTCATGGCGACTGGGGTGCTATTTGGCGGTCTCACGGCCACCTTATATATGCTTCATGGAGAATCGCCAGGATCATGCTGAGCGCCTCCTCCTCTTTTGTCAGGGGCTTGGAGATTGTAGAAGAGGTTGCCTAAGGCCACCAGGCAAGGTGGTGACAGGGCCAGAATGACCAGGCCCCTGCCTCCTTGGGCAGGCAACGCTCACAGTGAGGTGACACTGGCCTCCATCCTCCCTCCCACCAGTGTCCCCTTCTACCACTGGCTCAGCAGAACTTTCCTCTGTTGTCCTGAAGACAGTCATTGCCCCTTGGCACCAGCTGAGTTCGATGAAAGCATGCCCCCAGCATCTCACTCATGCATGCCCATGGACACACGTGCTCCCGGTGTGAGCTCTCCGAGCACAGGGACGGGCCACAGCACAGGTTATATGTACCCAGATACACCCTGGGGAGACCTTAAGCTCAGGGGCCACAGCTCCGTCACCCCAGGACCTGGCACAGTGTCTTACAAGGGGTGGACATGCATGGATGTGACACCTCGAACTCCACACACACACACACACACACACACACACACACACACCCTGCCCACTAGTGTCATGCCTGTACTTCACAAGGCATCCGCATAAAGCAGTGTACCCCTTGTCCCTCCCTAAGCAGGATGCTCAGAGGGAATCAGACCAATTTGGAGCCCATGGATGAAGCATCTTGACCCCTACGGATTCCTGAGTGTACAGGGCTTGGCCCGGTGGTCCTCTCCACTCTCCAATGTTCAGGGCTCCTTCGCGTATCTGTAGGTTGTGTACTTCACCCTCCTCCCTCCCAGGGGGTGGCTGGCAGCTAACATGGGGGCAGGACAAGAAAAGCAACCTTACTGTTCTTTCCTCTCCAAATACAAGTGAGCATGGGAAACCGGGGAGTTTTGGGGGGGACAGGCAGGGGGAAGGCACACAACCCCTTCTCAACTTCCCAGAGGAAAAATTTTATAAAACTGTCAGAGATGCAATAGAACTGTCAGAAGTACAGGGAAATCAGCTACACAGATTACAAAAACATATGTCAGGGACCTATTGGTTTCATGACAGTGTGAAAATCACAATTTTTCTGTCAAGATAGAAAATAGAAACAGAGAAAAACCAGGAACACTTTAGCATACACCAGCTGACAGTGGCAAGTGCAACCTGCTGTCATGACCAGAGATCCCCAGGCACAGAAACAAGTGATCCAAGCTCCCCAGCCCTAACCCCAGGGAAAAGCCACACTGCCTTCCATCCCCTGTCCCCCTCCTTCTGAGTAAGTAGAACTGGTTCCTCCCCACGGCCCCGGACAGCTCCTCCCCGTCGCCCCACCTCCAGCTAGTAGCTGTCCTCCAATGACAGGCCTCTCAGGTTCGGAGAATCCCAGACAGTAACTGGGACGCAAGTCAGCCTGGCTGCCTGCAGTGGAAAAGCCAGCATGAACTCAGGCCTCCTTGCTCTTCCCTTTTGGGGTCATGAGAAAGCCAGTGGTCCCCTGGGAGTGCGGAGGAGGGTGAGGCACGGTCTTGGGGGAACCCATGGTGCTATGACAGTCACCACTGGCAGGTCCCTTGGCCTCCTAGTGTGGGGCTTTGGAATCCTCTTTTCTCTAAAAACCTTCACATCCCAGGCTGACCAGCAGCATTCCTGGGGTTGTAACCAGGGTTTGGGTAGAAGCATCCTCCTCTCAGAGCCCACAGGAGGTGACGGATGTTGGCTGTCCATCAGCGTATGGACAGTGAAGAAACACCTCAGAGCAAATGTTGAGATGCATTTTATGGTCGGACATACCTGGGTTCGAATCCCAGACCTAGAGTTGGCGTGCCCTTGGCCAAAGCACATCTCCCAGCCCGATTTCCTCAACTGTTCACAGAGACAAGAGCGCAGTACCTTCCAGATCCACTGGGTGGGTTTCGGGAGGTAGCAAATGCATACTCCGGTTCCCAGCAAGGGCTTGGCCTAATCCCTAACCCCTGCAACAGCAGTCGACACGGCCCTGTCTCTGAACACCATGCGGCAATTGGAAAAGCGTTTATCTAGAACTTTGCAAGATGACAGTTCCACTCTCACGCTTTCCCACGAAACTGAAATGAACCCTCAGTTCCCGAAGCACTTCCTGCTTGTGATCATCGCGGCCTTGCGAATGCAAACACCACATGGGATTCAACGTGCCAGGGATTTATTAGGGAACCCTCCTCCTCGTCAGAAAAAATGCAGAGGGAGACAGGAAAGCTGGACGAGTCCTCAGATCACAGCGCAGGTCTGACCATGAGCAAAGGAGAGAAGGAAGGCACCACACAGGCGGAGGAAAGTTGCCTCCTGGGTGCCCCTGCAGCACTCAGACACAGACACAGCCATGGAGGTCAGAGCACAGCCCCTGGGGCCCGGGGTGGTTCTGCCCCCACAGTGGGAGGTGTGCAAGGCTTCTCCTTGCCCCTCTCACAGCCCTCTTCCCACGCACTGTCCCCCTCCACCTGCAATACTCTCGTCTCCTCATGGCCTGACCAATCTCAGCTTGTCCGGTGAGTCTTGCAGTAGAGGTCCCTTCCTCCAGGCAGGCTTCACGGATCTCTGCCCCTTCCCCTTGGGCGGAGACTATGCCAGAACTTGTGAATATTGCTGAACGGTGAGAACGGATAAATGACCCAGGGGCTAGCAAGGGAATTTGAATTTGGAAGTGCTAACTCCAGAACCCCTCACCTGCCCCAGTGTGAAGCCCCCTGCTCAGGGAGATATGCAAATGATTAGTAACAGGAAGAGCATAGGTACCAGCCAGCCAGAATGGCACTAGACATCGATAGGCATTTGCCCTGCCGCTGCCTGAGCCCAAATCCAGGATGCTGGGGTCCATGCACTCATGTGCCAGGACATAAACAGGTACTCAGGGCCTTTCTTAATGCTGGCTCAGGAAAGACAGCATCTAGGAAGCAGGCACTCCCATCAACGAGCTGGGAGACACTTAAGAGTCACCAGGCATCACCCTAACAGGCACGTCTGGTTCAACTACTTGACACTCCCTGCTGCTGTGCCAAGGGTGAGCGAGTTACTAGCTTTCTGAAAACATCAATCTCCTTACCCTCTTGAGGGCCAGAGCATCCCTGGGGCATCCACAGCCCCCAAGCCGGCCTCTCCTAGCTATAAGCAGCGTTGCCTGTTGACCCTATATACTGCACAAACTTTATTCTTCTCTATGTGTACCATGTTAATTACCAAAAGGTCAGGAGGTGCTAATTCTAGTCCAATCCCAATATATAGATGAGAAAACTAAGGCCCAAGAAGAGAAATGGCACTTCCTCAGAGGCACCAAGAATGAGGATTCTGGTTAAACTGACTTGGCAGGATTCTTGCTAAAACTGGACGATGCAGAGATGAACACGAAAGCCCAAAAGCTGAGGTCTAGCTAGGAGGAAGATTCAGAAGAGCCTGGCTAGAATTTGGCCAAGGAGAGAATCTCTCTTCTGGGTTCTCACCTCAGGGCTGCCACTGGGTCCACCATCCCAACTCAGTAGGGTACCTAAACTCTGCTCCTACCAATCCCAGCTCCTTGTCCACTCCAGATCCATCTGGGCCTTCATCCCCAAAGCAGCTCCCCTTCTTCCACGAGGGCCTGGAGATCCCTGAGTCCCTCCTGAGAGCCTCCCCAGAGAGAAAGCTCGACTCTCGACAACTACCTCCACCTCCGGTTTCCCTCTCATTGGGGAAGGCATCACACGGAGTAGGATGTTCAGCTAATAAATATGTATGCAGGATTTTTATTACTTAGTAGTTGTAAGGTTAATCGTCGTGGTGAACGCCTATATTTAATGTGTCAATGGAGCTGCAAAATGCCAAACTGAATAGCTTTAACACACATTAGTTCTACCTGTGAATCTACAAATAGGAACCTTGTCAGAAAAGTATTCAAACCAAGATCAGTATTGATTTCGGTCCTCGGGAAAGGCACTGGACTGTGACAGTTTAAAATGATAAATGTCTAGAGAATTATTTGCCCGTATTGATAAAAAGAAGCAGATATAAAGCTGACAGTCTCAGAGGCATCGCCACTGAGTGAGGGCAGCACGTGTAACATTGTTAGGGGCTCTGAGCTAATCTCCCCTTTGATATGGAGAAGATCCTCATCTGATCTGGCCCTGCCCTGAGACTGCGCTTGTAATTGCAGAGGCGGGGGCCCTCTGAGCATGTTCAGTCGGCTCCAGGCTCCCACTCAGACCAGCCCCACCATATTTTTGGAAGGTAGCATTCTGCAGGGACCCAGGGACCTTTCATTCCATCCCTTCCCTCCTGCTCAGTAACCTTCTGTGGCTCAGAATGCAAAACTGAGGTCCTCAGCCTGGCCTTTAACTCTCATCCCAAACAACACCACCTCCCTCCCAACCTCAGCACTCAAAGCTCACCCTACAGACCCTCCATGCCAGCCAGGCTGGCGGGTTGCAGCTCCTGTCAACTCCCCCCAGAGGCTTGGCTCCCACCGTTTCTCTTGCCTGGAATGCGCCCCTCATCCATTTCGGCTGTCTGAAGTCGATGCTTTCTTCAGGATAACACAACCCCACATTCTCTTCATTCTTTACTCCAGTGCCACCAGTACTTGAGCAAGAGAGGGCACAGACCAAGATTCTCTCCTTGGCCAGATTCTAGTCAGGTTCTTCTGAATCTTCCTCCCAACTAGACCTCAGCTTTCGGGCTTTCGTGTTCATCTCTGCATCCTCCAATTTTAGCAAGAATCCTGCTAAGTCAGTTTAACCAGAATCCCCCATCCTTGGGCTTCCCTGGTGACCCAGTGGCTAAGAATCCGCCTGTCAATGCAGGGAACATGGGTTCAAGCCCTGGTCCGGTAAGATCCCACATGCCATGGAGCAACTAAGCCCGTGGGCCACAACTACTGAGACTGAGCTCTAGAGCCCGCGAGCCACAGCTACTGAAGCCCGCACACCCAGAGCCCAAGCTCCACAACAAGAGAAGCCACTCCAATAAGAAGCCCACGCACGGCAACGACGAGTAGCCCCTGCTCGCCACAATGAGAGAAAGCCCGCGCGCAGCAACGAAGACCCAACACAGCCAAAAATAAATTAATTTAATTAATTTTTTTAAAAAAAGAATCCCCCATCCTTGATATCTGATCACCCTCCATATCTGATCAGGTTCTCATCCTCCATCATTCCCTCCCCCACCCAGTGATGTCTGACCACCCTGGCCTGCCTGCAACAAGAATCCTGCTGTAGGTTAGTTTAGTCAGATCCCCCTCGTCCCTGATGTTTCCTCTTAATAATTTTCCATCCATTGACCTCCACCCTGCTCCTTGCCCATAAATCCCCACTTTTCCTTGTTGTATTTGGCATTAAGCCCGATCTCTGTCCCCTACTACAAAACCCCTTTGTAGTAGCCACATCCCCGAATAAAGTCTTCCTTACCTTCTTTAACAAGTGTCATGAATAAATTTTTCTTTAACACTGGACCTCCAAGCAAAAAGGGCATCCCTCCCATTCTCAGTCTCCTTACTCTACTGAATTTTTCTTCTGAGCCTGTTTCACCACCTGGTAGATATGTTTATACATTGGTTGAGTTCTGTCCTCTCCCCCAACCACCTGTAAAGACAGACACTTTATTTTCTTCATCGCTGTGCAATTGTGTCTGGCTCTTGGAAGGTTTGAGACAAGTATTTGTTGAGTGAATGAACGAATGAATGAATGAATGAGTCCTTCGAGAAGCCTTCCAGACACCCTCCGGCTCAGTGATTATCTATTCCTCTCTATTCTTCAAGCGGACCAGGATATTTCCAGTTCTCTCACTACCCACTCCTCTGCTCAAAAACCTTCCATGGCTCCCTATGACCTAAGGGCCAGGTGTGAACTCCTCAACCTGAACTGCAAAACCATGCCCCATCATGGGGCCACTCCCTAAGCCCCACCTCTTCCCTTCTCTTCTGAATCTCAGGCTGCTGCCCAGGACCTGGCTGCCCCCTCTCTGCAGGGCACCTTGAGACTGAGGCTTCTGGTGAACATCCCGCTTGGTCTGAGTGTGGCTTCAGGATGTTTTGCCTTAATGGACAGCTCTCAGTTATGAAGCCAAGGACCTGTGCTGTCCTGTGTCCACTCCAGGGCCTGGGCCAGAACAGCAGAATCCAGCCCATGTCTGAGCTCCTCTTGTTTCACGGGGACCTTAGTCATGAGCCCAGTCACAGGCACTCATGTTCCCATATGTTTCCACCAAATGGTGTGCCTGGCTGCTATTTTAAAACACCAACTCATGGAATCTTTTCCTTCCTGAATTTTCTGCTTTCCTTTCCCTGCCCCTGGTCTCTGTACACCCTTACTTCACAAGAGGATTGCTGCACAGCAGAAAGCAGAAGCTGCCTCCGGACATCCAGACTCTTGCTTCCCAAAGCATAAATCCATTAGAAGAATGTGGAGGGTTTGCAGAGAAAAAAAGAGGTAGAATCACATTCTCAGCAAGAGATCTTGGAAGAGTCATGAAAGGGGAAGGGTTTCTCCCCAAATCCATGGAGATTTCTCCAAGCTGGAGGGAGGAGGGCAATGAAAGTTGTTCCTCCAGGAGAGGGGACCTGCCGGCTGCTTCCTGGTGCTGCCCCCAGGGAGCAAGAAAGAGCCCAGGGCAGCGGCTCCACGGGGGTCAGGACTATGGCAGCCCCCAAAAGAAGCCGTTGACCTAGACACGACTTATACTAGAAGGTAGCAGAGACCAGGTTGTGGCCTGAAGGGACCATGCAGGCAGGGCGAGGGGCAGGTCCTAGGTGCCTGGAGGTGATGACCAGAGGGCCCTCCCTCTGATGTCTGGGCACACTGGACGATGCCCTCACCTGGGAGGCAGGAGAAACCCAGACGAAGTGTTTCTGCTAGGCCCACAGGATGAGAGGAAGAGGAAGCCATGAGCTCTAGGGAACAGGGACAGGTGATTTGCCTAAGCCAGCTAAGTGTGGATGAAGACTCATAACCACGGTGACAGTACTGCCAGCTCCCCCACCAAACTAGGCATCTCTGGGGGCAGGAGCCGAGTTCCTTCCTCCCTGTCACGTCACATCTGTGCAGCCTGGTGCCCAACAAGAACAGGTGGGACTCTGCCTCATCCAGAGCGCCGGCTCCCTTGCACTTTGGGAGATGGTTCACGCTCACTTCCCATCACGAAGGGCCCATGAGTAGGTGTCACCGGCAGATTCCCAGAAAGAACAGTGGGACAAAGACACAGGGCAAGATGTTGCTCACTAAGCCAGCTGCGGGCACTGGGCAGACCCACATGCCGTGCTCCCTCCAGGGCCCCCAAGACAGGGAGGCAGGGAGGAATTCCTCCACGTCCTCACGTTCTCTACCAGAAGCTTCTCCCTTGTCCCTCGGGAAAGAGCCTGACATTACCTAGAGCAGGGGTCCCTGAAGAGACCTTGAGAGATCCCAGAGTCAGACTGCTCGCTGCACAACTACGGCGCTGTGGGTGAGAGGAGAGGGCAAGCTTCTCACTCGTCATCACGCAGTGGCTTAGCAGATCTGAAACCACAAGCCCAGGCTCTGGCCACCCAGGAAGTGACTCCTTCTAGCACCCTCAATACCTCACAGGAGAGTGCTTGTGCCTCCACGTGACTTTGACCTCCACAGCCACAACCAGCCAATATAACACCTGCCAAGGGCACGCACTTTAGCTGGGCTGATGAGAACTGCACGGAGAATCAGAGACCTGGGTTCCAGCACCACCCTCTGGCTCTTTCCCTTTCTGGGCCTCCAGGACCTTAGAAGCCTGATTTTCTCAAGTGGGATGGGAAGGTCATGGAGTAGGTCAAAGGGAACGTGTGTGTGTGTGTGTGTGTGTGTGTGTGTGTGTGTGTGTGTGTGTGTGTGTGTGTGTGTGTGTGTGTGTGTTGGGGGGGAAGGGAGTGCATCATAAAAAAGGAGCCCAGAATCCCACTCCGCTGCTTTTACCCAAGCAGCTCTGCTTTCAAACGTTTTACATCTGGGGCCTCTGCCTAGAGTCCTTAGAAAAGGGATTCCACTACTAGATAAATGTGTGACACTCCCCTGTCCCAACACATGTCCCACCTCTCGTCCCCAAGGAGGCAGACTCTTTAAGAGGCTACACTGTGGCTCCGTGGGAGGAACTTCACATGGGCAAAGGGTCCCCCAACAGCCTCTCACCAGGGGCGCCCTCAGCTTCCGAACCATCCACTGACCCAAGGCAGTTTTGAGAAGAACCTCGGACAACAGGCTCTTGTTACAGGTGACACGTGAGCTCTAAGGAGCTCTTTGTGAGAGGTAGCAGTGTGTCCTGGGAAGAGAGGTACCGTCACTCCTTCTTTGGCACATCCAGAGCCTTTGGCCTGGTCAGAAACAGCTGCGCAGCCGCAGGGCATACCGGAAGCTGCTGCCAAGGAGAACAGGAGAGTGCAGCAGAGACCAGGGAGAGAAATCTGGCCAGGCAGGGGGCTCGAGGGAAATGGGTGTGGTCCTGGGTAACCAGATGAGCAAACTCCCCAAGGCCCGGCCTGAAACAGACATGGAGGGTCAGACGGGCAGAAGTTTCAAAGATTCCAAAGCTGGGAATTAAGGGAGCCCCGGAATCTGAAATGCCTTGTAATTTAGGTGGAGGAGATGGTGAGTCTCGTCATCATGAGGGCCTGAGGCCCCCAACCCAGAGGAATACAGGGAGATGGCAAGAGGATCAGAGAGAGACAAATGGCCAGGAGGCTTCAAGTGGCCAAGAACAAGAGGTCAGCAGCAGAGAGTCTGCAGCTGGGCTCCCCCATCAGCCCAGGAGGTTGATGGACCCCAGGAGCAGCCCCAAACAGTTCCCATACTCGGCTGGTGTCCTCACTCACTGCTTGTAATTACCCCGTGATAGATGTTGGCATTGCTGCTAAAGGTATCTGCGTGCAGCCTTTACGGTCATTTTCCAACAGCCCAGACCTTCACTCTCTTGTGGGAGCAGGTTAAGATGATTATGCAGATAGATGGACCCCAGTGCAATATTATGTCAGCAATGGAGATGTAGGAGCTGCAGTCAGGGCACGATTACCACCAAGAAGAGGCTGCCGCCACTGGTGCGAGACAGAAGGAACCTGCACAGGAACCCTGGGCTCCTGAGCATTACACACTCACACACACACATGCTCACACACTCACACTCACTCCTCAGCCTCTATAGTTAGTTCTCTGGCTACAGCTGGACTCTGTTCCCATGGAAACATGAAATGTCAGCCATGTCTGTTGGGATGCCGGGAAGGCACAGGTCTGCGGGGAGGAGAGGCAGCCAGGACCCAAGGAAGACCTGCTCCCAAGCTTGCTTGGCAGGAATGGGGAGAACGAGGTCACATGCGCAGGCAGACCCCCAAAGGACTGCCCAAAGTGCCACCCAAAGGAACCAGCACGCTCCCTTCAAGCCCTAGGCAAGGGTGAGGTCGGCACACAGAAGTGTTGATGCTACAGTTCTGGGCACCTCCTAGAGAGGGCCGCACAGCTCTGTGCTTCCCTGAAGACAAAGCAAGGATGAAGAAACAATCAAGTCCAGACTCATTCCACTAGACAATAAGAAACTCCCCGTGATCCATCCTCTTTTCCAGGTTCTAAGAGTGAGAGAAATGCCTCCCAACAACTTCCTTGGCAGGACCCCCTCCTAGAGAAGCACAATAACTAGCTTCTTAGGACTGGTTCTCCTAACCCTCTGCCTTCAGCACAAGCCAACAGCCGAACACCAATGTGGAGCTCAGCAAGGCAGTTCTGTCGGAAACGACACAGGCAGCGGGGGAGGGAATGGTCTGCAATGAAGGTGGAACACAGACGCCCCTGGGGGACAAATGGAAGCACAACCTTCCACAACCCTCCAGAAACAGTATCTTCTCCAGACTGCAAAGGGCTCACAATCGTCCTCTCTGAGAGGAGCCAACAAGGCAAATATCCTGTGTGCTAATGAAGGGTGGAGTCGTACCTTCTGACATCACCAAGCAGAGAGTATGAACTACCTATATAAAGCACCTGGCACATAATGGGGGTCCAAAACAGCAAACATTATTAACAGCAGAAGAAGTATTTACAAGCCTGGCTGCCCATGGCTCGCCCTGGACTTGGGCCTTGTAACTAATCCTAAGACCACCGTGAAAGGGGTGGAGGCTGCTTCTCTGCTGACAGCCCATGTCTGGGCTAAGTTGAGCCTGAGCCGGAGAGGGAACAGCCACGGGGAGCTGCGGGACAGGGGCAGGGGAGCAAGGACTGGGTTGGTGCTGCATTTCCCATATGGATTCCATTCCCTGGGTCTGAGTATAGAAGCATAAGCCACGAGCTGTTATTTTCTAAAGCTGGGAATTGGAAGCCGGTAAGAGAAATGGATTCTTTGTAAGTACAGGAAGCAGAAACCTAGCACCAACCCACATCACCACTTACTACGATTAGAAGCTCTTACTGGCCAAGCACCCACTAGTGCCAGGCCTGAGTAATTTACGTTCATCCTCCCCACTCCTCACTACAAATCTGCAAAGAACATGTAATTACCCTCTTTTTACAGGGGGAGGATACTGAGGCGCAGACAAGCAGTGTGACTTCGCCTGGGTCACCCAAGGAGGAAGGGGTCAGGCCCGGCACATCGTCTGCAGAGCTGCCCAAGAGGCCAAAAGAATCAGCATCAGAGGGCCCAGCCTTTGGAGCCAGACACATCTGGGCTTGAATCCCAGTATAGCTGCTTCCTTAACTGTGTGACCTTAGCTGAGTGATTTAACTGCTCTGAGCCTCCAGTTCTTCATCCATAAGTTGGTGTTAATAATGCGCGTCTCCAAGAGTCACTGTCAAGGCTAATGAGACAGTGTACAAAGTGCAGCCAGACCACAGCCATGCCCACTAACTGGGAGACAGTATCACCCTCTGGGACGTAAGGGCCAACTTGTCACATGTACCATGGGATCCACGGGGTTTTGAAAGACCTGGCACTGAATAAATAGCTGCGGAATGCATGTGGGCTTTTTCCCCATTGAAAAGCAGCATATGCTCACAGAACACATGAGAAATGGAAACTCGTTTTCAAAATGTCACACCTAAGTCCCACCTCTGCAAAAATAATTGCTTTTCTGCTTTTTCTTTTAGGTAAATCATTTGAGTCTTATGAATTCCTCACCTCCCAGCCAAGTTTTCTGCCTCTCAGATTTCAGCCAAAGACTCCCCAAACTGAGCCAGTGATTGTCCAGATGCTCGGGCCTCCTCCCGTGTGAGCCCATCTGAATTAGGATGGAAAGGGAGCTGTCTCTTCCTGGGCCTTGCCCGGTCTCCGCCATCCACCATCCCTCAGCCCTGCTGCAATCAAGATGGAAGACTCCTCTCAGGAACGGTGGCCACTGAAGGTGGCCCAAGCTCAGGAGTGGGGCTTTAGAGCTGCCACTGTGTGAAGAAAGTGGGCAACCAGACCCTTCAGAACAGAAGCCTTGGGGTGGAGGGAGGGGTGTTTAACCAGATCCCCTGAAGGTGCTTCTGAGAAGTGGTCCTGGCCCCTAGCATGGTCAACATAAAAGGCCCTTCATGATCTGGTCCCTGCCTGTCCCTCACTGCTTCCTGCCATCTCCTCGATGCTCCAGTCACACCAAACTTCCACACAGGTCCCCAAATAATCAGCCTCCCTCTCGCATTTATTCCCTCAACATAAAGAGTTCTCCTCCTGTTCATCCTTTAAGATCCCACTCAGGTACCACGTCTTCCAAACCAGAAAGCTTTCCGTAAGCCCGCAAAGTTGGTGAGGTGGCCTTGTCCTGTGTTCCCTCACCCCTAGGCTTGCCTCCGCTGCAGGCTGACCATCTCATTGTCACAGCCTGGTCACTTGTCAGACCAGGAGCACCTGGAGGGCAGGGGATGGTGTTGGTGACAGTAGGACAGTTCTGCCATCTCTCAGTGAGTCCAGGGAGATAGGGGGAGCTGTCCAGCCCCAATTCCTTAAAGACAGGTCTACACCTCCCAGTATCTAGAAGTGGGCCTGGGAGACAGTCAGGCTCACTGAATGTCCAGGGTAGGAAGGAAGAGACGACAGAAAGCAGAGAAGGATAACAGGTGAGTTAATAACAGGATGCTGATTGGGACTTGCCCATGGGTCTGGGGTTGGCCGCTCGGGCCCATGGAGGTGATACAGGAGGACCAACGACACCACACAGAGAAAGTTGCTGACAAGCTAGCCAGATCCCCACAGGACTGCCACCAATCATCCTCCCCTTCTTCTCACCCTGTCTTCCATCTAGCAGCCTCAGAGAGGTGGGTGGGGACTGCTGAGACCCTTGGCCTATGGAAGAGCAGAATCCTCTTCTCTGCCAAGCCAAGGGGAAGAAAGGTCTCCAGGAGAATCATTCCAAGAGACAGGGGTGCCTGCAAGAACAGGAGACTAGCATTTCCCCACAGCTGGATGCTGGCTGAATGCAGAAGTGTGAAGCATGGGATGCAGGCGGTTCTTGGAGGGCTTAAAACATGTCCCTTAGAATTCAAGGCAAGCGTGAATACAGGAAGTGGTATCTTACTTGTCTGGGGGTGGCCGCAGAGCCCTGTACTTGCCAAGAGAAAAGGGACCAGGGCTTAGAGGGTTGGGAGAAAGACAGGGGACCACTGACCCCATCCAGGCTTTCCCAAGTCCTACAGAGCGCAGAAGAGGACCTCAGGGCTCCACACACGTGAGCACAGAGGTTCAAGGACAGGGCAGGGTCATGGGCTTCCCTGGGTGGCTGCCACCCAGATGAGGCCACACCTGCCCAGCCAGTGAGGTAGAAGTGTGGACCTCTGGTGGCTGGAGAAGGAGGCTCTCCGGTCCTTCCTTGGGAGCATCTCAGGGATGGAGGGGGCCAGGGTAATCTGGACACTGCCCCTGAGGCATTCAGATTCACCTTCTACCCCTGAGACAACCTCTAGGGAGGAGGCCTCCACTGGGAGGTGCCGACACACAGCAGGGAGGCGGAGTTTACAGAGCCAAAGCAAAGCCAGTCCAACTCACTGATAGGAGATGAATGAAGCAGGGGCGTCTCACACCTCCCTCCCGGGAGACACAGGAGGAGGAAGGTCATTCCTCCCTCCCGCTCAAGGAGAGAGCTTTGACACAGCTGCGAGACTGATGTTTCCGACCAGGCCGGAGGAGGTTCTAACAACTGAAAGTGGCCAGAGGTCATGAGACTGCCCATGACATTGTAAGTGACAAAGAGAGAGACGCAGCAGAGGAGAGGGGTAGGAAAAAAAGGAAGCCGTGGAATGACTCCACTCCACACAGCCGGGGTCCTTCACTGAACTAGTTGCAGGAGACAGAAAGGGAGGGAGGGAGGGGAGAGGGGAGTCCCAGGAAAGGAAAAGAAGGAGAGAAGAAGGAGAGGCAGACTTGGCATCAGAAGCCAAGACCAGGTAGCTGGTACCTATGTCCCCATCCCACCGGGCTTCTTACTCTTATTCAAGCTGAGCTTCTCGGAGACTGGACGAGGGCCCCTCTGATCCCTAGAAAGTGAGTCCTCGTGTGCCAGGAAAGGGCCTGGCTGGTGTTCTCACCCCCAGCTGCACGTCTGAATCACCAGGAGAGTCTTTTTTAAATATCCACCGCATAACCCTCTCCAGACCAGGGGACCCTCGCTTGGGGAATAGGCTGGAAACTGACAGTTTTTAAAGCTCCCCAAGTGATTCTCATGTGCAGCCAGGGATGGGAACCAGTGGACAAGGAAGTTCTCAAACGGTGGTCTTTGGGCCAGCAGCAGCAGTAGCACCTGGGAATTGGTAGGAATGCAGATTTTCAGGCCCTACCCCTTTCCCATGGAATCAGACACCCTGGAAATGGGGCCCAGTGATAAGCACTCCAGGTGAGTCTAAGCCCGGTCAATTTTTTTTTTTTTTTCTGCGGTACGCGGGCCTCTCACTGTTGTGGCCTCTCCCGCTCTGGAGCACAGGCTCCGGACGTGGAGGCTCAGCGCCCATGGCCCACGGGACCAGCCGCTCCGCGGCATGAGGGATCCTCCCGGACCGAAAGCCTGTTCAATTTTGAGACCCGCTGGACTAGAGTATATCTGAAGAGAGGGTGAGGGAGGAGGAGGTGGTAGATGGACTGAGGGGTAAAGAGAACATGGGAGTGGGAGCAGTAAGGGACTCTCCAGCCAGCACCCAGGACCCTGACATCTCATCCAGGCCATGTCCCTCCTCCCCAGCTCTTCAGCTCCCAGGAGACACCTGAGCACTAGGTGCCATGCACCCCAGAGGGGCTCACTATAGCACAAAATGCTGAGCTCCCCAGAGCACCATCTATTTACTCACTCTTGGTTTCCCAGGCGTGTGGGGAGTGAGGGGAGCTGCTTGTGCTCCCATTAACCAGCCCTGATTAAATCAGCTGGGCTCCTCAAAGGACAGCACCACACAAATGGAAACTAATAATAATAATTTACTAATTGTCTCCAAGCTGGAGTCACTCTAATCGCCCATGGACAAAAGAGAACAATTAAAAGTCTCCCAAATTCCAGGAACCAAGGCTGCGCCCCTCCCCCAGCTAGATGGACTGCAGGAGGAGTGTGCAGGTGGCAGGGGTTCTGTGCTAAGGAGCCAAGATGCAGAGCAGAGGGAAGTGTACAGGGAGGGGTGTATCCTGGATGGTGAGAAGGGGACAATGAGAGAACCCAGGGAACCAAGACTGGGAATGGACTCACCCATACCCTGCAACCTTCCCCTACCCCACCCCCCTCCTTTGTCGCAGCTTGCTGCTGCTGAGAGACACACAGAAGCTCAGCCTGCAGTGGTTGAACTCCCAGCTTCATCTTTCATCCAGCCACCCCTTCTGTACCTCCTCCTCCAGGAAGCCCTCCAAGGCTCCTATGTGAGGAGATGGGCTGAGCACACAGGTGTGGAGCTACACAGCAGGAATGATCTGTTCCCATGATCAGTGAGCCTTAACTCTATTTTACACATAGGAATCTGGGGCTCAGAGAGGTGCAGTGACTCGGCCAAGCTCACACAATAAACTGATTAAAACCCAGGTCTGCAAACACAAGGCTCTTCCCAGACACAGAGCCAGAGAAACAGGCAGGAAAAGTAGCTGTTCTTTCTAAGCACTTTCTCCCCAGATGTCATCTTTTCAACTATTTTTAAGGTAATAAGTTGACGAGAGTTGTTTTCACTGTGGGGAAAAGTCATTAAAGAAAACAGGGTAAAAACAAGCCTGTAAGTCATAGACAGCAGCCTGGCTGAGGGGTCGGTGCTTTCCACAGGCTCTCTCCCCCAAGCAATAAACAGGCCCAGCCCTCCCCACCTGGACCGCCCCCAGCTCCTTCCTGCCCTGTCTAAAGCCCTCCTCCTCTCTAGGAGCCCCCTAATCTCCTATTACCAGCTCCCAGACCCACTTATGTGAGACTTAACAGCTCCCTGTCTAGACTGCAGACTCCAAAAGTCTTAATTGCTCTTTCATCAGCGGAGAAGGGCTGCTTCTTCGTCAAACAGCCAACCACTCAGCGAGTCCTTGTTGAGCTCCTACGGGGTACCAGGCCGTGCAAGGGATTCACAGACGTCTGAGGATTTGATGGATCATCCGGGGTCAGAAGAGGACAGCTGCCTGGGCTGGGCCTCACGCCAGATGTTAGGCCTCCAACAAAAGGGAGAGCCAAGTCATCCAGGAGCTCCACTAGCTGGAGAGGGAAGGCAGGGGGAGACACTCGGGCTGCAAATGGCCTCCCTAAGCTGCCTTTCCACAAGCTGGTCCCAAGACGGCATGGCCTGGGAGTGCTCCAGACTGATGCTTGGGCACTACTCCCCTTCACAGGGATTCTGAGAACTCACTGTGTGCTGGGCACATGCTCTACAGAGGGAGAGTAGACACAATGTACGTGCTCCTTGACCAGGTAGAGTTTATCCTCTAGTTATGGCCAGATAACCTGTCCTGACTCTCATTCCCGCCCTGCCCCAGTGATAGGCGGATTTAAGGGTAGGTGTTAATGGGTGATGATGGCATCTGGGTCCAGCTCCACCTAGCTGTCTGCTGTCTCTGACATCTCCCTGTGAATAGGTTCCGGCCTGTCCTGCCCTCTGAGCCCATCTATGTGGCTCTCCTCCCACAGCACTCTGCTCTGGGTACCAGCGCTGCCTTTTCTTCTCCCACCAGGCCCCTCGCACATGACTTGGTTGTCCTCCTCGGGCTCCATGAGCTAGAGCTACAGCCGAGTGATGTTCCCCCATCTCCTGGGGACAACTAAGGCAGGAGGGTCCACGGGCGCCTGTGATGCTGGTCCCCAAAGGACAGTTCTGAGGGGCTCAGTGGAATCACAACCTCTCCTTGGCATTCAGCACAGAAGAGAAGAGCCCTCCTTTTTCATCATTCTGGAAAGAATGGCTCCCTGGGAGCAAGGCTCTGGGTTGTCACAAACAGGATTGTCAAACTGAGAGCCATTTATTCATCCCACAATCTCTTAAGTGCCTCTGTTGTTTTGTTTTGTTTTTTTAAACATCGATTGTGTGCAACATGCCAACCCTTGCTTCTGCCTCAAACCCCCACCACCACCCCCTACAGGGAGGAAGCTGGGCTCAGAGAAGGGAAGGGACTCGTTCAGGGCACCCAGCAAGTTAGGGCACTCTGGAACCCAGCCCCCCGGCTCCAGGTCCAGGGCCCTGGGCACACTGCCTGCAGTGGCTGCCTCTGCCGCTGCTTCAGGCCCCTCCAGGCAGGGGAACACATCAGCTCTGCTGCAGGCGCCCGGGGACCTCGCGGTGGATTAACTACCTGAGGTCGTGCCTCGCTCTCTACCAGCCGCCACTGCGGCAACTGCAGTCAGGATGAAATAGAGCTGCAGAAAAACCAGCAGAGCCTCGGCCATAAACCATCTCTCTCTGCCAGGAATGGCCCAGTGCCTCTCACGGGAAGGGGGAGGACAACAGTCTCCGGATACGGCAGCTAGAATGGAAGAGGGGAGGGTGAGAGGTCACTTCTACGTCCACGTTGCACCCTGGAAGCTTGGAAGCCAAGATAGGAGGGGAGAAAGGATGTTCTGCTAGACAGAGGCCAGGTGCTGTTCTATTGGGGGAGGGGGGCAGTCCCATCTGAGTGGGGACTGTATTTTCCCCATGACATTGGCCATATTTCTGTAGGGGAGCCCCATGGTGGCCTCCTGATGGAAAAGTTAGGGCTCTACTATGCTGATATGTCCATCAAATCTGCCCCTGAGGGGAGACATTGTGCCTTCCAGAGCAGAGAACAATGGACACCCAGCTGCGGGTGTGTGTGTGTACATGTGAGCATTCTCCCAGACATCGTCAAAGGAAGAGATCAATTTAGAGAATTAGAGGCCAGCTCACTTTGCATGGCTTCTAGGAGAGGCTTGTATGGTAAATAAGGATTCAAGAAAAGAAATGTTGCATCATTCAATTAATTTCAGCCTTGAATCGCAGTGGCTGGGTGGGGATCGGGGCGGGGTGGGGGGATTGTGGGGGGAGTGTAATCAATACCAAGCATTCAGCTTGCTAACATGAAGCACATTTCATACAAAGCTGGACATTTTTCTCCTTGTCATACAGAATTATCTTAATTATTGTTTCAAGGAACAGCCTTATATAGCATCATCTAGTAGTCCAGGAGGCGGCTCAGAAACTCGTCACTGGAATAATTTATGATTTTTCTTTCTAACATCTTGGTCTTGTTTGATATGCTTGCCATTTCTCCCTGACAGGGAGGTCGATTAAATCACATTTATATTGTAAACGTATGCATTGCTTTTTACCCAAGGCGCTGGATGAAGAGATACAGGGGCCCCGAGGGAGGGAGAAGCCAATCCACTTTCATATTGCAAATTTCTGCTGTTCGGAAGAAATGAATGGTTGCCAGGGAGAACTGGGAATTACTTGAGGATGCAAAATGTTATTTTAGAATCCTTTTGAGAGGGTTTTTTTCCCTCCCCCACCTCTTCCAGAATTTTCACTTCTCTGGCTGCTAATGGAGGTCAGGACCAGTCTCTGTGCAAACGCCGAAGGAATGCACTTCACCGGCATTCTTCAGGGGATCGGCCGGAGCCAAATTTCGTGCTGGCCAACCTTAAGCAGACTGCTTCTTGGCCTCAAAGGAGAGTGGGGGACACGTTTAGAAAAAAGGAGCTATTCACATTTTGCAAAGCACTTCATCCTCCCGTCTGAGGCTAAAGCTGGTTGGATTTGATGGCGGTTTTTGTAAATTACAGAAAGTGTTCAAAATCAAGAGGGGAAAGGTCATTAGCAGAGACCAGGAAGAAGGGACACTGCACCATCATTAACCTAACCGAACTAATTAGGAAACATTCAGGTTTTATAAATTATGCAAGACGCTCAATTTATACTTTTTCAAATTCCTACCATAACATAGATAATGAGGGAACATTTACAGTAACAGCGTAACCTAATCAAGAAACCCCTTCATTAGCATGAAATCTTCCAACACGGTGTTTGCGAGCACAACAAACGGAATTACAGATGCTGGGGGAGGCTGGGGGAGGCGTGGGCTGCATGCAGGGAAGGTGGAAGGGGGCTGCTGATTTCACTTTTGGCCGGGCCTGTGGTTCTAAGAAACCTTCCCCACCCAGGCCCAGCATGAAACAGATCTTCCCCAGGGCTCAGTCTTGCAAAAGGGCCAGAGAGATATATCTGGAAGGTCCCTGTGGCTCCCCAGCACCCCATCCTGGGGTGTGAGTCAGCCAGTGGATGATTTATAAGCACTTCTGTCTTGACCCTCTGAAAGAGTGATAACCAGGGAGCATGGCAAACCAGCCCTTTCTTCCAGTGGAAATACCCACCCACCCCCAAAGGGCATGAGTCAGGCTCCTGTTGACAGTACTGTCCTCTGTAAATATTGGACAAACATCTTAAATGCCATTCACCAGGTGACTTTGCCTGGTACTTCTGAGATCACTGCCAGTGGAGAGAAGGCAAAGAGCACATTCCAGGCACCATGAGGAAATCCCAGGACTCAAAGGACATTTTCCGAGATCAACAGAGCCAGTTGAATCCCTACGGTAAGAGCTCACTACCTCCTAGCGAAGTACCTTCCATGCTAATAGTGGCAAAGCTTTTCAAAGGCTCTCATAGGCTGCATACCACAGATGGGGTAGCTTAAACAACAGAAGTTGATCCCTCCCAGTTAGGAGGCTGGGAAGTAGAAGATCAAGGTGCCAGCAAGGTAGGTTTCATTCTGAGGCCTCTTCTTACGGCTTATAGGCACCCACCATCTCACTGTGTGCACACATGACCTCTTCTTTGTGCGGGCAGAGAGAGAGACAGCAAGCTCTGGTGTGTCTTCTTATAAGGGCACAAATCCCCTCATGACGGCCCCAGTCTCATGAACTCATTTAGCCCTATTTCCGCTCCAAAGGCCCCATTTCCAAATACCATCACTTTAGGGGTTAGGACTTTAACATAGGGATTTGGGGGAGACACAAATATTCAGTCCATAATACCCCCCAAATGGTATGTCTACCCAGAACGTGTGAAAGTGAACTTATTTGGACTAAAGGTCTTCCCAGATGTAATGAAATTAAGGATCTTAAAATATAACTCTGGTTCTAACCCTCCAGTGCCAGGGATAACAGCCTGCTCCCCATCCTGCCTTCAGAAACCTGAAGTCGGGGGTACTTTATGCTCACAGATAGAGACCCCTCCCCTCGTTCTTTCTACTGTTTCTTATACAACATAGTTGTATTTGACCTCACGATTCTGGTAGCTATCTTTTGGGCAAACCAAGGCACAAGCCATGAGATGAACATGGGTGCAATAGAGTGGAGCTGTCACATCACTTATTCCAGAACGATTCATGTATTCACTCATCACTCCTTCATGCATGTGTGCATTCATTCATTGAACAAGAAATTTTAAGGAACTCCTAAGCATGAGGGTCCATGCTTGGAGCTAAGGGTATGGTGATGAAAAGACACAGTCCCTACTCTCAAGGAGTTTTCAGACTAGCTTGCACCCAACTTCTACCCACCCAGCCAGGACTCCATTGTGTGGGAAAGGGCCCAATGGGGTCAAGCCCTGCCTTAGTTCTGAGTTCCTTGAGACCTAAGGGCCTTGTATGAGTCCAAGCCAAGGGCTCCCTGGTTCTGTCCTTCATCCAAGTCTGGCTTCCCCAGCCCTGCAGTCTTCCCAGTGCAGTGGGGATATTTCAAACACGGTCATGGAAATTACCCTTGCTATAACCATTCAGAGCATGAGCTTCAATTACCCAGTCTCTGGTTCTCTGATGCAGGGAAACCCACGACAGTGCAGGAAATGTTCTCCCCCATCATGACCCACATTTCTATATTCCCTCCAGTCATTTGCAAGCAGCAGACTGTAAATTCTGCCAGGAAGAGGCCAGAGGCGATGGTGTCCGCTTTACCTTCATAGCCGTGTGGGAGGGATGGTTCTCAGGCTTCTCCCCTCTGGTTTTACCACTTGCAAAGCAAAGAGAAAGGAGCAAATGTGTCCAGATTACTCCCTAACGTTCCTCTGAAAACCTTAGGCTGACCCTGGCTGCCAGTGAACTAGTCGTAGGGTGACAATTTCATTAGATCTTGGTCAGTGAGCATAAACCTCTGGTTGAAGGGTGGGGTGATGGTGACCCCAGTTTGGGCAAGCTCTCACGCAGATGTTCCCAAACATCCAGCTGTTTGGCACCAGAACGGCGCATCTGGATAAGAAGCTAGAGGTTTCGTATCCAGCGGTTTGGGGGTCAGGCCAAGAGAGTGCCAACGAGGGGCTGGGATAACTGCTTTCTAAAGGCGGTCGTTGGAAAAAGAGCCGGGCAATCCACACCCAGCCGCAGTTCCCACTCTGCCCACACACCCAGTTAGCGGAAAAAAACTTCTGTTTCACAGAGGAGGGAACCAAGGGCCTCAGGGGCCAAAGAAGAAAAGAGCTTAGAATTAACAGATTTGGGATAAGATTATTTTTGAGGCTAGATGGAATGATTCAAGCACTGGGCCTATCCAGTGGGGTCAGCAAGACACAATGACCATCTCTATACTATGTCAGGGCAAATAGAGGCCAGAAGAGGTGAAGCCCGGGACTCAGGGTCCTGGTCAGTCAGGGTAGAACCAGGTAGGTATTCAGACTCCAGTCCGCTGCTCATACATATACCCCAGTAGCAGCATCTTCCTACACCAGGCTAGACCGAGCTGGAATGTGTGCCTAGCTCCAAAGGAGATAAGAAAAGTCACACAGCCACATCTGGAAGTCATATCTTAGATATTTCATGACCATAAGTAAAAATTCAAGGGGAAGCATATGTTTTGATTACATCATTTTAGTACCTAAGATTTAATAAGAGGAAGAGGTGAGGGTGTGGAGTGACAGGGAGTATGAGGAAAGAAAGAGCAGGGCAGAGCCAACGTGTGGGGAGAAGCAGGAACATCATAGAAAGAGGCTGCTCCCTGCAGCTCCATATTAAATATAATCACCCTTTGGGGGATTCCCAGGTGGCACAGTGGTTGAGATCCTGCCTGCTAATGCAGGGGACACAGGTTCGAGCCCTGGTCTGGGAAGATCCCACATGCCGCGGAGCAACTAGGCCCGTGAGCCACAACTACTGAGCCTGCGCGTCTGGAGCCTGTGCTCCGCAACAAGAGAGGCCGCGATAGTGAGAGGCCCACGCACCGCGATGAAGAGTGGCCCCCGCTCGCCGCAACTAGAGAAAGCCCTTGCACAGAAACGAAGACCCAACACAGCCCAAAATAAATAAATAAATAAATTTAAAGTGGAAGATATCACTAGTTTAAAAAAAAAAAAAATCACCCTTTGGGCTCAATTCCCATCAGGCCCCACCGGGGTACAAGTCCTATTTCTGGAGCACCATAAAAGCCTGTATCCTTCAATAAGCCCTTTCTAAGAGCTGCTTGAGCGGGCCTCTATTCTTGGCAATTAAAT
The DNA here is from genome assembly GCF_026419965.1 of Kogia breviceps. Lineage (NCBI taxonomy): Eukaryota > Metazoa > Chordata > Mammalia > Artiodactyla > Physeteridae > Kogia > Kogia breviceps. The sequence continues at coordinate 56,162,570 of NC_081311.1, forward strand.
GGACCCAACTGAAGACGTTGGTGACCATCTCCCCTACCAGCCCTTGTCAATGCACAGCTTTCATCCTTTCTTCCTCCCAGATGCACATGAGCATCAACGCTCCAATGGACAGCCCTCTCCGCTGGGGCCTGTGTCCAGATCCAGTCCTAAAGTCATTTGCTGCAGTGTTTGTTCAACAGTTACAACTAACTCAAGTCAAACTCCCCTGATGGTGAGACGCTAGTTGCTGCATCATGGTGGACATAACGCTGTGCTATAGAATTTTTGTTACAGGCCAGGGCTGCAAAGGTAAACAACATTGAAGATGGAACAAAGGGGCAAGCAGAGTTTATCGGTAACCAGAAGAGATATCAGACAAGGGAGTCAAGGTGGCTTCCCGGAGGGGATGCCGCGGAGGTGGACCTTGATGGAATGTCCGCTTGTAGGAAGGGTGGGGAGAAGGTGGGAATGGCATAAGATAAGGGCACAGGACCATGAATGCATCTATCTCATTTGGAGGATGCTGATGTTTCTTCTCCTACTGACCTCAGCTGGTCTCATCAGCTATCAGCCGTGGCCACTAATACCTCTGGGGCACGTGGGTGGTAGGGGACAGGGAGGAAACACAGACATATTTTCTAATTTCCTGCTTTGCTCCTATCAATTAAAGGCCAATGGTGTCATCAGATGTTATTATTACACAATGAGATATCCTGGGGATGGGGCTCTCTCCGAATTTCACAGTTGAGGCTCAGAAAGGTGAAGCAATTTACCTGATGTCACCCAGCAAGATAATGAAATAGCCATAACAAGGATCCATTTTTGCTGACCCCAGACCCCTGGCATCTTCCACTGCACCCTTCTCAGGGCAGCCAGCTGTGAATATCTTTTGATTCTCTCCCCAGTGGACTCTATGGCAAGGCCTTCCAGGGCCTGGCCTTTCATTATTTTTAATGCTGTTTACATATGAGAGAGAGATAAGACACATGGGCAGTCAGAAGGTACAAAAGGGCACCCGGTCAAATTTAAAGCCCTGGGGGCCACAGTGCCCTTTTCTCTCCCCTCTCTACCTCTCCACCAAACCCCTCTGATTGTTAGGAAAATAACTGAGGCTGCCATCTGACTCCTAGCTGAGGGGCTGAGGCTGGCTGAGTCAGGGAACTGATGACCTCTCCTGGCAGTGACAGAGGGGCTGGAGGTAGCCAAGGTTAGAAATGCAATTTCACAGAGGAGCTGAGGATGCGATGGGGGTGGGGGGCGAGGGGCAGAGAGGAGAGGAGACATCATGGTTGCAGGAGGAGGGAGAGATTCATGTGGAGAGCTGTCGAGGGCTGGTGGCAGGCTTCCCCAGCCAAGCGTGGGGCTCCCCAGGGGGCCCGTAGGAATATGAACACTCTCTGTTGGTTTCTAGAGAGAGTTCCTTCTTAGGGGACTAGCTTTTCCCTCTTCTAAGTCTCTCTGCCCTTTAAGACTCAGCTCACCTCCCCCAGGAAGCCCCCTTTAGCTCCCTCAAGACTAAGCTATAAATACCTTCTCTCCACAATCCCATATAATCCCTCTATCTAAGCCCTTATGTCTTGGTACCAGGAGTGGGTGTGTGTGTGTGGGTGTGTGTGTGGTGTTTCTACATGTGTGTATGTGTCTACATATGCGTGTGTTGTGTTTGTGGGTATGTTATTGTGTGTGTGTGTATGTTTGTGTATACATGTATTTGTGCATGCCTGTATGTACACAGTAAAATCTCAACACGTGAATGTTGAATGAGTGAATGAATCCATTGAATGAATGAACTAACAAATGAGCTGTCTCTGGGACACAACTTGGAGGATGGGACCTGCTTCGCTGATTGTCCAGCTTCCCCACTAGGATCTAGCCTCCTGGAGGATAGGGACTTGGTCTGGATTGCACACCACTGGGAGCCCAGAGTCCAGAGCAAGGTTTCTCAGCCTCAGCACTACTGCCACTCGGGGCAGATAATTCTTTGCTGTGGGGGCTGTTTTGTGCCCTACAGAATATTTAGCAGCATCTCCGGCCTCTACACACTTGATGCCAATAGGAGGCCCTGCCTCCCAGTTGTGACAATCAAAAATGTCTCCGACATTGCCAAATGTCCCCTGGAGGGCAAAGGAGCCCCTGGTTGAGAACCATAGAGGGATGGTTGGCAGAGGGTCAGCACTAACCAGTATTGATGACTAACTAGCTGGCCTTTCTCAGCCTTGCAGCTACCTCTGGCTTGCCCAGGATGACTGCCAGCCCAGGGGCATTGACTCCTGGGTCAGGGGTGAAATGCCAGAAGAGTGTGAGTGCAGGACTTCAGTCCCCTACCTGCAGGATCAGTGGTCAGCACTGCAACAGGATAGGCTGTGGACTCTGGGCTCACTGCTTTCCCCCTGCAGGCAGGAGCTGTCTTTAACATACTCCCATCCTGGGCCTGGGATATTAAGGATGTCACTTCCTGCCCCAAGTGCTCAGCACCCATGTACCTAACAGGAATTGGATTCCAGCTCTTGAATAGAGAATAAACCATCCCTCACAACCTCTCCGTGGAGCCTACTTCTCCAACAGTGCCGGAGGCAACACCCAGTTCCTGTGTGAGCTCAGTTAAACCAGGACAAACCTCTTGGCCTTTTTCCACAACGGCATCCGTCTGAGACCAACGTGGAAATGTGGCCTCATGAAGAGGCTATCAAATTCTCCAATTCCTATGCCACAGTGTGTAACAAGGACGTGACCTGGAGGTTTTTCACTGGTGGGAGAATTGTGATTGTGTGTGTGTGTGTGTGTGTGTGTGTGTGTGTGTGTGTCCCGTCTACCTTCCCCAAGGGGTTAGAAGATTGAAACCAGAGGCTGGTGAAGGCAACCAGGACAATGTCCCACAGGTCTTGATGGGAGATGGGTGCAGGGAAACAGTTATGACTTGGCCAGGACAGACAACTGCAGATATACAAGGTAGAATGAAGCTGGAGCATTTTGGAAATTGGACCACCCACCAAGAAAAGTGGAGAACAAGAGAAGTCTAGAGGGCTAAGGGGCTTTCATACATAGTCCCTGCACCAATTGGCATCAGCATGCTGGACACTCTTACTGGACCAAGAATATAAGAACGATAGTCATCATATGGGGCTGAGACAGAAAGGACATTTGAGGACTCGCTCAACTGAATCTGCTGGGTTTTTTCCACTGACTACATTGTTAGTGTTTCAAGTGCAGGGACCAAGGGCCTTATGTTCCATTAGCCTCCACAATGCCTTGCATATGGTGCAGAGTGCAATAAGTATTGTGCATTTGTGGCTGATGGTTAAGATAACCGATGCACATTGACTTAGAAAAGTGGACTTTGAAATAAAAGAGTTAGCTCCCTTTAGTTCTCTCACTTCAGACCAGATCTGCCTGCTGGTTGCTGGGAGACAAAAACCAAGAGGCAGCTCTGACCATTCTTTCATTCAACAAATAATCCTGAGAAGTCCCAGGCCACCTCAACCCTGGCCATACACATCCATGCTCTACAGGGCACTGGGGGTAAATGATAACAGACAGAGGGATTTCTTTCCCTCATGGAGCTAAACAAGACCCAGAGCCCTAGGGGCACAGCCACTATTTGGGAGAGAGGATGGATGGAAGAAGGGCCAAGAGGGCACCAGCCTAGCTACTGAGTAATAATCCTTTTGCACAGAATTGTTACGCATGCTCATCCCTCTCACTTAAGCTCCCTAAAAGCCCAGGCTGCACTCTGCTGTCCCAGAACTTCTCCCAACCCTGTCTGCTGTGCTCACCATGCACACCCACCTGCAGAGTCTTCTCCAGCCTCTGGTGGACTAATCCGCCCACATCACAGCTTGCCCTCAGCCTAACCCGTGTGTATACCCAACCAGAGGTCCCCTGCTGTGGCACCAGGGACTCACCAATGACCACAATCACCCATGGAGGCTTGGGTCCCTGAGATGCCTTTAGCTGTGGAAGGGCCCACACCCAGAACGATATTCCCTCTATGGACAATCTGAATAGACCTATAACAAATGAAGAGTTTGAATCAGTAATTTTGAAACTATTTTACAAAGAAAACCTCAGTCCCTGATACCTTCACTGTTATATTCTAAGAATTAATACTAATTCTTCATAAGTTCTTCCAAAAAATAAAAGAGGTGAGAATACTTCTCAAATCATTTTATAAAGCTGGTATTACCCTGATACCAAAACCAGACAAAGACATTACTTGAAAAGAAAATTAAAGGTTAATATCTCTTATGAATATGGGCACAATAATCCTCAACAAAATACTAGCAAACTGAATCCAGAAAGATATAAAACATATATCCTACAACATATAAAAAGAATTATACACCATGACCAAATGTGACTTATCCCAGAGAGGCAAGGTTGGCTTAACATTCAAAAATCAATTGATCATCATATCAATAGAATACAAATGAAAATCACAAGATTATCTCAGTAGATGCAGAAAAAGCATTTTATAAAATCCAGCAGCTTTTCCAGTCAACAAACTAGAAATAGAAGAAAACTTCCTCAACCTGATAAAGGGCACCTATGAAAAATCCAAAAGCTAACATCATACTTAATAGTGAAAGACTTATCTTCCCCATAAGATCAGGTACAAGACAAAGATCTCCATACTCACCATCTGGATTGGAAAGGAAAGTGTAAAGCTATTTCTATTTGCAGATGAAATAACCTTTTATCTTAAAAATTCCTAATGAATTCACTAAAAAGCTGTTAAAACTAATAAACTAGTTCAGCAAGGTTGTAGGATACAAGGTCAATATACAAAAGTCAATTCTTTCTATACTCACAATGGACAATCCAAAAATGAAATTAAGAAAACAATTCCACTCACAATAGTATCAAAAAGCATAAAATACTTAGAAATAAATTTAACAAAAGAAGTACAAAATTTATACTCTGAAACTATAAAATACTGTTGAGAGAAGATAAATGGGGGAAAAAATCTCATGTTCTTAATTTTGTTAAGATGGCAATTTCCTTCAAACTGATCTACAGATACAACATAATCCTGATTAGAATTCCAACTGACCCACACAATGAGAGGGAATATTTGCAAATCATATATATGATAAGGGTTTTTATCTAGAACATACAAAGAAGTCTTACAACTCAATAATAATAATAATTTTTTAAAAAACAAATAGCTCAGTTGAAAAATGGGTGAAGGATCTGAATAGACATTTCTCCAAAGAGATATACAAATGGCCTACTGGCACATGAAAAGATGTACAGAATCATTAGTCATCAAGGAAATGCAAATCCAAACCACAGTGAGATACAACTTCATACCCACTAGGATGACTAAAATCAAAGTCAGATAACAACAAGTGTTGACAAGGATGTGGCATAATTGAAGGCTTCATACACTGCTGGTGGGACTATAATATGGTACAGCCACTTTGGGAAATGGTCTGGCAGTTCCTCAAAAGCTTAAACATAGAGTTACTATATGTCCCAGAAGTTCCACTTCTAGGTAGATACCCAAGAGAAATGAAAACCAATATCCACACAGAAACATGTACAGAAATGTTTATAACAGCATTATTCATAAAAGTCAAAAGGTGGAAACAACTCAAATGTCCATCAACAGCCAAACAGCTAAACAAAATGTGATATATACATATAGTGGAAAGCCATTCAGCCATAAAATGGAATGAATAAGTATTGACACAGGTACAACATGGTTGAACCTTGAAATCATTATGCTAAGTGAAAGAAGACAGTCACAAAAGACCAGATTCTATATGATTTCATTCACATGCAAGTCCAGAATAGGCAAATCTATATATATAGAGAGTAGATTAGTGGTTTATTAGGGCTGGGGGTGAAGCCAGGGGTGTGATAGCTAAAGAGTATGGGGTTTCTTTTTGAGGTGATGAAGATTTTCTAAAACTGACTATGGTGATGGTTGCACATATTTGTGAATATATCAAAACCATTGAAGTCTGCACTCTAAATGCGTAAATTGTTTGGTACATGAATTATGTCTCAAAGTGGGGTTTTTTTAAATCTTAAAAAAAAACCCTATATGTCCTCTAAAACATTGGATTGGTTAGAATTTTAGAAAAGACATCCTCCAGGACCTGTAGATTACCATACTAAGTGAAGTAAGTCAGACAGAGAGAGACAAATATCATATGATATTACTTATATGCAGAATCTTTAAAAAAAATGATAAAAATGAACTTATTTACAAAACAGAAACAGACTTACAGACATAGAAAACAAACTTATGATTACAAAAGGGAAAAGGTGGCGGGGAGGGATAAATTGGGAGTTTGGGACTGACATATACACATTACTATATTTAAAATAGATAACCAACAAGGACCTACTGTATAGCACAGAGAACTCTGCTCAATAATCTATAATAACCTAAATGGGAAAAGAACTTGAAAAAGAATAGATATATGTATATGTATAACTGAGTCACTTTGCTGTACACTTGAAACTAACACAACATTGTAAATCAACTATAGTGCAATTGAAATTAAAAAATAAAATAAAATAAACAAAAACAAAGAAAGAGGGACTTCCCTGGTGGCGCAGTGGTTAAGAATCCGCCTGCCAATGCAGGGGACATGGGTTCAATCCCTGGTCCAGGACAACCCCACATGCCACGGAGGAACTAAGCCCGTGTGCCACAACTACTAAGCCTGCACTCTAGAGCCCATGAGCCACAACTACTGAAGCCCACACACCTAGAGCCCGTGCTCCGCAACAAGAGAAGCCACGGCAATGAGAAGCCCGCGCACGGCAATGAAGAGTAGCCAGCGCTCGTCGCAACTAGAGAAAGCCCGCGCGCAGCAATGAAGACCCAATGCAGGAAAAAAAAGAAAGGAAGGGAGGGAGGGAGGGAGGGAGGGAGGAAAGAAAAAAATAAAAGACATTCTCCACTGTAACTCTCTCATTTTACAAATGTAGACACTCTGGCCCAGAAAGGGGTGTTAACCATACCCAGGTCACAGAGCACATAAGTGAGAGGTCCAGAACTAGAGCTGTGCTCCAACTGCCACAGATTGGAAGCTGCACTAAGCCTCTGACTCAATTTTTCCACTCTCAACCTGGGAGCTCCCCCTCATCCCTTATTCCCCAAACCCCAGCCCTAGTGCATAAGAGGAGAGTATGTGCATAGTGGTTCAGGAATTCCAGGGGAGGAGGAACACTGCTCCCTGTAGCATGTTTTGGGACATCATTTGCATCTCTGGTGAGTCTGATGGCCCCCGTCAGCATGGGCCTCTGTCCTGGCTCTGCTAAGCCCCAGGATGAAAGCCCAGAGCCTGGGTCTTTCCATCAGCATCTCACAGACTCTCTGGGTTACTGCTTCTGGAGAATGGCTGTGATGGATTGGTGATGACTGGAAGCACTTTACAACCAGCGACAAATCATGCTTAATTCCTCTAGCGTTCATTAGCATGACATTAATCCTGATGGACTCATTTGGGGTATGAGGTGAGAGCACTATGCATGCCCAGTTCCCCTGAACATCTCAGGCTGTTGAGTTTCATTCTGGACTAGCTGGGACACCCTTTTCTAAGAGCCCCCCAGAGTTCTTCGTCAGGGGGTGGGGATGTGATTGGAAAGATGCTAGTGTCTCAGTGTCCCACTAGGGACAGAGTGGAGGAGAGAGGCTTAGGACCCCTAGGTGTGGGTAGGAAGCCAATGCTGTCTGCCGTGAGCCGGCCACAGTCTGGGAAGCCTGCGCATACTGGGGAGCTGCAGGGCTCTGGTGACCAGACACCAGCCTGGACTTAAGCCACAGTGTGGGCTGCAGGACCCACCGCTTCCTGCTTGTATGATGCCCCGGCCCGCTTGTATGATGCCCAGGCCCCCAAAGCCTCACTGCCCTGCTCTGGGGTTTGCAGGGGCTCCCCATTATCCACACGGCCCTGTCCAAGCTCCTCCAAGAGCCCTGGACCAGGCAACACCAACCTGGGATGGAATCATGCTGCACCTCTAACCCTGTGTGTAGTCGGAGCAAATTATTTCCACTCTCGGGACCCCGATTCCCTCATTCTGAAAACTGAAATAGACGCTTGATTGAGAGCAGGGACCAGGTAAGCAACATAATGAGTGGAGTAAAGGGGACTGGGGAAACTGGGAAATGCAGGGTGTATCTAAAAGATTTTGAAAATTAACAAAATAATAATAATTAACACTCAATGGACCAAACAAAATATCCGCAATGTACATTATCTGGCCCAGGACCACCAACCAGTTGGTGACCCCCACTCTAGACATTTCCCAAGGGCCCTTAAAACTTTGATGCTCTATGGTCTTAAAAGCAATCTATTGCACGAGCCTCCCCCCACCTCCTGCCTCCCTCCCTCCCTCACTCCCCTGCCACAGGCTGACTTGTTCACCATGACCCTCTGCACCAAGCTTGCCACCAACTCTGTTTTTGCACACGTTGTCCACACCCCTTCTCTCTACCACCTCTCTCCAAACCCTCCCACCCTCCCAGTCCCTGGTCAAGGCTGATCTTGTCCTATTGACCTCCCATGGCCAGAGTAGCCTTTCCCTTTCCTGTTCCACACAGCTGTGCCCCTGCAGATGTGGCCTCCAGGGGCTGATTCATCACTGAAGCCTTCTGACAGCACTTGTGTGGACTGCCAGCAATGTGACGGCAGGGACCACGTGCTGGGGCGTGCACCAAGATGGCATTGAGGCCCGAGGTGCTGCCCATCACTGTGGCAAGCAAGAGGAAGGGGCACCAAACTCCCATCAGGCAGCTTCCCGGTGTGAGACATGGGTCTGTGTGATCATCTACGTGAGCCCCCTTCACCCTCACAACAGCGTCTGTTCCGTGACTCCCATTTTACTTATGAGAAGACTGAGATCCTAAGAAGACCTAGCAGAGACCAAAGGGGATAGTGGTTTAGATCAATATTTGCCTCTGTTTTTTTGGAAAAACAAAATGGTCACAATCTCCTCTTCTCCACTAGAGTAGGGAAAGGGGTGGGAATGGAAGAACGGAATTCTCACTGGGGCAGCCAAAGTCATCAATATCCTGTTTAAGAGGGAAATATGGTTAACAAATTATGACATGTGAAAAAGGGAATGGAAACAACAGCATCCAACTCTCCTTAGCAATCCCTTCTCCCACATCGTCAAAACATTTTGGCATCTTTAAGATTAAGGCAGGAGACAGCCCCTGGCCTCTAATTGCTCTCAAAGACTGTAGCTAACATGTTATTAAATATGTAAATAATATGAAAGCCAGAAGAGAATTAATATTTCATATATAATGAAGTTAAGATGAATCCTCCTGTGTCTAATTTTCTGTTTTTAAATACATAATGTACTGTGGAGTCCAAAGTGATTCATGGTATTTTATATTGGTTAAAGATGTTCAAGGTTTCTCTAAAGCAGCTTCCTAAATGATTAACCTGAATATTATTATGACAAATAGGATTTGTTTTTTAAAAAATTAATTCTGTAGTTAATCAGAATGAAAAGCATGGAGTTCTTTGTTGGTGGGCCTACTTTAATGGGGAAAAGGAACTGAGATAGGGGTTGCAAATACTAATGCCTACAGGGGCCTGGCAAGTAGATGAATGAGGCCAGCTGGGTGGCAATAGGGAGAGGTGGGGACTGCAGCAAACTGTGAGAGCCCAAGCCCCATGTAGAGGAAGAACCACAGTTGCCCATCAGAAATAGGAGCCAGAAGTTCAGATTTTTATGTGAAACTTACTGATTTATCAAGTTGGTTCCTAATTCAAATATTTTTAAACATCATGGATTCAAAAGAAGATGATCTGGGGGCTGCCAGATTGCCACCTCCAGACTGAGACATGTAGCTTGAGGGGAAGTTGCCACCAAATCCAGGTCCTTTAGGTTCAGTGGAAACAGTCTGCTCTCACCTTGCCTAGATGGTGACCTAGTGAATATAAAATCTGATTAGTCAGGCTTTGGAGAGGGCAATTTGGCAAGATGTGAAGAAAGAGTAAATCCTTCAACCTACCAGTTCTACTTCTAAGAATTCATCCTAAAGAAATAATTAAGAATTGGCCAAACAACAAGGTACTACTGTATAGCACAGGGAACTACATTCAATAACTTGTAATAAACTACAATGGAAAAGAATATGAAAAAGAAATACATATATATATATATATATACACATATATGTATAACTGAATCACTTTGCTTACACCAGAAACTAACACAATACTGTAAATAAACTATACATCAATTTTTTTAAAAAAGAATTGACCAAAACTTCAATTATAATCATGTTCTTCATAGTACTGTTTATAATAGCAATGTTGTTGCTAAAAAAAAAAAAAAAAAAAAAGGAACCAACCTTAAGGTCCAACACTCATATGTGATTACTGAATTATATTATGGTGCACCTAAGAACATTACATTACAAATATGCAGTCTTTGACAAATATGAGTAGGCATTCAAAAACAAATTTAAAAAGCATGGATGAAATATATTTTAGCATAATCATAATATTGTTTTTTAAAATGGACATACATTTAATCTGCCCAGGGAAAAGGTGGGAAGGTGATAGACCATGCAATCAGCAATGGTCATCTCTGGGTGGGTGGTGTAATTGCTAGGTGAATTCCATCTGTTTCTGTTTGCTTGTCTATATTTTGTGAATGATTTCAACTGAACTTTCAGTGCTTCTATATAAAATCAATAAAAGCAATAAACTCCGTATGACACGGTATGATGTAAAGAACACTGGCCTTTGGAAGTTTCCCCATCTTCACTCTGTTGATGACTCTGTGTGGACCAACGAGGGCTTTCACTCCCTGAACGTTACAGTCCTTATCTATGTAATGAATGGTTGAGCTACAACATTTTCAAGGTCCCTCTACAATTTGAGACCACAGTCAAGGGACTTTGGGGACGTGGCAGCTCACCTATCTATTTCTTCACAAGAATGATGGACTGTTAGATGGATGCCAAGCCTTGGGCTGGGCTGTGGACCTGACACTGTTTTCTATGAACACCCAGGTGGGAGGCAGACAGGTATAAGTAAGCATCACTCGCCTGTACCTTACCACGCTGTGTTTATACACAGTATATTACAAAAGCACAGAGGGGGGCACCTACTTTTAGGACTAGTCAGAGAAGATTTCCCAAAAGAAATGATACTTGAGCTGAGTCATAAAAGATGAGTAAGAATTAGTCATTCAGATAAGGAGACAGAGAAAGGCCTTCCAGGTAAAAGAAAGAGTGCGTAAAAAGGTAGAGGTGAGGTGGAGGAGAGGAGGCAGCGGCTGATCAGAAAGGTGCTCTGTTCCCTGCTTAAGAGTTTGGATTTTAAACTGGGGTGAAGGGAACCTTAAAGTTTTTAAGAATGAAGTAATTCATATGGCCAGATATTTAGAAATCCCCGTGGCAGCAAGAAGATGGATTGGAGGGAACAGGCACGAAAGAGCCTGTTGTAATAGTCCAGATTGGAAACGGTGGTGATGGAGGGGTTAAACTTCAGGACCCACTGTGTCGGGGAGGCAGAGGAAAGAAGCTAAGACGACTCCCAGGCTTCTGGCTTTGATGGTTAGTGGATGGGTATGCCATTCACCAGGACAGGAATTACTGGAGAAAATGCAAATTTGGGGGGAAATCCCACGTTAAATTGTAGGAGTTTATGAAACATCCAAGTGGATGTGTCAACTAGGCAAATGGATGAAAGTAGCTGGAATTCATAAAAGGTCTAGCTTTGGGATTCATCAAAAGATTGGTTACAGTAAACATGAGGGATGACATGGCCTAAGAGGAGAGAAAAGGGAGCTGTGCCCAGAGCCCGGAAACCACAAGCACAGAGGGACCAGCTGGAGAAAAGAGGATGAAGATGAAGGAGGCTGAAAAGGAGGATTCAGAGAGGCCAGAGGAGAGTGTGGCAGCAAAGAAGCCCCAGGGGAAGATCATTCCAGGAAGAGGAAACGGGTGTCCAAAGCTTGTGCAAGGTCACATAAGATGAAGCCACTGGTGGCTTAGGGGAGGAAGTGGCGTCCGCGGCGAAGGGAAGAAACTCTCTGGAAGTGTGTGAGATGGGGTGGTTGGGCAGGTGTGAGTAATAGGAGATAAGGCACGCGCAAGCAACCAGCAAGGGCTGTGTGCCACCCAGGGCCAGGCACAGAGCCGGGCTCCAGGAAAAGGGACTGGCTTTCTCCCTCTGCTGAGTTCCTACGTAAAAGCACACTCCTCTGTTTCCTGAAATTGTGCCACTGAATTGGGATCACAGGGCAGCAATTCCATCGGGATGCAATCGGGGATCATGGAAGGAAAAGGGGCCGCGCTGCCAGTTTTCCAGCAGCCTGAGTAAATGACCTCATCTGGCCCTTCAGGACACACTTCCCAGCCTTCCAAGAGCACTCGCAGCTGGGAAGACGGCATCCAAAAAGGAGCCCTCCTACAAAACAGTGAAGGGTTTTCCATGTGTGGGAAAGTGGGTCAGGGAAAGTGAAAGACAGAAACCCAGGGTCCTGAAGGCCAGTGGGGCACCAGACCCCTCTCTCCTGCCCTCAGCACTCTCTGCCTCATCTTCTAAATTGGCTCATACCACCCAGGGGCGTCTTTCTGGAGAAGAGCTGGCTTCCCTGGCATCCTGCTTAGGTGGTCTCAGAACAAGACTTTCAGGAAATCTGAGACAGCTGCTGTCCCAGGCTTCTCCCATTCTGTCCTGATGCGCCTTCAGCCTCTGCTGGAATAGGGCACCCCCAGAGCAGTGGGAAGAGCTCTCAACCTGGAGTTTCCTAGGCCTGAAATAAACCCATGGCTCATGTACTGTAGCCAACAATGCTGTTCATCAAACACTTCCAGCTCTCCACCTTCCGGACACACACTAAGATCGCCCATCCTGGCCCGTGAGCTTGGCTGGGGTCATGTAACCAACTGAGTCAATGAGTTGTGAGCAGAAATAAGATGTGCAATTTCCAGGCCAAGCACTTCCTCTCCAGTGTGAGCCTCCATGGAAGGTCTCTCTTTCCTCTGCCGTGGGAACCAGTAATGCATCAGATGATGGCTGCTTTGACAGCCTAGGTCCCAGAGCGAGGGTGACGAGAAAGCAGAGTCCCAGCCGACCCCAGATGGCTTTGTAACATGAGCATGAACTAATAAACCTTTGTTGTCTGGAGCCACTGCGGGGTGTTACAGTGGCAAAACCTAGCCTATCCTGATTGATACAGCTTGGCTCCAGGCAACCCTGGACAAGTGGCCTCCCCGCTCTGAGGCCAGCATCCTCACCTGCAAAACTGGGAAGTAACCACCAATCTCCCTGGGACATTGGTGAGGATTAGAGGAGGGGGAGCACACAGATGCATGTAGCAGGCCCTCATGCACGGTAGGTGCACATTAAAAGAGCTCAACGCCTCCCGTGACAGAACTCAGTGCCTCTGGAGCAAGCCAACTCCAGGATCCGTGGAATTCTGACAGCTACACAATTTGTCCTCAGGCTTCCCCTCAGCCCTCCCAGAACATGCTTGCTCTGTCTTCCTTCTGACAGCCATTCAGAGAACTGAGAAATGTGGGGTGCGTGTGTGTGTGTGTGTGAGAGAGAGAGAGACAGAGAGACAGAGAGAGACAGAGAGAGACTCAGAGTTGGAGCTACCGTCTGTCAGGCTGTCACATTCCAGCGCCTGTGCTGGGACTTTCACACTCCTTATCAATAACCCTCCTTCTGAGTGTGTGGTGGTCCCAATGCAGGGAAAGAGGAGTGCACTAGTGATTGTTTGCCCAGCCTGCCCCATCCATTCGCCACCCTCCACTGCCCTGCTCTGGCCTGGGAGGTGGGCCCTACTGACTGCACCAGTCGCCCTGTGCCAGCTGGCAGGAGTCTGGAGGGAGAGGAGAGAGGGTGGGTGTTTCTCCCCCACTCCCTTTTTGCTCAAGCCGCCTCCCGGCCGTCATGCCAGGCAACCTTCCTCTGTGAGTCCAGCCCTCACAGCCCTCTGCTGGCACTGTCTCCCAACCCCTGGTCCCTTCATCCTCAGGGACGGTCATGACATCGTCCACTGTCACTAGTCGCTGAGAGCATCATGATCTCTCGTGTGTTCCCCTAACGCTGCCCATAGCGCAGTTCTCTCTTCACTGGAACCGTCTGGGGTGAATTCTGTTTCCTGACAGAGTCCTGAATTCACACCCAGGCCTCTAACGCCAGGCCCTGACTGTCCTATGACCCCACCACACCTCTTAGAGCCCCTATGTCACCGACAACTCCCTGCACCCCTTCTTCTGCACATGACAGTCTGGAGGCCCCTCACCTCCACCCCGCTCCCCCAGCATATCAAATGGGGAAGGAGGAGGCCCAGCAGCAGCCAGGGGCACAGCCTCTGCTCCGTGAACCCCCACTGAGTTGCTCCTCCTGGCTCCTTCCCTGGCCCATGCCCAGACTGGCGAGGTGCCGTGGGGCGCTTCCTCCACTCTGGCTGACCTTGGTGCTCCGGGGTGCCAGGATCCCGGCCCGGCGGTGGCAGGCTGAGAAGGCTCTGTGGACACAGATTTTTGGGAACCCTCAGAGCCAAGACAGCCCAGGGCCGGCACGCCCAGCCCTTCTCCAGTTTGGGCTTCCTTTGTTTCACTCTGGTTTCTGCTGTGGCAAGTGTGTCAGATCCTTGTCACCCTTAAACCAACAGCGCTCATGGAGCAATGGCCCCCAGTGACCATCAATTACCACAGGCCTGTCACCTTTGAAAACATCGCCAGGCCGGCAGCATCTGCCCTGGCCACCTGCACCCTGCAGCTGAGCAAACACGGGGTGACCACAACTGGCCAGGGTCAGTCAGGAGTGGCTTTGTCTTCCTCCCCCTCCACGGCTGATCCCTAAACCAAGGCAACAGAAAGCTGGCCTCCTTGTGAGAAAGGCCCGAAACACTTCCAGGAAAGCAGGTCTCTGAGCAACTCTTGGAGTAAAGGAAACAGTTACTTGCAGAAGAGATTTCTGGGTCGGGCGGGTCTCTGTCACTATCAGCCATGGGATCCAGAAGAAGTCCTTTCACTTCTGAGCCTTGTCCTCATCCCCATGTCACTGCTAAGGAAGGAAGTCCTGACTCTGAGGCTGGTGTAAGGTACACATGCAATAAACAAAATAATGCAAACATTTCCGGAAAGCCTCCTGTTTGCCCAGCCCTGGGCTAAGCACTTTGATTCTACCATGTCATTCCTCTGCCATCCCTATGAGGTTTCATGTAGTGATACCTCCATTGGCCAGGGGAAACCAAGGCTCAGTGTGGTTAAGTAACTCATCCAAGGTTACACAGCTAAAAAGAATAAAGCTGAGATCTGAACCCTGGAATCTCTGATCCTAGAGCTCTCATGCTTTATTTTTTCATTTATTATTATTTTTTCAAGTTTGGATCTCTATGGCTTTCCTTTTTAATTTTTAAGTGCGGAAATTTTCAAACATACACAAAAGTAGAAAGAGTAATACAATGGAGCCCCATTGTCCATCACCCAGTTTCAACAATTATCAACAGATAATTGTTGTTTCCGTTGTTTCTGGTTCACCTATCCCTAACCCCACAACTTGTTTTTTTTTCTTTTGGAGAATTTTAAAACAAATGCCAGGCATGGGATTTCATCAGTAAATAGCTGAGTGAACATCTGCAGAGCCCTTACTCCTCATCATCACTTGACCACCTTGATTACACTTCGTAAAGGACAATGAACAATTCGAAAGGCTGGGCTCTTTCTTGTAAGGCAGGGTAGACAGGGCAAGGGGCCAAGTCAGACCTGGGCTCAAATCCCAGCCTTGTTACTGTGTCTCTGTGGACCTCTCTGACCATCCAACTCTTTTGCAAAATGGAGATTGTATTTGGAACTTCAGTGACTTGTCATCTAAATGAGATAATGACCGTTGGTGGCCAGGAAATGGCATGGGCTCAGAACACTGGGCTCCCCTACCTAGGCCCAACATATTCATTTCCTAAGGGTGCCACAACAAAGTACCACAAACTGGGTGCCTTAAAACAAGAGAAATTCATTCTCTCACAATTTGGAAGCTAGAAGTCCAAAATCAAGGTACTGGCAAGGTCATGCTCTCACCGAAGGCTCTAGAGAAAGATTTATTACAAGCCTCTCTCTTAGCCTCTGGTGGTTATTGGCAATCCTTGGCATTCCTTGGCTTGTGGCAGCATAATTTCAGTCTCTGTGTCCCTCTTCACATGGCCTTCCCCTCTGTGTGTGTGTCTGTATTCAAATTCCCCTTTCCTTTAAAGATGCTAGTCATTGGATTAGGGTCCACCCTCTTCCAGTGTACCCTCATCTTAACCTGACCACATCTGCAAAGACCAGATGTGCATATAAGGTCACATCTGCAGGTTCTGGGTGGCCGTGAGTGGGAGTGCAGGGACACAGCTCAGCTCAGGACACTCGAACTGCTGTCGGCCGCCTGGCAGGTCCAGGAAGCAGCTGCTTCTCCTGCTGCTCACCTGAGGCTGAAGAAGTCGACTCCTGGGAACGGAAAGAAGATTCTCCCTGATACCATTTGCCCTACACCACCATCCTGGCTCCTAGTTGCTCAGAAAGCAGGTGCTGAGCCCTTGTACTTTGGAGAAGGAAACCCATCCTGAAGGACGTCCCCCTGCCTCCTGCTTCCTGCTGCACGCACAACAAAATCCTGCTCTCTGGCCCTGCCACCCTGGTTGGGCTCACCCCAGCCTGCCCTTTGCTCCCTGCCACCCACTCTGACCTTCCTCAGTCAGTGACCTTCCTTGGGTGCCTGAATACACTAAGGCTGTCTGCCTCTGCACCCTCATTCATGCTCTCTGTCTCTGCGACCCTTTGCCTGGGTAATTCTGATCACACTTGGGTCTCATTTTCACCATCAGCCCCCCATCCTGAAGCCTTCCTGACCCCTCGTGCTAGTCTCTCTTGTAGAGCCCTGCTCTTCCCCTCCAAAGCACTGAGAACAGTATATATTTATTTCGTCGTCTGATTACTTGTGTCCTGACTTGCTCCCCACTGCAAGCCCCGCGTGGGCACTGACCAGATGTGTTTCATCTGCCTTTGTATCCCCAGGATTCAGCACAAGGTCTGCACCTAGCAGGTGCTCAATAAATACATGTTGACTAAATCAATAATGAGGTTATCTCTTCAGAACCATTTAACTGTGCAAGGAGAGAGTTCAGATCAAAGAGAGAGGGGCTTCTTCTCCTCCTGACAAGATAGATCCTCCATCTGGTGGCCATTAACACTCCCTTGTTATAAAGCTCCACCTCCCCGTGGCCTCCACACGGCTCTAAGCTTGACCTCCGGCATCACACGGAGCCCGCATGCCTCTGCCCATCTCCTCCTTTCCCTCAGGTGATACTGGCTCTCACGGTCCTCCACGTGGGTCTCCTCTTTCCGCAGCAGGGGGGCCCCATGCATCAGGGTCGAGGCCTCAGTCCCCTCTCCACTGCTCTGTCTCATCCAAGCCCCTCCTCAGGCTCTACCTCCAGGTCTAAGACCTCAAGGGGAGGCATTCCAGGCTGTCAAGGATGGGGGATGCCTCAACCTGAGCCACCACCCCTGGCTAGCCCGGCACTTATCTCAGGCTGGACTCCCATTGCTGATGTGTAGGATTCGTGGTTAGAAGCCCTGGATCTGAATCATGAAGTTAGCCGCAGGGTTGGCCCTCGACATGAAGATGAGTGGGAGGTGCCCATGGCCCGTGCAGCCGAGGCGTGGGGGCCACAGCACAGCGTGCCCCGCACGCACGCAGCATAGGCCAGCCTCGCCTCCCCTGCACCCAGCGTTACCCTCGATTGATGTCGCTGATATTGCCGCTGCACAACAGGAACCGCTCACAGGAACCGCCAGCTAGAACCCTCAAGAGAAAAGGCAAAGAAGCGCCTATTCCTGAGGACAGACTCTGTCCTTTATGATCCAGGTTACAGCAGCAGGGCCTGGCCTGGGCCGAGTTCTACGTTCCTGCGGGAAAGGCCTGCACTCTGATGACTAGGAGGAGCCGAGGGCTGTGATCACCCAAACTCAAGGCGTGAAAGGAAACTGCCTGCCAGAAACCACGAGCTGGAAAACACAGGTAGCAACATTAGACGTAGCCTGCCTGCAGGCAAGCGAGGGATACTCCTGAGACTCCTGACACCTCAACTGGGGAATCGTCTTGGCCAAGTTTCCCAGCAAGGCAGGCTGAGAACCAGGTCTGGCGAGCCCTGGGCTACTTGGTCCCCTGCTCCTGCAGGAAAAGGCACCAGGATCCCACACCAAGGAGGAGGCAGGACAAGCAGAGGAACAGGTAGCACCTTGGTCACACCTGTGCTGCCTCCCTGGAAAGGGTCCCCACCTCCTCTAACCCGACAAGCCCGCTTTCCCGTGCTCTGAAGGCTGCCCCCGGTGCTCCTCTCTTCCAGCAAATGAAGGTGACCACTGCATATCCAAGGAAACAACAAAGAGATCTAGACTTTGGCCCATGCTTAAATAAACAGAACCAGACCTTGCATCCTAGCCTGCACTGTTTCCTTCTTCCCTGGTGACGGCATCTCCAGCCCAGCTCTCTTGCCTTGAGTGTGCTGTGGCTGGCACTGGATAACCTGGGCTGTTTTGGAAAAGACCCAGCCCTCCCCAGCTGCACCCCGTGGGGCAGATGTGGACGAGTCAGAGAAGGCGTCATGGAAATGTCCCTTCTGCCAGCTGTGCCCCTCCTGCTCACCCCCATGCTGGAGGTCCCTTCTCCCCAGTGTCGCCTGTCTGAAATGGGAGGCCAGCCCTGGAACTTCTCAGTCAGAGAGAATTCCCACTGCTCCAGTGTTGTTTAATTTTTTCTTTCTCTCTCTGTCTCCACTATGAGTAATAACTGGCTCCGATGCCTGCATGAGTCAGCCTTGCTAGAGGCCCAATTAGCTCACCCACATGCACCCATTAACTCTCCCATGGACCCCGGGTATCAGGCAGCAGGCACCTCTCTTCATGAGCCTGGAGCACATTCAGAGGCTCCTCCCTCTGCAGCCATACACATCCACTCCATCCCCCTCACCACCTGCCACTGCCCAGATCCGGCCTCAACACCTCTCTTCACTTGTTCCCACCTTCTAACAGGTCTCCCTGTCTCTGAGAGCAGGTCTGTCTCCTCCCCAGCTGCTTGCAGGGTGACTGACTGAAACCAGACCTACTCAGGTCACTACCATGCTCAAGAACCTTCCATGGCTCCCCATTGCCCTAAAAGATAAAATTCACTCTCACTGGACTTGCACATAAGGCCTTCTCTAGAGTCTGGACTCTTCGTCCTCTACAGCCCTCCCTAGAGCTCTTCTTCCCAGAGGTAAACACCTAGCCCCACCCCCAGGGCTCTGCACTTTTGCTGTGGCCAGTCTTCCTCCTGTGAATACACTCTATTAACAGGTTAATCCAGCTCCTCCCTGCTCAGGCCTGGTTCCCACCCTCCCTCCTCCTGAAAGCCTGCCTCCACTGGCTCTTTCAAGGGCAACTCCGTCCCTCCAGAAATTCTGTTTCGTCTCTGTCACTCTGCCACAGGCACGTTCCAACTGCACTTTCATCTAACTATTTTTTATAGGCCTAATTGTCTTCTCAACAACATTGTAACCTCTTAGAATAAACCTAAGTAACCAACAATGGGGGACAGTTTAAATAAATTACAGAATATCCACATGATAGACGACTAAGTAACCACTAAAAATAAGTGGTGGGAAGAAAGACTGACATGAAAAGATAATGATTATACATTAATCTTGGGGGAAAAGGGTTACAAAACCAGATGCACCAGGAGTGCCCATTTTTGTTTCCGATATACGCTTGCATAGGAAAAGAATCTGAAAGGTTCTACCACAAAATGTTGATCACTGTTTTTTTTCACTTGGGTAGTGGGGTTATGAGTAATTTTTATTTCTTCTTCTTACGTGTACTTCCAATAGTCAATGTGTATAACTGTATAATAAGAAAACAATAAAACATGTATTTTAAAGATTGGTTGGTCATATATTTTAAAGCATTTTGGAATAAGGCAGGCTAGTTCTTCACCGTTTTCCATGTTCATCACAGGACTGGCCTGCAGAGAACACACACACAATGTGTGTGTGTGTGTGTGTGTGTGTGTGTGTGTGTGTGTGTGTGTGTGTGTGTGTGTGTGTGTGTGTGAGAAAGATGATGGAAGGCTATGAAGATCTACACCTTTCCGTGCTCATCACTCCCAACCCCTTCCGTAGGAGGAAGCTGCTGCTGAGAATTCCTCGGGACACAGACCTCTGCAGGGCGGCCTTCACCCCTAGTCCCAAATCCACTGCTCAGTAGTGCCTTGTGGCTTTGGAAAAGCTACTTCCCTCCCCCACACTTTCCTTTAGGTTTTTCATCTGTAAAATGGGGGAAATGACAGTACCAGCCTCTTTTCAGCATCAAAAGAAGCAGCACAAGCAAATTACAGCTGAGGACACAGTAAATATGCAATAAATGTTTGCTGTTGTTACTATAACATAGGTGTATGGCCATTACAATCCTGTAAGCAGGCACTATCACCACCCCCATGTCACATTTAAGGAAAGTAAGAGGATTGGAGAATTTAACACACACACACACACACACACACACACACACACACACACACACACCACCAACAACAAAACCCAAAAACCAGCTCAAGGCACCATATCTAGGAGATGGAAGGGCAGAATTCAAATTCGGGTCTGTTCCCTCCATAGCCCATGTTTCCAGCACTAACTGCTCTGCTACTGAGGTATGATGTGACCCAAGGTCACACAACTAGTTGGGGCAGAGCTGGGATTAAACCCAACATATACTTCAGAAAGTCATGGATAGTCATACATCTTTTGTTTTTGTTTTTGTTTGTTTTTTTAATAGATCTTTATTGGAGTATAATTGCTTCACAATACTGTGTTAGTTTCTGTTGTACACCAAAGTGAATCAGCCATATGCATACACATGTCCCCATATCCCCTCCCTCTTGAGCCTCCCTCCCACCCTCCCTATCCCACCCCTCTAGGTCATTGCAAAGCACGGAGCTGATCACCCTGTGCTATGCTGCTGCTTCCCACCAGCTATCTCTTTTACATTCGGTAGTGTATATAAGTTGATGCTACTCTCCTTTGCCCCAGCTTCCCCCTCCCACCCTGTGTCCTCAAGTCCATTCTCTATGTCTACATCTTTATTCCTGCCCTGCAACTAGGTTCAACAGTACCATTTTTTTTTAGATTCCATATATATGTATTAGCATACAGTATTTATTTTTCTCTTTCTGACTTACTTCACTCTGTATGACAGACTCTAGCTCCATCCACCTCACTACAAATAACTCAATTTTGTTCCTTTTTATGGCTGAGTAATATTCCACTGTATATATGTGCCACATCTTCTTTATCCATTCATCTGTAGATGGACATTTAAGTTAATTCCATGTCCTGGCTATTGTAAATAGTGCTGCAATGAACATTGTGGTACATGACTCTTTTTGAATTACGGTTTTCTCAGGGTATATGCCCAGTAGTGGGATTGCTGGATCATATGGTAGTTCTATTTTTAGTTTTTTAAGGAAACTCCATATAGTTTTCCATAGTGGTTGTATCAATTTACATTCCCACCAACAGTGCAGGACGGTTCCCTTTTCACCACACCCTTTCCAGCATTTATTGTTTCTAGATTTTTTTGATAATGGCCATTCTGACCCACGTGAGGTGATACCTCATTGTAGTTTTGGTTCACATTTCTCTAATCATTAGTGATGTTGAGCAGCTTTTCATGTGCCTCTTGGCCATCTGTATGTCTTTTTTGGTGAAACATTTATTTAGGTCTTCCGCCCATTTTTTAATTGGATTGTTTGTTTTTTTGATATTGAGCTCCAGGAGCTGTTTGTATATTTTGGAGATTAATCCTTTGTCAGTTGCTTCATTTGCAAATATTTTCTCCCATTCTGAGGGTTGCCTTTTTGTCTTGTTTATGGTTTCCTTTGCTGTGCAAATGCTTTTAAGTTTAATTAAGTCCCAATTGTTTATTTTTGTTTTTATTTCCATTACTGTAGGAGGTGGGTCAAAAAAGATCTTGCTGTGGTTTATGTCAAAGAGTGTTTTTCCTGTTTTCCTCTAAGAGTTTTATAGTGTCTGGTCTTACATTTAGGTCTTTAATCCATTTTGAGTTTATTTTTGTGTATGGTGTTAGGGAGTGTTCTAATTTCATTCTTTTACGTGTAGCTGTCCAGTTTTCCCAGCACCACTTATTGAAGAGTCTGTCTTTTCTCCATTGTATGTTCTTGCCTCTTGTCGTAATTAGGTAACCATATGTGCATGGGTTTATCTCTGGGCATTCTATCCTGTACCATTGATCTATATTTCTGTTTTTGTGCCAGTACCATACTGTCTTGATTACTGTAGCTTTGTGGTACAGTTTGAAGTCCGGGAGCCTGATTCCTCCAACTCCATTTTTTTCTCAAGATTGCTTTGGGTATTTGGGGTCCTTTGTGTTTCCATACGAATTGCAAGATTTTTCTGTTCTAATTCTGTGAAGAATGCCATTGGTAGTTTGATAGGGATTGCATCTAATTTGTACATTGCTTTGGGTAGTACAGTCATTTTCACAATATTGATTCTTCCAATCCAAGAACATGGTATATTTCTCCATCTGTTTATGTCACCTTTGATTTCTTTGATCAGTGTTTAATAGTTTTCTGAGTACAAGTCTCTCGCCTCCTTAGGCAGGTTTATTCCTAGGTATTCTATTATTTTTGTTGCAATGTAAATGGGAGTGTTTCCTTAATTTCTCTTTCTGATTTTTCATTGTTGGTGTACAGGAATGCCAGAGATTTCTGTGCATTAATTTTGTATCCTGCAACCTTATCAAATTCATTGATTAGTTCTAGTAGTTTTCTGGTGGCATCTTTAGGATTTTCTATGTATAGTATCATGCATGTCATCTGCAAACAGTGACAGTTTTACTTCTTCTTTTCCAATTTGTATTCCTTTTATTTCTTTTTCTTCTCTGATTGCCATGGCTAGGACTTCCAAAACTATGTTGAATAAGAGTGGCAGGAGTGGACATCCTTGTCCTGTTCCTGATCTTAGTGGAAATGCTTTCAGTTTTTCACCACTGAGTATGATGTTGGCTGTGGATTTGTCATGTATGGTCTTTATTATGTTGAGGTAGGTTCCCTCTATGCCCATTTTCTGGAGAGATTTATCATAAATGGATTTTGAATTTTGTCAAAAGCTTTTTCTGCATCTATTGAGATGATCATATGGTTTTTATTCCTTAATTTGTTAATGTCACGTTATCACAATGATTGATTTGCGTGTATTGAGGAATGCTTGCATCCCTGGGATAAATCTCACTTGATCATGGTGTATGATCCTTTTAATGTGTTGTTGGATTCTGTTTGCTAGTATTTTGTTCAGGATTTTTGCATCTATGTTTATCAGTGATATCGGTCTATAATTTTCTTTTTTGTGTGATATCTTTTTTCTGGTTTTGGTATCAGGGTGATGGTGGCTTCATAGAATGAATTTGGGAGTGTTTCTCCCTCTGCAATTTTTTGGAAGAGTTTGAGGAGGATCAGTGTTAGGTCTTCTCTAAATGTTTGATAGAATTCACCTGTGAAGCCATCTGGTCCTGGACTTTTGTTTTTTGGAAGATTTTTGATTATGGTTTCAATTTCATTACTTGTGAAAGGTCTGTTTATATTTTCTAATTCTTCCTGGTTCAGTCTTGGAAAATTGTATCTTTCCAAGAATTTGTCTATTTCTTTGTGGTTGTCCATTTTATTGGCATCTAGTTGTTTGTAGTAGTCTCTTATAATCCTTTGTATTTCTGCAGCGTGAGAAATATGTTGGATTAAACCCAACATATACTTCAGAAAGTCATGGACCTTCATACATCTTTTAAAGCGTTAACAAAGTAATCATTGTCACCCTTTTCGTGGAAAGCTGCTCTTTCAAAAACATGGCTACCAAGAGCTGATTCTGGATTTTCCAGAAATGAGTTTGAACTGGGACAGATCCCCAAGGGTTGGCTGAAAGGCTGGTGAGCACCATGCTTCAGACGGGGCTCAAGGAAGCACTCTTTTGGGAACCATGGAGCCAAGGGACAAGCATTGCCATGGCTGGACACTACAAGACACTGCAGGGGATAGACATGCCCCCCCTACCCCACAGTGCCACCTGTCTCTCAGAAGGTCTGCACACAGTTCAGGGTCCATGCAGCCTGCGGGAAGTAAGGAGCCCTCCATGTCAATGGGAACTGCATGCTGGCTGCCTTTTCAGGCTGGTAGAGGGGCTACGTCTTTATTCAAGAGTCCACCAATGACCATCATGAGAGAACGGTCTTGCTCTGCCACAATGACCTACTTCTGCCCTCAGTTTCTGGCTGCATCAGTCATGGCCAGTCCAGGTTGGTTAGAACATCAGGTTGACTCTGCCGCTGGCCCTTTTGGGGCAAGAGAAGGAGCAAATAAGATACCCCTGAGATCTCCTGTGTGAGAAACTGTGAAGCAGTGAAACTTGCTTTCCAGCCCCCAGTCAATTCTTGGGACACAGCACTGTTTCCCCCTGCTGCCTACCGCTGCTCTGTCTCCCCAGCTCATTTCTGAAAACCACAGCACAATAGAGTCACACACGCACTGTGTGAGCCCAGCCACCAGGGGTCCAGGTCCATGGCCTG
Source organism: Kogia breviceps (assembly GCF_026419965.1). Classification (NCBI taxonomy): domain Eukaryota; kingdom Metazoa; phylum Chordata; class Mammalia; order Artiodactyla; family Physeteridae; genus Kogia; species Kogia breviceps. Next base: position 56,187,141 of record NC_081311.1, read on the forward strand.
GATCCACTCTTGAAGCTTTCTCTCTCACCATTAACTGTAAGCCTGCCAAATAAATTTCACAGCAACCAGGAGGCGAATGGATACATACAGTCACGTGTTCCTGAAAGACTCTGCTATCATTCAGGATGCTATACTAGGTATAGGGAGGAAACCTTTCATTTGTCAGACTTTGATTGAGCACCTGATGGGTACAAGACACCGGGAGCAGCCATTCTTGTCCTGCCTGGAAACCTCACCAGGAGAAAGTCAGATGTCACCTCCATCAGTCTTGATACTTCTTGGAGCTACCCTTGGTTGTGAGAACAATGCCCACAGGGGTGTGAATTGCCCACACAACATTAAAGATTCCCACTTTTTAAAATAAAAACTGTGATTTGAGAAGTAAGCTTCGGCACACAGGACATGGGTAACACATCTTACAATCTGATACACTCAGCATCCTTGCATCTCCTTCTGATGACCAAGTCACCACATTATCATCCTTTCCTGTTTCTCTCATGAAGACAGGAATGTCCTTGTGGGGCAAGTAATTGCTGTTCACTCCACACTGAACAGCCCAGGGTGCCTGAGTTTCTTCTGTCTCCCCTCATGGTCTGACTCTGCTATTCTGACAGGTTTTCTGATGCCCCAACAAGGAACCAAAGTACATAATCCCCGCCATCTTCTGGTCATACAAGTCCTATAATCATTCACTCATTCATTCATTCGTGCATTCATTCATTTACTCATTCGACAAAGGTTCTCTGAGCACCTGCTCTGTACCAGGTTCTAAGGTCTCTGCATAAGAGGTCAGAAATGAATTAAGCCTGTCCCCACTTTCTTCCGGATATGTTTGCTGACCTGCGGAAAACCCACCTAACCTCTCAGACCCTCGGTCTCATCTTCCACCAAGGTGAAGAATTAGGGTTGGAACAGTCTTTAGAGATGATCTAATTCAAGGGTCAGCAAAATACAGTCCTCTAGCCAAATCTAGCCTTCCATCTGTTTTTGTACAGACTGGAAGCTAAATATGGTTTTCACATTTTTAAATGGTTGAGGGAAAAAAGGAATGTTTCATGACACATGAAAATTGTATGAAATTCAAATTCCAGTGCCATGCTCATTCATTTACCTATCGTCTGTGGCTGCCTGCCTCACTGTCACAGCAGAACTGAGGACTTGCAAGAGAAGTCATATGGCTCACAAAGCCAAAATCATTTTCTTTATAGAAAAAGTTTGCTGGCCCTGCTCTAGTCTGGTGTTATACGTTTCATCCAACTCCACCTCCTCCCAAAGCACCAGCTCACCCCAGAAGATCAAAGGTGGCCCACAGAAACTAAGCAGCAAGCCCCAGGGTTGGGCCTGTGCCCGGAAGTAGCCTCTCAGAGGTGCCCTGCAGCATGATTTGGGGCGTGATTTCTAGTTGCATACCCTCTGATCTTAGTTTTCTGGCCCTCCAGGAAATTCACTGCACTCCATAACATTGTTTTATTAAATTTCTTTTCTGCTTACAACACTGGAAGTCACTTTCTATTGCTTGCTACTCAGAGCCATGACTGATACGGGCAAGTATGGCAGAGATAGTAGTGCCCACTGAATATCCATGTGTTCCCTTCCATTGCCCAGCCTCCCTTCTGTTTATGTTGGGACCATGTGATTGGTTCTAGCCAACAGACTGTGAGCACAGGTGACAAGTGTCATTTGGGAGTCTAATATATTTACCACAATGGCCACTTTGGAAGCTACCAGTTGAGACAGCGGCATCATGAAATGGAGGGAGCCTGGATCCCTGGGTCACCAGACAAAGAAAAGCCCTGCCAGCCCACGTCAGATATTGCATAAAGAAGAAACAGGTGCATAGGAGCTGAGCCACTGAAATTTCGGGGTTTGTTACTGAAGCACAGCCCAGTCTATCCTAACTATTACAGCAAGTTTGAAGATCAGATTTTTAAAAGGCAGATGAGCTTCCCTGGTGGCGCAGTGGTTGAGAGTCCGCCTGCAAATGCAGGGGACACAGGTTCATGCCCCCCAGTCCGGGAAGATCCCACATGCCGCGGAGCGGCTGGGCCCGTGAGCCATGGCCGCTGAGCCTGTGCGTCCAGAGCCTGTGCTCCACAACAGGAGAGGCCACAGCAGTGAGAGGTAGCATGAAGCATAATGAATACTGGAAAGAGGAGAATAGGTGGGGAGAATGGTCTGAAATAACAATGAAGTTATTAATAATATGAGAAATTTTTCATGATTTTATTCTAAGTGTGATGAAAAGGCACTGGAGCGTTTTAAGCAGAAACTGACATAGCCAAACACTGGGGCAGACTGCCTTTCCCACAGCTTTTCGTAGGAATGAGGAGCTTGAGGGGGGTGAGGGGGTCTCAGAAGACATCTAATCAACCCTCAGCCACTGTCACATACTTCCCCACTTTGATGCTCTTAAGGAGATACCTGGCCTCTTCTTGCATATTTTCATTGACAGGAAACGCACTTCCTTCTAGGATTCTCATTTTATTCTGGGATTTCCCTGACCTTTTTCATTTTCCTGTAGCCTCTCTCTACTGGTAAACCCCAACAAGTCTGAACACACTCCCCATTCCTCAGAGGTCCCCTCAGAGCCTGCCTCCCTGGTCATGCTCTGCTGAATACACAGCCCCTGGACACTGGCCTTCCAAAGTTTGTCTGTAGGAGAACTGGATTCTGAAAGTGGAGTTAGAGTATGGGCTTATGGATCCAGGATCTCTGCACTGAGACTACGATCAGCCCAGCAGGAGAGTAGGGCATGCCAGGAGTGGGTTCACACAATCTATTATGTTCTCATCATGCTCCTCACATGTCCCCTAGAGAGAACCCAGGGAACATTTGAACCTCTGGGCCTGACTGCCTCTGCCTGCCCTTGTCTACATCCCCAGCCTAACCTTCAGCTCCATGAGCTGATACAGCAGGAATTTATTTACAAGCTCATTATCCCTGTGAATCATGTCCAGCTTGAGTCGGGGCTTAACAAGGAGCTAAGGGGTGGACCTTCAAACAGCTGTGCCCATGCAGCCTGGGGAGGGGATGGGCCAGGACAAGTAGGGCCTCACTGTGCCAAGAGCCAAGAGGGCAGATGGAAGCAGGGGATGGAAGATGGCTTGTGCCAGCCCTGGGGTTTGTTCTGGCTCCAGCAACTGTAGGGCTTTTCCAAACTCTGGCTTCATTCCAACACAGAGGTCCCAGATGGAAGATCTGGCTTGCAGTCATTCTTGACTTCTAAGTCCCAAAATGTACAAGCGTACTTGAGAGGGTATAGAAGCAGCAACCCAACATCTTTCTGACTTCTATCTCATCGGGAGTGCCCCTGCCCCACCAGCCCCTAGAGTGGAAGGTTTCATACTACAGTGTTATTCAAATGCAAGTGATGACCGTTAACTTATTCAAACTTCTTTTACAACCAGCATTTTATTTGATCACTACACATAAGTTTATCCATCTCCATTTGAGAGAAAAGGGTTCAAGGCTCTGAAAGGTGAAGAAAGTGGCCCAAGGTTGACTACAGTAAATGGTGCAGTCCAAGACTTAAAGCCAAATCCTTAACTCCACATCCACATTAATCCAAATCTTAATACCTGCCTCTGCCTTCTGATCGCCTTCTGAAGTGCAGAATGATGCTATAACTGTCACAGTTTACTCAGGGAAACAGAAACTCTCCAGATCTTTCAAGCAGAAAGGGATTTAGTTCAAGAAATAGATGCCATGGAAGATTGTTTGCGACACTGGCCATGATTATTCTCCTCCCTGTATCCAAATGATGTGGATTTGAATTTGGGCTGGTCTTGTAACTTAGTTTGGTCAACAGAATATGGCAGAAGTGATGTTGCTCCACTTTCAAGCCTAACCTTCAAGAAATCTTGCACTCTTGTACCTGCTTTCTGAGAACCCTGCACAGTCACCATGCATACAAGAATGAGAGACCATGTGGAGTACAGACTAGTCACCCCAGTTAAGGTCACTCTGGACCAACCAGCCTGTAGACCAACTTGCACCTGACTTCAGATGCATGAGAGAGCCCAACCAAGACCAGAAGAACTGCCCAGCTGAGCTAGCTCAAATCCTGATCCACAACTTTGTGAGCTAATTATATCATTGTTGCTTTAAATGACTAACTTTGGGGGCTACTTGTTATTAAGCAAAAGCTAACTGATACAATACTTACAAAACTTTTGGAACAGCTAAAAAATGAAGGTTATTGGATACTTAAAGAGTGAAGTTTCTCTCTGAGCTTTCAGAAGTAAAGAAGTTGCAGGATCTGCTGGAAGTACTACAGTGTTCACAGATGCTCCCAACATTGTTGACACATAGGAAAATTCTGAGGTTGTTTTAAAACCTCACATCTGCCAAAGACCACCAATCTACCCGCCACAGTTAGAGGACAATGAAAGGGCTTCTGCTTCTTTCCTTCTGAATCTCAATTACCTTTCATTGAAAGAACCTGGAAACTGTTTGGTAAGTGTTCTCCGAAATGTAGTTCTCAGGCTTCCATCCCCTGGTATAGAAAAGAGAGTATGGAAGCAGAAAAGTGAAACTAGGTTGCCAAAAGCACAGGGGTCTACTCTGCCTCAGACATTGCTTCTGAAGATACTTTATATCAGGAAGGACTTCTTTTTCCACTGCTCCCCATTGGCACTAGTTCTACCTTTGGCATCACACAGGCATTATTGGCTCATTTCATTCTCATTTAAGGTCTGCAATGAAGGAATGGCTGAATGTTCAGGTACCTGAAATTACAGAAGGATAAATCCCTTCTGTAATGAAGACAATCCTCAACTTCCCCAACTACCACTCTAATGACTCCATTCTTCTTCTGGCTACATCAGCAACTTTGGGATGGATGAAGTTGACAAAATCCACTTCTCCCTATTGTAGAGATGGGAAAACTGGTCCAGAAGCATTGACAAAGCATAGCGATGACAAGGTAAGAGTAAAGAGCTTGGGACCCTGGGTTTTCTCTCTCTACCTCTAAGTCATTAAGTTATGCTGGGGCCTAATTATAACAGCCCATGTTTGAAACAGACAGAGAGGAAGGATTTGAGGGTTTCCTCCACGGAAAACAGTTCCTCTGAGAATCTGAATTTATGAGAATTTGAAATTCTAAGTGCCTGCAGAATCTCTGCTCTAAGCAGGAGGATTCTCTTTCCTGCCTCCCCTCAGGGGTCAATCTCCCCAGGTTGACTTGGTCTTGACCCTCTTTGAACAATCCCATTCACTCCTATAGATTCAATTTCCATTGAAATACTGATGGCTCCCTGATCTCAGTCTCCAAGCCCATACATCCAACCGCCCGTTGACTACTGCAACTTGGACTGCCCACAGGGTCCTCTACCCTGTGGGGGTCCTTCCCTCTAACCCAGCACCAATCACCACCAATTCAGTTGGTGGCATCACCAAGTCACCCAAACCAAGAATTTCCCCATCTCCTAGTTTGATTTCCATAAGCAGCTCCCTGCCTGGTCTCTTGGTCTCCAGTCTTGTCTCCTCAACCAATGAGTCCCACAGCTGCCAGAGGGAGCTTCCCAATCACACATCTGCCATGACACTTTCTAGACTATAACACTTTATTAGCAACCTGTGACCTATAGGATAATATCCCAACTTCTTGGTCGGGCATTCAAGGCCTTCCCTGTGCTGATCCCTGCCAACATCTTCAACACTATCAATCTCACATTATCCCCCAGCCACACTGAACTGTCTGGGATACCCAAAGCTGTCAAGCACCTTCATGCCTTTACTCTGCAACACTCTACCTCCATGCCCCTCTGTCCAGGCTCAGTGCTCTTCCTGTGGGCTGTCACAGTACCATGCTCTTAACATCCCTCTTTGTAATTACCTATTAACTGTATCTACCCCACAAGATTGGAAATGCCATGAAGGCTGAGGCCATAGCACCAGATTCATCTTTATATCTCAGTCCCCATTGGAGTGGACACCTGTAAATGATTGTTAACCAGATCCATGAGCTCCGCCAGAGGCTGTGAACTTCACGGCAGAGAGTGTGTTCAATCCATCATAACATAATAACAACAGTAATAGCTAAATATTTTTAGCACTTACTTTGGACCGGAGACTTTACAGGCATTATTAGCGCATTTAATCCTCCTCGCAACCTCAAGAGATATTACTGTTATTATCCTGATTTGTAGATTAAAAAACTGAGATTTAAAGAGGTTAAATAACTTGCCCAAATCATTCAGCTAGCATGTGGTGAAATCTGACACTAGTTCTCCATTTGGGATCACACAGGCATTATTAGCTCATTTAATCCTCATTTAAACCCATCCGCAGGCTCCAACCCTGGGTGATCCCTATGGAGATAAGAAGATTTCACCTGTATGCCTGCACTTCTCCAGGCTTAAGAATAAAAGGAAGGGACAGAGGACACCTGGATGTGCTGGCTCAATGCTGTGCAATGGGATCTCATCACACCCTCCCTCACCAGGCTAGCCTAGTGCTCACTCCAAGTCAGGTGGTCCACACCCTTGACCACTAGACATACGGCCTCTACAGTGTATCCCCTTCACAGTAAAGTCATCTCCATCATGACAGGGTGAGGGCCGGGGTAACATGGAATCCTGTCTCCCTTGGTCACATTGTTAACAAGTGCAATCAGCCTCCATATCCATGGGCTTCACATCTGCTGATTCAACCAATGGCAGATCGAATAACAGCCTGCGGAGCCTGTGGATATGGAGAGCCAATTGTATACTTTACAAATATCTGGGGGAAGTACTTAGCTAATTAAAAAATCTTTCTTGCTGCAGGACTTACCAGAGGCTTTAATATGCCAGTGTACCTTAAACAAAAGAGATGTAGCATTTCCTAAACTCATTGGACCACAGTGCTCTTCATTTCCTCAGGCATCTGCCAGGACCAGGGACCCATGGAACACATTTTGGCAGACACTGATTCCGGGTTCCTATCCCTCCAGAGGCCTGGCTGCACTTGTCTTCATGAGATAAACCAGGTTCTTTCCAATGAATTTTCTTCCCTGCTGAAGTTAACTCAGGTCAGTTTCCATAATTTGCAACAATAGACCTTGACTGAGACATGCCCTCACTTGTCCTCAGAAAGGCCATACCTTTGGCAACTGCTGAGATTTACACTCAGAGGTGGAACATGAGATGTGGTCACGGTCGACTGCAACTGACACCCACCACTGACAGGTCATCCTCAGAAAAGCATGCTAAAGGGCTCCTAGCTCTTTTTCTGTTTTCAATTTCCCTCCTGATTAGAAATTTGCCTTTTTTTTTTTTTTTTTTTTTCTTTTTGCGTTATGCGGGCCTCTCACTGTTGTGGCCTCTCCCGTTGCGGAGCACAGGCTCCGGATGCGCAGGCTCAGCGGCCATGGCTCACGGGCCCAGCCGCTCCGCGGCATGTGGGATCTTCCCGGACCGGGGCACGAACCCGTGTCCCCTGCATCGGCTGGCAGATTCTCAACCACTGCGCCACCAGGGAAGCCCCTGCCATTTTTAAATAAAGAGAACTGTGACTTATGTTTTTGGATTCCTGTGACTGAGTTCATGTACTTTTGATCTTTCTATCATGTTTCTGGCTGTTACAGAGTTGCCCTTCTTCCAGGATGTTGAGGTAGGGAGTCACAGGTCCCTTCCAATCTCCACTCACCCCAACTCTGATACATACACACACAGCAACCTACTTCTACTTAATTTCTCCCAAGTCCACTCTCTGGGCTGAGGAAGGGTTTATGGGTAGAGACAGTGCCCATCCTTGACCAGTGAATGCTCCATATTGGTTTCTAGGAGAATCAGAAGCCCTGGCTTGCAGAATATCCCCCCTTCTCCTCACCATGCCCCCACCTCAGGTGAGCTGAAGCTGTGTTTTCTTAGCTGACAGAGCCCATTTAGAATGTGAATGGAGATGGGCTGGTTGCCACCAAAATGGCATCAAGAGTGGACAGAATTGTATTAGGTTTCTCCAACTCTCCTCCTGCAAACTGTCCTCACTGCCTGAGCCATGCTGCAAGGCCACGCTAAGAGAAAAGGGGGTGACTTGGAGATACAGCCAGACATGGTCACTCCATGTGGGAGGAGATGCTGTTCCCCAGAGCCCTGGGCAGCAAAGACCACTCATGCCCATGCTCCCCAAATCGCAGGCTGGGAACAGGTCCATCCTGTCTCTCCACACCATGACTCACCACCACATGTGAAAGCCCCCAGCTCCTTGAGGCTTGTGCCACCTGGCTACAGTACCACACTGCACACATCCTATGTGACTCATCCACCATTCTTCCAGTCCCTCAGCAATATCACTGAAGGCTTTGGCACTGGGATGCAGCCCCCATCTCTACCCAGACCTTACCCTGGTAGCTTCAGTTCCCACATGAATGTCCCATCAAATACCTTGGATGCTCAGTTCCTTAATCTCATCCATGATGACCTTCTCCCTCTCTCCACTCCAGCTAGCCACCACATATGTGGCCATACTCTGGGCTCTGTCATCACCTCAAACTGGCCTACTTCTACTACTCTGAAATCATAAACTCAGCCCAGCCCATTCTTTCTGCTTTGCAATTTTTTGTTATGATAAAATACACATAACATAAAACTTACCATCTTAATGATTTTTAAGTGTACAGTTCAGTGGTATTATATATATATTCATATTGTTATAAAACCGTCATCAGTAACACTTGTTATTTTCTGGGGTTTTTCTGGTTCTTCTTTTTTTAAGATAATAGTCATCATATGGGTGTAGGGTAGTATCTTACTATAGTTTTGATTTCCATTTCCCTAATGATTAATAATATTGTGCATCATTTCATGTGTTTATTAGCCATTTGCATATCTCCTTTGAAGAAATGCCTATTCAAGTCTTTTGCCCATTTTTGAGTAGGATTGTATGGGTTTTTGTTGTTGTTGAGTTTTAGGAGTTCTCTGTATGCTCTGGATACTAATCCCTCACCAGATATACGATTTGCAAATATTTTCTCCCATTCTGTGTGTTGCCTTTTTATTCTATCACTAGTATCTTTTGATGCACAGAGTTTTTTAATTTTCATGAAGTCCAACATGTTTATTGTTTCGTTGTGGATGCCTTTGGTGTCATGTCCAAGAAATTACTGACAAACCCAACATGATGAAGGTCTTGCCCTATGTTTTCTTCTAAGAGTTTTAGAAGAAAACTCTTAGAAGACAGAGTCAGTGAGTGCTCCAGCTTTGTTCTCCTTTTTCAAGATTGTTTTGTCTATTTGGGGTCCCTTGAAATTCCATATGAATTTTAGGATGGATTATTCCATTTCTGCAAAAAACATTCATTGGAATTTTGATACGAACTGACTTGAATCTGTGGATCATTTTGGTACTGTGAACATCTTAACAATATTAAGCTTTCCAATCCATGAACATGATACGTCTTTCCATGTAAGAGTTTTCATTCTTAAGTATTTTTATGCTACTATAAATAAAATTATTTTTTAAATTTCCTTTTCTAATTGTTCATTGTTAGTGTATAGAACTACAACTGATTTTTTGTTGACTTTATTGAATTTGTGTACTAGTTCTAACAAAATTTTGTGGAATCTTTAGTGTTTTCTACATATAATTCATATCATCTGTGAACAGAGATGATTTTACTTCTTCCTTGCTGATTTGGTTTTCTTTATTTTTCTTGCCTAATTGTGGTGACTAGAACTTCTAGTACTGTGTTGAAGAGACATGGTAAAAGTGAGCCTCCTTACCTTGTTGCTAATCTTAGAGGAAATGCTTTCAGTTTTACACTATTGAGTATATGCTCACTGTGAATTTTTCATATAAGGCTTTTATAACGTTGAGGTAGTTTTCCTCTATTCTGGTTTGTTGAGTGTTTTTATCATAAAAGGGTGTTGAATTTTATCAAATGTTTTTTTCTGCGTCAATCGAGATGGTCATGTAGGGTTTTTTACCCTTCATTCTGTTAATGTGGTATATTACATTGATCCATTTTCATATATAGAACCATCCTTGCATTCCAGGAATAAATTCCACTTGGTCATGGTCTATAATCCTTTAAATATGCTGCTGAATTTAGTTCCTTAGTATTTTATCAAGGATTTTTGCTGCAGTGTTCATAAGGATACCAGCACATTCTTTAATGAGCATCTCCAATTCTTCTGCATCTCTCCCTCACAAATGCTCTAGGAAAATTTTTAACCTCATAGAAGCCTATTTTCTCTTGATCCATCTACATTCTCCCAAACTATCCCCCTTTTGGCCTTACACTTTTCTCTACCCATTGAAGGCCCCAAGGTTCATTATTTTATCCATTCTCTTGTCAATATTGTTTACTTTTTGACTCTTCTCATTCCTAATAAAACCCCAACCCCATATATATTTCATTCTCTGATATTTTTCACTTCAACACTTGGGGACACAGAACATAACCCCCCAAAAAATCATATACAACCATGACTGTGAGTGTCATTATAAATTTTGGGGCTCTAACTTTGAGTGAGCCTCATTATCCTGGTTCTAGTCATTTATTTCTCCCTCTCCCTGCAACTCTCTATAAATTCCACTATGAGCCCTCTTGTGTAAGCAGAAGACCATATTTCCTTGAAAATCAGAAGCTTCAGACATTCCCTTTCAGGCCCTATTCATTCCCACCTGGACCCACCCTTGCTTTTTTCCTCCCTCTTCCAATAATAGAGGTGCTCATTCCTGCCCAAAACTATTCTCACCCCTATGTTCTGGATTCCAACCTTGTTGGCCTTCACCAAAAAAACCCCACTTCCTTGATGATCCCTTGTAGTAGCAAGACTTCAAAGATATGTCCCACCACCAATGAACTATTCCTTCTGGTATTCAGACCTTTATGTAGCCCCTGCCACATTAAATTTGTCCTGGCCACATATAACTAAAAGAATGCAATGAAGGTAACTCTACATGACTTCCAAGACTTCCAAGGTCATAAGAACCTTGTGACTTTTGCCCTGAGCTCTTGGGACACTTGATCTTGGGAACCCTGAGCCACCATGTAAGAATTCTACTACTCTGAGACCACCATGCTGTTAGGAAACCCAAGTTAGCTACGTGAAGAGGCCACATGGAGAATGAGTAATGCTGGCCAGATTCCTGGCTGTTCCAGCCACCCCAACCAAGATGTCAGACATGTGAGTAAAGAAGCCATCTTACACATAGAAGACTGAGGGCCCACACAGCCCCAGCCATCCCCTGCTGCAAGTCTCCAAGCCTTTATCTAAATCCTTAATCTCTCTGTAGTATTCCATGCCGTGAGCCACTCCCCCTTTCTTGAAATGTTCTCCTTGCCTGGCTCCTCCAGTGCCATTCTCTTCTAGCTTTCTAAGAATCTGACTGCTTGTTCTTAGTCTCCATCATGGCCTCCTTATCTTCTGCCACTCTCTTTGTTATTTTTGTGGGGGAGCATATAGACGTAATATGTTTTGAACATTCAAAAGATGTAAAAATGTGTAAAGTGAAAAGTTTTCTTTCTCACTCCTATCTCTCAACCACAAGATTCTTCTCCCTGGAGGCAATCAATGTTATCAGTTTTTCAAATATTTGTCTACAGACATATTAGGTATAAACATACATATATCTACAAATTCTCCCCTCACTACACACACACACCTTTTTTCCCCACAAGACTGGCAGCATTCTATATACAATAAAATACACCTTGCTTTCTTCACAACAATATATCTTAGAGGTCTTTCCATATCAGTACGTCACAAATGTCTTCATCCCGTCTATTATACCTACATAGTATACTTTTGTATGCATGTACCTGATTTATCTCATCATCCCTCTTTTTGTGCCTGTTTGGGGTGCTTTCCATCTTTTGCTATTGCCAGCAATGTTGTAATAACTAATGTCATATGCATCATTTTTCTCATGTGGGAATCTTCCCATAGGATAAATTCTTAGAAGTGGTTAGGTCAAAAGCATTTGCAGTGTCAGAAGATATTGCCAGATTTCCCTCCATTGAGCTGTACCATTTCCACTCGCATCACCAATGCATGAGCGTCTGTTTCCCCATACAGTGTGTTATCAAACGTTTTGATCTTGGCCAAACTGAGAGATGAAATGATGTCTTAGTGAAACTTTAATTATATTTCTCCTATTATGAATAATGGGGCATCTTTTCTGAGGTGTCAGTAACTCTGTACACCTTATCCATCTTTTCTGTGTTGTTGATCTGTTTTATATTGATTTGTGGAAATTCTTTATATAACAGGGAAATAAATTCTGTCAGTGGAGTTGCAAATACTTCCCAAGTTTGCCTTTTGACTTTGTGTATGTTGGGTTTTGCTGTACAGAAGTTTTGTTTTAATAGTTAAAATTATCAGTCTTTAGTTTTATGGCTTCTGAGTTGTGTGTTGTGTTTAGAAAGTTTTAAAACTCTCTCATGTTTCTGGTACATTTAAGGTTTCATTTTGTTACATTTACATCTTTGTTTCATATGGAATTTATTCTACTATAAAGTATGAGGTATGGATCCAACTTTTTTTCCAGATGGTACTCCAGTTGCCCCAACCCCATTTATTGAATAACACATTTTCCCACTCAATTTGAAATGCCATATTTACCTTAGACAATATTCTCCTGTATAATTTCTGGAATTATATTTTGTTCCACTGAGTTGTCCAGTACTATGGTTTACTCAATATAGCTTTATAATGCAATTTAATTTCTGATAGGGCTAGTTATCCCTCTTTACTATTCTTTTCCAGAAATTTTGTGGCCATTATTGCTGTTAAGGAACATGAAGAGTCTGAGGGATCTATTACTCTGCTTGCAAGCCAACAAGTTAGCCTGCCCTGTTTCCTGGATGCTGGCAGAAGACATGAGACTTCTGGGTCAGAGACAGAGGACTTTATTACTCACGACAATAGCAACAGCCAGAGTATCAGCGTTTGTGACAGTCCCATGAGCCCCAGTTCTCACAGGGCGTCATGACAAAGTCCAGGTGATGCCTGCACATGCAGCGGGGTTGTGTTACAGGAGAAGAAACTTGAATTTAGGGAACCCAAATCTTCTATAATGGGCAGTAAGCCTGCCTGGGTTTTGCTCCAGAGGGAGACCTTGTCTTTATTCTACTGGCCAGTAAGCAAATGTGCCCTGCTCTCCAGAGGGAGACACTACCTCTACTTTCCAAGTGTGTTCACTACACAAACATCCCTGAGGAGACAGTCTGGAACAGAGGTAGTCACTGTTTCTGCTCGCCCAGAAACGTGAGAAGCCCATGGAGAATTGTCTTTTCAACACTTGTTTATTTTTCCATATGAACTTGAGGATCAGTTTGTCTAAAAACAACAAAGCCTTCGTTTTTATGGAGAATCCTATTGAATTCTAAAATTATCTGAGGGAGAAAGGACAATTTTATGATGTGAGTTTTTCCTATCCAAAAACATTCAAATGCTTTTTTGTCCCTTGGAAGCATTTTAATGCTTTCTCCATTTAGATTTTGCACATTTCTTGTTATGTTTATTCCTAGGATTTTAGAATCTTTTTTTTTGTTGCTATTGTCAATGTTTTCAATTCCCATCTTGTCTCTAATGGGTTGTCATTAATTCCTGCTCTTTAAATGAATGGTTTTCCTCCAGGGTCCCTTCTCGAACTTCTTCTTTTCTTACTAAAAGACTTCCCTGGATGGTCTCATTCTCTCCCAAAACTTCAATGAGCACCTGTCAGCCGATGCCTCTCTCTCTGTCATCTCCAGCCCTGGTCACTCTCAGGAGCTCCTGACACGTATGCTGTGGATGCCCCCTGAGTACTTCACACCCAGCCAATGGTGAAATTAAACTTCTCATCCTTCTCCCCAAACCAGCTCCTCCTCTTTTACTCTAGCCTCAGTCAATGGCACCAGCATTCCCCCAGGTGTCTCCCAGCAGAAGGGGGAGGCTTTCCTTCACCCTCTTTTCCAATCAGTCGCCAAGTCCTGTCTATTCTTCCTCCTCAATTCCTCTTTAACCTGTGCCCTTACCTCCATCCTCACTGCCATGACCTGAGCTCCTCGCAAATGACTGGGGAGCCCACTAAGTGACCGCTTGGTCTTGCATCTCCTCTCTGGTATCAATTCCTACCCTGCTGCAGGAGTGGCCCACAGTTTGGATCACGCCATCTGCCAGAGGTTCGAGGATAATATAGAGACCACCATCCCTCCCTGCCAGCTTGGCATCCCCTGGCCATTAGCAACCTGGCCCCTCCCACCCTCTTGAACTTCAAGTCTTCCATTCCCACGCTATCCTGCACCCATGCATTTGCACATCCCTGTGCCATAGCCCCAGCCTTCACCTGGAATATCCTAACCCACCATGACCCTCTTTACCGGACTACCTCCTACCCCTCCCTAAGGTTTCAACTCAGATATCAGCTCCTCCAGACTTCCTGACACCCTCATCTGCATGAGATGCTTTCATTCATTCATTTATTTCCTCATTTCAGCAGGCATTTATTTGGTTCCCCACTTGCCAGCTTGGTACCACAGATACCAAGATGAATTGAGAACACGTCACTGCCCTCTCGGAATTCGCTATCTCAGTTACTGTCATTCAGAATATGGTCTGGAATCAGCATACCAGGGAACTCCTTAGAAGTTAGAAACGCAGAGAGACTCAGGCCCCATCCTAGACCTGCTGAAGGCAATCTGCATTTGGACAAGATCCCCAAGTGATTCAGGTGCAAAATAAAGTTGAGAAGCACTGATCCAGGTGACATGTAAACAGAGAAGTAAAATAAACACAATAAACGAGGTAAATGTAACCTTAGAGCAATGCAGAGGGTGTTCTGAGAACATGGGGAGAGAAAACTAACTGAACATGGAGGGAGGTAGGGAGAGAGGGAGGGGCTGGAGAGGTGAGCTCAGGACGGAAAAGCAAGTTGGAGTTGGCGAGAGGGGTCTTCCAGGCAGAGGACACAGCTTGTGCAAAGGCATGGAGGGAGGGAAGTGTGTATGCTGGATTGGGAATGCAGGAACCATTGGGTGCTAAGTGCAAAGTCCTAACACAGACTGCTGAGAGAAAAAGCACACTCCAGCTTCACTTCCTAACACTCTACCCTAAACTCATGGCCCAACACTTCAACCACCCACGGCTGAGGGCTGGGGGCAGAGGGCAGGGGCAGGGGGGTAGGTATCACTTCCTCAACTGCCAGGCCAAGGAGCTTAGGCATGCACTATTAAGTCCCTGCCAAATAAAACAGTTTGCATTTCAAAGGCACAATTTGCTGGATTTGAGTGTGAGGTGTCTTCAGCGGGGAACCTGATTAGGGATCACAGCTGTGCAGGCCAGGGGTGACAACAAACCAAACCCAGGCAGAGGCAATTTGGGTGGAGAGGAGAAAACAGATTCCAGAAAGATTTGAGAGGTCAAGTGGTAGGGATGAATGTGGGAACAATGCGAAGAAGGGAGCAGGTATAATTCTCATGACACAGGTTTGTGTTATGAAAGTAAAAACCAACCAAGGCAGGGGCAATAGGAGAAAGAACCAGCATGGGAGTGAAGTTAATAAGTGCCGGTATTTACTGGTCCAGTGCTGAGCACCAAAATCAGTACTTTGCATGGATTTCCTCGCAGCGGGGACTATTACTGTCCTCAGTTTACTGAGGAGGAAACAGACACAGAGAAGTTAAATTATTTGTCCAGAATCACACAGCAAGAAGTAGCGGAGCTGGGATCTGAGATGGGGCCATGACCACTTTGTCACCCTACTTTGTGGACTGGCTGCTGACATGCTGGGAGCTAAGGGCTTGCAGACTTCCAGTGGGAGAAGGATGAGAGGGACAGAGGCTCAGGTGGGCCATCCGGTAGGGTGTCAACCCACAAACGTTGCCAGAGCCCTTGAGTGGATGGACAGGACGATGCAGGAAGTGGATGAGGGCGTGCTAGGGTTGGTGACAGTGGGTGGGGCTCCACAACCACAAGGCTTCTCAGTGCCCCTTGTGCTGCCATTTGCTGGTTTAGCCAGAGCCCAGCATTAGGCAGATAACCCAGGAAACTTAGGGACCAGCCTCTCCTTCTGGGACCCAGGGCAGAGACTAGGGAGAGCAGGAGATCCTTATCTAAGAAGGGAGACAGACGAGCCAGAGCCAAGCAGGAGACGGGCTTCAGGGGTCAGAAAGCAGACATAATACTTCACAGGCCCTTCACCACCTCCCCACCATCCCCACCTCCCACAGCAGGGATTCCACCATAGTGGCACTCTGCCCCCACCCACCCCACCCCAGCTGTGTTGACAGCAAACCCTTTCTGTACTTTCTGACTCGGTAGTAATACCACCTCCAGACCACCATCTTCTCAACTGTAAGACAAAGGCTGTGACACCCTCCTCTCAGTAGGACCAAATGGTCCCTCCACAAAGAAGGTACTAGACAGATTGCAGGGAGTTTCCACATCACTGGCAGTACCCCCAACACCCCGAAGTGGGGAAGTTCTCTTCACTGTGGGTATCAGGGCCAAAGCTAGCCAGGAGAACCAAGGCCCTCGCACTCGCAGCTCAGGCCCCAATGGCTGGGCGTCCAGGCTGGGACTCCTGGCTAGCTGACAAGGGCTCCCCAGGGAGCCCCTGCCTCTCACCTGGGCTGGCAGCCTCAAATATTCATTGAGGGGGGCGGGACAGCTGAGGGGGGAGAGCACAGGCTGAAGGGGCCCCTGCGGTTCAGCCCCAGCCCATTACAGCAGCCTGAAACAGGCCTCAAATTGCCAGAGCTTCTGGTTTTGCAAGGAAATGCAGAAATTCAAATCTTTATGTGAAATCACCAGGTTTTTAAACATAGACAACTAATTTATAAATAGTATAAACACTGGGGTGGCTAGTCTAGTCTAGATCATGTCTAGATTTGAATTAGGTCTTACATCACCTCAGCCTTGGGCAAGGACAAGGATGGCACCTGGCCGTGCCTCTGAGTGTGCACAGACACGGCCATGTGTGTTCCTACATATGAGCATGTGAGCAGGGCATGGCCGCAGAGTCCACAGTGATGCGTGTGTCTCTGTGATCACACGCAGAGATATGTTATAGGTAAGCACGTGTGCTCGGTTCTCACATGCTCAGCTGTGAACCGCATGAACCAGCACAGGCTTAAAATGTGTGACAGCACGTGTGACCATGAGCTCGTGTGTTCGTGTGAGTGCGCACATGTGTGTTAATGCACTTGCACGTGCGCTCTGGAGTGGGCCCGTGTTTGCACACTTGCATGAGCCACTACCCCAGAGGGGAGCTGCGAGCACACAGGTGGCCACAGGAGCGCGCTCGGGGACACGCGTGCGCGTTCGCGCGGCGGGGGAGGCGGCCTTGGCCTTGCGGAAAGCAGAGCCTCCCTCCTACCCAGCCTGGGTGCCCCGCGCCGCCGAGAGGAGGGGAGGGGCGGCATGACAGCTGCGCCCCAGGCGCTGCGGAAGGGAGGAGCGCAGCGCGCAGCCGCGGCCATTAGTCACCAGATGTCACCTTCTGCTGCCAAGGCGGCGCCGGGCGCAGACAATGGCCTCGAGGGTCGAGGGGCGGGCCGGGCCAGCCCCCGACCGACCCTAAAGCCGCGGCTCTGCTGACACCTACAGCCCCGTGACCACCCTCGGCCTGCCCCTCTGCGCTCCGCGACGCCGGGCTGCCGCTGCCGAACCCCTTGGCTCTTTGCCTACCGCCAACCACCTTCTCCACGTCCCCTCCCGTTGTCTGCTTTACGCCTCATTTTTCACGATGGCAGGACAGGTGTCACCTCCTCCAGGAAGCATTTCCTGGCCTGCCCCTCTCTAGTTCTTACAGCGCTCTCTCCCCCACGCCCCAACTTGGATACCAGTCTTGGAGCCAACCCTGTCCTCCCAGACTGGCTCTGTGAGGTCAGCACAGACTATCCTTTCTTCCCCTGTGTCTGGCACAGCACCTGGCACTCAGGGCTGAGTGCCTGGAGTGACATTTGGTGCCTTCTAATTTGCAGGGGAATCATGCGAGATGTTGAAGATCACTGCCATCCACGCATTGGTGCACTAGACCCTTCACCCCAGAAATCCAACCAGAGAATCACTGAGCTTTTCCCTGGGCACAGATACCCCCCGAAATTAAAGTGGTGGCGTGAGGCTACCTCCTTTGCAGCAGGGGCCTAAGCGGTGGCAGAATTTTGGGGGATCATTTTTAAATGCCCACCACTGCCACGGTCACAGCTTTTGGTACACAGCCTCTGCTCACTGCTGACATTGGGATAGCCAAGCGTGGAGGGTGAGGATGCAGGCCCAGAGAATCCTCCTCGGACCTCAGCATCCTAGGCCAGAGGTGCTCAAACTTCCTCCGTAAAGGGCCAGAGGGTAATTATGTGAAGACTCTGCCAGCCACTCTTTCTCTGTCACTTATTTTTCCTTATGTAAAAATCATTCTGAGCTCCGAAGCACTACCAAAATAGGCTGCATTCTGAGTTCTGAGGTCCTACCAAAACAGGCTGCAGGCTGGAGTTGGCCCTAGTTTTGCGATAGTTTGGCGCAGCTGTCCTAGCCCTGCAGAATATCAGTTGCCAGGGAAGCGTGGTAGCATGGCAGAATGCTTGGGTCAGGATCAGGGCCAAACCAACCCAAACTGGAATCCCAGTTTTTACTCCTTGAGTGAATCCCTTCACTGGCCAAGCCTCAGGGGTAAATGAGAATGTCATTAGAACCAACCATGCAGGTTTGCTAGAAGGAAAACATGGGTTCTAGCATGGTGCCTGGCACGTGGGCACCCGCCAACTGCTGCCCTCGCCCTCGCCCTCCCCCTCCCCTACTGCACTCACCCAGTACATGTGTGTGTGACTGTACACACGTGCGTGCGCACACACACACACACACACACACACACACACACGAGCCTCTAGCAAGAAGAGGCTGACCCATGATCTCTGGAGATATTGCCACAAGGTGAAGATGTCATTCAAGCCAGACTGGGGTTGGAATCCAGGCTGTGTGACCTCCAGCAAAATAGTGAACCTTTCTGAGCCACAGTTTCCCCATTAAAAACCAAGATAATATCAGTACCAACTTCCTGGCATTGTCATGGTGACTCACTGAAGTTACCAGTACAGGCACTCAACAGAGTACCTGACATAGGTTAAGCTGGACAAGTGCAACAGTGTCATTGTGGCTACTGTGGTGTCCCCTGATAGGAAAGCAGCCTGCTTGAGAAGAGGTATGGGATCCTCAGCCCCATGAACAGGGCAGGTGAGGGGCAATGACAAACCAGTCAGGGGAGGCTGCCTAGAGGAGGTGCCAGCACTACCTCAACCCTTGTCTTGGAGTCACCTGGTCTCCTTCAGTCAAAGGATCAGTGACTGGATGGGAAGGATGGTTGATTTGTGGAGCCATTTCTTTCCCTTGGGAACAAGAAACCCCAGAAACAGTGATAGGGAAGAGGCCTCCATTTCTGATCAATTGGGATCAGACTAACTGAACTGTGTGAGTTAAAAAGCCAGACAACTAATAGAGTACTTTTGGTTCGGTTTCTTTCTTTTTTCTTCATTACAAAAGTAATTCTTGTCCATTGCAGAAGATATAGATAAGCCAAAAGAAGAAAACAAGTAACACCCAGTCACACCATAAAGAGAAACCATCATTAGAACCTTGCACCAAAGCTCCTCTTAGGTCAAGAAACGTGAAGAAGACCTAAATAGACATTTTTCCAAAGAAGACATACAGATGGCCAACAGGCACATAAAAAGATGCTCAACAGTGCTAATTATTAGAGAAATGCAAAGCAAAATTGTAATGAAGTACCACCTCATATCGGTTAGAATGGCCATCATCAAAAAGTCTGCAAATAATAAATGCTGGAGAGGGTGTGGAGAAAAGGGAACACTCCTACCCTGTTAATAGGACTGTAAATTGGTACAGCCACTATGGAGAACAGTAGAGGTTCCTTAAAAAACTAAAAATAGAGTTACCATATGATCCAGCAATCCCACTCCTGGGCATATATCCAGAAAGGACAAAAACTCTAATTCAAAAAGATACATGCACCCCAATGTTCATAGCAGCACTATTTACAATAGCAAAGACATGGAAGCAACCTAAATGTACATTGACAGATGAATGGATAAAGATGTGGTGTGTGTGTGTGTGTGTGTGTGTGTGTGTGTGTGTGTGTGTGTGTATCACAATGGAATATTACTCAGCCATAAAAAAGAGTGAAATAATGCCATTTACAGCAACAGGGATGGACCTAGAGATTATCACACTAAGTGAAGTAAGTCAGACAAAGACAAATATCACATGATATCACTTATATGTGGAATCTAAAAAAATGACACCAGTGAACTTATTTACAAAACAGAAACAGACTCACAAACACAGAAAACAAACTTATGGTTACCAAAGAGGAAAGAGGGGAGGGATAAATTAGGAGTTTGGGATTAATAGATACACACTACTATATATAAAATAGATAACCAACAAGGTCCTACTGTATAGCACAGGGAACTATATTCGATGCCTTGTAATAACCTATAATGGAAAAAAATCTGAAAAAGGATATACATGTAATATATATACATAGTATATATATACTATACATATTAAAAATATATATATATAACTGAATCACTTTGCTGTATACCAGAAACTAACACAACCTTGTAAATCAACTATATTTCAATTTAAAAAAAATGAAGGTTGGCAATAGTGAAAATAAATGATATTCCATTAAATCTAAAAATAAATTAAAAATAAAAATGCAAAGCACTATAGCTAAAACATTAAATAATTATATTAAAGTTGAATTTTGAAACAGTCACCCTGACTCCTGGGTGGACTGCAGGGGAGAAGGGTGAGATCAGGGAGACCAGTTAGGAAGTCATTGACATAATCCAGGAAAGTGATAATGTTGGCTTGGACAAGGATGGAAGCACTGGAGGTGGTGAGAAATGTCAAGATTCTGGGTGTGTTCTGAAGGCAGAGCCGAAAGGATTTGTTAATGGGTCGGATTTGTGGTGTGAGAGAGCCAAGGGTGACCCTAAGGCCTGTGATCTGAGCTATAGGGATGGAGTTACCATTTACTGCAATTCCAATGAAGGTTCTTCTCCTGCCCGCCCTCCCCACTCCTCTGTGGTATCTGAGAGCTGAAGCAGCCCCTGTGCTTGGAAGCCGAGTTGGGCTGGAGGCCATGTGTGGAAGGAGAAGAGGACAGAGTCATATGCCATCCACAGTAGCCCTCGGGTTGGACTAGGGAGGATGGGGCATATGTGCCTTTCAAGGTTCACGCCAGATCAAAAAAGTCATACTTATGGCTTCTTCCATACGGAATTCTTGGGGATGGGGAGTCTTCCAGCTTACAGAGCCACATCCCCAAGAATTGCTTTCCAGTTGGGAAGTAATTGAGAATAACTGCTAATATTTCACAGAGATGGCAGAAGCCTCAGTCAGCCCCAGCCTCTGGTGAAACTATTTAGAGATGAAGATAAGGTTTAGCCCTGCTTCTCACTAGCAATTGCAAATAAGATTACAGGGAAAATGTTTCTGCCATGAGAATGGTATCTGCCTGGAAAAAATTAAGCCCATTTTAGGGACCAAGTGGAGACCCTGGACCAGGATTCAGGAATCTGGGTCTAGAGTAAGGCTCTAGGATTGACTTGCCCCAAGTCACAGGGCAGCTTTGCCACAACCTGTCTGAGCCTCAGTTTGCAAGTCTATTAAATGGAAAGAGGCTGCAGGGCTCAACTCTGGAGCTGGACAGTCATTTCTCCTCCGCGTGAGATGGTTTTTGCAGCCAGACAGCCTGGGCCCACCAGTTCAGGCCCACAGAGCTGGATCGTGAGGAGGTGAGGAGAGAGCCAAGAGCACTGGCTTAGAGATCTACGCCTCTCTGCAGCATTCCCCAGTCTGACCTAGTTCCTGTATCCGCCTCCACCCCAAGTAGCAAAGGCTGACACTTATTGAGTGATGGGCACTGTTCTAAATTTCCTATCTGTGTCCATTCATTTAATCCTCACAACAACCCTAAGAGGTAGGTACTACTGTTATTCCCATTTTACAGAGGAAAAAAGTGAGGCACAAAGAGGCCAACCGACTTCGCCAACGCCACAGAGCAAGCCTGTTGCAGAGCCAGGATAGTGAACCCAGTCTGACTTTCAAACCTGTGCCCCTAACCATCATACAATCCTGCCTCTCAAGGCTCGTGAGTCTCCTTAACTCTGCCCCAGACCTCCAGAGCTGAGCGGGTTTGGGCAGTCAGTCCATAAAAGGATCCCAGACTCTGACATCCCACAGATTTGGGTGTAAATCCTAACTCTACCACTGGTGGCTGCATGACTGAGCCTATCTTTGCTTGTGTATGTTTTTAAATTGGTTATAGATTTGGCACAGATTTGCTCTAAGGAAGAAAGCAGGCCTGGGTATAAGATACCAGGCCCTGTCTGAAGGTCAGTTCCTCTCTCCTCCTCTGCAGCCCCATCTCCAGCCTGGGGCTAAGGGATGCTCAGGACTCTTTGAAACGCTCTCTCCCTCCAGGCTTCTCTGTCGTTTTCCTGACCCAGCACCAAGGCCACCTCCTGCTGAGAAGCCCTCCTATTCCCACTCCTTTTGCCTGTGCATTGGTGCTCCTTCCTGGGCCTCTGTGGCTTCAAGTGTTACCACCTGCGTGTCTCCCTTTTCCACCCAGAAATGCAGACCGCGGCTAGCTACTTGGTCCTTGGGGGTTCTCCCTTCCCTGTTGCCACTAAAAGTGGTGTTTGAGGAAGACCAAGTTCTTCAGCCTGGCATTCAAGACCTTCCCTACCCCTGCACTCTGGAATGCTGACCTCATTTTGGTAACCTCTCCAGGCTGTATTTTCCCTACACACACAAGAGCCTTTGTCCAAACTGGGCTCCCCGCAGCCCACACCCAGGGGCCAGGAGACGGGGTGGGGTGGGGGGTGAATTCTGAAATAAAGGATATTCTGGCCAGAGCTGCCCTGGGGACAGGCTGTGAAAGAGAGTCCTGAGGCCAAGGCAGAGGGGTCAGGTTACTGGAGAGATAATCTGATTATATCTAGTCAAGGGAGGAGGGGAATAGGGGTGGGCGAGATCCTTGAGCCTAGAAAAATGGAGAAAGAGACAAACCAGGATGCTGAAGCCAGAAGTGGGAGCCGAAAAACAAGAGGACAGAAGAGAATGCAGAAGGAACAAACGGTCCTGGGTTCCAATCCCAGCTCCACCACCTACCTCTACCTGCCAACTGGGTGACCCTGCACAGGTCACCTAACCTCTCTGAGGCCTAGTGTCTTATTCTAAAGTCAGGCCAACCCACCCGGTGACCCAGGCTTGTTGGGGTGATTCCAAGAGAAAGCATAGGAAAAAAGAGACCAGGGGCTGTGCTTTCTAAGTGTCTCTTCCCCTTATCCCCCTCTCCATGCACAGAGCCTTCAAAGTGGGCCCACCCCACCCTGGGGGCTAGCAAGTACCCACACAGAGCGTCCGCTGGCAGCTGGCTTGTCAGCCTGAGCGAGAATCTGCCCCCCGGGAGGCTCCTAATTTAATCAGCTTCACAAATCAGCTCGATGGGCTTAATTGATCTTTTTCACTCCTAATATTGTCACTGTCACTTTCTGAGCTGTGCCTCCTCCAGCCACCCCAAGCACCGTGCTCAGCCAGCTGGAGAGGGAGAAGAAACACTGAGTACACAGCCGAGGGAGGGAAGGGTGGGGTCGTGGGGAGGGTCAAGACTGACATCCTGAGCCAGACCTCGTGGACCAACCACGCCGCGCCCAGGGTGGCCATGGTGGGAGTGCTGAGTAGAAGGGCTCCTAGTGAGTCATTGGCTGGAACCTCAGGAAAACCACTCTAGGGCCCCTCTGGGCCTCAGTTTCCTCATCTGTACAGATCACAGCAATACTCTGCCCTTCACGATTTATTCATTCGGCAAGTGTTTATGGAACGCCTCCATATCTCAGGCACGTGCTGGGTGTAAGGAACGACGGCAAGCCAAAACGAACCTGTTCCGGCCCTCATGGGGTGCTCTAGACAGGCTGTCCTCCCCTGGGTGACTCCCCCCATGGAGCACATAGACTAATGGGGGGGCGACTGACATTGATTCAATAGCACATGAACCAATGTCAAATTGCAACAGGGAGGATAAAAGCTGGAAGAGGAGGTCCATGGTGCCATGGAGGCAGATAACTGGGGGGCTCCCTGAGGAAGCCACACTTGAGTTGAAATGCAAAGGATGAGGTAGAGTGAGCTCAATAAAGAGGCAGGAGGAACATTCCAGGAAAAAGTCCTGTGTCTTTGACTGAAAGCTGAACGCACTTATGGCTGACTGCTGTGGCTAGGGGTGGAGAGAGAGGGGTGTGGGCAAGATGAGGCTAGACCAGGAGCTCCTAACCCAAGCTTGGCTTCCCGAGTTGTTGACATTGCCATAAGTAAAACATTTTGCGTGGTGACCCGGACCACAGAACACACATGGGTACACACATATATTACCTGCATATATCAATTTTTAAAAATTGGTACAACAAAGTTTCTTTTGCCACATTAAATGTGATCCACTCTCAGAGTTTCTATTTCTATTCTCCTGTTCTAGTTCTTTGACTTAAGAAATCGCAGGTCACCAACCACTACCATTGATTTCCCAGCCCCCTAATGGGCCACGGCTTTAGGTTAAGAGACACTGTGCTTTGCGGGGCCTTGGGGGCTGCGTTCAGGAGCTGTATCTTTACCCCACAAGCAATGGGAAGTCCCAGTTCTTTTCTGCGGGGCAATCCAATGAGACTTGCAGTTTGGAAAGGTCTCCCTGGGTGCTTCATGGGAGTCCATTGGAGGCGGCAGGAGTAGACAGGGAGACCAGAGAGGAGGCTGCTAATAGCCAGGAGAGAGATGGCAGCAGCTTGGATTTGACAGTTTTCCAAAGCAAATAAGGTAATAAGTATGAAAAATTTTTGAGCCATTTTATAAAATGTTTTATGAAAAGTTGCATGATGAAACAGCAAAATCTCCAAATCTAGATGCAGGCAACCTTGGTACAAACAGCAGCTGCATCACTTCCCAGTTATAACATCTTGGGGGAATACTTTGCCCCAGTGGGTCTCAGTTTGCTAACTGTAAAATGGATCATAAGAGTCCCTACCCGCTAGAGCCATTGCCAGGTTTGGATTCAATGGTGCATATCCTCAGCCAAATGCCTGACCTGTAGCAAGAACTCGATAAGTCAGTTATAAATATGAAGAAAAAAAAAAAAAAGCTAGAACTTACTCACTCATCGATATGCATTCAAACCCTGTTCAGTGCTAGCCATGGGGGATACGGTGGGGAATAAAATCACACAGCACCTGCCCTGTGGGAACTCCTGGTCCAAGAGGAATTTCCAGAGCCATAACAGATTTATCAGGGTTGAAACTGATTTTGAATCTCTGACTGAGCTGCCAAGCTCACCTGGTCAAGCTCTCCCATTTACAGGTGAGCAAACTGAGGCCCAGGCCAGCTAAGGTTCATTTTTAAACAGGTTATACCTTCAGACGAACAGTTATCTGGAGTCTATTACCTGAGCCCAGTTCACTTCTGCAGGGAATTGTGCCTGCCCTGGTGTATCTGGTACACCTGTGTGGTATCTCTTAAACATACAGCTCCCCACTCATTCCCTCCCCCTCAGAGGCTTCCTTGGGGCAGATTTAGGGACAGGCCAGAGCAACAGCAGGCTGTGCAGCCAGAAGCTGGCACAACTGGCTAGGTTGTCTGTTCCTTGCAAGCCAAACTCAAGCGAGCAGATGGGGAGGTGGCTGGGAACTCCCTGACGGTGAGCATCACCACCTCCCCTTAAACTTCTGGGGCTCCATTAAGTGGCCCTGGGCAGGCAGATACAGGTCTGTACTGCCCACCTTGGGCTGGGCTCTGAGCACCTGCCGGACATGCAGAGAAAAGGTACATCTTCACCACGGCACCCTCTCGGCAGCCAAGACTCACTGGCCCTGAGCGAGCCATGTGGCCACTGAGCATCAGGCAACTCTAGCTGAGAGCCTGCCAGGTCTGCATCTGACTTTCTCTGCTCTTTGGCCCAACGCCTGGGACTAGGGGAGAGACTCTCAGGTGTGTATGGCTGGCTCTGTCTCTCTCCCAATCCCACGGTCTTCACTCCTCCATAGCCATGTGTTAATGTCCCCTCTGTGTCTCTGCCTCCTTGGGTCTCTGAATGCGTCTCTCTGGCCTGTCTCTCTAAGTCCAGGCATCTCTCGGGCTCTGTCTGTCTCGGGGTGTTTGTCTCTGGCTTACATCTCTGTGGATGTTTGGGAACGACCCTCTCAGTTGTCCCTGGTGGCTCTCTGTGCATTTTGGATTGCCCTCAGCTTTCCTTTTTGTGCTTTCTTGTCTCTGTGTTTATCTCTTTCTTTGTGTGGCTGAGTGAGTCTCTCTGTCACCTACCTGGGACGGGAGAGTGGGAGGTGCCTCTCTCCAGGTCTCAAAGCACATGGATTTGAGTGAAGGGCTGTCTTTGGAATGAGCCAGTCAGACTGTAAAAGTCACTTCCCTGCCTGCCCATCTGGCCCTCCAGCCCCACCAACACACACCTGCTTCCCTAAGCTTTGTACCAGCAAAACGCCTGGGAGACACTGACTCTGCACGGCAAGTCACCCCCCTCCACACTCCTCACAGTCAACGTGCTAATTCTACTGCTCTCAACCAGACACAGATGCTGCTCCCACACACCTCAGCTGTGTGACCTTGAGCAAGTTACTTAACCTCTCTGTGCCACCACCCCCACCCCGAGGTTCTCTACACACCATCATGCTGCCTTCTCAACTGACTCCTCATGTAGAGGATAATTAGTACTAATTACCCTTGGAAGTCCTCTTCATTAAAGGAGGAAAACTTAAATTTGCCAGTGTGTGATCTCCTCTCCCCTCCCCAAGAGGAATCTCTGCACTGGGGCAGTAACAGTGCTGTCTGTATCAGGAGTGGGATCAACCACTTTACCTGGAGAAAAGCCTGGCTGTCTTTCAGCTCTTTGCCAAACAAGACAGAAAGACTTCTTCCTTAAGAAGCTGTTGCTCTGTGAAAAATAAAACTAAATAGAGCCACAGATAGCACACTGACAGCGGGAAAATCTTATTTGATCACCCCAATGCCATGCCTTTCCAAGGGCAGTACAAAATGGGAGCAGCCTTATCTGATGGTTTGTGTCTGCAGAGGGAGGAAAATGCCAGCTGGTAATAGGCCTCTACTTGTTTACAGACATCCCCACAGATGCTCCCAGCATCCAGGAGAGGCCGTGGAGGGTGATGCACGTGGTCTGCATGGGCAGGCTTTCTGGACAAGGGGGCCTGGGCTACTTGGTCAGCAGAGCTGCAGGGGGCATTTGCGGACACCATGCTCTGGACCAGGGGCTGCACTGAAGCCAAAGACAGACAAGGTCCCTGCCCCCGCCATGACAGGGAAAGCTTTAGAGCACAGCCTGATACCAGGCACTTGACCTAGTATGCTTTGTTAGTGCTCACAACCTCTAATGATGTGAGAGTTTGTATTAGCCCCCGTTTTACAGATGGAGAAGAAGAGGCACAGCAAGGGTAAGAAACTGGCCCAGAGCCACCCAGTCACCCAGCTAGACTTGAACCCAGGCAGTCTGGTTCTGTGCTCTCACCTACTGTGGAGTAAATACAGACTAGAAGGTACAGCAGAAAACTGAGCCAGTAAATTCACAGGGTGGGGTGCAGGCACATGTCAGGACTTCTTGGGGATAAAGGGAGGATCCTGCTATCCCCACGTTTTGGTTCTCCTCATACAACATCTTAAAATGTCAAAACAGGGTTACCAAAACTGTGAGTGGTTTTAACTGTTTACATCTCACAAATTAATGCTTTTAGCCCTCGAAGTACGATGCAATAAAAAATAGACTCTTTCCCAGATAGTTACATTACCTGCAAAATTAATGTGATTTCATAGTGCACTACAAGCACTGTAGGCTAGTAAGGAGGCAGAAGAAATTTCGGATGATCATTTCCCTTTGAGGTTGCTTTGTGGCCACTAGTCTGACTGCTTTAGGGGATAACATTGTAAATCTAATCTGGGAGGAATCAGCCCAATTTTGCTAGCTTTGAAGTTGGAGGAAGGAGGCCATGAGCCAGAAATCCAAGAAATGGATTTCTGATCTATCAAGAATGGAATGGGACACTGAAGTGGTAATGAGTTCCCCAGCACTGGAGGTATTTAAGCAGAAGCCAAGGGCCATCTGGCAAAGGTGTTGACAGGAGATTCAAACATCAGGTAAGAGCTGGACTAGTTAATTTCTGAGTTTTCTTCCAGCCCTGAAAATCTCAGATACTATTTTGTCTTGGTATTAGAATAGATTCAAGATGTTGCCATTGGGGGGAAAATAGTAATCAAAATGTAAATACCATGGGAATAATAGATTTGGCCTAATTATCAGCGATTACTCAGAGTTTGTCATTATTTCCATACAATATATCCCAAAGTTCTGGAAAACAAATCAAAGAAAGTACCACGGGCCAATGCCATTAATAGAAGCAAAACACTTCAAGATGAGAATTTAATTTACTGGGTGAGTTCTTGAGGCACGTTTTTGTTGATGAATATTTATAAAAGTGGGTTAGGCTGGACTTGGTAAAGATTGCAAAAAATTTTAATGCTGTCCCCCTCATTAATTTACTTTTAATGAATGACTTGGTAAAGCGTAACCATTCGTACGTAATGATTTCATTAATGGCTATGGCATATGCAACGTTTTTTTCACACGTTTGAATGTCACTTGAATAAAATGATACCTTAAATTATACAGTATAATAAAGTATGTTTGTTGAAACATGACAAGCTTCTGCTTCTTTGTACTCAGGCTCCAAGAACTCCTTGCATTTGGAATGGCAACAGTTTAACGGAACTGAAGTGATGGATTTCTTCTTTCATATCTGAGGTTTCTCTCAAAACTAGACGCTGGGCTTCCGCCCTAAAAAAACCCTGTGCATGAAAACTTGGAGCCAGAGAGCGCAGTGAGTCCCTCATACCCCCACAACACCACTCTCCTCGCCTCAGCCCATAGGATTTGCTTAAAACCGCCCCTCTGAGCAGAGACTCAGCCAGACTATCACTTAAAAAGAGGGCATTTGTGGGCAGGACCCAGCTAGGGGCGGTGCCAGGCCTGGGGAAGGGCCAGGAGAGGGGCGTGGCCAGGAGAGGGGCATGGTCTGGTGGGTGGAGTCTTGGCTATCGCTTGGTTAGGGAAGGAGCACAGGTGAGAGCTGACTTTCCAGCGTTGGTCAAAAGGGCTGCCAGGCCAACATACTACCACTGTGTTCACTATTGAATCCCCACCCCTAGAACGTTAACAAGTGGTCAGAAAAAAAAAATTTTTTTAACATCTTTATTGGAGTATAACTGCTTTACAATGGTGTGTTAGTTTCTGCTGTATAACAAAGTGAATCAGCTATATGTATACATGTATCCCCATATCCCCTCCATCTTGCATCTCTCTCCCACCCTCCCTATCCCACCCCTCTAGGTGGTCACAAAGCACCAAGCTGATCTCCCTGTGCTATGTAGCTGCTTCCCACTAGCTAGTTATTTTACATTTGGTAGTGTATGTATGTCCATGCTACTCTCTCACTTCGTCCCAGCTTACCCTTCCCCCTCCCCGTGTCCTCAAGTCCATTCTCTACGTCTGCATCTTTATTCCTGTCCTGCCTCTAGGTTTATCAGAACCTTTGTTTTTTTCTTAGATTCCATATATATGTGTTAGCATATGGTATTTGTTTTTCTCTGACTTACTTCACTCTGTATGACAGACTCTGGGTCCATCCACGTCACTACAAATAACTCGATTTTGTTTCTTTTTAAGGCTGAGTAATATTCCATTGTATATATGTGCCACATCTTCTTTATCCATTTGTCTGTCGATGGACACTTAGGTTGCTTCCATGTCCTGGCTATCGTAAATAGAGCTGCAATGAACATTGTGGTCCATGACTCTTTCTGAATTATGGTTTTCTCAGGGTATATGCCCAGGAGTGGGATTGCTGGGTCATATGGTAGTTCTATTTGTAGTTTTTTAAGGAACCTCCATACTGTTCTCCATAGTGGCTGTATCAATTTACATTCCCACCAACAGTGCAAGAGGGTTCCCTTTTCTCCACACCCTCTCCAGCATTTATTGTTTGTAGATAGAAAATATTTCTTGGCAGAGAGAGAGAGAGAGGAAGGAGAAGGAAGAAGAGAGCAGAAGAGGGAAGAGGAAGGAAGTGGGGGGAAGGAGTGAGGGAGGGGAAAGGAGGAAGAAAGGCTGACTGAATTAGATTAGAAGCATAAAGCAAAGCAAGCCACTGGCCAAAAAAAGAAATGTTGAGATCAATGTCACAGGCTCTGTGGAGCAGCTGTTTCCCTTCCTGCCACCCTCCGCCACTCCCCAGCAGGGCACAGGCCCCTGCCCCAGGTCTCATCAGCCTTGCTACCCACGATTATTTATTCCCTCCTGTCATGAAAGTGGTCCCAGAAGGGAATAAGGTGTTTGGACAGCAATGAAAACAATACTCTTCTGCAGGTATACCATGGTATGTGGTTTTCAAAGTGTCTTCCTATCTTTGATCTCCTCAAATTCTTGCCAGTCCAGTCCATCTCACAAGGCTGTTTCATTATTCCCATTTTTTTCCAGAGAGAATGGTCTCCATGGAATTAAATGCTGGCTCAAGGTCACAGAGCCAGGAAATGGCTAAACTAAGAAGACTTCAACTCAGGTCCTGGATTATGTGGCTGAGCAGCTTTTAATGGTTCTCAGCAGTTTAATAAGTTACCTTTCCCAAGGGTGTCTGCATTTTAAAAGAGAACTAAAAAGACTGAAAAATGTATAATCCAAATGAATGAACTGTGAATAGTAAAATGTCCTGTACAAAAGCATGTGTACAGGAAAGACTGACACTGGGGCCAGAGGGACGAGGTGGTCCCAGAAGATTCTCAACACACAGGCCTTCAGGGTCAAACAGATCTGGGTTCAAATCTCTTACATTCCATTCACTAACCCAGTGATATGGAACCAGCAGTTTCCATTTTCTGAGTCTCTTTCCTAATCTGTGAAATGGGGATGATAATCCCACCTCAAAAGGGTGATGTGAGACTGGCATGCATAGAAATTGGCACATAGTGGGAGGTCAGCAAAGACTGGCAGCCTTACATGGAGGGTCAGAGGAATGGAACCCATCCCAGTTGGCCTCCACAGGAATCAGGGTGCTGGGTGGAACTGGTCCTCACCCCCCAGCTCCACAGGGGAAGGGGAAGGGAAGATAGGAGATGACAAGCCCAGGGCTGCTGCTCCAGGGCCATCTCTGTGCCCAGTGCTGGGCTAGACACACTAACCCTCATGCTAATTGCCCGGCCGTTAGGATCAAGCCAGGATAGGAAGGGCTGGGGTACCTACAGCTATGCTGCAGCCCTCATCTCTTCTGAATCCTCCCCCCACCTCCTCGAAGAAGATTTATGGAAAGATTAAGGGGCCTTTTTTTCAATATCTATTAATATTCGTGGCAGTCTTCACAGCCATCTGCTTTTAACGATTTTGTTTGCAAAGACCTGAGATTAAAATATGGCCTGCTAGTGCTCTGAAGCATCTGAACTGAAGGCGATAAAACAAAGGCCTTTTCAGGAGCTCCCGATCTGGCCTGTCACTCTACCTGCAGTGGGGCAGACTAATGACTAGTGGGTGGGAGGGGCAGGGGAGGGGGACGCCCAGACCTGGCTGAGATTGGATCCAGGGTCAGTGCTCCCGCTCAGGCCTGGCAGTGTTCACTGGGCGGGAGTAAACAGCCCCAGCTCCCTCCCCACCACCTTGCACAGGGCCCTGGGGATGAGGGGGCTTAGCTAGGGCAGGAGGAAGATGATGGCTAGAACATCCAGGAGACTCAGGGCTTTGAGGACTCCCAAACCCTGAGATCATCAACCTGGAGAGGGGGCTGTCCACACTGGAAACGTCCAGGGGTAGAGAGCGCAGGGGGAGCCCCTCGCTATGATGCTGTGTCCCAGACCCATCAGTGTCACACCACACCTCCTCTATACGTCAGTGCAACGCAATCCAAAGCCTGTGTCTCTGTCCGGACTTCAAAGTCAGTCACTTCAATCTAGCTCTGTCTTGGGTGGAACCCAATTTGCCCACCAACATCTTGGGATGCCCGTGGCCAAGCTGGTGTCCTTCTCTTTGCTTCCTCCTGGAGAGGAGTTTCAGTAAGCTGTTAGGAGGTGGCCTGGGGACAAGGGAGGAACCAGCAGTGGCACTCGGGCCAGCATGTGTGACAGTGCAGATTGTGCCCTGCACAACTCCAGGGGGCACCCTTCCTAGCCTCTGCGATGGTCCTGAATAGGCCTCCAGGACCCCACCCTGAGCAACGCCAGGGCTTTCTGCTTTATACTTTGTATGTCGAAACTCCACGCAGGGCTCATTTGACTGAAGGCTCCTGCTGCTTAGGAATGTTTGAAAAACAGCAGAATTCAAGTCACCTCTCTCATTAGACAGGAGCCTCTCCCCTTTGGCTCCTTCGATTCTAGGTTCCATGCTTCCAAAACATCCCCAGCGAGGCAAAGCCCGGTTCCTGGGCAGGCAGGTAGACAGACATGGTGGGTTTCCATGTGCCTGCCCAGCCCCTCCGCATGCCAACAGGGTCACCTCCTAGTCTAACCATCAACCTTCCTGTCCCAGGCTCCCACCCTCCGGGTGTGGAAAGTCACCGTCTTTGTCTGTCCACCTGCCTCTGTGAGCCAAGACCTGACCCACGAGTGCCAGGAAACAGCCCCTGCTTCTCCTCACTGGAGAGGACCTCCCCCAGGGACCGCATCAGGCCTAAGGGAACAGGTTCTGTTTTCCATCTCACAAGTCTGGGAAATCCTCCTTGCATTCCCACTCCTGGCCAGCCTGCTTATGATTCTACAGCAGGGTGGCCTTTCTAAAACACCGCGGATTCCACCTGCCCTAGGCACCCTCCCCGTGGCCTTCTGACAGGAGTACTGCCTTCCCCAGCCCTCAAGGCCCGAGCAATGGAGAGGCAGCTGCCAGCCATGCCCCCTCCTCTGAGCCCTGCTTGGCACCACAGTCCTGTGAGGGCTGGGACCCCACCGCTTAGCCAGACCTGATTAGACCAGGCAGGCCCCATCAGGCTCTCTTCCCAGAGAACCCAGGGCTGGGGCCGGAGAGCTCTGGGCACTTGGTCCACGTGGTGGCAAGCTGAGGTGGGTGCCACTTCGAGCATCAGGAAGGAAGGAGAGCAAACCAGGGGTGACAGGTGGGACTCGTCCAGAGCAATCCAGAGGTGAGCCTTAGTGCAAGACTGGCCAGTGCTGGCCCAGCTGCTCCTGACGGCCCACGGCCACCCCCTCCTTGGGGCCCCGAAGACAACCCATGGAGCCTTCCTGGACCTCCCTGCCTCCGATGAGGCCACTTGGGATGTGTCTCTGTTCCTTGAAGCTAAAGAAAACCAAGATGGAGGCCTCCAAATATCTGCTCCAGGTCCCCCATTTCTCTGTGACAGTGAGACCCATCCCCAGCCCACCCTAAGCCTCCTCTTGGGCTCTGGCTGTGCCCCCTTGCTGGAACACCTACCGTCCCTGCCCCCAAAGGCCTAGCCAGTCCTCACACACTGCCCCCTCCCCAAACAGAATGCCACCTCCTCCTTGCCTGGTGCTTGGAGACCCCAGCATCTCTTCTGAGACAACTTCTGTCCTCCAGGGCCCCCTACTCTCCTTGGAGGGCCAGGGTCAGGAGCGAGCAGGATGCCAACTTCCTGGTCTGTCTTCTGACTCAGGTTTAAATATCCTGAGGCTCCTGGCACTGGGTTTGGCACTCAGTAGACTTTCCTCCAAAAACGTTTCCTCTTTTTGCCTTGAAATGAGTCTGTGGGCATCTCTCTAGTGCACGAAGTGTTGGTTTACCCTCGAGAAGATCCTAGAATAATATCACTAGACAGACCCTTGGAGAATGTGTTCAGCTCCCCTATTTTACAGCTGGAGAGACTAAGGACAGAACCAGATGCCAGGTCTCCTGACCCCACCTACCTAGGGCCATGACCAGCCCAGCCCTCTGCCTCCAAGGTGCCCCCTCAGGATCACACGGGAGTACACATCACAGAGCAAAGCCCTTGGAGGTTTATTTTGGCAGTTTCTGCCATTAGTCACATCTCTGCCAACCCACTGCCAGGTAATTAAGGAGTCAAGAGCCACTGCAAAAAAAAAAATTTTAAAAAAAAAAAAAGAGCCACTGCAGAGAAATGAAATTGGACTTAAAATATCCATTTACATATTCGGTTTGGGAGACAAGAGTAAAACAAAGTGTATATGTGTGTGTGTGTGTGTGTGTATGTGTGTGTAACTAAGCATGTGTGCAGGTGTGTTCACGTGTGACTGTGTATGAGTGAGTGTGAGTGTGCCGTGTGTGGGTAAGCGCGAGTGTGGTGGGAGACCAGCCTCCTCTCTGGTCCCCCTTGCCCTCAGACGCACCCAGGCTGGCCCCCCCTGCACCCTGCTTGTTCCTGGCCTTCCTCTCTTCTGATGACATGACTCAGCTGCAGCCTCAGCTTCTACAGGGAAACCCACCCCTGAGAATGAAACACAGGGTCTGTCACCATCAGGACCTGCCTACCTTTCCAGAATCTTCTCCCACCCAAGCCTCACACTAAACATGCAGCATCCAAACACATCAAACATTCAGCATTCATGGGACGCACATGCCCACCGTGCCTCTAAACCTGTTCCCATGCTGTCTTCTCTGCCTGGGATGTGCTCTCCCTCTTTTCATCCAAACTTCAAGGCCCCAACCTCAAATATTACCCCCTCCATGAAGCCTCCCCTAAATGCCAGGCCACTTCCCTGCAGGTAGAGTCAGCGCTCTGCATGACCCTAAATGACAGCTAGCATTTGGGCAACACTTTACCTGTATTACTGCATTCCGTCCTCACAGGGCCCTGAACGAGATGTCCTATTCTCATCCCCAGTTTACAGGTAAGGACACGGCAGCCCATAGAGGTTGAATGACTTGCCCGAGGTCACACAGCTATAACACAAGAGTGCCAGGATTCGAGCCAGCCAGTCTGGGCCCAGAGCCTGAGCTCTCACGCCCTCCAGCACACTGTCCCCACACGCCCACGCCACACGGGACATCCACGCAGTGCGGCATGAGCACAAGCAGAAGACGGGCTACGGCCCACCCACCTGGCTTCCCTGCTCCCCAGCACAGAGCCCCTGGCACGCCTGTTTCCCAGCACCCAGGCAGAGCCTGGTGCAGTGTGGGGTGTGGAAGTCTTCTGAACAATCAAATGAAAGAAGGGATACTCACCTGTGCGTGTGTACGTGTGCGTGCGTGTGAGAGACACGTATACAAGAGGTTGTGCGTGGGTGGGAGTCTGTGAAAGAATGTGAATGTGAGGCTACGAATGGGGCTGAGTTTGAGGGGTGTGTCATGGGGATTGAGTGTGAACATATGTGATGATGCAATGGGGCGACGTGTGGAGTACGTGCTGCGTGTGAGTGTGTATGAGGGTAGAGGGGATGGGGTGCTTGTGCGGGGGGGACTTCGTGAGGCGGGTCATGAGAGTGGCATGGGCAGTGCGGGTGGCGTGTGAAGGAGTGTGCACAGGGCATCCTCAGGCACCCTTGGGACCCCTCACGGAAAGCTAGAGGCCCATCTCAGCTGCATGAATAGTTAAAGCCCTTAAACTGTGCTGCTTCATCACTGCTATTTTTACAAAGTTGTCACAGAGAAATATCATTTTTCTTCCTCCTTTATTTCATTTTCTTTGGGATATAGTAATTAACAAAAGCCGTTAAATGCCAGCAAAACTGTTTCTTTTGAAGTTTCTACATGGCTGTCACCCGGGAGATAAAGGCAGATTATTCAATCTTGACATTATAATTGTGGATGCCAGATAAAAGCCTGGATTAGACACTTCACAGCCCCACTCGGAGGGGAGGGGGAGATCACGGGAGGGTGGGAGGGCCGGCGGGAGGGGCGCCCCCAGCAGGGGGAGGGGACAGCTCGCCACGTGGTTGGCTTCTTTTCATTTTGAGTTGGACAGTCCCCAAGTCACACAATGTTAGGTGGGAAGGAAGCATATTCCACACCAAGGTGCAGCAATCCAGAAGTCAGGGGCTAAGTTCCTGAGCCTGGCAGCTCTCCCTCCCGGGGCTCCCCGGGGTAGCCCACCCCACTTGCCTGGCAGGATGCTTCTCACCTGCCAGCCTCGGTGCCCAGCTCCTCAAAGGTGGGGCTGGGTCTTCTCAGTGAGGCTGTCTCCAGCCCTGGCACTGAGGGTGGCACATGGTAGGCATGGGATGTGCACCTCCTGCTGGAAGGAACCCCGGGTTCTAGTCCTGACTCACACTCCCTCCCTTTGGCTTGGATTTTGGAGAAGGCAGGAGAGGCAAGCGTGTGAGATAGTCATCTGCCTGTTCCAAGCCCACCCGAGGCCCTCGCAGGCCACCCAAGAGCAGTGCCACCTGTTGCCAGGAGGGGGCGCCAACCAGGGAGAGGCTGGGCAGGGCAGAGCCAGAGGAGGCCCCAGCATGGAGAGGGAGAGGCCCGCTCTTTAGTGGAGGTGGAAGGGCCAGAATCCAGATGCCCCGGAGACTTTGCTCATTCTTAAGACTGGAAGCTTCTTAAGTGCAGGGACCAATATTGTCCGATTTCTCAGGTCAATCCTGAACCAAGTTATGACCTTGAAATTCAGTTTATCCAAACTGGGGCTCCCCAGACTCCCTCCAGCCCACAGACGACCCTTCACTGTGTTAAATCATGATAATGATAATAATAATAATAATATAATTTTTAACTGTTTCAGTCAGGGTCCAGCCAAGAACCAATCAACCACTCTAGGTATTTAAAGCAGAGGGAACTTAACTCAAGGACCGGTTACACAGGAGATGAAAGATGAGTAAGACAACCCAGAGATTAGCAGCAGCTCTGGAGGAAGGAAGGCAGTAGGTAGGGTAACCAGGGCCCAGGGGCCACGAGATGACTTGGCCGACCTGGAACCCCGGTAGGTCACAGAGACACGAGCATTGCCAGAGATGGTGCCTGAGGCAGAGAGATGGGGGAGACACCCTGGCTTCTCCTACCTCCCATCCTCTCACCTTCCCATCTCCAACCAGAGCCTCTCACTGACTCCACGCAACCCACCCAGGAGCCTAAAGGGGCCAGTCCCCCAGGATACAGAACAGAACAGGAGAATGGTGAGGAGGGGAACTGAGGGCAAATTAGCCAATGGCTGGCACCCTTGCCAACATTTTTAAATCTTGAGCTGGATTTCCAGCGTCTCATGAAAAAGAGTAACATCGGGTCTGTGTTCCCAAGTTCCCAGATGCAGCAAACATCTGGGGGTGATAGAGGCTGTCCCCTTCAGGAGCATCCTCTTCTCCAGTCTCACAAATTCCATCAGGCCTGCCTTATCTATCTGTTCACGGCACCTGGAGGTACTTCACTGTGCAACTCCTGTTCTAAATCAATGTTCCCATTGTGCAGAGAGAGAAACTGAGGCCCAACCAAGGAGAAGTGATTTACCCATGGTTACACGATGGAAGAAAAGCAGAGGCAAGACCAGAACTTAGACACCCTGGATTATATTTCCTAAGTGCTGAATTGATTAGCAAAGAGTGGAAAGCATTTGCAAAGTAACCGTGTCTATCAGTGGGGAAACGAGCTGGACCATTTACTGGACCAGCACTGGCAAAACAGCAGCATAGCTGCTCGTGGTCCCCTGGTCAGTGAGCCTTGTCAGGAGGACGGCAGGAGAAACGCCAGCAGAGATGACCAGGACAGGACCCGGGTGGCAGAGGCTGTTCTGAGCCTGGCGCTGCCACTCAACTGCTGTATGACCACAGCAAAGTCACTTTCGGTGCTCTAAATACAAGGAGGAAGGACCAGACACCCTCCTGGAGCCTTCCCCACTCCACCAGGCTGGGACTCGATTTCCTGAGGAGAGACAGAGGAAACCATCCTGCTAGAGAAGCCAGCCAAGTGCATGAGGGTCCTTAAAAAGGAAGGTCGAGGGGAGACACTGGGAAACATAAATCTGCTGGCACCGCTCTCTCAGAAAGGGTTTTAATTAATTGTT
Source organism: Kogia breviceps (assembly GCF_026419965.1). Taxonomy (NCBI): domain Eukaryota; kingdom Metazoa; phylum Chordata; class Mammalia; order Artiodactyla; family Physeteridae; genus Kogia; species Kogia breviceps. The sequence continues at coordinate 56,225,106 of NC_081311.1, forward strand.
TTTATACGACATAAGAGCAACTCATTACCGAACAGCTTTGATTTGTGACACCTGCATTATAGATGATTTTTAAATTAACATTTCCCCAATAAAAGGTGTCAGTACAGAGCTGAGGACGCCCAGAGAAGTATAAAAGGATAATAATATGAAAATACAAATAAACACCAGTCCAGCCTAACAAAGGGGGCTGCTTAATAAATTTTACAATTAATTAAGGCTGCCTGGGGTAGCTGGGGCCCTGGAGGCAACTGGAGGTACTGGGTTGAGGTTCAGGCATCAAAAGCTAGGAAGAGTGGAAGTGTCTGAGGCTTAAGAGAGAGCGACAAGGAAAATGAAAGATGCTGCCAGGCTTCCCCTTAAGGGGAAAGAAATACTCCTGAGTATTCTTTCTCCCTTTGTTCTCCTGGATTTATCATTTATTCATTCAGTAAGTATTTATAGAGCTCCTACTACGTGTTCCAGGCAGAGCGATGAGCCCAGGCAAAGGCACCAAGGTGAGAGACAGTGAGTGGTTCTTTGGAGATGCTGAGAGCACCATAGGTCTGGACCAAAGAGTCCAGGGCAAACCAGTCGAGAAGACTGGAAAGGTAGGCAGGGACTAGACTATAGAGGCCTCTGGAAAATATCAACCATATTTGGAGTTATTTTCAGATGCCATTTGAAGAGTTTCAAATATAAGAGACACAGGCTCAGATTTCCATCCATGCAAGTGGATACTGCACTGGAAGGGTGGAGGGAAGAAAAAGAAGTCACCCAAAGTAAGTCAGACAGAGAAAGACACATACTGTATGATATCACTTACATGTGAAATCTAAAAAATGCAACAAACTAGTGAATATAACAAAAAAGGAGCAGACTCACAGATATAGAGAACAATTAGTAGTTACCAGTGGGGAGAGGGAAGCAGGGAGGGGTAATATAGGGGAGGCGGGTAAGAGGTACAGACTACTATGTATAAAATAAGCTACAAGGATATATTGTACAGCACAAGGAATATAGCCAATATTTTATAATAACTATAAATGGAGTATAACCTTTAAAAATTGTGAATCACACTATATTGAACACCTGTAACTTACATAATATAGTACATCAACTATACTTCAGTAAAAAGAGGAGAACACACCAACGTATCATGAAAAACTATTACCTCATAAATTACATTTTCATGAAAAATAACTATTTTCCCGAAAAAAAAGATCACCCAAGCAAGACATGCTGATGCATTGAGTTCAGAGGGAGGTGGCTGAGGTAGGAAACAGACCGATCCCCAGGGAGACCTCAAAGCTGGAGCCCACAGGATTTGCTCCTGGGGATCCTGCAGGAGAGAGGGGACAGGGGAGCGGAGGAGAATGCTGGGGAAGCAGCCATCCACAGCACAAGGGCTAGGTTCCTGCCTGCGGGGGTCTTAGGTTCTGGTCAGGAGAAACGGGAAAAAGATGCACACAGGGATGCAGAAAGGATTTCAGAGAGGCCAGTGGGTGAAGAAAATGGTGCCGTGGTGGGACTCCTGGGGGAGCGCGGTTTGGGGCAGGGCCGTGGGGGAAGGCCTCTCTGAGGAGGTGTCATTTGAAGCAGACCTGAAGAATCAGGAGCCAGCCAGGCCGAAGGTGGGGCAAAGGTGGTCCAGGGACCAGTTCGGCAGTTGCAAAGGCCCTGAGGCCGAGGAGGAGGCGCCAGGACTGCCCTCGCCCATCTACACCTGCTACTGCTCTCTCGGTTCTGTCTTTGCTTTCCCTCCGGTTGACCAAAGGGGCTGTGAAATTGGTATATAAATGAGGACTGGTCTCCTCTATAGACAGGGGCCATGGAGCGTTGATAACCGTTTCCCAGGCCTCATTCCAGGCCTTTATACTCTCCTGTGGAGAGATCTGACCCCTCCAGGGAAGTCAGTGGCCGTCTCCACGCCAATGACTCCCTACTTTTATGGATGCCCCAGAACTCACTCCTAAACCCCAGATCCACTTGGGTGTCTCTCAGATATCTCATTGTTATTTAGGATCCTCCTAAAGTCAGCTTTTCCCTCTGTGTCCCAATCTCAGTTAAAGACGCCACCATCCATCCAATTGCTCAAAACAGAGACCTAGGAATCGTCTCGATACTCCCTCTCCCCCATATCCAAGTCCTGTTGGCTCTTCCTCCTTATAGCTCTTGAGCACATCTTCTTCTTCCATTGCACTCCATTCTACCTATCCTAGCCACCCACATGTCTTACCTAGGTGACTACAACTGTCCCCCTCTCCCCGATCCTCCTCTTATCAGTGCACCCTGCACCCAACAGCCAGAGAAATCCTTCTAAAATGAAAGCCCATCACATGTACCGCTGTCCAAAAAGCTTCCAGAGCTTCCCATGCCCTCAGACTAAAGTCCAAACACTGTTTCGATGCTCATCAAGGGCTCCTGGAGTCTAGTGTTCCCCTACCCCCTGTAGCACCACATTGTCCCCTGCTCCCTCCACGCTTTGCTGTCCAGACACAGGGGTCTCCCTTCAGCTCCCAGACTAATGTTGCCCCTCTCATCCATCTTCTTTCACACCCATGGTCCCTCAGCCTTGAACATTCCAGGTGCTCTGCCCTGCATCACCCCACATTACCATGGTCTGGCCACCTTCAACTCCATAGCCCAGGCTGCAATCTCATCAAATACTTCTGCAATTGTTTGCTGAATTGTGTAGATTCCCCCCAATCAGTAAACTCCACAATCCCAGGGACTATTTCTGCCTTGTTGGCCCCTGTTCTCCCAGCACCTGGTGGACCAACCATATTGCTGAATGAATTAATAGATGAATCGAATGATGTCACAGAACACCGTGTGCTATATCCTTACTAGAACTTTAGATGTTCACTGAGACCAATAAGGAGCAGCATCTTCAACATACATCTCACTGGCCAGTTTGCATCCTCACATGTCCCCAGATAAGGTCACTCTCCCAGGATGGGTATTGGTAGTGTGATGGAAGGAGGGGGCGGACCTCCACCTGAGATGCTGCATCACCTGCTTCCATGAAGCCAGTGGGGGTCATGAGGCCTATAGACTGTCTGCATGGTAGTGAGTCAGCTGGTTTCTGTCCTCTCCATATTGCCCCAGGCCCCAAGAAGACGTGGCTACCAACAGGGGCTCCTGGCTGGGGGATTTGGGTGCTTTAGCTCCCCTTTGCCTGGTAGGAATGTGAGATAGATGAGTCCTGCCAGGCTGGCCCCACAGCAGAGCACCTCCAGCTCACAATTCCACACTGGACCCATTCACAGAGCTCAGTGGTAGGGTTAGGGTTTCAGGGTTAGGGTTAGGGTTAGGGTCAGGATTACAAAAGTGGTTATAGGGAGTCTGCGACCATCAAATCAGCAAGTAGGGGAAAAAGACTGGGGTGCAGGTCAAGGTCAAATACTTGGGTCCTTCAGAAAGGGTGAGATGGCCTGTGCCTGGAGGAATCCAGGAGGGCTTCCTGGAGGAGGAAGGCTTGAGCTGTGCCAGGAAGGATAGGGAGGGTCTGAGAGCAGGAGGTTCCTGATCAAGCCACTGCTTCCTTCAGCTTCAAAACCTCCCACCAGGAGGAAGCACCTCTGAAGGACAGCTTTCTCCTTCTCATAAGTCCACTGGCAACATAATTACTGATTGTCAGGACAAGAGTGGACCACATTCCACACATGCATTTTATAAATGAGGAACCTGAGGCCCAGAGAGAGAAGAAAAAATCATCCTTTTCATTTGAACAAATGCACCCTTTGCATTAGAAGTGGGTTTCTTCCAACACACCTGCACAACAGGTGTTATTCTCCTCCATTTAACAGATGAGGGGGCTGAGGCCCAGACGGGTTACAGGGCTAGTGGAGGTCACATGGGATCTGACAGAACCAGGACTCAAACCCGGGCTGGTCTGAGTCCACATCTAACACCCTTGGGTGAATGTTTCTGTCTTTGGTTCTGATTTTTCTGCAGCACTTAGAAAGAATAATTGGCAGTTGATGTCAAAAATATATGTAGCTATTTTGATTGACGGTATGAACTCACAGAATGATTCTAATGATTCTCAATAGCTGCTATCAGCTTTGCTCTGCAAGCCCCAACACCACAAGCTGGTAGTTGAGGGAGGGGAGGGAGGGATGGAAGAAAACAAACTTGCCAAATAATAGTATCTTCATCCTTGCTGATGATTTTCCTGGTCCCATTTAATATTTGTAGCAGTCACTTTCTAATGATTAAAGAGTATCATTGTCCAGTTCAAAGCCACCTCCTGCATAGCTTCCACAAGCCCCAGCAGCAAGAATGGGAGTGCCCTGCTTGTGAGTGACTGGCTGCCCCTTGGTGGGGAACTGGATCCTACCTGCAGTATCCTGTGTAACTCTGGCCACTGGTGTCCTCATCCCAGCTGGCCTCTAGCACTGGGAGAGGCCAGCTGCCGGCTCCTTATGTGACACTGTAACCCTCTCCACAACCTCTGACATCAGGGACCTCCCAGGGCATGGCTACTTCTGCTCCTTGCTCCTGGCAAGTCTGGGGAGAGTGGCATGGCTGTTGCCACCCAGCAAACTCTACTCTTCTCTTCATACAGAGAAGGGGGCAGAGGACACCTTGCTTCTGCTAAAATGCCCCTCTCTTAGCAAAGCCTGGAGTGGATATTGTAGTGGGGACCACTCACTCTCCACCAAAATTCAATCTCCCCTGACGGAAAAACGACCAGGTCACCATCCAGACCGGGTGTGTCTGCACACTATGCCCCATGGGCCAGATCAGACCACTGCCTATTTTTCAACGGCCCATGAGCTAAAAATGGTTTTTACATTTCTAAATGGTTGAAAAAAGAAAAAATATTCATGACACATGAAAATTATATGATATTCAAATTTTAGTGTCCATGAATAAAGTTTTATTGGGATATATTGCCATGCCCATCCATTTGCATATTGCCTATGGCTGCTTTCAAGATACAAGGGCAGAGTCAGGTACTTGCAACACAGAGAATACGGCTCTCAAAGCTGAAAATATTTCCTATCTGGCCCTTTACAGAGAACATTTGCTGACCCCAGATCAGGATTCCCCTTCCCAGCCTCCCTTGCAGCTGGGTGGGCCCATGTGCTAAGCTGTCACCAGCGGAAGTGGAATGGAAGTGATGTAAGATATCGGGGTGCCCCCTCCATGCTCTCTTCCACCTCTGGCTAGAGCCAGGCATGGCAGCCCCTGCCACTGAGACCACAAGAAGGCTCTCAGGGATGGTGGGGCAGTGGGTCGGAGCACCCCAGTCCCTGAATGACTGGGTCAGAGCTGCCCTGCCAACCTGGGCCGTTCACCTTTCACTGTAAGGTGAGAAAGGAAGGAACTTCAATCCTCTTTATGCCACTGCATTATCATGATAGAGCAGCCTGTCCTCACCCTGACCAGTACGGATGTTTATCTCCAGCTGAGCACTGTCTCCAGAGACCTTTACTTAAAAGTCTCAGTCATGTCATTTTAGGATATTGTCCTTGTGCAGGAGGAGATGCACACCATAGATGGGGTTGCACCCCTCCTCGAATCATCAGTACCCCGTAAACCTGATAAGAGAATTGTTCATCTTAGAGTTCTCCTGTTTACAAAGAAACGAGGGGCACCAGCTCAATAAGAGAGACTCAGGGAGAGAAACTAGTTCAGTATAAAGCAGTCCTCATCAGGATCCCAAAACAGAAGGCCAGGAGCAACCAAGCTCCATGGGAACCAACATTGTGAGTCATCCCCCCCAAGACCAGGGGTCTCTCTCATCGCATCCATGCACCTCTCTGCCCTCCTTCTTGGCTGGCCAGCTCCCTCCAGCCACTCACAGCTGGTGACCATGATTGGTCCCCAGTCCTAAGTGTAAGCTCATCAGCTCTTCCCCCTCCCAGGCTCAGCCTCTTTCTGACACCTCCACCAGTTAGGAGTCAAATCGGCCCATTTTAGGCTTTTGAGCCATAAAACCCAAAGCATATAGTGTGGGGAAGCCTTTGCTTCAAGTGCCCACCTTGGATCAACCAGCTGAGGTCTGGAGGATACAGACACGTGACATAAACAGAGCTGCTACCCACGCAGCATGCACTGGGGGACAGAGCGTTCCCTTAGCCAGGAAATCGACCCCTCTAAGGGGCTGAGGAGTTCCAGGACTAAGGGCTTGGACTTGGGGCTAGGATGCCGGGTTCAGCTCCATCTCCTTCTTAGGCGACCATGAGCAAGTTTAGTACATTCATTTTCGCTTCTACGAAATAGGAAACATAACTAAATCACCTGCCTCATAGGGTTGTCAAGAGGATAAAATAAATTAATCCATATAAAGCACTTAGAACAATACCTCCTGACACACAGTGAGTTTACAGGGAAGGTGAGTGATTGGAATTATTGTTAACATCATCTCTAAAACAAGAAGGAAATAATAAGTCAAGGCTCTATTGCTTTGCTGTAAAACATCTCAGTGTTTGCTCAGTGAATGATTCAAGTCAGCTTGAGAAAAGTACAATGATTGGGTCACAGGTGCACCTTCTTAAGGAGCCCAGGGTACATGGCTGCCATCTACTGAGGACTCACTCACTCTACGCCCATCCTGTGCTTGGCCCTCTATACACATTGGCCCACTTGCTGGATGACATTCCAAGAGGGTCAATAAGTTGTCCAAATGCACACACTTCAGGCTTAATTCCACTCACTATGTATTTCCATCAGCATGGATAACCCAAAGGGTCTACTGCAGGCCAACTACTGAGTCCGTCCCATTTGGAGATAAGCCTGCTAAAGACAGAGAAAGGGGTTCCAGGAGCAAGGAGATGGAAGGTAGAGTGATGTCGACAAAATGTGAGGAGGCCCAGAATTGGGAAAGGAAATGCAGCACCATCTTGGGGAAAGTGCATCGGGTTTGGGGAAGGGGGAGTAGGGGACATGGCTATGTTCATGGTCCAACCTCCCCCCCATCAAGCTATCCAAATGCATGCAGCAGAGTCCCCAGTTAGTAAACAGAGCCCTGGCCTGGAGCAAAGTCAGCAGCCTTGGTTGCCTGTCCCAGCTCTGTCTCCCTGTCTCTGTGTGACCTTGATAGTGAGGCCCCTCTCCCAGGCACAGTAGTCATATGTGGTAGACCAGACGGCTCTAAGGCCCTCCTGACTCTGGTCCCACTATGGTGATTTTCTAGTTTTCTGTTGTGTTCTTAGGGGCAAGCCCTGAGCACACACCACGCCATGACTTCCATCCCAATGTGGGATCATGGACTTTCACTCCAAAATTTATTGTGTGCTTAAGAGTCATGGGGAAAAATAATACTATTATCCTCAAAACCCCAGCAGGTCTCTTAATGACTACTCCACTAATTAGTAGCAGCTGTTAATGAAGTGTGCAGGTACAAGCCTAGCCTCGTCAATTAATCCATACATGCTCCTGGGCTGCGGTAATATTTAAAGGAGAAATCAATACCTGGCAGCTGGGCCTGGGGAGGTCGGTCCAGGTGGGCAGGGAAGGTGTAGCATTTCAAGGAATTTGTAACTAAAATAGCTTATGCCTAGAGCACAGTGCACAGGAGCAGAAACCAGGACAGCCCTTAAGGGGCACAGGGATCCAGGAATGCCTGCAGAGTTGGGGGCAGAAGGGACTGGGTGGGCAGGGCGAGCTGGCACCTGCTCCCTCCATGGGAAGGTAGAGAGCTCCAGCCAGGCCAGCAGGGGTGTACAGAGGTAACCTCCCTTTCCAATTCATCATATCACAAAATCCACTTATTCCTGCAGGGTGTGGAGGCTAGGGGGCCTACTATTACCTCCTCTCAGCAGATGTAGGGATCAAGGCTCACTCTAAGTGAGACACCATCTTGTCCGAAGTTGCAAAGCAAGTGAGAGTAACAATCGCTCTTGTGACCTATGCTGTGCCAAACACCCTACACGCATCATCTCATTTGATCCTTACATGTCTATGAGACAAGAACGACTATACCACTGCTTTGGAGATGTAAGTACTGCAGCTTTGAGAAGTTAAAGCACTGCCTAACAAGGCTGGTCATTGGCAAAGCGGGTGTTCAAACCCAGGCAGCCTGACTTCAGAGCTCATACACTTAGCACACGTGGGCTCCTGAGCAGCAATAAGCCTTCAGCCCTATAGAACAAGATCCAAACTCCTTTGCATGATTTACAGCATCTTGAACTCTGGCCCTCTGTATTAGTTTCCTATTGCTGCTATAACAAAGTACCACATACCTACTGGCTTAACTCAACATAAATCTACTATCTTGCTGTTCTGGAAGTCAGAAGTCTGAAATGATTTTCACTGTGTTAAAGTCAAAGTGTTGGTGGGACTACATTCCTTCTGGAGGCTCTACGGGAGAATCTGTATTCTTGCCTTTTTCAGCATTTAGAGGCTGCTTGCATTCCTTGGTTAATGGCTTCTTCCACCCAGTCGAAGCCAGCAATCCAGTCACTCCAACCTCTGCTTCCATCACCCCATCTCCCTCTCCGACTCTCTTCTTCTGCCCCTCTCTTATAAAGACCCTGTGTTTACATGAGGACCACTGAAATAATCCAAAATAATTTCCTGAATAATCCTGGATAATAGAGTCCCTTTTGCTATGTGAGGTAACATAGTCATGGGCTCCAGAGATTAGGACGTGGACATCTTTGAGGGGATATTAGTCTGTATACCATACCGTCTCACCGTCTACTTCTTCCCCTAGGGCCACCCATGTTCTACCCTCCTCAAACACCTGTATCAGTCAGCATCCAGTCAGAAAGACAAGACCATTCTTGGTATTTCAAACAGAGGGAATTTAATATTCCACAGGTGATGGAAGAGCTGAAATGCCAAACAGGGGCTGTTGAAGCAACCTAGAAGTCAGCAAGAAGCCTTTTCTCACCTTCCCCACTCCACTCACACAGCCACACGCAGTCAAGGTCAGTGGCACCCTCCTCCAAGCTACAGTGATCTACGTGCCAACGAAATGGCTGAGATCCCTAAGCCTCTGTCTGATCCATGGCATGTTCCAAGCACTGAGCCCAGGGCCTTGCACAGAACAGGTGCTCAGAGAAAGTCACCTGGGCCAGGGCTCCTCCCTCCACACCAGAGGTGAGAGCATAGCCACAGCCCAGGGCTCCCCAGGAGAGGTCATGGTATAAGTGAGGCAGGCAAATAAAATGCAGCCACTCAACAGCTGACTGTCAGCCCCTGAAACCAGGGACCCACTGTTGAGTGCACTTTGCTGCCCATCACAGGCTCAGGCAATATCGGTCTTACCTTTTCGGAGAAAGCGTTGAGGGCAGAGAGATCACCCCTCTTTGGGAAGAGACCTTGGGCCAGGGCGTGGGGTACATGCTCCGGAGGGCCTGGCAGGAATGTGATCCACAGGCTGCTTGAGGGGAGTACCGAGCTTGCTTTTAGCTAAGCCATCGAGTCCACCTTCTTCCCCTATAAGAGACATGGGAAGGCACCATGATTATAATCCTGGGTTAATAACCTTTCCCTGATTGGATGTTATTCCATGGCTCCTCTTCCCCGGTTGCTCATCCTAAGATGTCTGAGAAAGGGGAAAGGAGGAGACTGAAAGAATATGCCAGGGAGGAAGAAGGAAAAGGAGGGGCAGGAGCCAGGAACCAGCCTTTCCCAGTGAGCCTGGGTCAGGGCTGGAGGGGGATACGTACTCTACAATACGTAACTTCACCTCACATCCACCCAGGGTGCAAGCATCCCCCTCCCCGGCCTAGGGATGATGTCTTACTCCAGGGACCCCTATCCTGGTGAATGACACCGCGCGCTAGCACCTCCAACAGTGATCAGACTACACCCTTGGGGGTGGCAGGGAGACGGGCGGGGTCGGGGGGAGGGGGGCTCTGAGCCTCACTCTCTCCCTAGGGCTCCTCCTTGCACACTGGTCAGTCTCCAGGCCCTGGCCAGTCTACCTGTCCTCCACCCTGTCCTCAGTGCCACAGCCTTGATCAGTCTCCTGCCATTCCCTCTGCTGGGTTCCTCCATCGGCCTCCTAACCAGTGTCCCTGCTTCCAGCCTCACCCCTAATCTATTCTTTACATATGTTGCCAGGACTGTCTTTTCTGAAATAGATCTGATCATGTCACTCCCTTACCTAAACGCATCACTTCCCGCCACGTCCAGGGGATTCAAGGCCTTCACAGCCTGGATCCCTCACCCCTTCCCTCCCACCTCCTTCCCTTCTCCCCCAGATCACCCTCCAGGAAACTATCTGTAGGTTCTCTCCCTCCCTCTCCCCCACCCCCTCTCTCTCTCTTTCACTCACACACACACACACACACACACACACAAAAAAAAAAAAAAAAAAACCTATTTACACTTGCTGCTCTTTGTGCCTGGAATTCTCTCCTTCCCCCACCCTGGGAATAAGCTCACAAATTAGGAATCTTTAAAATCCTATTCCAAATCTTGAGTCTTTGTAATCACCTTCAGGTGTCACCTCAGATCTGAAGATTCCCCTGTGCTGTCCCCACCCCGACGCCAGCCCCTCCTGCTGTCCCTGTCCTGCTTCTCCACGTGGTCTGTACCTGGTCCCCGTCCATATCAGCTGCACCACCTCCAGGTCTGGCATTTGGGGGAAAGATGGGCAAGGCAATCCCCTGAGAGTGCCCACAGGCATGGCAGGAGCAGGAACTGGGCTAGGGCAGTGGACGTCCATTCATAACCACTGATGTTCCGCTACACGTTCTATCAGGACCTTCCTTCCTTTACTATCCCTGGTCCCATGGGGACCCGAGTAAGAGAGAGAAGACAGGAACCAGTCTGGTTGCTCACTGAAGATTAGGAAATGTTACTGATGTCATGATACCTACCAACACCGTGGGAAAACGATATACCCCTTTTCAACGCTATTTCGAAGGATTTCATTTGAACCAAGCCTGTGGATTAGTCAAAAACCCCTTCTCCCTTTGGGCCATTCAGTTCAGCCATGCCATCACCATAACGATCAGCACCCCATGACAAGCCAGGGTTACTGGGGGAGATGAGAGGAGTCAGCCTGCCAGTGTAGCCCTTAGCATAACTTCAGGATCTATCGTCTCCTTGGAAGCTTTGAGCATCCTATAATATTCACCACTCAACCATGAGCATCACAAGATCTCAGAGGAATTTGGGCTTGGCTGGTTCACTCAACATCTTGCCACTTCAGCGTGCCCCATGTCAAGTGATCCAAGAATCATCAACCCAACCGCCACTCATTCAATGATTCTTCAAATATGCATTGAAAGCCTAACAGTTACAGCAGTCCTTAAAGGGCTGGGGGTACAGGAGGAAAACAAACAGCTGGTCCGTGCCCTCACGGAGCTAGGGCTGTAGTGTGGGGAGTCAAAAACAAAGTACTAGTCAACGTGGGGAAGACAGAGAGGTGTGCTCTGGAGAACAAAAAGGCAGAGAAGGCAACAGGAAGGCTTTCTTCTTATTTTGCAAGAAGAAAGGGCAGATTATTCCAAGACCAAGCAAATGGCAGTTTCCCCCATACTTAAGAGTTGAGAAAAAGTAACATAATAGGGAACAGAGACCTGTGTTAACAGTGTCCAGTCCTGGAGAGTAAGGGAGAAGGAAATATCACCCCAAGACTGCTGTTCTGTACATGGAGACCCCAGGATAGAGCACCCCCAGCTCTCACGACATAGTGGTCTGAACAGGCCTCCCCCAGAGCGTGCACAGAAGGACCATCCTGCCCAGCATGCTCGCCCTCACGCACCCCCCATGCAGGCTTCTTTCTCCTCCTCCTCATCCCTCCCAAGCTCTGTGCACCTGTGCCTTTACTCAAGCTGTTCCCTGCCCCTGCAATGACCTTCCTCCCTTCTCCTCCAAACGCTGGCCCACTCCAGGCTCAACTCAGCGCCACCCCATGAAACTGCTCTGGTCACGCCTCTCACTCCTCTGAGTCCCCAGACTACGGTGCCCTGGTCCCTCCTCTGTAGCGAAGCTATTTGTGAACACGAACCTGGCTGCCCCGCCCGGGGTCCACACACACTTAGGACAGTGCATGCAGAGGAGGGAGAAGGGGACAGCGTGCAGGGAGGCCCACACCCCACCAGGAACACCTTCTCAGCTCATCCTCACGCTGGCAGCACAGGACAGGCAAGTACACGGCCACGGCCCAGCGGCCGGCAGCCATGTCACACTTGAGTAAGAGGCTGAGCTGAGGGCAAACGGAGCTCCGAATGACTGCAGACCTTCTTCCACTCTGCCATGCTCCCTGAGCCCAGGAAGCACTCAACAAATATCTGATGGGTGAGCGAGTGTCTGAACAAAGGAACATCTGCCCTGTCCCCTCCCCAGTCCCAATACCCTCCTCTGCCTCCCCCTAGACACACAGGCCACGCTGGGCTTTGAGTCTCCAGGAAGAGAAGCTCTTCTGGTGCCTTCAGCAGCATCGTATTTTGAGGGTGGGCCTTTTTCCAACTGCTGAGCTGGCTTCTTAACTCTGTCTCTTAGAGAACTTTCTAGACTCTTCCTCCAACATTGAAAACAGGAGCCTCGTTTTTATGAGGTTCTAAGGCTATACTCAGTGAGAGCCTGGAATCAGCAAGTATCAGACTCAAAAGCCCTTCCAGGTCTAATGGGCCAGCTGTTTGCTCTCACAGAAGGGAGGGAACTCAATCCCAAATACACAGCCAGCAGACAGACCTGACCAGGCCACCCTGCTCCCAGCCTCACACTCCTCCAGCCACGCCTGTGAACAGCTTCCCCCTCTCACTTCCAGTGCTGCTGGGTACACGGTGAGGGAAACTAGACTGTCTTCCTGACCTTGTCCTATGGCTGGGAGGAAGCAGGCATTGTCTGCAGATCACACGGAAGGTATGGATGCGCAACGTTCATTTGTCAGTTAATACGAGGGATCTTTTGTCACGCAGCCCAGGGCAGGCAGGTGGGGATGCTCCCTGAGCATAATCAGACCAGGGTTGTCATTTCACAAGATACGGGGTCACGCTCATGTTAATAGGAGGCACACACATTTCTCAGCTATCTGAAGGGGAGCTTGAGAAGGGAATTAATTCTCACAATGGTGAGGTGCCAGCCACTATGATAAGCCCTCATCACCTAATCATCACCATCTCATCTCATCCTACAACAGCTCTGTGAAGCAGATGCTGCTATTATCCCCATTTTACACCTGTGCAAACTGAGGTATGGGGAGATTATCCTCTCTGACTTACCCTAAGTCAAAGAGCAGCAAGTAGGAGGACCAGGATGATTCAAGGTTTGGGGGCAACCAGGTGGATGTGGGTGCTTTTGCCCTGAGAGGGGGGGCCAGAGGAGGAGGAATGGATCTGGAGAGGTAACAAGGGGTCAGCGATGGCATGTAGTTTGAGGACCTGGAGGACATCAAGGTGCTGGTGTCTGGCGGGCAGTGGAATGTGTGGGTCTGAAGGTCAAGGGTGTGAGATATGGATTTGGGAGCCCTCTGTTTAGAGAAACGAAGCCACAGGAATGGAGGAGGTCTTCCATGGCCCGTGTGTCACGGAAGGAAGTCAAGGACAGAGCCCTGGGAACACAGACATGTGTGAGGTAGGCAGAGCAGGACTGGGGAGGAAAGAGTTAGCAGCAGGCCATTCTCAACCCTGACTGGGGAAGAAAAAAAAAGATGACCCGGTCATATGCCCTCATAATCACTAATGACATGGCCCCTGGCAAACACGCTAATGATATTGGCTAGCAGAAGAGTTCTTATCTATGGAATGCTTTTAGCAAGATGTACCCTATCTGTCTAGCACTGCTATGGTAAACAAACCTGGACCTTATGGATTTATGGGGTATGGCTCCTGGGAAATGTGCGAACTATGTAACTATCAGAGAATAAAATGGAGATGTTGCGTGACCGAGATAGCTCCCTTTTTAGTAAGGGATACCTCACATGTATCACACATAGATCCCTTTTGATAAATCCGAGCCAGGGCACTTCTGAATGTGGCAAAAGAAAAAGGTCCTGGGGAGCAGTACTGGTGGTTCTGGACCTCATGCTTTACCTGTGCCTCACAATTATTTGTATCCTTGCAATTATTAGTAGAGCTTAATACTGGGTAAGAACTCTGATTCCTAGGAAGCTGATTCTTCAGTCTGACCCATTGTATTTTGTCTCAAGGACAGAAACTTGCTAAACTTGGCCATGATCTTTTGAATCTTCTGCCCAGCCCCAGGGCTGAGCCAGGCTTGAGAAGTGACTACTTGATCTTGCCAATGAATGAGCACCTGGGGACGGGAGAGAAGCCATGAAAGGCTTTCTATGCCAGGCTAAAGTGGCATTTTGTCCAAACAGAGGCAGCAAGACACTACTGAAGGCCTGAATGTAGGGGAAGGACAAGGTCAGACTCAAACTCTGGAAAGGCCCCTCGGTCACTGCAGAAACTGCATAGGAGGAAGCCAGCTTGGGGGCAGAGAGCCCAGATAAGGGGCTCAGCCAGGAGAAAAATCACAGGGCCCTGGACAGGTCAGTGGCAATGGGAATGAAGAGTAACTGGTGAATTTAAGACCTATTTAGGAATTAGTGTACGGGACTTGGAAATCAATTGGGTCTTTGGCAAGGGGCCGTGAAGAAAGGGGAGCTGAGGTTTCTCACTTGGGTAACTGGGTGGCTGATGGTGCCAGGGACAGAGATAGGGAGCATGGGGACAGGCAGGCTTGGAGAAGATGAGAGGCCCTGCTTTGAACGTTTCAAGTATCTTTGGAAAATCCTCACAGAGGTAGTTGGAGAATGTGGTTCTGAAACTCAAGAGCAATGACTGGGCTGGAGACAGAAAGTGGACCCCGGGTGGTAGCCGATGCCTTGAGCCAGATGAGATTTCAAAAGAAATGCAAATGGTGAAGAGTGAACAGGCGCAAACCAAGGACCACCAATGATTGCAAAATGTAGTCCAAAGACCACATGCATCAAATGGCCAGGAGGGTTTGTAAAATGCAGATGCCTGAGCCTGCATGAAAAGCACAAAATCAAAATGTGTGGAGTGTAGGCTATTCTCTCAGTAAGTCTGGCTGTGAATGGAGACCAGGAGGAGACAGAGCTGAGAGTGGGGAGGGGTGGATGAAGCAGAAGAACCCCATTGTGAATCTGGAGAAGACACAAACATACCTAAATGCTGATGGAATAGTTCAGTAAAGGGAGAGCATGAAGACAGAGTAACGAGGGGCCCTTAAGACAGCAGAAAGTGGTGGCATTAGCCTTGGTTGAAAAAGGTCTAGAGAACAAAGACAGGATGGTGGACAATGTCTGAAAATTTAATTGGCACTGCCAACTGACATATTCTATTTTCTCTGCAAAGCAGGACATGGGATTAACTGCAAAGAGAGAGTGAGGTGGAGGTGATAGCAGAGATTTGTGGAGGGAAAAAAGCAATAGAAGCGAGGTAATACTAATGATGTCCACGGTTCTGATAGTGAGTATACTTCAGCTCAAAATGTATTATGCAGTTGAGATGATTTTGTCCAGATCAATAGAGCCTAGCCAGAGAAATGTTCTACTTTCTACAATCACCATACTTGTGAGCTTCTCAGTCACATCAAGTAATAGAGCCCACAGTGAATAGACTTTTGCTTCTCCGGTTAGCTCCTAGGAGGGGCCGGATGAGTGACACCACCCCTGATCCAGCGGTCTTAGGAGAGGGGCCAGAGGAGGACTCGCCACTCCGGAGCACAGGAGTAGGGGTGCTGCTTCTGTGCTCGGCCCTAGTCACTCAGAAATGCTTCAGAGAGACAACTCACAACCTCCGCAGTTCCAGAAAGCCAAGTCACTGCACATGGGGGTCATCCCAGCCAAATCCCGACGCGCAGAGGATCATAGCAATGGCATCTACCGTAAGTCACGCCCGTTGTGGGGAGAAAAGCCCAGATGGTACAACACCCAACTACGGGTCCAGAGGTGGAAGATTCGGAGGAGAGGCAACTTCTGGCACATCCTTTCCCACTCTGTTCACAACTTCCAAATAGAGAGCTCATTTTTTCCTTCTCAAGTGCCTGGTGCTGCATGGTTAATTTCAGCAAAGCCTGAATAGGACCTTGGGTGACTTAAAATGGCTCTGTGGAAATCACTCAAGTGAACCCAGAAGCCAATCAGCAGCACCAGAGTAGGGGTTCCATGGAGGCTGGAGGTTCCAGTGGGTTCCATGTGGCCTGGAGCAGTGTGGTCACTGAGTCTGGCAGCCGGTCTCCCCTTCCTTATGCTCAGAGCCTCCTAAGGAGCTGTTTAATGGAAAGGCCTGCCCCACCCCAAACTCATCCATCAGAATCCCTGGTGTGGAGCCCACCGGTTACACTGATAACCTCCCAACCTTGAGAACCCTGGGCCAGGGCCTGACCCAGACCTGTAAACCAGAAACGCAGAGCCATCAGCACCCAGGCTCGACAGACTCCAGGATGCTGACTCACAGCTCCCAAGGATGATGACCAAAACCGGAGCGCCAGTGTATTCATTTGCAGATGGCTCTGCTGTCTGACCAGCACATTCTCTCCCCAGGGACCGGCAACAGAGGGGAGCCAGTGGCACCAGGCTCTGATAAGTCCTTCTTCATGAAAGACGTCCGGTGCAGCCATCCTGGGCCCTCCAACATGTGCCCCGGGGACACCCTATTTCCTCTGTTCCTATGGGCTGATAAGGCTCCTTTCTGGAAGCACCACCTTCACACACATGCAGTCAGTAATTTCCAAGCTTTCCTGGCCCACTGCCTCTTGAAAGGGAATCTGTGTCTTTGCTTTGCTCCATTTTATGGGTTAATGTCTTGGTTGAGCGGTCAGAGGGCCATTGTATCCCCCTGCGTTCAAATTCTTGGGAACACTTCACGTTTTTAGGGTGCTGCCTCATCCCCCTTCACAGGTAAGGGAACTGAGGCCACCCGAGGTAGGTGTCAAATCCAGCCGGCCACGTCAAGGCCACAGGGCTTCTTCCTGGGAAAGGTTGAGCTTGGTGGTAGTGGAGACAGCCAAGTGGGGAGAGGCTGGAGCCATACTGAGGAGAGCAAGAAGGCCAGGCTTCTAGCTTGGAGACCGGGTGGGTGGAGTGATACTAAGGAGACGGATGGTAGGAGGGTGTTCAGGTGACTGGGTAGTAGTGAGGAGGGCTGTGCTGCCCCTGGGTCAGCCGGACAATCAACACATTTCCTGAGGACCTTGCTAAGTGCTGCAAGAGCGGGGGCATGGATGGGGACAGGAATGGATGTGTGCCCGTTCTGACAAAGCTTTCCGAGTATAACAGGCTTATGATTAACCCTGTTATAATTACCTGGTTTGTACCTGTTCTGGTGAGCATTCATCTGGGCTGTTCTCCCAGGACCATAAGGAGCTCACAGCTGACTAGGTAAGTCTGCCTGCAGCTCAGATATCCCTGTTGAGGGACCCACCCTGCCAGTATCAAGTAAACTATCAATCAAGACTCTGAGTTTCAGCATAAATCAGCTTAATCCAAAAAGAGAATGTGAGACTCAGATAGCAGAAAAGTCTACAAACAGTGTTCTGGCTTCAGGTCCAGCTGGATCCAGAAACTCAAACCACACCCTCTGGACCTCTGTTTGTTCTCTCACTCTTTGGTTCTCTCTCTGGTCTGTCTCTAGGCTTTGTCTTCCTCTGAGCTGTGTTCATTCTCAGGCACACTCTCTCTACATGTGGGATTCCAAAAGCTCCAGGTTGACAGCATCACAGCCCCAAATCCAGAAAGAGACAGCTCTCCTCTCCACAACTCCACAAGAATGCCAACATTGGACTAACTTTGCCCTGGACCAATTACAGTGCCAGGGAGAATACTGATGCACTGATTTGCCAGGCCTAGGTCACATGCACACTCTGGAGTTATCCATCCACATGGACTCAGAGTGGGGATGGAGTAGATTTCCAAGGAGAAGAGTGTTCTATTGCCAGAAGGAGAGGAATACTGGACAGACAATAGATGCCTACTATTGTAATGAGCAGACCTCCCTGTCTGGACCAAGGGGAGGCAGTGAGGACCAGAGGTCTTCTGGGTCCAGGCCACACCCCAGGAGCAATAGCCCATTCTCCTCCTTATGGCTGAAGCTGCTTTGCTAGCACCTACAGAGTGCACTCTCTCCGCCAACAGAAGAGACCCCAAAGGTTTTAGGGGTTGGTGTTTTGGGGAGAAGAAAACATGGAAAGTGGAGAAGGATGGGAGAGAGCCACTCGCAGGGCTCTTAGTCCTATTAACAATTATAGCAAGAAGGAGCTGAGTTTGCCAAACATGGTCACAATCAGAAAGAGCCACAGGTGGGTGTTCTGGGGCAAAGGAGAAAGGGGGTTGTGAGGAAGCAGGTCTGTAGGGAGCAGAACACAAATGGAAGGGAAAGAGGAGCCTTGGAGGAAGACAGAGAAGTGAGACTGGGCTATGGCTGTGGCCCTTTCAGAATAATGGAAACAGAAAACTATTCAAAGACCTCACTGCTGCAGAGGAGGGATCCACACGTCTCAGGTTTAACCCCTGACTTTTTTTTTTTTTTTTTTTTGCGGTACGCGGGCCTCTCACCGTTGTGGCCTCTCCCATTGCGGAGGACAGGCTTCGGACGCGCAGGCTCAGCAACCAGGGCTCATGGGCCCAGCCGCTCCACGGCATGAGGGATCTTTCCGGACCGGGGCACGAACCCGTGTCCCCTGCATCGGCAGGCGGATTCTCAACCACTGCACCAACAGGGAAGCCCTAGTCCCTGACTTTTAATAAACTTCCTTCCTGGCTAATTAATAGCAGAGTACAGGATGGGGAAAGAGACTGATAGCTAGAAAAAGCCAGGTTAGTGCTGTGACAGCTCAGACTTCCCTCGGGGTCAGTGAGGGCCCTCCTCCACAAAGCCTGCCCTGCACACACACTCTCCCCCAGCTCTCGGGAGCCCCCCTCCTCTCAGCTCCTAAGCCCACCCTATCTCATCTACTGCTCCTGTGGTTCATGGAAGATGATCTTGTCTCCTCGACTGCATCTTATACCAGCTCACAACACTGCATACATAGGTCAGAATCACCTAGGGCACATGTTAAAAAATGCAGACCCCGGCCTATCTCGAAGATTCTGATTTGGAAGTCTGAGGGGGTCCCAGGCATCTGTGTTCTCGACAGGATCCTTGG
The DNA here is from genome assembly GCF_026419965.1 of Kogia breviceps. Lineage (NCBI taxonomy): Eukaryota > Metazoa > Chordata > Mammalia > Artiodactyla > Physeteridae > Kogia > Kogia breviceps. Next base: position 56,244,114 of record NC_081311.1, read on the forward strand.
GGTATCCTGAAGCAGAGCTGAGTTGGAGAACCACAGTCAGAAATACAAGGGTTGCTAAAGCTGAGAGGGAACTTCTCCTCCATGAAATGAGAGCAACCTACTAGAACAGCTTTGATCTGAAGGCCCAGTCCAGGACATGCTGCTTGTTCTTGTAAATAAAACTTTATTGAAACATGGCCAGAACCATTCACTCACATCTTGCCTATGGCTGCTTTCAGGTCTTGGCAGAGTTGAGTCCTTGTGGCAGAAACCATATGGCCCAGAAAGCCAAAAATAGTCACTGTCTAGCCCTTTCTGGGGAAAGTCTGCCAGCCCCTGAATTAGAAGGCAATCTCTGAGCTCCAGAAATATGTCTCTTGGTCACAGATTTAGAGACAGAAAGGCCTGCTTCTTCCTCTCTTTGTCTAGTGGTCATGCCACCTCCACTGTTTGGACTGTGTAATGGGCATCTGTTGTTCTACATACTCAGAATCCATTACCTCCTTCTGGAAACAACCTCTTACTTTGGGGAACCCCTTGCCCTGACTGGATGAAATCTTAATACAACTGTCAGTCAAAACACCCTACCTTCTCCTCGGGCATGTGACCCAAGCTGAGCCGATCCCATGCTCTCTCCCTGCAATTTGAACCTTGACCTGAGAGGAGGACCATTGGCAGCGTTTAGATCTCCTTCCACCCACCCATGGAGTCTAAAGAGACAGGCTGGGACCCTGCTCCCAGGTCCCCAGAGCTTCCCTGCTCTACCCCATCAGGGCTGATTCTTCAGCCTTTTCTGTGGGTCTGTGGGTGGCCCTGACTCCTCCCAAATATTCCTTTTACCATAAGTTAGATGGCGTTTAAACCATACGCTAATACCCAAAAAAGCCCACTTGATGCCACATGCAGGGGTTGGACTAGGCGATGGGGTATGGATCTGCCCATTTCACAGATGGACGCCCGGCCTCTAGAAAGGAAAGGGAACATGGGGACAAGACTTTAGACCTTTGTCCTCTGTCCTCACATCTCCTCCTATCACAATGCTACCTATCCCTGCAATCAAAGTCAAGAGCATCAGACAGTGTCAATCCCAAAATCTTTTTAAGAAATTAATAAATACATAACAAGGAGCACTCCTCACACAGAGAGCAATAATGACAACTCCACAGAAAGAAAGAACCCCAACAAGAGCTGTGTGTGTGTGTCGTGTAATATCAGGAATCAAAGAGCGTCAAAAGATCAGGTGGGAGGAACATGAAATATGAATGGGATGAAAGACACATTTCTACACACAGAATAATGACTCTAATGAGTTTCCTCACCGAAGTCCCGCATCATAAAGTACAAACGCAGGGAAGGGATTGAGGAGGAGAGCGGGGAGTGCAGGGGGAGGCTTGTGTGTCGAAACGAGATTAGCAGGTGGGTAGGGGAAGAAAAGGCAGAGCAGAAAGAACTGTCTGCGCAGGGCTGTGGCCCCCACACCATCACCAGCCTCCCAGGAGGTGCCTCATGGGCACGGGGGCAGCTGGCAGCCTCCAGGGTACCTGGAGTCCCACCACCCAGTAGCAGATGACCCAGGCCCACCCCAGCCCACCCAGACAGAAGCAGTGTAGGTTCCTCCCAGACGGCAAAGCCCCTCTGCTGACGCTCGTCACCCAGGTGGGAGCCTGTGTTGGCATTTCTCGGATACTGTACTGTGGAGTTTCCCTAACAGGCCAGGAGCAACTATACATAGGGAGACATGGCACGCGCTTTAAAGGCAGACAGAGCACGGCTACCAGCCCATGCGCTGTCACCTCCCAGTGTGGGACTCTGAGCAGGTGACTTGATATGCTCCAACTTCTTCAGCATCACTGGAGGGTTCAATGGGACAACACACATAAGCCTCTCAGCCCAGTCAGAAACGTCTGCCTTTGTTTGCATCATCAGGCCAATATGCAGGGGAAATAGTAATAATGATAGCAAAACATAAATGGCACTTACTGTGAATCAAGGACTCCACATATACTACCTCATTTAACCCTCCTGAAAACCTTACAAGATATATATTACTATTATCTCTATTTTACAGAAAAATAAACTGAGGCACAGAGAGGTTAAGCAACTTGTCCAAGGTCACACAGCTAGTAAGTGGTGGAAGTGGGATTCAAACCCAGGTCGTCTGGTTCCAAAGTCCATGCTCCTATCCCCAAAGGACTGTATGGCACTAAATAAGCCTATCAGAGAAGGGGGCTGGTGAGAGGAAGCCTGAGAGGTAGGGATTGGTAAGTCCCACCTAGAAAGAAAGCAGAGGGTGAAGCTGGAGGAGGCTTCTGTTTGCCATCCTAGACATCACTCAGGAGAGGCAGGTCAGGGACTGGGGCTTCAGAAGATGACCAAGTCCTGGAACTTTTGTGACATCTCAGAGTTGTTCTTTCCCTTGTCCGCTAACTGTTCTGCAGTGATCAGCAACAATGCAGTTAAACTACATAAGCCCGTGGTTTGTCCAGGAAAGAAGTCATGAGGCCAGCTGGTGGGATGGCCGTGGAGGGATGAAACAGACCTCCATACCAGAGGTATGGACCTCCATACCTCCATACAGGAGCCAGGGCAGGATGGGCTGGAGCACCAGGCCGGGCTCAGAACCGGGGCAGGCGATCCAAGCCTGTTCTGCTATCAGCATTCCAGCTGCACTTAAATAATTTGGTTGTATAATTATTTGTTTAACTTCACCCAGCTGGCTCTACAGGAGAAAGTAAACAGATGTACGTCATCCCCAGGTCCTTGGCTTAGAGCCTGGTGCACAGTAGGTACTCAATGAATATATATTTTTAAATGAATGAGCAAAGGGAATAAGTATAAGCCAGTGTTTCTCAACCTCAGCACTACTGATATTTGGGGCTGGATAATTCTTGTTGTAGGGGGCTGTCCTGTGCATTGTAGGATGTTTAGCAGCATCCCTGGCCTCAAACCACTACATGCCAGTGGTACCTGCTCCCAGACGTAACAACTAAAAATGCCTTCACACATTGCCAATGTCTCCTGGGGGAAAAGGTTGCCCCATATTGGGAACCACTAATACAAGCCAATATCCTTGGCTAGTGCCATTAATTGAACAAAGGAAGCCAGACTGAATCTACTCATCCAATGGGCAGGTGGGGATCTGAGTACCAGGAGCCAGAAAGAGCTGAGAGAAGGCGCTGTGAAATCAGGGCAACACTTGGAACTCCCAGACGATTAGCAAGAACAGAGCCCAGTTTGCCTTTTCATTTGTGAGGCATGGGGGTGACTTGCATCTATCTGAACACACAGAATTGGGGCAGGTGGGGATGCGGAGGGTGATCAGGAGGAGGAAGACGGACTGAGACCAGACACTGGAGTGAGGGTAGAAACAGTCCCCAGCTTGGGCTGGAGAACAGATTGGGCACAAGAAATCCCTATGCAGTTCCCAACACAGGGACCTTTGACAGGTGGCCTTGCAACAGAGACCCTCTCTTGTCTGCACTTTGAAGCCTGCCCCGTGAAATGCAGTCTCGCGCCCAGGAGGCCTGCGGATCAAGGCGGTCTCGGCAGATCTACTCGGAGGGATTAGCCGGTGACATTACAGCTACATGACAGCTTCGTTATTATTACACACACACTCTCCCTGTCTAAGCTTCTGCACCCTGATTTGTTTATTTCTGAAAACTGTTTCCACCAAGACACCAAGCTGGGCTATGAGAGATAGCATTGACTCAGCCATTTCCCCATCCTCGGCATGAAACGGTCTAAAAAGAATAATTTAAGCTCCTCTGGAGTGAGATCATTTAATGAATCTTCTCAATGCTAAGAGGTTTTATATGTCTTTTTAAAAACCCTTCCCCAAGCACGGGGCTATGATATTACCTTGGAGAGGGGAGAGATGAAGTGATACACGTATGCACAGCATACGGGGAGGAAGGAGGTGGTTTCCTTGGCAACAGCATCCATGTTCTGGCTTCCCTTGGCTAAATTGGAATACAGTGAAATATCTGCTTTGGGCGCCTCTCTTGCAAAGGGAAATGAGTGGTTTTCTATTCAGACATTCTCACAACCATGGGCCCACAGCTGGGGAGCCAAATTCTGTGAATCTGACACATTTGATGAGGGCAAGGCAGTTAGCAAGCTGGCAAAAGTCCTCAGCCTTCGTTTGCAAAACCAAACCATCCTTTCTGGAGCCAAAGGAAAATGAAAGTAGCAAATACAGGAGGTTCGACTGGCCCAACAGATAGGACTCCATCGCACATGGCCTTTGTATATCCACTGTTCTGCAACTTTCCAAACATGCCCAGCTCAAGAGATCAGACTCTGAAAGTCTACACACAATGTGCTTAAAACGAGAATGGCTCAAAGAAAAATGGAGAACTACCAAAAAATGTCCTCAGCTGATCTGCTCAAATCTTTGGCAATAAAGAGGTAGCTATGGACCGAAAGCGCAGTGCCTGGCACACAGTAGGATGCCAACACCCACATTTGTGGACTTGGAGTCAGATAGACCTGGGTTTTTGCCCTGGCTTCACCGTTAATTTTCCACATGACTTAGTATGAGTTCCATAAGCCCCGAGGCCTCAGTCTTCTCATCCATAAAGTGGAGATAGAATTGCTGGGAAGATAATATGTGGTGACCCATCAAATGCCTGGCACAAAGGAGGCATTCAGTCATGTTTTCTTCTCACCACCAAGAAACAAGTAGCATACTGTTTCTTTAGGACAGTGAAATTTACAAGAAACCAGAGCAGTGTCTTAGGGAGCGGGGACAACTTCACCAAAGGAAACCATCTCTTTTCTATTTGTATATCTTTGTTCCCAGGGTGCTTTTGCAGAGAGGAGATGGCCCAGGCTGGGAAGGATCTGGATAGGCAGGACAGAAGTGCCAACTCAGGCCGTACTGGAGAACAAGCTACAAGCCTGAGAGGGTGTAAATGGGCCAAAGAGATTGTAAGCACTGAGGTCCAGGCAGGCCAGTGGTGGGCAGCACTGTGGATGCCAGCAGTCGCTGCCAACCAAAGCATCAGCCATCAGCAGGGCCGGAGGTGGGGGTCTAAAAGAATGGGGAGGAGGACTGGCTCTTTGTGTCTGGGACATGGTCTTTGTTTTATTTTATTTTTACTTTATTTTATTTATTTATTTATTTTGGCTGCATTGGGTCTTAGTTGCGGCATGTGGGATCTTTCGTTGAGGAGCATGGGCTCCTCTCTAGCTGTGGCGCACGGGCTCCAGGGCGCCTGGTCTCTGTAGTTGTGGCGTGCAGGTTCCAGAGTGCATGGGCTCTGTAGTTTGCGGCACGCAGGCTGTCTCGTTGAGGTGCACAAGATCAGTAGTTGTGGCATGTGGTCTTAGTTGCCCCACGGCATGTGGGATCTTAGTTCCCCAACCAGGGATCGAACCCGTGTCCCCTGCATTGGAAGGCAGATTCTTTACCACTGGACCACCAGGGAAGTCCCAGGGACACGGTCTTTAAAACCAGATTCTCTATTTGAAGACCGCACAGAAGATGCCCCATTATTTTTTGTTCTAATGTCTCACACCCCTTATTTCTATGAAGACCTTTCTGGAGCCTCAGTTAAAATCGTGCTTCAATTTAAACATACATATCAGGACCAAAGATTTCCCATTAGAAGCACAGACTTCAGTCCTGATTCCTAGATTGATGCTCTTTCTAGAAATGCTTCTGAATACAAAACTGCATTGTTGTACTGTTCTGATACTTACTGTGTGACCTTGGGCAAAACCTTTGTAAGCCTGTACTTGTGGTCTATGTAATGACCACCTATTCCTAAAGTCACAGGACTTCTGTGAAGGTGTATTTAACAAGAAGGCAGCATCATGAGTGCAAATACACCATCTGTGTCTTTATATCTCCTGCTTTTGTCTTCTGGCCATCTGTGAAACAAGGGTTTGCTACTTAGCTGAAGAATGTACAAGTAGGGGGCTTTTCCTCCAGGGGAAGGCGAAAAGGAATTGAAAATGCAATAATTTAAAAGTTCCTCTAAGCCAGTCATTTACAAATTTCTGAAAAAGAACATCATTAAAGGGATATTTGCACCATAGATATTAAAATGAATGCTAAACTTACAATAATTAAAACAGTGTGGTACCAGCAAAGAAACTGGCAGACAGAGCAATGAAACAGACTGAGCAGATCTGAAATTTTAAAATACTTTTAAGACAGAATTCCACATGGTTGTGGAAAAATATGGAATATCCAGTGAATTATGGTTTGGGATATTGATCAACCTATCAGGGAACAAATTTAAATTCTATCCCTACCTCACACCATACTTCACAATAAATTCCAGATAGGTTAAACATTAAAATAAAAAATCAACCATATTAAGAGAAAATGCAGATTAATGCTTATATTATCTTTGGATTGTGTGCCAGACATCTTTTATGCCCCTTCTCACATCCTCTCAGCCCACTTCTGCTCTGGCTATAGCTGTAGCAGCAACTATACTAGGTGCTGTCTGCCAACTCCTCACCCTCAGCTACACCATCTCTCTCTCTCACTCTCTTGCTCTCTCCCTCTCTTGCTCTCGCTCTCTCTTTCTCTCCTCAGCTTCTCTGACACAGCCCTGGCGGGCACTGGCATTAGCCCACTCAGCCATTCTGGTGTTGCACAAACCTGGAAGTGCAAGGGATTTAACACCCCCTAGGGCAACACCTGGCTTTGGGAGATAAAAGCTTCAGGGAGACAATTTTGGGGCATGTTGCACTCAGTTCCTATAGAGAACCAGCAAGACTGAACCTCCACTTCCCTTGTTTTGGCTTTCCCTCCTTCCCTGTTTCACTCTTTCCAGCCTCCCACTCCTCTTCCCTGGGATCATTTATCAAAATAAACTGCATGTGAACCCTGTCACAAGTTCTGCTTTTGGGCGACCCAGGCCAAGATGACTGGGTAAGGCTTAAGCACAGCACTAAATTGAGAAAACATAAAGAAAAAGGTCCAGAGATTCACTTTCTTTAAAACGTTAAACTTTCGTACATCAAAATATACCATGTACACGCTTCCCTTCTATTCCAGAACAACTTAGACCAAAACCATTAGTGGGGTCAAGCAAGGTAGGCATCCACACAAGCTGGGCAACGATGGGGTGTCAGGGGGCAACAAGGGGTCTCAAAGTCTGAACAGGGCAAAGGGGGCACACCTGAGACTGGGATGTGGCCCAGTGGGGGTGTCAGAGCTCACATGCAGTGAAGGGGGCATATGTGAGGGCAGGTGGCCTATGTGGGATGTCAGAGCCCAAGTGGGGTGAGGAGAGCATCTGAGGAGTGGGGGACAGTCCAGAATGGGTTATCAGAGCCTGAGCAGAGTGAGGAGATAGCCATGCAGAAGGGTGGGCCAGCATATGGTGCTGGAGCCTCAACAGGATGAGGACATCTGCAGTGAGAGGGTGGCGGGGGTGTGCTAGGCAGTGACAGTGATGGGAAATTGATTACCTACAAAGTATTGATAAAACAATGAAACATACTGTAGATGATGGGATGGGAGCCAGGTTTCTCACGTCATAGAAGACAGTCACAACAATGGAAAGATAGAAAGCTAGAATGTACCCCATGGTGTATGGTTGGAATCTGAGACCTTAAACTCATGATCTTAGGAACATATGTATGTTTTCAACATATGTAGATATATAGATATAAATATAGATATAATAAATGTAGATGTAAATGTGTGAATGTATGCTTACATGTTTATGTCCATGAAAGAAAACTGGGAGAAGTGATACCCCAATGGTAATGAGCACACCTAGGACCCAGGTTTTGGCTTCTAAATACTATTCTCCACTAAAAGGTTCCAGGGTTCCTTCAAGAAATGGCTGATTCCAGGGCTGAGAAGGAACACCTTGGCTTGCCAGAAAACAAGGAAGTACTCAAAGAACGATGGGGACAAAACCAGAAAGACACAGAACCCACTTGAAGGGGCACCTACTGGCCAAGCCGAGGACAACTGGAGCATCAGAATAAACAATGACATTAATGGATTATAGACCATTGCATAAAACAGAAGTCCATGAATTTATATGATAAAAATATACAAATGAATAAATTGAAAGTTTGAAGAGCAAGATATTTACATAGTCTCAAAATATCTCTCCACAGGGCTTCCCTGGTGGCGCAGTGGTTGAGAATCCGCCTGCCGATGCAGGGGACGCGGGTTCGTGCCCCGGTCCGGGAAGATCCCACGTGCCGCGGAGCGGCAGGGCCCGTGAGCCATGGCCGCTGAGCCTGCGCGTCTGGAGCCTGTGCTCCGCAACGGGAGAGGCCACAACAGTGAGAGGCCCGCGTACCACAAAAAAACAACAACAACAACAACAAAAAAATCTCCCCACAAAATATGTACTAATTACAAAGGAGAAAGGTAATTTTACAATGGGGAAACCTGGCAGACACCACCTTAATCAAGCGATCAAAGCTTCACTCTGTAATGAGACCAATGCAAATCATATGTGAGCTGATGGGATGCAGTGAGAACTCCTCATTACTTCTGATGTCCTGCCCAATATGGATAAGCCAGAGCAAACAAGAGGAAACATGAGAAAACGCATGTCGATGGATATTCAACAAAACAACTGGCCTGTGTTTTTCAACAGTGTTTGAAGGTCATGCAAGCCTAAGGAACTGTTCCAGACTGAGAAGAATAAAGAGACACGACAACTAAGTGCAATACATGATTCTGAACTGGATCCTTCTGCTACAAACAACACTGGGACAATCAGCAAAAGTTGAATGATGTCTGTAGAATAGCTTGTACCCATGTATAAGGCCAGCTTCCTGATTTTGATGGTTGTATTGTGGTCGTGTAGAAGAATGTCCTTGTTGGTAGGGAATACGCACATCAGGTCAACAACGTACCCTCAAAAGGGTCTGGGGAAAAAAAGGTCTTTGTACTGTACTTGCAACTTTTCAATAAGCCTGAGAGTATTTCAGAATAAAAGTAAAAAACAAAAAAAACATATAAAAATGTAAAAGACAAACTGGAAAAATGCAAATCATATGGTAGAAAAAGACATATCCTCAACATAAAAACAATCCTTCAAATTGCATTAGAAAAAAATATGAATGCTCAGACGGGAAAAAAAATGACAAAAGGTGAACAAGTAATGCCCAAAAAATAAATGTCCAATAAACATGAAATGTTTACCTTCTCTGGAAACCAAAGAAATGCAGATGAAAATGAGACACTATGATTTTTGGCTCTTCAATTTGCAAAATATATTTTTGTATAATAATATCTCATATTGGCAAGAGTGTAAGAAAACAGGTACTTTGATTTACGGCTGGTGGGAGTGTAAATTCACACAATCGTGGAGGACAGTTTAGCAGTTTGTATCCAAAGCCTTAAAATTTTGCAAAGCCATTGCCCCAGTAAGTCTGTTTCCAGGAATGTCTCCTTAGGAAATAATCACAAATGTTCACATTTATTGCAGGGTTGCTTGTAAAGAGAAACAACTTAATCAAGGGAACAGATAAATTTGCCACAATACATCCAAACAATGGAATACTATGGCAACCATTAAAAATTATTCAATCAAATATTATTTAATGACCCCTGTGCATATAAATGTAGTTGTATTAGCATTAATATTCAAATCCTGGTGGCTCTGAGCTCCCACCTGCATAACTTCAAAGTGTTATCACCTCCCTCAACAAACCTCTCCCCGTTGTTGCTGGGAGACACTGCAGGTGCCTCATGGGTCCTCAGGAGCAAACCTGACCCACTCTCCTGTGGAGACCGCCCACCTTGGGAACTGCTCCCTGGCGCCATCCCACACTGCCACTCAGTTCTAGCACCACACGGACACTGTGTTGAACCTGACCCCAAAGCGGGCCTCCTTGAGATCTGAGTCTCACCACGACTTTTATTAATGCTTCTCAGTCAGCTTCTGCCCCATCCCCTCTCCCATCTGGGCCAAAACCCAATTCTTCAGGCCAGACAGGGGTCTCCCTTCTTATCCCACCCACGTGCCACCCCTCTGAAAAAACATCTCCTCCATTCAACTGCAAAGAAGTAAATTCCCTTCTGCATAGACAACTTCTCGGGGTGGGGAAGGGGAATCAGCAGGCCTACCCCCTGGTCCCAGCTCTGTCTCAGGATGGACACAGGTACAAGTAGAGACAGATGCATGAACAAACAAAAATAAGTAAATAAAAGCCCAGAATGTTATCTACAGCAAAAGGTTACCTGTGTTCATTGCCTTGGGGTGAAAAAAATGAGTGATTTATAATTTTTGTTTGTTTGTTTACCTAGATTTCATAAAATTTTCCCTTTAAATCTGTTACTTATTGGAATACAGAATAACAATTATAAAATACGTGTAAGTTTAAAACAAGAATACCCATAATCCAACCATATACCCATCACCCTATAACTCACTCATATACTCACCCATGTACCCACCACCAGCTGAATGCACTGAACAGAGCACACTTTTAGGCCCCTGTATCCCTCCATGATCCCTGTCCCTTCCCTCCCCACAGCAGTAACCACACAGCACCATCTGAAACTTGGCTCTTCTCATTCCTTTGCTCTTCTTTATAATTTTACTACAGTATATGTTTGTACCCCTAAACAGTAATTTTGCATTTGATTTACTTTCCTATAAATAAAATCACACTCCGTGTATTCCTCTGAGACTTGTTCTTTTCACTCAACATTCTGTTCCTGAGATATAGACAGGTTGTTTGAAGCTGTGATTCACTCATTCTCCGTGGTTTGAACACAGGTGAGTTACCAATCCATTCTACTGTGATGGGCATCTGGGTCATGTCTTTCTATTTTACTATCACTGGTAATGCTGTGTTGACATTCTCATACACATCTTGCGGAACACATGGCCACAAGATTTTCTAGGCTCTACTCCGAGGAACAGACTTGTGGGACACAGGGTGTGAGCATCTCTGACTTTTATGGATGATGTCGAATTGTTTCCCATAATGATGGGCCAACTCACTCTCCCCCGCCACGCCCCAGCAGTATTTAAATGACAAGACTGGGGTCTATTTAGAAGGTTCGAAAATGAGGACTGTCTCCACCATGAAGCCCTCCTCAGGCACATCTTCCTTGGCTGCTAGAGTTGCTCTTAGGAACACAAAGTGATCAAATGGCACCTCTTTTTTAAAAACACAAGTGGCAATCACGTCCTGCTCTCCCAACTCATCTTCAGTTGTTCTTGGTCCTCTCTGGGCAATCTGAGCCATGTTCTTGGTGGAGTCCTTTGCCCTCCAGAGCCAGAGAAGCTTCTCTAAAGTGTCCTGACAGGAGCCCTGGGGTGAGCCAGTCCCTGCCCCCACTCACCAGGTGGCCCTGGGCAGGTCACTTCTTCCTGGGGAGTGAGGCAAGGGGATTGGGCTGGACAGTCTCTGAGGCCCCTTCCACCTTCAAGCTGCATGACTAAATCTTCCTGCTGCCTTTGCACCTGCCTGACAACAACAGCCATAAATGAGGCAAGCGCTGGGGGCAACCGCATTCCTCACCGATGCCCTCACCCCAATACATCCTGCAAGTTGTGCAGTAGGAAGTGAACTTCAGTTTCCTCATGCATAAAATGACGACAATACCTAGCCCACAGCTCTGTTGCGAGGGCATGATCTCACATATGAGATCACATACTTGGAGCACTCAGCACAGTGCCTGGCACAGAGAACATGCTCAATAAGTAAATAAATAAATAAATACTATTAAAATATGGCTCCCTTTGGAGAGTATGGACACCACCATGGCAAGGTTAACCTGAGCTGGGAGAATTCAGCTCTTCCCAATTTATTACAGAGAAGGACTTTTTGAAACTCCAGCCTGCTGCTCAGCATTGAAGCAAATGGAAAATGGTTTCAGCCTGTCCTTGAGAGGGGGACAGAGCAGCCAGGAGAGGCAGCAGCAAGGACCAAATGGTGAGGCCCACCTAGGAAGGCAGAGGCTCAGGCAGAAACATCCAAGCCCACATGCTTGTCCAAAGGGGCAATACTCCAACACCTCTTACGAAGGCTTTGGTGTTTCATTTAAATAGATTTGATGGAAGGTTTTTTTCTCAGAAATTCTCCTTGCACACTGTGTGTCTCTATCCTAGTACACTGACCACAGTCTGCACGCACAGACACAATGTGTGTGTGTGTGTGTGTGTGTGTGTGCGCACATGCCCACGCAGGAGCACACATGAGCACCCTGGTGGGTCCTCACCCCACCTTATGTAACCACCCTAGTGCAGGGAGTGTGTTTGAATCATCCCTGGATTTCCATGAGACTAGTCCAGAGGTTTACACATGAGCACACTCAACAAGCACATGTGTTTATCAAGAATCTTCAATTATTGATTGAACACACACCTACCACGGGCCAGGGGCTTGGTAGGTGCTGGGCAAATAGATGTAACTATGCCTTAACTCCTGACCTCAGGGGCCTCACCATCCAGTGGGAAAGGCAAGCCAAGGTCAACAGTGGTAGCAGCCAAAGCGAGAAAATCCTAGGCAGAAGCAGAGCAAAGGCACAGAGGCCAGAGGTCGCTTCGTGTGTGCAGTGTGGTGAGTTGGCTGGAACCGCTGCAGCTTTGGCTACCCAGAGAGGCTTAACGTGATGAGACTTGAGAAACAGGCTGGGCCTGTAGGTCACCAAAAATAAGGGACTTCTTGAGGCAATACAGACCCATGGAAGGCTTCAATGCAATGAATCTATGTTTTAGCACAATCACTCAGGGGCAATATGGAGAATAATTTGAAAATTAAGTGTATAAATAAACAACAAGTTCCTACTGTATAGCACAGAGAACTATATGCAATATCCTGTGATAAACCATAACGGAAAATAATATGAAAAGGAATATATATGTGTATAACTGAATCACTTTGCTGGACAGCAGAAACTAACACAACACTGTAAATCAATTATACTTCAATACAATTTTTTTAAAAATTAAATGTATAAGAGTGGTAAAACTCAATAAAATGGTTGAAAGCTGAAGAGAGATTTCAAAAAAGAGGTCAAAAATAAAAAGAGAAAAGGAAGAAAAAATGATAAAGCTAGAGGACCAATCCAGGAAGTCTAATATATATAATTATAAGAGTTCCCAGAAAGATAGAACCAAAGAAACAGAGGGAAGGAAGTCATCCAAGAAATAATTTGGGAAAATTTCCCAGAAATAGAGGGCATGAGTTTGTAAACTAAAAGTTCCATTAAGTGCTCAACACAATGGATAAAAATAGAACTTCAGCACAGTCTGAAGGTCAACTTGTAGACTTCTGGCGACAAGGGCCCACAAGCTTTCTCAAGCTTTCACAAGGAAAAAAAAAGCAGGTAGTATACTCAGAACTGTGAAGCAGAATGACACTGACTTCTTCACATCACTGGAAACCAAAAGATAATAGCGAAAATTTTCACATTTAAAGAAAAAGGAGCCACCTCTCAATACCTAACAAGCATGATTTTCCAAAAGTCAAAATTTTTGCCTCTCGTGGATTTTTTCTTAAAAGGTATTGGAGGATGTGCTCTGACAAAGCAAAGTTGTAAACTAAAATAGAGGGATACTGAAGATATAGGAAACTCTGACAAAGGAGAGATAGGAAGGGCATCCCTAGGATGGTGATAAAGGAAGACCGCAAGATGAGGCGATGGTCAGGAATAGGGCACTGCCAGTTCTGAAGGCCCAGGTCAGAGAGTCTGGGTGACACTATTTCAGGACAATGAAATTGATAAGAGTGTCTGATGCATGTGAAAGCCTGGGAGAAGGCAGAGGCAGCAAAGACTTTGGAGTTGAATTAGTGATCATCACACATATAGGCAAGCAAGCAAAAGAACAAGATAGTTATTAGCTCTGGGGAAAAGAAAAGGAAAAGTAAAGTATACTACACAGAAGTAGTTGCCTCCTTAAACAATAAACATACATGAATTTGACAAAATTTAAAAATGGAAACAGCCCACTTATTCAAATGTATACATCCGAATCCTCTTCCCCTCCTTCCTGCTTCCCCAAAGTGCCCAGAATGGGTCAAGCCAAACTCAAATACCACCCTCTGTTCATTCCCAAGTAGGCAGTTTCCCTTTCAGGAACAGGAGTTATTTGGCCCCAGTTGGGGGAAAAAAACAAGAAAATAAATTTGAAAAGAGACCTTTAAGACTAAAAGGGAGAAACCTGGTAATTAGCGCTTCAGACAGATAATAAATTCTGAATCTCACAAATAAGGCTTTATGAGTTGAGTGTGCATAATTGATACCCCAGCCTGGAGAGCCTATCAGATCACCTTAATCCCACTTTTTGTCTTATGCATTTTAAATTATGCAGTTCTTTTGAAAACCAGAAATACTGCCTTTGTATAATCAGACAGCTCACTCCACAGGGTGCCAATTTAGGATCTCCACAGTGGGTTTGGCCAGAGATGTTTGCCTTGAAGTCTAGAGATGTGTATGCAGTCAAACCGCGGTGATCAGTGCCGGGGCTCAAGTCTGCTCCATTCTGTCTGCATCTGCTGCCTACGGACCTCTCCAACCCGGCGACTCCACTGGGAGACAGCCATCTGCGGGGCACCAGGCAGAGTGAGAATGGTGCCAAGACTAGGCAGGTGAAAGGCTCAGAATTCTCAGGCTGCTCAGATACTCCCCGAGGATCATGTCCAGCTCCAGCCACCCAGGTACAGCAGGGAACACATGCTGGTGACTTCTCAGTTCCACATGCTTCTCACTGCAGACCGGGTATAGGACTTGGCATTCTCCATTCAAGATGCCCTTTGACCCTAATAACAGCCCTGTAGTAGGTGATACTATTAGACCTATTTCACAGATGAAGAAACTGAGGTTCAAAGAAGCACAGTGCTTTGCCTAAGACCCCACAGCTAAGAGGCAGTAGAGCTGGGATTTGAATGCAAGTCTGTCTGACTCCAAGGGCCACCTTATTATGCTACTCTCGAGGACATCCTCTGGGCTGGACCCAGGGCTGGGTCCTAGAGATTCAAAGAGAATTAAGATGAGGTCCTCACCCTCAAAAAGCACATCTCATGGGGGAGTCAGGCACATAAACAGTTCCAACATGATATAGGGTTCTCCTTATTAGAGGGCTGGTGAGCACAGGTCCAGAGGAGAATGACCTGGAGGTGACAGTGATGAGTAAGGGGCTGCCCTACCCTTTCCTTGCTGGGACTGACCTGAGAAAGAGTAGACTTGAGGGTGTAGGAATTTGTCTTCAAATCCCTGATGGGCGTGGTCATTCTAAGCAACCCCCAAAATTCAACCTGACCCAGTGGGCAGAAATCACAGGAAGGCCAGCTGGCTGTGTGGGAAAAGAGCTGAGCTGGGAGGGGTCGCTTTGCAAGAGTGCAAGGTCCCTGGCGTGGAGAAATCTTTGAGCTAAAGCCAGGCGTACTTTGTCAGGAATGTAGCTCAGAAGATTCTTGAGCTGGGAGAAGGGGGTGAGAGTGACTTGTTCTCTGTTCTGATCTATCTTTCTTTCCCTTCTCAGAACATCTATTACCACTTTCAGTCATCTGAAAAATTGGAATGATAATAGTCCCTGCCTCACCGAGTGGTTGGGAGGACTAAATGGGAAACTAGGGCTCAGAGCGATTAAGCAATTTGCCCGAGGTCACACTGCACAAGAGCAGAGGAGCAGGGTCCCTTTCACGGCATGATTTTCCTTTTCAACCAGCAACATCATCCCTTCGTCCACAGTGGTCCCATTGTGTTGCTACTGGTGCTCAAGGTGAGGGATTGAGAAGGAGGAGCTCAAGGTGAGGGAGAAAAAGATTGGAGTGAGAACTCTCTAGCTGGCAACTGACCTATAATCATTCATAGATGCTGTCCCAGGCTTGAGCTCACCCTTAGTTTCAAAATTCTGCAGGCTGGTAAAGCAGGAAGACTTGAATCTCAGAAGATATGGTTCATGTCTCCCATTTTCCACTTACAGGCTCTATGACTTCAGCCTCTGTTTTCCATCTGTAAAATGGGGATAATAATCCCCATTCTAAAAAAACTGCCAGGGTTAGCATACACTTCCAATGAACAACATATGTGAAAGCCCATTATTAACTAATACACTTGACAAATGGAGCGGGGCGGGAAGGGAACCAGTGCACACTGAAATCCTGCTATGTACCATGTCACATGCAGATCCTGAGATGGAGATTCCTGTGCAAGTGATGTGTTACAAAATTTCTCCTCAGAGAACCCACTAGGGGAGTCAGGGAAGCAAGACAGGGAAGGGAAAGAAGCCATACACTGATACAATTACAGGTGAAGTCTCAGCACAGCCTGACCCTGCAGGGAGCTCTAGAGGGTAGGTTATACCGCCAAGTTTGCTCGACCTCAAATCAAAGGAGTTAGGTTTCCATACTCCTGCCTCTGTTGATCATTGCTTATAGGCCACTCTGAGGACACTTCCTGCTCTCAGCACCTCTTGGGTGAAGTTACTGCAATAGCCTAAAAGTGGTCCTCTCAAGAAGCTTGCAACTTTGAGATATTAGGAGAGAGGCCAACAGAAGCCGGGCTGGACACACAAAACTCATAAAGGAGATCCAAGGGGATCCAAAGCAGAGAACTGATAGTGTCCACTACACAGATCCTCAGTATACATGTTCTCCTTTAATAAATATTCAACTCAATGAGGAGGATATTATTACCCCACTTAACAGATGAGGACACTAAGACTCAGAAAAGTAACTCACTCAGGAGATCATCTCTGTCTACCTCCAAAGTCAGGCTCTCACTGTATTGACTTTACTCTCCTTTCCCTCTGCTTCATCCTCCAGATCCCTCATGGCACTGGTCACCTTGGCCCTGCTCTCCTTCAGGGCGGCATTCAGTTTGCTTATTTCATCAACATCACCAAGGGTCAAGGTACTCATGGAAAGGGAAGAAATGAAGATAGCAGTGTTGATGGCAGAGATCATGGCAGTGAGAATGATGAAAACAGTGATAATTCTGATGGTGATAATACTGGCTGTGGGAGTAGAGGTATTGGGGTGGCGTGGTAGAGGTGGTGATAGCAATGGAGATGGTGTTGGTGTTAGTGCAGTGGTTAGTAATGGTGGTGGCACAGTGGTAGGGGTGATGATGGTGGTGATGATAATCACGGCTGTGGCCATGGTAGTACCAACATGGTGGAGGTAGCAGAGGTGATGAGAGTGGTGGTGATAGAAGTGATGATGGTGGTGGTAATAATAATGGCAATAATGGCAGTATTGTTATGATGGTGGATATACTGTTTGGGCAGTGATAGCACTGTTGTTATTAGTGATGCCTCGACTGTCCAAAAAGATAGCAGTCAACCCTTGCCTCCCTGGCTGCATTAGAAAATGGCGCCAGTGGGTCCCCACCTGGTGGCCACAGGAAGGCAAAGAAGCCTTCTAAGGGATCGGGGCTAGAAGGAGAAAACAGTCTGCCATGATGAGGCTAAGACTGTCCCCCTCAACAGAGCCAGAAGTCTGAGGAGGGGCAGAGGATGACAGAGCCAGCAAGACAGCACAGCAAGTCAGTCACATCATATTTCAGTAACAGCGTGTAACTGCTTGTTAGCAGAGATCTGCTTTCCAATGGCAAATAATAAAATTATGCTTTTTGTGAAGCTAATGAAATGCAAATTGAAGTTGGATGCACATTAATGCAAAGAGTTGAATATCCATTTAATCAGCTCCTCCCTGCAGGGGCCAATGATAAAAATGACAGAGAAATTGCATTGCTAATTCCGGCCTGTCACATCTTATATGCTCTTACCTTGTAAACCCACTACTCCTGTGGCCGACACCTGCCTGCAGGGCCCCAGGTTTATGGATCTGGGCTCTGGGAGCCTGAGAATCCCTTTGGGGGAAAGGGATTAGGCGATTTGGTCCAGAGGGGGAGTAGGGAGGCCTGGGGGGGAGTACAATGAAATAGATGAGATCTCTCCTATATTCCCAAAATAAACTGCCACTATCCTCTCCTCTGTCCCTGACCAGGCCAGCCTCTCTCCTATGGGGGTGGGTGCGATGATGGTCAGAGTATTTCTTCCTGTGGTAGTAATCAGACATCAATGGTATCATACTGACAGCTAACACGCATCAACTGTTCACTCTGTGCCGGCTACCACGCGTAATTTACATGCATCTGCTCACTCAATCAGCACCCGTAAGGTGGGTACAGTTACTCCTGTTTACAGACAAGGAAACTGAGGCTCAGAGAAGTGAAGCGTCCTTGCCAAAGGGCACACAGCTAGTAAGGGATCTGAACCCAGACGCTATGACTCCGAAGGCCATATTCTTTACTATAGTATCCTGTTTCCTTTGAAGAAAGTGACACTGGGGAAATAGTCCAGGGCAGACTGCCCGATGCTTGGTGTCCAACAATAGAGAGGAGCTTGGAGGAAGGAGAGGTGGTCAGGAGTGGAGCTGAAGGAGGTGAGACTAGTGCTGGGGAGTAAAAGACAGGAAGCATCTACCTAAATTGTAAGAGGGGCTGGAGGTCGTTTCTACCTGGCTCTGGGAGCTGCCCAAACCAACGACTTCAGGGCAGATGAAGTGACCCAGCCTGTCTGGAGCTAGCAGAGGAATCAGGCCAGACATGCACTCAAGTAAGCCCAGGAGAAAGGCAGAGGGCGCTGATCTGTGAGTCAGTGATTCCAGGGACAGCGAGGAAGACAGGTCCGAGAGGACAGAACGAGCAGTGAGGGCCTGCTATGGAGGCAGAGGCCAGAGGTGGTGGGCTGGAGGTGGAGTCCATCTGGGCGCATCCTGTCTGGGCCTCCACTCTGTCATGCCGGAGGAGGGCAAGAAAACATTCAGGCCTTGGGGTCCTCCCCCTGCCTCTTCACCAGCACTGAGAACAGCTTTGGTGGGCTCTGAGGGGCTCTAGTGGACACGTGTAAGTGCACCCAAATGACGTTGTGACAAGGGGGTCCTTAACCTTCCTAGAAGCCCTGGAGGTAGGGGTGGGGGCAGGCATGCTGGGGAGCGACACACGCTGCCTTCACAAGCCTCTGCCGTGACAACTTGCCTCCGGATCCTGATCGGGCCTGACAGGCTCCTTCCAACTGTCACACCGCTACTCCGGCAGGATTTACCCACAGTCTGGCCTCTGACAGGACACAGATGAGGAGGTGAGAGCTCCCAGCTCTGCTGTAAACAAGGACCGGAGTGAGCTACACCCCCAGATCTGCCCGCCCCACCAGCTAAAGGGGAGACACCGGGTCCTCCGAGCCGCCCTCCCAGCCCAACTCTGTCATGGCCACACTGATGCCACTCACCGCTCTTATTTTTGCCATTTACTGAGCACCTACTGTGTGCCGGGCACTGTACACTCGGCACTCTGTTGTGTCATGACAATGGCAACCCTCTCAAAAAGGGATTCTTTTGTGTGTGTGTGTGGTACGCGGGCCTCTCACCGTTGTGGCCTCTCCCGTTGCGGGGCACAGGCTCCGGACGCGCAGGCGCAGCGGCCATGGCTCACGGGCCCAGCCGCTCCGCGGCATGTGGGATCTTCCCGGACCGGGGCACGAACCCGCATCCCCTGCATCGGCAGGCGGACTCTCAACCACTGCGCCACCAGGGAAGCCCTCAAAAAGGGATTCTTATTGAGCCCATTTTACGATGTAGAAACAGAGGCCACCAAATTCACCAAGAAGACGATTCCACTGATTCCAAAGGTCTGTCATGCTGTGCTCAGCCCTGGGCCATGCCCTGAGGGGAGCCACAGAAGAAGGATGCACAGTCCCTGCTCTCAGAGACCTTGTGGGTTCATCCGGGGTGACTGTCTTTCAGAAGAGTGAATATCCCCCACGTGCACAGCATCCTGTAGCCTGAAGCACAGCTCAGAAAACAATGCTCAGAGCCACATGCTCACTACGCTACTGTTGGTATAAAGCAGAGAGAAATGAATATACGTTTGTGTTTGCTTTAACGTAAACACATTAAAAAGAAACCCTCTGGGACATGAGAAATTGGCAGTGGTGTCTAGCTGGGAAGAAGGAATGCACAGATGGGGGCAGGGGGGCCGGAGGAGGTTTTTAATCTGCCATCCTTTATTTTTATTTTTATTTTTGAATACACAAATATACCAGCTACGCAAACTTTTAAATAGAGTTTTTAACTGAAAAGGTTAAGCATCCTTTCACGTAACGTCCACAACAGGGCTGTGATGGGGGCATTCACAGCAAAGGAGCCCGAAGCTCAGAAAGGTTGGACTGTGGGTCACACAGCTGGTCAGCAGCCTCATTCCACAAGCACCTGGTCTTAGTGCAGTGCCCAGTGGGGCCAGGCACAGAGTAGTTCTCAGTAAAGAAGACATCATCCCTCTCCCCACGACATCAGGTGGGAGGGCCACGGTAAAGTAATCTTGCTCCCCTAAAAATGGGCAAAGGAAAAAGAGCTAAACCTCAGAGCCTGCAAGGTTTGGCCAGAAGGGCCCTCGGTATAGGAAGGGAGGTTGGGCCAGGGCACACAGACACCGTCACCTTGAGACCCAGCTTCCGGGGGGAGGTCTGACCTCGGCTCCCACTCGGCCTCCCCAGGAGACACCTCGGCCTCGCTTAGCGCCGGCGAGACCAACGTAACTCCCCAAAAAGCCCCACTGAGGGCGTGAAGGGCACCGAGACCAGGAGAAAGAGGTTCCACTACTGGGAAGTTGTTTCCAGGTATCCCATCTGCATGCCTGCTGGCCTGTCCACCTTGGCCATGTCCTGACTGCCACCTGGCGTCCTCGCCAGCCCACCCGCCAGGAACTGCCCTGACTCCCTGCTCCCAGGTCAGGCTTCTGAGGCTCGTCTCCAGGAAAAACACACCGATCAGGGTCTGGGGTCCTGCCTGGGTGTGCCTTCCCCTCATAGGCCCATACCCACCCACTCCCTGATGCCAGGAGGTGACAAGTGCTAACAGGAGTCACATGTGGGCAGTATGGGCAGGGCAGGGGTCACTCCCTCTGGGGACACAATGCCTTTGAGTCTGTAATTTTTTTTTTTTGGCCGTGCCACGTGGCTTGCGGGACCTCTGTTCCCCACCGGCGATTGAACCCGGGCCCACGACAGTGAAAGCGTCGAGTCCTAACCACTGGACCTCCAGGGAACTCCCCTGAGTCTGTCTTTGATGTGCCCAAGTGTGATAAGACAGACGTTGAGCTGGGGAACAAGGCAGATGAGAAGGGAGAAAGGCTTTCACAGAAGTTTTGAGCTGGGACTTCTCCACCAACGTTCTAGATCCTGGCCTGTGATTGGGGGTCATGAGATGAATGAAACAGTGCTCCCCAGGGCTACGGGAGACTGGAGTGAAAACGATACATGCAAAAGAGTGTCATAAGTACAAGAGAAGAGCAAGGGAATGGTGACCACTGGGGATGTCAGGGGGATCTTCCTGAAGGAAGGACGAATAGAGGTGCATTCACCAGGCAGAACAGTGGGGAGGAAACTTCCAGACAAAGGAAAGGCGCTTCCTTTCACTGTGATTGTCAAGACCAGGTCTGCACCAGAGAAGCAACACTGTCCACTGTTCATGCAGTGAAGACGTTCTGTATCTGTGCAGCCTAGCATGGTAGCCATTAGCTGGGTGCAGCTCTAGAGCACTTGAAATGCGGCTAGTACACCTGAGGAACTGAAGGTTTACTTTTTTAAGTTTTAACTCATTTAAATGTAAATAGCCACACTATTTAATGGCTAGTGGTTACCATATTGAACATCGAGGTTTTGAAGTTTCCAGAAGAATCAAGGCAAGAAAAGCTGCTGGTGCCCACGAGTCACTTGTTGGCTGTGTCACAAAAAGAAGAAATCTCTGAGAATTGAGGCTGTCAAGGAAAGGCCTAGTCAAGGAGAGAATGTGAGCATCAGCGAAGTTCTAGACGTCAAACCAAGGTTGGGGTCAAGCTCACCTCACACACCCAAGCCGAACATGGGCCATCTGGTTTCCGTGAAGCCAAAGACAGTGGCTCTCCCTGAAACCATCAGTCAGCTGAGTTTGGGGTAGCCTGAATTGTCTTTGTTTGGGGCTGTTTGTTTTGAGTGGTGTCATTATTTTATTTTTAAATTACCTATAATGCACCCGTTAAAAATTCCCTAATTACAGATAGGATAAATACATAATTGCAGACTTTTTAAAAGCATGTATTATTTACTCAATGCTCCATAATTACCGTCTTTTCCATGAAAGGTATTATTTCCTGGATGGTCCGTAATCGCTTCTTTGAAGCCGGCTGTGGAAGGCCGAACTGTTCCTGAGATTCAGTTCACAGGTCACTGGTCCCCTCCCATCAGGTAATTTATGAGCCCCCAAGGAGCTCAGCAGGCCTGCACCCACAGGAAGGACTGTGCTCAGCTACTACACCAACAGATCGCTCCACCACAAGCACAGGCCAGGCTGAAGATGGGTGGGGTTTGGGGTTTGGGGTTTGAAGTTGAGGTCTCCTGTTTCTCTTTTGATTCTTCTGCTGACAGGCAAGATGGCTAGTGGTCGTGAGCTCAGATTTAGGCCTGGTAGCCTGGTATGTCTCCCAGCTCATCACTGACGCACTCTGCAACTTGAGACAAGGGTCCTAGTTCAGGTTATACGAAGCAGCCCGTGAGCCCAGGATTTGGGCGAGGTCATCCCAGGAAGTCCGGGTGAGGGAGTGGGAAAGTGTGACAGCAAAGAGGGAAAAGCCATATGCGTGTGCATTTGTTCCTACTGTCATGAACACCTTGAGTGACTATAGAAGACACCTCAGAATTGTCCCCTGAGGGCCAAGGAAGCTGGGGTGTTTATCCACCAACTCTTGAGGGTTGTCACCAGGCACATTAACTTCCAGGCACTCCCAGGCTGCCCTGCACATAGGCAACTTGACGCAGGAAGCTATTGGCATGTACAGCCACTGTCCACCAAGGCTGCAGGCAATCTCCAGGAAGGACCAAAGGGTTGTGGACAGGCCTCAAGAGTATCTGCTAAAACAAGTTACTTATCCTCTCTCTGCCTCAGCTTTCTCATCTGCCAATGAAAATCAAACTAGTGCTTACCACTTAGATTATGGGGGAGAAAAGGTGAGGTTGGATAATTGGAAGTTACTACTGAATAAACAGAAGTTGTTATTATCGTGAGCGACTGCACACAAGGCTTTTGCTCGGTCCTGGCGTGCTTTCTCCAGGCCTCCATCTGAACTGCCCTTGGCAGCCTAGGTGGCAGCCAGCACCAACTCAGAGAGGCTTTCAGGACTAGCCAAACTTATCTCAGGGCCTGCAAAGCCGAACCTGGCATGATGGCAGATCCTTTGTCACACTGCTGGGTCCCCACGTCTGTTACCCTAAGTCAGACATTGTTGGCTAATTCATCATTCCACTCCCTCCTTTATCCCTATACACCCCCAGTTGGCCCAAGAATGAGTGGTTCAGAAAGCAGAATCTGGGTCAGGCTCAGCCAATCACAGTAATTCCATTCTCCTCTCCCCCAAGTGGTTAGTTTACTCATTTGATCCATTTCTAGACAATGAGATACCAAGAAAGTCATTTGGGAAAACTTTCTTTTCTCTTAAAAAAAAAAAAAAAAGATATTCTCTCTTCTGACTCTGGATAGTGTTGTATGAGGAGTGATGCTTGATGCAGCTGCAGCCATCTCACACCACGAGGCCACAAACCTGAGGACAAAGTCAGAGGCAGAGCGACAATGGGAAAAATGACAGAATGACAATGACAGAGCAGATAATGGAAAAATTCAATGCCTGCTCACGTCACTGAGTCCCCATATTGACGAGCCTCAGAACCATCCTAGTTCTGCCATAAATAACAATCAATGCTCATGTACCACTTATCATGAGCCAGGAGCTGTTCTAATCACTTTGCATTTATTAATCCATTTAATCCTCACAACAGCCCACTGAGGAAGGGACTACTGGTAGCATCATTTACAGAAGTGAAAACTGAGGCCCAGAAAGATTAAGTAACTAGTTCAAGGTCATAAAGCTAGCAATTATTTATTCCTCCTTATGCAGTCTGGCTTTGGGCTCTGAACTCTTTCTGGTTACAGTAGATGCTGCTACCACTCTACTATTCTAGTAATGTGCAAAAATACAACTCTCTAACCTTTAAGCCATCTTACTTGGTTCTCCTGTTAAATGCATCTGAAAGTATCCTAATTGCTACACCTCACTGGGATGAGGAGAAAAAAAGAAAGAAAGAAAGGAACCCAAAATTTTAAATTAAAGGGGCCAGGATAAGTCTCTGATATGTTTGTCAAGAAAGTGGTACCTGGGAGTTTGTGTCTCATGCACTCCACTGGCAGGACCCTCCCTTTGTGATGGTAACATGAGTGACAAAGTAACTATTGTCACTATGAGGCCAGCTTTGCTATGAGTCAAAATCTGGGCTCAGCACTTACATAGTTCATCTCATTTAATCCTCAGGATGACTCGGCAAGGCAGGTGCTACCACCCCAAGCTCACAAGTTAGGAGGTCATAATAATACTACCTAGCATGTACTGAGTTCTTACTCTGTGCCAACCACCAGGCTAGGCACTTTCCAGACCTTTTCTCACTTAATCTTCTCAACAATCCAATAAAGCTATCATCATTTTACAAAGGAGGAAATCAAAGGCTCAGAGAAGCTAAGTATAATGTCCAAGGTCACAAGACGAGAGCGAAAGCTACAAGTCATACTTGATCTCCCTCACTCTCAGCTAGGCAGGCTGGGGGTCTGCAACAGGGAGGAAGGTCATGGCCAGAGAACCAGCCACCACCAGCCGAGAAATGGTCAGGGAGCTCAGCCAGCAGGGGTCCAAGTGGCCCTGAGTCCAGAGTGATGGCCATCAGTTACAAGGAGGAAGGAAAGAGAACTTGATATTAACTGGTAGGGCCAACAATGGAGAGGGGTGAGCTCCCCATCGCCAGAAGTATTCAAATGAAGGCTGGGTAAGGATTTGTGCCAGGAGTAGGAGGGTCTCCAAGAGACAGGGATTTTAGCATTCTAGATTTCTGTCCATGTCCCATGTCCAAACCCTCTCCAAAGTCATAGAGACCTTGCAGCCTGTACGTTTCCTGCTTATTCTAGAGGAAGGCCACAGAAGGAGCACTGGACCAGGAGTCCAGCAATCTGGGATTTGCCACTCTGACACTCCCTGGCTCAGGGTTTCCAGACCTCTTCATGTTGCCTTACTGAGTGCCCATCTGGGCACAGTGCCAGGCGTAGCTTTCTGCTGGTACAACAAAGTACAAGAATAAGCGCGAACCTCAAGGGGATTACCATTTAAACACCAGCCTGCAGGGTTTCCAGAGAAATCCATCTACTGGCTAGCAAGCCCTCCCAACACTGTCTGGGTCTTCAGGCTTGTGAGGCCTGAAGGGGTAGAGAGCAGTCATCTTCACCTTGGCTACTCCTCAGGAGGAATCTGAGGCAATTCTCTATTCCAGCCTCAGTCTTCTCCTCTGTAAAATGGGGGTGTAAACAAGAAGTTCCTAAGGTCATTTCCGGTTCTGCAGTGAAGGATGCCAGAGGTCTACACAGGGTTGCCATATGGTCCCAGACCTTGGGAGAGGGTGAGTACTTCCCTGGCTTCTAAGAGCACACTCTGGGGAGTGGGAAATTGTGGGGTCCCCCGGGCTTTGTCAATCCTTTGTACTCACAAATGGTCTCCAAGACTCACCCAGGAAAATAAGTTTTAAGGTGGTCAGGTTCACTCTTCAAATTCATCACTCTCTCTCTTAGGAAGGCAGAACAGACACAGAAGGACCCAGATTAAGGTCCCTGGCCCCAACCCTTCCTGGCTGTATAATCCTGGGCAAGTCTACATAAGACAAAGGTAACTTTGGTTTCTCATCTTTGAAATGGGAATATAATATCACATTATCCCACTATTGGGAGGATGAAATGAAATAAGGCATTAAAGGATCTGACACAGTATACAAAGCACACAGCTGGTACTCAGTAAATGCCCATTTTCTGCCCACAGGCAAGGGCACAGCTCCCCCGTTCTCCCCATGGAGAAGGGCAGCTGGCCTATGGGCAGCTGCAGGGCCTGCTTTGATGCTGGCCAGGACGGAGGTGACATCCCTGCCCCCAGAGACAGGACTCCTGCAGTGGAGGAGCCGACTGGGATGCGGCACTTTCTCAGGCCAGATAAAGGACAAAGGAGGGTCCAAGGCAGAGCTGCATCAGCAGTTAGGAAGGGCAGTGCTGTGACAGTGACACAGCACAGCCCACTCTTCTGAGCAATGCCCCCCCAAAATCACACTTGGCCAGAAGAGTGTGCACCACCTAACAATGAGCAAGAATGACTGCAAGGCCCCCAGACCTCTTTCTGACAAATCCTGGATTCCAAATCACAGGAAGATGAGGACAACTTGGAGAGAGGCACGGAGAAGGGACAGTGAAACGGGGTGCTGGGGTTCATTCAACAGTGATGGAGGACCTGCTCTACTGAAAGAAACAGAGCCTTCTAGGAGCTCCCAGTCCAGGAGAGAAACAGGCATGAAAGCAAAGAATCCCAACTCAGGGTGATGAGCGGGAAGCCGGAGGTAAGCAGGAAGCACAGGAGACAGCAGGTGCCTGGGACGAGGAAGGGCTTCCCAGAAGAATGATGTCTGAGGGTGACTATGTGAAAAGGCCAAGAAGAAAGGGGAAGGAAAAAGAGAGAGCAAGCCAGGGCTTCCCTGGTGGCGCAGTGGTTGAGAATCCGCCTGCAGATGCAGGGGTCACGGGTTCGTGCCCTGGTCCGGGAAGATCCCACATGCCGCGGAGCAACTAAGCCCGTGAGCCATGGCCGCTGAGCCTGCGCGTCCGGAGCCTGTGCTCCGCAACGGGAGAGGCCACAGCAGTGAGAGGCCCGCATACAGAAAAAAAAAAAAAAAAAAAAAAAAAGAGAGAGCAAGCCAGACGCATCGCAGCCAAGCTGTGAGCGGGCTGGCCTAGAGCCAGTCTCGGGATAAATCATGACTCAGTGCCTGGCTCCTACTATAAATCTGGGAGACAGGCGCACTCTGGTGGGCTGCTGCTCTCTGGGGAGGGCCCCAACTTTGTCACCAGCTAATAGGAAATGCAAACATGTCCGTTTGTGTGTGCAGAGATACGTAAGTCTTCACGCACACACACGCACACACACATGCTCCAAAAAAGCGCACAGAGCAAAATGGCAATTCGCTGCCGATGGGTCTTTGTAATAAGAAGTCATAAACAGAAGGGGATTCATCCCTGTCTCCAAGGTAGGAGGCTTCAGGGAAGAGACCTGCCCAGTCCAGGCCCAAAGCCACCTCTCTCAGCAACAAGGTTCATTTTGCCCTTGTTGCTTCTCTTAAAGGGAGAGATGAGAGTGTGGGAGAACAGGAGAGTGGAGGCTTGGGAGGCAGACCACTGGGCTTCTAGCCTCAGCTTTTCTAAACTGTTTAGGTGATCTCCCCTATCTGGGCCTCAGTTTCTTCATCTGTACATTAAGGATGTTAGTCTAGATCAGCAATGGCAAGGAGCTGTCATTTTACATACCAACCCTAATCAGCTGGTAGTGGCTGCCTGGAGCACTCTGATGAGAAGGATCTGGGGTTTAAGCAGAGACATGATTGATTAGTGATGCCTGACGTGAGCACAGACAGGAGTGGAGGTGGCATGTGTGTTACTTTCCATTCCTTGTCTCTTAAGCCTTGACATACCGTGAGTCTCTGATCTGATTTAAACTGGGCTTAAACGGAGCTCCAACCTGTGATGTGCCGGAGCTAGTTCATACCCAATCATAAGGACTAATTGTGTATCTCTTCCCAACTCCACATTCAGTGACATCACATTGCTAACTTGAAATCTGCCAGGATGGGAGTATTTACACCGTAGAAAATGGCAAATTATACAAATCAAAGTGTTTTTACCCCCAGAGGACTTGTTGCTAAACATTTATTAGCACACCACTGGCTCTATCCCTCCCCACAGCCCTGGGCAGCTGTGGGGAAAAGAAAATCCAGGCAGTCCCTTCAGTCCTGAGAGCCGAGGATAACCCTTTTCCACTGGTGAGTGACTGGTACCTGCAAGTGCTAAAGTCCAGATCATTCTATCAGAGACTCACAAGCCCCACAACCCACTTTATTCATGATCCTTGTTACTGCTTGTCTCAGTCCACTGGAGCTGCTATAACAGAATACCGCAGGCTTAGTGGCTTATAAATAACATTTATTTCTCACAGTTGGGAGGCGTGGGAAGTCCAAGATCAAGGCACCAGCACATTCAGTGTCTGGTGAGAGCCTGCTTTCAGGTTCACAGACAGCAGTCTTCTCCCTGTGTCCTTGCATGATGGAATGGGTGA
Source organism: Kogia breviceps (assembly GCF_026419965.1). Taxonomy (NCBI): domain Eukaryota; kingdom Metazoa; phylum Chordata; class Mammalia; order Artiodactyla; family Physeteridae; genus Kogia; species Kogia breviceps. The sequence goes on from NC_081311.1 coordinate 56,272,261, forward strand.
GAGAGCTCTCTGGGGTCTCTGTTATAAGGTATTAATCCCGTTCCTAAGGGCTCTGGTCCCATGACCTAGTCAACTCCCAAAGGCCCCACAAACATTCAGTCCATAGCACTGCTCTTGCTGCACACACCCCCATTCAAGGGTCCACCCCATCTCCCTTGAAAGCAACCAGGCTCTCCTCTTCCAGGAAGCCTTCTCAGACTAGTTTGCAGTGAGCCCCCCACTGCAAGCTCTCATTTCACTTTCTGTGTTTGTTAGTTCTGGGATGAAAACTACCTCTCTGGAAAAGCTTCTGGGTTCAAAGCCTATGTTTCCTCCTTCTTCAGCACTCACAGTCAATGCCTCATGTTGGTCTGGCCATGGAACAGACACCCAGGGAGACACCAGCTGCATCATCCCCTGCCTAAGACCGAGCCCTGAAAAGCCCATAGCCATCATCCCAGTCAGACTCTCATTTTCCAAATAGAGAAACTGAGGCCCGGAACAGCATGTACTGCCTGTTGACATCTGAGCAAACTCAAGAACTGAGGTTTCCAGACTCCCCACCACACTGCCTGAGGAGTCCCATTTACAGAAGCAGAGACTGAGGCCCACACAAGGCAAGAGATATACCCAAGTTCATGGCGTGACCCAGTAGCAGAGCCAGGGTCCTAGGTCCCCAGCATCCCTGAGTGGGGCCATGCCCTCTACGCCAGTGCCCCCTGTCTCACCCTTCACTTCACTCCCATCCTCCCTAACCAGGCCTTGACATATTCAAGGCAGGGCACTGGGGCCCACTCCCACCTCTCTCTCCACCTGCAGCCCTGGAACCCAGCAGAGAGCAAGGCCCCATCTGGGTGCACAGGCTGCACTTGGGACCGTCTCCTCTCTGCTCTTTCTCCTCAAGCTGCTGCTTAACATGCACACGGGAACCTCAACACTGAGCGTATAGATTTCTCTTTGTCTTTGGTAGTAATTATTAGCTGTCTCGGCGGGTGAATGCAGGCAGAAACAAAGGCAGCAAGGGTTGTAAAACCTTTTATCTCGATCAAGCCGCATTATTTGATAAGGTGCTAAGCTAATAGCAACGCATGTCAAATTGTGTTTAGACAGATCGAGGGGCTGGGAATGGAGGGTATATTTGTCTCCGGAAACGTGCACCTGGAAGGATAAAAAGAAAGGCACACTGATATTCACAGCCCATGCAGAATGCAGACAGCCCAGCCTCTGGGGCTCATGGCATACAGACTCCCTGGAAAGGGGGTGAAACCAGAGGCTGGGGAGGGAGAGAGCGGGCCCACGTTGTGTTCATTCCCATTCAAGCCCACTTCAGGGCCTCTGCCCTGAGGCCCATGGGCCCACCCCCAGGGGTCAACAGGCAAAGGTGGGATTTGAATCCGGGCTCCCTGGTTCCCAAGCCAGAGCGCTTACCGCAAGCATTTATTAAACCCCAAGCACGTAAATCTGTCCTGTGCATAACACTGACTCTCACAGACAGAACCTCTACCCACAGGATGTGGCTTAGACCATACAGGATTAGTACCGAATCGTGTGCAGCCTCCTGGGGAGGCTCACATGGGCTAGAAAAGACAAGAAAGGCTTCCTGGAGGACGTGGAGTTTCAGATAGGCCTTGCAGGATGAGAATGGTTTGGAACAAGAACCTGGGAAGAGGCACCTTAACCACCAAGCTCCAAACCCCTTACTGTGAACTCCCAGGTCAATATTTGTCTGCCTCCCTGGATCCTGCCAGGCACCTCCTCTAATCTGCCTTTCCCAGTCCCTACAAGAGATCCTCATCGACCTCCAGATCCCCTGAGCTCATCCATTGCTGGCCCCTCTGGGCCCTTTGTGGGCTGCAAGGTGGTAATAGAGCAAGACAAGAAGGGGACAATGCAGATGCCACAAATACTTCCCAAAGCCTTAGAAAAATGCACGCCTTTGAACCAGTGTCTTTATGTCGAGGAATAGTCCCTAAAGAAATAATTAAGAATTGAGCTTCAAGGATGTCCACCACAGGATTGTTTACAATAGCAAAAAAAGAAAAAAGAAAAAGAAAAAGATGGAAACAACCTTTAACATCCAACAATGCAGGACGGGTTGGGTTGAGAAAAATACTCGGGACATTCACATGACGCCATTAAGAAGTAATCAATTATCAGAGTCTTAGTTAGGGGTCTCCCTGGAGCAGATCCAGGACTCGAATGCAGGTACACCTGAATGCGTGGGAGGCAAAGGTAGAGAAGTGGGGAGGTGAGACACGGAGGGCAGTAATAAGGGGTGTGTTTTCAAACCAGCCACCACGATGGGTGGTGGGAGTCTAATTCCTCTGGGTAAACTCTGGACCAACCTAAAACACTTACCTCAGAGTTGTCCTACCCAAAAGGTGAGGGAGCTGGAGTATTTATATACCTACTCCCTGCAGTCACTGATCGAGGGCTGTTGGAGACAAAAGCATGGATTCCTACCCGCCACAGGGCAGCTGAGCAGGCCCCTGCAGCAAGAGAAAGTCCTCAGGCCACAAACTGCAGGTGCCAGCAGGTGGAAGGAGGGCCAGCCGTGCACTGAAGTGGCAGGGCCAAGGGGGATGTGGGGAGGGCACTGCCACTGTCAGCTACAATCTGTATTTCTTACACCGCAGCCCTCAAACTGGGAGAAGCCATGCTAAATGAAGACAAACTTGTTTCTTTACTTCAGGACATCTCCTGACATACTAATGTGCATTAGTGAATTTCCAAGAGCTCAACTATACACCTGCCCTGATTTTCTTCCTCCCCAGACACACCTATTAATGTCTCACTGAACTTTAGTGTTGTCCAGAGCCGACTTTGGGAAATGCTGTCACAGCTGCCTTTTTATTAACATGGAGAAGTGAAGAAGGCAAGTTCCTATGGCAGTTGGTCCAAGATGCTCCCATTTTCTTAATGTGTGTGAAAAGAGAGTGCCAAGATGCTCCCATTTTCTTAATGTGTGTGAAAAGAGAGTGACCAGGAATTTCTCTTCTCAGCTTCGATTCTAGAAAAGTATTCTCACCTAAGGAGGCATAGCAATAGCAAAAAAAAAAAAAAAAAAAGTGGAAGCAATCTAAAAGCCCATCACCAGGGGGATGGCTAAATAAACTCTGCTGTATCTGTGCTAAGGAATTCTACCCAGCAGTTAGAACGAACGAGTTAGAGCTATAAGTACTGACATGGAGAAAACTCTAAGACTAATAGGTGACAAAATCAAAGTGCAGAACAATACATACAGCATGATACCATTTCTGTTGAAGAGAAAAACATCTGAACACACTAAAAATAAAGCCATGTATCTCTATATGTACAGATATAAATGCGTGTGTACACTTAGAGAAAGATCAGAAACGATACACATCAAAATTATAACCGTGGTTACCTCTGCGGGAAGGGAAGCTGGGAGGGAGGGGAGATGGTTAGTTTGGTCTGTATTGTGTGAATGTTTCTAACAAGAATGCATTCCTATATTTTATGTGTAATTAAAAATAAATGAAAACGTTTTAAAAAAGAAAAAGGGAAAACCTGGCAGTATATCCACCAAAATATTTACAGGGTTTATCTCTGAGCGCTAGGATTAGGGGTGTTTTTAATTTTCTTCTGTTTGCTTATCTGTATTTTTAAATTTTCTACAAAGAACATGCATGCTTTTGTAATAAGAGGAAAAAAACCTGAAGTAATGTTTAATTAAATACCTACTACACTAGCCTCCGGAGAGGAGAGCTGTCCCCGCCTCTGAGCAAGTTTTGTGTCTTCTTCTTTGCTTGCACCCCTCCCAAGCCATTTTGGACTTCGATTCCAGGGTTCCTAGACATTACATTCTGTGCTGACACCCAAAGGACTGAGGTGCGGGCTCTCCTAAGGGCCAGCTCTGTTCTTCCCTCTCTGTGCAACCTTGGGTCCCACGACGCCCTCTCTGAGCCTCCGTTTCATCCCCTATCTAACAGGAGTCCTAAGACCCACCCTGCCTTCTCCACACTGAAGCCCAGGAGATGAGAGCTGGGCTCTTCTCGTTCAGAACCCTGTCTTTGTATGCAGGTCACCATTCCAATGGTTAGCAGAAGGAAGAATGACCTGACCGGAGCCATGACCACCAAGTCCTAGGACCCTGGACCCTGCCGAGCAGGCTGTGGGCCACTTTCAGGGAGTCCACAGAATTCAAAGTCAGGCTGCCTGGAGAAACGTGAAGGATGCAAATGAGACACGTGAGCAATGCCTCGCTGGAGGAACTGTGTCTCTCTCAAAGTGGGGCTCTGAGTGTCAGATTTTCCACTCTATTTCTCTGTAGCATGTTCTGCACATCCCAGCGCTAAAAATAACTGCAGCACACGAAGGGGTGGGGGGCGGCCCCAGAGTGGCTCCACAAGCCATTGCGGTTGGCTTAGCATGACAGCTCCCTTCATCTGGGCAGGCCTCCGGCTGCACAGACCCCTCCCCATGACCCTCTCCTCTCCCACCCTCACTCCCCAGACCCACAACTCCTTCCTCCCCTATGACGCCAGGGACCCTGGGAGCTGGCAGCCTGGAAATCACAGGGATGAAAACCCCCAAAGAGGTCATCTGTTTCCCCAACAGGAGGGGTGCAGCCACCCCTAAAGTCCCTAAGGACGACACAGAAGGTCCCCTACACCTAAGACTTGTCCCTGGACTCTAATCTGTCACACGGCTCACAGTCTTCGCGAGCTGGAAACTATTCCTGAGTCCAGCTGGGGGTCTCTCTGCTGCTCAGCTGAAGCCACTTCCTCTTGTTCCTATCTCTCCTAGGGATATATGAGGAGGGAAGTGCTGGTTCCAAGTTCAGCTCAAACTGAACATGGGACAGATGTATGGACCGGGGATGTGTACTGTCCCAAGTGCCTGGGACTCCGACGCCAAGGCCAAGAGCGAGTCACCAGTCCCCCTGCACCTCTGCGTGAAACTCCAGCCATGTCAGCCAGTTGCGAGGTATCAAAATGCCTTTCCCTCCTCAGCTTTCCCAGTGTCCACTGCCCACCAACCCAGCCACGAGGATGAACGGTGCATTCGTCCGTGCTGGGCCTGGGAGGTCATCAGGAGACACTGCGGCCTGACAGGTGCCTGTTTCTGCAAAGAGCTCAGGTTTAGTTCAGGGAGTAAGACTGATGCATGAAAAAGAGACTAACACTGTATGTAACCCATCACAGAGGGAGGCACGGCCTGAGCCCTGGATGGGGGTGTCCCTGGAGGAGTGAGTGGAGAGGCCTGAGTGAAAACTGGGATGGGAAAGGCCACGGGACCTGTGTAGACCAGGTAATGCCAAGGAGAAGGATTCTTTGGGATCTGAGAGAGAGAAAACTGAAAACAGGGTTGCATCCCAGCTATGCAGCCCTTCCTTTGAATACCAAGGGTAGAGATTTGGACTTTACCGCTTAGGCCACTTTTCTTAAAGAATATTACAAAAATACGTGTTAAAAAGTGATTTTGTGAAACAAAAGAAGGTGTGTAGTGTGTGTGTGTGTGTGTGTGTGTGTGTGTGTGTGTGTGTGTTGCAGGGTGGGATGCTATGATTAATTTTGGCAAGCTTTGGTTTAAACCCGAGTGAACCCATCTGTTTACCAAGGATCCTCAGGGCCTTCCATTTATGACACACAGCGTGGGTCCTGAGAAGGGAGGGGTGAAGGAAGCCACATTTCCCAGATCATTTGACCACAGAGCCCTTTCGTCACCGAGTTTCTCGTGGGACTAGAGCTCCAGCAAGCACGGTTGGGAAACGCGGCAGGGCTTGGAAAGCCAGGAGCGTTAAGGGGACCGTCATTTTGGGGTGCGGGTCTGGAAGCTTGTGCAGGCCTGCTGGAGGGAGGGAAGAGAGCAGGGGCAGGCCATGCCTAGAGGAGTCAGAGCTGCAGCGAGGCCAGCCCTGGGGGACCTGGAGGAGCAACGTGACTTCTCCCGGACTCAGTTTCCTCTCCTGTGGAAGGGGCAGCGGCCCCTCCCTGGGTGGCTGTGAGGACACGGGGGCCTGGGTGTGGCTGGGACAGTATGGGAAGCTGTGAAATGACTCCCGGCCCAGAGAAGTCTGGAGCTGGTCCCAACACCACTCCCGGAATAGGGGCTGTAATCAAAGTGGTGGGCTTGGGACGGAAGGACCAGTGATGAATCAGGAGACAGTACGTTGAGTCTGGATGTCCTGGGAGACACAACCTAGAACTTGAGATGGGACAAAGTTTCCCTTGACTCCTCCATCTTCCTATTGTTTCCTGCTCCCCAGCCCCTCTGATCCTTCTCCTGACAACACAAAGCCTCCGAGGGAACAGTGTGGAGTTTGGAGGGGGAACGCTGGCGTTCCAGGCCCAGCTCTGGCATCTCCAATCTGTGCAGCCCTGGGCAATCCCTCAACTTCTCTGAGCCTCCGTTTTCTCAGCTGAAGGGCAGACAAGGATGACGAGAGTGACAAGGGCACCTCCGAGGCCTTGCTGTGTGCCAGGCTGTGTTCTGCATGCTGGATGCGGCGGGCTCTAGTATTATCCTCCTATTTTACAGATGTGCAAACTGAGATGCTGGGGAGCAAAGGGAGTTTCCCGAGGTCACACAGTGAGTGAGGAGGTGGGGAGAGCCCTGCTGCAGAAGGCTGCTCCAAGACCTGGATGCGGTGACAGAGAGGAATGCTCTGGAGACTGGCACTGTCGCCCCTTTACAAGGTCACTAAGATGCTGTGGCATCACTAGGATGTTGCATTTTCAAAGATGCCTATGCCACCATCACCAGCCCCCCGCCCCCGGCTCACTGGCATTACCACCTTGCTCTCCTCCATGAAGAAGCGGGTTCTATTTCTCTACCATCTTGAAGCTGGGTGGGCCACGACTGTTTTGTCCAGTAGAATACAGAAAATGGCATGGCCAGTTCAAGGCACAGCCCTTGACTAGCCCAGTTGCCTCCACTTTCTGCACCCTGGAGCCAGCCTCCATGTTAAAATAAAATCTCTTGAAATGTGTGGAGAGAAAAACAAAAGAAAACAGAAACTGCAGGGAGTTGGCAGATTTGATTTTATGACTAGCACTGATTATCAGCTTCAGCCTATTGGACTCTCCACACAGCCGTATATGCTTCAAACTTAATATTTTATTTTGTAACTAGAACACTTAACATCATATTATCGTCTCTAATGTGGATACTTTAGTTCAGATGATCTGTTACAAAGTGCAACTACCCTGAGCCCACCCTGCTGTGGAGGGGCCTGGAGGAGGGGACACTGCCCAGACAGAGAGGCCAGGGACCCTGAGAAGCCGGGCATGGGAGGCAAGCGGCCATTCCTCAGGTGACCTCCAGCCTGGCCACTACATGAGACCCCAGCTTAGCCCAGTCAACCCATGGAATTGGGCACAGTAACAACCAATTGTGCCCAGACACTAAATTTGGGGATGATGTTTTTTTTGTTTTGTTTTTTTTGTTTTTGCGGTATGAGGGCTTCTCACTGCTGTGGCCTCTCCTGTTGCGGAGCACAGGCTCTGGACGCGCAGGCCCAGTGGCCCTGACTCACGGGCCTAGCCGCTCCGCGGCATGTGGGATCTTCCAGGACCGGGGCACGAACCCGTGTCTCCTGCATCGGCAGGCGGACTCTCAAACACTGTGCCACCAGGGAAGCCCCCTTGGGGATGATGTTACACCTCACTGGATAACCAGAACAGATGTCTCCCCCCTCCGCTTTCAGCTGTAAGAGAGAAGGTCACCACAGAGATGAGGAAGAGGAGGAAGAGAGACAAGCGGAGGGAGTCAGGGTTACAAGGAGCTGCTCTGCCCTCAGGCCCCAGGCTGGGAGTCGGCCTGGCTTAGTGCCCTCAGACACTGGCCTGGTCCTGACTTGACCCTGGCCCCTCTAGGCTGCCTTCTCTCCTCCTTACATGAGGAGCTGAAATCATGACCCCTGAGGTCCCCTCCAGCTCTTGCATTTTGTTTTTTTTGTTGTTGTTGTTGTTTTTGTGTGTGGTACGCGGGGCTCTCACTGTTGTGGCCTCTCCCATTGCGGAGCACAGGTACCGGACGTGCAGGCTCAGCGGCCATGGCTCACGGGCCCAGCCGCTCCGCAGCATGTGGGATCTTCCCGGACCGGGGCACGAACCCGTGTCCCCTGCATCGGCAGGCGGATTCTCAACCACTGCGCCACCAGGGAAGCCCCAGCTCTTGCATTTTGGATCTCCACCATGGGGCTCATTCCAGCCCCGGTTCTGTCCTGCAGACCCAGAGGCCCTTGGGATGCACCCCCAGCCACCCTGGGCCTCTAAGCCCCTCAAGAGAGCAGCATTTCAAGCCTCTGGGCCCAGCATGCCCAGCCCAGCCAGCCAGTGGAGCTGGACAGCAGGAGGCTGTGCCCTACTGACCCGCACACTGACGCACTGTTGCTCTGAGCCTTTGACGGTGCCCTGCCAGGCCCTCGACACAGATGATTCTATTTCATCCTCACAATCATCCAGAGAGATAGATATTATTATTATCTCATTTTTCAGATGAAGAATCTGAGGCTCAGAGATGTTAGGGGACTAGGTCAAAATCACACAGCTATAAATGTGAAGCCAGAGTTTAAACCTGGAGGCCTGAGTCCACGGCTCTCCCTCTTATCCACTACGCTAAACCGCCACCAGCGGGCATATGTGAAGACACAAATACCTCATCTGTGCTCCCCACACAACCCCACCGGTACACCTACATGCTCACACACTCGCAGCTACACACACGCATAGGCACAGACCCGTGGGCCCAACACTGACAGCTGCGCACGTATAGATGCCCCTCACACTGGTACACACTGGGCCACGAAAACGCACATTCACATAGCTGCACACAAACACTCCTACACACACATCTCTACTACACATGTACACACGGACTCAGGCACACATGGCATGTGCTCACACACCCGCTACACTTCCAGCCCCGTAGACTCATATGCAGACATCTGCATTCACACACACACACACGCACACACGCACACACACACACACACACGCACACACACACACATACTGCACCTTGTTTAATGATGCCCGGGAAATGAGCGTCATTATTTTTATTTTTTTTTTTAAAAAAAGGGCTCTCAAATGCCAATTAGATTCCAGTGTTTTTTCAGTTCTGAGAGGTTTCACAAGCAAAAGTCGCCCAACAGTGCCACCTGCTGAAGGCCAGCAGGTCTCGTCCTCTCCCTTCTTGCCCCTCCCACCCTCATCAGAGACCCTTCCTCAGTTTCCCCCAAAGTGCTCATGACTTGGGAGCTGGGTGGGGGAAGGTGGGGTGGAAGCAGATGGGAGAAGACAGGAGGTGCGGAGGCGGGAGAACATGGAGGAGGGGAGAAGGAACTGGGCTTCAGGAGCCAGGCAAGAAGAGAGAGATGGAGGGAGGGGTCCCAAGAGAGACAGAAGCAGGTAGAGCAGGTAGGAGGAGAGCCAGACCCAGAGAACGTGAGAGACAGCACAGAAAGAACCACACCCGGAGGACAAGTCAGGCACGCAGGGAAAGTAGACAGGGAGCGGGCAGGAGAGACAGGGAGAAAGAAAAAGGAGACAGAAGATAGAGGGGCAGGGCATCAGGATGTGCAGGGCAGGCTGCAAGCAACCCCCAGGATCCACAGATGCAGCAAGCCTCCCTCCACGGGGCGGCAGGGACCTGAGGCTGCCGTCTGTCCTGGAGGCCCGGACACCCATGTCACCCCTAGCTCTCCAAGATGTTTGTGCAGCAGCCCCTGCCCCAAAGGAGCTCAGGTCAGGATGGGGTGACTCAACAGGGAAAATTTCTTATGTGAAATATCTGGTCTGGCGTCCGAGAGGCACAAAAATATTGCAGGGGGACTCACCCAAGGCCACACAGCAGAGTAAGAAGAGTCGCCCTTGTAAGCTTCCAGGGCCTGGGTGCTACCCCACCCCCCTGTCATAGGAGGCCAGGGGGCTGCAGGGGTCCTTGCCCTCTTGTTTCTTGATCGAATCCCTGCAGAAAGAGGGAGCTTGGGATCGAAACCTCCTCTGAGCTGCTCCCAGTTTTCCCTCAGCGGCCCTGGGAACCCCAGTCCACAGCGGCTCTCCAGCACAGCTCACGGGCATACGAGGGCATGGGGTTACCCTCAAGTCCCCTGTGAGGAGAAACAGCCTGCAATACCATCACGTCTCAGTGATCACCCCCACTGGGGCTCAGGGGGCAGTCAGTGCTGCACCATCAGCAGAAAACCACAGACCCCCGACTCACTCACAGCAGATCCTCCTTCGCCCTTCCTGAGGAGGAGACTGAGCGCAGAGGAGTGGGGGGTGCAGAGGGGATGAGAACCCCGGGCTCCCAAGCCAGCCTCCCAGCCCATCGGCCTCCCCGAAGGAAACCACACCCCAGAAATCCTGAGTCCTGGACTCCCTCCCGGTGGCAACTGTGGGGACTTCATCCTGCCCTTCTGGGGCCTAAACTCTGGTCCTTCACTCTCCAAGTAAGACACTCCCCTCTACAGAAGGACCTGTGGCAGGGAAAGTCTTGGGGCAATTCTAAATTTTATGCAGCCTCATGAAGTGTCCTGCAGCTCAGCTACTTTGGTTCACCTTTGTTGAAATGCACAGGACCCTCCCTGCTGCAAAAAGACAGCTGACAACACAATACAGAGCAGGTGCTGGCTTGCATCTCATTTGCATGTGGTTTGCATATGCGTCCTGACTTCTCAAAATACCAGGAAACCCTCCTCCATCCTATAACTTCTTGGCATTCACAGTCCCTCCTGACTGACGAGGGCCATTTCAGAGCTGTGGACTTGCATTTGCTTAGCTAGAAAAGGAGTTCAACCGTAAACCAGGCAGAACCTAAATTCCTTAAAAGAGGCATCCTGGCTCCACCCTACCTCCAAGCAGTCATGCCGCCCACCCCTCCTGCCAGGCCTGACAATGGCACCCTTCACTGAAAATGCCCTGTTCCTCTGTGCAAGAGTTGGCTCCCTCTGCCTGGAATACCCTCTCCTCTCCTCCTCTACCTGAAAAATTCCTTCTGACCCTTCAAGGCCCAGTTCAAACGGAAATTGTACAAAGCTTCTGCCTACCTTCTTCCCCCACCCAGCACCGCTTAGCAGAACTATTGCCTCTCAGTGGGCCCCAGCACTTCAGCTCATTAACAGCCAACCATTAAAGGAGTGATTGACTATATCACAAAGTGATGGTATTTAGCACATGTCTTTCCTATTAGACTGTGAACTCATTGAGGGCAGGGACCACGGGGCATGCATCCATCACAGCATAGCCTACAGTTCCTCGCTTGGGAAAAACGGCTGTTTAATCAACTGTCTGATGAACAAATGAATCATTTATTAGTTTTCTCCAAGGGCCTTCCCGCTCAAACACACTGATTTTCCCCCCATAACGGCTCACCCAGATTAGTTAAATAGCGGTGCTATTCCACTAAATATTTTACAACATGAAACAGCACAGAACAGAGGGCCCTCAGGGATCCAGCTCTGTATAGATCCCCATCTACTTTTGAGCACCCAAGTCTTCACAGACAAAACCCCCAAACAGAGTCTACAATCCCTGGTAGGGGCCTTCGGCCCAAACGCAAGTGAGGCAACAGGACCAAGGCTGCTGTTTAAGAAGCAAATAACCAAGGGGGGAAATTTACAGTCTGATAATTGGCAGCTCTGGTGCACAGTCAAAGGCAGTAAATTAAGTGTTTTCCTGTAAATCAAGTTTATGATTTGCACTGGAGATGTAATTGTTAAAACTGTTCATTTTACCCACAAATAGCAGTTGAAAGAAACCAATTTAGGAGTGACAGATTGGTTTTGATTCTAAATGTAGTGCTAAAACAGTTAATTTTAATAACATCCATTGGACAGGAGTCTGCTTGTTACTTAATATCATAGTCAACAATTTGAAAACTGCACGTTCAGCCACTGCTGCTTCTGCTAAAAATTAAACCCATTTTTCCCCCGAATGGAGGCATTTCTCAGCAGGAAGTGGCATATCCAGGCAGGAGGGCTTTCCTCATTCATGAGGTTAATGGCCTTCCCACCCTGGAGAAGAGAGGCCACAAGAAGGTCAGCTGTGGGCTGGAACAAAAAGTAGGAACGCCCTTGATGGTAAGCAGCACCACGGTCAGCCGCTTCTGCCTGTACACATCCAGTGACGGAGAACACGGTCTCTTATTTGCCTCTTTTCTCCCAGGGGCATCTCTGAAGCTGCGGAGACGTCAACTCCATTGTCCATGGTCCAGACCTCCAGTAAATGGAAGACAGTCTCCAGGTCTCTGCCTCTCCTGCGTGGCTTCTTTTATTCTCCAGGTTAAACACACCCGTGCCCATGCCCACGGCAGTGTGGTGTGTGGGGAGCACCTTGGGGGCCAGTGGGTATCTATTGGGTAATTCTGAACAAACAGGACAAAGTCTCATCTTCCAGAATTCTCACCATCCCCCTTGTCATCTCAAGACACACACTCCAGTCTTTCAAATAGCCAACCTTGACTTGTGGTGTCCAACACTGAACACACTATTTTTGTCATAAGTCAACTTGGGTCCTAAGCACACAGGGGGCCTACAGCTTCCCAGGATTGGGAAAGCTTTTCGCTAAAGGAACTTGTGAACTCTTTCAGTGGCTCGCCCTGATGTTTCACAGGCTCCCAGCTCTGCTCCCAAGAAGGCAGAGCATATTTTAGCATGCATCAGAATCACCTGGAGGGCTGATAAAACTGATCGCTGATCACTGGGCCCCACCCCCAGATTCCGATACAGCAAGTCTGGGCACAGCCAGAGAAACTGCATTTCTAGCAAGCTTCCAGGTGCTGATGCTGCCTGCCCGCAAACCTCACTCTGAGTAGCGCTGATACAGGGGATTTGTATTATTGCCACCGCCTCCGCCCTTGTTACAGATGCGGAAGCTGGAGGCCAGAGAAGATGCAAGAGGAAGGACAAACAGCCCCTGGACATCAACACAACATCAGCGCCACACCTCCTGGGCCTTACCTCCTACTGTGGGAGAACTGTCCTACCCCAAGACATTTCCAGGAGCTCCAGATTCCCAGCAAGGAAGGCACACAAATCAGCCCATTTACCCAGCTTTCGTTCAATAATTTCAAAAGGTATTTAAAAAGGAAAACTTTTGTAAAAGAAGCAAAAAGCCTGTTCATTTTCATGGCCACCGCTTGGAGGAATGGTTCTTCTGGAGCCTAGGAAATCGCTTGTAAGAGTCTATTATAAAGGGAAGCCTAAATCACATTTATGGCTCATACTGTAAGGCAAATGTAGGTATTAAAATGGTTCCTTTTAAATGATAAACACCCACTGAAATGGCGCAATAGAGACACATCAAAAACTGTTTTCACCCAAAACTAACTGACTCAGGAAAGGCAGTGAATACTGAGTTTGACTGCAGTCCCATAACAGCTGTTGATACAAGGAGTGGGGAAGGACGGGGCGATGAAGAGAAATTAGCACATGGAGACCATGTTTGTTTTAGCAACATTCACCACCTTGCCTAGCCCAGCCTTCCCCAAGGTCTGAGAGGTAGAATTTCACCCCAAAAGGGACACTGGCTACTTGTTTTCTCTCCTGGTTTTAGATAGCGGGGCCTCCGTTTTACTGTGCGTATCACAAATCATTGCATTTTCTATTCTGAGAAGGAAGTAATGGAAAAAATAGTTAATCACCCATTCATAATCTCTTAAACATTATTTTTAAGCTGATAGTTGCAAAACAAAATGCAATCTTTCTAACATCTTCAAACAATTACTTGTCATTTTCCCAGTCTCCATAATAAAAGGAAATGGGCAGAGTGGCAAACTCTGCCTTTGACTTTGGGGAAGATGAAGGACAGACTTGAAGTAAATTCTGCCCAGAATTTTCCCATCAAAAAGGAAGACAGGGCTTCCCTGGTGGCGCAGTGGTTGAGAATCCGTCTGCCGATGCAGAGGACACGGGTTCGTGCCCCAGTCCGGGAAGATCGCACATGCCGCGGAGCAGCTGGGCCTGTGAGCCATGGCCGCGGAGCCTGCGCATCCGGAGCCTGTGCTCTGCAACGGGAGAGGCCACAGCAGTGAGAGGCCCGCGTACCGCAAAAAAAAAAAAAAAAAAAAAAAAAAAAAAATGACAAGTGCCAAGCCAGAACAAGTGATGGGAACTGCGGACGGGGCTTCTCCTGGTCCACCCCACCCCACCCCCAAAGACAATGTAATGTGGGTCTAATGACCTGAGCTTTGTTAAGCAAATTTGCCTCTGCCCACCCCCTGGAGGAAATGGGGAGACATGCCTACTTTCCGCCCTGCCCCAAGGGACTCAATAAATGAGGAGTCACAGCCAGAAGTCAGTTTAGCTCCTCTGAGCATCGTAGTGAGGGCTTAACTCATGATGAATGGATGGATGGATGGATGGATGGATACATAGATGAATGAATGAAAATAGTTTCTTGAGACTTCCATGCCAAGTTAAGGCTCCTCAAATTCTCAGTGTGAAAGGACCACTTTTCCTTTGCAATCAATTCATTCTCTAATCTGTTAAAGATACTTTTGTAAAATAACCAGTGTCTAATTCCTACTCTCAGTTTCTGTAATAAACAGTGTGGAGATGGTGCTGGTCCCAGGGCCAGGCTTGGAGCAGGGCTGCCCTCAGGCTCAGCACTGGGCAAGTCACACACGTTAACCGCCTGTCCTCCAGGCCACTCTCGGAGATGGGTGCTTTCATACCTGCTTTCCAGATGGGGAACCTGAGGCCCAGGGATGGTTAGTGAGTCACCAGATTCCAAAAGGTAATGGCTAGAGAGCACAGCTTCACACCCAGATCTCCCACACTCCAAGCCTTTGTCTTTTCTGACGCTGGGCTCCAAAGGTGGATGTAAAGGGTGGAACAGAAGCACAGTCTCCCTACCGGTTGGGGGAAGGCTCCTCCAAGGACACAAACTCAGCTCGGGACCCAGGAGAGGAGGGGGACTCTCAGTGGGAGGCACGGCACCCAGGAAGCCAGAGGCAGGAACGTGCTTGGTGTGAGGTAAGGAGGACCACAGAGGAGCCAGAGCGGGTGGGGACAGGGGACAGGGAGCCTGGCCCGTGGCTGGCCTGGCGGCTACCCTCCCTGGACAGCCGGGCAGGCAACGGCCCTCAGCCCAGAGCAGGGACTGAGGAAAGAAGTCGGCCCCTGGATCTCTCCCTGTGCCTTGATCCTCACCATGGAGCCCAGCTTTCCCATTCTGAAACCCGTGGAGCGGTAGTTGGCATTAAAAAAATGTAAATCTGACAGGAGACTCTCTCGACAGGGTATTACTCCTTTACAAGAGTTTTAAGAGACTAGAGGGGTCAGAGCAACTCTCACTTCCCGCTGAGCTGCTTCTGTGAAGCTCTGAGCGCGGAGGACCAAGGGCATAGGGCTGGATGTTCAGAGAGGCCCAAAATGAAAGGGAGGATCAGAGAGTACGTGCCAGCTGCCCCAGCCTGGCTGAGCCGCTCTCTGTGGGCCCCAAGGGACGCAGCAGGGTTCGTCTGCGAAAACCAAGGGCTCCGGCAAAGCCCACGAACAAAATCAGGCCTGGGAAACTCAAGTTAAAATCTCACTACTCTCAGAGGGGGAGGGCCTCACCTCTCTTCTCCCGGACACCCACCCACCTCTGTCATTCAAAGATGCTTCAGGGAGGGGCCTCACAGACCCTGAAAGCAGGGCCTTCCATTCCCCCTAGCCCCCAGGAAACTGCCCTGATCAGAAAGTCCAGAATCTCCTCCCATTGTCGGATGTTATGGCACTTCACTAATACTGAGTGAGGTCCTCTAGGATCAGCCTCTCTGCTAAGGATGGAAATTCCAAGGTGCAGGACACCCCACACCTGCCCTCAGGATGCTCCCAATCCAAGGGCAGAACAAGTTGCACCACAGAGAGACGGGTGCCTTGTAGAAGGAAGCCCAAGGTTATGGGTAGCCAGAGGAGGGGCCCTAACACAGCCAGGGAGGGTGGTCAGCGAAGGCTTCCCAGAGGAAGAAGGCATGCCTGAAGTGAGCCCTTCCTGAGCAAAGGAGGGAGAGTGGCATTCCAGGCAAATACATACACACAATAGCAACAGCAACAACTTTGAATAAAAGAGTCAGTTTTCTTTTCCTGATTAAGAGAAAGAATTTTCATAGTTTCTTGGAGCGAGAGTTCAAGCTTTTTATTGCCCAGGTAAGGAAACTGAAGCTCAGAGAGGTAAGGCGCTGCACCCAAGGTCACACAGTAAGCTGGGGGTGGAACGGAGGGTCAGAGGCTCCCTAGACTCCCAGGCCAGCTCCTCTCTGCCAACCATGTCTGTGACTTGAGCTGTGCTTTCCCCAGCCAGGCATTACCATGCAGAAAGTAGAGAGAAGGCCTCTGGAGGGAGCAGAAGTGCCACTCCCAGGAGCTCCCCTGAGAGAAGGGAACTCAAGGGGAGCCAAGCAGTCCTGCTCGGTCCCCAGGGAGCATATCTGATAAGTAAGACACAGGGAGGCAGCACACAAGCAAGTCACAACATTAAGGCCCCTCACAGCAAACAGGAGACTGTTGTTTCAACATTACTGGCCACTCACCTGCCCCCTTCTCCAGAGCTACCCGCCGGAGGAGAGAAGGGCATTGCCAACTCCCCTGGAGAAATCCCAGCACATGCTCCATTCTTAAAATCTGGCTGCTGCGTCAGCCTCATAGGTGGGAGGGAGATAGGTGGGGGCAAACTGGCTGGGCTTGGGCACCGGGTGACCCAGTCTAGCCAGGATACCCCAATTCCCTATTTGCTATGTGGCCTTCGGAGACTTGATAACCACAGCAACAACAATAATAATAACAGCAGCTCACTCTTAGCTCTTAGGAGAAGCCGCCTCCTGACAGCAGCTCCCGTGACCTCTATGACAACCTACCAGGCAGGTGCCATTAGCATCCCCATTGCACAGATGAGGACACTGAGGCTCAGAGACACAAGGTTTCTTGCCCCAGGCCACAGAGGTGGGGAGTGGTAGAGCTGGGAACTGAACCCTCTCTTGGCCTCAGTTCTCTGTCCCTGAAGAATGGGGCCGGTCACCTCCTGGGGCTGGAGAGGCAAGGGACCTGGTCTAGGCACTCACTGACCTCAGGGGAAGTGAAGCGGGGGAGAGACATGCAGGGGGCACAAAGAGAGAGGGCAAGGCCCCTGGACTGGTGGGAGAGAGCACACAGGAGCCAGCAGAGAGGCCCTGCAACATAGGGCATGAGGCCCTCATGGGGCACCCAGGGGAAAAAGTATCCAGTCCGGAGGGATTCTGAGAAGCAAGGCAGCGTGAGCGGGTGGGACTCTGATGCACAGGGGCGGCAGGGGGACATTGCGGGGCAAAAGGAACAGCACGTGCAAAGGCTTGGAGACAGGATGGTCCGGCCTCACAAAACACTTTAATCTTTGGAGCTCCTGGTGCCAGGATGGGAGCAATGATGCTAGAAAGGTAATAAAAGCAATGGCCACACTTCCAGAACATTTACATACTAGGCACTGTGTCAGGTACCTGACATCATCTAGTCCTCACCGTAGATGAGAAGGAGATTAGATTACTTGAGCAGGCTGCCCCAGCTCATGCCGCTGGTCAAGGTCTCTCTGTACCATCACACTGTCCCACCTCCCACCCCCAAAGCAGCGTTCAAGCACAGAGGTTAAAGAGGAAGAAACCGAGGCACAGAAAAGGGAAGGGACCGGCCCAAGGGCACACAGAGAACGTGTGTAGCACTGGGACTCACACCCTCGTCTCCCTTGAGTTCCCTTCTCTCAGGGCCTCTCACCTCGGGAAGAAGGCAGAGGGGGTCCTAGAGGCCCTGTTGCAGCCCACATGCCTGTTTGAGGGTTCGGTGAAGGTGTATGGAGCAGGCTGGCTGCAACAGCTGAGAACACCGCTAGGACCGTCCATGGGGGCCACGGTGAGTGATGGAACCAACGCAGGCAGTGGCTTGGAAAGATGATCTCATCCCTGCAAGTGTGAGAGTCTGCCACACTCTCAGCCCGCCACCCCACTCCAGCCAGCACCACTTGGTCTGGTAGGGAGGGGATGGGGTCCCACAGAGGTAGGCTGGCCCAGGGCCCCACGTCAGGCAGGGTGACTACACTGTTCATCCAACTGACATTTCCTGAGGCTCTGCTCTTTGCTGGGCTGGGCCCACCAGCTATGCAGCCTCATCTAAGCCCTTGCCCTCTCTGGTGTTCATGAAAGGACTGGGCCAGATTATCTCATTAACGTATGCATCCACCCATTCATACATTCACCAAGGGCAATAGAGACCACAAGATCCAGACCCTGCTCTCAGATGCCTGTTTTAGTTTTCTAGGGCTGCCATGACAAAGTATTACAAACTGAGTGGTTTAAAACAAAAGAAATTTATTCTCTCACAGTTCTGAAGGCCAAAAGTCTGAAATCAAAGCGTCAGCAGGGCTCTGCTCCCCTCAAAGACTCTAAGGTAGAATCCTTCTTTGCCTCTTCTAGCTTCCGGCAGTTGCCAACAATCCTTGGCATTCCTTGGCTTGTGGCGGCATAACTCCAATCTCTGCCTCCGTCTTCATACGGAATTCTTCCCTGTGTCTCCTCTGTGTCTTAAAATCTCTCTCTCTTTATAAAGCACCAGGCATTGGACTTAGGGTCCATCCTATTCCATATGGCCTCACCCTAATCCACTAGGAACTCACCCAAACTTGATTAAATATGTAAAGACCCTATTTCTACATCGTCAAGTACTGGTGTTAGGACTTCAACATATCTTTTTTTGTAAGGGGTGGGGGGAAACAATTCAACAAACAATAATGCTCAGCCTCCCTCCGTGGAGTCTAGGTTTCCTGGTGCAATGGATAGAGCCCAGCCTGGGTCGGAGAAGGGGGCAGAGCCCTGGGTTCCTGTTCTGGTTGTCCCTGACTTCCCAGATGACCTTATTTATTCATGCATTCAACAAACATTTACTGCGTGCCTAGTCACGTACCTGACAATGTCCTAGACCCTAGGGCATGCATTAGCCCACAGAACAGTCACAGTTTCTGCCTTACTAGAGCTCATGGGAGTGGGGAGAGAGACTATAAAGAAATTAACAGGGCTTCCCTGGTGGCGCAGTGGTTGAGAGTCCGCCTGCCGATGCAGGGGACACGGGTTCGTGCCCCGGTCCGGGAAGATCCCACATGCCGCGGAGCGGCTGGGCCCGTGAGCCATGGCTGCTGAGCCTGCGCGTCCGGAGCCTGTGCTCCGCAACGGGAGGGGCCACAACAGTGAGAGGCCCGCGTACCGAAAAAAAAAAAAAAAAAAAAAAATTAAAAAAAAAAAAAAAAAAGAAATTAACAAGTAATCTGCCCTCCAAACTGTAATTTCCCAAACCTTATACTGAGATACTATCGGGTGGGACTGATTGAGCATGTACTACATAGCAGAACAAGACGACACCAGAAGTCAAGAGGAACTCTGTACCCCAAACTTGATGTGTGATCTTGGGCAAGTCACTTCACTTCTCTGTGCCTTGGATTTTTAATCTGGGAAATGGGGACACTGTGTTCTCATATCCACTAAAAAATATATCATCTCTTCTCCATCCCCTGAGAACATGTATGAGCTTGAGTACATGAGGCCTGGTCCCCATCCACAAGCACATTTGAGAACCCTCACCCCTCCAGCCTCATCCCCAACTCCTCCTCTGTGACTCTGAAACCTGACCCCGCACTGCTCCCCATGATCTTTCCTGCCTCAGGACATTTGCACATGCTGGTTCTTCTACCCAGTAAACCATCCCCTGGCCCATTTCTTTGCCTGGGTCATTCTTTAAGGTCCAGCTCCACTATAACCACTTCAGTTAACCTTCACAGCTCCCACTTCACTCCAGACAGAAATAGCTTCCTCCTGTGCAATATGTGTGTGTGTGTGCAAGTGTATTTAACTGAATTTGAAATAAAAGTTTAAAATGCCTTTGATAAAAATTTTGAACTTTTTTCTAAAGGTATAAAGTAAACAGGAAGTCTCACCTTAACACATGGATCCCCTGCCTTCAATACCCAAACTAGCCCCTGCTAACATTTTGTGTTACCTTCGGGGAAAAAAAAAAATTATATAAGTATATACAGTAACAAAAATAACTGATGAGGACTTACTCTGGTCCCCGCCCTGGTCATGCTTTATGTGTATGAAACACACTGAACCCTCACAACAGCCCTATGATTAGATGCTATTATTAGCTCTGTTGCACAGCCGAGGTGACTAAACCTAGAGAGGTTAAGTGACTTTCCCAAGTCACACAGCTGGTAAGCGGCAGAGCAGAAACTCACACCCCGGTAGGCTGTGTCAAAGGCCACGCTTTCAACAGTCCTTTTTTATAACACAAATGTGTTCATATATACACTGCTCTGCTTCTGGCTTTATTTTGCTGAAAATGCAACTCTGAATCTCTCCATGTCAGCACAAAAACAGCTACAGCCTCTCTTGCAGCCACTTGGCTTGGAAGCATCACATCTTATATACTCAGACCCCTGATGGACATTTTGGTGGCTTCTAGTTGCTGTTACAAACATTTATTAACACTCAGGCTTGCGTCTATATCTCGATGCACTTTTCCAGACACATCTGTGGAATGTGGCCCTGGAACAGCTGGGCCAAAGGTCATGGGCTTTTCAAATTTTGAGAGATGTGGCAAAACCGCCCTCCAAGTGCTTGGGCAAGTTCGTGTTCTCACCAAGGCTGTTGTACCCATAGTGCTGTGTACCCACTTCTCCTAGGATACCAAGGGGAGGGTTGATCCGTCAGGGTCCCTTCCTGATCTGAGCTCCCCGGGGGAAGGGACTTGTTCTCCTCTGGAACCCCAGAGCACTTGGACCGAGCTCTGGAAAGGTTTGAAAGAAGTCCGGGACCTCTTTAGGGAACCATCTAGAGTCAGTTTCATGTAACAAACAGCAAGAATTTCTTTGGCACCTTCCTTTGGTACAGGAAGCAGAGACTGATTAAACCCGGGTTCTCAAAATCAAGTGCCTGCAGGGGCCAGGCAGGCTGCCTAGAGGAGTGACCTGGACTAGACACAGGTGATGCTAGGGCGGGCAGCCACAGCTCAGCACCAGCGCCGGACACCTGACAGGAATGCTGGGTCGTGAGCCAGATCTACAATTTTTACAGAAAGCCAGAAACCTGGATTTTTGGGTGAATTTATCCTGACACACAGCAGAACAGCTGGCACTTGAGGACTCCATATTTATTTAATGAATAAAGGAAAGAATGAATGACCCTGAGGCCCGTGTTCTTCTCTCTGCAGCTCAGTCTGGTAGAGGGACCCACCTCTTCAGTAAGAGATGCAAAGCCCTATACTCACTCTGCACAGGTGGGCAGGGCAAGGCCTAAGCTTCCTGCCATCTGTGTCCCCAGCAGCAGCGGCTCCCGGAACAGGGCTCTCCGGAAGCCATTCCCCCCTCACCCCAGCACACACATACCCACCATCAAGTAGGTATGTGTTTTCCTGGGGGCTGCAGGGGGAGGAGACACTTCCCTGTTTTGCAAGGTCACTTTGGGTTTAAAATCAGCCTTGTTCAGCAAATCCCACACCCTGACCTCCTCCCCTTCTGAATTCCTTCCCCACCGACCAGCAATTGCACAAGGACATAAATAAGGGAATTAAAAGAATCAGCCTCTACAAGTTGAGGGACATTCATCCTGTCTCTCCTGTCAAGAAGGCAGTGATCCTATCTTACTCCAATTACATATCAGTTGTCAAGAGGAATGAATGGTCAGTATGTGGTCCTCATTCCCATGCTTATGTGTTTTGGGTGATCAGGACTGATAGGCGGAGGATGGTGGTGCTATGGACAGGGTAGCACCCCAGAAAGTATCAGCTCAGGAAACCAGGGACAGAAACTAGGTGTGGCTCTGAGGTTTGCCTTTCAAAGGGACAGCAAGAAGGCCTCAGGGCTGAAGGCACAGAGCAGGTAGGTATAGTTTGGATGTCCTCCAAGAGAACAACACCTGGCTCGGGAACAGGAGCATGGGGCACCCAGGGAACCTGGAACTCAGCCTCTGTGAAGCTCAGTGGCCCCAGGCAATGCTTCTCAGCTCTCTGGGCCTCAGTTTCCCCACCTACAGAGTAAAGGGCATATTTAGCAAGAGTTATCATTTATCATACAAACCAGGCAACTTTTCTGTTTTGATTAAGCCATACGAAATTGCTATCTTATAGATCAAAAATAGTTGGATATTGGCAACCCCACATGATCCAATCTCAGATAATTACTCCAGGACATTGGGCATAAAGCAGGGCTGTCCTGAGCAAACTGGGGCAAGCGGGCACCCATGGCTCAGGACCACACTGACTGCTTCTTCCCGTTACTTGTAATACAAAGCACTATCCCCTGCCCCCAGCCCCTCTGTCATTAGGCTGAAGTATAAAGATTAAGTTAATGGCGGGCAGAGAAAATCAGCTTTGTGGGCAAATTGTCTCTGATATTTATTTTGAACATTAAAACGAATCATTCCGACTAAAGAGGGCTGCAGTGCGCGGCCCATTAAAATGCATGCATTATGTATAACTCTCCTGGCTTCACCTCCAAGTATTATCAGCCTAAAAAGCAAACATGGTTTTTAAAGTCCCTTGTTTACGACATCCCGTGACAGCTGATTAATGGCCACAGTTTCCAGATCTGAAAGCTTAGTAACCCAAGCTAGAAAATTCAATCTCATTCTAATATAGCTGGGGGAGTGGACATGCGGAGCACAGCAAAATAGGAAGAGAGCAGAGCTCTTCAAAGGGACCCAAGCTGAGGGTTGTAACCATTGGAGGAGCATCGGGAGGAGTCTCTCACTGGGCACTGTATTAGTTTCCTAGGGCTGCTGCAGCTAATGGCCACAAACTTGATGGCCTAAAACAACAGAAATGCATTGTCCCACAGTTCTGGAGGCCAGAAGTCTGGAGCCAAGGCGTCAGGGCCACGCTCCCTCCGACTGCTCTAAAGGGAAACTCCCTTGGCCTTTTCCAGCTGCTGGTGGCTCCTGGAGTTCCTTGACTTGTGGCTGCATCACTCCCATCTCTGCCTCTGTCTTCACACCACCTTCTTCCTTGTGTTTCTGGATTTCTTCTGTCTCTTATGAGGACACTTGTCTTTGGATTTAGGGCCCAGCCCAATTCAGAATGATCTCAGCTTGAGATCCTTACCTTAACTACATCTGCAAAAACCCTTATTCCAAATAAGATCACATCCTGTGGTTCCGGGTAGACACATCTTTTGTGGTGGGGACACCATTCAACCCACTGCAGTTCTCCTTCCATCTCCCAGAGTACTCCCTCTGTTCTTAGGAAGGTCGTGGGACCAACCAGACCTGCAGATCCTATCAGATCCTAGGAAGCTCTCTGATCTGTCCATATCTGTGCCACCTCACTGCCATCCCCTGGCTCGGGACTTCAGCCGGCCTCCTCGCTGGTTCCCTGCTGCCATGCCTACTCCTACAGTGGGTTCCCCACCAGCAGCAGTCCAGAGCAGTCCCTCTAAAGAGCCCACCTGACCCTGTCACTCCTCCTCTTGGCCCTCCAAGTCTTCCCAGGGCCAATAACTCTACTTATCACAGACAGGAGGGCCTGCCAGATCTGCCTTCTGACCATCCTGCCAACCGTACTCACAGGGCGCATCCTTCACTGGGTCAGTTTTGGCCGCAATGTGCCACTGCCCAGTAGGAATGCTGCACCCCAGTGTCCCTACCTGGATGCCTTGAGATCTCACTTCAGCGTCACCTCCTCTGATACAGTCAAGTCCCCCACAATCACCACCAGACATCCTTTACTTCTCCTTCATAACATTCATCACACTTACATCATCCGTTAGTGGATTTGCTTAGCTTTTCAATACTTGAATAGAAGAATGTTGACAGGCCTGCCCCAAACCCTACTGTAGCATTTACAGAAACTCACACCACCTTGTCCTCACACAGCCCTGCATGATGGGTCCTACCTGCCTGCATCCTTTCCTCCCACTGCCTCCCTGATCACTCACTGTCCAGCCATAGCAGCTTCCTCCTGTTCCTCCAGAATGCAGGCCCCTGCCTGCCTCAGGGCCTCTGCACATGCAGTTTGCTCCACCTGAAATGCTCTTCCTCCAGATCTTCCCCATCTGGCCCATTTGCACCAAGCAGGATTAGTTCAAATGGCATCTGTCAGGAGAGATCTTCCCTTAAACCCCCTGTCTAGAACATCCTCCAGACTGATCAATCTTACCCTCCTTTATTGTTTTCATAGCAATTATCACTAAAATCATCTCACACCTCTGGTTTCAGGGGGCTTTTCTGCTTTCTGATTTATTCTCTGTGCTACCCACCTAGTAAGCTACTGAGGACAGGGACCGTGACTGTTTCATTCGCTGCTGTACCCCCAAAGACTTAGGATGCTGCTGCCCCAATCCCACCAACATTTGTCGGATAAGTGAATGTTTATCCCAGAGTCTTGCACTGGTCCTAAGACAGAGCAAGGCCTTACAAATTCCCTCCGTGTAGCTCTCTTTGTTGTGGGTGAAGGAAATACCCTTCCTAGAATTCCTAAGGCCATCTACGTCTTAATCTAAAGTCAGCACTGCCAACTTCACACACACATATACATACATAATGCTTGGATGACTCCCACATTCATTCATTTGTCCATTCATTCATTCTGCAAACATTTACTGAGCACTTGCTGTGAGCCAGGCATCGTTCTGGCCCCAGAGGTATGGTGGAGGGCATGCTGGCCCATCTCTACCCTCTCTGAGCTGACACCCCCATTCTGTCAGGGCCTAGCCTAAGCGATTTCCAGGAGAAGAGCAAAGCACTCTCTCTTTCTGAGTCTCAATTTTCTCATCAGCCCAATGGGAAGCAAGGTCTGGCCCACTGGCCAGGAAGTCCCAGGGTTGAGCAGGGACTGGGAAACGACCTCTGGAAGGGCAAGGCCCCGGGATGTCCCTGGCCCGTTCCCTCCCCTGCCTCCCAGCTGCCTGCTGACCATGCCCACCCAGGACCTCCACCCAGGACCTGTGGTCCCCCTGGGCTGCACAGGAGCACAACCCTAGGCCTTAGACACACCTGAGCTCAAACGCAGCTCTGCGAATGAGCCTGGAAAAATCACCTAACCTGGCGAAGCCCAAGTTCCCTCGTCTGTAAAACGGGGATAATAATGTCTACAAACTCTGTTGGGAGGATAGAATGGGACATGCTTCCTAGAGATCCTGTACTCCCCAGGCACGGGGGAATGTTGGTCATTCCCCTGGAATGTCCCCATTCTTCCCTGCTGCCTGCCTAACCCCTGTCCATCCATCCCCAAGGCACAGGCCAAGTGCCCCTCCCCAAGAACCCCCCCCCCACCGCCCTTCACCCTCTGTCCACACTGCTCAACCAATTCTCCTCCTGGGCACACGTTTGGGGCAATGAGCAGACCAGTCCTCAGCATCCCACACAGTGCCTCACACTGCTGGGCACACACTAGGGGCTTCGCAAGGATTTCCATTTACTGCTTGCTCACTGAGCATCTGTTCCTGCTGGGCCCTGTTCCATGTTCTGTGGACAGCAATGATGTGGTCCCCATGCCAGAGGCATCCACAGCCTGGGAAGGACACAGACAGGCTAGCAAATAAATAAACCTCCTGTGCAGAGGTGTAAGCAGAGGCATGGCATATGGAGAAATCGGGAGCCTTCCTAGAGAAGCTGGGCCTTACAGGAGCCACCCTCTTGGCTGAGGGGAAACATTCGCTTAGTAAGTGTATTCCTGGGAAAGGTCACGGGGATTAGCATTTCTGCTGGCATCTACATCAGCCTACAGGTCCTAAATCCTGATTTATGACGACTTCTTTAATTGGCAAAGGCTGTTGTTCTGTCCCCAGTTCTTGGTCATGTAATTAAAGACCTGTGAACCAGCACACAAATGGGGTGGGATCACAGGGTCCATTTCAGGGACTCCTTGATGTGGGAAGGAGGGCTGCTGGCCTCAATCATCCCCTCCTTACTACGTTTGTTAAGACTAAAATTATACTGCCTCTAAATTTTCCAGAACATTCAAAAGACAGAACATGTGTCTTGAAAGCTCTTTCTTATGCAATATCAAAACATTTGGTCGCCCCAGTAGAAGTCGTTTTCTCCGTTTGTTAGGATACTGAGGCCCAGAGAGAAATGCTGGACCCAAGGACCCTCTGTGAATCAGGGCTGGGCCAGGACCAGAACCAGGGCTCCTGCGGCCCAGGACAGGATTCTACCCACTGCCTCCGGGCCTCACTCCTGGGTCCTGGGAGGGGTTACCCCTGTTGTGAGCATGCACCTTAAACAACCTTAAACAACCTCTCGCCTCCCCCACCCAAGAGGTGTGCCTTCTCCCGCCCCCACCCAGCAGATGGGAGAGGGCATCCCTTCCACCTTCTGAAGGCCAGGGAGGAAGGCGAGGTGGCACCAGGGGATGAAAGCCGGGCTCCCAGTGAGCTCTGAGAATTGACGGAGAGTCGGTGCCATGTTGCACTCTGTGGAGGCAGTCATTTCACTTAATAACTGTGAATTTGGGACTGCAGCTAGTGCTGCCACTGTACCTGGGCCCCCGCAGGGAGACTGCTGGGCTGAGATCTTAGCAGGGCCGCCCCCCCCCAGAATGCCCTTTGTGGCAAGAACAACAATTGCCTGCTTGTGCTGTCTGCTCTTATCTAGTCATCAAGCCGAGGTCCTAACAGTCATCTCACAGCATCTGTCTTGGAGTTCGGAGGATAGGGGGGATGCATTTGCACCAACCCCTGCTGGTCCCTGCAGGCCCCAGAGTATGCATCATTAGGACATGTCACAATACTGGCCAAACCCTGTGCACCTCCAGCTGTGGGGACTCACATGCAATCTGCCCACCGGCGGGAGAATGTCAGAAGCCAGGCCGTCAGACGGCACAAACTCCAACCTCCAGACTGGCGCTCAAGGCTCTATCATTCTCCAACCCCAGGCTGGCTTCCAGCAATCCTGGCTACTCTGTTCCCATTGTCTAAAATCCCATTCCCTTCCCTTTTCTATATGTATCCAAGCCCTCTGGCAAATCCCATCCCAGAGTCCTCCTCCACCAAGAAGCTTTCCATGATTGCTGCAGCTCCCCCCCACCCAACCCAAGCCAGCTCTCTCCTATAAATGGCTGTAAGGTTCCTATCTCTCCCACCCACTTCACATTATAAGTTTCTTATTCTGCTTTCATTAGTAATCTTTTCATGGAGGTTGATCGTGTGCTTACCTGAGCTATGAGCTCCTAGGGAGCAGGGGCTTTGTTTTACTAGTTTCTGAGTCCCTAGGGGATAGCAGATAGCTTATCACAAAGCAGTTCTCAATATGTATTTGTTGTTTGCCTCTAACTGGGCAGTCAGGCCTTGGTAATTCAGATTCAAAGAAGGAAGGCTGTCTGAATGCCACAGCTGAATTCCAGGATGTCTAAAAAAAAATGCAGGTTATTCCTGTACATCAGGCCTCTTGTCTAGAATTCCCTTCCCGCTCCTCCACCTGGAAAATTCCTGATCTGTCCTCAATGCCCAGTTTCAACATTACCCTCTCCAGAAGCACCCCCTGAATCCTCTAGGCAGACTCACCAGGCCCTTCTCATGACTTCCAGACACACCTGGGTTTGAACTCTGTTATGCGTTGAATTACAACCCCTCAAAAAATGTTGGAGTCCCAGCCCCCAGTACCTGTGGATGTGACATTATTTGGAAACAGGATCTTTGCAGATGATCAAGTGAAGATGTGGTCATTGGCAAAATATACACACTATTATATATAAAATAGATAACCAACAAGGACCTACTGTACAGCACAGGGAACTATACTCAACATCATGTAATAACCTGTGATGGGAAAGAATCTTAAAAAAGATATATATATATATATATATATATATATAAAATATTCATATAACTGAATTACTGTGCTATACACCTGAAACTAACACAATATTGTAAATAAACTATTTCTCAATTAAAATTATATATATATATATATATATATATATATATATATCATGCCAAAAAACATATATGTAATTAAAGATGAGGTCATTGGGGTGGGTCCTAAACCCATATGACTGGTGTCCTTATAAAAAGAGGAAATTTGGACACAGAGACAGACATACACAGAGGGAAGACGATGTGAAGACCCAAAAAGAATGTTATCCACAAGCCAAGGAGCACCTGAGGCTACCAGGAGCTAGGGGAGAGGCATGGATCAGATTCTCTCCCACGGCCCTCAGAAGGAGCCAACCCTGTGACAAAAAAAAAAAAAAGGTATGTCTCACCATTCTGGAGTCTGGCCTTGATTTCGGACAGGTGAGGTAATAAATTTCTGTGGTTTAAGCCACCCAGTTTGTGGTACTTGGCTACGGCAGCCCTAGCAAACTAATACAAATTCTGACTGCCTCTTACTGACTGGTTGACCTTAAGGCAATCTACTTAAGTCCCTGAGTCTCAGTCTCTTTCTCTTTAAAATGGGAACAGCAAATCTACCGCAAACCCCTTTCTCTTTTCCCATCTTCATACATCCAACCAACATTCCCAGAGTCCCTTGCTGGTAGGTGTGGCCAGGTGGCTGAGTCTCGGCCAGTGGACGGTGGGTGGAAGTGATATGCCCCAGCTGACATGCTTCACACAGTCCTCCACACTGGCTCTCATGTCCCGATCTGCCAGCAGAGAATGGTGAGGCCCTGGGAGGTGGAAGAGCTACAAGAGCCCCCGAGTGACTGCAAGGAGGCCCCACGTGTGGAACACTGCATTATACTAGTACAGGAAAGGTTGAGGTTGCTCATACAGTTACCATACCCTCACTAATAGAAATACTAGTCACATAGTGTTCTCATGAGGATTAGAAAGATTATGGTTAGGCAGGCAGTTCATAGTAGGTTTTTGATATCACTGCTACTCTTTCTAATTGCCCTACCACCTAACACAGAACCTGGAATAAGTAAGGAAACAAAAAATTCCTAGTGAATTATTGTCCATTAAAGAGCACTGGCGGGGCTTCCCTGGTGGCGCAGTGGTTGAGAGTCTGCCTGCCGATGCAGGGGACACGGGTTCATGCCCCGGTCCGGGAGGATCCCACATGCCGCAGAGCGGCTGGGCCCGTGAGCCATGGCCGCTGAGCCTGCGCGTCCGGAGCCCGTTTTCCGCAACGGGAGAGGCCCCAACAGTGAGAGGCCCGCGTACGGCAAAAAAAAAAAAAAAAAAAAAAAAAGAGCACTGGCATCACAAGCCCTTGGCTCTAGCTCGGCCCCAACCTTTGACAAAGGCTTAACCCTCTGGGCCTCAGTGTCCTTGCTTATAAAATGAAAGAGTCAAACAGGATTTTAAATTGCCTAGGTGCTACAGCTCACTAATCAATGAAAGCTTGCTTTCTCCTTGATCAAAGACTCCAGCTCGGAATCCTTCTCAACACAGAGCCCTAGATAGCCTCTCCCAATTAATCGGAGTTGGCTCTCTAGGTGATATACATTAGCCATCTCTGACCACCTGAGACATGATTCTGGCACTGACCTGCTTTACTATCTATTCTGAGGACCAGAATCTCAGTTCCCAAACTCAAGCTTACAGGAAGAATCACATTTAGCCTTTTCTACAAATCATTTTAATTTTGAATTCTGGAGGCCTGATCCTGCTGTCTAGAAATGTAACCCCAGTCACTCATGGCCAGGAGGCCTTCCTCCCAGGCAAAAATTATACAAAGGTCCCTGGGTCTTAAACAAGATGTAGGCTTGGGGAACACCTCCAGGCCTCAGCAGTTCTGCATGCTGCAGACACAACCACTGTCCCCAGTCTCAGTCCCTTCAGGTGTCCCACACTCTGCTTCTGTCCCACACGGGGGGGTTTGGAAACCTTCAGGGAGGCTGAACACCACACAGCCATTCCCCCTGGGCCCTCTGCAGAGAGAGGCACAGCCCTACTGCTGGCAAGCATTCTTTGCTCTGGTCTGGAGACTTCGAGGTTTAGGGGAGGGAGACAGCTTCTTTTCTCTCTTCTCCTGTTTTCCTCAGGGCTCTCCCATCCTCCACCTCCCAGCATCATTGCCTCAAGATAACTTTAGAAAGAAAAGCCAGGGATGGAATTATCTTCCAGACAACTCTTTCCTCCTGGCCACAGCTACCCGTGAGGGCAGAAAGCCAGGTGCTACTGCCTGATTTGGGGAGAGTGAAAAATATATATATCTGGGACTAAAAAAAATACACAGCCTCAACCTGAGAAATCTCCTTCCAGTAAAGGCTTCAAGTGTTTTCATGGCACGAGGGTGCTGTGAAAGCACAGGCAGCTAAGTCCCCTCTGTGGAAGCTTCACCTCATAGGCTAGGTCTACCTTCCCCTAGATGGTTAGGGTGGAGTCCGCACTGAGCTTCAACTTCCCCCAGAACACCAGTGAGAGGTCGGATCAAACACAATGTATGGCAACGTCTTACGCTACAAGCCGTGATGTCACATCACAGCAGGTGTCCCACTGAGGTGGGAGGTGTGTCACGAGTCCTTTTATAATAAATGCCAACATTTGTAACAATCCACCTCTTTCACAAATGTCACTCTCACTCCCATTCTGATATGTTCTCTCGAGGGGAAGCGGAAAGTCACATTTTACAGTCACTCCCAGGAAGTTCCACAGGACCCACTGAGAGAGACCCAACGGTCTCAAAGTCAACTGTCTCCACAACAGGACTGCTCAAATGTACCCCTTAGAGCCAGGGCGGCGACAGGCTCTAA
This sequence comes from Kogia breviceps, assembly GCF_026419965.1. NCBI lineage: Eukaryota > Metazoa > Chordata > Mammalia > Artiodactyla > Physeteridae > Kogia > Kogia breviceps. The sequence goes on from NC_081311.1 coordinate 56,302,841, forward strand.
TTCGCCCCCAGGATGTCAGCCTACATCAGAACATTAAACATTCTCAGACTGTGGACAGCCACGGGGCTCTGCTTTCTCTCAGTTAAACCAGGTCCCAGATGAACCAGAGTTAACCCAACAGATCAGCTGTTCCAGTTAAAGTAACCGTCTTGGCCCTGCTGAGCCCACATCTTCACCTTTGAAACAGGGGCTAGATTTAGGTGCCATCTCAGTCTTTTCTGGGCCTGTCCCACTGAGGCTCTCTGTAAGTGACTAGTCACTAAAAATGAGTCCTAGGTGGCCCATTCTTCAGCTTCCAGAAGTCCTCCCCGTTTGGTCTCTACACGGCTTGCCAGCAGGCGGCAACCTAAATGAGACTGGTATGGGAGACAATGTCCCTAGCCAGGGGCCAGCATGAGGCCACCATCTGCCCAGTTCACGGACTAAGGGTCCCAGGACCCACAGGCTCCTGGAGGGCTAAGTGTAGGCTGGAGGCCAAAGGAGGAAGGGCTGGACTCACTGAGTGGTGCCCTGCCCCTGTTCTCATGGAATCACTGTGTCTCAGAGCCCAGCAGATGACCCAGTCTGGGGGTTTGTAAATGCAGGAGCATGGAGCACCAGATGTTAGGCCAGGCCTCTTGCATCCATACCACCTGGGAGCTTACAAAGAGATTCTGATTCTATGGGCCTGGAATGGTGCCTGGGAATCTGATTTTTCAAACCCTCAGAGGGTTCTGATACAAGATCTTCACGCACCCTTCTCCAAGAGGAAATCTTCTGGCTTCAACACACCCAGGGTGTTGGCAGCCTGTGCTTGGGCACCTCTCAGCCTGCCCAGACCTCTGCACTGTGCAGCGTCTTATTTTCTCTGCACATAAAAGCCCTTTCCCTTAGTAAGGGTTATATCTAGTGTCATTACTTGGCTCAGAAAGGGTAAGCAACTTGCCCTGGGTTGCCCAGAAGAGTAGACACAGAATCAGGACCCGAAGTGGGTCCTCCTGCCTCCCAGATCAGCGCCACCACAATTCAACCAGCAGGGTTGGCAGGCCTGCTCTATGCCAGGGCCCCAGCCGCCCGGCCAGCTCTGCAGTGCAGGAGGCTGCTTATTTGAACTGACAGCTCTGATCTGCAAAGGCACCCGCTTCCAGCTCAGCCTCTAATAATAGCTCTTCCTCGGAATTCCTCCCGTCTTGGTGGGAGCGGAATATTTAGACATATCAAAGATTCTTTCCCCTTCTTTCATCGAGCCAACAGTGATATGAAAGGAGTACAATGAAAAGACGGGTCTCTGTGACAAGCTTCAGAGAGCAGCCAATTCCCTGACATCCCTCTAGACTCCAATTGACTCCATGCTTCTCTGACAGGAATCAGTGTGGTTACATAACAATAACACCTTCCACGTCTATGGTGCTATTGTGGGGCTTTCGCCAGAGTGCTTTCACAGGCATTAGCTTACTGAGCCCACAAAGCATGAGGGAGGCGGGCAGGGCAGGGATCCTTCTGCCAATTTACAAATGAGAAAATTGCTGTGCAGAGAGGTTAAGTGACTTGCCTAAGGTCACACGGCAAGTTAGTTGCTAATCACGGAGTCCTCGCAGGCAGGGAGTCTGGACAGCACTGAATTCTACATGGTCTTCCTTGGAAGATGCAAAAGGGCCTTTGCTGGCTGGTGGGCCCCACCTGTCCCACCCACACCTCCTCTCTCCCTCACACTCCCTCCCTACCCTGCACGCCAGTTACACAGAATTCCTTTCAGTGCCTCCAAACCTGTCACCCTTTTAATACTTCTGTGTCTTTACACATTTTGTTCCCTCCACTGGGCACACCCTCCCTGCTTCCTCTTCCCTGTCCTTACGACCAGCTCCTCCTCATCTTTCTGCACCTAGCTCCCGCACCACAGTCTCCTCCAGGGAGCCTACCCTGATGCCCACCTGGCTGGGCCAGGTGCCACCCCCCTGCACACACCTGTACAGTGCTGTATCATCATCAGCAACCTCAGAGTCTCTCTCACCAAACTGTGAGCCCCCCTGCCTTAGTTCGCTCAGGCTGACATTACAAAGTACCATAGACTGGGTGGCTTAAACAATAGAAAATTATTTTCTCATAATTCTGGAGACTGGAAGTCCAAGATCAAGGTGCAGTCAGGGGTGGTTTCTGGTGAGAGCTCTCTTTCTGGCTTATAGCTGCCATTTCTCGCTTCTCACAGGGCCTCTTCTCTGTGTGCTCTTGGGGAGGGAGATCTCTGGTGTGTCTTCCTCTTCCTAGAAAAACACCAGTCTTATGGGATTAGGGCCCTACTCTTATAACCTCAGTTAACCTTAACTACCATCTTAAAGGCCCCATCTCCAGATATTGTCACACTGGGGGTTAAAGCTTCAACATATGAATTGGGAGTGAGAGGGGCGACTAAATTCACTTTATAACAACCAGGTCTGGCTCTCTTTCAAGGAGACAGTGTCTAGCCAGGGCCAGGCCCACATGAGGGCTGGACACATGTCCCATGCAGGAGTCCCTGTTTGCAAGTGCCTGACACGTCACCCAGCATCTGCTTGACACTTCCCGGATGGGAAGCTCACCTCTGGAGACCCTTCTTCCTCACTGCCAGGGATAAACTGCAGACACTCTTTGGCTCTTGAAGGTTAAAGCAAGGACAGGCCTCAGAGATGATCTATCAGCTCCCTCATTCAGTGACAAACTGGTACAAAGATCAGCACAGATGCCTCCTCCTCCAGGAAGTGCTCCTGATTGCCTCTTCAGTGCTCCTAGGACAGCAGTACTCCCTTCTCATATGCAGCACATATCCCACCTTAGTGTACATTTTTCCAGTCATCTGCCCCACCACTGGAGGCCCATGAGGGCAGAGTCTGTGTCACGTTCATCTCTCTGCCTCCAGCACACAGCCCAGCTGGGAGGTCTTCATGCCAAGACCCCAGGATCCACAGTTCCCACTCCAGGGGGCTGCCCCCTTGGCAAGGGTTTGGGCAGGACTGGTCCCTGAGAGGTAACATGGGTCGCCTCCCCGTCCAGCCTCTCAAACCCAGGCTGAACCTGGGGCCTCACCGCTTAGCCACGGCTGAATTTTGACAAACACTCTAAGAGGTAATGGTTAATTTCACAGAGCCATGAGTGGAGGCTGTTAAAATGTTAATATTATTTAAATTGTTTTACATTGTCGACAGTTTGAGCTGCAAATATAAATGTTTTCCGTGCTTTCCACGGAGCTGAGCTCACAAAAATGATTGATGAGGCGTCGACTATGGAATTTGCCACTTTAAATTAAGAAATGCAACGTGAAGGCAATGAGAAGAATACTACCCGCCATATGCAGCCCCCCTGTGGCTCCAGAGGCCAAATTCCTCGGCATGGGGCCCAGGCCAGGTCACTTGTTCCTCTGGCCCCTAGTGAGCTCCTCACTTCACCTCCCTGCGCCTAACGTCCTTGTCTGGAGATGACAATAATATCTACCAGCATGCCTTTCCAAAGATTCCATCGTGGGCTCACATTTAGGGGTGCTGGGTATTTCCTCTGTACTGTCACGGAAGCTCACTGCAATGACCAAGGGGGTGCTATTTTTATTACCACTCTATACAGCATGTGCACAGTCACACACCCAGAATTGGAGGTGCCTTCCTGACATTAAAGCCAGTGCTCTTGGGCTTCCCTGGTGGCGCAGTGGTTGGGAGTCCGCCTGCCGATGCAGGGGACACGGGTCCGTGCTCCGGTCCGGGAGGATCCCACATGCCATGGGGCGGCTGGGCCCGTGAGCCACGGCCGCGGAGCCTGCGCATCCGGAGCCTGTGCTCTGCAACGGGAGAGGCCACAACAGTGAGAGGCCCGCGTACCGCAAAAAAAAAAAAAAAAAAGCCAGTGCTCTTAATCAATGAAGAGTAAGGTAAAATTAAAAGTGCCTGCATACAACAGTGATAACTAGCAAACAGTGGTCTGCTCCCCTCCCGACGTCCCACCTCCCTCACCTCCACATGGCAACGTTCCAAACCCTCTCCTAGTGAGACCCCTCACTCCCTGGGCCTCCGCTTCACCACATCTTAAAACCTCAGTCTGCCAGTTCTAACTCTGGCTAAACCCAAAGGAGGCAGGAGGCCCCCCCCCCCGCAGGAGGCAGCCTGCGGGCAGTGTGGGAAACTGCCAGGCCTTGTGCTGCCCCCTCTTTCACACTCCCTGTCAGTCCAGGCCTCAACGCCCTCCAGATTGCATAGCCTAGACCCGCCAGCCCCACCTCCAGGTCTCAGAGAAGCTTCTGGCTTGGCCCTGGTCTCGTGCCCACGGGGGACGCCTGGGTTCCCTGCTCAGACCCAGAGGGACCCCTCTTTTATCTTCTGCCAGGCCCAGCACGGAGTTCAGCGCTGCACAGGCATTGTGTCCCAGGTCTCTCCCGACAAGTTCCCAGCAAAGGAGTTATTATTATTTCTGTGTTGCACGTGAACAAACTGAGGCTTGGAGAGGCTAAGCCCAAGGACACACAGCTTGTAAGCAGTGTTCAATCTCAGTGTTCAAACTCCAAAACACCACACTGCTTCCTCCTGCTGGAATGCCCCCTGGGTCTGAGCCCCTAACCCTTGTCACACCTTCAGGGCCCCATCTTAGCCTTATCAGTCATCCTTCATTCATACATTCATCACATCAGTCGTTCATTCACGCAGTGCCTATTGCAAAGCAAGCCCCGTGCTAAACCCCAGGGGGGAACACTGGTGGTGGGGCACACTCACTACCTCCCTGCATGTGACAGTCAATAGAGGGTGACAAACAAGCAGGGAAGCAATTGGGGATAGTCTGGTTTGTGCCATGATGGAGGGAAGAACATAAATGGGCCCATTTAGCCCAGCCTGGTGTATCAGGGAAGGCTCCCTGGAAGAAATTCCATCTAAGCTGGGGTCTGAATGCTAAGTAGGAATTAGCAATGCAGTGAGGCATGAGATGGCGCACCCACTGAAAGCAAAGCGGGAGCAGAGACCTCAGCATGAGCTGGAGGTACAGGCAGGGGCGAGGGGCAGGAGGGGCCTAGAGAGCTGAGCAGCCCTGCAAGTCAGGCCAAGTAAGGCGTGTGGGCTCTACCCCAAGACGGCTTTGGGTTTTTAAGCTGAGGAGTGAGTGAGCAGACGGGTCCAGAACAGTCCCCCTGGCTACCGTGGGGAGAAGAAACAGAACCTGGCAAGATGAGGCCAGGGACAAGCAGGAGCTGCAGCGGTCCCCGTGAGCAGCCGTGACATGGGAAAGGGGGCTGGGTTACGGACTTAAGAACAGTTAGCAGGGGGAGCTGAGAGACTGGGGACTGACTGAACTGGGGACCGAGGGGGAGGGAGGTGCCAGGAGGAGCCCGGTTCTGACTGGGGTAATTGGGTGGAGGGAGGGATGGGATCATGCCATGCTGGTGTCCTCAGACCTGCCGTGGCTGGTCCTCTACTGGGCACTGACCACCAAGTGCACTCTGAGCCTCAGGCTCATCCTCCACCGCCCTGCTGAGCACCTGTCCTCCCAGCCCATCCCCAAGTAGAGAAGCGGGGAGGGGAGGTCCCGGACGTGCACACCTGGGCCGAGTGTGGCTCCAGCACCCTCACAGTGACCAAACCTTCCAATGTCAGGCTCCGCATATATCAAAGGGCAATAATAACTGTACCTGTTGGTGATGGGGGAGTTCAGGGAGATAAACTACGTTAAGGCGCTCAGGTCTGCCCGGCACACTGAGCATTCAACAAATGGTGCTCTTGTTATTATCACGGCTCAGCCAACCCTGAAGCTCCTCCTCGGGCCCCTGTAAGGGGAAGGGGTGGCCACGGGCACCTGGCCATGGCCGTGTCCCCTCTCCCTCACTCCACTTCCCACACGCCGGCGGTACAGGCTGAGGCCCCTCTCTGGGAGCAGGTCAGGAAGGCAGGCAGGGGGGATGGCTGTGATGGATGGCTTTCAGCAGCTCTGTGATGCGTCAAATGTTTAATGGAAGTCAGCAGAGTGAGCCGGCCATTCCCGCAGGGTGGGGTGCGGGTCTGGGGGCTTTCTCGCCTTCCTCGCTGATGTTCCCTGATGTTCCGGGAGCGCAGAAGGCACTTAGGTGCTTTGCTGAGGAGGGAGGGAATACCAAATGAAGCTGAGACCTCCTTTCCTCTGCTCTGGCTCCAACAAGGATGCTTTCCTTCAGTAAAGGAGAAAGGAGCTGGGCCAGGTGCCCTCAAAGGCAAGAAGGCAGAAAGGAGCTCCGATGCCAGACACCTAGGCCCCTCTTCCTGGCTAGGCGACCTCGGCTTCTTTGTCTCTAAAATAGGGATGATAATAATAATAATCCCTACTTGATAGGGCTGTGGTAGGGTTAAATGTGGAAATACACACAAAGAACTAGAACAGTACCTGGCACACGGTAGGTGCTCAATCAAAGCTAGCTTTAATAACGGGAAAGAGGACTTCCCTGGTGGCACAGTGGTTGAAAATCCACCTGCCAATGCAGGGGACAAGGGTTCGATCCCTGGTCTGGGAAGATCCCACATGCCCCAGAGCAACTAAGCCCGTGCGCCACAACTACTGAGCCTGAGCTCTAGAGCCTGCGAGCTACAACTACTGAGCCCACATGCTGCCACTACTGAAGCCCCAGTCCCTAGAGCCTGTGCTCCACAACAAGGGAAGCCACGGCAATGAGAAGCCCACGCACCACAACGAAGAGTAGCCCCCGCTCACCACAACTAGAGAAAGCCCACACGCAGCAACAAAGACTCAACGCAGCCATAAATAAATAAATAAATAAATAAATAAATAAATTTATAAAAAACAATGGGAAAGAAATAGGTATAAGGCACTCTAGGCCTCTATCCTGCCCTACTGCTGACTTGCTGTGTGACCCTGAATAAGTGCCTTGCCCTCTCTGGGCCTGGGTTTCCTCACTCTAGACTGGGGGTGTTGGCCCCCCCAGGGTCCCTCCAGGGCTTTAAGGCTCCTCTCTGCACACAGTCAGGGCCATGCCTGCCTATGACCGACAGGGACTCACGCACCTGGGCTCAGCGTGGCTCATGCAGAGAACCCTCTCAATTCTGGTCCCCTCTAAGGCAAACTCATCCTTTGATGAGCAATGATGCCCACATGGTGAAAAGCAACAAAGAAAGGAGGGGCTGCCTTCCATCACCCCCCATCCTTCTCTCCCCCTTTCCCCAGCACGTCCCCCTCCCCACCCCGAAGGCTGGCTTCCTGACCCTCCCTCTCACTCATTCTTACCCCTAAGCCTTTTCTCTATGCTCCTTGTTCCTCCCATCTCCAAGTCCTTCCCACCCTTCAGGCCCAGTTCAACCCACATCTCCTCCAGGCAGTCTTCTAGCTCAAACTGACACTCCCCTTCCTGGCCCCTCCCAGGACAGATGAAGTGGGGCAGGACAGGGCAGAACAGAGTGAGGCAAGGTGGGCTGGACCCACTGACCAGAAGTGACACACCAGAACCAGAGCAGCGGGTAGTGTCTGACAAGCCATGCATGGAGATGGGGCAATCCATTACAATATAATAATAGCCGTCCTGCGTGGGGCACAGGTGCCCCACCAGGCACTATCTCAGCCAGCCCTTACAACCCACTTGGATGGGGTTAATGGGCAGAGGAGAAACCCTGAGGCTCTGGGGTAGTAAGTCGCAGGCGGATTAGAAAGTTAGTAAGTGGCAGAACCAGGATTCCCACTGAGGCCATCAAGTCCAGGGCCCACACGGCTAACCACAGTCGTCACAGGCTCTCCAGCCTCCCCCCACAGAATCCATGAGGAGCCAAGGCAGAAAGCTGAGAAACACAGCTGGTCCTGGAGGCAGAACGGTGAGCTCAAGCACAGGGCTTGGTCAAACCATGCCCGCCCTCCTTGCTGGGCCCGTTCTTATGAGGGATATTTTTCCCTCTGGGTCTTAACAACCACTCCGCCTCTAACGAATACTGCTGGAGCGATGAACTTAGCGGGCGCTCGAAAAGATGTTTCCAAAAGAGCGATGGGCAAGGCTTTGGGCTGCCAGGAAGCCCCCCGGGTCATGGTGGTCACCACCCCACACTCCCTTCTCCTCCACCCATAGCAACCTAACCGAGCATCGCCCTGGCCCTAAGATGGTCTTCTGAGAACTCAAAGACTCTCCCACCCGCACCATGGAGGCCCCCAGTGTGGGGGTGTGGGTCCACCCCCTGAGCAGTTGATTTCTAACAGCCAACTTCAATTCTACTTTTTCCGTCTCTGGCACCTCTCTTTCCCCCAGTAAATAGTCCTAAGCTGGCTGTCCTGATAAACTGGGGACCTGGGAACTTTTTTCAAGTGCCTTGTAAATGGAAGCGTCTAAGGCCAACAGCTCACGGTGTTCAATGAGATTATATTTCTTATTTAAATAGCAGATTGGAGGATTGGTTTCAAAGTAAGACGCTGTATGCCCGTGGCCTCCTCTGGGCTCCTGGGGAGGAGTAATATTGTGTGGCATTGTACAGCGCAGGAGCCTCTCCTTCGAGCTCCTGCTCCCATTCAGATGCCTCCAGGATTGGAGTTGGGGGAGCTGGGGCGGGGGGCGGTGGGTGATAAAAGCCTCCTGGTTTAGGGAGCCAGAGATTATGCCTTTCATTCAAGAGCGCCTTCTCCGGGGCTTCCCACCACGCTGGGTGCTGGTTGTCTCCCCTCTCAAAGCGACCGAGAGATAAAAGGCAATGCATTGGCTTCATCCCACGTCTGGGGAGAGCTCAAATCAGCCTTTTGTCAGCGGATGATAAGCGCCACCGTTTTAGGAAGAGTTGTTGTTCAGCTGCTCTGCTGGAAGGGTTCATGCAGGCTCTCCCCCACCTCCCCTGTGCTGTGATTTCCCTGCCCCGTGTGAGGACCTGGGGAAGCTGGTGCATGCTTTCTGACGGGGTGCCCACACCCAGCCCCGAGAGGGGTGGCATCATCGTGAGTAGCAGGCGACCCCTGGCCCGTAGGGAAGGGCAAGGTTTGCACTAGACCAAATTCTGCCTGAACTGTGCAGTGCAGACCCTGCGAGGGCCCGAGCTCTTGCTTAGAGCAAATTTGCAGTTAATTGTGTGTCAAAATAACGTATTAGAAACAGCAGCGTCTGGACCGTGTGCAATTCTTCTCCTTTCAAGTCTTTGTCTGCCCGGGGCCGAAGGGGCTTGTCAGGGCATCTTTGAGACAGGCTGGTGGCCCCCTGTCAAAAGCAGCCCCAGAACCTCAGTGACTGTCCCAGAGCCCCGGGCAAGATAAAAGGCCAGTAGTGGCCTTGAAGGATGCCTGGCTCTGTCCATGGGGCTAGGCGGGGCCGGTGATCTTCGTTACTGGCAGCTGTGGCGCTGAGCCAGGCAGTTTGGTATTCCAGGCACATCCGGCGCCTTGTGCATCCAGGGACCGCAATCAGGTAGCTTATGGGGATGCAAGTCACATCGCCTGGACCATTGCCGCAGTGAACTGATTCATGCTGCTACTCTGAGGCAGGGAGAAGGGACAGCAGGGCCCAGAGATGAACCAGCCTGGCTTTATTACACAGCTGCTGTTTTCAAGCTGGAATATTCCAGCCTCTCCTGCTCCCTCTCTTTCTGCCAAGCCAGCACTGGCTGCCTACCTGCAAAGACAGTGCTCATTCTGGCCCTTGGCTCTGGCTGAACAGTGGCATTATGCGATACATAAAGAGTACCCGGGCAACGGAGACAGGCACGGCTTAACTCGCTCAGTGCCCAGTGGCTTTTGAACACCCCTGCATTCAGCCTTTATCCCCAGCAGCCTGGGGCCTCCCTACCCTTTATTCCCCAGCCCTCCCCATCACAAGCTTCCCTTGGTTCCTACACAGGTCTGCAATGGAGCTGATAGCCATGAAATGAGGGGCACAAAGAAAAGGGGAGACAAGAGCGCTCTCCAACGGGGAAAGACTCCTGGTTGTGGGTAAGGAGACCTGGAATTTGGTCTCAGTTTTGCCTTCAACTCACTGGGTGGCCTTGGCAAGTCCCTTCCCAGCTCTGAGTTCCAGGTCTGTGTCTGCAAATAAGAGAAATGGGAACAAAGTTCCAGAAGGGCTTTTCCACCTCCGACATTCTATGATTCGGATTCACACAGCTCGATGGCTTCGTCCTGGCCTCACTTATTGATAACAAAGGGTATTCCGCTTTATCAATGATATTCTCCTGGACTGTGACCTTAAGGCCAGGCCACAGGTCAGGGCAGTCAATGAGTGAAGCAAGTCAGGTGACACCCATGGCACACAGGTGCCCACTTGCCCTGTCTAGAGCAGCAGTCACTGCTTGGCTTTAGGCTGGAGCTGCCTTATAAGGAAAAGAGCCCAGTCTTATGAGGTCTTCCAATTTTTTTAAAAGAAACCAGAAATGTAAACTTTTATTCAAAGTCTCACAATTTTTAAATGTTAGCTCCACTTTGTACAAACACTAGCAGCTCAAACAAAGTCCCTATCAGGGACTTATCTGCTTGACAGGCTTTCAAATTGTAAAGTCAGGACCTGACAGGGCTACTGGGTATCTGAACTCCAGGGCCAGCATCATATAGAACCCTGGAGTTGTGCAATGCGGTATTCCTGGGACTGGACAAATTATACTGGGCAAGGATACCCCTTTACGTTTTAAGAAAAAAGAGAAGAGTGGAGAAGAGAAACCAAACTGGGCCCAATACCTTCAGATCTCCTGCCATCTAACATCCAAGCTAACTCCAGACTGGCCCCTTCCCAGAAGTGAGAGAAATACTCCTATGGAGCCTGGTAGATCTCACCACGTCACTGCCCCTGCCACCCACCCCAGTAGGACCAGACGATGCACCTAGATTCCCAGCACCCACACCTCTGTGTAGCCAAGGAAATGATTCCACCACCTGAGCTCCTACCTGCCCATCCAGACACTGGCTCCCTGCACTTCAGGGCCTTAGTCTCTGAATCCCACCTTCCTGATGCAAGCCCCCCTCCCAACAGGGGGCACCTCCAAGCAACGCCACATGAGGACCCCAGGACCTGAAAGGGACTGTAGGAAAATTTCACGCAGAGCTCTGCCCAGGGAACCCCAAACTGGCTGTGATGTCCCATCAACTCAGCATATAAAAATACATCCTGAGAAAGAGATGCCACATCTTAATAACATACCTCGTGGTCTCTGAAGCCACAAGTTCATATTATTTCAACAAGTATTGAACAACTAATATTTGCTGGCAGTGAGGAAAAATATTAGGTACAAGGAGCTCCTTGAGGGTCAGGAGAAAAGACAGACTCATACACATGTTCAGTTAGATAATAACCAGGGAGCAGGCAATCTGGGGCTAAAAGCAACCATCCTCTCTGTTGATAGTGCAAACACTATATTACAGCACCAGACATGCTGTCAAAAACGTCTTCACCAGACACAGCATTAATATGAGGCATGAGGCTGACTCCCTACTCACCAATGAAATACAAAATCAAAAAGCCTCTGTAGGACAAGGATCTGACTGCCATGGGAGGTGAGAGGAGAAGGGGGTGATATTTGATCTGTTCTCTAAACAGATATGTGGAGGTAGAGGAACAGTGTCCCTCCCCACCAAAAAAAAAAAAAAAAAAAAAAAGGCACCAGTGGGAGCCAAGATGGGGGGTGGTATGCAGAAAGTGGAAGGGCTGGGACAGTCCATTGGGTGAGTGGGCTCCAACTCCAGGGTCGCTCAGGCTGGCTGGAGCAGCAAGAACACAGAAGGAGAGTTCAAAACAAAAATGAGAGAGGTTGATTAGGGCCCAATTACGATGGACCCTAGGCAAACAGAAGGGTTTGCATTTTACTCTGTAAGCAATAGGGAGCCAGTGAATGTTCATCGAAGGAAGGATTCCATCAGAACTGGGTTTCAGAACGAGTCTCCACTAGCTACATGGAGAGCATACTGGAGGCTAGGAGAGTGGCCAGAAGAGCAAAACAATAGGCCAGGGAAGAGGATGACGGCCTGAGCCAGGACAGGGATGATGGGATGGAGAAGAGGAGACAGATGTCATGAATGCTGTAAAGAAAGAATCCAAACAGCTTGGTAGTGGTTGGACCTTGGGAATAACGATCAAAGATGCCTGCAGTGTCAGGGAGGGTGATGGTGCCACCCTCAGAAGGAGGAGGAAGCACAGGTTTGAGGGAGAAGAGGGTGGTTTCAGACCCATGCTCTGGACAGAGGATAGTCAAAGACCAATGAGCAATCTCAGGGCTTGGCTGTGTCAGTTGGAGGGTCCCAGAAGAAGGGGTCTGGAGCTGGGGGATACTGGGCAGCGGAATTCCCAAGGGGGCATCGTGGGGGAGCCATCATTCCACCAACACGCCCCATACCCCTGTCCACTGGGTCTGGAGCCAGGATGTGAGCTCCAGTCTCTGGGGACCTGCAAGGCCCTGAGCGCCACATGGAGACCGTCAATATTTGCCTGGCTAAGAGCCCCAACTGGAGACTTAGCAACAGCTCCTCCACGTGTGGTAATCGACATCTTTCATGGAGGGCTTAGGAGGGGAAACTGTCTCAAGTGATGCCACTTCACACTCAGCACTTGACATTTCCGAGGCACTCCACAGGCATTAGCTAATTAATCCTTGAGTCTGTTTAGCCCCAAAAGAAATCCCAGAGGCTCCACTTGTACCCCATGGACAGGGAGTTCCACACCCTACAAGGCTCAGGATACCCAGCGTCGGGGAGACAGCCTTGCAGATAGCCACTCGCCCGCTCCCTCACTTGCTGGTTACTCAAATGGCTGCCAGGCAAACAGCAAGACAGCCTGAGAAAAGAGGTTTTCACTGGGTCAGATGCTTCCTGGGGAAGAGACAGGAAGAGGAAGAGAGGGACAGGAGACCAGCATCTACTCAGCTCAGCCCCTACTAGGTACTCTCACTGTGCACTTTATTTTTCACCCAGTATATTTAGTGTCTGCTCATTCAACACTCAAAATGATCCTGTGATAGAGATATCTGTCTTAGGTTGGATTCCCCTCAGGAGCCCCTGAGACAAGGATTCAAGTCCAGGCAGTTTCTTTGGGATGTGATCTCAGGAAGCACCGGTTTGAGAGAGGAAAAGAGAAACAAATAACGGACAGAAGTCAACAGAGGGCATGCTGTGGAGCACACCATTCCTGTGGGCAAGCGAGGCTGCATTCGACAGAGCACACCACAGTCATCCCACCGAGGGCCCAGGGAGCTAGGGGATTTATCCTCAACTCCTACCAGTCATGGGTTGAGGGCTGCAACCAGCGAATTAATGCCCACGACATCTGGCCTGTGCCTGGTGTACACTCAAATCAACTCCTTAGACATATATTCCCAGGTGCTTGCATCAGATGCAGCCAGGTCAGAGTGCACAGGGATGGTCACTGCCAAGAGATACGAACAAAACACCAGCAGCATCTGTTACAATACCACTATTCCTATTTTAATAGATGAGGAAACTGAGGCTCAGAAATGGGACCTACTTGGTCAAGGTCACACAATTAGAAACTGACGGAGCCTAAATTTGAACAAAGTCAGTTTGCCGTCAAAGTCTTGGTTCTTTCCACTGTCTTCCAAGTCTAGCTTTCCTCTTCTCACCCCCTTGCTCCCCATCCGGGAGACATAAAACAAGGGACAGGCCTGTCTGCTGACAATGTTCCCTCTCCCTGAACCAGCCTGTGAGACAACTGACTCTTTCAAGCAGCTTTCCCTGAGATAAAGGATTAATGACAGATCTGCCTATTGACAAAGTCTGGAACCAAGCAGGGCACGCTTCCTCGGCAGCATTTATTTCTCCTTTAATTCATTTGATAATGTTGTGAAGTGCAGACCTGCAAGGTTTCAAGGAGCTGTAAATTCCCCATCCAGATACCACAGCTCGTGCTGCTGGGTTTGTGCTCTGTTTTTGCTTACACAAACCAGTGGTGAGCATTTATCGCCGGTTGGAGGACTGAATTTGGCAGGAAAGATTTCTGTGCATTTGGGAGATTCATGTGCCAGGCACCAAGGATAGCAGTCAGGTGTTGAGGGGAGCAGGCAAACTGGCAACTGTGAGCCAAACCCTCTTTCATAGCTGGTTCACTCTAACCCTGAGAAGAAATACAGCATTTCTCTGCTTTCCACCCCAGAACACACTGTCTTCTCCTCCCCCACTTAACACTGTCCCATCAGGGTCCGGACCAGGAGGGAAGCTGGGAGTCAGGGAAGTGGTGGGGTGGCCAGAGGGAAAGGGGAAGGTACCAGGGACCAGGCATGTCCCCTAGGGTGGGGCACATACTTAGCCGGGCTACCAGTGTGGCAGTAGGTAAGGATGGCCAGCACTGAGCATCGGATAGCACCAGCTACAGGTAATGGGCAAGAGGGTGACCAGAAGTCTCAGGCAGGGAAATAGGAAGAGCTCTGGCAGATAGGCAGGCGTAATAGCCATTCTCTTTCAAAAGGGTGCTGATATGGCTTATACTGTTGTCAAAAGGCAGTTGTTAAATTTTCAGGAAGTCTACCAGTAGTTGCTAAACAGTCATTAGTAAAAATCAAATTATATAAACTATAATTAATTATATTAAGAACAAAGGTAAAAAGTACTCAAAACTTATTACTTCCTAATTATTTTACTACATCTTACTATTATCTATACTGTTGAATTTATTTACATTTATTGTATCTGTATGATGGAAATTCTCTATCATAGTGGCTGCTGTGCTTCTCTTGAAATTAACCATGCTGGTGGTACTTACACCATGGAATCGGGCAAATAATAAAAGTGTGGGCTCTTTTTCTTTTCCTGAAAAGCCTGTGCACACTTGCATTTACCAGCACACTGCTGGTATTTCCAACCCTAAATCAAGCACTTCCTCCCTACCATGCACACTATGCTAGATACCTCACGTTTGTTACATGACAACCTGGGCAGCACACACCTGTATGGCATGTGAGTTGTTACAATATCAAATCAGCTCCATTTTGCTTGGCAAACAGCTGCTGTCCCAAGGCCCCTATGTGTCTTCCTTCCATCCTAGCCATCAGCCCCTACCCCAATGCCACTAAAGCTCAGTGCCTGAGCCTGCTCTAGCTATGGCTGATGGCCAGTGTTCATGCACTACAAGTTGGCAGTATTTTTACCATAACCTTTGTTTATAACTAACCTATAAGTTAATTATTATTATCATCCCCATTTTATAGATGAGGAAACTGAGACCCTGAGGGAAAAAACCCAACTCACCCAGAATCACACGGCTAGCACAAAGCAGAGCTGAGATGAAGCCTAAGTTTGCCTGAGCACAGTCAGAGTTCCCAGCCACAAGACCACGCCATTTCTGCATGGAGGTCTGGAGGCTGGTAGCCCAGGCTGGGCTGTTAAGCCCTGGGAGACAAATAGGGCAAGGTGAGGCCTCTGCTCAGGTTAGCTGCATAGGGCCCTGGACACAAAGGGACCAAGTTAGTAAAACAGCGGGGCCTGTCTCATGAACAAGGCAAAACCTAATTATTAGAATCACATGGCGCACCAGAGAGGGCCCACTAGCAAGGGTGTTCTTGGGGTGAGAGCACAGCGATCCAGCCTAGAACTCCTGAGGTCTCATGACAAAACTTGCCTGTGAGGCCAGGGTGGTTCAAGAGGCCTCACAGCTGAGCCACTAGCCACTCCTACCTCCGCTCCCCTTCTCTTTCCTCCCCCTCCACTCTCCTTTCCCCTCCTCCCCTTCCCTTCTGCACCCAGTCTGAGTCCTTGAACAGTGAAGTATAAAATGCCATGACTGCCTTCAGGAAGCTTACACTCTGAGCTAAGGAAAAGCTGCTCATATATATGAGCAATATAAATACTAAATATTTGATGAACACAGCACAGGCAAGGTCACAAAGCCCATGTTACGGCTGAGAGACAACAGGAAAGCTTCCAGAAACCGAGGGCCAGATGCCCTCATCTGTTAGACATGTCATCCATTGGACAACACAAAGATTTTTCTATTACTTCAACTCTCAGACATAATGTGTACCATTGTAAGACTGAATCACCAAGTTAGCAGTTTTCTGAAGGAAAAATACTGCTGCTTTAAACATATGTGACAATTATAAGAGCCACCTTGATTTTGGAAATGCAACATTGTAAGATAGAAAAATATATCCTAATGCTCCAAGGTCACTAGGACAAAGGATACATACAGCAAAGAGTGAGTCCCCCTCAAAGCTCCCCTTGAGGTTCAGTCATTTCAGCCATTTGACAAATATTTACGGAGAGCCCAGTGCTGGAGACACCACACAGAGCAGTAAATGCAGACTTGCTCCCTGCAAGACCTCCCAGCCAAATGGAGGAGACAGTCATCACATAGTAAAACAAGCACAGAAAAACGCACTTATAGGGACTTCCTCGGTGGCGCAGTAGTTAAGAATCCACCCAGGGACTTCCCTGGTGGCGCAGTAGTTAAGAATCCGCCTGCCAACGCAGGGGACATGGGTTCGAGCCCTGGTCTGGGAAGATCCCACATGCTGTGGAGCAACTAAGCCCATGCGCCATGCTACTGAGCCTGCGCTCTAGAGCCCGCGAGCCACAACTACTGAAGCCCATGCGCCTAGAGCCCGTGCTCCGCAACAAGAGAAGCCACTGCAATGAGAAGCCTGCGCACTACAATGAAGAGTAGCCCCCGCTCTCTGCAACTAGAGAAAGCCCGTGTGCAGCAACAAAGACCCAACACAGCCAAAAACAAATAAATAAAATTTAATTATTAAAAAAATTTTATGCACTTATAAATAGAAATACACTCTAAGAAAGTGCTGGATGCTGTGAGAGAAGTTAAAAAGGAAGGACCCATTGAAACAGGTCATCAGGGAGGGTGGAGGGAGGGTGCTGCAGGGAGAGGGAAAGGTGAGGGGATGCCTTGTAGAGTCTGGTGAGCTCGCAGTACTGAAAGAAGGTCAGTTCAGGGAGAGCAGAGTGTGGGAAGGAAGCGTATGTAGCATGGAACCAGATCAGAGAGGTCAGCAGAAGCCAGATCAGGCAGAGCTGAATAAGCCATGGCAAGGGGTTTTGATTTTAATCTGAGCGCAACTGGGAGAACTTAGATAAAAGTTTTATGCAGAAAAGTGACATATGCTGATGTAGATCTTAGATGTACTCTCTGGGCGCTGGATTGAGAACAGACCCATTGGGGGTGGTGGGAAAGGTTGATAAAAGGAAACCAGTGACAAGGCTATTGCAGTGACCCAGGTGAGCAGTGGTGGTGCCTGGGACTAGGGTCATGACCACAGAGGAGAAGCTTGACTCAAGATTTGGAGAGAGCCAAGAGTATGTTGTGATTGACTAGGTGTGGGGGAGAGAGGGATGCTTTCATGGGCCTTGTCCTTGGGTAGGTGGAGTTGCTATTGACTAAAGAGATGTTGGTATGTACCCATACTAGTACATGTGAGGGGAGGTGGAAAAACTGCCAGGACAAGAGTGGTGGAAGCCTTGTGAAGCATCAGGAGAGCCTGAGAAAGTAGGTACTGATGCTGGACCGAACACTTCTTATTTGTTTCCTAATCACAAGACACACAGTCAAAGATCTGAGTAGTAACATACAAAATAGATGTTACATGAGCATATAAGATGAAAAAACACAAGTCTGTTGTGGTCCTAGAAGGCTTCATGGAGCAGACAATTTCCCCCCTAGATCTAGAAGGACAAGTAGATTCTAAACAGGTGAGGCGGATTGGGAAGGCATGACCTGACAGAGGGGGCAGTGGAGGAGAGGTGGGCAAATGCAGTATAGGGAGACGTCAGAGCCAGTAGTCCATTCCATCTCTCCCCCTTCCGCTGGACAGAACAGCTTTCTCGGGTTGCCTTACCTGGTCCAGGGGTTGCCGGTAGAGCTACACCCTCCCCTTCTTTTTAAAACAGCATGGTTAAGATACAACGGACATACAATAAACTGCATGTAATTAAAGTACACACTTTAATAAGTTTTGACATGTATAGACACCCAGGAAACCATCACTGCAATCAAGATAATGAGCATATCCATCCCTTCCAGAAATTTCCTCCTGCCTCTCCCTGCCAGCCCCCTGCCCTCATCCCCCAGCAACTACTGATCTGCTTTCTGTCACTATCAATTCATTTCCACTTTTAGAATTTTATTTAAATGGAATCATATAGTATTACACTTTTTTCCTGCCTTCTTTCACTCAGCATAACTATTTTGAAATTCATCCATGTTATATAGCATGTATCAATAGCTCATTCCTTTTTATTACTGAGTAGTATTCCATTGTATGGATACACCACTCATGAATGGATATCCATTCATCTGCTGAAGGATATATGGGTTGTTTCCAGTTTGGGGCCATTACAGACAAAGCTGCCATGAACATCTGTGTACAAGTCTTTGTGAGGACACGTGCTTTCTTTTCTCTTGGGTAAACAGCTAGCTGTGGACTGACTGGATCACATAGTAGGTGTCCGTTTAACTTTATAAGAAACCGTCAAACTGTTTTCCAAAATGGTGCAGCATTTTATTTCCCACCAGCAGCATATGAGAGTTCCAGGTCCTTCACATCACCAACACCTGGTGTGATCAGTCTTTTTAATTTTAGCCCTCTAATAGGATGTGTAGTAGGACCTCACTGTGGTTTTAATTTGCCATTCCTAATGACTAATGAGGTTGAGCACCTTAGCCATTTGTGCCGTCTTCTTCAGTGAAATGTCAACTTAAATCTTTTGTCTGTTTTTAATTGGTTTGTCTTACTATAATTGAAAGCTCTTTATATGTTATGGATACAAGTCCTTCATCAGACATGTGATTTGTATTTATTTTCTCTGTCTGGGGCTTGCCTTTTTAATTTTCTTAACAGTATCACTCAAAGAACAGAAGTTTTTATTTTTGATGAAGTCCTATTTATTATTGTTTTTCTTTCATGGATTGTGCTTTCAGTGTCATATTTAAGACGTCTGCCTAAACAAAGGTCACAAAGATTTTCCTCTGCTTTCTTCTAGAAGTTCTATAGTTTTAGGTTTTATATTTATCATGCATTTTGAGCTAATTTCTGTATATGGTGCCAGTTATGGGTCAAAGTTCACTTTTTTGCATATGGATATCCAATTGTACCAGCACCATTTGTTGAAAAAAAAAAAGACTATTCTTTCTCCACTGAATTGTCTTTGCACCTTTGTCACCAATCAGTGGTCCATACACATGTGGAACCACTTCTGCACTCCCAATTCCGTTCCATTGATCTATTTGTCAGTCTTGATGCCAACAGCATGCTGTCTTGATTACTATAGCTTAATAATACGCCTTAAAATCAGGCAGTGTTAGTCCTCCAACTTTGTTCATTTTCAAAATTGTTTTGGTTATTCTAAGTCCTTTTCATTTCCATATGAATTGTAGAATCAGCTTGCCAATTTCTACAATTTCCATGCTGCTGCCCACCCCCTCTTTGTACTTGGACCATTTGACAAGAAAACAAATAGGGAAAATCTGAGCTGGGGGTTGGTACCGAAACTCTGAACAAAGCGAGGGCTCAGGAAGACTGAACTGAATGGAAGGAATGCTCTCCCCGTCACCACGACAGAACAAGGGTGGTTTTGTGCTTCAAACAAAGCATCCCATGGTCAAAGGTGATGGACGCATGAGCCCTCCACAGCCTGGCCCCTTCCTTTGGGCACGGGGCATTGCCTCTAATTCCTCCATTAGAACACTCTCTCTTCTGCTCTGGTCTTTCCTGGTTGTTTGGTGTAGCTTCTGGCCCTGAGAAGCTCCCAGGTTGTACGCTTCTACATCTGGGTAACCACAGAGTCCAGAAGAGAAAAAAAATGAGCCATCAGTGGACGCCAAGGGGGAAAGATAGTAAGAAAAGGAAATGGGTACGTACGCTGGGAAATCCAAAGGAATAACAATTGCTGGGCATTGCTTTAGTAGCTGTAGAGGCTGTTTGGGGAGTTTTCTAGAAATAATAATAGCTACTACATAGAATATGCTATGCTCTGTGCTAAGCTTTGCTCTCCATAATTTTCTCATTCAGTCCTCAAAAGCATCCAGTGAGAGAGGAGTATAATTACATCTATTTTCCAGATGAATCGAGACACGCAGAGGTTAAATAACTTGCCTAAGTCATTGCTTGCAAGTAACAGAACCAGAACAAGAATCCAGGTCTGTCTGATTCCAAAGCCCACACTCCAGACTGAACCCCAGGATGATTCTGCCTTTAGGGATGAGGAATGGAAAAACCTCACAAATGTGTGCAGTCAGATTAGCATGATTTAATGAGCTGCTACTATGAGTCAGGGTTGTACTCAGGACCATCTGACATAGCCATATGTGACACAGCACACGGGGAAGATGACTGACTCTCCTCTAGCCAACTTGGGAAGTCACACCCTGACCAGAGAAGAAAGGCCTTCAGTGACGGATTTGAAAACAGAAATGAAAGACCTGGGGGTACCAGTCTCTTTGGGAAGAGGGTCATCTGGCAGAATCTTCACCCCTGGAGGCTTCTCAAACTGACTTAAGCACGAAAGAGGATTCATGGTATCAGGCAAGCAGAGATGCTGTAGCACAGTGGGAATCATTCTCAGCCGGTTCTTCCCAGGTGACAGCCGTGTGGCCACCCGCACCTCTAGGGTTCATTTCCCCTGCTCAGAAACCTCTCTTAAAGAGTTCCAGCAAAAATTCCAAGTCAGACTCTTATTGACTCAAGTAGACTCATTTAGAACCCATCCATGAGACACTACTGAACCAGTTCTGAGTTCCACGACACTGCTGAGTCAGCGGATGGGAGCCCGCTCAGACAAACTGCCCTGCCGGAGAGCAGGAGAGTGGGAAGTCCCTGAAGGAAAGCAGAGCTACCATGCCAGAATATGGTCAGCTCAGCAGGCAGAACAACAGATGTGCACTCTGATTTCTCCCTGACTCAGACATCCACAGCAGTCCCGCCCAGCCCACAAGGCATCAACCGATAACATTGTGTTTGCTTTGCTGGGCTCTCCTTCTGGTATTGATCTTCACAAAAACATGTGTCTGCATCCAGCTGCTGGACCCTCCTTCCTTGTCCTCTTCCAGCCAACGAAGCCCAAGGTTTGGCACCTACAACTTTCAGAAGGCATGGGCTTCTTTCTACTTTAACAGTGATCCTATTCAGATTTATACACTCCTGTCCTCCGTACACAGAAATTGTATGTTCTCTCCCAGAATCTGGGCCTGTATTGTGATATGCACCATTAGGGACAATGAGAAGGGCATTTGGAACTAGAAATGTCCCCAACACCTAAACTGACTGGTCACTGTACCCACTGTCCTCTACCGAGTAGCATGTGCAGGAAGCCAGGAAGCAATGCTTGGGTTGGCAGCTCTTTATCCCTCGCCAGGTGACCCTGCAGAATCATGCCTTATCCCAGGTCCCAAAAGGTCCAAGGGGCTTCTCCAAAAGCTACTGTTGGCTCCAATTAACTGGACAATTTTACACAGGACAGATGAAACCAAGTGAATCTCCAGGACAGCCAGGATAAGGGACCAGGCCCCAAACTCCTAGGTCTTCCCTGGCCTACCACTGCCCAGCCTCCGGGGAAAAGGAACCCCAAAAGGGGTAAGGCAGGCCCCTCTTTCCCATAAAGAACTGAGTATGTGAGATGTTTCACATGCAGCAGTAACAGCCACTGCAACAAGAAAGGCAAGTTCAAAGGTAACCGGACGAGGGGTTTTAAGCATGGCTGTTCCCGCAGCAAACTGTTTCATGAATACCCATCGGGATCTGTCCATATGGACAGCAGAAGGGCTCCTGCTGTTCTTTTGCTAATAAAAACTGTTGTGATTACATTTCCAATCCTCTCGGAGGAATGGGGCCTCCGTGGGACCGCAGCGTGGCGTGCTGAGCTGAGAATGTGTCTTCCCAGCTGATAGGCAGCACCCCTCCCTGCTGTGGAGACCAGCACCCTCAGAATGCAGAAGGAGGATCCTCAGGGGAGTTGGGGACGGAACAGGTGTGTGCATGTATCTGTAACTGTGTAGTCTCACACATGCTACACACACACACAGGAAGATCTTAATTAATGGAACAACCTTCCATAAGTGGTCCCACTTATTGGCATTTTCCAGTTAATTAGAGGTTAACCTGCGATTGCTTCTTTATTTCACTCTCCTTGTGGAAGTACATTAGTCTAATTTCACCCCTACCCTCATGTCTGAGCTCCAGCTAGCATCTTTGTTGAGAATGGCCTCCCCTACCCCTCCATTCTCTATCAAAATCCTACCTGTCCTTCCTGCCCTGAGTCAATTTGAATGCTGTCTCCTCCATAAGGCTTTCTTAAATTCCTAGCCTTAGATGGGGAAATTTTCCCTCCTGATTTTTCCTACCCCTCAAAGACTCCTCTTATAAAGCACTTACCACATTCTTATCGTCTCTCCCCTAGGAAGCTCCAGGCTCCTGTAGATCACTGTCAGGGCCTCGCCTCAGAAGCCCCAGTGCTAGCGACATAGGGTTTGGGATACAGTAGGTGCACAATAACTTTTCATTAAATGAATGAACATTTGTTCCTTTTTTTTTTTGCACACCTGAAACTAATATAATATTGTACATCAACTATATATACAGTTGATGTGCAATATTCAATTTGTATTGAACTGTATTCAATAGAGTTCAATTTTTTTGAAATGAACATTCATTTTTACTGTAATCTGAAAGTTTAGGAGCCTGGGATCAATCAAAATTTAAGACCTCCACAATACTAAAAATTTTTTAGTTTTCAAAAACAAATTCCTGCTTCTCATTATTTTCTTCATTCTCATAAAATGATTAAACCTTATTAAAAAGTTCATTTCATTGGGTATGTATTGATCAAGAACATATCCTCTGCACATTCATTCTCTTCCCTTGGAGTCGGCACACCCAAGGTATTCAGAATACACGTACATACATACATACGTACACACAAGTAGATGGGGCATCACTATTTTTTTTAATCTCCAACATATAAAAATTCTTGTTTGCAAAACATATCAGCGAGAAAGCCACTATTCGCCTTCTTAAAGAGTTCTTGTTTCACTTAAGGAATGAATCATCCTGGTGTCCCCTTCAGAGTGGGCTCTCCCACCACATCTGAGGGTTTGTTCATTAACATTAACTGCTTGACTACAAGGGTAAGGAAGCTTCCACTGGCTGTGGTTCTTTAAACTTCACTTGAGCATAATCAAAATGATGATGAAGCACCTCTGAGAGGACTGAGTAAGGCCAACAGGAAAATGAAGCTCTCTTTGCAAAAGCACATCCATCTACACACCGCTTGTTAAAGCAGAGGCTGTAAAGGAGGACTATGCCGCTAAACCAGTCATGTAAACTTATGCTTAGGACTTCACCTCGCTGGGCCTTGACTTCCCTATCTGTTGAGTGAGATCAAGAGGGTTGGTAAGGCAGCTGAGGTCTAGGGTAGGGATTTATCCCTAGAGCACAGTATAAATGGTACTTGACCAAAAATATTTGGCTGAGTCTATGAAACATCAGTATCCTTGCACATTATTGCCACCAACGATCAGTCATCCCGAGGTCTCACTTTGCTGTGGAAACAATTCCAAACTCTCTGTGGCTCAATGAAACCAAGGTTTATTGCTGCTCCTAGCGCCAACTTAAGTCTCAGGAGAGCTCTGCACCACAGAGTCACTCAGGAACCGTGGCTGACAGTCTCCTCCATGTTAGAGCTGCACCACCTAAATGTCTTAGCGTCCTCCGTCACTGCAGCAGAGGGAGAGACAGCTGTAAGATCTTGCATGCTTCAGCCCAGAAGGGATCCCCCTCACTTCTGTTCATAGCCCATGGCCAGAGTAGTCACGTGGTTCTAGAGAAGCAGATGGACCTGCCACTTCCAAGGACGCTCCCCACTCCTGCTCCCCCCATCTACAGAGTCAACTAGGTCACTCCTCCATCTCCTTAGAGTAAAGCCAGACTGTCCTCCATAAGATTGTTCTCCATAAGAAAGCCAACGGGGCATCAGTGTCCCCAACCACAGGGCTAATGTCACCAGCGCTTGCCATTCGGTCAGCAAAACCCTCCTCTATGGCGAAAAGTGCCTGGTTGGTGTCACTTCCAAACTAAGTCAACCCAGTCATCCCCAGACTTCAGAGCAACCCAACCCCCACTGCCATGGGGCCAACAGGACTGGTCCCCAGCTGCATACCACCTGGGTCTTCTCTACCTCTGGGCCAACCAAGTCACCCAATGACTACACCCACCACTGCAAAGGGCTGTCCCAGCCAGACCCCTGCCTCTAGCTCCTACTATCCCTGCCAGTTGCCAGTCTCTGCCCACTGGAAGGCCCTGTGCCTCCCACCACACACTGGCCATCCCCCTGCCTCAGATGGCAGCCTCCCATGGCAGATCCTCCTCCCAGGCTACCAAAGTCCTCCCTCTTGTCTAGTCCCCAGTCCTCAGCCCACAGTCCTGGTGGGATAGGGAACAGCTGGAGAGAGGGGCCCATTCACAGCCCATCAGTCCTTTGGGGGATGTTTTTCATATAGTATGTTTTTATTCCTCTTACTTCCTGGTCCATCAGGAGGCCACATTCATCAAGTTCACAATAAAAAGAGGCTGAAGGGAAATGACTGACCTCTCTATCAATAAAGCAGAGAAGTCCCCCCTTTCTATGGCCAGAGGACAGATCTGATCATGAGACAGGGAAGACATGGGGTAGCTCCCACCTTTTTCCAATGTCCCCAAGTGAGCCATATCCACTCTGAATGGGTAAGAGAATGAGAGAAGGAATGAAAGAATGTCACATGATAGGTGCTTAATGAATATCCATTCATTTATTCTTCGCAGTGTTGGTTGATATAACATGTCAGCAGATCCCTGGTCCTGCCAACAGAATTGGACAAGATTGCTGAGAAAAGAACAAGAATCTCCTGCGATAAATATTTTTCAGCATTCATTATGCACCAGGCTGTGTAACACACATGGTCTTTATTTGCATTAGCGCTTTTGAGCCTCACAACAACCTCATGAGGTATACGATTCCTACATTCTGATTATTCCTCTGATTATAATTCCTATGAGATATTATTCCTATGATTATTCCTACATTACAGGTTGAGGAAACTGAGCTCTGGGGTTTGTTATGAGAACAGCTGAGGTCATCCAGCTAGCAAATGGCAGAGCCAGGCTACGAGCTCAAGGATCTAGGTGATCTTCAGGGAATGCCCAGTTACAGAATTTGACTGGAATTAAATTCAGTCAGAACTTCTTAGGCTCCTACTGTGTGCTCATGCAGTCTACACTAGGTGAATGTGGAAATGGAGAATATGGAAATGATGGGTCATGATCCCTGCCCTAAAGGAGCTCACGATCCAACAGAAAGGATGGTGACAGTGATGCCTCATCCCATACCCACCTGGAAAACACCACAGGTGACAGCTGTAGAAGCACTGGGTAAACAGAAACACTGAAGCAAAATGGATCATCATAGTTGCCATGGCTACCCACAGGGCACCGAGGGGAGCCACATCCCAGCAGAAACCACTAGGGCTCAGAGGGAGGCAGACTGTCCCCTGCTGCCACCCCCACCTCAGACAGCTGGAGCCAGAGGGTGAGTCAGGAGGGCCTGCCACTCCCGGGGTGCCTGCAGACAACAAACACAGCTTAGGCAGAGTGATATGTGCCCTCGAACACCATGATGGCTAAAACCCAGAGACGTGGGAGGGACAGTGCGACGCAGCTGTGCCTCCTAAATATAGCCTGACTTCAGCTCCCACAGGGCGGGAGCCAGAGCCACCTTCTGGGAGGGCTCTAAAAATAAAGCTGCAAATAGGCCTAGCACTCCCCTGGGATGCTCAGGGCCCACAAGGTGGCATCTTCACCTGAGGGATTGGCAGAGAGGGTGGAAATGAAGCAGTGGACCATGGGCAGACTTCGTGATCCCTGGGACCCTCATGAGGACACCTGGAACCTGTCTAAAGGACACCTGCCTAAAGAGCTCAACGGGTGAATGAATCAATGTCAGTGACTTCAGTAAGTTCACTAAGCATCTGGATTCATTATTCCCATTTCACAGATGAAGAAACTGAGGCTGCTCAGAGGGGAGACATGACTTGGCCAAGTCACACTAACAGTAAAGAGTAGAGTTGGAACATCACTGCATCTTCCTTGGCCAGACCTGCTGATTTTTACACCCCACAGCCTGTCTTCACCCTCTGCCTCCTCTCTCTTCACTGTCTCCATCAATTGCACCTGCCACCCCCTTCACCTTCTCATCCCACCCTTACTGGAGCCCCACACCACCCCAGTCTTCACCAAACAGGCATAGAAGAGATGTAGGCTGTAAGCTCCATGAGGGAAGAGATCACATCTATTTTATTCTTTACTATCCCCTCAGCCTCTAGAATAATGCCAGAATAGAGAAGGCATTCAATATTTGCTGAATAAATAACTCCTCTTCTTTCTCTCATATCAGATCCAATCCATTAAAATTCCCATAGGTTTGACATTCAAAAAACGTCCAGAACATTTATTAGAATGGCTGAATTAAAAAGACTGACCACACCAAGTGTTGGTGGGGATATGGGGAATTGAAACTCTCATATGGTGCTAGTGGGAAGGTAAAACAGTACAATCACTTTGCAAAACGGTCTGGCAGTTTCTTACAAAGTTAAACGTATACTTACCATCTGATCCAGTCAGTCCACAGCTATTTACCCAAGAGAAAAGAAAGCACGGGTCCACACAAAGACTTGTACACAAATGTTCACAGCAGCTTTATTTGTGATAGCCAAAAACTGAAAACCACCCAAATGTTAATCGTCAGGAGAATGGGTAAACAAACTGTGGTGTATCCATACAATGGAATCCTACTCAGGAATAAAAAGGAATGAACATGCAACAAGAACAGAAGGAATGATGCATGCAACAACACGGCAGCAACTCGAAATAATAATGCTGACAACACCAATATTAGAGGAATGCAAATCAAATGGACAAAGAAGATGTGATATATATATCAAAATGGAATATTACTCAGCCATAAAAACAAATGAAATATTGCCATTTGAAGCAACATGGATGGACCTAGAGATGACCATACTAAGTGAAATAAGTCAGACAAAGACAAATACCACATGATATCACTTATATGTGGAACCTAAAAAAATAATACAAATGAACTTATTTACAAAATGGAAACAGACTCACAGACATAGAAAACAAACTTACGGTTACCAAAGGGGAAAGGGTGGGGGAGGGATAAATTAGGAGTTCGGGATTAACAGATACCCACTACTATATACAAAATAGATAAACAAAGAGGTCCTACTGTATAGCACAGGGAACAACTGATACATTCAATATCTTGTAATAACCTATAATGAAAAAGAATCTAGGTATGTGTGTATGTGTGAGTATGTATCTGTATAACTGAATAACTTTGCGGTACACCTGAAACTAACACAATACTGTAAATCAACGATACTTCAATAAAATAATAATAATAATAATGCTGAGTAAAAGAAGTAGAACAAAAAAAGAGTATATACTTTTTGTATGATTTCACTGACACAAAATTCTAGAAAATGCAAACTAACCAATAGTGACAGGAAGTTCAGTGGTTGTCTGGGACTTGCCTGGTGGTGGGCAAGATATGGTGAGAATGAGCAGGGCATGGAGGGATCCAAAGGGCACAATGAAAGTTTTTAAATTATAAATTCATCCATTATCTTGATTACTGTGATGGCTTCATGAATATATACATATGTTAAGACATCAAACTGTACCATATACATGCAATTTATTGTATGTCAAATATATCTCAATAAAGCTGTTTTTTTGAGGGTTTTCGGTTCTGTTTTGTTTTTTTAATATCCAAAATCCAACCATTTCTCACCACCTCCACTGCTAGCCACTCTGATCCAAAGGCTACAGCCGCCTGGATGCCTCACTCTGTACGCCCCAGCCCTGCTGAAATTTCTCCTGTACCAGAATATTCCATCCTCTCTGCGGCAGACGCTGTGGTTCCTGCTCACAGATCCACCCACCCACCGCCGGCTACTCTACTGATTGGCTGATAACGATTCACAGCTGCCCCTCTTCCAGAGACTTGCTCTTGGCTGAGCCACGTCACCTTGCCAGGGAGGTCACAGCTCCATCCCAGGGATACCGACAGCCAATGACTACTTAATATAGCGATACAAAAGTCTAGCCCCCTTGCTCCAAGGGCAGATGATTCCTGCTGCAGAGCCCCACCACCACGCGTCAGGCCAAAGCTAGACTATCTGCAACCACATCCTTGCTCAGCTTCTTCCTTCCTATCCTAATTTACTCCCCACCCCACCCCAGGTTGTACTGAAGAGCACTGCCTGAATAAAGCACAGAAACCTGAATCCCTTCTCAGGCTCTGGGAACCCAGCCAAAGACAGGTGGTGCCAGGGGTGGACCTACGAAGCAGATCTAAGGATGGGATTCTGGGGTGGATCACTCACGGCCAGGTGGCAGGTAAGAGCCGGGAGTCCAGAGCACTTGCTGACTTTCTCCTGTGGTGACTGGGACGGGACACAGGTGGAGGGGGAAGCGCAGACTCATGAAACGTCTGTGGAGTTTCAGTGATACAGAAGAAAGGGTAAGTATATGGGCCATCCAATTGGCTGCTGCCGAACACTCAATGCTTTGACGAGAGAAAATGGCAAGCTTGGGACAACCAATCATTAATTTAAAGCAATTATGAGAGGCAGACACCTTCTTCAATAGCATTTAAAGAGTCAGAGAGACCCTCACCTCTGCAGTTGGACAACAGAGCCAAGACTAGACCCAAGACACAACTGTAAGAGTAGAAGAACTTTGGAGAAAGTTGTTTTCTCAGGCCCAGCAATTCTCATACACCAAGTCAAGGCCCTGAGAGGAAGAAGTGGAATCCTGAAATTTGGGATGGAGACATTTAAGTAGATAACTCGAACACCCTGACTCCCCGTTTCCCCTGAACCCTGGGTCTGCTGAAAAGGGCTACTCCCCGCTGCTTTAAGTCTGTACAGAAGCCTCAGATGAGCCAGGTGGCTTAGGGGACAATGTTAGCCCTCCTCAGGATGTGCCCCCACCTCCTTCCCTGGCCACCAGAGCGATAACTAGGACCAAACTGCAGCATGGTTCACTGGGCAAGTGCTCAGCCTGCTGAGAGAGAGAGATTATACACCAGAGGAGCTATAAGACCCAGCTAACACGAACCAGCAGAAACCTGAAGAGTATATCTGGAAGTAGGATGCTGAAGGAGGAAAGCTGAATGTAAAGCTGAATTTAAAAGTTTATTATTGGGGGCTTCCCCGGTGGCGCAGTGGTTAAGAATCCGCCTGCCAATGCAGGGAACACGGGTTCGAGCCCTGGTCTGGGAAGATCCCACATGCCGCAGAGCAACTAGGCCCGTGAGTCACAGCTACTGAGTCTGCGCGTCTGGAGCCTGTGCTCTGCAACAAGAGAGGCCGCGATAGTGAGAGGCCCGCGCACCGCGGTGAAGAGTGGCCCCCGCTCGCCACAACTAGAGAAAGCCCTCTCACAGAAACGAAGACCCAAAACAGCCAAAAATAAATAAATAATTTTTTAAAAAAGTTTATTATTGCCATGGAGGCACTCCTATAACACAGGACTTAACACCCTGGCAAAGAGCCCTAGAGGGTGGTTCTGATGTGCTGCTGGTATGGCTCTTGGAAGCTGCTGTCACAGACTGTAGGGGAAGGGGTCCAAAGACTCAAATGGGACTACTATTCGACCAGCAATGGAGGACATATGGCCCTTAAAACCTAAACCATTTACTCTCTGGCCTTTATAGAAAAAATCTGCTGACCTCTGATGCATGGGGTTGGCTAATAATTATAACATAATGTTCCCAGGAGCTAACAAGGTTATTGTTTAATATGTAGAATTGAACTAGATAAAGAATGGATGAGCCCAAAGCCAAGATTAGATACTGCAGTGGAGATTTACATTCCCTTGCCCAGTTTCCAGACTTGAGCCAGTTCTCAGACCCAGAACTCATTAACTGGTCCCCATAAGACAGATCTTGAAACATTATAGTAAATATATATGGTAGTCATTCCCCACTGGAACTATGATCATTTACTCAAGAGAAAGGAGATATTCCACAGAACATCACTGGTCCACTATATTTAAGACATCATGTAAATCAAACCTTTATGAGTAAGCAGTAACTAGTATGATAACAAGTCAGATACAAGTGCCCGAGGTGGGTGCAAAATAAACCCTACAAACAATCAGAAATCTTCCAGTCGTTGTTTCTGGAATTTCATGGTCTTGGGGATGCTGGGACACCCATTCCAATATAAAGAGCTAGTTATTGTACCTTGCGCCTTCTACCACCCAGGAAGAAGCACAATGCTTTGAAGGCAACATATTTCACACTTGGAAATAATGCTCCAACCCATTTGTCATGTGATACAGGAGGCTACTAGTTTTGAGTAAAGCCCAGAATAAGAAAGTCCCCTGCAGTAGGTTCAGGCTGTGATACAAACAGCACTTCTACTTGGGTCATATGACATAGCATACCTCAAGCAACCAGAGGTATGTGTGGTGGGAAGGACATCTTGAGGAATCTCTGGCAAGTCCTAACAGGAGAGTCACAGGTCGACTTATGGGATTTTGGAGCAAAAGCTTGCAATCTGCAGCAGAGAACTGTATACCATTCCAGAACAACTCCTAGCATGCTAATTGGTCCTGGTAGAGACAAGAGTTTTTGATCATGGGACACCAAGGGGCCATGAGTCCAGAACTGCACATTGTGATCTGGGAATGTCAGCAACCCATCAGAAGTTGGAAGTGGTACATCCAGGATCAGGTTTAAACAGGTCCAAGGACAGAAGTAACTGAACAAACAGGAGGCCCATACTCCATGTCACCAAACATATTTGCACCAATGTCTCTCCCTCAGCTCACACCTATGGTCCTATGAGAGGTTCCCAAAGGCCAGGTGATGGAGGAATAAGGAGCCCAAGTTTGGTTCATAGAAGTTGGTACAAGCAGAAAATGGACACTGTTGCACTACAGACCCACTCAGGGGACCCTAACAGACAATAGTGAGGAGAGATCCTCCCAATGCACAAAGCTTCGGGCAGGGCATCTGGTCATCCACTTTGTGTGGACAAAGAAGTGGTCTGAGGTAAGGACATATGTAGACTGATGGGAAATGGTGAACAGCATAGCATGGCTTGTTGGTCAGAAGTCTGGAAGGAACAAGATTGAAGTTCAGGGACAAGGAAGTCTGAGGTAGAGGCAAGTGAATGGGCTTATCGGAGTGGACACAAGGTGTGAAGATCCTTGTGTCATATGTTAACACACACCAGGGATCAGCCCCTGTGAAAGACGAGACAGGATGACTTAGCCAGGCAACGTTAGCTAGCCTCGGTTCTTGACCACCACCAGTTTGCACAACGTGCTTGTAAACAAAGTAACCATGGTGGCACAGACTGAGTTATGTATGAATGCAACAGCATAGGCTTCTTCTCACCCAGGTTGATCTAGCTACTATCACTGCTTCCTGGGTTACTAGATCAGCGGGCACAGGAAGAGTTTCTATACTGTCTGGGGTCGCTGGCCCTGATCACCATAAGGAAGTGTGGCTTGCTTCCATATAATGGGAGCATGGAGAAATGTGCTTGGAACTCACGTGATCCACTGGATTGTCTCTTGGCATTTCCATGCCTACTGTTATCTATAAGTAGCAAGTATACCAACCACAGCCTGAGGAAGGCATGGTAACCAGGTGCTCAGACCACTTAGAGAAGAGTGACTGGGCCACCCCGCCTGGCAAGCCACTCAGACCAGCAAAAGTGCTAGCCAAGATAAGAAAAATCTAAAGTAGATAGAAGAGGAGGAAGATAATGATGATCAGTTGTGGCCTTGAGACCAGCTACAGCAATAGGGACTGTAGCTTGTCCCACTAACCCTCCTCTGATAAGTTTCCCCAGGAATTGTGACCATAGAATTCTAGAGAAGCTGGGCCCAGGTGGACTGTACTGAATGTGAGAATCAAGAGGATCTAAGTGGTGCAGGTGGTGGGCTGTGGTAGACATTGTCAGTGTCCAGCACAGATGCCCTTTACCTGGCCAGGATACCCATCTCCCAACTGCTGTGAATGTTGGCTACTAACAGTCACAGCTGCCCCCCTTCTCCGGAGAATTGTCCTTGGCTGGTGGGAGCTGCTTTGCCCAGAGATTACACAACCCCAGAATGCAGTCCATAGCCAAAGCCTGATTGAATCAGGAGTATAAAAGGTTGCTCCTCTTGCCTGAAGCGGGGACACTTTGCAGTATGGTTTACACTTCAGGGCCCCATCACCACCTTGTGGATCAGACTTAGGGAAGATTTGACCTCAACTTTTTCACTCCTTCTATTAAAGTATTTCCTAAGAACACTCCCTAATAAATCACATGGACCTGAACCCCTGTTTCAGGCTCTGCTTCTAGGAAACAAGACCGAGACTTTCCTTTGTCTGTGTCTTATGCATCATTGAAGCCTCATCACCCAGTATCATTATGCCTATAGCAAAAAATAAATGCATGCATGAATGAATGGAACTGGGGCAGCTCAGAAGTCAAATGTGCCTGGCCAAGGTCACCCACATCTTAAGCAGCCAAGCCTTGAACTTGATTTGAATCTGAACTTCATCTTGATTTGTTGAGGCCAAACTCTGGCACAGTAGTACCTGAATGAATGAATGGCAGAGGAATTCATGCTTAAACAAATGTTGTCCTCTAGAAGAAAACATTCTCGGCTCCTACTACTGACCCACCGATACAAATGACTCAAAGTTTTGAAAGCTTTAGGGGGACAAAAACCAATATTTCTGAACCCCTGCCATGTGCTGGGCACTTTACATGCATTGCATTATTTCATCTTAATAATAATTCTTTCCTAAAAAATTGATTTATAATGGCAAAGCAAATCAGTGCTTGCCTGGGGCTGGGGGTGGGAGGAGGGGATTGACTGAAAAGGGGACACAAGGAAACTCTGGGGTGATGAAAATGTTCTAGACTTTGATTATGCTGGTGGTTATGTGGGTGGTGGTCACATGGGTTACATTTGTCAAATCTCATCAATCTGTACACTTAAAATGGCTCTATTTTATTATATGTAAATTATCCATCACTAAAGCTGATTAAAAGAAAAAAAATAATAATTCTTTTAGATAGATTTTATTAACATCCCCATCTGACAGATGTTCAGCGGGTTGCCAGTAAAACAAAGATCTCAAATGCAAGTGCCTACAGGTATGAAATAAGCAAACGGGCCCCAAAGGCCCTTCATTGCTCTGATCATCAGGACTGTACCAAGAGGACTTCTCCTCCCCTGCCCCAGACAGGACCTCCTCCTACCCCACAATTTTCATGTCCACAAGCCTGGAGACATCCTCAAGGCTTTGGGGAGGAGGGGAGGTTTTCCCACAGCTTCCTGAATCTAGTTTGCTTTCTCCAGGGACAGGGGGAAGAGCATTAGAGGCCAAAGAAAGAAAGAGTCCTAACCCCTGACATTGTCATCATTCCTCATGCCTTTTGGACATCCACATGCTCTGATCTCTTTTATCCCTCAGCTTGGCAAGGTGGGTGCTACTACCTATCTGACAGGTGCAGAAGCCAAGGCTCAGAAAAATTCAATGGCTTGCCCAAGGTAACTCAACAATGTTGCTTGAGTTTCCTGAGATTTCTTCTAGAGCTCTTTTTACAAAGGCACACCACGTACAGAGCTGGAGCAGCCA
This sequence comes from Kogia breviceps, assembly GCF_026419965.1. Classification (NCBI taxonomy): domain Eukaryota; kingdom Metazoa; phylum Chordata; class Mammalia; order Artiodactyla; family Physeteridae; genus Kogia; species Kogia breviceps. The sequence continues at coordinate 56,336,411 of NC_081311.1, forward strand.
CATTCAGCCCTCCAGCCCAGGAACGACCAGCCGGCATCATATGCCACGTGTACCTGGGAGCCACAGAGGGTTCTGCAGGCCCTCCTGCCCTCACCGTGGGTCCTCTGGGAACCCCTCTAAACACAGCACTGGATGTGCTGGCTTCCACTGTGGCCCTGCTATCTGTCCCCAATCCCCAGCCTGTACTGACAGGTTCATTTGCCTCCTGAAAACCTTGGGCGTTGAAATGGCCGAGGAGGACTCTGTAATCACTGACTGCTGCTGTTGCTAAGAAACAGGCCCTTTAAATTCAATTTACAAAAAAGATAGAGCGAGCGAGCAAGTGAGCGAGAGCAAGAAAGAGATGCTTGAACATCTGGTTCTCCTCCCTGGCTGTCTCCGGTGACTGTGAAAATGAGATAAGTGCATTCCAAGATGGATGCTGGCCCTCTCCAAGTCATTTTCTGACTTTTCTCTAAGCTAGTATTTCAGATCAGCTCGGGGTTTGATGGGTTGGAGTGTGGGGGAGTGCCCTGTGGGAAACTTGGTGGCTCTGAAAGAATCCCAGTCACCTTGTCTCCTTCAGTAACGACTCAGATGCCCCAAGATGCTGAACTAACCTGGTTCTTATATCTAAGCCCCCCCACCCCACTTCCACCCTCAGAATAATCATTCCACAGATTTGTATAATCCTCTTCAGCTCACTCAGGATTTTCACACATGCTACGTTAGCTCTTATGGAGGAAATATTATTTTCTGCATATCACAGATGAGGAGGGAAGTACGGCAGTTAGAAAATGCACCTGTACCAGGAGTGGAGGGGGCATGAGTCTGATACCCAGCTCTGCCAAGAACAGGCTCAGCTACTCACTTCCCTCTTTGGGCCTCAGGTAACTCAGCTATAAGCTGCAAGGTAGGGTTAGATCATGATTTCCCATAGTGTGTGCTGCAGAGCAATGTTCCATGGGAGGTTACTGGGTGCTGGGTTAAAAAAAAAATTCTCTGGTCAAACAAGTTTGGGAGACGCTGTGTTTAAGTTAGATAGGTCTCACTGCAAGATTTCTCAGACCCTTGAATGCTTTAATGTGCTGTAGCAATCTCCCAGAGCAGCTATCTTGGCTTGGGTTCCCCCAGAAGCAAGCTGAATATACCAGGATTTGAGTGCAAGCAGTTTATTTGGGAGGTGATCCTAGGGAACCCTGGCAGGAAAATAAAGACAGACAGGGAAAGGAAGGCAGCCATGAAGGAGGAGTTACCAAGCAAGTTACCTCCACGGGCAACAGGAGCTTCATCCCACTGGGAATCTCTGCGAGATGGTGTGGGATAAATGCCTCAGAGTTATCCCACCAGGAGCAAGGGAGCTGGGGTATTTACACATCAACTGTGGCCAGTCATTGGTTCAGGGCTGCTCCTGCTAGGCTGGGGAGGGGGTCATTAATGGCCATTAAATGTCCAGTACTTCCTCTTGTTTCCCAGGCACAAGAAGAAAGACCTTAGACAGGGCTGCAGATGCTGGCAGCGGGAAGTCCAGCCCAGTGCCCTGGCTTGGCAGGACCTGAGAGAGACTTGTGGGACCCTGACAGTAGCTACTATGGGGCAGAGAGCTGCAGTTTCCAAGGCTGATTCAGTCACAAAACTCTGAGGAGAACAGTTCCCAGGACTCATGTTCTGTGGAAGAGTCCATGGAAATATCAAGCTAGGAGCTCTCCAAGGGGTGGGCCGCTCTACAAGTCTGAGGCAATAACCTTATGATGACCAAAGAGTCACATTTGCTCACTACCTCCCAAAAGCTGGACAGATGAATCCTCACAGACATGAGACAAGTTTGCCTCTGATCTGCTCCCAGTTCATCCTTCAGCACATTCAACCCGATTTCTGAGACCCTGCCCCCTGACCTAGGTCCTAGTCTGGAGCATCCCAGCCTCACCACACTCCCATATAGTAAGCTCCTGCTACTATATGCAGGCTTATCATATCCCTACCCCCAGGAGTCACCATCTCCTCCTGGGTTCCTTAGGTTGGCTGGAAACAGGGAAACTATTTTAGAGTGCCTCCTCTACCCACCCCTCTTCTCCCACTGGCCGGCTGGACCTCCAGCCTGATTTTTGAAAACCAAATAACAATACTTATTCCAAGAGAGGTGGTAGCAGGGTGGTTAGGAGCATAGGTGCCCACAGTTAAATTGTACCTCTACTACTTAACACCTGTGTGGCCTTGAGGAAGTTACTTAATGTCTCTGTGCCTCAGGTTTCTCTAAAAGGAATGATAACAATACTTCCCACATAGAATTATTACTACAATGTGTTAGTTATTATTACAATGTAATGCACGGCGCCTGGGGACAGTAAGTACTCAGGAATGATGTCATTAAGACAGCCATATGATAGCAGCTAATGTTTCTGAGCTCTTATCCCATGCCAGACACTGTGCTAAACACTTTATATGTATTAAATCATATAATCCCAACTATCTACCTACCTACCTATGCTATTATCCTCATTTTACTGATGGGGAAACAAGGTTCAGAATAGCCATGCTGCTGGTCCAAAGTCACTACATGGGTAAGCAACCAAGAAAAATCTTTTATGTCTCCAGGAATGGTTGCCTGATGGTGGAATCCTGGGCAGTGCGAAGCAAGGTGTGGTGTGGCTCGAAGGCTACTGGGGGTGACTTCTAGATGATCAGGCCATGGCCAGTCCTTTCTCTTCCCTCATCTCAGAAATCTACAGAAAATACATGGTTCTCCTTGGGCCCCAAGATAAATGCCTGATATTTGGAAGTAGAAGCTTTCCACTTCTGTCCTCTCTGCCTGCCAGAGCTTGGCCTGTGCCATAAGGCCCTCTTCTTCCAGGAAGCCTTTTACGATCCTTCGCACACCCAACTGCAAGAGGTCTGCCTCCTTCCCTATTAGAGTACTACCTCAGTGTGACACTCCTTTGGTATATTAACCTCCTGACACCTTCTTTGTGTAAGTCTCTTTGTGCATTTGATCTCATGAGCAGATATGGCTACCCCACACAGGCAGAGGCATTGCCTTAAACCCTAGGCTACAATGCCTAGCCCAAGTGGTATCTGTCACAGGCACTCAGTAAAGAGTCAAGCATCCTAACACTGAAAGGGAACTGAGAAATCATCTCTCCCTGCATTTTACAGTGAGGGGCACCAACCTGTTTCAGTCACCCAGTCAGGAAGTGGAGGAACCAGACTCAAACCCAGGACTCTTTTTTTTTTTTTTTTTTTTTTTTTTTTTGCGGTATGCGGGCCTCTCACTGCTGTGGCCTCTCCCGTTGCAGAGCACAGGCTCCGGACGCGCAGGCTCAGCGGCCATGGCTCACGGGCCCAGCCGCTCCGCGGCATGTGGGATCTTCCTGGACCGGGGCACGAACCCATGTCCCCTGCATCGGCAGGCGGACTCTCAACCTCTGCGTCACCAGGGAAGCCCAAACCCAGGACTCTTGACTCCCAGTCTACAGCTCTCACACTGAGGACCTGGAGGACTGTCTCTGGAATGATCTAGGATACTGAACTAATAGGTAATACATCCAACAAGGGACTCCACCGACACACCCACCCCCAACCACCAGCATCCATCAGGACACTGAGTCTCCCTCTGGCCCGCTCACTCCTCTTCTAGTGATTTCTCTGCAATTACAGCCCAGTATCTGTAGGTGTGCATCCCACCCATGAGACTGAAATGTCAGCCATTAGTCTCCATTCTCCACACTCTTAAATAAGAGAGCCAAGATTAATGAAGCATCGTCTCTCAATCAGAAAGACATTTCAGGCTGTGCTTTGTAAGCCCAGCGAGTTGTACAGATGAATTAATACTGTTTGACCTTTTTGTTTTCCACGGGAAGACTTGTGGCGCTCCCCCTACCCCTGCACTGTCTGAGCTACCCCTGCACTGTCTAAGCTACCCCTGCACTTGCTCCCAGCTACTTTGTTCAGCAGCCGTGAGTGTGGCTCCAGAGGGAGCGTGTCACCTCGCAGCACTGTGGGCAGATTACTCCTGGGAGTAGCTGGGTGAGGGGAAGTGGGCTGATGTAGGTTCTAGGGGCTTCTCAAACTCAATACACCCGCACCTAACAAAACACAAGAGACCCACCTCCCTCAATGGGCAGACAGAGGAGGGGCCGCAACAGAGAGGTTTTTCTGAGCCAAGTCCTTGATGTGCAGTGGAGGTCCCAGAGCTGAGTCTGGAGCTAAGCCAGGGCAACATTCAAAACAGCTAACAACAAAGTATGGCACGAGCACCGACCAATCAGGGCAGACGCCCACCGTGAACCACCATAAGGCCAGTCGGGCACACCCCAGGGGCTATCAGCTGTAGACAGAGCATTTGTTCTTCCCAAGAAATGAAGAAGGTTGGAGTGTTGATCCAGAGAGAGAAAGAGTGAACAAAGAGGGAAGAGGATCAGGTAACACAATAGAAGGCTAGAAGCCAAGTCATGGAAACAGTCAAGGGACAGTAAATAGAAGAAAGAAACACCTAATCTTAAATCTTAAGTTGTCTGTGTTTTTGCAATATAAATCACTGCCTCACAACCCTTCAGTGAAGGCTTCTGCCCACATAAATACCTTGAGAGAATGGTGTGTCTGTCCGTCTGTGTGTGATGTAGCAGGGGTGGGAGGGGTATACGGGAAGGGGCTGAATTCTACATCTGATCTCCCACATTTCTGGACGGGAAGGCATTCTAGAGTAGGGGGCATATGAGCTGGACCTTAAACGATGAGTAGGAGTTTTCTGGTGTGAAGGGCTCTCTCCCCTATGCTTCAGAAGCAAACCTGTTCCTATTTCTACCGAAGTATTAGCAAAGCCTTGTCACTATATACGTCTTTCCCTTTAGGATGTGAGTTCCTTGTTGGAGGGGTCATGCTTCTTTCATCTCTGTATCCTCAGCACCCAGTACATGCTCGGCCCAGAATCAATGGCCTGTCTTTCCCACTAGGATATAAATGTATTCAACTAGGACAGTGCTGGAAGGTGAAAGAGAGGCTGATAACAATCGTGGTGAGGGAGAGTCCATAAGCAAGATGATGCTGATGAAGGCTATGCTCAAGATAGAAAGTTCCAGAAGATGAAACTGGCTTTTGAGTGGTTGGCTAACAATTTCTGGTTCATTCTTTCTTATTTCCTGAGTGAAACTTGTAAATGCTCTGTTTCCATGCAGACCTCATGTCCACTGAATGGACCAGTGTCATCACACATGCAGTTACACACACCCACAGACACACACACAAACCGATAACAATAATGAGGGTGATGATATGAGTAGATCAACATTTGTTTCCAAGGTCAGAATCGTAATATTTGCGCTTAGTGGTACAAGTTTCAAAAGGAAGCCAGTACTTGCGTTTTTGTTTATTCATTCAGCCAACAGAGCACCTCCTAGGTGCCAGCAGGTGTGCTAGGTGCCAGGATTAAATACATTCCCTTGACCTCAAGGAAAGAAAGCAGTCACTTCACACAGGAATCACATGAGACTTTTCTCGTTTGTGACATCTCATAGGAGCACAGAGAAGGAAAAGAGGAATTGCCAACTAGCTGAACCTGGAAGGAGGGTGGGATCTGGGCAGGAAAGGAGTCTAGGGCAGAGCAGGAGCACGAGTGATCGCCCGCTTTTCCTTGTATTTGGTACTGCTTTTATAACTTGTTACTAAATATTTTTCTGCTTAAAAATAAAAAGCAAATGGCATTTAGAGCCTGGATCAAGATACGAAAGTTGCAGCGATAGATGAACCACAAGAAGGGGGTGCCCTGGGGAGGTGGCTAGCTATGCTTACTGCCTGCAGTGCCCTGTTAAGGAATCTGGGCTTTATTCAGCATGAATCCATGGAGGGTTTCTAAGCCTCGTGAGGAGGAAACGGAGGCCAGAGTCAGGGAGCTGGCCTTTTCTTTAAGGCTGGGAAGACCTGTTTCCAAGGTAAGCTCCATGGTCCACCCATTGTCCCCAGGGCACCACCCATTGTCCCCAGGGCACCGCCCTCCTGCGCAGACATTAGCATTTGGGCTGTGTGAGAGCCAGGAAACATTTCACTCACATAAAATCATCCTTCTCCTCATTGTTTCCCTTTTCCAATAAGAAACAAAAGCATCTTGTCTCTACCCACGTTTGTGTCGCTCACGTGTGGCCATCCTAGTGAGACCAGTGCGCTGGGCTGGTCTCCACGTAGATGCCATGTTAGTGCAGGGTGGAGGGGCAAAGCCGTCCCTACACCTGTCTGAACCCACACCTGGGCAAGCTTTGCATTTCCCAACAGGACAAGGTAGAACACATCGTCAGGAATGAGTGGATCCACTCAGGAAAACTGCTTGCACTAAAGACAGAGTTAGAAAACCAACCAGCAGGAGGCAAAACCGATTCATAACATGAACAGAACCCAGCCACTCGCCATGCCCCTATGGCTCACTCACAACTGAAACACTCAATCTAAATGTCTGAACTTATTTGGAGCCGCTTTTATAGCTTGTCAATAAATATTTTCTGTTTGAAAAAGATGTTTTGACTTCCTTACAGGAACATGTACTCTCCTTATACCAAAAATACTAAAGCTTAATGATTAAATTTTTTAGCAAACTGATAGAAATCCAAAAGGGAAACATATTCTGAAATATGCAAAAACAAACCTATACACACACACGTGCGCACACACACACACACAAAACTCACAGCAGCACACAAGCAATTCCCCAGCTCATTCTCCAGAGCCCCAGAAAACCTCCTTGCCCTTGGCAGCCAGGCCATGGAGGGCCCCCCCAAATCCCCCACCATCTGGCATTTTTGTCTGCAAAGCACAGGCTCTTCTACCCTGGGCTGCCTGCCCACCCTGCGGATGAGGCCAGGCGCTGGCGAGGGCTGCCTGGGCTTTGCCTCCCTGCCATGGTAACCACACACACACACACACACACACACACACACACACACTCTCTCTCTCTCTCTCTCTCTCTCTCTCTCTCTCTCTCTCTCTCTCTCTCTCTCTCTCTCTCTCTCTCAGCCCTGCCTGCCTCCTGGCCCTGCCACAGTGGGCTCAGGCCAGGCCAGCCTTTCCTGTCAGCTCTGTCCTAACCCCACCTTCCCCACACACAAGCCAAAAAGGTGCAAATGTCAGGGAGGGGGCCAGGGAGGGAAGAAGAAGCCACAGGGCAGCAGCAGGACTGGAGGGAGGAAGCAAGGCCCTGAGGGGGGCATGCAGGCAGGTGGCAGAGAGGGCCTCATTTGCTGGACCATCTGTCCTGAGTGAAGGAAAGCAGCCAGCTCTGCAGGCCAGGGCCCTACTATACATACACTCACACATGTACATACCCACACACACACATATATACACAACTACACGCACACACATATAGACATCCACCCATGCACACATGCCCACAGGATCTTACACACACGAAGATACACTCACACACATCCTCTCCCACATATGCACACATAAATGTACACAAATGGCAACTGCATACACATACACAAACATGCATACCCACCTATATGTAGTCATATACTCACACCCGTGCATACACCCAGGCACAGAGATAAACATAACCATATGCACACATGTGCTTAAACTAACACCCATATGTAGTCAAACATGCATGCACAGACTTATGCACATAATCACATACTCCCACATGCCTACATTCTCTCTCACATGCACCCACACAGCCGTGCACAAATACATGCAGAGCTCTTTCCCATTGTCATCCTGCCAGGCTTTGAGTCCTCTGCCTCCATTCTCTGGGCCCCCTTCATACTCCATACCCCTTTCAACCACCCAGCAGTCCTTCACGGCCACGCCCCTCTTGTCAAGAAAGCAAGGGGTGGCAAAGACTTGATGGGTGAGAGTTTAACACCATGGCGAGAAGTATTGATCAGTCTTGTTCTGGGGATGCTTAAAATGGAGGGAGAAAGAGAAGGCAACTAACACAATCAAAGAGGGAAGGAGGGGACAAGACCAGTATTTCCAGCTACCTCCAAGGCCCGAGGCACTGTTAACACACTACTTGATTGTCCTAAGGAAGATGATAGGGTACGCAGATTCAGGGCACTGAGCTGGTTTGAGTCTTGGCTGTACCACACCCTGGCTGCATGATCTTAGCTTCTTAGAATCTCTGAGCTAAGATGGGGATCACACCTTCCTCACCAGAGTATTGTGCAGTCTCATGAAATCATACCTGGACTGTGATCACCTGGTGCCTGGCACATGCTAAGAACTCAGTAAATCTTGACTGTTTTAATCTCATTAACTATTATCCATATTTCAAAGATTTATTAAAGAACCATAATCCAGGTGAGGGCTCTAGGTTATTTCAAAGTATCTTCTATTTTGAATGAACCAAAATGGTGTCCATGGGCTAGACTCTTCAGTCAGTACTGCCTGGCGGTATTGAACATCCACTGTTACCTGATTATGTACCCCACATGCAGCCCGGGAGGAGGAATAGCCTCTGCTCCCAGAAAGTTTAGCTTCCCCTAGAGAAGAAAGAGAAGTTTGGAAGCAAACACAATAAAAGGAAATAGATTAAAAATGAAGAAAACAACCCACATCCATTTGCACATAAGGAAAATGAGACTCGGAGAAGCAAAATGAAAATTTGCCCAAGGACACACAGCTGGATAAAGGCCAGAGCAGGGACTTGAGCTCAGCCTTGTCTTGGTGTCAAATCTCACGCTCTTTCCTCTGTACATAAGTGCTCAAGAGACTTCACTTTTAGAGCAAATATAATCTCTGGCAGATTGGGTGGTGGGTTCCTAGCAAGCACGGTCTAAACCCCTCAGAGTGACTCAAACTTGATGAAAATAAAAAGTCACAGAGAATGGATAAAGAAAATAAAATGAGAAGTTTTAAATTTCTCATCCATAAACAAAGCAAAATACATTAACAACCCAGGAATGACCCTCGCAGGAGATAACACTATGCATTTTTACAGAAGGACTTACAAGACCTGAATAAATGGAAAGATATGCCGTATTTCTACGTTTGAAGACTGACTATGAAGAAAATGTTCACTTTTCCAACTTTACACAGAACTTTAACCAATTCTAATCAAAATCCTAAGGGAATTTTTTTTGAACTTGGAAAAATGAGTCTAAGTTTCATATGGAAGAATGAATAAAGTTGGGCAAGAAAATATTGAAAAAAGAAACATAGTGATGGAACTAGGCATACTGGATATGAAAACTTCGATAAAATTTAAAACGTCGGTATTAGTGCAAGAACACACAGGTCAATAAAACAGTATATGTAGCCGGAAACAGATATTGGTACATGCGAGAACTTAATATCAAATCAAGGATGCTTCACAAACCAGTGAGAACAGGATGGATGATTCAATAAACAGACCTGGGGAAATTGGATACCTGGGGGCAAATCCTGTTAAGAGTCTCACTTCACAGCATATATTCAAAAAAGCAAATCTATGAAGAAATATAACTGAATATTTATCTAACTTCTCTCTGAACACAACTACAAATATTGGGAGGAGCCACAGTAGAAAAAAACAAGATTGAACTACGTACAAATGTGAAACTTCTGAAAGACAAAAATCAACATCAGACAATGAATGGCTGCGGCTGGATGATGTGTACAGGGAGGCGTTCATTATTCCATTCACTCTGCTTTTGTGTATGCTTGAAAATGACCATAGTTAAAAAGAAAAGGTTTTTAAAAACATAAATTTAAAAGGCAAACAACCATAGGGAAAAATACCTTTACCACCCGTATGGCATACAAACATCTTTAAGGTGTAAAGTGCTCTTTAAGGTGTAAAGTGCTCTAAAATGACTAACATAAGCATCAGCAGACAGGAAGTGATTGTTTGTGGATTACCTACCCTCTGAGCATCCCATTCCCCTTCCTTCTTCCTCACAGTTCTGGATTTCTATTGAAAATCCACAGGTTCTGGGGATGCTGACTCCATCCCCAGCCCTGAGGAGATCTTGTGACCTGGCTACATCAATCAATGCATCCCATTCCCCAGCCACTGTGATTGGCTTGGAAGGGGCATGTGACCAAGCCAGCCCCAACAGGATGAACCTCAGGGCTTCTAATAGGAACAGGGACTGAGAAGTTTCTTCTTTCCTGCTGGACTTTAATGGAGCCTCAGAAGCTCTGGGAGAACCCTGGGTACTGGGAGTGGTGAGAAGTCTCTCCGAAATAAAGCCAACACTGGGAAGCTGAGCCAAGAAGAGATCAGAGAGGGGAGGGCTCTATGATATTTTTTTGACTCCTGGACCAAGTTTCACCTAAAGCTATACCTACTCCTATATAAATGCAAATGGACAGAAATTCCATTTTTTATGGGTTTCTATTACTTGTAACCAGAAGCAAGCAAACTAAAATGAATGAGGTGAATGAGCCTGAATGTGTAGAGATCTCCAAGCATGCCCCACAGCAGGAGGCAGACGGCAAACATGGCATGTGCTCCACAGGTGGGCAACGAAGCTCAGCGAGCGCTGGTGTGGTAGGCTTCCCCTCACTCAGAGGTTCGGGACCTCTCACCTACGCTCTGGTTCCAGGCTCCCCACAGCGCCCTTCTCTCTCCCTCTCTCTGAGGGAGTAGACTCAGACACCACTTGGGGCCCCGGAGTCACCGCAGCAGGCAGCCCTCCCTCAGTAATATAACTTGCTCTGCCGAGGAACGTGGTGAAACATCTGGGGGCAGGTGCTCTTGGGTTATTTTACCAGGGATCCATAATATACGACCTGAAGCTTCCTTCTCCTGCCCTGAGTTTGGAAAGCAGATCAGAGACTATTCCAGCAGAATGCAGCCTCACTGGGCTAGTCAGCGTTGCATGAGGGTGACCAAGAGCAGCGGCCAACTTTACCAGCCATCTGGGTGGGACGTCTTCAACTTTACAGGGCCAGAATGGAGCCTTCTCTATACACCCAGAGAGGATCAAACTCAGGGGCAGTTAAATCAAGACACCTGTTGGACAAACCCAGTGGCCAGGTGTGTTCATCCACGGTGGTGGACCTTCCTTTTTAGACCTGGAATGTCCAGGCCCATATTCAGGGTGCCTCCGGGCATCTCAGTCCCCGAAGTGGCCTAATGAGCATGATGATGGGGCCAGTGAGGACGCTGATCCTCCTCTAGGCGTGGGGAGGACTGACGGTGTGAACTGCCCCCTGCACAGGGTCTGTGCTGAGAGGCCAGAACCCTCAAAGCCCCACCTTCTGTTCCAGACCCCTGAACTCTGCCCCAAAGTGTATTTGCCAAATTTGCTTCTAGAAAGCCCACTTTTTAAGACAGCTCTTTTCCATAATCACTCTTAACTTTTCTTATAATTATTTATTTTCCTAGTTGTTATTTTTGCACTCTTTCTAATTCCATTTTGAACATAATATTTGATAGAGACAAAAGAATCTAACAAATGTATTAAAATGTATAGTATGAATATGACACCCCCACCTCACCACCCAGCTTAGAAGCTAGACCATCACCAGTAAGTTGTAACCACCTATCCCATTCCCATACTCTCTCCCACCCAAAGCAGCCAAATCTTGATTTTTGTGTTTATCATTCACGTATGTTTTGTGTAATTTTTTTCACATGAGAATGATTTATAAAATTGGAATCAAACTCTGTGTAGTCTTCTGTAGACTTGCTTACTTCACTTAATATGTTTCTAAGATGTATTCATGTTGTTCCAAATAGCTGAGGTTTGTTCATTTTCATTGCTGCCTTATATCCCTTTGTGTAAATGTCTTCTAATTTATATATCCATTCACCAGTCTACAGACATTTAAGATGTTTGAGTTGTTGGGGGTTTTGTGCTGTACCAAACATGCTCCTAGAAACATTCCCACATGCATCTCATGGTGCCCACATGCAAGAATCTCTCTGGGCATTGCTGGGTCAGTGCATTTTCAAATGTTCAGTTTCACAAGATAAGGTTTAATTGCGTTCCCACATTCTCCCTTTAAGTGTGTGGTTACCTGTATTATTATTCCCCATTACTCACTCCCCAACCCATAAGGGGATTGATTATGAATCTCTCCTGATATCTGTGGCACACAGTGTCTTGCTATAGAGGACACCTCCTTGCCAAGTGACTTGCATTGACTAATGGAACATGAGAAGAAGTACCAAGTACCTTATCTAAGCAGGAACTCTAAGAGCCATCACAAGGTTCCACCTTTGCTCTTTTTCCCTCTGCCATGAGATTCTCATGTCCCGGATGGGAACTCTTCCATCAGTCTGGATCTTAAGATGAAGATACATGGAGCAGAGCTGCAACCAACATAAATGACGAAAGATTTTGAGTGAGAAATAAAACTTTGTTGTTATAAGCCACTGAGTTTGGGGGCTGTTTGTTACTGCCTCATAATACAGCAAAACCTGACTGATACAAGATGTTTCACTAGTATTTATTGAGCATTTACCATATGTCAGGCATGTGCTGAGTTCTGTGAAAGCAATGATGCCCAAGAGAGACAACGTTCGTGGCCTCATGGAGTTCAAACTCTACCAATAAGCATCAGGTCCCAAAGGCTCTAGAGATTTCCTAGTATAACTCTCAAGGACAAACTCATTAGTTAGTACTCTTTCCACCAGAAGTGACATTCTTGATAAAGAAACATGTTCACTGATTCTCAGAAAGTCCAGAAATTAAACTAGAATCTGGGATAGATCCAGAAGCAAATAATATACTCAGGGCTCATTATTTCTATTCTCTCTGTCTCTCAGCTCTGTTTTTTTTTTTTTTTTTTTTTGGCGGTACGCGGGCCTCTCACCGCCGTGGCCTCTCCCGTCGCGGAGCACAGGCTCCAGACGCGCAGGAGCAGCGGCCATGGCTCACGGGCCCAGCCGCTCCGCGGCACGTGGGATCCTCCCGGACCGGGGCACGAACCCGCGTCCCCTGCGTCGGCAGGCGGACTCCCAACCGCTGCGCCAACAGGAAAGCCCCTCAGCTCTGTTTTCCTCTGTGTTTGTCTTCATTCTCAGACAGCCTCTTCTCTCGTGGTGGCAAGCTGGTCACCACTAGATCCAGGGCACTCCGTCATAGCTCTAAGACCATCAATTCAAACAAATGTCCTGGGCCTGACTCCCAGAGCCAAATTGGGCCACAAGCCCATCCCTGAACCAATCAATGTCCAGGAAGATTAAAATACATTTATTATTGGCCCAGGCCTGGGTCATGTGCCACTCCTGGATCTGGATGGGATCACCCTACCCAAATTATGTAGGTCAAGAACATGGTAGGGGTGGATGCCCTCAGGAAAAATTAGGACATTCTTACTAGAAGGGGAAACAGATGCTGGACAGGCAAACCATAAATTTCCCTAAGCAATTTCATTCCCCTTAACAATGGTACACCGGAACCACAGAAATTGGCTTATGAGAGACAATTGTACATCCCTTCCAAACTCTATATTCAATGGCATCACACTGGTGTGAAATCACCACCATGAAAGTATTTACATCATAGGAATAGACAAGCACTACACATCAGGGCTTTCATTTTCCCAGAGGTTGTTACACATTTACTAACACACCACTGCCCCAACCCTAAGTTTCCTATTGGTTATAGTTCCAGCTCTAGCCCCTGTCACAGTGTCATTTGGACAAGTCCCCGGCCCTCTCTGGGACTTGATTTTTCCCGATTGTAAAGTGAAAAAGTTAAGCTCACTCCTTTTGAAGGTATCCTCCATCTCTGACGTCTGTGAGACCCTGAAGTGTGTGTGTGTGTGTGTGTGTGTGTGTGTGTGTGTGTATGTGTGCACGTGCGTGTGTGCACACATGCACGGAAGTTTCTATTTGCTTTCCCTGCATCATAAATCACAAATGCAGTCCTTGGCTATAAACTCCAATATAATTTGGTGAGCTGTACCTCTTGACTTGGGCTATTAAATCATTTTCCCTCCAAAGGTACACATGTTGTGGCATAAGGAGCAAACTGCTGACAGATGGTGGAGAAAATTCGCAGGCCCATATTGAGACTTATTTTCATACATACATGCCAGTTTGAAATCTAATTGCCAATAAAATAATACTGTGATACTGCCACATCTAGTGCCTCCGCCACTCTCCAAAGTTACACTTGAATCCACTAGTAAATTCTAATCACCCAGAGAAAAATATTTCCCCCTCTCCATCGGAAAAGCAGTGCAATAAATCCACGTACAGCAGTTCATTTTCAAATGCGAGCCTCCTTTCCCGGGTCCCCAAAGAGCCCTCACTTGGCTAATGTTAGTGCCTGCCTGAGAGCTGTAGATATTCTTTGTTTACTTGACAGAGCACAGATGTGGCTTGGCGAGTCTGCAATGAGATCTTTAGCAGAGAAATGCTCTGATGGGCCAGGTTCCTCCCCCTTTTGGAATGACCCAGTACCATGCTTTGGAGATATTTTACCCCAACTGTGGGAAAGTGGCCAGAGACTCAGCACCACCTGCTGAGCAAGGGAAGGTGGAGGAGCCCCGATCTCCCCTCCCTGCTTTTCTATTTTCACTCTGCTGATGAAAAGGTTTGAGGATAGATCGATCCAGATCAATTGGGGCTGTAAATAAAAAATGGGCTTCCAGTGGGATGAAGGCGCGCAGGGGCAGGGTTCATTTGTGTCTACTGAAAAACGCAAACTGTCACCCAAACCACAAGCCTGCTGCTAATAGCGGTAATAGCCATCCTTCACACATCAGAGCTTTGCCTGGTTTACAAAGAAATTGTTATTGCGGGCTGAACCTATGCCAGGTCTGTGCCGAGCTCAGAAAGGGTGTGGTAAATACAGTGAATACGGTCCTTGCCTACACAGTCTTTACATTAGCCCTGGCAGGTGGATTATTATTTTTCTCATTTTACAGACAGTAAACTGAGGCTCAGAGTGGCTAAGTAATTCTTCCTTCAAGATGCACAGTGATTAGCAGTGGTGAGATTCAAACTCAGACTGTCTGACTTAACTCCAAGTCCAGTTATTTTGTAACAAGGATTAAGTGAGACTAACTACGGAAACTCTGAAAAGTTCAGTTCCCTTTCTCCCACCCCAGCCCTACCTCCACCTGTGGTCTTAGTTCTTCCACCTGAGACTACATCTTTCCCACCTCCCACATGCAGCCCTTTAAATATTTGAAGATTGTTATCACAGTCTCCTGAGGCTTCCTTTTCCCATGCAAAACACACTCAGTTTCTTCAGAAATTCCCCAAATCATCACCGGACATCTAGATCACTACTTCTCAAAAGGTAGTGAGCACAGGAAGCATCTAGAGAATTTGCTGAAATGCACATTTTGACTCAGGAGTTCTGGGTGGGGCCTGAATATCCACATGTCTAACCACCTCCCAGGGGATGCAGATGCTGTTGGTCCATGGACCACACTTTGAGTAGCATCCACAGGGCACAGACCTGCGCTGTCCAATATTGACAGCCACTGGCCACATGGGGCTATTGAGCACTTGAAGTGTTGCTAGTGCAACTGAGGATCTCAATTTTTATTACAATTAATTTTAGTTATTTAAATTTTAAATTTAAAAACAAAAGCAGTATGAAATATTTTCCCACTAAATATACACTTTTGTTTCGGTTTCACTTTGACCATTGAAAATTTAGAGTCTGAACTGAGATGTGCTGGAAGTGTAAGATACACACTGGATTTCAAAGACTTAGCACTTAAGGGGAAAAAAAGAATAATATCTCATTAATAATTTGTTTAGGGCTTCCCTGGTGGCACAGTGGTTGAGAATCCGCCTGCCAATGCAGGGGACACGGGTTCGTGCCCCGGTCCGGGAAGATCCCACATGCCGCGGAGCGGCAAGGCCCGTGAGCCATGGCCGCTGAGCCTGCGCGTCCGGAGCCTGTGCTCCGCAACGCGAGAGGCCACAACAGTGAGAGGCCTGTGTACCGCAAAAAAAATAATAATAATAATAATAATAATAATTTGTTTATATGGATTACATGATGAAATGATAATGTTTTGGATAGATTGGGTTATCTAAAATATAATACTGGCTACTAGAAAATTTTTAATTTTAGACAGATAGATATATAGATAGATAGACAGATAGACATGGTTTGCATTATATTTCTCTTGCACAGTCATGGTCTAAATCATTCGCCAGCCTGATCACTTTTTTTTGGCTGAGCTCCACCTTACCAACATTCCACTGATAACGTGGTCTAGACACTGTACTCAAACTGATACCACCTGAGGTCTATTGGGTTGTTTTGCGTGAGTTTGGGGGGCAACCACATCACATCAACCCCTGTGTCTTTCTGGTATGACCTGACATTCATCCAGCTCTCCTCTAGCGCCAACATGTATAGTCTAGATTTATCATTGTTAAGACAGTACAGTTTTCCCTATTCAGTCTCTCCTGTTTGCTTCAGCCCATTTTCCTGCCACTAAGGGTCTCCCTTGCATCTTGATTCCATTATTCAACATTTCCTTGTCAGCTTCAGAGCTCCGTCATATTTGGTAAGTTTGCCTTCATGTCTTAAACCAGAGCAGCAATTAAATTGTTAAAGGAGAAAGGCCACATCTAGAGATTTATCTCAGACCCCCAGAGCCCTGCTTCCAGAACGACAGCAACCCATTCATCAACGTGCTTTGGGTACCACACTTCACTCTACCAACTGTGCTATCCCCCAAATCCTCTTCTTCCTCTATCTGCAGCAAGGTAAAAGAGCTTGTCCACAGTTCAGCTGAAATTCCATTTCCCAAAAACTTCCGTAGGGAAATAACCATGGATGTATGAGAAAATACAGCCAAAAGGAAGTTTGTAACAGTGCTATTTATAATAGAAAATAGTAAGGAACAACTTCTATGATATCTACAACAGGAATTGGTTAAAATAGAGTATAGTAAGTCCACCTACTGTAATGATCTGCATACACTTAAAAAATGCTGTTGTAAAAAAATATTTAACGACATGGAAAATTGTCCTCAATATATTCAAGTGCTAAAACCATGTTACAGAACAGTATGTAAAGAACAATAGTATTTTTAAGTATGTATTTATATTAAGTTGGAAAAAGACTGGTGCAAAAATATATCAAAATGGTAAACATGGTTATCTCTCGATGATGGAATTGAAATCACTTTTATTTTCCATGCCAAGTGTTCTGCTTACATTATCTTGTTTAATACTTGCTGCAACTCTGTGGAATAGGTAAAATCATCTTCATTTTACAAGATCAAAACCAAAACTCATAGAAGTTATCCAGCCTGTTCCAGGCCCCTCCGGAGGAAGCACAGGGCCATTGGAGATCCAGTCCCCCTGGCTAAGTCCAAGGCTCTTCCCCAAGACCCACAGTCTCTCTCCTATGGGGTAGGGACTGGAGGGTTCTGTAAGTATGGGATATCCAGATTTCAGCCAAATGTCTGATTACAGCCATTCCTTCAATCTGTGCTTTGAATCTATTCCCCTCTCACCTACTTGAGGACATAGTTTTAACCATCTTTCCCCTCTCTCCCATTTCATCATATGCCTCCTCACTACTGATCATTCCTTTCAGCATACAAACATGCTCTTATTATTTATTTGTTTATTCATTCATTCATTGGTTTATTTATTTTTTAAAAAAACAAAACAAAACAGCCTCTCCTAACCTCAGTTTTCCCTCCAGGTACCACCTCATTTCTCTCCTTCCGTTTAGAGCAAAACTCCTTGAAAAGGAGCACAAGGGAGTATTCAACAAATGGTACCAATTTTTAGGAATCCCATCAAACATGGAAACGAGATGACAGGGTAACCAGCTTTGCAAGACACAATTAACTCTTTTGCTGCTCAGAGCCAACGACGGGACATTCCGCCTTTTTACAGCTGATGCCCATTTGCGAGGAATAGCTGAACTGGCAGAAGCAGCTTCAAACCCAAGGACCCTGGTTCCCAGAGGATGTCTACAGAGAGAATATGAAGAGACTCCCAGGACCCAACCCCCAGAACATACCCCGCCTCTTTTAGAAGAGCAGCAGTGACGGCTCCTCCCCAGGATGAGTATCAAACCCAATGCAGCCTGTTGTGTAAATCATAAGAGTATCATCATTTCATGCTTTCTGAGCACTTCTGTTACCTGCCTAATGTAAGCACATAGTCTCTGGCATAAGACAGACCTGCATTTGAACCCGGCTCTGCTACTTACCATCTGTATGACCTCGGGAAAGTTTTCTAACCTCTGAACCTCCATTTCCTCAATTGTAAATAAATTGTCATGAATCAACAGAAACGACAAAAGCACACTGAAAACTTGGTGCCTAGCACATAAATGTTCCTAAAACCGTACTGATTAACCGTAGCTATTGACCTCACAACGGCACTGCACTTCAGGGTAGTGTAGTGGTAGGGTCCCTTTCTGTGGGGACTAGCCCTCCAGACAAATGCCACTTTCAATGAGATGTTTCCCTTTTGGTCACCAGCCTATCCCCTATATAGGGTGAAGCCTCTACTCTCAAGTCATACAGAAGAACACACAACTCTGTTAGAGTACAGTGGGATTAATTGCCATGCAAAAGCTACCATGGGATTATAAGAGCACATTAGGATTGCAGTGACATAATTCAAAAGGATTCTAGAGGGTTGACTCCTAGGTACTCAAGCTTGTGAAGACTTGGCTATCTCCATAACAGCGTGGCTACTCCCAGGTAGCCCCATAAAAGCGACTCCTCTCCAGGGCACACAGTGCTGTCTGAGATCCTGCTATTACACCCAGTGATAGAACTTCCCTCCTGCCCCTGAGCACACATGGTGGACACAGAACTTTCTCCGCAGAGACCTTCCAAGATCAGGCCCCCCATCACTGTGTGCCACACCCTGCCTGGAGGAGTAGGCCTAGTAATTCTTTGCTCTCCCCGGGGATGGGGCTCCTCCCCATCTTCCTCGGCTACATCTAAAGGGGCTAGAATCTGCAGCAGTCCTCTGTGTTTGCTTTACTGACATCTGGGGAGGGTATGTTCTCAGGGTGAGGGCCAACTTGGTTAGAGGAAAAAGGATCTGATCTTGGTTTTTCCTTTGGACTAAGAGAGAATCCTCTGATTCCATGCTTGAGAAGGAGAGGTCTACCCCTCAGTGCCCAAAGCCACCTGTAGACCGCTGTCCCCCTACAAACTTTCAGGAAAGTCTCTTGCTCCTGGCATTCCCTAACCTCATCACCATCTACCATGTTTCCCAAACTGTGTTCCACAGATACTAATCCTACAGTCTGCTTCATTGACTAGAGGTTCCATGGTCCCATATGTTTGGGAATCACAAATCCTAAACCTCCATCCTTCAGATTCACCAGATACAGAGGTATGTTAAAAATTAGAAGAATTTCGTAGTAAAGATACCTGGCATTTCCCAAACTTCCTCCTCCACAGAACCTTTGTCACAAGAACGCCTATTAACATTTGCTTGAATTGGAACTCAGCGGAACACACT
The DNA here is from genome assembly GCF_026419965.1 of Kogia breviceps. NCBI lineage: Eukaryota > Metazoa > Chordata > Mammalia > Artiodactyla > Physeteridae > Kogia > Kogia breviceps. Next base: position 56,355,735 of record NC_081311.1, read on the forward strand.
TTGGGAAATATTCTACCAGCCTATGTGACACTCCCTCACTCTCCTAGTAGCCTCACCACCTGGCACAGATTCTCCTGCCTGCCTCCCTTCCTCCACAGCCCTTCTCCACTTTGCCGCTTCTTCAGGTGCAGTAGAAATGACTTTCTACTTGCTCAGTATCCTTTATTCTTCTTCTGATAAAAATATCTTGGACTTCCTTGGTGGCGCAATGGTTGAGAATCCGCCTGCCATTGCAGGGGACGCGGGTCCGATCTCTGGTCCAGGAAGATCCCACATGCCGCGGAGCAACTAAGCCCATGTGCCTAGAGTCCGGGCTCCACAACAAGACAAGCCACCACAATGAGGAGCCTGTGCACAGCAACGAAGAGTAGCCCCCACTCACAGCAACTAGAGAAAGCCCGCGCGCAGCAACAAAGACCCAACACAGCCAAAAAAAAATAATTAATTAATTATTTTTAAAAAATAACTCATTTTCTTCTGGGACTATCCCTCCTCCCCCACCCTCAGACCATGTGGTTCAGCTCTAAAGGTTAAGTGTGACTTGGGCCTAGCCAACAGCACTGAATTCCCCTGGCCAAACTAATCAGATAATTCATGGGCTGGGAATACCAGCCAGGTCAGTAAGACCCAACTCCAAAGTCTTTGCTGAAGCTTCCAGAAAAAGGAGCTCTGACTTCTGATGGCATTGCTCAGAAAGTAGGATGTAAACACAGAGAAGCCGTTGGCCGTCTTTTGGAAAACCTGCCTGAGAAGTAAACTAACACAGAAGAAAAGCAAAGCCTCAAGATATTTCTGATAATAAAATGGATCTAGAAATGCTTGGTTTCTTATACTTTTCAGTTACAATAGTCACTAAATCCCTCCCTTTCCCCTAATCTAGTTGTGTTGAATTTCTGTTACCTGTAACCAAGTCAGTCATAATAATAGCTAATATTTGTTTAATGTTTATTAGGTTCCATGCACTGTTGTATATGCTTAATATAGATTTTTAAATTTAATCCTAATAAATATTAAGATATCAATACTAATATCACTGTTTATTCTATAGTTGAAAAAATCAAGGCGCAAAGAGGTTAAGTAATTTGCTACAGTCCACAGAACCAGTAAATGGCAGACCCAGGATTTGGATCCAGACCATTGCCCCAAGCCCATCTTCTTAAGCACAAAGCTATCCACTTCTACAAGTATAATTAAGAACTCTAAACAATGCAGCAGTCTCTCAGCCCAAACACTGTGCCCTATCCTACCCTTAATCAGGAGGAATTTCAGTGGCTGATTAATTAAGGAAAAGTTGGCCTCAAGTAATCCCAGGATCAGAAAACCCTTTCAAGTCCCAACCAAATTCCCAACTGTTGTCACTCCCAATCAAATGCCACACTTCAGCTCTTCTGAAGTTTCTCTCTTACTTTAGATTCCCTCTGATGTGATTTTCTTCAACAGCGTCCTTCTCAACTTAAAATTTCTTTTCAGGTATTCACTCCTGCAACACAACTCTTAGAGTAAGGCCAGGCACTCCTCCCTTCCAGGGCTAACCATGGACAGGTGTCCTTGACCCTCTACTGCCCCCTTCCCTAGGAGCTGACTCCTTCAGTTTAATTGTCCCAAAATGGAAAAATGACTTGGTATATTATAGTACCACAGTATGATGAGATACTCTGTAACTAATTTACATGATGCTATCACCGTGTTATAGCAGCAAAAGGAAATACTAGTATTCAGTGTAAAACGTGTAATACAAAGTTGTGTGTGAAGCAGAATCTGATATGTGAATACAGAGAGATCAACAGGTAAATGATAAAGACTGGCAGGAAATCCATGAAAAGGGTGATCGTCTGTGTTTTTCTACTCTTTTTTATTTTTCTAGTTTTCAACTTGTAAGTATGACTTTTAAGTGAAAAAATATTTTTTTTAATATTGAAAATCATGTGAGACTATAGAAAACTGACTTAATTAAAACTATTTTTAATAACCATCCTTTCTATTGTCTAACCTCCAAATAATTTTTTTAAGACCTCTATACTTACCGTCTCCACTTTCCTCACCCATAACCCCATCACTCCTCCCCTTTTGCTTTCTGACTTTTCTCCACAACATTCTCCTAAAGAGCCCCTCTGGAACATTGCCAGGTCAACTGGCACATTTCTGATCCTCTGCATCAAATACTGTTGATCACCATTCACTGTTTTAATAGAAAATTTTTAAGTGGTGATGATAGTATAATGAACTCCCATGAATCCACCCCCCAGCGTTGACCATTATCAACTCTTGGCCAACCTTGTTTCATCTGTATCCCACTCACTTCTCCCACCTGTTTTTTTTTTTTTACATGTTATATTACATACATCACATTTTCTCAAGTTTTCTAAAACAAAATTTTTCCAACTTGATGAGGAATAGACGCACATTGTGGAAAACATAGAAATTCAGAAAAGTAGCACAATTAGATAAGAATTCCTTATTTATTTTTTTTAGCCCAGGATACCTGCAACCACTGTGCCCAGTGGAGGGCCCTGAGTAGCATGACAGTCAAAAGCAGGATTCCCTGCGGGATCTCCCACTGGGTGACCCCTGGGCACAGAGCTTGGCCTCTCAGAGCCTGCTTCACTATCCCAGTAAGTATTCTTTTGGTCGTAAATAATAAAAACCCAGCTCAAATCAACTTAACTAGTTTATGGAATGAGGAAATACGGAGTGCAATAGTTTCAGGCATGGCTGTTTCTAGGAATTCAAATAATGTCACCTGAGTCATATGTTTCAGGGTTTGGGGTGGGAAAAGTGGGGAAAAACAAGAACTCTGGCTGCACAGTCCACTACAAAGAGCCAGAAGCAAAATGATGGCTCATATTCCCATTACTCAAAATAATCATATTTGATGTTTTAGTATATTTGCTTCATCTCTTTTCTATGCACATTTTATCCTGCTTACGTGCAAATTCTGAACCAGTCAAGTACTGCATCCTACAAGGTGCAATAAAGAACTGGATATTTTCAACAGCTTCATCACAAGAAGTAACCACTGCACGAATAAGTTACTTGCAGTCATTGCAAGTGTCTGTCCAGGAAAGCATGTTTGTAATGCCTGCCCTGGCTCTCTAGAGCTGCCATTCTACAGCAGCAGTGCTGCCAATAGAACTTTCTGCAATCACCCATACTGTACAATATGGTAACCATATAAATATTTTGTTTGTTTTGATGTTATTATAAATAGAACTGCTTTCTTAATTTCATTTACAGATTGTTCATTGCTAGTATTTTGTATTTTGATTTTGTATCCTGTAATCTTGATAAACTTGTTTATTCGTTCTAATAGTTTTTTTTAATTCTTTAAATTTTTCTATATATAAAATCATGTGACCTGCAAATAGACATAGTTTTACTTCTTCCTTTACAAGCTACATTTCCTTTTATTTCTTTTTCTTGCCTAACTGTCCTGGCTAAAATACAAGTGATGAGAGCAGACATCCTTATGTTGTTCCTGATCTTAGAGGGAAACTGTTCAGTCTTTCACCATTAGGTATGATGCTAGCGGTGGGTTTTTCACGAATGCAGTTTATTAGGTTGAGAGAGTCCCCTTCTGAATATAGCTGCCAAACAAATTCCCACAAACTTGGTGGTTTAAAACAAAAGAAATGGGGGACTTCCCTGGTGGTCCAGTGGTTAAGACCCCACGCTCCCAATGTAGGAGGTCCGGGTTTGATCCCTGGTCAGGGAACTAGATCCCACATGCAGGCCACAACTAAGAGTTCGCGTACCGCAACTAAGGAGGCTGCGTACCGCAACTAAGGAGGCTGCCTGCCGCAACTAAGACCCAGCGGAACCAAATAAATAAATAAATAAATTTTTTTTAAAAAAGAAAAAAATGTATTCTCTCACAATTCTGGAGGCCAGAAGTCTGAAATGAAAGCATGAAATGAAGCATGGCCCTGTGCCATGCTTCTTCCAAAGGCTCTAGAGGAGAATCCTTTGTTGCCTCTTCAAGCGTTTGATGACTGCAGGCATTCCTTGGCTTGTGGCTGCATCACTCCAATTTCTGCCTCCAACTTCACATGGACTTCTTCCCTGCGTCTATGTGTCTTTTCTGTCTCTTAGAAAGATACTCATCATCGGATTTAGGGCCCACTTGGGTAATCCAGAATCATCTCATCTCCAGATCCTCAACTGAATTACATCTGCAAAGACACTTTTTCCAAATAAGGTGACATTCACAAATTCTGGGATCTGGACATTTGTGGGGTGTGAGAACCAGGCAACCACTACATCTTCTATTCCTAATCTGAAATTGTGTTTCAAATTCCTAGTATGAAAAAGTGCTGTATTTTGTCAAGTGCTTTTTCTGTGTCTATAGAGATGATCACATGGTTTTTGTCTTTTATTCTATGTATTGATATATTACACTGATTGATTTTCAGATGTCAACCAATCTTGCAATCTGGGATAAATCCCACTTGATCATGGTGTATAATCCTTTTTATATGCTGCTGGATTTGATTTACCAGCAACTTGTTTGCATCTATATTCACAAAGGATACTGATCTGTAGTTTTATTTTCTTATGTTGTCTTTATCTGGTTTTGGTATCTAAGTAATAAGGTATCTGGCGTCATAGACTGTGTCGAGAAGTGTTCCCTCCTTTCTGCTCTTTGGAGGAGTTTGTGATTGGTATTAGTTTCTCTTTAAATATTTGGTAGAATTCACCAGTGATACCATCTGGTCCTGGTATTTCCTTTGTCAGAAATTTAATCACCAATTCAATTTCTACTTGTTATAGGTCTATTCAAATTTTCTATTTCTCTTGAGTCAGTTTTGGTAGTTTGTGTCTTTCTAGGAATTTGTCCATTTCACCTAGATTATCTAATTTGTTGGCATACAGTTATTCATAGTATTCCCTGACAATCCCGTTTATTTCTGTAAGATCAGTATTGATGTTCTCTTTTCCACTCCTGATTTTAGTCACCTGATTCTTCTGTCTTTCTTTCTTGGTCAGTCTAGTCAAAGGTTTATCAATTTTGTTGATCTTCTCAAAGAACCAACTTGCAGCTTCATTGAGTTTATTGTTTTTCTATTCTCTATATTAAGTTTACTAAGACTTGTTTCATGGTCCAGCATATAGTCTGAACTGGAAAATGTTCCATGTGTACTTAAAAAGAACATGTATCTTGTTTTTGTTGGATGGAGTGTTCTATAGATATGTTAGGCCAAGTTGGTTTAGAGTATTGTTCAAACTTAATTTTGTTGATCTTCTGCCTCATATTATCCATTATTGAAAGGGGAGTACTGAAGACCCCCAACTATTATTGTTGAATTATCTATTTCTCACTCTAATTCTGCCAGGGGTTTTTTTTCCCCTTCATGTTTTCAAAGTTCTGTTGTTAGGTGCATATACTTTTATAATTGTTATGTCTTCCTGATGGACTGACCTTTTTATCATTATAAAATGTCCTTATTTGTCTCTAATAACAAGTTCTGTCTTAAAGTCTATTTTATCTGATAACAGTATAGCCACACCAGCTCTCTTTTGGTTATTGTTTGCATGGTATATATTTTCCATCCTTAACTTTCAACCTATTTGTATCTTTGAATCTTAAGTGTGTCCCTTTTAGATATCTCACAAGTTTATTTTAAAGTAAATACCAGGACTTCTCTGGTGGTCCAGTGGTTAAGACTTTGCCTTCCAATGCAGGGAGTGTGGGTTCAATCCCTGGTCAGGGAGCTAAGATCCCACATGCCTCACGGCCAAAAAAACAAAACATAAAACACAAGCAATATTGTAACAAATTCAATAAAGACTTTAAAAATGGTCCATATCAAAAAAAAATCTTAAAGCAAATACAAAACACCATATCATTTCATCTGTAAATCCTTCAGTATGTATCTCTAAAGGATTAGGACTTAAAAAAAACAGACACAGTATCTCATCTAAAAAAAAAGTCACATAATTTCTTAATATCAACAATTACCCAATCAGTAATCAGCATTCATTCTTGAAATTCTCACCTCACAGGCTCCTAGACAGTGCTCTCCTGGTCTCCTGCTATATCACAGAGTGCTCTCCTCTTTCCATGGGCTACAATTCTAGCCTAAAACTTCAAAAGTTGTTGCTCTTCCCTAAAATCCTGTCCTCAGCACTCTGATCTGTCTCCACGTTCTCTCAGGCATCTCATCCTTTCCTAGGGTACCAACAATCAGCTCAACACAGGAGACATCCAAGACTCCTGTCCTCTTGGTCACCTGCCTATTACCTCCCATAGGTGACAGTTCCCCTTGGCCAACACTACCTGCCTCTGCCAAGTCCTCTCCAATAGATCCTTGGGGTTTCATCTCTCTTAATCACCCCCTACCTGCAGGGAATCCTTGTCACCACTGCTCAGCTTGTCTCATTATCAGCATGTTCTCAAAATCCTCCTCTCACAGTTCCTTAGGTTTGTACAAGGTTTGGCATCTTATTTGAGTCTTAAAATGTACATGAGGTAGTGGTGGACAACAGAAGTTAATTAGTTACCCAAGGATGCACAGTTGGTGTAGTTGAGACCCCAACCAGGTCTACCCATCTTCGAGTTGTTCCATTCTGCTTATTAGCAGATGTGAATTAATTCACCAGCCTTCTGGAGGAAACCAAGATGACTATGCCACAGTCCTTACCTTCCAGGAAATTTTGATGGGAACCAAGAGGCAAACAGGACAAAAGTCTATTTTGTTAAATAGACTTAAAGCTCAGCAAAGGCAGCAGAAAAAGAGACAAGAGAGGGATTCTCCAGGCAGTTGACGGTGCCATTAGCTATAATACAGTTATCAATGTTGGGCCCTAGGGACTGCATTTAAAAGCTATTCCAATCAGCCATGAAGAAGCAGGACCAAGGGGATCAGCCTAGAAGGCATGGCTTGGAAAGGGCAAGAGGGGGAGGAGTCTGAGGTAACAGGAGAAAAGGCTAGGTGAAAGACACTGCGGAGGGTTTGAGCTACCAGGATGATGACTTTGCACTTAATTTAGCAATGGCTGTGTTTCTATTTGTTTAGAAACTTCATGTGATAGAAGCTCATAAGACATACTGGTGCAGGGCCTGAGTTTGGCTAAGATCTGAAACTTACTGTTTAAGTTTCTCCACTAACAGACAACTCTTCGTGATGGGCCCTATTCTAAGCACCTCATATATAGTAACTCACTTAATTCTCAAAACTCTATAAGGTCAGTATTTTTATTCCCATATTATAGATGAGAAAGCAGAGACACAGTGAAGTTAAACATCTTTCTCAACGTCCCATGGCTAGTAAGTGATGGAGCCAGGGTTCAAACCCAGGCCAACTGGTCTCAGAGTCTATGCTCTAAACTAATATACTCCACCACTTCCCTACTAGGCCATTCATCCTTGGCCAGCTGCTATACCCTTTCTAATTTTGGTTTCCTCATTTCAAACTGAGTCAGTGTTCTCTAAAGTCCTTCCCAGGGCAGGAAGGCAGAAGCACATAGTCTGAACTTACTGCTCTTAATGGTAGACAAGCCCTCATCTCCCCTGCCTGATGAGATCCCTGTAAAATGACAGTGAGAGAATTTAAAAGGCATAAACCCAATATGACAAAGAGAACAGAGGTGGGACATCAATGGAAAAGGAACTTCATGTATTTCTAGAATACAGAAACTGGCTGGAAATGCATGGAGTCCAACGGAAGCAGCAGCAGTCCGGAACACATGAGAATGTGGTTACAGACAATGAGGAGGCTGTCCTGCCGTGTCTGACCACAGAGAGGTTCAAGATTCAAAGTTACGAAGAAGGAGGGTGAGAAGGTAGATCAGGGAATGAATAGAGGGGGTTAATCCGAAGTCTTTATAAGGCTCATTACCCTTCCTATACCACTCCATGTTCAGTGGGACCCTACATCAAAGCGTGCATCACCCAGTGACAAGGAAGAACGCACTCTTGGGGGCTGGAATGAACTATCTGGGACGACCAAAGACAGCTCATGGGGGTGCTGCAGCCTACACCTATGGCACTCGGGCTCTTCCAGGGTAATAGCTTCCTGTTCAGCCACCACAGGGGAACCCTGCAAGCCCTACGTCCTCAGAGCTCCTGAGCTGCTCCTTCTTAAACATGAATGGACAACTCAGAAGCCAGACATTTGAGGCAAGCTGCCAACATGAAAGCAAGAAACTAAGAAATACAGAAAAACAAGGAAGTTATGATAATTCAGCATAGAGAAGGACAGAGAGATTCAAGAAGCTACTTCATTCATGAAGCAAGAAACATAAAACATGAAACAAGGGCCACCTTGTTTCAACAAGAGAAGCCACCACAATGAGAAGCCTATGCCCCGCAACAAAGAGTAGCCCCTGCTCACCACAACTAGAGAAAACCCGCGGGCAGCAACGAAGACCCAATGCAGCCAAAAATTAATTAATTATTAATTTTAATTATTGGTTTTAATTTTAATTATTAATTTTTAAAAATATACAGGAGGAGAGGATACAGTGATTAATCTAAGAGGTCCAACACTTGGCCAACAGCAGTTCGAGAAAGAAAAACGAGAGAAGGACTTCTCCACAGACGAGTCTTCTGATAGGGACCCAACAGGCACAGGGAACAGCACACACAAGACACCGAGGCCTGAGAGTATGAGCTGTTTATGGAGCTGCAAGCAGTTGTGTGTGACAGAGGGTAGAATATCCAAGACGAAAGGCAGGGAGATAAGATCTCAGAGGTAGAACCTGAAAGGCCTTCAATGCCACACAGGGAAGTCTGGTCTTTAACCTGCAGACTTTTGAGGACTTTTTAAGCAGAGAGGCAAGATGATCAGGTTTGCAGTAAGGAAAGATTAGCCTAGAGTCCAAAATATGGGAGATGAACTATTCTAGATATCAATGGCTGTGTAACAAATAGCCCCAAACTCAGTGGCTTAAAACAGTACTTGCTGGCAAATCTGTAATTTGGACAGGTCTCAGTGGGGACAGTAGTCTCTGCTCCATGTGGCATCAGCTGGGGAGACTCAAATGCTGGAAGTGACCCAGTGGCTTGGGGGCTGGAATCACAAAATGGCTGCTGAGGCTCCTACCTCACATTCTTTGGGAAAAGTAAGAGGACGGCTTTCCCTAGATTCCCAGCAAATGTCTCAGCAGTCTCATGGAATCTGACTGGGTCACAAATGTACAACCCTGAACCTATCACTGTGGCCCAGGAAATGCAGTACACTGACTGGCCCAGCTTTGGCTACATGTTCTCCCTCCCAACTTGAGCTGGAGAGGAGCCCCACCCTTGCTTGGATTGAGAATGACAAAGGGGAGCATCTCCAAATAATAAAGCAGAGGAGGAAGGGAGATGGATGCTGGGAAGGCACACATCAAGTTTGCATGCCTCTGTCTCCTTGTTCCTCCCCTTTCCGTCTTGCCTGCTCTTCAATAGAAGGAAGCTCCCTGTTCCCATGTCTTGCTGGGTGGAAGGAATGCTAATTCCTCTAACTGGAGAGTTCTGTACCCAGAGGGCCATTTATACTCTGCTCAATACAACTGATGAAGCATAATCTAATTAATTCTTAGAGTGAGAGCATCCCTATCAGGTTTTTCCCAAATAGTAATGAATCATTATCAGCCCAAACCTTAACATCTGCTTATTCAATCAATCCATGGCTAGTCACATGTTATTAATGTCATCTGCACTGTTGCCCCAGTACCAGGCAGCCTGCATCCCCAACCCCCAGAGTCTCATTAGCCTTTGTAGCAAGAGGACCTCAGGCCAGTGAGAGGAAGAGGACTTTATTATGGGTGCTGGGGTGCAGCTTGTTGCAGGGATGGCTGTGTGTGCTGTGAAACAATGACCTACTTCCAACTCTTATAATCAAAGTATCTTGGAACTGAACGGATCTTAGAGCCAAAAGGTCTTCCAGTCTCTTCTTACATACCTCTGATGGTGATGAGCTCATGACCTCACAAGACAGCACACCTCTGTTAGAATTTCTCAAACTGTGCCCCCATTAATTAGATAATTACATGAAAATTTGAGGCAGCTTGAATGAATATGTCCAATGCAAAGGGTTAAAATAAACAGCAAAGGGACAAAAGGGCAGGAAAAAAATAAAGCAAGGGGTAAGATTAACATGCAGAAAGGCAGACCAGCCATTCTATAGAGCCACACATTTGACATTAAGCTTCTTTGTGGCCAAAAGGAAGAGGGAACCATTATCAGTTACAAATTTACATCAGTGAGAGAGAGAGAGAGATCCCCAAAATTGGTTGTTAAAACAACTTGTTAAGGCTTCCGTGGTGGCGCAGTGGTTGAGAATCCACCTGCCGATGCAGGGTACACGGGTTCGTGCCCCGGTCCGGGAAGATCCCACATGCCGCGGAGCGGCTGGGCCCGTGAGCCATGGCTGCTGAGCCTGCGCGTCCGGAGCCTGTGCTCCGCAACGGGAGAGGCCACAACAGTGAGAGGCCCGCGTAACGCAAAAAAAAAAAAAAAAAAACCAACTTGTTATAGAAGCCTGTTTTTCCTCAAAGTGTTTGCTCATCCTGAACCAAAATCTGATTTCTCTCTAATTTCTAACTATCAATTCAACTCAACAGACATTTAAGAAAGCCCCAGTTGACTCTTTCACTCCACAAACTTCCAAAGTTTTTCTGTAATGGGAAAGACATTAGACTTTGGGCTCTGGGGGAGGTCATGTTCCCCAACTTCTACCATTTATTACCTGTGTGACTGTAAGCAAATCCCTTAATTCACGTGCCTCAGTTTCCTCATCATAACATGGAAAGAACACTGGAGATGCAAATGGTATACAAGCCCCACTTCGCTCCAGGAAGAGTTAGTCCCTCTCTACCCTTCTAACCTTACTGTCAACCATGCCCTTCATAAACTCTCTGCTCAAGGTGAATCTAGCTTCCTGGTGCATCCCCAAATTTCAACTTCTCAGTTTTTCTTTGCAAAAGCTGTGCCTTCCACCTGGAATGCCTTCCTTCCTACTCCTACCCCCACCTCCAATCTCTAAATCCTGGGCACCCTTCACAGCCCAGCTCATATGGCGGCTCCTATAGGTAGTCTACTGTGAGTTCTATGGCTGCCCATCATATTTATCTTCCCCAAATCCTCTAGCTTATATCTGCACCTCCCTCGAGACCGGCATATCCATTCAGAAATTCCTTCCTGTTACTTCTCAGGGAATTTAAATGCTCTTTCAAATCTCAACTCCAAGAAAAATCAAGCAAGAAAACAAGAAAAAAATTGCATAATTCTCCTGTGAAAATTAAAGTGTATCAATATAGAGACTTTACTTGTTCAAAGGAATCCACCAATGTCAAGTCAGAACCAAGAGCAGGAAATGCTGATATATAGAGTTGAAAGTCAGGGTTCACATGAGTCAGTCTTGCCCATGGCTATTGTCGTGTTATCAGTGTTTGTTTGAGGCCCGTTTTGCTAATGATGGTGAGTTATTCTTGCAAATAAATAAGTTTTTATGCATAGTATACTTTACATAAATCCTATGAGGGGTGTTCAAAGAAATAACAAGTTTTGGAAGACAAGTACTTCCTTAGTGCTGTCAGCCTTGCTAGGACATCCCAATGTTACATTATTCAAACACTACCCAATAATATTCACTGGCATTTTCCTGTGAAGCCATTATAGGCTGTAGTTCTATTCTACTAACTTAATAGTAAGGGAGGGGAGGGGAAGGGAGGGAGGGGGAGAAAAGAGTTTAGCAACAGGCTCACTTAATAGGTCATCTAGTAAGGAAACCAGCAGCCTCACAGCTCTCACTCATGGGAAGATGGAGTAAGAAGTGGTGACCCATGTTTTTTCTTTTCTTCATAGGCATGGAACTAGTCTTCATAGGCATACACACTAGTCTGCAAGTTTGGGCCAAGTCAGACATTGGATTAGTCAGGACTCTTTCAAGTGCCAAGTGACAGGAATCCAGCTCAAAATGGCTTCATCAAAAACAAATAAATTTATTATCTTCAGTGAAGTCCAGGATATCTTCTCTCTCTCACTCACTCTCGCTCTCTGTCTCTCCCCCTCTCCCTTTCCCCATCTCTCTTTAGCTCTCATCTCTGCTCCCCTCTTTTGAATTTACCCTCAGGGAGACCTTCTCCCCATGGTAACCTTTGCATGCTTTACCTCCCATCAGCTTAGCAAACACTAAAAAGAGAAATTTTATAGGAGCAACAAACAAGTGGAAAATGAAAAATTTAAAAACCTTTTACAGTAGCATCACAAAATATAAAATACTTGGGGATGAATATAATGAAAGAGCTCTACACTGAGAATAATACAACATTGCTGAGAGACATGAAAGAAGAACTAAAAACATGGAGAGAGATATCATATTCTTGGATTGGAAGATTCAATATGGATAAGATGTCAACTTTTTCCAAATGGATCTATAGATTTAATGAGGTCCCAATCAAAATCCCAGCATGCTGTTTTTTGAAGAATTGGAAGTGTTATTCTAAAATTCACATGAAAATTCAAAGGACCTAAATAGCTATATATATATATATATATATATATATATATATATATATATATATATTGCAAAAGAACAAAATTAGAAAATTCATACTGCCTAACTTCAAGGCAGTATGTCAAGGCAGTGTGATATCGAATAAAGAATAGACAGATAAGTGAAACAGAATGAAAAGTCCAAACTGAAAAGTTCTAGAACAAGAAAAGTAACCTATTGTAATAAAAGTCAGACCAGTGATCACCTCTGCTGTGAGCAATGGGGAGCGAGTGGTATTGACTAGAAAGGGACAAGAGGACACTTTCTGGGATTGACTGGAAAGGAGCCCGAGGGAACCTCTTAGGGTGATGGAAATGATCTATACCTTTATTTGGGTGTTAGTTACACAAATGTGTATACAGTTGACCCTTGAACAACGCAGGGGTTAGGGGCACCCCACACAGTAAAAAATCCTCAATAACTTTACAGCCCTCTGTATCCACAGTTCCACATCCACAGATTCAACAAACCGGAGATGGTATAGTACTGTGGCACATATTTACTGAAAAAAAAATCCTTGTATAAGTGGACCTGTGTAGTTAAACCCATGTTGTTCAAGAGTCAACTGTACATTTGTCAAAACTCTTCAAACCAAACACTGAAGATCTGTGCAGTTCACTCTATATAAATTATATCTCAATGTTAAAAAATTTAAAAGAGAGCTTCTCTATTCTAAGTTCTAATAAGTTCCCAGAGCTGTGTCTCAGTGCACAAATGTGGTCACATGTCCAACTCTGAACTAGTCCCCCGCCAGGGGAAGGGACTAACCTGGTCATCCAGGCCTGAGTAATCTGTCCAACCCTGGAGTTTAGGCATGGAGTCAGCACCCGGAACCACACGGTCTGGGGTGCTGTATTTCTCAAGTAAAAGTGTTCATCCCTTCACATTCAAGAGGTGGTGAGAAATAAAAGACGGATGGAGAAAGGGAGAGAGGAATTGAGGGGAAGCTGGCATTCAGGCCACTGTGTTCTACCTTTTCCTTCTAACTGCATTCTCACCTTGAACAGATAAATTAGATAGGTTGAAGGGAAAGTCAAGACCATCCAAAGAAGTAAGGACCCACTTCCCATGTCTACCGGCAGGAGTCTGTAAACCTCCAGGAAAAGCCCCTCATAAGAGCATTCCGGCATGGCAGAGGGTGGTGACACAGCAGGGTCTGCAGGAAATGGCCAGAGGAATGAGACTGAGGCAGCACCCCTGACTCCAGGAGGGGAGCCAAAGAGGGCACATAAAAGTACTGAGAGGGCAGAGGCACAGGATGAAGAAAAAGAGGGCACCACGGACAGGAATTTTGTGACCCAAGGACAAATGGCCAAAACCATACATCACCCAGAAGGCTAGAAGTGACCAGTCATATCCTAGTGGCTAGCAGCCCAGGGGAAGAGCAGACCAGCTCCTGGATATGGAGGAAACCTCTCCCCACTGCCATGGGAATACACTAAAGCCTCAAATACCCGGGTGTCATCCTGGAGAGAAGCAAGGGAAGGAATGAAACGGAAAAAACAAGCATTGACTTGAAGAGCTATTCAGAAACCCACAGGGACTATTAAATCAGCTCTGAGAGCAAAATAAAATAAAGAGTGGGGACATCTGCACTGAGAGGAGACTGAACAGACTGGGAGAGACTGTCACCTGAATGTTGGGTTTTCCTATTCGCCTGCAGGAAAGGGGCTCAGCAAGAGGTCAGGTAAATGAAAGCGGCTACCTTTTGGAGCATGCCAAAGTAAAGTGAGAAAAGCTGCAGGTTCTACCACACAGATCTCATTGAATTTCAGCGTCATAAAAGCAAAATTATGTGCCCAGTGTCACAAAGATAGTAAAAGTCACAGCTGAGACCTGAAAGAGGTCTGTCATGTGCCAAAGACACATTCTTTCTGCTGCTTTATACACCCTCCCTGCTTTGGTGCCTTCCATTGTCTGTCCTGCTGTGTCTGGAATCTACCCCCGCCCCAACGTCTCTCCCAACCCCAGCCATGCCTTTGTCCTAAGGGATGTTCCTGCCTAAAGTAGCCCCTTCCTGTTTTCCACCTGTCAAGAGAACCGTGGCTCTATGGGCAGAAAGCCCCTGCACTAAGGCTCGGGGGCAGCCCCAGAAACCGCAGCCTCCAGGCTTCCTAGTCCTCCCCAGCAGCACACTAGACCTCACTGCAAACGGTCTCCCATGGTCTACAGGAACAAAGCCAAGCTCCTCGGCCCGACATCCCAAACTAGCCCCCTTCTGGCTCTGCGCTGCCTTTCCTCTCGCCCCCACTGTTCTTACACACTCTGGGTGACAACCAGACCTGCCTACTCTTGGTCCCCAAACTCTCACATCTCTGCACCTTCACTTGCCACGCACCTTGCTCCATTACACCCTCTCCTCCCGCAGGCCCTCCTCAACTGTTCCACCTGAGACTGCCCCCGACCCACCTCTAACTCCTCCACAACCCATTCATGGGGAACTGCTGCTGGGTGGAGAGAGCTCTGCAAAACTGACAGAACTGGATTCAAATCTTGTCTGTTAGTTGCTTGATGTTGGGCAAGTCACATTATATCTTGATACCTCCATTTGGCTCACCTGCAAAATTGGAATGGAACTGCTTACCTTATAGAGTTGCCCAGTGAGTTAAATAAGATAATACTTGCCAAGTATGTGGTACACGGCAAGTGTCCCAGAAACGGCAGGTCCCTTTTGCTATATCCTGAAGCTCCTTCTAATTTTACCCTCCTACCCAAAAAGGGATAACTCACAGTGTAAGTGTGTCTCTCCTTGCCTACTTTAGAAGGGTCACTTACATCAGAATACTATGGCACAGGGAAGCAAGTGTGGCTTTTAAAAGTACACTTGGAATCAGACAAATCTGAGTTTGAGTTTTGGCTAGCCACTTGAGCTGTGTGCCACTAGACATGTTACTTAACCTCTCTGAGCCTCAGTTTGGTGATATGTAAAATGAAGGTAATAAGACTTACTTCAAAGGATCATTTTGAGGATTAAATGCATGGTTTAGTAGAGTCTGAATTAGTGGGTCACATAAAAAAATCACTTTATTTTCTAAGTACTGCCTTCATCCATGCCCTGATGAATCTAAATTTCCTATTTTGTAATGACATCTCAGGAAGAACCCCCCCCCATCTCCTTTCATTTTCAAAATCTAAATGGAAAGTCCAGTGTGATTTAAATTCTCAGTTGCAAATCTAATTTAGCTCTCTCATCCTCCCCTTCCTCCCATACTGCCAGGCATCAACCTCAGAGTCATGCCATGAGGGTGGGCACATGCTCAGCTCTTTCGCCCATCTCCCCTTCCTGTCCTGGTGCCCTTTCTCCTCCAGAGCTTCTGGGCCACGAAAGGATAGAAAGGAAAAGGGGGATTGATGGACATTTGTGCTGGTGGATAAATATCTCCAGTTCTAACCCCAGGCACATGGTAGGATTATACTTTTCTGTCCCCATGCGACTCCCTATAGCAAACGACATGTGAGCATGGATCCCCCTAGGATGAGTAGAGATGGACATGGAGAATGGACAGGGAATATACTACATTGTCATAAAGCGCTAAGATTTGGAGCTGTTTGTTACTTAGCATAACCTAGCCTATCTAAATGATACAAGTGGCTAGTGGCTCTTTCACGGTCCAATCTTCACTGTTCTGGTAATAATCTGTATGTGGCAGGCCCTAAACTGATCTTGGAAGGCATGCATGAGCTCTTCAGGAAACCCTACAGGAAGGAGGGCTCTCCACTACACATTCCCAAGAGCTGCTCCAACCTGATCTCATCTGATCTTTCTCAACTGTCACCCTTGGTGGTCTACCCCAAAGCCTCTTGCTGCTAAGCTCCTTTCCCCTGCATCTAGTCTCCTGGATGTGTCTTGGCAGAATGGCTCAAGCCTGGCTGTATTCCAAGATGTCCACTCAACTCACGAACAACTCATGCAATTTTACTGTGCCAAAACGCTGTACCCTCTCTCCAACCCCATGTCTCTCTCTGTATTCATTTCCTATTGCTGTCACAACAAATTACCACAAACAGTGACTTAAAACAACACAGAAACCTCACAGTTCTGTAGGTCAGAAGTCCAGCACAGATTTCACTGTGCTAAAATGCAGGTGTCAGCAGGGCTGTGTTCCTTT
Organism: Kogia breviceps; assembly: GCF_026419965.1. Taxonomy (NCBI): domain Eukaryota; kingdom Metazoa; phylum Chordata; class Mammalia; order Artiodactyla; family Physeteridae; genus Kogia; species Kogia breviceps. Next base: position 56,372,323 of record NC_081311.1, read on the forward strand.
CTGGAGGCTGTAGGGGAGAATGTTTCCTTTCGTTCCCAGCTTCTAAAAGCCATCTTCATTGCTTGGATCATGGTCCTCTTTCTCCAACTTTAAAGCCAGCAAGGGCAAGTCAAGTCCTTTTCATACCTCTAATTTTCTTGCCTCTTTTTCCAACATCCCAGTCATCCTCTCTCTCTCTGAGGACAGCCAGGAAAGGTTCTCCACTTTCAAGGATTCTTGTGATTAGATTAGGCCCAGATGGATAATCCAGGATAATCTCACTATCTCAAGGTCTTTAACCTTAATCAAATCTGCAAAGTCCCTTTTGCCATGTAAGGTAACATTTTCACAGGTTGCTGGAATTAGGACATAGACATCTTTGTGGGGGGGGGGGGTGCGGGGGCGGGTGGATTTTTCTGTCTACCACACTCTCCAATTATCTTTTCCCCCTGTTCAAATCAGCAGAGGAAGCAGGTTAGTAATTCTCCTGCTAAGGAGAAGTTAAGCCAAGAAATAAGGTTCCAATCTTCCTTCATCCAGCACCCCTCCATCTCTATTAGTGATGCTCTTAGAACCTCTTACAAACTCCCTTCTAGCCTCCTCCCCCATAAGAAATGGGAGGGGAGAGCCACATCACCACCCTCCTAGTACTCCCTACTCCCATGAGATAAATTATTTGCATATGTAAATATTTCTATTTCCAACAGAAATAAAATGTGAGACATATATTTTTAGATTTCCTACTAGTCACATTAAAATAAGAAAAAAGAAACAGGTGAAATTAATTGTAATATAATATTTCATTTAACTCAATATATCCAAAATATTATTTCAACATCAAATCATATAAAAATTATTGAGATACTTTACATCCTCTTATTGCATTAAATCTTTGCAACCCAGTGTGTAGTATACACTTACGGCACTTCTCAATCTGGACTGGCCACATTTCAAATGCTAAATAATTGCCACCTGGGGCTAGCGGCTACCATATTGAACAGCGCCAGATGTAGACTTTCGTTTGTACAGTTTGGGACAATGTGGGGCCAAGGGGCCAGGCTACAATGATGGATGGAGACAGAAGAGTCCACTTAGTAGCTTCTGGGGGGGGGGTCTGTACCTCTCTGCATTTGATGTTCTTTATAATACAGGTGTTTTCTGCCTCTTACCCCTACCTTTACTTCATCATGGCCCATTCCCACGCAATTCACCATGCTCTTAAACATGTGAAGTGTTTAGTTCAGTGCTTAGTACATAGTCTATATTCATATATGTTACTGTTATCCTATGTAATGCCAAGTGTAGGGACAGACACACAGTAGGTGCCCATAAAAGAAGTTGATGAATGAATTGGCTTTTACATAGTCCCCAAGCAGAACTTCCCAACATCCACCAAGTTATACCAATACCAGGCTCAGGGCCAATCACAAAGTAGGACTCACTGAGCATTACCCCCCCCCCTCACGTGTACACAGGGCACTGACCACAGAGGGTACTCAACAAGAATGCACTTTCACTTCACAGAGAAGTTAGAAGGGAGCGTTACAATCTGGATATGGAAGTCAGACCGTCTTCCTCAACGTATGAAGCCACAGCCAAGTGAGGAACTTAGAAAGTAGATAACAATGAGGACTGTCAAAGCTAAAATAAGTGGCATCTGAAAGGTCACCTCACCCAACTGCTCTGTTGTATAGGTTGGAAAGGTGAGACTTGGAAATAGAAAGGGACTTGCACATCCAAGGAGGCAACCCAAGTCCCCTGACCTGGAACCTAGGGCTCAGATCGGAAATAAAGACTCAGAAATGCTCCCCATGGGACTTCCCTGCTGGTCCAGGGTTAAGACTCCATGCTTCCACTGCAGGGGGCGAGGGTTTGATCCCTGCTCAGGGAAGTTCCACATGTCATGCAGTGTGGCCAAAATAAAGAAAAGAAAGAAAGGAAGGAAGGAAGAAAGAAAAAAAGAGAGACGGAGAGAGGGAGGGAGGGAGAAAGAAAGAAACACTCCCCGTGAATTTTAGTGCAGACAAAAATAAAAAATTCTGGCTTAGGAGGCAGAGGGGTCATGAGAAGTGCGTCTGACGGTTCTCATCTTGACTCTGCCTCCAACTCCCCATGTAATCTTGAGAAAGCCCCTTCCTTCTGAGGTCCTCATCAGGTTCAAGAGGACAAGGAGAAGAATCCAAGCAAATGAGATGCTGCTGAGCTTCTACCAAGCTCAGTCCAAGACCCACTTTTCAAATGGGAAAACTAAGGCCCAGAGATGGGAAGGGACTGATGTAAGATTACCCAGCAAATTAGTGGCAGATCCTCACTTAGGGCTCTTTCTGATATGCCAGGAAGTATCCCCCAGATTACAGCACTCACTTCCTCTTTACTTCTGAGCTCAAAAGAAGGGGCAAGCATCCCTTCTTCGGAAGGCAGAAGGGGAGTAAGTGGCATCTGGAGGACAGGTGGGCAGTCAGCTGATTTTTCTAAGCAGGGCTCTGACACTGGGGAAAAAAAATGAAAGTTCAAGGGCCAGGCTGGGACGAGAGCTGGCAGCCAACAATCAGGCCTAGAGAAAAATGCAAATGAAATGCAGCCAGGGAGGAGAAATGTAGAGTTCCACTAAGTACACGCGCACACACACACACACACACACACACACACACACACACACACAGCCTCGCATCCCAAGTCATTCAATTCCCCTGCGTGTTCTAAACCTAGATGATCAGATAATAAGAGGTTGAGTGGTATGCATAACATCAAGTTGATTAAATTTGTTTACTGATAATTCTTTCAGGTTCCCATGAATATCGTGTAATTTCCTTGCTGTATTTCAAACAGATTTGGGCTAATGCATTATTGACAGCACCCTTGCAGACCATCTCCACAATGTCATTCAGGATAATTATTTCACAACAGATTTCCAGAGCCCCTGGTTCCTGTCGGGATTCACTTGGGCATAAATTACAGAGCCGAATATTTAATCAGTGTCCCCATTAGAACCCCGTGGCTTATTTTTAGGAGTTGAGGAGGGAGAGGGGGGTGGGAGAGGGTATTTGTATTATTACAGCATGAATACATTTCTTCTATTCTGGGTGGGTTTTTTTTTCCCCCAAAGCTCAACCAAGCTGAAAAGCAGCCTGAAGCATCCTTGCCTTTTTTTAGAAATAAACACAAGCATTAATCTTTTGAGTGCATTAAATATTGGTGTTAACAGATCACATAATGTGAAGTTAAAAAAAAATTTAACATTTACACCACATTCTCTCTCTCCTAACTAATAATTACACAAATTAGTCCCTCTCCTAACTATTAATACCTAACCAATGGCACCTTGGAAAGGTAGGACCAGGAGGCAGGGGCTGGATGATTGTTTTGGGCATTTCTTAAGGAGAACTGGGGGGAAGGTGTCAATGGGCAGCCGCTAACCAGACCTGCCTCCCTCTCAGGTAGTTCAGCCGTAACTGAGGTGTGATGTAGTTGCTCCCTTGCAAGGAATAATCTCAGGGCTAATTAGCAATGCCAAGAGCTGTGCCAGGATCGGGCAGTGTTTACATTTCCAGCTATTTGTGTTGTTCAAGCAACAGAATCAATCAAGCAGTGAGCCTGTGCTGGGCGCCCACTCCCAGCGCACAAGCGATGCCTCGGCTGCGTACCTTCCACTGCTGTCCAGCTTTGCCACCATCATGCCCAGAAAGCCATCACACCAGGCTGCAGTGGCCTCCTAACTGCCTGGTCCAGCCACCTCCCCCCAGCCCTGCACAGACAGACCTCCTCTGAAGCCTGTGAAGTTGGCCATCATCCCTTCATTTTAAAAGGGTGTGCCCCTCCATTTTTGAGACTTCCTTTGACCCCTCTTTTCATTTGAAATTATGTATTACCCACTGCCTGGCCCATCAGAAGCTACCAGACAATATAGGTCCTCTCCTGCCCTTCCTTTCTCCTCCTCCTCCTCCTCCTTCTCCTCCTCATCCTCCTCTGCCCTAACTGCTGATTCCAGCTCTGGCTGCCCCTCTCCCACGATGCCTCCCCTACTGCCTAATTCAGACCTAGCCAGCATCCCAGAGCTGCTGAGTGGCCTGGTTGTCCACATCCAGGCTCTCCCTGTACCCCCGGGCTTCCCACCTTACCGCTGCCTGAGACCACAGGTTAATTCAGGTTAATTCATCTCTACTGGCTCCAGGATAAAGTCTCCCACAGCCTTCAAAACCAGTCCCAACTCTGAGTCACTCACTGCTATACATCCTCTGCTCTAGCCATATGAGGTTCGTCATCATAAATGACTTCTGTCTGAAGAGAGAAGAAATGAGGTCAGGAGACCTTTCCGCCTTCACAAAACCTTACTGTGCACCTAGTTCGCCATAGGGTGGGTGATCTCAAGGAACCCAATCGTGCCCCACTGCTCTGAGGAGGGAATTGACTGTCTCACTCTGCCTGGGGTTCCTGCTCTGTAAGAATAAAGAGATCTAGTGTACTGGGGGTGATCAGAGAATCTTCGTGGAGGATCCGCATTGGGGCTGGACCTTGGAGAAATAATAGGATTTCAATAGACAGAGAATTTTCATTTTATTCATTTATCTGTCCTGATTGGCACTTGGCAACGAGAAGAGGGAAATGAAACCAGGCCGTGGCGGAACCTCTCGCAGGGTCCCAAAGGTATCTTCCTCCTCTCTATAGAGCAGCAGCGATGGTTCCAGCATGAGGAAGTTCCTCAAGGTCAGCAGCTGCTTGTGACTTGTCTGCTTTACCAAATCTGCTTCTTGAATCTGGGACCCTGTGGTCTTTCAACCTGGGCCAGAAGAGGGTGACACCCATTCCCTGCCCAAGTAATCGGCAACCTCTTTCCACCATTCACTACATGGGATATGGAGCCAGTAAACTGAGTTCCAATCCCAGCTCAGCCATTTACCTGCGATGCGATCTTGGGCAGGGCCTTGGAACAAACAAGCCTCCAATTCTTCATGTGCAGATAGGGGTTAGCAATACTCCCCCGTCACAGGCATGCAGATCGTGCAGCAAGGAGGGCACGGTGAACCCAGAGCCCTGTGCTCCAGCATAGCCTCATGCCCCCGGCACCTTTGGGGTGCTGGGCTCTGGCACGGAAGGGCCTGGCTGGAGTCCATGGTGAGGCCAGTGCCCTGACTGCCTGGCAAGCACAGCTCTGTCCTCCGGAGCTTCCCTGCTCAGCTCACTCCACAGCCTACAAGCAGGGGCCCTCTGGGCCTCCACACCTCCCTCTCCTTTGCAAGGTGCAGAGGCTGGGCCACTTGCGAGCATGTAACGGTGAACTCCGCCAACACCTGCTGCCAAATTCCCCCTCCTCCTCTCTCTCTGGGCACCACATGAGCCTTGCTAGTCTTTGACTTGCAGGCTTGGCTGGCAGTACTCCAAGGACCAAAACACCAGAGGGCCAGACAGGACTGTGGTCCTCTGTTGTTGCTGCTTTTTGTTGTGTTTTCATTTTTTGAGTAGTACATATATATGCTTTAAAAGCTCAAATGGTACCAAAGGGGACATAGTGATCAGTAAGTCCCACTCCTATCCACCTTCAACACCAGTCCCTAAAATGTCCTTTCCAAGAGGCATCTCCTATAGCCACAGATATCTTACATATATTTAAACATATCTTCCTTCACACAAATTTTAGCATATTATATATACATTTCTCTACCTTGTTTTTTTCACTTACTGTATCTAAGAGATTGGCCCAAATCAATACACACACATTCTCCTCATTCTTTTTGACAGTGCAGAATATTTGATTGTATGATGCACCATAATGTATTTAACCAGTGTCCTATTTGTGGATCCATAGCTGTTTCCAGTCTGGTGCTTTAAAAATCAGAGCTGCAGGAAGACCCCCTGCAAACACATCATGGCACACACCAGGTCCACAGTCGGCCCACAGAAGTCATCTATCCAGTCCATGCCCCAGGTACCACCTCCTCCATGAAGCCATCGAATACCTTTCCTTTGATGGATAAGTAAACTGTGCCCAGAGAGATTTTGTGACTTACCCAATGACGCTCAGCTAACTGATAACAGAGGGAGGAACCCAGGTTTTTCCACTCCAGGAATTATTTGATTTTGCAGTTTAAAAACAAATTCTCCACTTTACTGATGGGGAAACTGAGGCCCTTCAGGAAGGAGAACATCTCCTCAAAATCCTAAGGCAGTGGTTCTCAAGCTCAAGCATCAGCATCCCCTGGAGAGCTTGCTACAATGGCGCTGGGCCCCACCCCCAGAGTTTCTGATTCAGCAACTCTGGCGTGGGGTTTGAGAATCTGTGTTTTTAACATGTTTCCAGGTGATGCTGAAGCTGCTGACACAGAGGCAACACTTTAAGGACCACTTTCCTAAGGGTTCATGGTATTGTTTCACGTGATGCAGGGGAGGCTATGTTCCGGCCCCCCACCAAGCATCCACCCACCCCGGATTTGAACAGAGCAACGCTACTTTTTTTTTTTTTTTTTTGGCTGTGCCACATGGCTTGTGGGATCTTAGTTCCCCAAACAGGGAATGAACCTGCGCCCTCAGCAGTAAAAGCGCAGAGTCCTAACCACTGGACCGCCAGGGAGTTTCCAAATGCTACTTTTTTGTGGTGTGGATAAGATTCACTTCCTTTTTTTAATTGGTGTTTGACTGCTTAAACGCTGTTCTGTGGACACAACCAGAATATATCATGGAGAGGCCTTATCATTTGGTGACGCGAAGTTACCTGTCATTTCCCTGGAGCATGGTGGTCACCCACTGCATGGGATGGGGTTGGGGGTCGGGGGTGAAGCCCCAGGACATGAGCGATGCTGTCAGAGCAGGAAAAGGACATTTTTAGCCAGTATCCTCCCTAGTGGACATCTTACATCATACAGAGTGGGGCCCAGTGAGGACAGGTGTCACACCCAAGTGTCTCCCCACAAAGGCAGCATGGCAGCTCCCCACCATGGCTGCACTGCCGGCTCTCCCGCTGCCCTGCAACCTTGGCTCTGACTCACTGTCTCCCTAGACAGTTGGACTCTGCCCATGGCCTGAACTTGTTGACCAGGTGCCTTAAAGGCAGGGATAGATCCAGCCATGACAGATTCCCTGCTCCCTCACCCACCCCAGGCTCCCAAGCAGCCTGTCATCTGAAGATCTGGGCCTGGACTTCCTGGAGTCCAAGCCCCTTTCTCAACACAACAGGACAAAAGCAGCAGTCAATGCAGAAATACACCAGAAATGTGCCAGGTAAGGTTTCAACATCACTACCGTCTACTGCATGGAGATTTTGAAGGCCTCTAGCATTTGCCGTTGACATACACCACTTTATGGCTGCCCCACTACCAAGTCTTCTTACTATGTAATATCCACCTGTGTGAGTCTTCAGGAGGCAGAGGCCTCCTCCCAGTTCAGAAAACAATGAAGGCCTGACAGTCATTTAATATATTCCTACTCGTTTGTGCAGCTGAAGTCCAGTATATCACCAAGCAAGAGTGGATCTGATACCCAGGACGTGTAGAGGCACAGAGAGGCAGGGTCAGGAGAGAACACCTGCCAGAAGTAGAGGCAGCTCCTGTGTCCCCAGGGTGTCAGTGTGTGGCCCCAGGCACATACCCAGTGAGATCAGAGGTCGCACAGCTCTACACCAAGCCTTCCCTGCAGCACAGTTCCAACTGTGGTCCTGGTGCCAGCCACCCTTACCCTGGTTCCCCGGCTTTCTCTGAGATCATATTCTCTTTCAAGAAATTCCTTTCCTACTTAAACCAGCCAGAGTCCATTTCTGTTGCTGGCAACAGCGAACTTGGACTAATGCTCAATGTCAGAATCCTCTGAAGCCAAGAGGAACATTTGTCCTGAACTTCCATGTCATCAGAACAAGCTAGCCATCCCTGGAGGATTCTGGGCCTTCTGCTTATCTTATTGGCGACAATAATCCCTATGCTTAAGCACCAATTATATCCTCTTCAAAGCTGTGCCATCCACTATCCTGCCTCACTATCACGACGCACGGGTTGAGGTAGACATGGCAGGTCTTTGTTATCGGCAGGTGAGGTTGAAGGAGGACAAAGGATAGGAAAGCAGAGAGACTGGGACTTAGTGCACATGAGGACATTTTATTCTATTAGCACTACTATTAACAATAATAATAAAAACTGCCGTTCTGAAGAGCTGGCTATGTGCAAGCACCATGCTAAACACTTCATATACATCATGCAACTCCGTAAGGTAGATACTGTGATACGCATTCCGGGAATAAAAAAATAAGCTCAGCGAGGTTAGGTAATCTGCCTAAGGGCAGCCAGCTGCTAACTACAGAACTTGGACTTGAATCCAGATCTGTCTAGCTCCAAAGCCAGAATTCTCAGCCATTATATTGAATGGCTTCCCACTGTCCTGCCACTGTTTCTGGACAAGCCATCTAAGCCCCTCTGGACTACAGGGTCACCAGCTATGGTAACTGCAACAATGAAGTTTAGATTCTCCAGAAAGAAGCTGAGTGTCGTTGAGACAAGGTTCTCATGAGCCAAGCTCTGGTGGGGAAAGGAATTTAACTAGAAGCCAGATGTCCTGAAACCCAGCACCTAAGCTTACTGGACAGGTTCATATCCAGCCAACCATACAGCCCTGATTTTGCAGCCTCAGCATTAGTAAATCCTCTCTCCTGTTATTTGGGCTGTCTTAAAGGCAAGGTAGCTAGCTGGACAGATGGGTGCAGCCATATTAACTTGGATGCTGATTCACTCAGCCTCCTAATTGAGAAGGATTCTAATTACAAAGTTTGGAAAGTGGCAAGTCCTGGTGGCTGGTGGAATCGGCCCATTAAGCTCCTTCCCTTGCCTTGCCTTGCCCCGGGGGCAGTGTGGAAAGGTGGCTCAGAGCACGGGAGTGCTGGCCGGAGAGGGCACATCTCTGCCAGCTGAGGGACGGGGGGTGGGGGGTGGCAGGCATTGCTTGGTACAGAGGAGGGGGCCTGGGTTCCAGGAAGTTCAGTTGGGGACCCAAATAGCTGACTCGGCCTTTCATAGTGTTCAGAGGAAGTGGAGCCACACCCCACCCTCAGCCCAGTGAGGCCAATTAGAGCATTTACAGTAAAACAAGGGAGGGGATGTACCTCCGTCTCCATCTTGCCGAGTTTGCTGAAGGAGCACCTATATCATTACACAGATTAATACTCCACTGAGCAAATTAATCCTTGGGATTTCCCTCACTACCTATGGCTTATAAGTTTTAACTGGCTCTAAACTGCCACCTGAATTGATGCTAGAGTGTGGTGATGCAAGAAAAGACAACAGGGGCTTCCCTGGTGGCGCAGTGGTTAAGAATCCGCCTGCCAAGGAAGGGGACACAGGTTCAAGCTCTGGTCCAGGAAAATCCCATATGCCGCAGAGCAACTAAGCCCGTGTGCCACAACCACTGAGTCTCTGCTCCAGAACCCGCAAGCCATAACTACTGAGCCCGTGTGCCACAACTACTGAAGCCCACACACCTAGAGCCTGTGCTCTGCAACAAGAGAAGCCCCCGCTCGCTGCAACTAAAGAAAGCCCGTGCGCAGCAACGAAGAACCAATGCAGCCAAAAATAAATAATAAAGTTAGTTTTAAAAAATCAGAAACAGTGCCAACCACACATGTAGCTTCTGGAAGAAGGAAGGAGGAGGCACAACATTCCAGGTGCCAAAGGGGTGAGGGAAGGAGGAAATGTCTTTCAGTTGCCCGCAACATTTCCATCTGCATTCAAGGGGGCAGGAGGAAAGATGAAGAGGAAACCTGTGGCCTCCTCTTTGCCTCTGCTTCCCTCATCTTGCCCATGGTTCAAATCCCATGCTCATTCAACACCTCAACAAGCTTTGACTGAGCACCTGGTATGCGCCACTTCCTGGGCTGGGTGGTGGGGAGTCTATGTGCTTAGAGATCACTGGGCTGTAGGAAAGGGAAACCCACTGAAACTCCCTTGGTTGTGAAGATGCCCAGGTGTCACAGGTCGGGGAGAGGGCCTCGTGAGAAGTGATGGGGGATCAGACCCATACTCTCTCAGGCTCTGTTACTTTCAGGGGAGTGGGCCTCTCCCTTCCTCTCTATACACACCTGCTGTGCTCCTCTCTTGCCACAGACTGGCTTCTCATCTTCCAGCATGCAGTCTTCCTTGTAGCCTACCAAACATGGCAGCCTCAGCTCCATCCCCTAAGCTAATGACCTTCCAACTCAGCTCCTGCAGTTAATGGGCTCAGTCACTGTGTCTCAACTCAAATATCCAGGAGAAAGGAACCAACTGGCCCAGGTTAAGTCTCCTGACCACCTCTGTTCTTGCTAGGCTCACCAATGGCTTCTACTTCTTGAAACTGTCCTTCTTGGCTTCTAGGACTGAGCTTGAGCCATCTTTCCTCTGACTCCAGACTATCCCTCTCCAGCCACTCCCATTGTTTCTACACTCTGCTAGTGGCCTCTGGGCATGGATTCCACTCCACCTATGTACTATCCTTGAAATTGGCATCTAGCACTTTGAGAGGGCTCCACTCTGGCCCTCCTCTGCCACATCCCTCTCTCCCTGTGGTGAGGAGTCCATGGATCCAAGGAGATGTGCCTACCCAGACATAGGGGTTCCCTTCTGGACTAGCACTGTCCAACAGAACATTCCACAGGAATGTTATATAGGCACTGGCCAATGGCAGCCACTAGCTACATGTGGCAAAGAAGCCCTGGAAACATGGCTACTACAGCTAAGGAACTGAAGCTTTTGTTTTATTTTAATTAATTTTACCTCCCAACTAGTCTCCCAGCCCTGCCTGGCTTCTTTTCTAATCACTCTCCACTGAACAGCAGTCTCGAGTCACCCCCTCGACTATAAAATATCAAGTGACCTCTATCATCTGTATTTCAGAACAAAGTCTAGCTTTTCAGCCTGTTTTTGTAATCCTGCTTCATCTCTCCCTCTTCCTTCCCACTCACTGCACACAGTCACACAGCAATGTCTGCTCTATGCTCTTGAACAATCCTTGCCTTTCTCGCCTCTGTGCCTTGAAAAGACTGCTCCCTCTGCACAAAGCGATTCTCTACCCTGCACGCACTCCAATGCTAGCAAACTCCTACTGACTCTTCACGGCCCAGGTGCCCTGTCCCCTCAGCAGCCCCCCTGTGACCTGCTCTGACCCTCTTCTCTTCTCTCCAGCCTAACCATGCCCTCTTCAGTGCCCAGATCCCAAGCCCAGGCCTACATAAGCTTTGGGTAGACCTGGACCTGTGTAGATTTAACACTGAGATGATATCCATACCACTGCTATTTAAATATCAATTCCTCTCAAGGTCCCATATACATGCGAGCACCCCTGGAGGCCTCTGCAAAGGAGTGTTCGTCATTTTGCACAAGTCTGTTTGAATCTCATTCTGGAAGGCTAGTGTGCAGGGGGAATTTCATGAGCCCAACTAGCCAGCTAACATTCATTTCTCAACACATACTGGTTATACTCTATTATTTATAAGGTAAAGTGATTTTTTTAATGGAAAAAACCCTTTATTCATGAAAAAAAAGCCCCTCTCATCTACCAGCCAAAAAAAGCCCTATAATAGTGGTGTATATATATATTTAGATACAAATCAAGATGGTCTCAGGATTTAACCTCCTAAATCCTATGAGTCTCCTGCAGTGGTTCTCAGAGGGTAATCCCTGGACCAGAGCATCAGCAACACCTGGGAACTTGTTAGATATGCAAATTATCAGCCCTCAGACCTGCTCAATCAGAAACTCTGGGGTGGGGCCCAGCACCTTGTGTTTTAACAAGCCTTCCAGGTGGTTCTGGTCTATTTATGTATTAGGAGAGCTCCTAAAGGCGGGAGCTCTGCCATCCTCAGCTCTCCAAGCCCAGCCCTTGGTCCAGCGCTATATAGAGTGATGGGCCTTCCATAGCTCGATATCTGTGCACTGAATGAACAAATGAATGCATGTATAAGAGAATGAACAGAAAGTTAAAAACAAATAGAAAAGAAACTGAGCAACAAATGCAAAAGAAAATAAGAGAACTTCTTGTTAGGTATCCATTCAGACCTTCTGATCCAGTGAGTAGAAAGATGAGTGTGAAAGGACAATGCAGGCACTGCAGACTCCCCCTCAGACCTTCTCTCTCTCTTCATCCCCATCCCTGTTGTACTGACATCTGAGTGGCAACGCTTGGCCACTCAGCCTCTCCAACCTATGTCCCAGGTGAAAAGTCCTGTCCAAACAACTTCCTCAAAAAAGAACCCCAGGGCTTCCTTGGTGGCGCAGTGGTTGAGAATCCGCCTGCCAATGCAGGGGACACAGGTTTGTGCCCGGGTCTGGGAAGCTCCCACATGCCGCAGAGCAGCTGGGCCCGTGAGCCATGGCCGCTGAGCCTGCGCGTCCGGAGCCTGTACTCTGCAACGGGAGAGGCCACAACAGTGAGAGGCCCGCGTACCGCAAAAAAAAAAAAAGGAACCCCAGAAGCAAGGGAGCACTTGGTCCTGAATGACCTGTGCAGGACCCATAAGTTACTTACTTAATATCATTTACAGAAGGCCAGTTGGTCTCAAGGAACGGAGCTAATGCTGTTCTTGGCACCGAACTCAAAGATTCAAGGCCAGAAATACAAAGGAAGGCCTCTTTCAACTTCCAGACTAGGCTGCTGAATAAAGCTGGAAGGGTGGGATGGGGGAAGAGGGGGCCTATTCGATAAAGGAATAAAGGTTTCTTTGGTGAAGAAATATTAATCTCAATATTCACATGGTGTTAAAATATATGTTTGAGATCTCCAGAATGAGATGTTCATAAATAGATAAGCTCTAAGTGGATGATTTTTTAGCCTTGATTTTCCTTTACTGAAATATAATTAACACTTCCTGAAACCAGCTAGCTTGGAATAATTTAGTTCAATTGTAAGTATGCAAAACACTTAACAATTAGCTCCATGAAATGAGACCAGCCAGCACTGAGCCGACTTCATTAATGCCCTAAAGTGCATATGCCCTATTATAAGAGCTTTCAGAAATTGTATAAATCTGAAATGTCCCCATAGAATGGAACGGGAAGGGAGTTTCTGATTATTTTCATTCACTTGAAATCTATGTCTCATAAACACAGCGGTCTGAAAGGTAACAGCAATTGGTTTTAATATTTTTACTGCTGCTTCCAAGGTGGTAAAAAGAAAAGAAACCAAGGTATTACAATGGGGTCTTTAAAGCCAGCATGATTTAACCTGCCATAAAGAGGGGCAGCTTGGGAAGCAGGAAAAGCTCATGGGTTCTCAGAGTCAGGTGCTCTGGGTTCAGCTGTGCAGCCTGGCATACATCCTTCACCTGAGTTTTCCTCTGTAAAGTGGGAATAACGAGGGGTACTATTCAAACAGGTAAACATCAGTGCAGCACGAGACATTACCAATCACAATGGATGCTGGCAGTAAAGGATCAGGACTGTGGGCACAGTGGTATGGGCTGCATGCCCCGTACCCTCACCTGTTCACCCTGGTTGAACATCGGAGCAGAATAAGAATACCTCTCTCAGAAGGCTGTTAAAAGCATTACAGGAGATAATGAATGGGACAGGGCTTCAAAACAAAGGAGGAAGACTCTATTCAAATACTGGAGATTTGAACACTTTTATATTTTTTCCTTCTTTTTTAGACACTGGCCGGAGGCAAAGCCTTCAAGAAGTTAAGATCAACTTAGGCTGCCTAGCACAAAAAAAAAAAAAAAAAAAAAAAAGATCAACTTAGGCTACTTCCATTTTTTGAAGCTCTGAGTAAAAAATGAAGAATGCCAAAGCCAGAATTTAAAAAAAAAAGGAATTTTTAACGTGTACATTTACCAAAATATTGTTTTCACCCACCAATCCAAAACAAAATGCAATGCAGTGTGATTTTGCTAGTCATAAAATGAAGCCTTTTTGAAGTCATAAAATGAATGTTTTTAATTGAAGTATAGCTGATTTACAATATTGTTCTAGTTTCAGGTGTACAGCAGTGATTCCATTACATATATTTTTTTCAGATTATTTTCCATTATAGTTACTACAAGATATTGAATATAGTTCCCTGCGCTATACAGTAAATCCTTGTTGCTTATCTTTTATATATAGGAGTTTGTTAATCCCATACTTCTAGTTTATCCCTCCCCCGCCCCACCCCTTTGGTAACCATAAGCTTGTTTTCTATGTCTGTGAGTCTGTTTCTGTTTTGTATATAAATTCATTTGCATTATTTTTTAGATTCCACATATAAATGATATATATTTGTCTTCGTCTGACTTACTTCACTTAGTATGATATTCTCTAGGTCCATCCATGTTGCTGCAAGTGGCAATATTTCATTCTTTTTTATGGCTGAGTAGTAAAACTGTGTGTGTATATATAGATATATATGTGTGTGTGTGTGTGTGTGTATAGATATATAGATATATATATATATCTCACATCTTCTTTATTCATTCATCTGTTGATGAACACTTAGGTTGCTTCCACGTCTTGGCTATTGTAAATAGTGTGATGAACACTGGGGTACATGGATTTTTTTCAAATTAGAGTTTTCATCTTTTCTGGATATATGCCCGAGTGGGATTGCTGAATCATATGTAGCTCTATTTTTAGTTTTTTAAGGAACCTCTATACTGTTTTCTATAATGGGTGCACCAATTTACATTCCCAACAGTGTAGGAGGGTTCCGTTTTCTCCATACCCTCTCCAGCATTTATTATCTGTGGACTTTTTGATGATAACCATTCTGACCAGTGTCAGGCAAAGCCTCACTGTGGTTTGGGTTTGCATTTCTCTAATAATTAGTGATGCTGAGCATCTTTTCATTTGCCTGTTTGGCCATCTGTATGTCTTCTTTGTTGAAATGTCTATTTAGGTCTTCTGTCCATTTTTTGATTGGGTTGTTCAGTTTTTTAATATCGAGTTGCCTGAGCTGTTTGTGTATTTTGGCTATTAAACCCGTGTCAGTCACATCATAAGCAAATATTTTCGCCCATAGGTTGTCTTTTTGTTTTGTTAATGGTTTCCTTTGCTGTGCAAAAGCTTTTAAGTCTGATTAGGTTGCATTTGTTTATTTTTGCTTTTATTTCTTTTGCCTTGGGAAACTGATCTAAGAAAATACTGATTTATGTCTAAGAACGTTTTGCCTACGTTTTCGAGTTTTATGGTATCATGTCTTATATTTAGGACTTTGAGCCACCTTGAGTTTATTTTTGTATATGGTGTGAAAGAGTATTCTGCTTTCACTGACTTACATGGAGCTGTCCAGCTTTCCCAACACCAACCACTTGCTGAAGAAACTGTCTTTTCTCCATTATACATAAGATGTTACAGAAAAACCCAAACGACTTTTTGGCCAACCCAATACTCTTGCTTCCTTTGTCATAGATTAACTGACCATAAGTGTGTGGGTTTATTTCTGGGCTCTCTATTTTGTTCCACTGATCTACATATGTTTTTGTGCCAATACCACGACGAAGCCAGTATATTTGAGAAGTATGGAGAACGACAGGTAGTGAAGGCCAGAACAGAGACACAAGTTCAAGACTACAAGATGCACATCTTTTTGTTTTTTTTCTTCAGTCCCACCAGTGGGCTCTGCGACTGTATACGTGACCCTATGGGGTGATGGCATCCAAAGTCCACAACTTAAGCCCTTCACAATTTGGCCTGAGCCAATGTCTCTCCCAGGCCCCTGTGGGACAGGGCCTGGGGGAAGGCAGTCAAAACACCTGGGTCCTCCCACAAACAAGGAAGGTAGCAAGGAGCTGGTTCTACCTCTGGAAAGTCCTGGCTAAAAGTGAATTCTTCCCCACTGCCTGGCCCTAACTCTGTCCACCTCTCCTCAGGAGAACCAAAAAAACATGAGGCACTGAACACGACCCCCACCAGACAAGAGGGTTCTCCTGGGGAAGAAGGATATGGTGCATCCAAGTCAGGCAGAAGTAGACAGCAACATTAATTGGGTTAGAATATACTGAGTGCTGGGACCATGTCAAGTATTTCTCATGTGTTGAACCCTACTCTATAGATTCGGAAACTGAGGCTCAGAGGGGTCAGGTGACTGGCCCAAGATCACATTGCTAATGAGCAGTAAAACTGGTATCCCTGCTCGCATCTTCTACATCAAAGCCCACACACTCTGCACGCACTCATCACACTGCTTATAGAAATGCATTTAGGTGGAAGTACCTAGCACAGTGCCTGGCCTGGAGGAGGTGCTTATCATTGCCTGTGAAATCTGAGTAGAAAATATTAAATAAGGCTCTTTTACTGATTTCCTACTGCTGCTGTAACAAATTACCACAAACTTAGTGGCTTAAAACAATACCAATTTATTACCTTACAGTTCTATGGGTCACAAGTCCAGAATGTGCTGGCAGGGCTGCATATGATACCTTGTGGAGGCCGTAGAGGAGAATCTGTTTCCTGGCCTTCTCCAGCTTCTAGAGGCTGCCCACATTCCTTGGCTCATGGCTCCTTTCTCCATTTTCAGAGCTAGCAGCAAATCATCTTCAAATCTCTTTCTGTCTCTCTGAACTTTGCTTCCATCATCATACCTGCTTCTCTAAATCTGTCCCTCTTGCTTCCTTCTTATAAAGACCCTGTGCTGACATTGGGCTCACCCAGATAATCTATCAGATAACCTCCCCACTTCAAGAGCCTTAATTTAACCACTTCTACAAAGTCTCTCTTGCCACATAAGGTAACATATTCACAGAGTCCAGATTTAGGATGTGGACATTTTGGGAGGTTCTTTATTCAGCCTACCATAGACTTTAATAAATCATAATAGCCATTCCTTCTTTAGAAATTAGCCAGAAGCTTTAGTATATGGTTACAACAAACTTAATTCCAGATTTCCAGGATGAGACTCAATATCAAATATTGGCATTCCTAATCAATAATAATAATTTAGTGGTTACCACTTACATATTTGGTACTATAAGTGACTTCCAAGAATTGTCTCATTTCACCCCTAAAAAATGCCCTGTGATTTAGACATTATTTTATTTTATTTTATTTATTTACTTATGGCTGCATTGGGTCTTCGTTGCTGCACATGGCTTTCTCTAGTTGCAGCGAGCGGGGGCTACTCTTTGTTGTGGTGCACGGGCTTCTCACTGCAGTGGCTTCTCTTGCTGCAGAGCACAGGCTCTAGGTGCACAGGCTTCAGTACTTGTGGCACGTGGGCTCAGTAGTTGTGGCTCACAGGCTCTAGAGCACAAGCTCAGTAGTTGTGGTGCACGGGCTTAGTTGCTCTGCGGCATTTGGGATCTTCCTGGACAAGGGCTGCATTGGCAGGCGGATTCTTAACCACTGTGCCACCAGGAAAGCCCAGTTTAGACGTTATTATCCTCAATTTACAATAGAAACTGAGGCTTCAACAACTGTCTGACTTGGTCAAGGCCACAGTCAGCAAATGGTGGAGCTGGGATTTGAACCTGGGTTGTCTGAAGTCAGACTGGCCATCCAGATTGTTGGTTCAGAAATTATGGTCACCAGATATTCTGTGCATGGAAGAGAACGTGCTCTGGAAAATATAAAGAGAGCCTAATATACTGAAATGAAGCACAAGGAATACTAAGGAAGCATTTGGGGCCGAATCCTGGTTCTGCCACTTTGACCTCAATTTCCTCATCTGTAAAACTGGCTTAATAGCACTCGTCTCCTGGGGTTGGTGTGATTAAACAGAGATAATGCATGCAAAGCACTAGTGCTCCATATATGTTAGCTGGGCAAGGAGAAAGGCCAAGCGTTGTCCTAAGAGTCTCAGCGCAAGGACTAATGCTGGTCAACCTTGAGCCACTGCATTCTCCTGTCTGGACCCAAGTCTCCCCCAAGTGCAGTAAAAAAGATAGACTAAGCTGCTCTCCAAGGCCCTTCTTCCCTGATTTCCTGGGAGAGGACTGTACAGACATCCTCTGACTCCAGACCAAAGGCCTTTGGAGTGCAGCTTCCCAACGCTGCATTCTCATTTCTCAGTCCCAGGGCAGCCTCAGAATGGATGGGAATGTGTAAATAAGTCTTAAAGAATCTTGCTGAGAACCACTCTCCACAGATACTCTTCAAGCCTCTTCCAGCAGAATCATTTATCAGGCATGTGAAAACATGGCTGTGATTATGGGTCTGGAGCCTGGTCCCAAGCTGTGTTTTTACATGGGGATTAATGACTAGTGTGATCAACCAGGAAAGCTGTGCAAGCTGGCTCTCACAGCTTGTTGATGATGTCATCTGGACAGCTCCTCTGTCCCTAGAAAGAGAAGCTCCACCCCTCACCATCTCATACCCTTGCAGAGAGTCCCAAGGCCAAACACTGCAGCCAACAACAGACAGCACTGCAACACATGCAACATAGAAACAGACCAAAGCCCTGCCCCAGGTCAAGCAGCAGACTTGCACATCTCATGACTGGCTGATAAGCCACTAATAGGCAATGGGACCTTGGGCAAGTCACTCACCCTCTCTGTGCCTCAATTTTATCAACTATAAAAGAGACAAGGATGTACCTATTCCATAGGGTTTGTTGTGAGGCTCGAATGAATTTAAAACACGTAAGGTGCTTAGAAAAGTACCCAGACCACAATAAGTGCTGTTATTATGAGCTACTGTCTCTTTCTAGAACTTGGCTCGAAGACTCCTAACTCCTATATTCATGCTCTTTCCATGACATCAAAGCACGTCCTTCTACCAGATCAGCCCTCTGACACCACCACGTCTTCTCTCCTCAGCCAACAGAGACCACAAGGTCTGCTTTCATTCTCCCAACTCATCCAAAATAGCACCATTCTTTCATCAGTGCTCTCCCGGATGGCTTCTGGGCTTGTTATAACCTAAAGGAGTTAGTTATAACAGCCTAGGAGTTAGAAACTCCCAGCCAGAAGCTCCTTCTCTATGTAGTGATGAAGGCAATCAGGCAGAGGGAGAAGGCCCTCAACCCTTTCCAGAAAGCTGGCCGAGCCTGTTAGTCCCTGTTGGGTTTAAGTCTCCTGCATTCCCAGAGCCAGAGGGAAAGCTGTCCCTTGCTCCCCAGCCCCACCCGATTCTGGCTCACCTCCTTCAAGGAAGCAGGAGTCCTGTATAGATGCAGTAGGACCTGGTTGGCTGTTGTGACAGCCAATTAAGGACAGTCACCTTGTCACTGTGCCCATTAAAAGCCCTGATACTAAGCCCCCCCCAACCCCCCCCACACACACACAGCTTGTTTCTCCGGCGAAGACACGACCCTGACACAGGAGAGGTCCACAGGAGCATGGGAGAAAGGTTGGCAGGGGCAGCCACAGAAAAACACAGCCCTGCACAGCCAGCTGGGCCATCAGAGCTCCCAGACATGAACACAGGGTCCTAGTCTATTCGAGCTACTATGACAAAATACCACAGGCTGGGTGGCTTATAAACCACAGAAATTTTTCCTCGAAGTTCTGGAGGCTGGAAGTCCAAGATCAAGGCACTGGCAGTTGAATGAGGGCCGTCTTGCCCGCTGCAGGCTTCTCATTCTGTCCTCTCATGACAGAAGGGGTGAGGGAGCTCTCTCCGTCTCTTTTATAAGGATGTTAATCCCAACCATAAGGGCTCCACCCTCATGACCTAGACACTACCCAAAGGCCAAGCACCTTCTAAAAGCATCACCTTGGGGACTGCAACATATGAAAGGGTGGGTGGGGGGAGGGGGGTTGCTGGCAGACACACACCTTCAGACTGTAGCACACGGTACAACAACACAGCCTACAAATAGGCCAAGAGTCTTTGTGACCTAGAATGGGGAACACCACGCAGGGAGGAGCAGGAAGGGGGCCAGGAAGCAGAAATGAAGCCCTGGGTATGAAAGAGGAAGGTGGGAGGAGCATATCCAGGAACCCCACTCCCCACCCCTCCTTCAGGAATTGAAGTAAGCAGCTGAAGCAAAGGCCATGAGAACATTATTTCCCAGGCACCCCTTGACCAGCGAAATCTGTTTTTCAGAATTTCCAAATTACATAAGAGGGCATTAGGCCTGGGTTCAAATTCAGATTGTGCCGCTTACTGGCTGTGTGACCTTCTACAAGAACTTAACCTCTCTGGACTTCCATTTCCTTATCTGTAAAATGGATTAAAAACAAAAATTCTCTCATAGGGTTGTTCTGAGGATTGAAAGGAATAAAATATATACCACCCCCTTCAGATGGTCTCTGGTCTACAGTTAGCTTTCAGGAATGGTACCCAGCACAGCCCTAGCACTGTTAAGCACTCAATAAATACTTGATGAACAAATGCGTGTTTCTTCTTCACTTGTGTGATGGTAGTAATCAGGCCCTTTATTCCAGCCAAGTTATGGGAATTAAATGAGATTCCATAGGTAAAGTGTTGAGCACAGTGCCAGGTATATGGGAGCTGCTCAGGAAATAGTGTTATGAGATTCTTGACTAATGTGGATATGTGTCTCTCACTGTGCCCTCCCTCCCTCATGGGCTCAAAATGATGTGAACTCAGAGAGAAACCCATCAGTGAACTGTAGTCTTGTGGGCCTCCCCTGCTCAGAGCCTACAGAAGCCAACTGCCCACTTGGAGAAAACAAGACCACAAAAAAACTGAACCTGGTTCTGCTCTCCTGTCCATGGTCTGAGTGAGACAAATGGCTTCAGCTTGGCCCTCCACAGCAGGTGTGTTCAGGCATACCTGCCCTGCCCACATCCCCAAGTGTCCATGTTTGCACCACATGTTCTGTTCTGAATGGACGAGAGATAGATACCTAAGGACATCTAAGTTCACTGGCTAATCAGTGACCAATCAGACTTTTTTCTCTCAAGAATCTGGACCACGTTAGACAGTGATGGGCATTTGGGGTTGTGTAGAGTCATGTTGGCCCTATAGCAAAACCAAGCAAGAAGGCCGGAGGAGAGGGGTGTGCCAAGCAGAGACACCATGAGTAAGCAGAGAAATCCTGCCTGCAGAGAGGAAAACACGAGAGAGGCAAAGAGCAAAGCCCAAGGGAGATGGAAAACTCGAGACAGAGACAAGCTGCCTCACTTTCGGGGGGCCTCCCAGATCTGATTCCCATGAGCTGGCTGGGCCCACTTTCCACCTAAGAACTCTGTACTGCTCCAGTAATCATGCCCTGCCCTACTACTCCCAGTGTGTGCGCTGGCTCACATGGACTGCATTCCATGCAACCCCATGATCCCCACCTACAATAATGATGACAAAGGGCACCCGCCAAGGAGCAGGGGTGCATCTTTCAGGAGCCTCTTCGCCCTGGTGTAAGGGACCAGACTCCATGGCTGTCTCAATGTCCTTCGCTCCACCCTTCCCATGGGCCCAAGTCTCACATGCCTGTAAAGACAATCCCAAGTTCCTGGGCAGTATGCAGATTAGGCAGCCACAGAATTCAGGGTGTTAGAGCTCAGCTGTCTTTAAAGATAAGAGGAGGTATCTGCAAAAATATTCCTGGAGTTACTGCCCTTCACTGAGAAAGCTTCAGTGCAGCCACATGATGGATTGTTTGTTTTGGTCTCCTGGAACTGAAAGAGTCTCCTCCACCAAATAAAAATATAACCCTTCAAGGCCACTGCATCATTAGCCGAGCAAGCCACTTGGAGTCAAAAAACTTGGGATTCCAATTCTGGCTCCGCTACTGTGACTTGGAGCAAATAACTTAACCTCTCTGTCGCTCAAATTTCTCATCTCCTAGGAGATAGTATCTGACTGGTATGGTTTGGAGAAGATTCAGCAAAATAAGGTATCTAATTAAAAATATTAAAAAAAAAAAAAAAAATATTGTAAGAGGTTGTCTATCTCTCTGCCTTTCTTTGTAAGTGACTGGCAACAAGTAGGTATTGTCTGGATAGGGACAGCTGCCTGGTTGACTGGTTTTAAGAAACCCATTAATGACAGAGAAAAACCCACTGAAACGGGAGAAACTCAGGTGGAAGTGTGAATAATGTTTTACATTTTTGTAGGAGTTTATCTTTTAAAATATCGTCTCACAACCATTCTGGGATACAAAGGGAGGCAGAACTACTATTCTCAACTCACAGAAAGCATCTGACTTCCGCACTGCCTTTTCCATTCCTCACCAAGAGGACTGGGGAGCTGTTTTTTTTGTTGTTGTTTTTTTTTTTTGGCCATGCCATGCCTTGTGGGATCTTAGTTCCCTGACCAGGGATAGAACGCGTGCCCCCTGCAGTAGCACCAGGGAATTCCGTGGAGCTGCTTCCTTTTGTCCCTGGGCATTCAGAGGGACCCCTGGCTCTGTGGATCTCTGAAAGCCAGGCTGGGGAGCCTCTGCCCAATGGAACAACAGATCACTTCTGCCAACTACAGAACCACGCTTAGGTGGACGCAGTTCAGCACCTTTCCCCACAAGTAGATTGGAAGCCACCAGGAATTAAAAGAGTGGGATCTCTACAAAAAATCTACAAACAATAAATGCTGGAGAGGGTGTGGAGAAAAGGGAACCCTCTTGCACTGTTGGTGGGAATGTAAATTGATACAGCCACTATGGAGAACAGTATGGAGGTTCCTTAAAAAACTAAAAATAGAACTACCATACACCCAGCAATCCCACTACTGGGCATACACCCTGAGAAAATCATAATTCAAAGAGTCATGTACCAAAATGTTCATTGCAGCTCTATTTACAATAGCCAGGACATGGAAGCAACCTAAGTGTCCACCCACAGATGAATGGGTAAAGATGTGGCACATATATACAATGGAATATTACTCAGCCATAAAAAGAAACGAAATTGAGTTATTTGTAGTGAGGTGGATGGACCTAAAGTCTGTCATACAGAGTGAAGTAAGTCAGAAAGAGAAAAACAAATACCATATGCTAACAAATACATATGGAATCTTAAAAAAAAATGGTTCTGAAGAACGTAGCGGCAGGAAAAGAATGAAGTCACAGACGTAGAGAATGGACTTGAGGACACAGGGAGGGGGAAGTGTAAGCTGGGACGAAGTGAGAGAGTGGCATGGACATATATACACTACCAAACGTAAAACAGCTAGCTAGTGGGAAGCAGCCGCATAGCACAGGGAGATCAGCTTGGTGCTTTGTGACCACCTAGAGGGGTGGGATAGGGAGGGTAGAAGGCAGACACAAGAGGGAGGAGATATGGGGATGTATGTATATGTATAGCTGATTCACTCTGTAATAAAGCAGAAACTAACACACCATTGTAAAGCAATTATACTCCAATAAAGCTGTTTAAAAAAAAAAGTAGAAATAAAAAAAAAATTTTTTTTAAAGAGTAGGATCTCTAGAAATTGGCTGTCCAAATTCAAAGCCTTACCCTGTGTGACCTTAGACACTTTGCTTACCCTCCCTAAGCATATTTCCTCCCGCTGGAATAGTACTGATCTGATGAGGCAGTTGTGAGGATTAAGTGAAATAATTATTCAAGACAGTTCAGCCCTGAGGCAGGTTCACGGTAAGGGCCCGACGAACATCGGAGCCCCTCATCCTATAGAGGTGGCTATCTGTGACACCAAGTGCCATTAAACATGCGCATCACATAACCCACTCTCCCAGCCTGCACCAGACTATGAACCCCTTGGGAGCAGGAGCTGTATCTTATTTGTCCTGCTATCCCCCAATTCCCAGCACAAGCTCTCACATAAATTGTAAGAAGAAACAAATGAATGGGTTCCTTACAGCACCTTCAGCTCTCAAATTGTTTTGTCTCTGGTCATGAAAATGCATTCTGTGAGCCCACTCCTGTCACCTGGGAAAGTCAGGGACCTACGCATGGCCTTGGGACTAGGACTTCTATCCAACCAAAATGTAATTACTCCCATCGTAGATAATGCACACGGATAAGACTGGAGCCAGGGAAAGTGGGCAGGGACGCCCAGCTTCCTCTGAGCCCCAGGAACAGATTCTCAGCTGGGACACTGGCTTCCTGCCAATCTCTCTCAACACAGACAGACACAGACAAACACGCATTCATATGCACATGCATACACAATCAGGCCAGGGAAGAAAGTCTCCTAGCTGACCTCACCTAGAAGGCCCCAATCCTCCTGGACAGTTGGGTAGAGGCCAGGAGTTGTGGGAGTTGGGTCAGGCACGGATCTATAAGGATAACTTGGGGCCCATAGGTGGGTCCTTTTCTCTGAGGGTGTGTCTGGCCATGTGCAAAATGTCAACGCCAGCAGAGATGGATCTACCTAGGCTGCCTACTCAAGGGATCAGATGGAATCTGGAAACCAGATTCTGAAACAAACTGAGGCCAAAAAGCAAGCAAAGGGAAGTCACGAATCAAGGAGATTCGGAATTCAGACCAAGAACTGAGCCAAAGGGAAGGTCAGGGTGAGGGCCCTGGGATAGCTGCCTTATCCCAAATACCTTCCCATCATCAAATGGTTCCTCCAGGCCACCTCCCCCAGGAGAAGACATAACCATACTTACCTATTGGTGGCATAATGTCAAAGTAGGAAGATACCATGTGATCAGCCACCCCACTCCATCAATCATCTTATGGTGGGATGGATGGCAGGGGGTGAAGGCTTGTTGAAGAGCTGTCAGCCACAACTCCTTGCAGGAGGACCGGGAGGAGGAAGAGGTCAGGACAGAGACAGGAACCAGCCCGTCTCTTACCACTCCCTACCCTGCATATTAGACCCCAGGAACACAGAACTGTTCCAAGTTCTCAGCATATTCCATGCTATTCCATGCCTCCATGCCTTTGTTCTTGCTATTCCCTTTCCCCAGGATACCCTTCTTACATTTCTTACCCTGCTAGTTATTACAATTCAAGACTGAGCTCAAAGATCATTCCCTCCAGGAAGCCTCTCCTGAGTGCCCAAGTGCTTAGGGGCTAGTGAACTAACCTCTAAGGCCTCCCCACCCACATCCCTTAGATCTTACCTTTTCATACCGAGATTCTCTCCCTTAGGTCTATGGCCCCCACTGGACCTAGAGCTCCTTGAGGGCAGGCACCATTTTTAGTCATCCTTGGATCCTCAGTACCTATCACAGGACTTGGTGTATAGTAGCTGCTTGATTAAGTGCTTGTTGAGCAAGTACTCATGACAGAGAAAACACTGGTTTGGATTGTGGAGGCAAGAAGGGAAGCAGAGATGAAGAAGTTAGATACGAGCATAATGAAATCTGGTGGGATGTCCAAGTGGAGACAGTCACAGAGAGCTCAGGGCTGCTGACAGAAGCTTGGAGGTCTCCCACGTGCAAGTGATAATCAGAGGCACTGAAGCATCTGAGCTCTTTAGGCTGGGAGGTGTCTTGCAGGGTACGCGAGAAGGATGGGAACCCTCATGATGTTCCTAAAATGGTTCCAGTCATACATAAACCCTCACTCTAAATGTGTGCAACAGGATGTCAGGGCCTCAGCTGCTCCTGTGAAGCCATGTGGAGATTCAAAGGAGAGATGAGCTGAAGCCCAAGGACATCCCAAGAAGCAGTGCCCCACCCAGAAAGGAGATAGGGCATGCACCATTCATGGGGCTGAAGGGAGGCCTGCTGCCTCTCTCTGGGAGCATCTTCAGTGATGGATGGTGTTGGCATGAGATGGACTCTGCCCCAAGGACGCCAGCCCCCCATCTATACACAGACTACCAGGTCAGCCATGGCAGCAAGCCAAAACAGAGATGCCTCCCACAACCCTGGGGACTGCTTCCCTAGGACACCCTGCCTCTGCAGCCCATGGTCCCTGCCTGTGAATTTGAAGGAGACCCAAGGCTCTGGAGCTGGAGGGGAATGAGAGAGCCAACACCACCCCCTCCCCACTTCAATCATCTGAGAAGTGTCTGGCCTACTGCAGGCCAAGGGGAGGGGTTCAATTCAGAGATGAGCCAGTAGTTTTGAACCAGCCTGGACCATAAAGCTATGGACTCCACTCGAGCTGATGTTAAGGATAATTTGACAGAGCTCAGCAGAAAGCAGTGCGTGGAGAAAAATAAACTCATTTCACTTCTCTATGCCACCAAGTTGACACTTGTCAATAAACCAGTTACACTGAGGCCAGTGTGAAAGCCCCTCTCTGGGCTGACGGGCAAAGGAAAGACGGAAGAGGTAGAGAATTCTCAGCCCCCACCTCTGTTTCTCAGTAAGACAGAACTTAAGTCAAAACCTCCTCCGTCTTAATTACCAAACAAAAAAATAACCAGACAAGCCTCTCACTGTATGTCTTTATTTACACTGTCATCTGCTCCGGCATTTTAATATCCAAATTTCCGTTGGAAGACAGCTGCCTAGATGTTCACACCCCGTTCTAATGGTTTAATACCCTGGGTACGGGAGCATGGAGGGGGCTGCAAGGAAGGAGGAGGGGTGAAAGCCGCCACCACACTGAGCACAACTTTAGAACAAATGGGTTTGAATATTCATTAAACAACATTTAATTTAAACACCCAAACTCTGAAAGCAGCAGCATATGGCCTGTTTTATTTTACATAAACTGAATAGGAGGTTGGGCCATTAGCTTCTGCAGACACAATGTTCATCACCAGTGAAGAATTCTTTCCTTTGGGGATGTCCCTGGACAGTGCTGGCCCCGCGCCCCGCTGCCCCCGTGGGCTCAGAGAGCCAAAGCTGAGGGCTCCCTGGCAGCCCACTCGTGGTGGTACAGCAACATCAACGAAATACCCATCACCCAACCCATTAGGGGACAGATCAGAACTTCATCAAGCAAAGGAAGGTTCTGGAGGCCTCCTGGCCCCTTGGTTTATGCCTTGGGAAAGTGGGTTAGATAGAATTCTGGTCCTCCTGGGGGCTGGGTGGCAGTATCCAGATGGCATGAACCTGGCCTCTTCTGCCCTTGCAGCAGTCATGCTAGGCCCTGAGGCTTAGGATTGTGCACATGTTTATACAGAAGGCTCTGAGTACAAAGCTAGATGTGTGTGTCCACACGCTTGTGCATGTGAGCATGTGTGAACATGCATGTGCACTTCTGTGGTGGGAGGTACACACATGGCCCCAAGTGTCTGACCTGCATGTGTCCATGCACACATATAAACAGTGTCTCTCTGGGTGTGTCGGCAGCTGGATATGTGTGTGCACGAACAACAGGTTGACCTGGAAGGTGGAAGGTGTCCTCCATAGCTCTTTGTGCAGGTATGAGGATCCCAGGTGTCTACATCTTCGTATGCACCTACATGCACACATCCTAAAAACGTATATGCATGTGTGTGTGTATGTAAGGGTTTTGGTTTTGTTTTGTTTTACTCAACGGTTCTTAACTTGGGGCCCACAGACATCCCCCATGGGGTCCATGGATAGAACGCAGGGGACTGTAAACTTGGATGAGAAAAAATTACATCTTTATTTCACTATCTCTTTTCTAAATTATGAATGTAGACAACACCCCCCAGTAGTCTGATCAGATCCAGTGACTTTGCTACCAACAGAAAGTACAAATATTTTCATAGAACATCACAGCTATTAAAGGTTATCTTGTTATGTCCTTTATGCTCACCATGACAACTCTGAATTATATAGTAGTTATTGGACCTGCCACAAGATACTCGTATTATTGCATTAACAAAGAAGCATATATGGGACTTCCCTGGTGGTCCAGTGGTTAAGACTCCACACTTCCACTGCAGGGGTTGAGGATTCGATCCCTGGTCAGGGAACTAAGATTCCACATACTGCATGGTGCAGCCAAATAAATGTAAAAAAAAAAAAAAAAGAAGCATATATGGCACTTCATCACAATTTTTTAATATTTTGCTATGTGTACTTGAACAGAATTGGTTTTCTTTGTAAGTTCATGTTTTTTATGCATTTATAAATATTCCAGGAAGGAGCCGTTGGTCACCAGCCTATCCAGGAGCAAAGAAAAGGTAAAGGCCCCGAATGCAGGGATGGCATGGAGTCACCTGTGGTCCAGAAAGCAAGCACTCCCAGCAACCCACATGGACGTGTGCATGGCTCACTAGCAGAGGCGGGACTGGGGCCTTTCCCTCTGAGCAACACACCCCCGCCAAGAGGGCACGTATCCACAGGGGAAGGGGGTTAAAAAGCCAGTGGCTCTAAAAGATAGATATCTCTCCATGGTCCCAATACTGCTAGAAACCATACAGATAACCCCAGCTGGCCTACTTTCAGGAAGAAAGAGCTCAGAGTGTCTCCTGGGCACTTATCCTCAAGGCCTGGTGGGATAGAAGGCTTCTCAGAGGGACTCAGGCAGGGCTGTGGAGCATGCTTCCAACAAAAGCCACACCTGGCTCTCATCATGTTCACTCATGCCTCATCACTGTCTAGCACCCAACGAACAGTTAGGCTTTCTTCAACGACCAGGACAGAAAAGTCAACTCAAACCACCCTAAACTGTAGACAGCATGTGCTAGGCCCCATAACTGGGACAACAGGTGCTCCAGGTATAGGTTTGAGCAGGACTCTGGCTGTTTCCCTGCTAGGCTCCTGGCTCGCCCTGCTATAAATCTCAACTCTGTCCTCAGGCTGGCTCCCTCATGACAGCAAAATGTCTGCAGCAGTTCCAAGCCTCATATTTGCATATCACACCATGTGGAGCAGGAGAGATCTCCTTCCAGCCATCAAACCGAAGCTTTCCAGCCAACTCCGAGTGGCCCAACCTCAATCAGTCACTTTGGCCAGGGGTGATTCCATACATTGATTGGCTTAGGTCTGGGTCACTGCACATCACCAAGCTATCACTATGGCAGAAGTGGATGCCATACTTTTATTGGCTTAAGCCGGTCAATACCCCGTTCCCCCCAACCCCACCAAGAAAAGCAAGTGGGGGATAGAATGGATGCCTGGAGAGGCAACTGGAAGACCCTCCAAGATCTGTCTTTTCATGAACTGCTAAGCAGGCATCTCAACTTTCAACCTAACTGGCAGTGCCTGAGGCAGGATCCATCTTATGCCCTTCTATTCATCAACCCCCAGGTGACCACTAAGAAAAGCGTTTCGTACATGAACTCAGTCACCATGGCAGGCCCTCAACCTGCCATCAAGTACAACAGCAGCTGTTCTCAAGTCACTGCCACACAGCCAGCCCCTGAGGCTTCTCCTCTCCCCCACAGAGACCAAAGTTCTTTAATAAGATGCCGCTGGGGAACAGGAAGGCTGCATTCTGTCCCTAACTTAGCGGGGAATTCTTTTGTGGGCCTCAATTTCCCCAAATGATCAAAGAGGGGATTAGACAAACGAAACCTAAAAGTTCTTCTCAGTTGACAGTTCATGCATCACAGCAAGGGGAGAGCTGCTAAACCTTGCCATTTGGTAGACCCAAGAACCCTGACCATCTCCTGTCTGAGATTCTGTCACAGCCTCCTGGCTGGTCTCCCCACTCCACCCCAGTCCTGCTCCCCAGACCAATGTACTCCCACACAGCCACCATTAGGTCGATCAATCATTCTGAAAGTATTTATTTATCCTGCTGAGCTCCAGGTACTACGCTAGGTGCCAGGATAAAACAGCAATGAACAAATTAGACACAGATATTTTAAAAATGATCCCTGCCTTCATGAAGCTTCCTTTCTGGTAGGCAACCAATAAACAAACCAAAAAAAAAAAAAAAAATTAGAAGCAAATTCTGAGGGCTTCCCTGGTGGCGCAGTGGTTAAGGATCTGCCTGCCAATGCAGGGGACACGGGTTCAAGCCCTGGTCCAGGAAGATCCCACGTGCCACCGAGCAACTAAGCCCGTGTGCCACAACTACTGAGCCTGCACTCTACAGTCTTCGAGCCACAGCTACTGAAGCCCGTGCACCTAGAACCCGTGCTCCACAAGAGAGGCCACCACAATGAGAAAAGCCCACACAGCCATAAACAAATTAATTAATTAAAATTAAATTAAAAAAAGAATCCACCTGTCAATGCAGGGGACACGGGTTCGAGCCCTGGTTCGGGAAGATCCCACATGTCATGGGAGCAACTAAGCCCGTGAGCCACAACTACTGGAGCCCGCATGCCTAGAGCCCTTGCTCCACAAGAGAAGCCACCGCAATGAGAAGCTTACACACTGCAACAAGGAATATCCCCCACTCGCCATAACTAAAGAAAGCCCGCATGCAGCAACAAAGACCCAACGCAACCAAAAATAAATAAAAATAAATCTATTAAAAAAAAAAAAAAGAAGTAAATGCTGAGAAGAAAATATTAAAGCCAGGAAGGAAATTTGAGGAAGGTTACAGTCTTTGATAAGGAGGCCAGAGTAGTCTTGAGTGAAGACCAAAAGGAAGGGAGAGCATGACCTACGAGGTTTACTGGGGGAAGAGTGGGCCAGGCAGAGGGAACACATGCAAAGGCCCTGGGGCAGGAGCAAGGCTGACAAGCTGGAAGAGCAGAAGCAGCAGCTGGGAGGGGAATGGGAGATCAGGTTTTGGGCCATGTGGATCACAGAGAGCCTTTTGGCATCTCCCTGAGTGACGTGTGCAGCCCCTAGAGGGTTCTGACAGAAGGGTGACCTCATCTGACTCTGACTTTCACCCTGTACTCCAGCTGCTGCATGGAGAATAAACTGAAGGAACCAAAGTGTAATCGGAGTGCAATAAGGGGATCAAGGCAGTAAAAAGGTAAGAAATGTGGGAGCTTGAACCAGAGGAGCCGTGGAGGTGGTGAAAAGCAGTCAGATCCTGGATATATTCTGAAGGAAGAGCCAAAAGACTTGTGGAGGGACTGGAGATGGGGAAGGTGAGAGAACGAGTCGAGGCCTTTTACCAGGTTTTCAGCCATAGCAAGCAGAGGACAAAGATGCCATCCACAGGTGGGGAAGGCCAGCAAGGCACAAGGAAAGCTGGGAAAACCAGGGGCTCGGTTTCTAGCCAGTGACCTTTGTAAAAGGAACCATTCCTCTGCTTAACATCTTCCCGTGGCTTACTAGAGCTCTGGCACTACCCGGTCCTGCCCACCCCTCCGGCCTCATTTCCACACACTCCCCAGTCCTGGCCCTTCTACCTTTCACAAACCCATCTGCTTTCTCTTGCCTCCAGGTCTTGGCACCTGCTCTTCTCTCACCAGGCTTGCAACTCCAAGCCCCAATTCCCTTATCTGCAAAAAGGTGACAGGGACTATTATCAGATGATTTTCAAGGGACCTTCCAGCTGCAGTGGTCTCCAGTCTGTGGCCTTGGGTTTCTGTGCCCTCCTTGCCTGGTGCCAGGGAAGACTAGCAGCACTCAGAGTCCAGACAAGAGTGCCCCCACTGCAGAATGGGTCACTCGCCGAGGGCCAGCCTGAAACAAAATGCCAAGGCTTAAAGGGAAAGAGCTTGGGAGGGATGGAGAAGCCAGATGCCTGTAACACTCTGAACAGAGGTAGGAATGACAAACAGCACGGTCTGGAGTAGACAGGAACCCCAAAGCCAATAGGCCTTTGCCCAAGCAGAGCCCTTCACCTGGGGTCCTCTTCTCTTCATCCCTGCTCATCCTACACAGTGGTTCCAGCAAACCTCTTCCCTGAGCTAGTCCACAGTCCCTCCTCTGAATGCCCAAGCTCTTAGCCATCCAGGCAACAGCACTCAGCTCACAGGCTCAGAATCTCAAAGAGCACCCTAGGCAAGCCCTCTCCTGGGGAGAGTGACCGGGGGCGGGGGGGAGGGGGGGCGCGGGGGCGGCAAGAACTTGACCCCCGTCACATGGCTAGTTGGTAGGAAAACCATTCAAACTCTGAGCTCCAGAATGTAAATCCAGGGTCCTCGCCAAGACTCTCCAAACTTTGCTCAAATCCCCTCCCTGAGGAAGCCCTCCTGCTGCCTCTGGCTCCTCCCCTCTGCTAGAAGTTAGTGGTGGACACATTGGTCTTCCCCCCTCACCTTGGGGCTCAAACTTCATCTGCTCACCTCCATGCCCACCCATTCCCACTCCTGACTGAGCTGACCTGGAGCCATATGTACCATGGGTGTGTCTTAAACTTTTTATGGAATCAGATCACCAATATACTATTCTCAAGACCTGAGCTTCCTGCTGGGGAGACACACCTTTACCCAGTGTACATCCTGGTTGTATGTGGGGCGGGGGGAGCCTGAGGGTCTGTGATCCAGGCCACGCCCCCAGCCCTGGGCTAACTCCTAAACCAGCCATCTCCTCTCACCTTCAGGATGTGAAGAAGTCAGAGACAGATTCCTTCTCCTCTCTGGCCCTCCCTCACTTTCTACCCAGGGATGTTATGAGGATTAATGGGATAACAGATGAAGGACCTCCAAGGAAACAGGCCAAAGTGTTGTTATTAAATTCCAAATTTAGCCCTCGGGATGAGTGAGGCATGACAGATCTGAGCTGGGAGCAATCCCAGCTACACGGACAGGAAGTCCTATAAAACCAGAAGCCATGACATATAAGCTTTGGGGGTCAAAGGAACCTTAA
The DNA here is from genome assembly GCF_026419965.1 of Kogia breviceps. Taxonomy (NCBI): domain Eukaryota; kingdom Metazoa; phylum Chordata; class Mammalia; order Artiodactyla; family Physeteridae; genus Kogia; species Kogia breviceps. Next base: position 56,404,510 of record NC_081311.1, read on the forward strand.
AAAAATGCCACAGGCCTTCACCCAAAGAGCCTGTAGGACAATCCACAAAGTAAGCAGCTAGACTCTGCTTGTATAAAACCAGTGACAAGAAGCTCACGACTCCCCAAGGCAGCCCCTGCCACCTCCATTAGCTCTGAGTTTTAAAAACTTCCTCCTGACCAGCCAAACCATTCAGCCACATTTTCCACACTCTGGCACAAATCTCACCCTTTCTCTGCGTGATAGCCCTTCACCAACAGCACCTCTCTCGGCTCATTTCCAACTTAAATACCTCCAGACCTTTCAATTAGGCCTCACAGGCCATTATCTGAAAGCAGGCCACCATCCTGATACTCTTTTCTCAATGGGCTCTACGTCATGGCTTCCAAAAATAACGTAACTCCCAGGAGTGGTCCAACAGGACAGGGCAGAACAGGACCCACCCACCATTCCTTCAGTCTAGGTGCCCACTTCTTACAGAGACAGCTGGAGGCAACAATTTGCTTTTTTTCTTAACATCCACAGCACACTGTGAAATCATATAATCTTATTCAGATTTCAGGCCATCATCCTTGCCATACATGTATCTGGCTAGTCATGGTCCCAAAGAACTCCAGAAATGACACCCAAGCTGGGTGGGACCTCCTGGGAACAGAACCACAGCACAAGGCTGGGCTCAGCCCTTGGAGCCACAATAATCTAAGTTCAAGGCCCAGCTCCACCACATTACTAAAGGACCCTCAGCAAATGGCTGAAATCCTAAATTCCAATTTGCTTATCTCTGAGATGAGGATAACACTACTCACTTTGAAGAATTATTGTGAGGACAAGAGAGAATATATATAATGTGCCTAGCACTGTAAATAGTAGGTGTTCAATACAAGAAAGGCATTATTGTTTATATTCAAAGTCTCATGGGAGCCCTGACAGCAGTTTCAAATGACAGAAAATCCAGGAAGTGGCTACACAGAACACTGATTTTCCACAAAGGTACCAATACAGTTCAGTGGGAAACCACAGTCTTTTCAACAAGTGGTGCTAGGACAACTGAGAAGCCACATGCCAAAAGAATGAAGTCAGACCCATCCTAACACCAGCTACAAAAATTAACTCAAAATGGATCATAAACCTAAATGTTTGAGCTAAAACTATAAAACTTATAAAAGAAAACATATCCATCTTTGTGACTTTGGGTTAGGCAATGGTTTCTTAGCTATAACATCAAAAACACAAGTAAAAGAAGAAAAAAAAAGTTTGTAATTCATCAGAATGTAAAACTTTTGCTTTTAAAGAACACAATCAAGAAAGTGAAAAGGGCTTCCGTGGTGGCGCAGTGGTTGAGTCCGTCTGCCAATGCAGGGGACACGGGTTTGTGCCCTGGTCCAGGAGGATCCCACATGCCGTGGAGTGGCTGGGCCCGTGTGAGCCATGGCCACTGAGCCTGCGCGTCTGGAGCCTGTGCTCCGCAACGGGAGAAGCCACAACAGTGAGAGGCCTGCGTACCGCAAAAAAAAAACAAAAAAAAAAAAACAAAAAAAAAGAAAGTGAAAAGACAACCCAAAGAATGGAATACATACAAACCATATATCTAATAAGAGACTTATACCTAGAATATATGAAGAATACTTATAGCTCAACAAATTGCAGCAAAATGGATGGATCTAGAGAATATCATACTACATGAAGTTAGACAGAGAAAGACAAATATTATACAGTATGACTTATATATGTAATCTAAAACATAATTCAAATGAATCCATATACAAAACAGACTCAAAGAGACAAAAAAACTTACGGTTACCAAAGCTGGGGGGGAGGGGGTGGTGCAGTGACAAATTAGGACTATGTGATTAACAGATATGATAAACTACGCAGGACTTCCCTGGTGGCGCAGTGGTTAAGAATCGACCTGCCAACGCAGGCGACATGGGTTTGAGCCCTGGTCCGGGAAGGTCCCACATGCCACGGAGCAACTAAGCCCGTGCACCATAGCTAACGAGGCTGAGCTCTAGAGTCCACGTGCCACAACTGAGCCTGAGTGCCACAACTACTGAAGCCTGGGTGCCCACAACCCGTGCTCTGCAAAAAGAGAAGCCACGACAATGAAAAGCCCGCGCACTGCAACCAAGAGTAGCCCCTGCTCGCCTCAACTAGAAAAAGCCCGCATGCAGAAACAAAGACCCAATGCAGCCTAGATAAATAAATTTATTTTAAAAATAAAAAAATAAACTACGCATAAAACAGATAAGTAACAAGGATTTACTGTACAGCACAGGGAATTATATTCAGTATTTTATAATAACCTATAACAGAAAATAGTCTGAAGGAGATATATATATATATATATATATATAGCCGAATCACTCTGCTGTACACCTAACACAGTACTGTAAATCGATATTTCAATTTTAAAAAAAGGACAAATAACCCAATTCTAAAATGAGCAACACTAAACAGTTTTCTAAATAAAACATACAAACAGCCAACAAGCACGTGAAAAGATGCTCAGTGCCACTAATTTTTTTTTTTTTTAAATGAGGACCACTTTTAAAGTGTTTATTGAATTTGTTACAATACTGCTTCTGTTCTTTCTTGGCTTTCTGGCCAGATGCACATGGGATCTCAGCTCCCTGACCAGGGATCAAACCCTCACCCCCTGCATTGGAAGGTGAAGTCTCAACCAATGGACCGCCAGGGAAGTCCCACCACTGATTATTATCAGATGCAAATCAAAACCATAATGAGAAACTACTTCATACCCACTTGATGGCTAAAGTCAAAAGTACAGATAATAACAAGTGCTGACAAGGATGTGAAGAAATGAGGACCCTCATACACTGCTGGTAGGAACATAAAATGGTGCTGCCTCTGTGGAAGATGGTTTGGCAGAACCTCAAAATGTTAAAACACAGAGTTGCCATATGACCTAGGATTCTACTCCTAGGTATTATATATAAGAGAAAGAAAAGGATATGTCCACACAGAAACTTGCACATGAATGGTCATAGCAGAATTATTCATAAAGCAGAAAAATAGAAACAATTCAAATGTCCATCAACTGATGAATGGATAAACAATATATGGCATATCCATACAACTGAATATTATTTGACAATTAAAAGGTGTTAACTGTACTGCTGTGTGTCACTACATGGATGAACCTTAAAAACATTATACTAAGTGAAAGAAGCCAGACATAAATCATATAAATGGTATGATTTCATTTACATAAAATGTCCAGAATAGGCTAATCCACAGAGACTTTAAAGCAGATTAGTGGTTTTCAGGGGCCAGGAGGGGAGGAATAGGAGACACTGCTAATGGTTAAGAGGTTTCTTTTCTGAAGTGATGAAAATGTTCTAAAATTAGATAGTAGTGAGTGTTGCACAACTCTGTGAATATACAAAAAACAACTGAGTTGCATACTTTAAATGGTGAATTTCATGGTCTGTGAATTATAACTCAATAAAGCTCTATTTTTTTCAAGGAATGAAGTAATGATACATGCTAAAATATGGATGAAGCTTAAAAATATTAAGTGAAAGAATACAATCACAAAAAGACCACACTCTGTATAATTCCATTTATATGAAATGAGTATGTCCCAAATCAACAAATCTATCGAGACAGGAAACAGCTTAGTGGTTGCCCAGGGTTAGGGGTAGAGGCTGGAGTAAATGGGGAGTGACTGCTAATAGGCACAGGGTTTCTCTCTAGCATGATGAGAATGTTTAAAAGTTAGGTAGTGATGATAGTTGCACACCTCTGCAAAAATCCTGAAGCCCACTGACTTGTACACTTTAAAAGGATAAATAGGGCTTCCCTGGTGGCACAGTGGTTAAGAATCTGCCTGCCAATGCAGGGGACATGGGTTTGAGCCCTGGTCCGGGAAGATCCCACCTGCCGCGGAGCAACTAGGCCCATGCGCTACAACTACTGAGCCTGTGCTCTACAGCACGCGAGCCACAACTCCTGAAGCCCGCACGCCCAGAACCCGTGCTCTGCAACACGAGAAGCTACCACAACGAGAAGCCCGCGCACCGCAACGAAGAGTAGTCCCAGCCCGCCGCAACTAGAGAAAGCCTGCGCGCAGCAATGAAGACCCAATGCAGCCAAAAATAAATAAATAAATTTTTAAAAATTAAATTCTCGGCCTCTGAGGGAACACTTCTGTACCAGTGACACTCTGTGAGACAGCAAAGGGTAATGAGCTGGACAGCGTGGAGAAGCACCTCAGATAATACTACAATGCTCTGTAACCTTAAAAACAGAAGGAAAATGGTACTGGGAAAACTGGACAGCCACATGCAAAAGAATGTGGACCTCTATCTTACACCCTACCCCAAAATCAATTCAAAATGGATTAAACACTTGAACAGAAGACCTAAAACCATAAAGCTCCTTGAAGAAAATACAGGCTGTAAGCTCCCTGGCATCAGTCTTGGCAATGATTTTTTTGGATATGACACCAAAAGCAAAGGCAACAAAAGTAAAAGTGAACAAGTGGGACAATATGAAATTAAAAAGCTTCTCCACAGCAAAGGAAACCATCAACAAAATGAAAAGGCAACCTACTGAAGAGGAGAAAATATTTGCAAACCAAATATCAGATAAGGGGTTAATATCCAAAGTATATAAAAAAACTCATATAACTAAATAGCCAAAAAAAAGAAAAAAGGCAATCCAATTAAAAAATGGGCAGAGGAACTGAACATTTTTCTGAAAGAAGACACACAAATAACCAAAAGGTACATGAAAAGGTGCTCAACATCACTAATCATCAGGGAAATGCAAATCAAAAACCACAATGAGGTATCACCTCACACCTGTTAGAATGGTTATCATCAAATCGACAGGAGATAGCAAGTGTTGGCAAAAATATGGAGAAACAGGAACCCCTGTCCGTTGTTGGTGGGAATGTAAATTGGTGCAACCGCTACAGAAAATAGTATGGAGGTTCCTCAAAAAATTAAACTACCATATGATCCAGCAATTCCAAACACGGGTATATATCCAAAGGAAATGAAATCACTATCTCAAAGAGGTATCTGCCCTCCCATGTTCACTGCAGCATTATTTACAATAGTCAAGACATAGAAACAACTTAAGTGTCCATGACTGGATGAATGATTTAAAATGTGACACGCACACATGGAATATTATTCAGCCATAAAAACGGAAATCCTGCCATTTGTGACAATACAGATGGACTTGGGGGTAATATGCTAAGTGAAATAGGTCAGAGAGAAAGACAAACACTGTATGATCTCACTTATATGTGGCATCTAAAACAAACCAAACTCATAGAAACAGAACAGATTGGTGGTTGCCAGAAGCAGGGGGTAGGTGAAAATGAGTGAAGGTGGTCAAAAGGTACAAACTTCCAGCTGTAAGTTCTGGGGATGTAATGTACACCATGGTGACTATTGCTAATGATACTGTATTATACATTTGACAGTTGCTAAGAGAGTAAATCTTAAAAGTTCTCATCACAAGAAAAAAAATTTGTTAACTATGTGAGATGATGGATGTTAAATAGACTTATTGTGGTGATCATTTCACAATATATAGACATATCAAACCATTATGCTGTATACCTGACACTAATACTATGCTATATGTCAATTGCATCTCAATAAAATGGAAAAAAACCCAAACACCTAAGGGTGGAATATTTTCTTAAAAGAAGAGCAGGAGAATATGGCACCTGAGTAGCAAATGGCTCCCTGCAGGCAGGAGGGGAGCCAGCTCAAGGTGAAGAAGCCTGAAGCTCAGTCCTCCCCCACAATGACAAGCTGCGGGACTTGGGAAAAGTCACCTGACCTATGCCTCAGTGGCCTCATCCAAAAAGAGAAGAAAATGGAGCATTATGTGCATGCAAAACAGAGGTGTTAGATCAACTGAAGAGCTTTCTTTCCTTCTCCAAGGGGGCTTGATGGAAAGAGGCATCTTGTTTAATGAGCTTCCTCCACCAAGGAGAGGTGCACCTTGAGTGTTTGCCTATTGGGCTGGGCAATTTCGAACCAAGCTCTCTGAACATCACCATATAAAGGGGGAGCCAGCAAGAGAGCTGAACCAGGCCCTCTCTTTTATCCCCTCTGGCTCTGAGATGAGCACATCTACAGCTCTCTGAAAACACAATTCCAGAAACTAAGTGCCCAGGCAGAGTAACTCAGCTGGGTGAGCAGTCACCATGAGGTGTTAGACGCCAATCCCTTGATTAATGAGGTGAATGCCAGAGCCCCCAACACTGTCACAGCCCCTCCTTCAGAGGCAATGTATTTTCAGAATACATGCTACAGCTGAGAGGAGAATAAAGTGTAAATCTCCCATTCTTCCAAGCATATGCAGAACAGAAATCTACAGAGGCAAATCCTTGCCTAAAGATCTGGACTTTTAAAAAAAAAATCCAACTTGATAGGTTCCACCTTCTGCCTTGTACCAAGTACCTGACAAGGCTTACTTAAATGGATACAGGAGATGGATGTCATGCAGCAGGGCTTATAGCTGCCCTGCAATCCCAGCTCCTTGAGTAGGACAAGCTATCTCCTCCTCAACCCCCCAGGGAAGCATTTTATATGTGGAGAGAAAGATGCTGAAAGCCACCTTCTCCGTACCACTCCCTTATCTAACACAAAAGAAAAATGAGGCCCAAAGAAAGGGGACTTGCCTGAGATCACAAAGCATGGCTGGGGGAGAGCTAAGGACTGAAGACAGGTCTTGTGACCCAGCACTCCACCCTACTCCCAAACTGTGAAAGAACAAGACAGAGGTGTCGCCTAAAGGGAGCACAATGAACTAGAATCTGGCCGCTGGGGTTCAAGCGTTCTTTCTTCCAAAGAAACTGCAAGCCCCTTGGCTGGAGAGCTACAAGAGGAATGCTATTTGCACAGGATCTGCAGAGACACTGCAGCACAGACGGGTAGACATTGCCATGCACGTGTGAACAGCAGAAAGCCCTGTAGGTTCAGCTTCCCTACAAGGGACGAATCCTATAAACAAGATTACCACCCCCATTAGACCTTTTCTGAGAAGAAAGAATGACCTCTCCAGTTGATGTGGCACCAGGCTTTTTACACGCTTCCACGAGGGTAGCAGCCATGACAGCATAACAGGCAGCATCCAAGCCTGTGCCCACAGTGCCCCCTCGTGGGAGTCTGCATGGCTCATGTGACCTCTTGGTTCCACCAAAGGGAAGGCCAGTGATGGGCCAGTCTGCAACACTGCCCTTCCTGGTCTCCACGACTGTGCCCCCTGTAATGCCCTTCTCTCCCCGCAACTCAGTGGTTCTCAAACTTCAACCTGCATCAGTACCTCCTAGAGGACATGTTAAAACACAGGTTGCTGGCCCCACAGTTTCCAATTCAGTGGGTCTGGGGTAGGGCCTGAGAATTTGCATTTCTAACAAGTTCCAGGGGGATGTGGATGCTGCCAGTGTCGGACCACATTTGGAGAACTACTGCCTTAGCTAATCTCTCTGCACCCATCAAGACTCAGTGCAAATTCTAGCTCCTTACTGGGAAGTTCCACAAATGTCCCCAGGTGTATCACAGGCAGTCAAATCTGCATAACTTTGACCAAATGCACTAATCGCTTTGAGCCTCAATCTCTTCATATGTAAAACAGGGATAAGAATACCTCCCTCATAGTTGTTATAAAAGGTAAATGAGAGAAATGAGTTCAATACCTGGCACATAGAAAGCACTCAATAAATGTTAGCTATTCTATATTACTTTTATTAGCAGTAGTAACAGTACTGTTTACCTGCCAGCTTAAGGACAGAGACATCTCCCTCAGAGACACAGAATTCTCAGATGCAGAAGGGACATTAAAGACTTTTTAGTCCAGTTTCCCTAACCTAGCTGTCAGTAGCATCACCTGGAAGCTGTTAAAACGTCAGATGATTCGGTGCCACCCAAAACTAGTAACTCTGGAAACTGGGACAAGAGACATGGGCATTTGCATTTTCAACAAGCCCCCAGGTACCACGCTTGGGACCCACGTATCCGGCCCTTGTATCTCACCTAAACACAGGGAAATGGAGGCCCAGGAAAGGGAAGCCCCTTGCTCATCCAGGGCCCCAGCCAGCTGTCAGCTGACTAGGGATCAGAAACCAGGTCTCCTGATTCCCAGTCTAGTCCTTTTCCCACTAAGCTAGACTGCTTGGATGCCATCTCAACAACCCCTAACCTCCAGCACAAATCCCCTCTCCAACATACATGAGCAGTCCAAGGGCTTAAGTACCCTCCATGCAAAGAAATTCACCATGACAAAGACAGTCAATCCACTGCTGAACATCTTATCTCTAATGTTTTCTTTTATTCAACCAAAATACTGAACGAGATACATCCTTAGCCCAGCATACAAGGTTCCTCCCTGACCTGTTTCCTGCTGACCCCTCCAGCCTCATTTCCCACCAGAACCTCACTTGTCCCTAACTCCCAACCAGACCGTGGACAATGTTGTTCTGGGGGGGTCTCACTTCCACAACGTCTAGCATGCAGGAAAGGAGGTTCAAGGGTGAGTGGAAGGGGAAGGACAAAGGAAACTGAGGCGTCTTTACTCCTAGGCTCATACTATAGGGCTCCAGAACTCAGGAAAGCCTCTGCTTTGCCAGCATAAATAAATCAAGTGTCACTGATGAAAGAAATTAAAGATGATACAGATGGAGAGATATACCATGTCCTTGGATTGGAAGAATCAACATTGTGAAAATGACTATACTACCCAAAGCAATCCCTATCAAACTACCAATGGCATTTTTCACAGAACTAGAACAAAAAACACCACAATTTATATAGAAACACAAAAGACCCTGAACAGCCAAAGCAATCTTGAGGAAGAATAACAGACCTGGAGGAATCAAACTCCCTGACTTCAGACTATACTACAAAGCTACAGTAATCATGGTACAGGCACAAAAACAGAAATATAGATCAATGGAACAGGATAGAAAGCCCAGAGATAAACCCACACACATATGGTCAGCTTATCTTTGATAAAGGAGGCAAGAATATACAATGGAGAAAAGGCATCCTCTTCAATAAGTGGTGCTGGGAAAACTGGACAGCTACATGTAAAAGAATGAAATTAGAACACTCACTAACACCATACACAAAAATAAACTCAAAATGGATTAAAGACCTAAATGTAAGGCCAGACACTATAAAACTCTTAAGAGGAAAACACAGGCAGAACACTCTATGACATAAACCACATCAAGATCCTTTTTGACCCACCTCCTAGAGAAATGGAAATAAAAATAAACAAATGGGACCTAATGAAACTTAAAAGCTTTTGCACAGCAAAGGAAACCATAAACAAGACAACACTCAGAATGGGAGAAAATATTTGCAAACAAAGCAACAAACAAAGGATTAATCTCCAAAATATATAAACAGCTCATGCAGCTCAATATCAAGACAACCAACCAAATCAAAAAATGGGCAGAAGACCTAAACATACATTTCTCCAAAGAAGATATACAGATTGCCAACAAACACATGAAAGGATGCTCAACATCACTAATCATTAGAGAAATGCAAATCAAACCTACAATGAGGAGCTTCCCCGGTGGCGCAGCGGTTAAGAATCCACCTGCCAATGCAAGTGACACGGGTTCAAGCCCTGGCCCAGGAAGATCCCACATGCCGTGGAGCAGCTAAGCCTGCGTGCTACAACTACTGGGCCTGTGCTCTAGAGCCCACTAGCCACAACTACTGAGCCCATGTGCCACAACTACCGAAGCCCACGCATCTAGAGCCCGTGCTCCATAACAAGAGAAGCCACCACAATGGGAAGACCGTGCACCGTAACAGAATAGCCCCCAGTCACTGCAACTAGAGAAAGCCAGTATGGAGCAACGAAGAACAAGTGCAGCCAAAAATATATAAATAAATTTATTAAAAAAAAAAAAAAAAAAAACTACAATGAGGATCACTTCACTCTGGTTGGAACCAATGATATGATTAATAATTTTTCTTATAATCTTTAGGAAAATTTGAAACAATTTAGTCCTCAGAGTTAGAGATTAGCCCTCATTCTTTCTGTGTCCTGTTAAAAAGAAGTACAGTTCTGTATTTCAGTAAGAATTCTGAGATCCCAAATAATATTATTTCAAAAAAAAAAAATCTACAAATAAATGCTGGAGAGGGTGTGGAGAAAAGGGAACACTCTTGCACTGTTGGTGGGAATGTAAATTGATACAGCCACTATGGAGAACAGTACGGAGGTTCATTATAAAACTGAAAATAGAACTACCATATGACCCAGCAATCCCACTACTGGGCACACACCCTGAGAAAACCATAATTCAAAAAGAGACATGCACCACAATGTTCACTGCAGCTCTATTTACAATAGCCAGGACATGGAAGCAACCTAAGTGTCCATCATCAGATGAATGGGTAAAGAAGATGTGGCACATATATACAATGGAATATTACTCAGCCATAAAAAGAAACGAAACTGAGTTATTTGTAGTGAGGTGGATAGACCTAGAGTCTGTCATACAGAGTGAAGTAAGTCAGAAAGAGAAAAACAAATATCGTATGCTAACACATATATATGGAATCTTATAGAAAAGAAAAAAAGGTTCTGAAGAACCTAGGGGCAGGAAAGGAATAAAGACACAGACATAGAGAATGGACTTGTCACAGGGAGGGGGAAGGGTAAGCTGGGACGAAGTGAGAGAGTGGCATGGACATATATACACTACCAAATGTAGGGTGGCTAGCTAGTGGGAAGCGGCCGCATAGCACAGGGAGATCAGCTCGGTGCTTTGTGACTACCTAGAGGGGTGGGATAGGGAGGGTGGGAGGGAGACACAAGAGGGACGGGATATGGGGATATATGTATACATATAGTTGATTCACTTTGTTATACAGAAGAAACTAACACACCATTGTAAAGCAATTATACTTCAATAAAGACGTTAAAAAGTCAGTCAGTCGTCACACCTCTGTGCTCTTGCAGCCAACCTGAAGTCTATTTTTGAAATAGAATTTCTCTTACCAGAAATGCTTTGGACAACACTCTGCTGGAAGCCACCAGACACCACAGAGCCTTGCACCTCACTGAGGATGACAAAGCCTACCTGCACTTTGCTCCCACACTCTCCCACCTCATCCCCACTCTTCCCCTGCAGGATGACTGGTACACCTCCATGTGATCTTTCTCTACTTTACTAGCCCCAGTGAGACACCTGCTCCCATGTGCCCAGATCAGATCACATCTTACCCCAGTTATAGTGTTACTCTTGGAAGACTTTCTCACCTCTGGATTCCCAACACCTAACTTAACATAATTACAGTCTGCTGCTTCATGGTAAGGAGCAGAAACCATGCCATGAGACCCCGGACAAGGTGCTTAAGCCCCTCTGAGCCCTGGGGGCAGAACAGCTTCTTCACCCATCTCCCCAGCAGCTACCAGAACAGGGACTAGTGCGCACAGCAGGTTCAGTAAATGGGGAATTCACATGGTCATCTATGACTTGTTCAGTAACACTACTGGCAACAGGCACCCTAACTACAAGTAGTTAGACAAATACAGTACATAGTAGGCACACCATTATACACCCTGTGGAAGAAAGCTGCTCACTTAACATTTGTTTAACAATGGGTAAACGCAGGACAACAAAGATTGCAGTCAGACAACTGCATTCTAATCCCACCCCACTACTTAGTTAAGTTGTTGCTTAACTGCTCTAAACCCTCTCCAACATGGGTCCAATGAGACCTGCCTCTTAGGATTATTGTAAAGATTAAAGGAAGTAATTGTTTATACAGTAACTGCCTCAGCTACAAGAGTATGGTGTATTTGTCAAGATGCTACCTTTAAGGAGAGCCCAGAATAATCAACTTGCCATTCAACCTCTTCTTTGGAGGGAAGAGAGCAGAGCAGTTAAATGCTGGCTGACTACCTGGGCACATGCAGCTACAAGTGGAACAAAGGGGTGCAGTTCTAAACTTCTCGCCAGACTCTTCCTTGCTATTCTCATGAAGCAACAGCCTCTCACAAGTGCCAAGTTGAGGGAAGCAATGTGCCCTCCCTGACTGCTGATGAGTAAAGTCAACTTTGCATTTTCATGGAGGCTCTTTCAAAGCCTGTTGACAGCAGTATGGTCTGGTTAATGTCAGGGCCGACAAAGTGCTGAATCTCCAATCCTAGAGTTCCACAGCACAACTGTGCACAACTGAACGCTAGTCCTTGCTTCCCGTCACACAGTTGCTCAGCACCTCAGTTTCCAAACTATTCTCTCAAATGCTTTATCATCTGAGACTCAAAATAGCCTTGTGAGTCAGGTCAGCACAGAAGGTACCCTTGGGGGCCCCAATTTAAAGAGAAGTTAACCCAATCAGGGGACCAAGCAACTTGCCCAGACACCCAGCTGGACTAGATGGAAGTTAAGCAGCATGCAAAGGGGACACAAGACCAGAGGGCAGGTGGACAAGGGTTTCAGGCTAGCTTGCAGGAGCAGAGGCCACGGAGTATGACAGAACAAACACCTACCCTGAGGCACAAAGCCCACCCTCTAACCTCGCCAATAGTCACCATGCAGGAAGGTGGGCCTACTGTTGATTCTTCTGATAACTCAAGAGGCTAGGAATCTGGATTTTCATGTACGGTTTGTCCTATTTTGAAATGCTTTGCCCGTCCAACAAAGCTTACTGACAAGACTGCCAGTTCGTGACGTTTGTAATATCCTAGCCCAGGCAGTTCCCCTAGAAAAACAGACTCAACCAGAGTTAGTCACAATTCCCTTCAAAGAGACTACTGGCTGAATGACTGCAAACTTTGCCCTCCCCAAGCACATCCCAATGCAAAAGTCTACACACCTTGTGACTTGGTCACCAAACTTCACCTCATCAGGCTCCCTGCAGCTGTGCCCTGTCTTCACACCAACCCCTAGTACCTCACTCTGAAAACCACCTCCTACCCTTCGGTTCTTGCTCCACTGCTTCTTCTAGCCCTGCTCCTGAACTTTGTGACCACAGGCCTCTGGGGTCACCCCCCACCCCCGCCCACCACTGCTCGGCTTCATCTCCTGCCCTGTCCTGAGCCATCCCAAATATAACCTCTCCCAGAGTCTTCTGCTTCTTGCTGCTCACCAGCCCACCTCTGCGCCTACACCCTAGATCAGTCCTGGGGAACTGCATCTCCACCAGGTATGGATGATCTCTGGCCTCCACGCGCTGCTCATTTAAAAATGCCACTCACCTCAAATCCCTTAGGGATTCCACACCACCCATTAGCCATTTTGGTGAAAACGGAAGTGTGCAGACCTAAATCCCCCACTCCTCCAAACTCTTCCTATACACGTAGACCATCTGATCTTATTTCCTGGTCCTATTAAGGGAGCAGAAAGCACATTCTCTAGCAAGGGAAGCCACAAGGCCATGGTTTCCACAAACCCAAGTATGCAGCCTCAGCAGAGCCACAAATGGAACTACACCCAGCCCGCCCTCTGCACCCTGGGCCAGCAGGTTCAGGCCCCTCACTTACCTGGTCACATCCCTTCCCTCCCAGGCTATAGCTCCTTCAAGTCAAGGCCTCTCACCATGCTCTCTCCAAAATAGTCAACCACTCCTTCCTGCAACCCTCACATGCCTTCTGCTATCATAATTCTTGCTTTTTCCTGGTTCCCCTTTCAACCCAACCAGCCAAGCAGTCCTCTACTGCTTCCTGAGTTTTCTCTGAAGCTTTTCATCCAGTGACATAGTTCTTAATAGCATTTATAAGCTTGACTCCTACATGGACCCACTTAAGGTAGAAACCAATCACACACCAACCTCAGGGAAGAATGACATCCAAAACCCATGAACCATTAATGCTTCTTCTGTCCCCTCCCAAACATCCAAGCTCTCCTACTCATGTTTCCTATCCTCTCAAAGGACACCCCAACCCCCCAGCAACCTTCAAACAACCCCCTTCTCAAATCCCCCAACCCCACACAACTGATCAATAACCCACATTTCAGGTTCTCAACCTTGATGCTTAAGCCAGTGTGAGAATAAGCATCTGGCAAAGAAAAAGTAGCGCGAGATGACCCTCAATGCTTCATAAAACCCATGCACAATAAGATTTACCAAGCAATTACACATTACACACAAATATTCACCACTCTAGAGCCTTTTTCAAATTCCCCACCCACAATAAACCACTCATTCATCACATAAGCACAAGCCCGCAATAGACAAGTAACAATCTTGACAGATCCTGTTTACTTCAGGATAAATGATGAGAATGCAATCTAGTAACTTAATTTCTATCAAGGCCAGCAAACTTTTTTCCATAACAAAGACTAAGTGGGGTTCTAAGACCAAAAAGGAATTCAGGTTTCAAGAGTCTCTTTCAGAGACTGACCAACCATAATACCAAGTATTAACATGAGCACACCAGACTGGCCCTACATGCTCCCACGCTGCCAGTACTCTACACCCTGACATCTTTGTGCCACTAAAGGGAAGGACAAACACCACCCCAACATAGCAAGTTTTCACTGAATGCTTAATGGAACATGTGAACTTGGGCAGCACTCTAAATCTGTTAAACAGCAAACCAATTTTACAGCACTCCCAGTAAACTTCAAATATATTCCAAACAACCAGATATGTAAAAAGTCTTAGTTTATTAACTCTCTCATGAAAAATCTGCACAATCACCACAGATACAGTCACTGCAGAGTCTTTATTCCTTCTGTGAATTAAAGAAAAAGAAAAATTTAGTTAGCAACTGCCTTTAAAAATTAAAGTTCAAAGTCTTCAACAAACCCCAAAATTAATGACACTCATGCAGAACGAACATTAGTAACCTAGACCATATTAAGTTTGTGTGATCTTAACACAATGTAAGCATCAAGATATAAAACTCACAAACATTCAAGTTAGGGGTGAGACAAAAAACAAGTTTTGACAACAAAACCGTGTCACTGCTAGTTTTTAAGAGGCACAATTCTTGAGAGCATTTGTAAATATACTTCTAAATCATTTCACATGCTCTATTTTTAATGACTGTCAACCAAGGAGTCTAGCGATCTAAACGAAAAGCTTGAATTATACCTGTTGTCCAATCTCCAGCTCACTGAATCAGTGGCAGGGAAGGGGGAAAGGAGGGAAGAGGGAAAAGAAACATTTCATTAATAGTCTCTTTTCAAACTCCTAAATAATCTGCATGCAATCAGATAACCTTAATCACTATTTTGTTCTCTGCAATTGTATATAGAGCACTCCCTAGACGCACTCAATGATTTTATTCCACCCAATTTTGAGAACAGCCTGCCTGATTACTATGGTTCGTAGGCTGCCACTGCCTACTTACAAATGAAGGCGCCTCTGCTTTGCTCAGCAACACCGTGCTGGGCACGCTAGCACCATCAACAGACCTGAGAATCACCGCAGACTGAAGTCTCATTTAACCACAAGGGGAGAGCTCTAAATGATCAAGCAAGTCTTTTAAAACCTGTCTCAGTTCAGTACTTAAAAAGCCACCATTCACAATCAACACAAGTAGTGTGAATTAGTATTTAAAAAGGCAGAACTCAGCTGATGTAAAAAAAAATTGAATTGCTCTTCAAACATGAGACTCTTCCTTAATTTAAAACAACTCTATTATACCCGAAAGGTGCAACTCCAACATCTGAATTCCAACATCTAAGTTCAAAGGACATTACTATGCCTTTTTTTATTTGAGCCAAAGAACACACGTGCTCATTTATGCATTCCTTTTCCAGCCGCTTTTCAGAGCAGTGCTAGTAAAATGCACCAGTGCAACCTGAAGCAGGAATAGTGATAGCTCAGGTCCCCACAGGGCTAAACTCTGCACGTCACTGCTGAGCACTAACAAACGGGACTCAAAGGCTGAATGAAGAAAACAATGTGTAAAAAAGTCCTTCAGATCTAGATCAGAACACAAATATTGACTGTTTTTCAACTTCTGGAACTTCTGTCAACAAGTATACTAAGCCTCACAAACAGGGAGCGGTTCTTCTAACTAAGCAGCAAGCCGTTCCTCTGGCAGTCCATTACCACAACTCTGTGGCACCCGAAGTCAATGGGATTACAGCCCGGAGCAGGCACACCACATTTACTGCCTGGTCTGGCAGGGAGTCACGGTGAGAGGAAGCATGTCGAGTGGTGACCACCACTGTTTCAAAACCTTACTAGCCCCAACCCACTCTCAGCCCACTTTACATGCTACTGGTTTAGGCTGCTCAGATGTGCAAATGTATTTAAGTACCTGTGGAAAAAGCGTATTTATCAAAGGATTTGATGTGAATATTCAATTATCTTGGAAATTTTCCAATTAAAAAAAAGGGCATCAGGTGGAAAGCTGGAGATCAACTAATAAAAAGCAATGGGACAGTAAAGGAGACAGTAAAAGGCAGCTTTGGGTGTGTGCTCCCGGGACAGAGGCTTTGACAGATTTTCTGGACCAGTTTATCACCAAAGCTGCCAGAGAATCAACCAATCTCCAGAGTCCCCAAGGGAAAGACTGCTCATGAGTGGATGAGAGAACCCTTCCGGAGCCCTGTGTTAAGTAAAGCCATTTCCTGGGTATGTGGCACTCTGGAACACAGCATTTCCCAAGTGCCAGTTAAAAGCAGCTACCTTCCTCCACTGGGGCACTTCACAACTTAACATGCATTTTTGAGTTTCCAAAATAAACGTCATTTAAAGTTTTTCTCCTTTGCCCACAATATACTATCGTGAACCGTAGCAGTGGTGTTATAATAGACTATACTACAAAACTCTCTTCCGAAAGCCAACATGCAAAGCATCAAAGCAAACTTAGTGAAGGTGATGCATCCCCACACCGTGCTCACAATCTCAGTACCTGCTAGACACTTCATTTCTGATGAACAAGAATTCCAAGAAAGTAGAGGGAAAAGGCAAAAAAAAAAAAAAAAAAAAGTTCACAGAACACTTGATTATTTGTTAATTTAACAACCCAACACCTTAATTCCATTCAACTATTTACAATTAGCTAGCAAAGCTGGTAAAAAGCTGATCATTAAAATCACTTAAGTCCTGACTAACTGGAGAGGAAAGCAATGGAGAACTGTGCTACCTCTCCAGCATGCCAGGAAAACACAGGCCACATTGATTCAGCGGTTCAGTCAGTTGTCAATTTTAAGAAAATAAGTCTTGGGAAACTAGATCTGCTCCCCCTTTAACAATCTTTGTAATTAACAGTAAAATGAAAACTTTCCTGATAGGACTTGCAAGGCACCCACCAGGATCACTCTACCAATCACTGAACCGATGTGGCCCCACGTTGTGCTAGTCTGTGAGCTGACAAGGGGTGGGCAAAGCTACTCTACTGAGGTGTTAAGATACTACATTACGTGGCTTCTCAAAACAGGTTACCTTCTGTAATCCAGAAGAAGTGGGAAAAGAACAAACATTAAGAAAGGTTATTAAGAAAACAAAACCCCACCTTTCTACAAACTAAAAACCTGGAATTGACATTTCTGTATTTCCCTTGATAAACTATACCTTTTTGCCAGCACCAACATTGGCCTTTGCAGTCCCCCTGACTTTCTTCATTCTGTTCTTGCGTTCCTTTCGCTGTTTTCTCGAGGTCTTTTTCTTCTCGTACAGGCCATGCTAAAAAAGAAAGGAATATATATACATATACACGTAGGTGACTTGCAAACATCAATTTATCGATACATACTAATCCAGCAGGGAAAGTGACCAGGCTGGAGCTCAAGAAATACAGCTTCAGAAGTCAAAACTCTTGAAGTACATTTAACAATACATGTTTATGCTAAAAAAGAAACGGTCATCAAATTGAGAGATAGCACGAACAGAAAACAGCACAGGAAAAGTGTGCACTCAACACTCCATGCGTGCTGTTATGGTTCCGAGCCTACAGTTCGCTAGGTCTCCACATTTTCAGGGTCTCTTCCATTTCAACTCCCTGTTGACTACCCATAGTTGACAGAGGAATCTCTCCCAAGAACTCTACACCCCCACGGAGCCCGCATCCAGCTACTCATCTTCACTCTGCCCACTTCTGCATTTGCTCTTCCTGCTGCCTACAGGAATGCTCCCCAATCTTTACAAGGATCTCGGCTTCACTTCACCTCAGCCAAGTCTCCCAGACCACCCAATTAAAAGAGTACAGCATCTATCTACCACATACCTGTTCAATGGAAAGATTTTACCTAATAGCAAGGAGGAAAAAAAGGTAAAAGGGGGCAGACACAAGAACAATTTCAAAGTAACAATCCATTTGCTCATTCACAATTTAGTATGTAAGCTAGGGAGTTTGCCCCGGTCTACTGCTTACAGTTGAGCCCTGAACAACTGTGCGAATATGGGTGCCAACCCTCAACACAGTTGAATACCTGAGTATACCTTATAGCTGGCCCTCCACATCCACACTTCCCTTCCCATCTGTGTCGTCAACCAACCTTGGATCGCTGTACTACAGATTTTACTACTGAAAAAAATCTGCGTGTAAGTGGACCTTCATAATTCTAACCCATGTTGTTCAACGGTCAACTGTAGGTGATTGTGCAGTGCCTGGTACTCAGGAAGTGATCCAAAAGCTTTCATGGTTCCTGGCAACCTATGAAGTTAAGTCCAAACTCAGATGTTTGGGAATAAAGATTTCACTTAATTTGGTGCCAACCTACCTTTATAAACTCATCCCCCTACCTACTTCCAGTTTCTACCTCCAGGAGCACTGCTTTACCTGCTCTTCTAGACCCAGCTCAAATGTCACCTCCTCAAATCCTGCAGACCCCATTCTGAACTCCTGTACTCTATCTATGCATTTATCAAAGAACCATTTCTCTCAACCCCGTAAGTCCCCCCGCAGACTGCCTGCTTTTGCTCATTCCACTGCCCCCACAACACAATGTTACTGAAAAAATGTCTTCAGCAGCTGTTAAACAGAGAGGACACCTACTCTTGCAAGCCTGTGTTTGGGCTCATTCTTCTTTGCGTAATCCAAGGAATCGTAAATCATGCCAAAGCCAGTTGTCTTGCCACCACCAAAATGGGTTCGGAATCCGAACACAAAGATGACATCTGGTGTGGTCTTGTACATTTTGGCTAGTTTTTCCCGAATTTCTGTCTTAGGTACTGTTGCCTTCCCAGGATGAAGGACATCGATGACCTAAAAAGATTACCAAGTTTAATGTTTATCATAATTAAATACATCTTCAAAACTGAATAACAACCAACCTTTGACGTACCATTTGTTTCCGCTGAAGTAGTCGGTTGGTCATGAACTTCCTTGTCCGGATAGTTACCGTGTCGTTCTGAAAATATAACAACACTCATTAATAAAACTATTCAACCTTTTCTTGACCCGCTGTGATTTTCCAAGAGCTAGAATTGCAATGTTCAAATCAGCAGACCCTGTGGCTATCCATCTGTGGATAATTAATTAAAAATAAACAACATTTAAAATGCAATTCCTCAGCTGCAGGAACCACATTTCAAATATTCAGGAGTCATATGGGTTAGTGGCAAGAAACCTTCAATAAAAGAAAAAAAAAAATGAACAAATTCCCATCTCCTCCTAACCCACCTAGCATAGTGCCTAACTCACAGGTCACCCCATCACAAAAACAGCATCAAGAAAACACGCTCAACAGCCACATTCTGAATCTGTCAAGATATTAAATCTGGAAACGCCTTACTTCACTTCATTACAAAAATCACTCTGCAGCAAGGTTTCTCAAACCTGATACTTTGGTCCAGCTACTTCTGTGCTGTGGGGACCGTCCTGTGCATTTTAGACTGTTTAGCAGCATCTTGGACCTCTAACCACTTGATGCCGGTAGCACCCACGCTTCCCAGTTGTGACCAATAATGTCTCTAGATTTTGCCCACTGTCCCCTCAGAGGCAAAAATCACCCCAGTTAAAGCCCAGTTCTTTGGAGTAAAGCTGTGATTCTATAAATGTTAATGTCACGGCACCCTGTTTATTGCATTCTGCACAGATGTGACAAGCATTGCACCACCTCCTTGTAAACTACCCTTCTTAAATGACCAACGCTACACCCCACAAAAAACTGTACCCCCTTCTGAATGGCCCCGTTGCTCTTTTACACTGAGTGACTACCAAGGAATGTGGGCATTCAGCGTGCTTACACTGACTACAAAAAGAAGAGCTCTCATAGTAGACTGATTGCTAATTTTCGACTGCAGTCTGAAAAACCACACCACACTAAGTTCACTTCAACAATATTCAATTCTTGAAAGTAAGGGTCAAGGGAAAAACAGCTCGCAGATAGAGTGGGGTTAAAAACGGGTGCACCTTCTAATGAACTAATCATAACAGGTCAAGCCTTAAAGTGGCTCCTCTTCCCGGGGCCTCAGTTTCGCCCCTGTGAAACAAGAGGATCCATTCAGCTGACAATATTCTAGCTTACACGTGGGAACGGTTTCAGTCGTCGCAACTCGCCCGGGCGCTGCCAACACCCTCTTCTCCTCCTGGGCTGCCTTCACCGGCGAACCGCCTACCCCAAATTAAGCGTTCAAGTGCGATGTCTCTCTCCTCACCCTACCCCCACCCCACCCCAGCCACTAGACTCCACGAAGCCGACAAACGCAGCAACCGCTCCCGCAGTCCCCATTCCGTGGACTTCGAAGCCCGGCATGTCTGGGTCGACAGCGCAGCCCTGACTCCGCGCCGGCGGCTCCCCGGCCCTGGGCAACCGGCCTCCGTCAGACACGGCCAGGTAAGAGCAATCGGGTTTGGGCGGCCGTAGCGCTAACGGTGGGACCAGGGGACGTAGGATGGCCCAGATATGCGTCGGATGATCCTTGGACCCGCAGAAACTCACCATAATGACGGCTAATCTTCAAGCAGCCAGGAAGGAAAAGAGAACTATCTTCCGCCAGCCAATCATATCAACGCTCACGGAAGGACCCCGGGAGACGCCGGCGTGGGGGCGTGGCCAGACCGCGAGGCCGACCGCGCCAATGCCTGATTGAAAGTGTCTAAGACCTGGTTTCTTCGCTCTTTCGCCACACCCCCGGAACGTGAACAGCCAATCCGGAGGGGGAACAGTTTGGGCAGACCAGGTTTACGCAAGCAGGTGTTCCACTTCAATTCATTATCTCGAACTGTCTCTACTTAAAATTTCGGTAAACCGGATTAAAGTTAAATCCCCTCCACCCGCTTTAGAGGTTGGTAAAGCTCGAAGGCATCCTTGGAGGTCCTCGCGACCAGCCTCCTCATTTTACTGCTAGGGAAACTGCAGAAACCCGGACTCAAACTTTTATTTCAAGTACGCAAAACTGACCGTTTTAATTTATTGCTATTTAATTAATTTATTTTTTCTGAGCTTAGAGAATCTGATTTTCTAATTAAAAATAAAAAATTCTTTGTCTTTTTCTGAAAAAAATCTTAATCCCTACAAAAGCGAGCTTTTAATAAGTATCTGCT
Source organism: Kogia breviceps (assembly GCF_026419965.1). Lineage (NCBI taxonomy): Eukaryota > Metazoa > Chordata > Mammalia > Artiodactyla > Physeteridae > Kogia > Kogia breviceps. The sequence continues at coordinate 56,425,900 of NC_081311.1, forward strand.
TGATTACAGAAATTTGTTAGTTTACACTGAGACATACGTGTAACAATAAAGAACATAAGCATGCAGGTTCAGAGACCGACAAATCAGGTTGCAGGCTTTTGAGAGCAGCTTTGCTATATTCTTCAGAATAATAAGAATAGTTAATATTCATTGAATGACTGCTATGTGTCTGTTACTTTCTGATTACTCTTACCTATATTTTGCCATTTAACCTTCCCACCAACTCTTAGAATTCGGGTACATATTACTTATTCCATTTATAGATGGGGAAACAATGACAGCACGAGGTTAAGGAACTTTCCCAAGGTCGCTCAACTTTTAACCAGTAGTGCCTAAACACCCATGGATACTGTGGTTCCAGAACCTTTGTTTTTAACTTCTAGATAATGAAAGTCACCAAATCTTCAAAGACGTATTGATTAACTGCTGAAATAGGTTAGGAAAATCTGGTTTGCTTTGCTTTCTGTCTGTGACATATGTGTTTTACTAGTGGGGATCAATAAAGTCTGAAGACAGCATCCCTTAAAATTCAAAGGTGTTGAACCACTTTATTGGGTTCTGTTTAGAGTTTCTCACAAATAGTAAAGAAGTAAGTTTCAGGTTCTGTAGCACTGAGTCCTATGGTGGAATGGTTTTCTCTCTAGTATCATGCGCTAAGATGTCACACTAGGATCACTTCCCACAGGATGTGAGGTGTGAGACAAGAAATTTATTTCCTCAGTACATGAATAATCACTTCCTATTCTCCCTTCATCTTGTTTCCCTAGCTCAGCATGGCTCACTTTTCACACTAAACTTACAGATTTTCATCTTCTGTTTTTGTAATCAATAATATAAGTTTAATTCTTCTTCTTTTTCAAAATAACTTTGTGAACTGGAGGTGCATGCATGGCGGTGTTTTCTGCCCTGTTTATTTCCTTTGTTGGTAGTCTAGATGAAGTCCTCTGTTCCTTGGGCAGGTTCATTTTAGCCTCCACCTTTCCTTAAATAATTAAAAGCTCTTAATTAAGATGGTATTGATGTTAGTAAGACGATTTTCCATTGTATGCAATTTTTGGCTCTCTGGTTTTCTAAAAGTTTTGAGGCAGGGGGTTGTAGTTTCTTTTCAGGTGTTAAGTGACAAGAAGAAATGGACTGGAAACTGGACTTTGAAAATACCATGCAGGTTTCGGTACAGTTTCAAGGAGGTGCCGCCAGATGGCAGTGTAGAGAGAAAGCGAAAAGCGGCGTGTTCGAAGCCTCTCTTAACAGACAGAAGAGCCGGCGAGTAGCGGAAGTGGAGGCGGGCACGTGGGGCGAGCTACGGTGGCCGAAGAAATGCCGGGGATGTGTTAGCAACCAGTCAAGAATTTGTCCAGTGGGGGTGCGGTGAGCATCGTATTTCTAATCTAGCTCCGCGAGTCTCTAGGAGGGAGCTCCGGCAGCCGTCACCATGGTGAAGGAGCAGTTCCGGGAGACGGATGTGGCCAAGAAAATGTAAGATGGAGCAAAACTCCCCAAAGGGCAGAGAAATTAGGGGCAGAGGGGTCCAAGGTCAGGGAAGGGTCAGAGGTGAGGTCGGTTGGAAGGGAAGGGCCAGGAATCAGTGGGAGGTGTGGGCACAGCTCAGGAGTATCAGGTTAGATTAATGGATATTGATCGGACAGAGGGCTTTCAGGACCTGGGAAACCCAGGCCCGGGGTGGTTCCCTGGGCAGATAAGGAGGTTTGTGGTGGGAACCTGGGGGATGTGGTGGGAACTTTGGCGATCCGTGCACCATGGGCCGAAGCTCGAGTTCTCCTGAGGTGAGACGATGACCCCTTTCAGCGAATCTTTGGTCATTGCAATGAATGGGAGCAACTTGGGGCGGGGACTCATTTTGCTGCAGAGCACATGACACGGAGATAGTATTTGCTGACCAAAAGAATGGAGTTGCCAGTTAGAAAGCTGTATCACAGTCAGATGGATAGCAGTCTCAGAAATGAGGCTGTTATTCTGGACCTTCTTCAGAGCTAATTTAGTAGGCCACAGCCTCTCCTTAGACCTTTCAGTAGAGAAACAAATCAGTCATTCTTGCAGTAGATGCTTAGTGAGGAAGGTACTGTGTGCTGGCCCCGATGATAGACATGAAGATATGACATGAGTAAGACCTTACTGCCTAGTCTAGCTGGAGAAGGTAGACGAGTCAACGTTGGATAGGACAAGTGCGAGGACAAGGGTAGGCATAGGGGGTTCTGACAGCACAGGTGGGCAAGGGGTTCAGGCAGAAGAGCCTTCTTCCAGGAGCTTACAGGATGGAGAAAGTATAGTGATGAGAAGGAAGCAGATTTGAAGCTTTGTTTCAGAGCCATCTTGCAGGCAGTGAAGAATCTTTTTCTTTAATTGAAGTATAGTTGATTTACAGTGTTGTGTTAGTTTCAGGTGTACAGTACAGTGATTCAATTTTATATATATATTCTCTTTTAGATTCTTTTCCCTTATTGGCTATTACAAAATGTTGAGTATAGTTCCCTGTGCTATACAGTAGGTTCTTGTTGGTTATTTATTTTATATATAGTATGTGTATACTTTAATCTCAAACTTCTAATTTATCCCCCCCCTTTCCCTTTGGGAAACATAAGTTTGTTTTCCATGTCTGTGGGTCTATTTCTCTTTTGTTTTTTAAATAAATTTATGTATTTATTTATTTATTTTTGGCTGCATTGGGTCTTTGTTGCTGCACGCGGGCTTTCTCTAGTTGCATCCAGCAGGGGCTACTCTTCGTTGCGATGCGCAGGCTTCTCATTGCTGCGGCTTCTCTTGTTGCAGAGCACGGGCTCGAGGCGCACAAGTTTCAGTGGTTGCAGCACGCGGGCTCAGTATTTGTGGCTCATGAGCTCAAGAGCGCAGGCTCAGTTGTTGTGGCCCGTGGGCTCTAGGCGCACGGGCTTCAGTAGTTCTGGCTCGTGGGCTCTGGAGCACAGGCTCAGTAGTTGTGTTGCATGGGCTTAGTTGCTCCGTGGCATGTGGGATCTTCCCGGGCCAGGGCTCGAACCCGTGTCCCCTGCATTGGCAGGTGGATTCTTAACCAATGCACCACCAGGGAAGTCCTATTTCTATTTGGTAAATAAGTTTGTTTGTATCTTTTTTTTCCCCAACATATAAGCAATATCATGTGATATTTGTCTTTCTCTGTCTGGCTTACTTCACTTAGGATAATCTCTAGATCCATCCGTGTTGCCTCAAATGGCATTATTTCTTTCTTTTTTATGGCTAATATTTCACTGTGTGGGTATGTTTGTATATATATAGAGAGAGATAGATAGACGTGTGTATATATCTATATATATATCTACACATCTTCATCCATTCATCTGTTGATGGACATTTAGGTTGCTTCTATGTCTTGGCTATTGTAAATAGTGCTGCAATGAACATTGGGGTGCATGTGGCTTTTCAAATTATAGTTTTCTCCGGATGTATGCCCAGGATTGGGATGGCAGGATCATATGTAGGTCTATTTTTAGTTTTTTAAGGAACCTCCATACTGTTCTCTATAGTGGCTGTACCAATTTACATTCCCACCAACAGTGTAGAAGGGTTTCTTTTTCTCCACACCCTCTCCAGCATTTATTATTTGTAGACATTTTGTTGATGGCCATTCTCTCAGTTTGAGGGGTGTGAAATTGACAGGATTGGTAAGGATGGGTAAGGGAGAAATGAGATTGACACACAGAGTTTCTTGCTTGGGCAGTCTTACAGCTGGCTCCCTCTTACTCAGAATTCAGCAGAAATGTCAGTTTTCCAGACTTTCTGACCACACGACATAGTCTCCTCAGACTCTCCTCTACCACTTCATGTCATTTTCCTTCCCTGCATCTATTCACTTTTGTGTATCTATTTGTTTATTCTCTGTCTTGCTCTCCCTGAAATTGAGCCCCATGTTGGCAGGGAGTTCCCTGTCTTATCTAATCTGTATCCTCAGCCCCTCAGGATGATGCCTGGCACATCATACGTAAACCCCCAATTTTTTTGGAAAATGAACAAGGAACAGATTTGGGAGAGAAAGTTCTGGGTTTTGTTTTAGATGTGCTGAGTTTGAGGTGCCTGTTAACTGTCCAGAAGAAGTATCTGTATGGTCTCCAGCTGAGCAGAGGTAGCTGGCCTGCAGATAGAGATTAGACAGACACCACTCAGAAAGAATGTGTAGAATGAAAAAAGTTTGAGGGTTGTAATCCTAGGTAGGGAGAGATGCCAATATTTAAGAGAAGGTGGTAGAAGAGACCGCAAAAGAAACTTAAGAGGGAACGGGCCAGCAGGATGCAGTGACATTTAATAACGAGAGAGCAGAGCCTATAGGGAGTTGGAAGGGTAAGGTTACTTATGGTGGGTCATATGCATAAATGCTATTTTTTTTGGTAAGTGGTTTTAATGTAACTGTTCCCCTATATCTTTCCATTCCAGAAGCCACATCTGTTTTGGAATGAAGTCAGCTGAGGAGATGCGCCAGCAGGCTCACATCCAGGTTGTGAGTAAGAACCTGTATAGCCAGGACAACAACCATGCCCCACTGCTCTACGGGGTGCTTGATCACAGGATGGTAAGACCCCTGCCCTTCCGGGTTCCATGTGTTTTGACTTGCTGATGAAACTGGTGACTTACCAAAGAGGAAGAAGCAAGAGCTTCCTTGCACCTCCCCCATTCCCCTGTGCCTCTCAGGGGCTCCAGCCTCCTTTGGTCAGGCGGATGTGAATACCCTGCAGTTTCCCAGGTGATTCTGACTCTGAGTCCCCTGGTCGCCTGGGAGGACTGGTCCCACTTTCCTGTCCACTGGTCTCCATTGATTATGGTGTGCTTTTATCCACAGGGTACAAGTGAGAAGGACCGTCCTTGTGAAACCTGTGGGAAGAACTTGGCTGACTGTCTGGGCCACTACGGGTACATTGACTTGGAATTGCCATGTTTTCATGTGGGGTACTTCCGAGCAGTCATAGGCATCTTACAGGTAAGCATGTATGTGTTCATCTCCAAGGTATAAACCTGGGAGTTACTGATCTAGGGACATTAGAGCTTGGGAATGATGAGTGGTGGGAGATACATGTAGGGAACGTTTTTATACTAAACACAGTATTTCATCTTGCAGTAAGTTAAATTGCTTAAAGATTCTTTTTCCTTGGTTTTCCTTTAGTAGGTGGTAGATATGCATTGTAAAAAATATTAGTATTTCAAGCAGTACAGAACAGCACAAAAAAGAAAAAAATAGTTAACAAAAACACCACCAGCTGGCTATGACTATGGCCAGCATTCTGGTGAACATGGGCTGCCTTTGCGTGTCTTCATGTAGATCTGTACATTGTAGTTAAGTGTCCTGGGCAAGGGGTGGTGGTGGCTTTTTTAAAAAAGAAGAGACTTAGAAAAATATCTATTACTGGCCAAAGCTCAGGAGATCATATCAAAAAGTTTGGGGCTTCCCTGGTGGCGCAGTGGTTGAGAGTCTGCCTGCCGATGCAGGAGACGCGTGTTGTTCGTGCCCCGGTCCAGGAAGATCCCACGTGCCGCAGAGCGGCTGGGCCCATGAGCCATGGCCGCTGAGCCTGCGCGTCCGGAGCCTGTGCTCCTCAACGGGAGAGGCCACAGCAGTGAGAGGCCCGCGTACCGCGCAAAAAAAAAAAAAAAAAAAAAAAAAAAAAAAAAAAAAAAAAAAAAAAACTCTGTTTTAAAGGAATTGAAAGTTCCCAGGCTCCAAAAGTTGTAAGATGTTCTACTCATGGTTCCCCAGGACCAGAAGGCAACCATATTTCAGATGTACCACTTCTAGATAGTTCCAATCCCTGGCTGTGTTCTTCATTGCCTGCTCCTTCCGTGGAATCCCCAGTCACTTTTGCATCTATTGTAGAAGAAGAGCTACAGCAGGAAGCAGCTCTTATCCGAAGTTGAAAAAAAAACCTTGGCTTTGATTCAGATTGAGGAGCGTGCAGTACAAGATTTCTTAGCTTTCTATGAAGGATTTGGCAATCCTGATGAGTTTGTCATTGTTGAAAGGACACCGCAGGGACCACTGGCAGTACCTATGTGGAATAAGCATGGATGCTAGTTCACCATGGAGTTGAGATACAATTTTCATAAGTTGTGTTTGTTATAAATAAATGCTATGGGAAAAGAGTTCTTACAAATTTGGTAACAGATCATTCTAGATAGACTAAGAAAGGATTTAATTTCTTTACTGAATTTTAAGCATATACTGTTTGTATGCTTAAAAAGAAATTCCTCAGAATTGTGATTTTAGTAACCTTTTATGTAAAAATGTGTGAGAGGAAAAACTTATTAGGTTAAGTTTAAATAAAACTATTTCTTCTGAATAGTCTTAAAAGGAAAACATGAGTGATTGAAGTGTTAAATTTAAGATGATGCATTAAAAATAACTTTCCATTTGAGAATTTGGGATAAATAATTTAGAAGATTTTTGCCAAATACCTCTTTTTTTTTAGTGTGACATTAATGAGCTTAAGGTAGGAGCATCAGCCATTACTTTTGATCCATTAATGGCCAAAATTTTGTGTTTGTAGTGGTTATGCCTCCATCTTGTGTCTTTTTTCATCAGGCTTTGAACGTTCTGGCCTGATTTTTAAAGCTTGAGCTGCTTGAATGCCATATTATTTCGTTTTGAACAGCACATTCTCCATTTTGCATTGAACTGTGGAGAATGGTGGAAAGGAAATAAGAATACTATTCTGAGCAGCTTAGTCTAAGAGAATAGTTCCTTATAAGATTTGGAGTCATTGTGGGGATTGTTTTTGGATAGGGAGAGGAGACCTTATAAAAGCCTTATTGTGAGAGAATCCATTTCTGAAAGTGTTAAAATTTTCTATAAATGCTTAATTATAAAAAAAAATAAGAAAAAGAAAAGACTTTGTCATCCTCTCTTATCCTTTTACCTGTTTTGTTTAATTTTTAAAAGATGATCTGTAAAACCTGCTGCCACATCATGCTGTCCCAGGAGGAGAAGAAGCAGTTTCTGGATTATCTAAAGAGGCCCGGCCTGACTTACCTCCAGAAGCGAGGGCTGAAGAAGAAAATCTCTGATAAATGCCGGAAGAAGAACACGTGCCATCATTGTGGCGCCTTTAATGGTGAGTGGAATGCACCTCTCATCTTTCATTGTGGTGGCAGTTTCTGTAACTGCATTTCCTAGACCGCAGCCTCAGGCCAGCCTAACCAAGAACCTGATATTTCCAACCGTGGTAAAATAAATTAACTCTTACAGGTACTGTAAAGAAATGCGGGTTACTGAAGATAATCCATGAGAAATACAAGACCAACAAGAAAGTGGTGGATCCTATCGTGTCAAATTTCCTTCAGTCCTTCGAAACCGCCATCGAGCATAACAAAGAAGTAGAGCCTCTACTGGGGAGGGCACAGGTGAGCCTGGAACGCAAGCCTGCCTCCCTCTGCATTAAATGTCCTCTCCCTCCTGCTCTGGGTACACAGCTTCCTCCAGAATGAGAGGTCCCCTGGAGCTAGATCTCTGGGAGTACTCCACATGACAGGCATTCATCTGGCACTAAGTTCACTGTGCACCAGCCTCGTAACTAACACGTTTTTAATTGCACAGGTAACACGTGTACATTTTCATTGTAGAAGATTGTAAAATTATAGCTGTGTAGGGCATACACTGAGCGATCCTGTTTCTCACATGCATAATGACATAGAAGAATTTGTAGGTACTTTACCTGGCACAAACTTAATTAGTAGAATTTTATGAAGTGTCTTGTTCTGAATTTGATTAGCACTTAAGTCACTTGGTACCTTCTAGAATTGATAGTATACCAAACTAAGAAATTAGTTGAGTGGCTGCTGAGTACCAAACTGTCAGACCTGCGGGGGAGCGTCAGGAACTGCAAGGCAGTGGGTCTGTGCTCAGGGATCCCACGGTTTAGATGTGTTGTAGGTCACTAATCTGTGAAAACATGGCCAATACCATGGGGCACGGTGGCAACTGTCACAGGAATGGCAAGGACAGTGAGTTCAGTGGAAAATCAGGAGGAATATGTCATTTTGGACTTGGTTAGGGAGGACTGTGAAGAAAGGTGTGGTTTGTTCTGGTCCTTAAACTTGAGTAGGGTTTAGAGAGTCAAGGGCAACGAGCTCAACATGTCCAGGTGGCAGCATTCAGGCTTGTTCTGAAGCTGAGGTTCTGTTTGAAAGTCCTGATGGCGCTAATCAAAGCACCTTGCATGTAGTGACTGCTTTTGCCCTCCAACACTGTTCCAAGTTCCCTCTGTGGATTGCCTTGTATTTAATCCTCACAGCAACCGTGCGGCAGTGTCGCCCAAGATAACAGTAAGCGGTGGAGGGAGAGTCCTAGCCAAGGCCATCGGAGCATAGCCTGTGCTGTAGGAGGGACGAACAGCTGAGTCTGCGTTCCAGAGGGCATCCCGCTGTGGGGAATGTGGAGCCATTGAGGTTTTGAGCAGGGAAGGGACGTGAATAAATAACGAAATTTTAGCAGAGCCTGACTGCTCATCAGAAGACACCATTACAAAGATGAAAAAACAGGTCACAGAGTGGGTGCAAGTAGTCACACTTCATGTGTCTGATAAAGGACTCTCATGTCCAGAATATAGGACACGGTTCTTATAAATCAGTAAGCGGGGGAACCCGAATTTTTTTTTTTTAATTTAATTTAATTTATTTTTGGCTGCGCCATACGGCATACAGGATCTTAGTTCCCCGACCAGGGATCGAACCCGTTCTCCCTGCAGTGGAAGGGCAGAGTCTTAACCACTGGACCACCAGGGAAGTCCCAGAAAACCCCGATTTTTTAAAGCAGAAGCAAGACTTGAATTGGCAGTTCACAAGAGGTTACATTCAAATGGCCAATCAGGGCTTCCCTGGTGGCGCAGTGGTTGAGAGTCCGCCTGCCGATGCAGGGGACACGGGTTCGTGCCCCGGTCCGGGAAGATCCCACGTGCCGCGGAGCGGCTGGGCCCGTGAGCCATGGCCGCTGCGCCTACGCGTCCGGAGCGTGCTCCGCAAATGGGAGGGGCCACAGCGGTGAGAGGCCCGCATATCACAAAAAAAAAAAAAAAAAAAAAAATGGCCAATCAATAGATGAAAAGTTGCTCGGTGTTATCAGTCATCAGGGAAATACTAATTAAAACTACACACACACATACCCTCTCAGAAAAATTAAAATGTAAAACAACTGAAAACCGAGTGCTGGCAAGGATCTGAAGCAGCTGGCCCTCCTACATTGACAGTGGCCATGCGAAAGGTTTCCACCGCTCCAAACAACAGTTTGGCAATTACTTATAAAATAAGACCCACACTCATCCTGTGATCCAGCACCTTTACTCTCAGGTGTATACCCAAGAGAGATGAGTGCATATGTCCACAGAAATATTTGTCCAAGTATGTTCGTTACAGCTTTATTAATAAAAGCCAGAATTAGAAACAGCCCAGGTGCCTGTCAACAGGAGAATGTAGAAATTGTCACAGATCTACACAATGGGATAGTATCCCGAAATGAAAGAAATGAGCTGACACACACGGCCTGGCTGAATCTCAGGATCCTGCTGAGAGGAGGCAGCTTTATACAAGAGAGTACAAAGTGTATGATTCCATTTAGATCAAGTCCAAGAACAGGCAAGACTGATCTGGGGTGAGGGCTTAGTACTGACTGAGAAAGGGGGTATCAGGGTACTTTCTGGAGAGAGGGACATATTCTTTATTTGATTTGAATGGTGGTATATGTGTACCAGTGTATACATGTAAAAATTTATCAATCTCTTTAAGATTTGTGCAATTTTCTATATTTAAATTATGCCGTGATTTGGGGGATGGGGATACAAAAAAAAACAGATCCTGAGCCTGGGTAGTGATAGTGGATCCAGGGGCAGAGTCATCGTATGCAGTCAGAATGGACAGGAGTTGATGACCCGCCACTGTAGCGCTGGGTGTGAGAGGGAGGTCAGAGGCGAGCGGGTGCCCATGTGTAAGCATCTGGAAACATGGTAGTTCTCCTGGAAATGGGGGAGGGCATCAGCAGTGCATGCCAGTGGAGATGTCTTCAAGGCAGTTAGAACTAAGCTCCTGCAGAGGAAGTGAAGGTGCAGGCTGAGAAAGTGGATCTTGTCCTTTTAACTGTCGTGAGTGTAGAAGAATTCTACCTTCCATGCTGATGGCTGTGTGGAAAGCAGTCAGAAGCCTGGCTGGCAGTCTTGTCAGTGAGCCCGAGGGGTACCCCAGCTCTCTGGGGTGTGGCCTTCCTTGCAGCCTCCCCTGCTGCTCCGAGATCAACCTGCCTGACGTCCACTACCACTTTCCCCTGCCAGCTCTCTGCCTGGACCCCTGCGGCCACTGTCCTCACTTGCTGAGGACCGCTTCTCTGCTCCACACGCTGTCTGCAATAGAATTCTCCTCTGGGGCCTGGGAGGCATCTTGTTTGGAAAAGTCTCCAAGTGACTAGGCCTAAATGGCTGGGCCCAGGGAGGTAACCCCCTCCCACTTAGGAGTCACTTGTCTCGCGTGTCTAGCTTGCCTCTCAGGGTGTCTCCCACTGCCACCATCTCCCTGTCCACCCCAGCCCACCTGACCCAGGTGACACCCTAGACATGGTTTAGGGTGGTGGTTAAGAGCTTTGGCTTTGGGGTCAGACAGACCTGAGATTAGAGCCTAGGTCTGCCACTTATTTATTCTGTGACCTTAGACACGGGACCCAACCTGGACTTGACAAAAACCCCAGACTCTGTTCCCAGAAGACTAACATATATCCATTCCCAATTTTAATACAAATCCAGGGGGTGGTGGACCTGCAGATAAGAGTCTCTCCATAGATGGCATCATCCCTGCAGACTGAGCGTTAGGCTGCCCTGGCTGACGTCCTTCTAGCCGTGTCGTCTCACAACCCCGCCCCCCGAGGCAGCCACGCTGCATTGCTAGAGAACTCAAGCTGTTAGGGTATGCCGCCATGTACAAAGCTGAGCCCTGCTCTGCTGTCCATCAGTCCCTGCCTTCTGTTTCCTGGCACGTAACAATCAGTCAGCAGCCTCTTCCGCGTGCCTCTTGGGATGCAGTTGTTCTATCACTCTTGAGTAACTGCTGTTGCTGAGAACTGGTTTCCAGGCTATCACCAGTCCTCCTGCCTTCCTTGCCCTCCTGGACGGCCTTCAGCTCCATGATGTTCTTTCTCATCTAGGACTGACTGTGGTACTGCAGGTGACGGCTGGCCTTCATGCCGTTCTAGAATTCTGTTAGTTTTAGACTTCCTCCCTGATTGCTTCTGGTGGCAGCGAGGGGCCCATCACTGGGAAACAGGGGTGCTGAGGAGGGGCATTCTTCTCTGGACAGGGACCCAGACCGGAAAACCTCTAGAGGGATTCCTAGAAGAACGCAGCTGCACTGCCACCTCCTCCAGGGCGGGACCACAGAAACTTTTCATTGGCAGTGTTCTGAGAGCAGTAGCTGGCTGTGCACACGTTTCTTTCTTGACTTTGTCCCCCTTCTCATTAAGTTATTGCATAGCAAATGCTGCTTATAACATATAGTCTCAGTCACAATCTTTGATCCCAAGAAAATTTAATAACCAGCAAGGACACACTCTGACCTTTCTTAGCTGTGATGTCTGAATATCTATGATAATTTACATAGTTCTTATGAGAAAGTTGTTAGAGCCTAGCACTTCTATTAAGTGAAGTTAGTACAAAGACAATGTAAGTTCACTACAGAAAGTTTAAATGTAAAAAAAGAAGCAAAAAGATGATAATTCCACTCATCTGAAGACAGCCCTGTTCACACCTTGGTCAACTCTTCCGTTTCCTCTTTTCTGTATCGATGTACATTTTCCCCCAAATTCGATCACATCATAAACATACTTATCTCGTTTACCAACATTTTGTGCACACCTTTCATGGCAGTAGCCACATTTCCATAGCTTCTTTTTTGTTTGTTTTTAATAGCTTCGTAGTTTTTCACACATGGATGTACCATGATTTTATTGACTCAGTCACCTGTCAGGCTGTTTCCAGCTTTTCACCATTAAGAATAGCTTTAGTGAACATCCTTGTAGCTGAATCTTCGTGTTAATTTCTAAAATCATACCCTTTGGAATAATTACGAGGACTGGAATTGTTGGCTTAAATTATTGGAATAAAAAATGAACATTTTTAGGGCCCTTGCAACGTAGCATGTTATCAGAAGTCTCTGTCATCACTTGTGCGTATTATCAGTTAAGTGGCAGATAGGTTAGAGGACGTGCAGAAATTAACCTTTACCTAAGCTGTGGAAAATTAACATATATCTCCACTCCTTCCTTCCCTCCTTTCCATAGGAAAACTTGAATCCCTTAGTAGTTCTGAATTTATTTAAACGAATCCCAGCTGAAGATGTCCCTCTACTTCTGATGAATCCAGAAGCTGGAAAGCCCTCCGATTTGATTCTCACACGACTTTTAGTGCCCCCCCTGTGTATTAGACCCTCTGTTGTGAGCGATTTGAAGTCTGGCACCAATGAAGATGATCTGACGATGAAACTGACAGAAATCATTTTCCTAAATGATGTCATTAAAAAGGTCAGTGCTTCCCATTAGCATGAAAACAGAAGTGTCTGATGGAGAAAGTCAAATTGACTGGGCTTGTTTCTGTTTATCCTCTGCTTATTCTTAGCATCGGATATCAGGAGCTAAGACCCAGATGATCATGGAAGACTGGGATTTCTTGCAGCTGCAGTGTGCCCTCTACATTAACAGTGAACTCTCAGGCATTCCCCTCAACATGGCGCCCAAGAAATGGACCAGAGGGTTCGTCCAGCGCCTGAAGGGAAAACAGGGTACGTGTCCAAAGATGTGTGCAGGAGACGGTCTACTGCCTTTGTTTCATTTTGGGTAATGTATGTCCAGCTTATCTAGTTGGAGGTCACGGACTCTCCTTGGGCTTTCTGGTCACATTGACCCCAACAGCACACGTTGTTCCTTGGAGGCCTGTGATATATTTTTATTTATTTAGGTCGATTTAGAGGCAATCTCTCAGGAAAAAGAGTGGATTTTTCTGGCAGAACAGTCATCTCACCTGACCCCAACCTCCGAATCGATGAGGTAGCTGTGCCAGTTCACGTGGCCAAAATTCTAACTTTTCCTGAGAAGGTAAGTACATTGAGTTGCTCAGTATTTTGTCTGAGTCCAGTCTTTTGTGTCATGTTCTGAAATTCCAAACAACACAGTGGAAAATCCCCAGTAACCCACCCGACCCACAGTTTGCATGTGTGTTTATCTTTCCAGTTTGCTTCATACATATGTCACCATATGTAATATCTACAACACATACAGCCACAGTTGTGTCTGCCTTTATGTATATATACTCAGATATACGTTGAACAGACAAGTCTGCAACATTTTTTTTCCAAATAATATCATCTTTGACATCTGTCATACCTCACGTGTTAAAGTAACTTATGATAAACACAACAGCCAGTTAATTTTCTTGGGATAGTTATTATTTTTAAAACATTAGAATCAGTGAATCAAAGACTTTGAATATTTTAAGGCTATTGATGCATAACCAGAAAGGCTGTACTGCTTTACACTCAATTCGTATTCATCATGAGTGTAAACTGGTATTTACAGTATTTTTTTTTTTAACCGAGGTGTAGATAATCAAAAGGCCTGATAACAGGAGGATATTGATTGGCCTTGGCTTTGCCCTTGAGAGTCATAATTAGCCCAAACCACAGCGGTTTCTGGTTAAGCTTGGGCAGAAAGTGTCCTCTGTTGAGTTACTAATGATCCAAAGTTTCCTTCTCTGAAGTGGTATCCCATGAAACTGTTGTCCAAGAGACTACAGGACGTGGCGGTACAGACCAGGGCCTATGGTGCTGGTGTCACAACTTTTAAACCTTAGAAGCCCATGGAAAATCATTGCAGATGAAGTTGCCACCTGTTTTTAGGATTACAGAATGCTGGAAGGTCCCTATAGATCATTCCAGTCCACTCGTTGAACCACTAGGGAAACCAAAGGCCAGTAAAGGCCTTGGCCCTGTCACCCAGCAGCTGAGTGTCCAAGTTCAGACTTGAACCTGGTGCCATCCCGTTGTTGTCCTTACACTCAAGACCCCGGCAGCAGGGTGCCTGCAGGTGCCTCTCTTTCTCCTAGGACAAGATAAGGAAAGTAAAGGCTGAGATCCAGTTCAGTATAGTGTGCTAGCTTATAGAATTAACAATATCTCATTCTGCTTTATATTGTGGTCCTCCAGGTGAACAAGGCAAACATCAACTTTTTGAGGAAGCTGGTTCGAAATGGCCCTGAAGTTCACCCAGGAGCCAATTTCATTCAGCAGAGACACATGCAGATGAAAAGGTAGTGCTTTCCCGATCTGGTTGGATGTAACTATCTTCTCATGACCAAGTTTACTGTCACCATACTTAGCACAGAATGCACTCCAAAGTACAATTGTGATATTGTAGCACATGGAAAATATCTATTTAAATTGCAGCGAGCCTAGGTACATTGCTTGTTTGCTCTGCTTGGCTTGTTGAATGTACGTACAGTGTTCATTTATTCCATAGCATTTAATGTTATTGGATCTAGAAAGACAGAGTGCATTGGGATATGAAAGCAGATCATGTTCTATGTCACCTGGGCGCTCTGGGGTTACCTCAGTGCGCTCATGACCCAGGAGACATGCATTTTGCCAGTTCTGGCTTTTCACGGCGAGATGAGCTGATCACCAGTGCCTTTTTATCTCATGAGATTCAAACATATCACCAGGGCTGTGTGGGAGAAGCTGGATTATTACTCTATTTCTGTGATTAAATATCATACCTTGACATTTCTAAAATTAAGATAGATCTTATAAGCAGTTTGTTGTAGTTTAGGGAATTCCCTGCGGGTCCAGTGGTTAGGGCTCGGCACTTTCACTACTGGGAGCCAGAGTTTGATCCCTGGTCAGGGAACTAAGATCCCACAAGCCATGCGGCTCAACCAAAAAATAAAATAAAATAAAATAAAAATTTGTTGTTGTAATTTAATTAATGGCGTATGGGGGCACCTTAAATACAATGAAATGTGATCTTTTTAGAGACTGAATCCTGATATGAAGAGGGAGAAACTTGCTGAGAAAACTTTGTTCTCATAGATTATGTCTATTATTGTATGTTAAGGTTTTTGAAATACGGAAACAGAGAAAAGATGGCTCAGGAGCTCAAGTATGGGGACATTGTGGAGAGACACCTCATAGATGGAGACGTGGTTCTGTTCAATCGACAGCCTTCGCTGCACAAATTGAGCATTATGGCACATCTGGTGAGCATGAGACTGGTTTTTATTTCTGTTGGGTGGAACTTTGCTGTGTGTGCCATGCTAAATTCCAGACTTCTAAAATTTAATTTGCCAGTAATCTCAAATTTTCATAACTTTTGGTTTTCCTCTTCTCTCATTTTTTAGTTTGAGTGAAACTCTTAAATTTCAAACTTCCCTTCAATGTTTTTAATATTTGTAACATACTATTCATACAACAGTAAAACAGGAACTAATTGAAAATTCGTGTGAAAGTGACTACCGCGATTTCACTCGCAAACAACATATATACATATATGTGTGTGCACAAAGTTATGTAAAATAGATATGGCAGAAAATTGACTTAATTTAAAATAGCATATTAACTAAGGAACTAAAATGCTTATAGGATTTCTCTTTGCAGTAGTCCTCCAACTAAGACCTTGAACCATATTTTTTGGGGTGGTTTACTTTTTGCAACAGCAGCAGTTCCTTTTTCGGAGATTTAAAATGTAAACAAGATGCAACTTTAATTTGTTAAGTATTCATAAATTCTCCTGTCTGCAAAGCCATTAAATCCCTGAGCATTTGCAAACAGTGTTTAAACAGGCTCCTAAGGCGGTGTTTTTCTAGATTCCTTTTTTTAGTAGTTTGTGAAAACATTACATCAATCTTTTTGCTGAGTGGTGGAAATTCCAAAGATTCAGTTTATGATTATGGAATTATGATTAATGGAGATCTAGGAGGCAAACAGAAGCCTTCCCTTTCTGGAAACTTTTCTTGGCTTTGGGGCATTTTAACATAGAAATATTTTTGTTTGAAAATTGTCAAATATATACAAAAATAGAAAGAGTACTCTGATGAACTCACAGTCCGATCCTCTACAGTCAGTAATTTTCAAGATTTCGCCACACTAGTTTTCTCTCTCTTTTTTCTTTGTGAACCCAGATGCCATGTCTTTTTTCCATGTGTATTCCGTTTACTTCTGCAAGACACACATAATTATAGTGCCAGTGTCACACCTCACAAAATGAAGTCATTCCTTGGTGTTGTCTAGTACCCTGTCCATAGTCAGATTTCCCCAAGTGTCTCAAAATCTTTTTGCAACCAGTTTGTTCAAATCAAGATGCAAAGTCTACACGTTACATTTAGTTGATACATGTCTGAAGCCTCTATTGATCTGGTAATGTCCCACCTCCTTTTTTTTTTTTTTTGGTGGTACGCAGGCTTCTCACTGTTGTGGCCTTTTCCGTTGTGGAGCACAGGCTCCGGAAGCACAGGCTCAGCGGCCATGGCTCACAGGCCCAGGCGCTCCACGGCATGTGGGATCTTCCCAGACCGGGGCACAAACCCGTGTCCCCTGCACCGGCAGGCGGATTCTCAACCACCGTGCCACCAGGGAAGCCCCCCACCTCCTTCTTTTAACTTCAGTGTCACTGTTGAAAAAAACCAGGTCATTTGTCCTGAAGAATGTCGCATGTTCTGTTTGTCTGCCTGTGTGTGGTGTAAGGGTTCCTTCATGGTTCATTTTATTCCTGTAAACTGGAAATTAGCTCTCAAAGGATGTTCAGGTTCAACATTTTGGCCAAAATAACTCATAGGTGGTGCTGGCTACTTCTTCTTGCCATATTTCAGGAGGCACACGTTGTCTGGCTGGCCCACTTTAGTTATGCTGAGAAGGTTAGGGATTTAGATGCTTCAGCCTGGTGCCTCTCTTGTGCCTCTCTCTCTGGCTTTCCCTTTTTTCAGTGTCATCAGGAGTTTTTATTTAGTCAGTGTGTTTTGTTCAATTTCTGCCATTAACCTTTTAATAGCAAATTGTGACATCATTGGCCAGTGGGAACCCCTTTCTCATGGCTTCTGTGTTGATGTTTGCCTCATAGTATTAAAGCAGATTCGTTGTGTTGTTTTGATCTAATAAAGCTACTTGAATGAGACCACAAGTGACATGTTACTTGCCAGAACATAATAGAAATTTACTTCCTTAATGTAAAGTGTCCAGTTCTCCAGGAAGCCATTTTTTTATGTTGAAACTAAGAAGCTTTTATTTTTTTATTTTATTTGAATTTTATTTTATTTATCTTTTTTATGCAGCAGGTTCTTATTAGTTATCCATTTTATACATATTAGTGTATACATGTCAATCCCAATCTCCCAATTCATCACATCACCACCACCCGCCCCCGCCACTTTCCCCCCTTGGTGTCCATAAGTCAGAGAGAGAAAAACAAATATCATATATTAATGCATATATGTGGAACCTAGAAAAATGGTACAGATGAACCGGTTTGCAGGGCAGAAATAGAGACACAGATGTAGAGAACAAACGTATGGGCACCAAGAAGGTTTTAGATAAATGACTTAAGTCCTTCTCCTGGTTTGTTTTTTGTATTCCACAGGCCAGGGTCAAACCCCACCGCACCTTCAGATTTAATGAGTGTGTCTGTACACCCTACAATGCGGATTTTGATGGTGATGAAATGAACCTTCATCTTCCTCAAACAGAAGAAGCTAAAGCAGAAGCCCTTGTTCTCATGGGGGTATGTAGGGTGGTGCAGCCCAGCTTCTCAGGAAAAGTACCTTAAAAGGAGGGAAAGGGAAGCCTGTCCTGTTTGCAAACACCCTGCAGTATATAAGGGAG
This sequence comes from Kogia breviceps, assembly GCF_026419965.1. NCBI lineage: Eukaryota > Metazoa > Chordata > Mammalia > Artiodactyla > Physeteridae > Kogia > Kogia breviceps. Next base: position 56,443,765 of record NC_081311.1, read on the forward strand.
TTAGTCTCTCTGATAGGTGGGGAGTTGACCAGAGCGTGTGTCTTCTGACCTGTAATGTGGGTTCCTAGGAGAGTAGATATACATGAGTGCTAGTTATGAAAGGGTAAGACAAGGGTATAGCAGAAACTTGACTTTTGGCTATCATGGTCAGTTACACCTCGGTTAAAAGATTTGAGCAAATGCACTTTGATGCACAGAACCTTCTTTAAATTGGTTGATAATGCACTGAACAAGTAGCACCCATTTTTGCCACTGTAGGCACTCATTACATTTTAATTGAAATCCTGATTGTTCAAACTTAATGTCTGACGCAAGAGAAATTCGACAATTCTGCCATCATTGTAGAGAGTATGGAATTGACTGACTTCAGACATAACACAGTGCTACTCATCATTCATTCACAGAAGTAAATCTTCTTTGGAGGAGATTTGTAATTAACAAATCTTCATTTGTTAATTACAATAACATCTCATACCCAAAGTGTTCTTTATAGAAACTCAAAACTACTTCATGCAGTATCTGAGTGCAGGAACCTCTGAGGTCAGTCTCGCTGGTAATTTTTCTCTCCCCTTGACAGATTAAGGGATGGAAGTTAGTGACAAAGCTGCAGTTAAGGACCCCAGCTTCCAGTGCTCAGCCTCATCTTCCTGCTACTCTTCATTTATTCATAACAATTCAGAGTCTTTGTGGTGCAGGTCTTTGGGGCTGCGTCATACATCCAAGGGTGGCTAACTTACTGTGTTCCTTTTTCCTTCAGACTAAAGCAAATCTTGTAACCCCAAGGAATGGAGAACCACTAATTGCTGCTATTCAGGATTTTCTGACAGGTGGGTTTGTGGAATTCACTTGAAAGGAGACTTTGGAACACGAGGATTCTCATTCACCGTGTTCATGTGTCCCCTTGAAAAGCTGTTTAATTGCCTGTGTTTAATGCTGTTGTTTGTTTAGTAAGTGTGATTGTGAACCTACTTGAGATATTTTGCATTGGTTGGTTATTTAGTGAACTCCTGCCATACACAAGACATTTTTATTTTCTAAGTTCTGGGGCCATGGCGGCGAGTAAAACAAAGTCGCTTTCCCTGTGGAGGCTGGATTTTAGTTGGAGGAGAAAGCCAAGAAGCAGCTGTGTTTTACTTTTACCTCACTCTTATAGTAATAGTCCACGTTTATTTTAAAATTGAAACCTTATGATTTTTCTCACAATTTCATTGCTTTTCTTTCCTCAGGTGCCTATCTCCTCACTCTTAAGGACACTTTCTTTGACCGAGCCAAGGCTTGCCAGATCATTGCTTCGATATTGGTGGGCAAGGATGAGAAAATTAAAGTTCGCCTCCCACCCCCTACAATATTAAAGGTTTGTGCAGGAGCTGTGTGTGTACGTACACAGGTGTGTGTGTGTGTGTGTGTGTGTGTGTGAGAGAGAGAGAGAGAGAGAGAGAGTGACTGTATGGACGTACCAGTGGCCTTAGTGTACGCATACTGCTGCCCAGTTGGTGTGTGACCACTGTACCATCTTGCCTCATTTGCATGAAGGGTGGTTGAGATCAGGCTCAGCCCTCCGATGCTCTGGCTTCTTTCCTCCTTCAGCCTGTCACCCTGTGGACGGGAAAACAGATCTTCAGCGTCATCCTCAGACCCAGCGATGACAATCCAGTGAGGGCCAACCTCCGAACCAAGGGCAAGCAGTACTGTGGCAAAGGAGAAGACCTCTGTGTCAATGATTCCTGTGAGTTAAAGCAATGGGGTGGGGCCGGGGGTCAGGAAAGCAAGTGGCCAACAGTTACCTTCGCTCAGCCAGCAAATCACAAGTTTCTCTATAGCCTTAGGCAGGAAGTTTGTTCTTTAGGGAAATGCAGGTGGTGTTTCTCTAAAAGGTAGAGATCATGTAGACACATGACCAACCCAATGATCAGAATGTTCTTGTGTGTTGTCTCAGTTGAGACTCTTTTCTACCAATTAATGCAAATTCTTTTTTCTTCCTTTTTTTGTTGTTTTTTTTTTTTTGCTGTACAAAGGTCTCGTTATTTAAGGCATTTAATTTACTATTTTATATCCAAAAACATGTTCATTGTCTAAAAGTGTGACTAAAAAAGTATAACTGGGGCTTCCCTGGTGGCGCAGTGGTTGAGAGTCCGCCTGCCGATGCAGGGGACACGGGTTTGTGCCCTGGTCTGGGAAGATCCCACATGCCGCGGAGTGGCGAGGCCCGTGAGCCATGGCCGCTGAGCCTGTGTGTCTTGAGCCTGTGCTCCACAACGGGAGAGGCCACAACAGTGAGAGGCCTGCATACGGCAAAAAAAAAAAAAAAAAGTATAACTGAAGAGGCTAATTTTTTTAACCTGCCTCACCTGGTCGGTGGATGTTTTGATAACATGAAGATCAGGTGTAACAGTGAGAGGATTTATTTATTTACTTACTTATTTATTTTTTAATATCTTTATTGGAGTATAATTGCTTTACAATGGTGTGTTAGTTTCTGCTTTATAACATAGTGAATCAACTATACATATACATATATCCCCATAGCTCCTCCCTCTTGAGCCTCCCTCCCACCCTCCCTATCCCACCCCTCTAGGTGGTCACAAAGCACCGAGCTGATCTCCCTGTGCTGTGCAACATCTTCCCCACTAGCTATGCATTTCACATTTGGTAGTGTATATATGTCAATGCTACTCTCACAGTGAGAGGATTTAAATGCGAGCCATCTGAGTCCCCTAGACTGATTCAGCCCAGAGTGTGGTCCACACACCAATGCCGTTCAGGCAGCATTTACTTTCTGGGTCCCAGGCTGCTAACAGGCAGTTCCCCAGCAGGCTGCTTTGAGTAGCACTGATTTAGAATGGGCTTTGCTAGCAAGGCCTAGTGACGAGAAGTGGATCTGCAGGGCTCTGTACTAAAGAACTGAACCACAGAGTCTCTGTGAAGGTCAAGGGTTTTCTGCTGTCTCCTAATGAAGAATAAATGTTTTGAAGAGCACTGATTTTTTTTCCCCTGGTTTATAACCATTCTTTTGAAAATATACTCTCTGGTCTTTAACGTATTTTGGCTTGTTTTAGAATGTGTTTTGTTTGTTTCTAGATACAAATTTCATTTTGTTGTTAGGCTTTTCATGATGGTGCCACTGTTAGTCTTTATTGTCTTAGGTAAATAGTAAATAACAAAGTGCTTTATAAATAACACTTAGTTGTACATGATTGAATTGATGCTCAAAACATCCCCATGACATCAAGATGGCAAGAGCTTGATACTGTCATCCACAGTTCACAGATAAGGACGATGAGTGTCAACTAGTACCTTTCAGAGTTAGGACTATAGGTTAACTAACTAGATCTTTCATGCTTTTCAAAAGTTCCTAGATTTCTCTTTTTTTCCCCCCTCAAAAAAAAATTTTTTTAAGAGCATATCTATTTGTTCTGCTTTAACTTTTAATACGAGAACAAATTTTCTCAACTGCCTCAAATTCATTTTGGAGTGAGGCAAAGTAATCATTGTCTGTGTAAGTCCATAATCTTTGTTTCCTTCCAGACGTCACTATCCAGAACAGCGAGCTCATGACCGGCAGCATGGACAAAGGAACGCTGGGATCGGGATCCAAGAACAATATTTTTTACATTTTGCTGCGAGACTGGGGGCAGAACGAAGCTGCCGATGCGATGTCACGGCTCGCCAGGCTGGCCCCCGTCTACCTGTGTGAGTATCTCAGCATCCTCATTTTATTGCTAGAAGTTATTGGTATTTCAGGGGTTTCTTTTATTGTTTCATCCCCCTGCCCCACACACATACACACGCACACAAAGAAAAGGATACTTATTCCAGGCTAAACTATTTATGCTTTTCTTAATGAAATTAACTTGATACTGACTAGTTTGGCTACAGATCTGAATTTGCTTTTCAATTCTCTTCTCAAAAGCTACAGTAGGGCTTCTCTGGTGGCGCAGTGGTTGAGAGACCGCCTGCCGATGCTGGGGACACGGGTTCGTGCCCCGGTCCGGGAAGATCCCACATGCCGCAGAGAGGCTGGGCTCGTGAGCCATGGCCGCTGAGCCTGCGTGTCCGGAGCCTGTGCTCCACAACAGTGAGAGGCCCGCGTACCACAAAAAAAAAAAAAAAGAGCTACAGTAGCTCCCTAATGCCCATCAGATAGGATTGTTACATAAAGGGCCCTTCATGGGCTGCTTCCAAGGTACCTGTGCAAGACTATCACCCTCTGGGTCTTCCACAGTTCAGCCCTACTGGGTTACTCAGTATTTCTCTACCATCCTTGCACTATTCTGTTACCTTGCTTGTTCATGCTTTGAACATACCACACGCCAGGAGATTTTTTGCATGCCCCAAAACATCTTTAGTTTACTCTTATACTTGACTCTTTGGCTAGGTGTAGAATTCTAGACTGAAGATTATTTTCCCTGAGAATTTTGAAGGGATTGCTCTACTCTGTTCTAGCTTTAAGGGTTGCTGTAAAGTGTATTTCCATTCTTATTCCCGAATTTTTGTATTTGAATTGTCTTTTTTTTTTTAATTGAAGCAATAGTGCATTTACAACGTTGTGCCAGTCTCTGCTGTACAGCACAGTGACTCAATTCTACACATATATCTATTTTTTAACACTCTTTTTCATTATGATTTATCACAGGATATTAAATATAGTTCTGTGTGCTAGACACATTAGGACCTTGTTGTTTATCCTGAATTATCTTTTTTTTCTGGAAGCTTTGAGACTCCTCTTTGTTTCTGGCATTCTGAAAGTTCACAATGACACGACATTGTGATGTGTCTGTTATCACTCATTGCGCTGAGCACTGTGTAAGCTTTCTTAATCTGCAACTTGTGTCCTTCAGTTCTGGATATTTTCTTGTACTTTTTCTGATCATTTTCTCCCTTTTACTTTCTCTGTTCTTTCTTTTTTGAATTTCTGTTCATTGTCTAGTAGAGTTCTTGGACTGATTCTCTGATTTTCCCTGTTGTCCATTTCTTTGTTTCTGGATTCAATTTTTTTTTAACAACTGTATTGATTTTTAAAAGTTTTTTCACTATCATATATTTAATTTCCAACCCAACCAACCATTGTTCTTATTTGCCAGTAGTTTTATTTTTTTATTTTTATTTTTTGGCTACATTGGGTCTTCATTGTTGCACATGGAATTTCTCTGGTTGCAGTGAGTGCGGGCTTCTCATTGCAGTGGCTTCTCTTGTTGGGGAGCATGGGCTTCAGTAGTTGTGGCACATGGGCTCAGAAGTTGTGGCTTACAGGATCTAGAGCACAGACTCAGTAGTTGTGGCGCACAGGCTTAGTTGCCCCGCAGCATGTGGGATCTTCCCGGACCAGGGCTTGAACCCGTGTACCCTGCATTGGCAGGCAGGTTCTTAACCACTGTGCCACCAGGGAAGTCCCTTGCTGGTAGTTCTTTTCTTTTTCTTTGCTTCTTTTAATTTTTTTTTTTTTTTAAGGCTTCCTATTCTTGATCCCCAAATACACCTTCTCTATCACGCTGTCTCCCACAGGCGTAAGGATCTGGGGCCTGTTTCTTGTAGGCAGACCTCAGAGACATTGCAGGTTCAGTTCCAGACCACCACGATAAAGCAAATACCACAATCAAGCAAGTCACATGAACTGTTTGGTTTCCCAGTAGTTACAAAAGTTGTTTACACTACACTATAGTCTGTTAAGTGTGCTATAGTATTGTGTCTTAAAAAACAATGTACATACCTTAATTAAAAATACTTTATTGCGGGCTTCCCTGGTGGCGCAGTGGTTGAGAATCCGCCTGCCGATGCAGGAGACACGGGTTCGTACCCTGGTCCGGGAAGATCCCACATGCCGCGGAGCAACTAAGCCCGTGAGCCATGGCCGCTGAGCCTGTGCGTCCGGAGCCTGTGCTCCGCAACGGGAGAGGCCACAACAGTGAGAGGCCCGCATACCGCAAAAAAAAAAAAAAAAAATACTTTATTGCTAAAAAATGCTAATCATTTGAGCCTTCAGTGAGTCATAGTAGTCACAGTACAGATCACCATAAAAAAATATAATAATAATGAAAAAGTTTGAAATTTTACAAGCATTACCGAAATTTGACACAGAGACACAAAGTAAGCAGATGCTGTTGGAAAAATTGTGCTTTTAGACTTGTTCGACACAAGGTTGCCACTAACCTTCAATTTTTTTAAAACCACAATATCTGTGAAGCACAATAAAACAGGGTATGCCTGTACAAACTTTCCACTGGGTTTCCCTGATTGCAGCACCTATATTACCTCCCACAGAACCTGAGGAGTTTGTTTCTGAGACTTTCCAGACTCGTGGCCCTCCTTTTTGCAGCCACTTTTAGGCATCCCCTTCCCCACCCTACTAAGCCAGTAGCCTCTCGTAGGCAGATATTAGGATTAGGATTACTGTATAGTTCCATCAAAGGTGGAGTTTACATTTGTTTCTTAGTCTCTGTATTTCGGAATAATAATTTCTGAAAAAGAGAATCGGGGCAGAGAGGTCTCTGTGATGCTGAGAACCTGCAGTCATGTGGCCCGCTTTCCATAGCTGGCTTTCTCAGGTGCTCTTTACTATTTAGTGGCTGTCTGCTTTATACTGTAGTTAGTTGGGACATCCCTGTAGGTTGTGAGGTCTCAGGAGTTAGTGAGTCTTAGTCATTTTTGCATAACTACCTAGAGACTGACACATGAACATTTTGTTTAATTGGGTTGTAACAAGTTCTCTGAAGGTATAAACTTGTTTCTGTGCATCAGGTTGACTAATATCCATGGCTCTCTCTTCCTGCTCTCCCGGGCAACTATTCTGCAGCTAACCGTGGATTCTCAATTGGGATTGGTGACGTCACACCTGGCCAAGGACTGCTGAAGGCCAAGTATGAGTTGCTGAATGCTGGCTACAAAAAATGTGATGAGTACATTGAAGCCCTGAACACAGGCAAGCTGCAGCAGCAGCCTGGCTGCACTGCTGAGGAGACCCTGGAGGTGAGTCTGGCTCTTCGGGTCAGTTTAGCCACTTCATCACTGGGTGGTGCTGTAGGCCCTGAAGAGAAGGAGCAGAGGTGAGTGGGGAGGAAAGGCAGTGGCTTTAGCGCATCTCCGTGCTGTGCAGCTTGTGTGTGTTCTAAAGCAGGGAGGGCCTCCCGTTAGATACGTTACATCTCTTACAGCTTTCATGTTCTAGGTGGTGAAAACACGGCCATCTGTTCATCTGGCCACATGGGGCTGCTCTTGTTCCAGCATCACGCTTGGGCCCCTTCTGTACCTGATACTTCCGTGCTTCTGCCCTTCCTATTTCCAGCATCCTGTGACTAGAGACTGACACCACAGCTCTTTGAATGGATGGTCTTTGAAAGAGACGTGGATCATTCCTGTCTGAGAGTCACATACCAGTCTGCTGCCCTCTCACATTTGGAGCTAGGGTAGCTGAGAACTGGACCAGCACATGTCAGAGTCAGAGTTGCCCGAGAGTCCTGCATATTCTCTGAAGCAGCCTGGCTCAGCAGTCTGCCTGCACCAGGGTTTTGCCTGGCTCTCTTCTGCCTCCCCAGTAGCCGGGGGCTCAGAACTTTAACTCACCTAAGTGGAGAAGAAAGGTTTTTTGAACAGTAAGAAATTTTCTGATGAAATGAACTTTTTAAAGCAGACAGAAAGCAGCGTTGTGTGAGGTGTTCACAGTTAACTCATTCTTTTTGGTTTTTTTTTTTTTAATTTTTATTAGAGTATAGTTGATTTACAATGTTGTGTCAGTTTCAGGTGTACAGCAAAGTGAATCAGTTATATATATATATATATATATATATATATATATATATATATATATATATATATATCTCCACTCTTCTTTAGATTATTCTCCCATATAGGCCACTGCAGAGTATCGAGTAGTTCCCTGTGCTATACAGTAGATCCTTCTTAGTTATCTATTTTATACATACATTTAGCTCATTCTTTTTTTTTTCTTTTAAATTCATTTTATTAGTTATCTGTTTTGTACAAATTAGTGTATACATGTCAATCCCAATCTCCCAGTTCATCGCACCTCCACCGCTCCTCACGCAGCTTTCCCCCCTTGGTGTCCATACGTTTGTTCTCTACATCTGTGTCTCTATTTCTGTCTTGCACACTGGTTCATCTGTACCATTTTTCTAGATACCACATATATGCGTTAACATACAATATTTTTCTCTTTCTGACTTACTTCACACTGTATTACAGTCTCTAGGTCCATCCATGTCTCTACAAATGACCCAATTTCGTTCCTTTTAATGGCTGAGTAAGATTCCATTGTATATATGTACCACATTTTTTTAACGTCTTTATTGGAGTATAATTGCTTTACAATGGTGTGTTAGTTTCTGCTTTATAACAAAGTGAATCAGCTATATGTATACATATATCCCCATATACCCTCCCTCTTACATCTCTCTCCCACCCTCCCTATCCAAACCCTCTAGGTAATCACAAAGCCCCGAGCTGATCTCCCTGTGCTATGCGGCTGCTTCCCACTAGCTATCGGTTTTACATTTGGTAGTGTATATATATATACATGCCACTCTCACTTCATCCCAGCTTACCCTTCCCCCTCCCCATATCCTCAAGTCCATTCTCGAGTAGGTCTGTGTCTTTATTCCCGTCCTGCTCCTAGGTTCTTTGTGACCATTTTTTTTTTAGATTCCATGTATATGTGTTAGCATACGATATTTGTTTTTCTCTTTCTGACTTACTTCACTTTGTATGACAGTCTATAGGTCCATCCACCTCACTACAGATAACTCAGTTTCGTTCCTTTTTATGGTTGAGTGATATTCCATTGTATATATGTGCCACATCTTTTTTTTTTAACATCTTTATTGGAGTATAATTGCTTTACAGTGGTGTGTTAGTTTCTGCTTTATAACAGTGAAGCAGCTATACATATACATTTATCCCCATATCTCCTCCCTCTTGCATCTCTCTCCCACCCTCCCTATCCCACCCCTCTAGGTGGTCACAAAGTATGGAGCTGATCTCCCTGTGCTATGTGGCTGCTTCCCACTAGCTATCGGTTTTATATTTGGTAGTGTATATATATACATACCACTCTCTCACTTTGTCCCAGCTTACCCTTCCCCCTCCCTGTGTTCTCAAGTCCATTCTCGAGTAGGTCTGCATCTTTATTCCTGTCCTGCCCCTAGGTTCTTCATGACCATTTCTTTTTAGATTCTATGTATATGTGTTATCATATGATATTTGTTTTTCTCTTTCTGACTTACTTCCCTCTGTATGACAGTCTCTAGATCCATCCATGTCTCTGCAAATGACCAGATTTCTTTCCTTTTTATGGCCGAGTAATATTCCATTGTATACATGTACCATATCTTCTGTATCCATTCATCTGTCAGTGGACATTTAGGTTGCTTCCATAACCTGGCTAAGTAGTGCTGCAATGAACATTGGGGTACATGTGTCTTTTTGAATTATGGTTTTCTCAGGGTATATGCCCAGTAGTGTGATTGCTGCATCATATGGTAATTCTATTCTTAGTTTTTTGAGGAACCTCCATACTGTTCTCCATAGTGGCTGTATCAATTTACAATCCTACCAACAGTGCAAGAGGATTCCCTTTTCTCCACACCCTCCCCAGCATTTGTTTGTAGATTTTCTGATGATGCCCATTCTAACCTGTATGAGGTGATACCTCACTGTAGTTTTGATTTGCATTTCTCTAATAATTAGTGATGTTGAGCAGCTTTTCATGTGCCTCTTGGCCATCTGTGTGTCTTCTTTGGAGAAATGTCTATTTAGGTCTTCTGCCCATTTTTTGATTGGGTTTTTTTTTTTTTTTAGTAATGAGCTGCTTATATATTTTGGAGATTAATCCTTTGTCAGCTGCTTTGTTTGCAAATATTTTCTTCCATTCTGAGGGTTGTCTTTTTGTTTTGTTTATGGTTTCCTTCGCTGTGCAGAAGCTTTTAGGTTTCATTAGGTCCCATTTGTTTGTCTTTGTTTTTATTTCCATTTCTGTAGAGGGTGGGTCAAAAAAGATCTTACTGTGACTTATGTCATAGAGTGTTCTTCCTATGTGTTCCTCTAAGAGTTTTATAGTGTCCCCTCTTACATTTAGGTCTTTAATCCATTCTGAGTTTATTTTTGTGTATGATGTTGGGGAATGTTCCTTTTTTAAAAAAAAATTTATTTATTTTTGGCTGCATTGGGTCCTTGCTGCATGCACGCTTTCTTGAGTTGCATCGAGCAGGGGCTACTCTTCGTTGCAGTGCGTGGGCTTCTCATTGCAGTGGCTTCTCTTGTTGTGGAGCACGGGCTCTAGGCACACAGGTTTCAGTAGTTGTGGCAAAATAGTTGTGGCTTGCGGGCTGTAGAACACAGGCTCAGTAGTTGTGGCACACGAGCTCAGTAGTTGTGGCTCGCGGGCTCTAGAGCGCAGGCTCGGTAGTTGTGGCACACGGGCTTAGTTGCTTAGTTGCTTAGTTGCATGTTGGGATCTTCCCGGACCAGATATTAACCCTGTGTCCCCTGCATTGCCAGGCAGATTCTTAACCACTGCACCACCAGAGGAGTCCTAGGGAGTGTTCTAATTTCATTCTTTTACATGTAGCTGTCCAGTTTTCCCAGCACCACTTATTGAAGAGACTGTCTTTTCTCCATTGTATATCCTTGCCTCCTTTGTCATAGATTAGTTGACCATAGGTGTGTGGGTTTATCTCTAGGCTTTCTATCCTGTTCCATTGATCTATATTTCTGTTTTTGTGCCAGTACCATATCGTCTTGATTACTGTAACTTTGTAGTATAGTCTGAAGTCAGAGAGTCGGATTCCTCCAGCTCTGTTTTTTTCCCTCAAGATTGCCTTGGCTCTTCAGGATCTTCTGTATCTCCATGCAAATTTTAAGATTTTTTTGTTCTAGTTCTGTAAAAAAATGCCATTGGTGATTTGATAGGGATTGCATTGACTCTGTGGATTGCTTTGGGTAGTATAGTCATTTTCACAATATTGATTCTTCCAATCCAAGAACATGGTATAACTCTCCATCTGTTTGTGTCATCTTTGATTTCTTTCATCAGTGTCTTATAGTTTTCTGAGTACAGGTCTTTTACCTCCTTAGGTAGGTTTATTCCTAGGTATTTTATTCTTTTTGTTGCAATGGTGAATGGGATTGTTTCCTTAATTTCTCTTTCTGATCTTTTGTTGTTAGTGTATAGGAATGCAAGATATTTCTGTGCATTAATTTTGTATCCTGCAACTTTACCAAATTCATTGATTAGCTCTAGCCATTTTCCTGTGGCATCTTTAGGATTCTGTATGTATAGTATCATGTCATCTGCAAACAGTGACAGTTTTATTTCTTCTTTTCCAATTTGTATTCCTTTTATTTCTTTTTCTACTCTGATTGCCGGGGCTAGGACTTCCAAAACTATGTTGGCTAATAGTGGCGAGAGTGGACAGACATCCTTGTCTTGTTCCTGATCTTAGAGGAAATGCTTTCAGTTTTTCGCCATTGAGAATGATGTCTGCTGTGGGTTTGTCACACATGGCCTTTATTATGTTAAGGTAGGTTCCCTCTATGCCCACTTTCTGGAGAGTTTTTATCATAAATGGGTATTGAATTTTGTCAAAAGATTTTTCTGCATTTATTGAGGTGATCATATGGTTTTTCATCTTCAATTTGTTAATATGGTGTATCACATTGATTGATTTGCGTATACCGAAGAATCCTTGCATCCCTGGTGTAAATCCCACTTGATCATGGTGTATGATCCTTTTAATGTATTGCAGGATTCTGTTTGCTAGTAGTTTGTTGAGGATTTTTGCATCTATATTCATCAGTGATATTGGTCTGTAATTTTCTTTTTTTGTAGTATCTTTGTCTGGTTTTGGTATCAGGGTGATGGTGGCCTCATAGAATGAGTTTGGGAGTGTTCCTTCCTCTGCAATTTTTTGGAAGAGTTTGAGAGGATGGGTGTTAGCTCTTCTCTAAATGTTTGATAGAATTCACCCGTGAGGCCATCTGGTCCTGGACATTTTGTTCGTTGGAAGATTTTTTTTTTTTTGTGGTACGCAGGCCTCTCACTGTTGTGGCCTCTCCCGTTGTGGAGCACAGGCTTCGGACGCGCAGGCTCAGCGGCCATGGCTCATGGGACTAGCCGCTGCACGGCATGTGGGATCCTCCCGGACCCAGGCACGAACCTGCGTCCCCTGCATCGGCAGGCGGGCTCTCAACCACTGCGCCACCAGGGAAGCCCAGTTGGAAGATTTTTTTTTTTTTTTTTTTTTTTTTTTTTTTTTTTTTTTTTTTTGCGGTATGCGGGCCTCTCACTGTTGTGGCCTCTCCCGTTGTGGAGCACAGGCTCCGGACGCGCAGGCCCAGCGGCCATGGCTCACAGGCTCAGTTGCTCCGCGGCACGTGGGATCCTCCCGGACCAGGGCACGAACCCGTGTCTCCTGCATCGGCAGGCGGATTCTCAACCACTGCGCCACCAGGGAAGCCCTGGAAGATTTTTAATCACAGTTTCAATTTCATTACTTGTGATTGGTCTGTTCATATTTTCTATTCTTCCTGGCTCGGTCTTGGAAGGTTATACCTTTCTAAGAATTTGTCCATTTCTTCCAGGTTGTCCATTTTATTGGCATGGAGTTGCTTGTAGTAGTCTCTTAGGATGCTTTGTATTTCTGTGGTGTCTGTTGTAACTTCTTTTTCATTTCTAATTTTATTGATTTGAGTCCTCTCCCTCTTTTTCTTGATGAGTCTGGCTAAAGGTTTATTAATTTTTGTTTATCTTCTCAAGGAACCAGCTTTTAGTTTTACTCATCTTTGCTATTGTTTTCTTTGTTTCTATTTCATTTATTTCTGCTCTGATCTTTATGATTCTTTTCCTTCTGCTAACTTTGGGTTTTGTTTATTCTTCATTCTCTATTTCCTTTAGGTGTAAGATTAGATTGTTTGTTTGAGATTCTTGTTTCTTGAGGTAGGATTGTATTGTTCTAAACTTCCCTCTTAGAACTGCTTTTGCTGCATCCTATAGGTTCTGGGTTGTCGTGTTTTCCTTGTCCTTTGTCTCTAGGTGTTTTTGGAATTCCTCTGATTTTTTCAGTGATCTCTTGGTCATTTAGTAGCGTATTGTTTAGCCTCCATGTGTTTGTGTTTTTTATGTTTTTTTCCCTGTAATTTATTTCTAATCTCATAGCGTTGTGGTCGGAAAAGATGCTTGATATGATTTCAATTTTCTTAAATTTACTCAGGCTTGATTTGTGACCCAAGATGTGATCTATCCTGGAGAATGTTCTGTGTGCACTTGAGAAGAAAGTGTAATCTGCTGTTTTCAGATGGAATGTCCTATAAATATCAATTAAATCTGTCTTATCTCTTGTATCATTTAAAGCTTGTGTTTCCTTATTAATTTTCTGTTTGGATGATCTGTCCATTGGTGCAAGTGAGGTGTTAAAGTCCCCCACTATTATTGTGTTACTGTCAATTTCCTCTTTTACAGCTGTTAGCATTTGCCTTATGTATTGAGGTGCTCCTCTGTTGGGTGCATATATATTTATAATTGTTATATCTTCTTTTTGGATTGATCCCTTGATCATTATGTAGTGTCCTTCCTTGTCTCTTGTAACATTCTTCATTTTAAAGTCTATTTTATCTGATATGAGTATTGCTACTCCAGCTTTCTCTTGATTTCCATTTGCATGGAATATCTTTTTCTATCCCCTCACTTTCAGTGAGTTTTTGTGTCCATTCAGCGAGGCTGTGTCTTTTGGTTGGAGCATTTAATCCATTCACATTTAAGGTAATTATCAATATGTATGTTACTATTACCGTTTTCTTAATTGTTTTGGGTTTGTTTTTGTAGGTCCTTTTCTTCTCTTGTGTTTCCCACTTAGAGAAGTTCCTTTAGCATTTGTTGTAGAGCTGGTCTAGTGGTGCTGAATTCTCTTAGCTTTTGCTTGTCTGTAAAGCATTTGATTTCTCCATCTAATCTGAGTGAGATCCTTGCCGGGTAGAGTAATCTTGGTTGTAGGTTCTTCCCTTTCATCACTTTAAGTATATCATGCCACTCCCTTCTGGCTTATAGAGTTTCTGCTGAGAAATCAGCTGTTAACCTTATGGGAGTTCCCTTGTATATTTGTCATTTTTCCCTTGTTGCTTTCAGTAATTTTTCTTTGTCTTTAATTTTTGTCAGTTTGATTCCTATGTGTCTCAGCATGTTTCTTCTTGGGTTTATCCTGCCTGGGACTCTCCGCGCTTCCTGGACCTGGATGGCTATTTCCTTTCCCATGTTAAGGAATTTTTCAACTGTAATTTCTTCAAATATTTTTTCGGGTCCTTTCTCTCTCTCTTCTCCTTCTGGGACCCCTATAATGTGAATGTTGGTGCATTTAATGTTGTCCCAGAGGTCTCTTAGGCTGTCTTCATTTCTTTTCATTCTTTATTCTGCTCCTCAGCAATTATTTCCACCATTTTGTCTTTCAGTTCATTTATTCATTCTTCTGCCTCAGTTATTCTGCTATTGATTCCTTCTAGTGTATTTCTCATTCCGGTTATTGTATTGTTCACCTCTGTTTGTTTGTTCTTTAATTCTTCCAGGTGTTTGTTCTTTAATTCTTCCAGGTGTTTGCTCTTTAATTCTTCTAGGTCTTTGTTAAACATTTTTTGCATCTTCTTGATCTTTGCCTCCATTTTTTTTCCGAGGTCCTGGATCATCTTCACTATCATTATTCTGAATTCTTTTTCTGATAGGTTGCCCATCTCCACTTCATTTAGTTATTTTTCTGGGGTTTTATCTTATTCCTTCATCTGGTACATAGTCCTCTGCCTTTTCATTTTGTCTATCTTTCTGTAAATGTGGTTTTTGTTCCACAGGCTGCAGGATTGTAGTTCTTCTTGCTTCTGCTGTCTGCCCTCTGGTGGATGGCATTTAGCTCCTTCTTAATCTCACTAACTCTTAAAGAAAAACAGCAAGAGAGAGAAATGGGTGTTTCTCACATAGAAAATTACTTGAGGCCTCAGCTGCACTCATTTTTAATGGAAGCATGACTCCTAACTGCTTCAGTATTGTAAGTTGTGAGTTGAGAGATGACGATCTGGATGAGCTCATGGACTAGAATATTCCTATAGAGTCACCCCGCAACATGCTTAACTGGTGGTAATTCAAATGTGTTCTTAGTAGAGAGACAAATTTACAAATAGCACAAGCAACTCTCTTTTACTACATATTACATAATTTGTTATAAAGTGTAAGATATTATACTTGTTTAGACACAGTATACACATGCATGAGTATGTACAGTAACATATATATGGATACATTGTCATATAGGGTACTGTACACAAAGCCAAGCAAGCACATTGTACTTTATTGGCCATTTAAAGAATTTCCCAAGGTTTTGTTACTGATCGTTTTTTCCTTACACACCGATTATGGCAGCCTATGGAAGATGTCAGTCTGTAGAGACAGGGCATCTTGGTCTTCTAAGGCTCTGAAATCTTTTATCTGCTGGAAATCTGACATGTTGCTGAAATTCTTCACATTTCCTTAAACGACTCATTGAACTTCGGTAATCACAGAGCCACCACACATCTCCCTTTCTCCTGCCAGGCTTTGATCCTGAAGGAGCTGTCCGTGATCCGTGACCACGCAGGCAGCGCCTGCCTCCGGGAGCTGGATAAGAGCAACAGTCCCCTCACCATGGCTCTGTGCGGCTCTAAAGGTGAGTGCCCCCCTCTGGCCACTGCTGTCACTGTGCTGCATGTGGGCTGGCTGGTTGTGTTCTAGGAAATGCTAGTCAGAACTTCAGGCCTGGCAATTCCCTGGCGGTCCAGTGGTTAGGACTCTAGGCTTTCACTGTCAGGGCCCGGGTTCAATCCCTGGTCAGGGAACTAAGATCCCACAAGTTGCGCTTCAAAAAAAACAAACTACAGGCCTTTTGTTTATAGAGGCCTGAAGTTTTTTGGGTTTTTTTTTTGGTTTTTTTTTTTCGGTACGCAGGCCTCTCACTGTTGTGGCCTCTCCCATTGCGGAGCAGGCTCCGGACGCACAGGCTCAGCGGCCATGGCTCATGGGCCCAGCCGCTCCGCGGCATGTGGGATCTTCCCGGACCAGGGCACGAACCCGTGTCCCCTGCATCGGCAGGCGGATTCTCAACCACTGCGCCACCAGGGAAGCCAAGGCCTGAAGTTTTTAAAATAATACATAGAGAAAGAGACTTAATTATTTGCACTTTTAGAAGTCTAACTCGTTTGGAGAAACATTGGTCATGTGTGTGGGTTTCTGAGTTTGAGGGTGCTTTGAGTAAACTTGATGTTATTTTTTAAAGAAAAGAAAGAAAACCTGTGGATTTTTAAAATAATGTGTTTGATGATAATTAAAACACTTAATAAACACTTAAATGTCATAGTTAGCCAGAACCTAAAAGCATTAAGTTTCACGATACTGCACTCAAATTCAGAACCTCCTGCTTTTCCTGTTTCTGTAAATTTTTGACAGAATAAAATCCAATCTCTTTCATTGTGCTGCCTTTCACCCCATATTCTCCTACTCCCTGCTCCTGGTACATACCCCACACTCCTATCCTGTGTCTTTGCTTCCCACTCTCCCACCCACTTTGGAATTCCTCCCCCACGTCTTCTGTGTCTAAGTCATAATGTCCTCCAGATGTCCAGCTGGTTGCTGCTGCCTTCTGGAAGACTCCCCTGGAAGTCTTTCCTCCAACCCCGAAGTGCTCGTTCGCCCCTGAGCAGCTCTAGCCCTGCTCGGCTTTTCTTGTGTTACTGACAGCTGCACCCTGTGTTGCTCTAGTTCTGACTTTTACTGTCCCTAGACTATGAACTTGTTGAGGATAGGGGGCTGTGCCATGTATTCTTGTTTTATCCCACAGATCTGCTTGTGCTTCATTTAATGTCATTTTGGTAAATGAATGTTACATTCCTGACCTGCTTCCCCAGGTTCCTTCATTAACATATCACAGATGATTGCCTGTGTGGGACAGCAAGCCATCAGTGGCTCTCGAGTGCCAGATGGATTTGAAAACAGGTCCTTGCCTCACTTTGAAAAACACTCAAAGGTAAGCAGTAGCAGATGAGGCAGAACTTTGAAGGACAACCTTCAGCAGTGCAGAAGAGAGTCACGGAAGCTCTGGGGCTGCCAACCAAGGGGCTCCTGGAGCTGGTGTATAAGGGTGAGGGCCGCTCGGGGTTATTCACTCCGCAACCCAAACTTGAGTCCTGTAGAAGGAGCCTTGTAAAACTTAGAGCTGTATAACTTGAGTTTGGACCAAGAGGGTGGATTTCAGATTCCCATCCAACTTATCTTAAGTGTTCAAAATGTGTAGTTATCATACATGTGCATTCAGTCTGTATGCTTACCTGGGGAGCACTTACATAGAAGTATAAGGATTTTTAAACAGTGAACATGTAAAACGACCAGGAAATTCCAAGTTTTCCTCTCTGGAATTCTTAAACTCTGCTTGTAAATGACTTCTGGGTTCCATTGGCCCTCGTGGTCTAGACACTAGAGTCAGCAGAGCACAACTTAGAGCAGATTTGGTCACTTGGTAAATTCTGGATGGAGTCAGCTGTTATTCGCACTGAAGCAGAGATGCCCCAGCTGTACCTGCCCGGTAGAACTGTAGGATTTCTGTCCAGCCCCTCCTGGGGAGATAGGACTACTGTACTGAGAATGGACAGATATTCTCTGTATCAGGCGGCCTCAGGAACAACTCAGGTTCTCTGCCCAAGATCAGAAATCACTAGAGGTCAGGCAGCCAGCTGGTCACTGGAGTGGTACCCGACTATGCTTATCTGGCTCAGAGTCAAAGCCTGACCAATTTAGAAGAGAGACCAGGGATATCCAGTGCTAGACTTCAGAGTAGACGGTGCCTGCCTAGAAATGCCAGCTGCCCCTTAAATGAAATAGGGGAGCAGGAGGTTAGTCTGTTCATCTGAGTTGTCCTCCAAGGAACACAGACCTGTCGAGATCAAAGGCCATTAGGCATTTCATATGGTGTTTTATATATGTTTGTTTCTTTTTATAGGTTTTTTTTTTTTTGAGGTACATTTCATTTATCATAATATTCACCCATTTAAAGGGTAGAGTGCAGCAGCTTAGTATGTTCACAGAGTTGTATGATCATCATCACAGTCTAATTTTAGGATATTTTCAACAGCCCCAAAATGAATCCCCATAAACCTTAGCAGCACACGGTTACGTTTTGGAGGTGGACAGGTCTGGCCCACAGGAAGGGTGTCTTGGGAGGAGTCGTTTTCCAGGGGAGGGGCAAGCTGTCAGAGTCAGCAGGGCGCCCTCTGAACCGAGGTTGGTAACTGCCTCCCTGCTCTAGGAGTAGCAGCCCAAGCTTTGGTTTCTCTGTCCTGAGCCACCTGGCTGCCAGTGGCACCAGCACCAACCCTGGCTGGGGCCTCACCCTCCTTGTATCTGGTAAGGATGGTCTGGGCTAAATTGTTTCTCCTTTAGGAAAGGGCGTAAAACACGAGAGTGCATTGGCTGGCTATTTATAGTCTGAAGTTGAGGCATTTTCTGATTTGAATGGGTTTTGGAATTGTGGACCTTGAACTTTTTTGTTAGATTTTTCTTTTTTCCTACCTCTCTTTAGCTCCCAGCTGCCAAAGGCTTTGTGGCTAACAGCTTTTATTCAGGTTTGACACCAACCGAGTTTTTCTTCCACACGATGGCTGGCCGGGAAGGTCTGGTTGACACAGCCGTGAAGACAGCTGAAACGGGATACATGCAGGTAACCTGAAGAAATGTAGGCCATTAGCAATGAAGCAGGATAGGGTCTGCAGATCTTGACTGTAAAGTGTTTGCTTATTTTGTACCTGAGCTCTAATTTATCCAGTCTTGGTATTTAAAAGGAAAAATTGAGAGATGTAGGGTACCCTAGAAATAAACAACATACAAAGGTACTATGTTCCAAATCACACAATGTCCTTCGAAAGATGAAGACCAGGCCAGAAATCACATGTACCAAAGCATTGCTGGCGGAGAGCAGTGGACCCAAGTGCATCCCAGGGCACGTCATCGAACCTCACTGAGCCTCTGATTCCTAATACACGGAGGTGGAGTGATTACAAATTGAGAGGGCTCTGCTTCTCACTGTGCAACTATTTATATAACCCATTATTAATATCATTCTAAGGGACTCCAAGAACCTATTCCAGTGCCCGCAGGAGGGCTTGGACACACTTGGAGGACTGGCTTTTTCTCCATTGTATATATAGGTGTAAGATAGTAGTCTCCGGGGACAGGGCTGAGCTAGACACTTCTCTATGCCTGTGCTTCTCCGACTGCCGCGGAAGTACCCCTGATGGCAGAGGAGTGAAAACACACCCCACCTTGTTCTTCCATAAGACCACAAGGAAAGGATTTCTCGCCAGTGTCTAATTCTCATTTCTACTCTGTACTCCATAATCTATGTTTTGTTTGTTTTTAATTTTTTGATGTATTTATCAACTTAAAACACATGATGAAGTTAACAATCCAAGTTGCTAGGCCATGAACTTCTGTGGCTTTGTGTCCCTTTTCTCCCCACCGTGGATTGAGAAGCACGGCCGTTGCATACTGGGAAACCAGGACTGATAAACCAGAGATGCGAATGAGTGAGCCAGAGCACACGAGGCTGATGAGGGCGAAATGGACCCGAGTCAGTACACACCTCTTTCCATAACCTCGTCTGGACCTCCTGTAGCATTACTGATAACTGCTTCCCTCTTAATCATCTTTTGATGGGAAATTGCCCTTTAGCTTTGGAGGGTGCTGCTTTTGTCAGAAACCTAACAGCCTGTGAAATGCTTTTACCACTCTTGCCCAAATGTCTGTTGACTTTATTTTTTGTCTTTACCTTTTTTGAAGTGGAGAGTATGGCTTTCCTAGAGCAATGTGTTAGCCTAGAACAAATTAGTTGTGGCATGAGAGGTTTTTGTTTTGAAGTTGCCTGGAGGAAGATTTCTTTCTTTTTAACTCCCTGAGCCCCCATCACATTGCTGGCTGGAGTGAGTGTTCTGCTGATGGGAGGTTCTCCCTAAGCAGACTTGAGAAATTGCTGCTGCCTGCTGGTTCAAAAGCAATGCCATTCCTGTTCTCTCTTCTTCCCCCTCTGTCCCAGTAGGTGGCCTGCACCTGATCCTCTGTAATTCATATTGAAGTTCACAGGGGTCCTGGATTAAGTTGTGTTTAGAAATGCAAAGCAATTGCATTAATTTATACCTCAGGGAGACAGAGAGGGAAGGCGAAGCAGCCTAGGAAAACAGTGTTTGCAGCGTCCTTCGGGTGATGGGGTTTAAATCGCATGTATTCTAAAAACACTATTTTAAAGTATTCTAAAGTCCTGGAGGCTGGAGCATATTCTAAATCCCACTGCACAGGCTAGTGAGGCCCTTGTGGGCCTGTTCTTACAGTCAGGGGACTCTTTTTAAGGGATTCCTAATAAAATGTTTTTATGTGATTAAAGCGCTGGTAATCTTGAAACTCAGAGTTGCAAATCTCAACCTCTGTATGCGTGTCTAGTCTTCTCAAAGCAGCTGAGCTTTTGTCTCCTCTCCTTTTACTTTAGAGGAGGCTCGTAAAGTCCCTTGAAGATCTTTGCTCACAGTATGATTTGACAGTCCGAAGCTCTACAGGCGATATCATCCAGTTCATTTATGGGGGAGATGGCTTAGATCCCGCAGCCATGGAGGGAAAAGATGAACCCTTGGAGTTTAAAAGAGTTCTGGACAACATCAAAGTAAGATTTAGGGGCTTCCCTGGTGGCGCAGTGGTTGAGAATCCGCCTGCCGATGCAGGAGACACGGGTTCGTGCCCTGGTCCGGGAGGATCCCACGTGCCGCGGAGCAACTAAGCCCGTGAGCCATGGCCGCTGCGCCTGCGCGTCCGGAGCCTGTGCTCCGCGGCGGGAGAGGCCACAACAGTGAGAGGCCCGCATACCGCAAAAAAAAAAAAAAAAAAAAAAAAAAAAAAAAAGTAAGATTTAGCATTATATCTGTCAGTGTTTTCAAGGCCAGTTCTTTCGAATGGAGGTGCCCTTTGGCATAGCACACAGTTAATGCTGTCATATCTACCCAGCCACTGAGTTAATATTTTTCTTTTTGTGTTCCTTTGCATAATTTCCCCCAAGTATTAAAGGAAAAATAGTTTCTCAATTTCAAAGTCTAGTTATTGGTAGTAATCAAACGCCAATAGAAGAGGGCTTTGTCTTCTTGTCTGTATCTAGTGAAGTGTAATAGAGACGGTGTTAAAGCCATGGGTGTGGAGAAGCAGGCACATTTCACACACTTTAACTGGGGGTATAATTTAGAACAATCTTTTTGAGAGGTAGCTGGACAACACTGATCTGAATTTAAATGTGGGTGCCTTTGACCAACATTTAAATTCCACTTATAGGAATTTGCCCTACAAAAATTATCTAAATGTGCCAAGAATGTTCTTCCAGAATTGTTTATGGCAGACACAGACCATCAGTGGAGGACAGTCAAATACAGACTGGTCCGTCCATTAGGCTGATGTGCAACCATTAAACCTTTAGGGGAAACCCCATGAGCTTGGAGGTGCGGGAATATTTTCACTCTTGAAATTTTGGACTCTTTTTAAAAAACAACAATTTTTGATTTTAGTGCAAATCTGGGGTGGGGTGAAGGTTGGGGAGAAATGGCATGATACCCACTGAATAGCCCACAAGCCTTTGTATAAGATGGAGTATCAGTTTATCCCGTTTTCTCCTTCATATTAAAGGTAGAGTCTGCAATTTGTTTTGAAAGAAAAAAAAAAAATCACAGGTTGCTAGAAGCTCACTCTGAGTGAGGTTGTTTTGTCTCTTGTAAATTCCTTCCTCTAATACCGCCCCTCACATCACCCTATTTCCTTTTGATACCTGAGGCCGTCTTCCCATGCCAGAGCGAGCCTGCTCTCAGTAAGAATGAGCTGCTCCTGACCGCTGAGTCCATCACGAAGAAGAATGAGTTTCTCTGCTGCCAGGACAGCTTCCTGCAGGTGAGCTCCGCGGGGGCCATGCACCGGGCTCTGCTCTCACCAAGGAATTGTTCGCCAAGTGCCAGCAGTGCAGTTTATAAGCTGGGGGGGTGTTTATATAAGAGTGTTTCTTGTTAAAAAATTTAAGACTGGCCCAGGCAGAATCTCAGCAGTCAACATAAAGAATTTATCTCATGTCTTTCTTAGTTTGTCTTTTGCACAAGTGTTTCCCTGGTAGAAGAAAAATGCTTTAGTTAGAGAACTGATTTTTTTTTTTAACCCTGTCCCTGTCAACCCCCTACAACCCACTTTTTCATCCTGTGGGCCATCTCCTTCCTCGGTTGTTCTGAATCCCAATCATTTGTAATAGTAGTAGCATTGTTTTAATGCCATTTATTGTGTCTTGTATGATAAATGATGTCATAGCATTTACTTAATACCATTATCATTTTAAATTGTTTTTTTTTTTTGTTACTGTAACATGGGTGAGAAATGCAGAGTCAGCCTTCCATTTTCTTCCAGGGACCTGTTACCTTGACATCCTCTTAAGATTTTTTTGGTTCATTTTTATTTCACTGACCTGCTCCTTCAAGATTTTTTTGGTTCATTTTTATTTCACTGACCTGCTCCTTCCTGTTTATAATCGTGGTTATGATCAAAAGCAGCGTGGCCAAAACAAAAAGCAAAAGGATACAGGAATCAGTACCTGGTTCCCTTTGTGTACTGATTGGTGATTCAAATATAGCACAAATGTATCCCTTGAATTATATCAAAAATAAGAATAGTAAAAAAAGTAAATAAGAATGTTTTAGTTAAAAGCGCTTCACTCCGTTCTTTCACATGACAAGATGTGAAAGGTGAAAAAGAGACTCTTCCAGATCTTAATATATTTAAAATTAAGAGTCTGGTTAGGCTGAGTGCCTTTGTTTTGGTTTTGGTTTGTTTTCTCACAGCTTTTCTTTTTCTTTTTTTTCTTTTCTTAAGTAACAAATAAGAAGTGTGATTTGATTTTTCTTCACGATTATATTTACTTATTTATGTTTCTGTTTCTCCTCGAAGACCTTAACTGAGACAGGCTATGAGAAATATAATGAGGTAATGTGCTTACGTGCTGTGGCTGCCGAGCGTGGAGGAGTAGTTCTGCTGCACCCCAGCTGTCTGCCAGGCCCGGGACCACAGATTTCTGTCCCGGTTCTGGCAAACAGGGCTTCCCTGTTCATCACCTTGGACTGGTCCTTTCTTGTCTCAGACTTGGTTTGACGGTAACCCCCTGACCAGCAGCACTTGTGGGTTCAATGAGCACTTGTTCAGCCGTCCCCTTGTGCTGTACACCCCACAGATCACAGGGACACAGAGGTGATTTAACACGTCCTCGCCCTCCAGTGGCTCACAATCTGTGCTCAGATTTGCCAAGAGGGTCCAAAATCCACTGGCCGGAGCAGAATTTTCTGAGCTGCTGAAATGTTGTCTGGCCATGGCCCGTGTCAGAGCCAAGGAGACAGAGGCAACTCCTGGGTGGTGCTGAACCCTGGCCCTGCCAGAGGCCGACAGCTGTGCTCACAGACGCACTGTGGATTGAGTGTGAGAGTTAGCTGCTGGTCAGTTGTGTGATTAACTGCCTGCCAGCTGCCGTGTTCTGAGTTCCCTTAGTATGCATGGGTTGGTCCAGCTGAATTCTTAGTAGCTTATTTCAGTTTTCATTTCCAAAAAGTGAGCTTTTATCCTTTTAACCTAACTTCCAGAATATCTGCCCTAACTCTTGTGTAAGGGAAGTCATTTCTTTCAGCAAAGCCACCAGAAGCATGTCCACGTGGGTGGCAGCTGAAAACTGTCCTTTCCAGCACCTGAGCTGGGGAATGGTTTGAGGTGTGTGCTCTTGACTGCTCACGTGTGCGGAGTTTCTCAGACGAAAACCCCCTGGTCTGCTTGGCCTTGGGCTCTGGCAGTCAAACTGCAACATCTGGTTAGCCTGTGCCTTGAACACCTGGCAATCGAATGGCAACATCTGGTTCAAGAGGGCTTTCAGAAGTTCGCCCTAAAGGACACAACCACAGCTAGACAAGTAGGCTCAGGGAGGACGTCACCCACGTAAAGGAGGCTCTTAATACTGAATAATACAGGGGAAAAATTAAGTGGAAGTGGGTATTATCGCTTTTGAAGAGTCACAGCTTTAGGCAGAGCCACACCAGGAGAGATTGTGCCACTGCCCTCTCCAGCTCTAATGTCCACCTGTGGCTTGTAATAACTAACTGTATCTGAAAACGTGGCCTCAAACCTGTAATTAATAAGTAAGCCTGGAGAGTTTCTCTTTAAAAGAGTCTCTTGAGAATTTTCAAGTTCTTGCAAATTAGTAAAAGTTCTTTCTTAAATAAAAGTCTTTTCTGCATAGAATGATGGCTGAGTGGCATGGTAACCCTCCACGTATCTTCACGCTTTGTCAATGAGGAGAGTTCATCAGCAAGGACAGTCATGGGAAACCTGCGTTCATGAGCAAGGGGCAGCCAAGATGTGGTGGATTTCACCCACGTAGCCCCCCGATCACCTGGGCTCCTAGGAGGCAGACTGAAATGCCCAGTGGGCAACGATGACATTGCAGAAAACCCCTGCCCTGAGAGCACACTGTGGAGAAGGCGTCTGACTTTGTAGAGGGGCCTCTTGTCTTGGCCAAGCCCCTGACCTTACTCATCCCGAGTGGCCTCTGCTCTAGAGCAATGGGGCCAGTGCCCTGCCGCCCCACAGGGAGAGCTTGCCAGGCTGGGCAGCAGCTGACTAAGAAGAACTTGTGAACGTGGACCATGTGGACCTCAGAAGTTTTAGTGGTTTGCTTTCAGAAAAGATAGTAACTAGAGGGGCTTCCCTGGTGGCGCAGTGGTTGAGAGTCCGCCTGCCGATGCAGGGGACACGGGTTCGTGCCCCGGTCCGGGAAGATCCCACATGCCGCGGAGCGGCTGGGCCCGTGAGCCATGGCCGCTGAGCCTGCGCGTCCGGAGCCTGTGCTCTGCAATGGGAGAGGCCACAATGGTGAGAGGCCCACGTACCGCAAAAAAAAAAAAAAAAAAGATAGTAACTAGAAATTGCTCGTTAGTCTATGGGAGGCTAAAGAGGTTTATTTTTGCAGTGTTAGGATAAAACCTGGCTAGTTAAGTATTAAGCTCTCTGCAGGTGCCTTATGGCAGCAGTCCCCAACCTTTTCGGCACCAGGGAGCAGTTTCTTGAAAGACAGTCTTTCCGTGGACGGGGGTGGGGAGGTTCAGGCAGTAATGCGAGCGATGGGGAGGGCAGATGAGGCTTCGCTCACCTGCCCACCCGCCACTCACCTCCTGCTGTGCGGCCCAGTTCCTAACAGGCCGCGGACTGGTAGCGGGCCGTGGCCCAAGGGTTGGGGACCCCTGCGTTAGAGGATTTTGTTTTTGCAAAAGGGGGCTTCTGTTCAGTCTGCTTTTTGAAACATTTGTTTCACACAGAACTTGTGATGTTTTCAACTATGTGATACAGATCGAGCAGACTCTGGGCAGGCATGCTGGTCTTCCTGGGGCCCCTCAGCCGGCCTCGGAATCAAGAATCAAGACCTCACGAGGCTTTGCAGTCACTGCAGCATGCATCCGGTCCTCGGGCCCGCCCACTGGTCCGTCCGGGTGTGTGGATCCGCCCTCAGCCTGCTGCGCGGAGCAGCTGGATGCCTGTAGTTGGCCAGAGTGCCCTCACAATTTGTCCAGAACCATTGAGGGGAATTATATTCCCCTGAGGGCTGCTGAGGGGAAGTGCAGTCTATCCACCCTTTCCCATATTCTCAAAAACGCCCCTGGATCAAACCAGAGTGGCTGATGAGCAGCCTCTGAAGGGCACTGCTACCGCACGGGGTGTGCCATTAGCTCACCTGAGAAGTGCTCTGAGAGTCGGTCCCACGGTGCTGACCCCCCTGGCGGCAGGACATGGATGGGTGTGGTTCATTAAGGCGTACCATCCCCTCTGTGAGAACTCCCCGAGAGGAGATGCTAGCTGATCCTGGTTCTAGGAGTGACCTTGAGGCTGGGTTTATTTCACAGACACACTATAAATTGTAAAGCAGATGGGTTTTCCCCTTAGAGCAGTTTCCAGAAAACTTAGGCCTGTCGTCTCTAGCCGTGCCCTATGGATCCTCCACATGATGTACTTTTCACCTTTTTCTTGCTCCATTTTGTCATCGTCCAGGGGCGTAGGGTGCTGTTCTTAAATGCAATGGGAACAGCAGATATGTCGATGTTTCATTTCCAGCTTTGAGAGTGGTTTCCTGGAGACCTTACAAAGTTCTGACTCTGTGGGGGAAGGGAACTTGATGGGGGACCAGTGCAGAGCTGGGGGTCAGAGACAAAGCTGGTACTTGGGAGTGTTTCCTTTGAAATGAAGGCAAGTGTCTGAAATGTACATAGTGTCTACAAAACCATACTTCGTAGTATTTAAATTGACCAGAACAACTGCAAAAGAAACCTCAAAAAGTAATCAATCTAGAGACTAAAAGTACAAGTTGTTCAATTGTACTTACTCTGGGCTGCGTGAATGTGGGCAGCAGGGTGTGCCAGGGGAGAGAAAAGAAGGCGGCAAGTGGGAAGGGCTATCCTGCCTTCACTGTATACATATGAAGCATCATCGTAGTAAAAAGGCCTTAGAAACACTAAACCAATGAACGATGTGTCCGGGGTGTGGATGGTGTGTCGTGTTCCTTGGAAAAACATTTTGTAATAGAACCTGTATCCATTTCGTACCCTTTACAGTGTCATATTTAGCTGCCACTAAAATAGGACGGACTCGTCACGTTACTGAAGTTTACAAAACGAATCATGTCATCCAGATTGCTGAGAAATATGTATCTGATGTTTGTTGTGTAATCTTTCAGGAGATAAAAAAATTCGTTAAGGAGGTTTCTGAGAAGATCAAAAAAACCCGAGATAAATATGGCATCAACGATAACGGCACAACAGAGGTAACGGCCCTCCCAGATGTGTCAGGACATGGAGGTATTTTCCATTGCTGCCAGCCCTGACTCATACTTGGCTTTTTTCCTTCCAGCCCCGGGTGCTGTACCAGTTGGACCGGATCACCCCCACCCAAATAGAAAAGTTTCTGGAGACGTGTAGGGACAAGTACATGAGGTAAGGATGCTAACTGTCTTAGACTGCCAGGCAGTCACGTGGGTCTCTTGTATGCTTCCTGTTTCCCCAGGAAACAAAATCCTGCGCCCACACCGCTTACTGACTGCCAGCATTGGGCAGCTTCTGTCACCTCTTCCCTAGGGGCTCCAGTGGGTAGACAGGCTGGGTGCTCCAAGAGGTGGAAATGATTGCAAAGAAATTTCCGACTGCCCTCTCCCCACAGAGAAACTGCCGACATTTTTGGCAACTGCCAGCTGCTCTGTCCACCTTCAGTACCATTTGTTAGCAGAGCTCTTAGGTCTTCTCCAGTCACCCCACGCTGACCACTGGTAGCCACACAGTGTTCACTGTCAGCATCGGACCCCTCTGAGCATCATGTCCCCTCATCTGCACCCGTAACTGATTTGTGCCGGGTTCTTCCTCTATCACAAGCCTAGCCTGGGTCCTTGCCAATTCCTTCCTGGCCCTGATGGCATCTGTATTTTTTCTGTTGAAAGGAGATAATCAGAAGCCTCCCCAGCAGTTTTTGGTTTTGTCTCTTTTGGGCCCCCCCCCCTTTTTTTTTTTACCCCCCTCACATCGTGAGGTTTGCAGGATCTTACTTCCAGTTCCCCAACCAGCGGTTGAACCTGGGCCCACCCGGGCCCTGGCAGTGAAAGTTTGGAGTCCTAACCGCTGGACTGCCAGGGAATTCCCTGGTTTTTTCTTTTTTTTTTTTTTCTTTTTTTTTTTGTGGTACGCGGGCCTCCCACTGCTGTGGCCTCTCCCGTTGCGGAGCACAGGCTCCGGATGCACAGGCTCAGCGGCCATGGCTCACGGGCCCAGCCGCTCCGCGGCATGTGGGATCCTCCCGGACCGGGGCACGAACCCGCGTCCCCTGCATCGGCAGGCGGACTCTCAACCACTGCGCCACCAGGGAAGCCCAGCTGGTTTTGTCTTTTTAATTGAAGTATAGTTGATCTACAACACTGTGCAAGTTCCAGGTGCACAGCATAGCAATTCGATATTTCTGTATATTGCAAAAGGATCACCACGATAAGCCTAGTTACCATCTGCCACCATACAAAGATATTACATCATTATTGTCTGTATTTCACATGCTGTACATTTCATCCCCGTCTCCTTAGCAATTTTACTGGACTTTTCATCCCTACCTTGTCCTTTCAGGGCACAGATGGAGCCAGGTTCTGCAGTGGGTGCACTCTGTGCCCAGAGCATTGGCGAGCCGGGCACCCAGATGACCCTGAAGACTTTCCACTTCGCGGGCGTGGCCTCCATGAACATCACCCTGGGTGTGCCCCGCATCAAAGAGATCATCAATGCCTCCAAGGCCATCAGGTGCCCGCATCCATGTCCCTCTTGTTCTTACACTCACCTGTCATGATCCTTGAGAAACAGTGTTTCTCTTGGGTGTGTGGGGGGGTGTGTGTGTGTGAGAGAGAGAGAGAGAGAGA
Source organism: Kogia breviceps (assembly GCF_026419965.1). Taxonomy (NCBI): domain Eukaryota; kingdom Metazoa; phylum Chordata; class Mammalia; order Artiodactyla; family Physeteridae; genus Kogia; species Kogia breviceps. The sequence goes on from NC_081311.1 coordinate 56,472,303, forward strand.
GATGCTAGCAGGCAGTTTCTCAAACTCCGGAGTGACGCTTGCTTGTGTTAATCATATCTTGCCTTTTAAAAAACCCAAACTGGAAAGAAATAAGTCCAAACTGGATAGAGTCAAAATTGATGCAATGGTTCTTTATGGCCACAAGTCACATGAAAGAGAGAAACCTAAAATAACTGCCTGGAAAAATTGGAACCATGTGTCAGTGTAGATTTCATCCTTTTGATGTCATTATTCCAAGCCTCACTAGGCCTGACTAACGTGTCTACCACTTGAGCAATGGTCATATTCTGTGACACACTCCCTGTCCGCCCACAGCCCCGCCCTGGTGATTTCATGATAGGATTTGTGGGTGATGTGAGACTAGGAAAGATAGAAATACCTTATAGTGCATTCAGTGACAAAATCACGTTTCACCTCTGATCCGAGGCTAACGAAATGACAGTATAACATTAAATGAAAGAAAGCTGTACTTGGTTCTAGAACAGCACCTGTAGACATCCAGGATGGCAGGAGTTCTGCCTACCTCCTCTAGGTTGGTCAGATCTCCCAGGAATGTGCGTTCGGGAGATGGAAGCTCCTAGCTGGTGGTTGGAGGAGCTGGAGGTGTCCTGAGGAGAAGATTGTAGGCGTGGTAGCGGAAGTGGAGGAAGCTGCAGTACACGAAGGGTCAGTTTATTCAGGGAACAGAACTAAAATAACTACTCATTAGGACCAAAGAGGAAAAGGTACGTTCTCTTGGCCAGGAAGAATATTCTGAAAGTCACTCAGTGACTGATCAAGTGGACTGCCTCATGAGCACGTGTATGTGAAGCCCTCAGTGGCGTGCCGGACTCCAGGAAACGCTCAGTAAATTGCAGTCGCTGTTAATAACATTACAACTGCAAGTGGTACCCGGGCTTAACAAAGTGATGTTCTTCAAACAGCCTCATTCCTTGTGCTGTCATCATTTACCCTTACTTCCCACAGCACTCCAATCATCACAGCACAGCTGGACAAGGACGACGATGCAGATTACGCTCGCCTCGTGAAAGGGAGAATTGAGAAAACCCTCTTGGGAGAGGTATGAAGCAATCCCTCTGAATAATAAGAAAACTAAACCAGCAGCGTTGCCAGTAAGCGTAAGAACCACTTGTAGTGGATTTACTAGTCAGTGTGTCCACACTGCTCTGTATCCTTAAAAAAACAGAGTGAGCCTTGTGTGCTCTGAGGGAAGGGAAAGTGACTGATGAACATTCTGATCTTTTGACACCACAGATTTCAGAGTATATTGAAGAAGTGTTTCTTCCTGACGATTGCTTTATTCTCGTCAAGCTCTCCCTGGAACGGATCAGACTTCTGAGGCTGGAAGTGAGTCACGTAATTAAATGCCTGGAGGAAGTCGTCCTCTTTTAGCCCCAAGATAGGCACTGATAAACTAGGGCAAGAGCTACGCAAGGCACAGGAAACCCTGCAGAGGCTTTCACTCAGTGTCTGGTCTGTGAGTCTGTTGTACCTTCACATTTTCTCTCTACACCTGACCCCGGCACAGACATTGGAAATTAGTGGAGGTTTTGTGCAGGCCATGATACCCATTTGCTGTGATAACAGCATTACAGCATCTGGAAGGACTGTAGTGCCAGCTGTGTCTTACTCATCCGTGGGCCCCCAGCACAGTACCTGACTGGCTCGGGAGATGTTTTTGGATGCGGGGATTGACCTGGCTTAATTATCGTTGGTGTTTATGTACAGGTAGCAATGGCAAAAAAAGGGGTGGGGGGTGGGGATCTACTCTTTAATGAATAAGGCAGAGGTGTACGTTACGGTATGTAAATACACAGTATATCCTCCGGTATTAAAGTATCGTGGTGTGGAGAGAGATCGGGGGGAAAAATGACTGAAAAGGCTTCTTAGAGGGGCAACGATGCAAAAAGACCAAGAAACACTGGAACCGCAGCCTCCAAACCCTGCTAGTAATGTCCTGGGCGTGCGGGCCCTCACAGGTGAACGCTGAGACGGTGAGGTATTCCATCTGCATGTCCAAGCTCCGCGTGAAGCCTGGCGACGTGGCCGTGCATGGTGAGGCTGTGGTGTGTGTCACCCCCCGAGAGAACAGCAAGAGCTCCATGTACTACGTGCTGCAGTTTCTGAAAGAGGATCTCCCCAAGGTGAGACACAGGTCACTTCTCCAGGACCGCGTCTGACCTAATTCCTGGAGATGCATAAAAGGAGGGACCGTGCTTACCTCTAACCTGAAGAGTCAGGTGTCAGGAAGCCACAGGGCGTTGTCACTGCTGAGACCGAGGGTGGCGCCTTGTTTCTTCATTTCTTTGCTACACCCCTAAGGAGTCAGGCAGGTTCCGGTTTCCTTCTTAGCGCTGCCTCACCAAGTCTGCCTGTTCGGTTTCTCTTTGTTGTTTCATAAAACTGGTGGTGGAAGGAGGCACGGTCCCCTGAGCTTCTGCTTCCCCCCAACTAGAGCAGCACACAGGCACTCCCGAGTTTGGCATGCTGCTGACCATCACCCCTGAAAATGGGGTGATCCAGGTCACAAACCCAGGCCGTGACGTTCCCAGTTCTCACAGCCGCCGTGGTTTCCCAGGCTCCTGGGTGGGCGGGGGCCGCAGGCACTGCGGGCTCTGGAGCCTTATCTGTCTGTGAGTCCAGGTGGTGGTGCAGGGCATCCCGGAGGTGTCCCGAGCTGTCATCCACATCGACGAGCAAAGCGGAAAGGAGAAGTACAAGCTCCTGGTGGAGGGTGATAACCTGCGGGCAGTCATGGCCACCCACGGTGTGAAGGGCACCCGAACCACCTCTAACAACACATACGAGGTACTGCTTACGGACGGGGGCGCCTTGCAGTCGTCCCGTCTGCCTCCTGGCACGCTCCTCCGACCCTGCCGTTTGCTCTTGGTCTGCACCCCCATCTCTGGGGAAGGGCACGGGGTGCCGGGAGCTGCAGGGTGGAGGAGGACATGGCTGCCTCTGCTCATCCTAGCCCTCCGCAGGTGGAGAAAACCCTGGGCATCGAAGCTGCCCGGACGACCATCATCAACGAAGTCCAGTACACGATGGTCAACCACGGCATGAGCATCGACCGGCGGCACGTGATGCTGCTCTCCGACCTCATGACCTACAAGGTTCGTGGGGGCCTGGCAGCCAGGCGTCGCAAACCCAATCTCAGGAGCACGAAGCTTGTAGGGCACATAGCACGCCCAACTGTGATGACCACCGTTACCCCAAGACCGAAGTACAGTTGGTCAGGTTTGGGTGTACTGGTAAAATTCCAGCGTGAAAATTTCAACCTCACGGCAGGAGACAGAGCGTGGTTTTCGTCCTTTTTAGAAATTGTATCTTAAAAGAAAACTAGCCATTGCCGAAAGCCCAAGGATTCCATGGCAAACTGAGGTTTATTCCCTGTGAAACCCATTCATCACACTTCTTCTGTAGCCATTTCCAGGTTAAAGAACAAGTTAACGTAACCTGAGGGGGGAACTGAGGTTGGTATTTCGGGCCGTGCTGGGTCTTCGTTGCTGCGCGCGGCTTTCTCCAGTTGCGGCGAGTGCGGGCTGCTCTTCGTTGTGGTGTGCGGGCTTCTCATTGCGGTGGCTTCTCTTGTTGGGGAGCACGGGCTCTAGGCGTGTGGACTTCAGTAGTTGTGGCACGTGGCCTCAGTAGTTGTGGCTCACAGGCTCTAGAGCACAGGCTCAGTAGTTGTGGCTCACGGGCTTAGTTGCTCCGCGGCATGTGAGATCTTCCCGGACCAGGGCTTGAACCCGTGTCCCCTGCATTGGCAAGCGGATTCTTAACCACTGCACCACCAGGGAGGTCCCGAGCATGTCATTTTTATCCTGACTTTTTTCTAACATTATAAATGTTTTCCATGTTGTTACATGGTTTTATGAATACACTTTTTAAATGATGGCACAACATGCCTTTAAATGAAAGCACCTAAATTTACATAACTCTTTTACTATCTTGAGGCTTTTAAATTATTTGAGTTCTGAGTTGTTTGAACCATAAGAAACATCTTCAGAAGTACTCCCTTTTTACTTATTTATTTATTTATTATTATTATTATTTTTTAGAAGATGTTGGGGGTAGGAGTTTATTAATTTATTAATTTATTTTTGCTGTGTTAGGTCTTTGTTTCTGTGCGAGGGCTTTCTCTAATTGTGGCAAGCCGGGGCCACTCTTCATCGCGGTGCGCGGGCCTCTCAGTATCACAGCATCTCTTGTTGCGGAGCACAGGCTCCAGACGCGCAGGCTCAGTAGTTGTGGCTCATGGGCCTAGTTTCTCCACGACATGTAGGATCTTCCCAGACCAGGGCTCGAACCCGTGTCCCCTGCGTTAGCAGGCAGATTCTCAACCACTGTGCCACCGGGAAGCCCCAGAAGTACTCCCTTTTTAAAAGTTAGATTCTCAATTCTACTTTTCAGGGATTTTGACCGTGCTGTGCAGCTTGCAGGATCTTAGTTCTCCAACCAGGGATTGAACCCAGACCCTCAGCAGTGAAAGCGCAGAGTCCTAACCACTGGACCGCCAGGGAATTCCCTACTCTTCAGTTCTTTTTTAAATTAATTTTTATTGGAGTATAGTTGATTTACAATGTTTTGTTAGTTTCTGCCGTACAGCAAAGCGAGTCAGTTATACATATACGTATATCCACTCTTTACTTCTCAGTTCTTAACTCTGTGTTCCAATGGCACCCGGCTGTGAGTATAAGGATCTGTGTTGTCGGTGGCTGATGGCCTCAGAGGGACACAGGTGGGACAGATAGCTATAAGGATCCTGTTTAAACCTGAGACTGTGACTTGCGGCTCTGCTGATTTTTGCTGCTTCTGCTGAGGGAAGGCGGGGCATGCGTTTTATAAGTGGCATGAGTACCACTCTGGCTCTCTCTCCTGTGGTGCAGGGTGAAGTCCTGGGCATTACTAGGTTTGGCCTGGCCAAGATGAAGGAGAGCGTGCTGATGCTGGCCTCCTTTGAGAAGACAGCCGACCACCTCTTTGATGCCGCCTACTTCGGGCAAAAGGACTCCGTGTGTGGTAGGTTTCGTGGTCGTAGCAGCCTCCCCGGAGGCTTTTGTTGACGCAGCTTAGACCGTGGCTGGGGCTTCTCAGGAGGTGGAGAAGCTGAGCAGGCAGAGCTTTTACTTAAGAATAAAGTCACAGATCATGGAATTGGAACTGACCTATCTTTTATCTCCAAAGCCTGACTGTGGCAGCCTGCATCCCTCACATTTCTAGAAGGCCTCTCTGTCAGTACAGAGAAAAGATCGCTGCTGGGCATGTAGGGATTTTCTAGTCCTCAGAATTACAGTCGGCCACTCTGATCCTGCGCCAGGCACCCACTGTCCTGACTTCCTGAGCAAGGCAGCCAGCATGCCTGTTGCTTCCTAGTGGCCATTTCCCCTCTCACCTCCTTGTGTGGATTGGCCACCCCAGACGTGACAGTCAGGTGGGGCCCCGGTCGGTATATGCCTATTTTTTGCTCCTGAGATTAACTCTTTCTTTCCCAAGGGTCACAGGTTGCAAATACGCGGAAAGAGAAATTACATCATTCTTTAAGATAATGAAAGGTAAAAGGACAGAAAAGGGAGCAGAGGTTGGGACAGGAGAAGGGCAATGCCAAGGCAAAAGTAAGAGCGAGTCTGCTTGACAGCAGGGCTAAGACCCATCTCCCCAGCTCTCCCACCAGGATGCTGGGCCTGGTCTCTGCTGTGGCCCCACCCACCGCCCCTTCTCCACCACTGACCCCTCTGGGCACCTAGTGTGGTCACCCTACCCCAACTTTGAAATCTCTTGGTCCTTTAAGTGTTGTAACTCAGTGTCAGCCCTTACTACGTGTTGGTTTTTAGTTTGGTTGTTTGCCTCTCTGGTGCCCTGATAGCACAAAGCCGAGAACATAGCAAGTACACTCTTGATTGTTGTAAAACCAGAAGCCTGACGCAGAGCCCAACATTTAGACCTTAAAAATCTGAAAAGGAGCTTGGAGAATCTGCACTGTCACCTTACTCCTGTCACTGTGCGAGGGCTCTGCCTTCTGAGTGTCTCTGATTCAGGCTGTGGACTCCGAGGTTGGGGTTCTATTAAGCCTCCCTGACCCCTGGGCACAAGGAACAAGTCTCTGCTGCTGTCTCCAGGGGGATTGGCATCTGCTTGCTACGATCCCATTTGCTTGTCCCCTGAGCCCTAAGTTAAGGAAGCACTGGGTGGCAAACTTGGGGTCTCCTGAGTGTCATTCAGTATATGCCTGCTGTCTGAGTGTAGTGCTTATGAAGGTGAGGCCCACACGGTGCCTTTGGCTCAGATGGAGAGACCTCTGAGCCAGCAGCGGGGCTGTGAGTGGGCGCTGCCCTTCCCTGGGATTCCCACAACCCGTCCAGGAGCGCCAGGCCATGCCTTCAGCATCTATAGATGAGGTGTGAAGCGAGCAGCCCAGATTCAATCCGTCGACGTGTAGTGGGGCTGGGACTCCAAGCCCAGTTTCTGACTCCCAAGTCAGTAGTCTCTGTGTCCTGAAAACCTACACGTGTGTCGAGAAGCCCTCTAACCTCCTTTCTGGTTGGTTTCAGGGGTGTCTGAATGCATCATCATGGGCATCCCCATGAACATTGGAACCGGGCTCTTCAAGCTGCTCCACAAGGCTGACAGGGACCCAAGCCCTCCCAGGAGGCCCCTGATCTTCGACACGAACGAATTCCACATCCCCCTTGTCACATAGTCCAGGGAAGAGGGGAACGTTCCTGACCTCGGCTCCTTGTCGTCTGGAAAGGGGCTGGAGGCCAGCAGCTGACTCGTGAGCTTTGTGCTCCCCAGGACTGAGGCCCTGCCATCCCCACCATGCTGGCAGTCAGAGAAGGCCCCCCGGCATCCTAGGAGCAACTCACCCAGTGACCCAGACCACAGCGCAGTGCTTGCTGGGGAGAACCGGGATTTGTCTGTTTGTTTGAAGCCTAATTAATCTAGGGACAGCTCAGCACCTCCTGCCCACTCCACCTCCCTGGACTTGAGGAGCCCCCAGCCCAGAATCTTTGCTCGTTCCCACCTCACCTGTCCCTCTGTCCACTCAGAGAGGTATCCCACCCTGACCGGGAGCCAGGTCTAAGCCCCAGGGCCAGGGCACATCTCAGTTCTTCGGTTCCCCAGTCATGCTGCAATCTCCAAGTGTGACATACTAATGTAAATATTGTTACTATTATTTATTTGTCCACTTTGAAGAATGTGGAGTTTTTATTGTTATTTTGGTTTTCCTTTTGAAACCAAGAAGCTATAGAAACCAAGAAAGCCAGCTTTGAAGCGTCACTGGAAAAACTGGTTAAGCAAATGGGACCGTGTAGGATTTGTAAGTGAGCTGAAACTGTCGTGAGGCCACGCTGCTCTGAAACATCTTTTGCAGACCTCCCGGCTACCCTCTTTTTGTCTACTTCCGACCCCATAGTAGGGGCTCAACCTCATGACAAGAGGCAAACCATCCTTCATGGCCTGGAGACGCCTCGCTGGAGTGCGGGGCCTGCTGAGGTGGGGACTGTCGTGTACACAGAGGTGAGGAGTGAGGCTGGTCCAGGCCCACACACCCGCCTGGGCGGCATCCACACCTTCCTGTGGAATCTGCATGTGTGCCCTGCCACCTGCGGCCGAAGAGCACGCGGGGCAGTTGCAGAGCTGGGGGGGCCCAGAAAGTGTCCCAGGGGAGTGGTGGGAGAGGGTCCTCCCGGAGGGTGCAAGCAGACACCAGGTCTCAGGGCTGAAGTGGTCACCCAGACAGGAAGGGCGAAGAGGCCTGCACAGGGGTGGGTTGCCAGCTAGGGTTGGGGACGTGCCCCAGGTGGCACAGCAGGCTCCTCAAAGAGGAGATGTGTGACCATAGAAAGCACGTGTCGGGCTATGAGGAGAGAACCAACAGGGCATCCCGGGAAAACCTCTGTTTAACTGCCTGCTTGGGCTTCTGCCAGTGACTGCACCGTCACGGGTGGGTTTTTCAAGGCTTATGAGGGCGTTTTGTGCAACATAGGAAAGAAATGTGTGTAGCTTGTCTTCCAGAGAGCACAGGGGTTTGCTTCTGGAGACGGTGGTTCTTTGTGCTGAATTTGCTTCTGGGGATTGGCCCAGGGCCACGGAGAAGGAACTGCGGCCGCTGCAGATCTACTCCCTCTGGAGAACGCTCCATGGATCCTGTCCTCCTTCCTTCCCTGCCCAGAGCCAAGTTTATCGCTCTGGCTCTTCCTTCCCTCCCATGAGGCCTTGGAAAACCAAGGCTGCTTGGTTGGAAGTGAGACGATAGTGAAAAGTGGGGCTTTGACCCTGCTTTCTGGCTCCATGCACTTGAGAAGGAAGGTCTACTTCTGAAATGACAGCCTGTTCATCTCAGTGTATCCAGCCACTGGAAGAAACAGCAGCACAAACCAAAGAGATGGGCATCTGTTGAGCAAGAAGATGGTTTGGATGATTAAAGAGATGGATGTGGTAAAAGAAAAAGTAGGGGAGAGTCAAAGAATTCAAGCAGTATAATGTACCTACCTTCTTTGGTCATTCCCTAGTTGACTCCCCAGGTTCTGAGTTAATGCCACTGAGGTACTTAGCATAACCCATGGTTCTTGGGTCTGTGATTGGGATGAGTGCTTTCCCTCCCATACTGACGTGACTTTGAGTTAGGAATTCCTGACCTGAGTGACTTTTCGGCAAGGCTCAGGCTTAAATTCTGTGAAAATTAGTTTGATCCCCACGCCCGTGAGGTTAACCTACAGACTTCTCTTAGGGTGCCAGTGATGTGAAAAAAAGACCATTTTCTCACATTCAGCCCCGCCACCACACACATCTCTGAACTAAGGTGGCCTGGTTGAAGACCAAGTGTCGAGTCCATTAACACACTTACTCAGGGTTGCCCCATGAAGCCCCACCACGGACTCTGCTTCTCTCACCCAACCTGCCAAGAGCCACAGAGCCACACGGCTGGCTTCCTGATAACTCACCTGAGAAGTAAGCCGCAGGCCTGATCAGATCCAGGACTGCTGGAATCCACGCAAGGGCCAGGGAGGGTGGAAATGGGTGGCGGGAGGGAACACCGGCGCCCACCTTGCTCTGTTTGACACATACGTGAAGTGGGGGGGGGGGGGGGGACCGTGGCATCCATGTGCTGCTGTGAGTAATAAAGGCGGCACTGGGACTTCCCTGGCCGTCCAGTGGTTAGGACTCTGCGCTTTCCGTTGCAGGGGGCACGGGTTCCATCCCTGGTCGGGGAACTAAGATTCCACATGCCACTCGTTGTGGGTGGCCAAAACAAATTTTTTTTTTTTTTTTTTTTTTTTTTTTTTTGCGGTACGCGGGCCTCTCACTGTTGTGGCCTCTCCCGTTGCGGAGCACAGGCTCCGGACGCGCAGGCTCAGCGGCCATGGCTCACGGGCCCAGCCGCTCCGCGGCATGTGGGATCTTCCCGGACCAGGGCACGAACCCGTGTCTCCTGCATCGGCAGGCGGATTCTCAACCACTGCGCCACCAGGGAAGCCCCCAAATTTTTTTTATTATAAAAATAAAAGCAGCACTGCCAGGAGCCTCCTCCTGCCTTGGTGAGCACTCCCTGACTCCCTGCGTGAGACCTGTAATTGCAGTGGCTGCAGGCCAGAGGTCGGGTTCAGACCAGCATGCCATTCCGGGGAGGGGCACGCCCCCAGTGAGGAGTGAGATACCCTCCTTGTGGTGCTGCCACTGGCCCGTAGGCAGTGCTGGCCAGTAAACCCTACTCCAACTTCCCCACTGTGCGTCCCAAGGGTGGGAGTTAAAATTCTCCCTAGTGTGTGATCATCTGCCCAGCCCTGGCCTCGGGCTTTGTGCAAGCACCAAACTCAAACACCAGATAGCAGTGTATTCTCAAGAGTGAGCTCCATAGAAGGTTAGGATTTTAGTCTGGCCTGTTTGGAAGAAATAAGAAAAATACATTTAAATTGCGTCTCATCCATTAACAGACACATGTTTCTGACTGGTGATCTGTCCAGTTCTTGACCCTTTTTCCATCCTACGTACCAGGGGATCAGAATAGCGATTGACTCAGTTACAGTCCCCACCCCCTACCCCCCCCCATCCTCCCTGCTTTGTTCAGGACTTTGGGGGCGGAAGAGACATTCTGGAGTCTTTCAGAGTCTGTGTCAGAGTTAAATAAATTACAGTGCTGTGTTTATATTTCAGGGTTTATCCATTTGTATTCACATTGATTCATGTCTGATTGACACTATGGAATGATTATTTTTCTTGAATTTTTGTTGTCTCTTGGCAGAACTCTCTTTTTCTACCAAAACTCAAAAGAAGAAAACTTGTTATACAAAAAAGTGTAGCAGTTCATCCCTGTGGGTTGTGAAACAGGGTGATTGGGATTCATGTGAGCTGTAACTCCCAAGATAATTAATGTTCCCGCCACAAGCCCGCCTCTAGAGGTAAGCAGTGAGCACCCAGCGCCCCCCGCCCCGAGTGTAGCTAATTCAAACCCAGTGGGACGCAGCAAAGTGTCCCCCACACCCGTGCCCTGGAGATGCCACCTGGCCAGGATCAGGTGTCTAGCTTAACTGTTCTTTCATTCATTTGACTAGTAAAGGCCTGCTATGTCCAGAGTCTTGTCATAGGTACAGTAGTAGACAAAACAGGTAAATCTGATACTAGTGTATCTAAAAAGAATTCTTCAGCAGAAGGGGGTGAAGCAAACTTGATAAAAACGTGTCCAGGGCTTCCCTGGTGGCGCAGTGGTTGAGACTCCGCCTGCCGATGCAGGGGACACGTGTTCATGCCCCGGTCCAGGCCCGCGTACCGAGAAAAAAAAAAAAAAAAAAAGTGTCCAGCACAGGGTAGGGTTAAAGCTGCAAAATTCCATGACCTAGCAACCCCACTACTGGGCGTATATCAAGGGAAGACCATAGTTCAAAATGATATATGCTCCCCAATGTCCATTGCAGCACTATTTACAATAGCCAGGACATGGAAGCAACCTAAATGTCCATCAACAGATGAATGGATAAAGAAAATGGGGTTCCCATACACGACGGAATATTACTCAGCCATAAAAATGAATGAAATTGTGCAATTTGCAGAGACGTGGATGGACCTAGAGACTGTCACACAGAGTGAAGTAAGAGAAAAATATCGTATATTAATGCATATATGTGGAATCTAGAAAAATGGTAAAGATCTCATTTGCAAAGCAGAAACAGATGTAGAGAAAGGGGTGCGGGATGAATTGGAAGATTGGGATTGATATATATACACTATTGATACTACATATAAAATAGATAACTAATAATCTACTGTATAACACAGGGAACTCTACCCGGTGCTCTGTGGTGACCTAAATGGGAAGGAAATCCAAAAAAGAGGATATATATATGTATGTATATATGTGTATATATATATATATATATATTTATATATATGGTTGATTCACTTTGCTGTACAACAGAAACTGACACAGCAGTGTAAAGCAACTATACTCCAATTAAAAAAAAATTTTTTTTTTAATGCAGAATTGAGGGCCTGGCTCCTTTGGGCAGGCTCAGTACCTCAGGCCTTACCAGGGCAGAGAATGGTCCCTCTGAGCCAGCACGACCCCCAGGTTCCAACCCTTTCATATAGGCCCTCCATGCCCCATTTGTCCTTCCCTTGGGCCTGGATTTTGGAGGGTGTGCCTCCAAAATCCAGGTGAGCAGAGAGGACTCGAGCCTGTAGTTACTGGGAAAGGATGCAGCTATCCTTATCCCACCACCAACATAGAGTTAATAAGTGGATATTACGCTTTTGTTCTGTGCCAGGTGGTGTCCTGAGCCCTCAGAGAAAGTCCCTGCATGCATGGGGTTTCCATCTGATCAGGGAGTCAGGGTCGTCTTGTGGTTAAGAGCCTGGGTTCAGACTGTCAGAATTCAAATCAGAATTTCCCCTTTTTATCTGGTGGCCTTGAGCTAATGATTTAACCTCTTCGCCTCACTCATTTATAAGATAGGAATTCCATTTATTGGTACTTAACTCATAGGGTCATTGTGAGTTTCAACAGGGTTATGCATATAAGGTCTTAGTACAGTGCCTAGCACAGAGTACATGCTCATTAAGTATGTTTGCAATTATGGTGACTATCACTGTTTTTACTGAAAAATATGATTTGCGAATTCACAAGTAAAACCCAGTCCTCTGACCCTTTTTAATTCACTCAGATGGAGCTGTCTTTTGCGGCCTTGGAAATAGGGTCTCCCTAGACATAACTCCTGCCTCACTCTCTGCTCAGTCAGATCCCGGGAAGTATTTCACACAAGGGACAAAGAAGGCTAGGGGAGGGAACAGACATTTGGCAGTCATGTGGCTGAGGGCTTGAACATTTGCATTTAGGCCATGAAGTAAATGTGATCTCATTTGAAGGGTTGTGGGTAGTAAGACCAAAATAACTCAGACTTTTTATACAGAGATGTGGATATTGATATATTTATTTACATAGGTGTATTGTATAACAGGGTGTCCCTCTCTTTAAAAGAGACGTTGCCATTGAAAAATCATCAGCAAAGAATATATTAAGAAATTGGTAATAATGGCCGCCTCTGAGGATAGAAACTGGAAGACTGAAGGGTAGAGGCATGAGGGACTTACTTTCCACTCCTTTCTAATGTTGTACTTGGGTACTTAAGTACTTAGGTATTGCCTTTTTTTTTTTTTTTTTTTAATCAATATCTAACTGTAAAGGAATCAAGTCGTCTCGGAGCAGACTTTGTTCTAGAAAGTGATAAGTGTCCTGTCCTGAAAATAGCTGAGTGATCCCTTCCAGTTATATAAACATAAATCAAGTAGGCACCAGATATTCAGGGAGGAGGACATCGTTATCAGGATAAGTTGACAAAAAAATCTAAGTTAACACAGCCTTGGGACTTCTCTGGCAGTCCGGTGGTTAAGACTCTGCATTTCCACTGCAGGGAGTTCAGGCTCCATCCCTGGTCAGGGAACTGAGATCCCACATGCCGCGAGGCGCTGCCAAAAAAAAAAAAAAAAATTAACACTGCCTTAAATACCTAGGATTTTCTTTTCTGACATAAAAAGACCAGAGAGGGCATTCCAGGATTGATACAGAAATTTCACAAAGCTGTGGGGGACCGAGGCCCCTCCCAACCTCCCCTTCCACCAGCCCTAGGATACGGCCCAGCCCTTATTCCTCATGGTCCAAGGTGGCTGCTTGAGCACCAGGCGTTAGAGCCAGAAGAAAAAGGGAAAGAAGCGTAGCACTTCCCTTGAAGGAAAGTTCCCAGAAGTTAACTTGGCATTTCTGTTTACATCCCCTCAGCTGGAACTAGCCAAACCAAGTTCCCAAGGAGGCTGGAAGATGGTCTTTGGGTTCTGGGTGGCCATGTAGGGGCTTCTGTTAGCAAAAAGCATGGAGAGGAGCAGAAGTGGGCAACAATGTGTCTGCCTGTGGAGTATCAGGACTTTTTGTTGGTTTTTTTTTTTGCTTGCCAAAAGTGGGAAATTTCCCCAAACTCCTCAGAACCTGAATGTTGCTGGGGGGTGCAACCATGGAACCTCTTCCTCTTCAAAAGGGACTGAGACACCCCCCACCCCCACCCCCGCACCAGCCCTTCACTCTCCCCTTTCTTGCAAATTTTATGCCTGAGTTTTTGTTGTTGTTTAATAATCTGACATTTAAGGGACTCCCCTGGTGGTCCAGTATCTAAGACTCTGCACCCCAATGCAGGAGGCCTAGGTTCAAATCCTTGGTCAGGCAACTAGTCCCACATGCCGCAACTAAGAGTTCACATGCCGCAACTAAAGATCCTGCACGCAACAACAAAGATCCCGTGTGCTGCAACTAAGAACCGGGGCAACCAAATAAATAAATATATATTTTTTAAATCTGACATTTAAATTAGATCACATTCCTTAGCACACTGTTCAAAATATCTCTAGACTGATGGAAAATGTAACGGTCAAGCGTTCATTCAATAAATAACACTGTTTATTGCTCACCTACTATGTCCTGACCCCAGTACCAGGTGCAGGGTATTGAGTAGTGAACACTTCCATGGCTCCTTTCCTTCCGGAATTAATGTAGTCACATCACTATCCAGCAGAAATGTAATAGAAGCCACATATGTAAGTTAAAATTTTCTAGTATCCACACTTTTTAAATTGTGAACTTAATTTTAATAATCTACATAATTCAACATATCCACAATATTTCAACATGCAATCGATATAAAAATTATGAATGAGGTATTTTACACTCTTCACACTAAGTTCTCAAAATCCAGTGTATATTTTACTCTTAACAGCACATCTCAAGTTTCAAGTTCTCAGAGCCCATGTGTGGTTAGGGGATACTGTATTCAGATTGAAAAGCAGTCTGGACGAGACAGTAAACAAATAGACAATTACAAACCGTGCTAAGAATCGAGGAGACAGCTGCAGTGATGGAGAAGGAAGAGGAGGCCTCTGTGAGCAGTGACAAAGCAGATTCCTGAAGGATGAGCAGTGCAAGGGTATGAGCGTTTCCAGGCAGAGGGGCCAGTGCGCAGGAAGGCCTGTGGAAGGAGGGAGCCTGGCCCCCCAAGGGTCGCCAGTGGGAGACCAGCCACATCATCTCCAGGAGCTCTGACCTGGGGTCTGAGCCGAGGCCAGGCCCCAGAGAATGCCCATGGCCTCCTGTCCCTCCTGAAGCTACCCACTCAGGTCCTCTACTCACTGTCCGAGGAACTTGCAGTGAATACCTCTTGAGGCTTAAACTGGCCTGAAATCATCTTCTGTTGCCTCTGAACCTGGCCCCAAACCCAAGGCCTTTTTTTTTTTTTTTTTGCTGTACCACACAGCTTATGGGATCTTAGTTCCCCAACCAGGAATTGAGCCCGTGCCCTCAGCAGTGAAAGCACAGAGTCCTAATGACTGGACCGCCAGGGAATTGTTCCCAAGGCCTATTTAAAGGTGGATAATCTACACTCAGAGAGAGAGGAGTCAGAGAGAGGCTAGTGTAGGCTAGTGTAGAAGGACTCGTCTCACCGCCTCCTTAGGAAGCTTGTTGGCACAGAGTAACACTTGGTATGCACTCTGTACACTGTGTGCCTTGGACCTGTGCTTCCAAACTTCTCCATTTCCTTGAGGAGGGGGAAGCCAGGAGTGAGAAGAATCACGCCACTGCGCCCTTCCGTCTGCACCACCGCTGAAGAATGAGCCATCACATACCACTTGAGGTTGATATTAGAAATAAAATAAACCGGACTCCCCAGATAGACTCCACCAGTCTACCAGCTGCTCAAGACAAGTGGTTTTTTCAGCTTTCTATAAAACAGTACTCAGGGTAGGTACGAATTTGCAGGTTTGCCGATAAATCCATTGGTCCAGCAGAAATACTCCTGGACTATCCAAGACTCAAGCTGTAGTCCTCACTCTGCCTGCCATTAGCAGCACTGCCTTAGGCACACTGCTTCCTCCTTTTGGTGTCAGTTTCCCAGTCTGTAAAATGGACATTAAACCCTCAGCCATGCTTGTCAGCTTTAATGCATCTTCTGAGGCATCCAGGAAACTGGAAGACTAAACTGTTAGCTGTGCTGCCAGAACACATGGAAGGAGCCGGTCACAACTGATGGAGCCTCCAGTCTTCACCAGTTCTTCTCACACCTCACTCTTAGTCCCTTGGGGGTATTGTCCCAAGACCGCTGTCCCAAGAGCTGGGCCCCAGGAGCCCCAGCCCTTGTGGCGGTGCATGCCACCGCTTATCCTGGCACTCCCTAGCCCCTTTCCCTAACCCTGCATTTAAACCACCGTTTAGCCTACAGAGTTAATTATTTTGCTAATTATATCTCCCCCGGGCTTCCCTGGTGGCGCAGTGGTTGAGAATCCGCCTGCCGATGCAGGAGACACGGGTTCGTGCCCTGGTCCGGGAAGATCCCACATGCCGTGGAGCAACTAAGCCCATGAGCCGTGGCCGCTAGGCCTGCGCGTCCGGAGCCTGTGCTCCGCAACGGGAGAGGCCACAACAGTGAGAGGCCCGCATACTGCAAAAATAAAAAATAAAAAAATATATATATATAATTATATCTCCCCCAGTAGAATGTAAGCTCCAGAAGAACAGGTATTTTTGTTTATTTTATTTACTGCTGCAACCTCAATGCTTAGCTCAGTACCTGGCATGTAGTAGATGCTTTAAAAATATTGTGGGGTTTTTGTTGTTGTTGTTGTTATTGTATTTTGGCTGTGCCGCTCAGTATGTGGGATCTTAGTTCCCCAACCAGGGATAGAGCCTGTGCCCCCAGTAGTGGAACTGCAGAGTCCTAACCACTAGACCACCAGGGAATTCCCTAAAAATATTCTTTGAATAAGTGGGGTGGATTCAATCTGAAATTCCCTCTCAGTAGAGTCAGGGAGTGAGGGCCTTGGAGCCCAGCAGGCGTGGACTTGAATCCCTGCTCCTTCACTTTCCAGCTTCCTCGCAGCTGCCCCTCGTCCTGAGCCCCCAGTCCCGTTAAGCATCTCCTGCTTGCTGCAGGATCTATTCAGGGACTGCAGGAGCCTGACTGCTGCTTGTCCTTGCACCACTTCCCAAAGGCTCAAGTCCACCTTTGCCGAGGGAGGCCCCCTCGTAGCACTAGAACCAAGGGCTAGGGGCCCGGACCACCGCCTCCTCCCCTCCTCCCATTTCTGCCTGCAGGCCTGGGCCCCAAGCCTGGCCCCAAACATAAGAGCCAGAGCCAAATGTTTCTAGCATATACCACCGTGGGTGATTTATTTAAGGGTCTCCAAATAATCACTTAAGTGTCACCATGGCAACCTGAAGAGTTGCCATGGAGATTGGAGCAGGAAACGTCCCCATGGAGACCCCTGGGAGACTCTCTAGGAAATCATTACCAGGTGGATGGGGCTTGGGAAAGGGGAGCTGGACAAATAAGGGAGCCCCACAGTTCTGTGTGCTGGCAGGAGAAGGGGGGGGTGAAGGGCCAGGGTGGGAAAGACCAGCTTAAAAAGGCAGCAAGTTAATGATCTCCACCGACTCTAAGGGACCCGTGTGGTAAATAACTTTTATTGTATGCACAGAATATATCTGAAAGAAAAGACAGGAAACTAGTAAAAGTGGTGGCTCTCAAGAAGGGGGTGGAGGAGAGAGATTTTTCACTGTATGCTCTTTTGTGTATTATTTGAATTTCTTTTATTATAGGTATGTAGATATTAAATATTCCAAAATTAGGGACTTCCCTGGTGGTGCACTGGTTAAGAATCCGCCTGCCAATGCAGGGGACATGGGTTCAAGCCCTCGTCCTGGAAGATCCCACATGCCGCAAAGCAATTAAGCGTGTGCGCCACAACTACTGAGCCTGCACTCTAGAGCCCCGGAGCCACAATTACTGAGCCTGTGCACCTAGAGCACATGCTCCACAACAAAAAGAAGCCACCGCAGTGAGAAGCCCGTGCTCCGCAATGCAGACTAGCCCCCGCTCGCCGCAACTAGAGAGAAAGCCTACACACAACAACAAAGACCCAACACAGCCAAAAATAAATTAATTAATTAACAAAAAAATAATGATAACAATTTGGTAATGATGTATAATAAAGTTAATCTCAAAAAAAAATAAAAGTTCTCATCACAAGAAAAAAAAATTGTAATGATGTAAGGTGAGGGATGTTAATGAAACTTACTTTAAAAAAAAAAATTCCAGGCTTCCCTGGTGGCGCAGCGGTTAAGAATCCACCTGCCAATACAGGGGACACAGGTTCAAGCCCTGGTCCTGGAAGATCCCACATGCTGCAGAGCAGCTAGGCCTGGGGGCTACAACTACTGAGCCTGCACTCTAGGGCCTGCAAGCCACAGCTACTGAGCCCCCGTGCCACAACTACTGAAGCCTGCACACCTAGAGCCCGTGCTCCACAACAAGAGAAGCCACTGCAACGAGAAGCCCGTCAACACAACTAGAGAAAGCCCACATGCAGCAACGAAGACCCAACACAGCCAAAAATAAATAAATAAAATAAATAATTTTTTTTAATTTCCAAAATTAAATAAGTTATTTACAGAGCATTTACTATGTTAAATATTTTATATCCTCAAAACAACTCCATAAAGTAGGTATTATCCCCATTACACAGATGGGGAAACTGTGGTTCAGAAAGTGGCCCCCAGTCACGCAGATCAGTGGGAATCAAACCCAGGGCTCTCCAGCACCCCTAAGCAAGTCTGGATTCTCTGATCTGCCACTGACATGCTGAGCACCTTTAGTTAACTGTCACCCCTCTGGGCCTCACTTTCCTCACCTATAAAATAGCTTGGCATTTTGGACTGGATGAAGGCAAATGTGCTGCTACCTCTGGCATCCTGTGACCATGGCTCTTTAGAAGCATTTCTAAGCTCTCTTATCACAGCCTGTCTCTTCCTTTTCCTCTCCCTCACCCCACTCTCTAATTCCACCCACAGCAGTGGATCTTCAGGGTTCTAAAGAAAACACAAAGAATTCAGAATGTCAAGCCAGAAGGACTTGGGTTTTTTTTAATTTTTAAAAATTTATGGGCTTCCCTGGTGGCGCAGCGGTTGAGAATCCGCCTGCCGATGCAGGGGACACGGGTTCGTGCCCCGGTCCGGGAAGATCCCACATGCCGCGGAGCGGCTGGGCCCATGAGCCATGGCCGCTGAGCCTGCGCGTCCAGAGCCTGCGCTCCGCAACGGGAGAGGCCACAACAGTGAGAGGCCCGTGTACCACAAAAAAAAAAAAAAAAAAAAATTATTTACTTTTTTCTGGCCGTGCTGCACAGCATGGGGGATCTTAGTTCCCCGACCAGGGACTGAACCCACACCCCCTACAGTGGAAGCGCAGTGTCTTAACCACTGGACCGCCAGGGAAATCCCCAGAAGGACTTTTGAAGAACCTCTAGATCCTGTCTTAGCAAAGGAGGAGGGTGTGGCTCAAGAGAGGGAAGGCGAGCCACCAGAGAAATGCAAACCCAAACTGTGAGATCCCTCCGCACACCCATTAAGATGACGACAGTCAAAAAGACAAAGGGTAACAAGCGTTTGTGAAGCTGAGAAATCGGAACCTTCATACACTGCTGGTGGGGAAATTGGAAACTTCATACACAGCTGTAAAATGGTTCAGCTGTGTCTTAGCTTGAGCTGCTACAACAAAAACCCACAGACTGTATGGCTTAGGCAACAGACATTCATTTCTCACAGTTCTGGACCTGGAAAGTCCTAGATCAAGGTGCTAGCATATTCAGTTCCTCATAAGGGTTGTCATGCTGATTTGCAGACAACCACCTTCTTGCTGAGTCCTCACATGGTGGAGAGAGGAAGCTCTGGTATCTATTCCTCTTCTTAAAAGGACACTAATCCCACCATGGGGGCACCACCCTCATGACCTCATCTAAACCTAATTTTGTCCCAAAGGCCCCACCTTCTAATATGTTAAGGCTTCGACATATGAATTGTGGGGGGCAGGCAAACATTCAGTCCATAACAAGCCACTTTGGAAAACAAGTCTGGTAGTTGCTCAAAAGTTTAAACATAGGTTTACCACATGACCCAGCAATGCCACACCTAGGTATATCCCCAAGAGAATTCAAAAATATTTTAACACAAAAATATGTACATGAATGTTCATGGCAGCATTATCTGTAATAGACAAAAAGTGGAAAGAACACAGATGTCCATCACTGGATGAACAGATAAACAAAATGTGACATACTCATAGTGGAGTATTATTCTGCCACAAAAAGGAATGAAGTACTGACACATGGTACAATGTGGATGATCCTCAAAAACATTACACTACGTGAAAGAAGCCTCTCACAAAGGATCACACATGACCACATATTAAATGATTCTATTTATATAAAATGTCCAGAATAGGGAAATCTATAAAGACAGAAAGTAAATGAGTGGTTGCCTAGGGCTGGGGGGATAGGAAGGTTGGATGGTGACTGCTAATGGGTATGAGGTTTCTTTTTGGGGTGATGAAGATGTTCTAAAATCGATTGCAGTGATAGATGCACAACTCTAAGTATTCTAAAAGCCACGTACTTGTATACTTTAAATGGGTAAATTGTAAGGTGTGTGAATGATATCTCAGTAAAGCTATTCTTTAAGAGAGTGAGATGGACTTCCCCGGCAGTCCAGTGGTTAGGACTCGGCGCTTTCACTGCCATGGCCCCAGGATCAATCCCTGGTTGGGGAACTAAGATCCGGCAAGCTGCGTGGCACAGCTAAATAATAAATAAATGAATGAATGAATGAATGAGAGTGAGAGGGAAATTACTACCCCAAGGTCACACAGCCTTAGTGGCCACTCTAGGACCTGCCTCCTGGCCAGCCTCCTCTCACCCCTTCTGCTCTGTATAATAGGGGCCAGCAGGGCCTCTAAGGCTGCTTCTGAAATGAGCAGGTGCAAACTACTGGGGGCTTCATACTGTACCCTCCTACCCCTGCCCACCAGCCACAGCAGCATTCTTTTTTTTTTTTTATTGAAATATAATTGACTTACAATGTATTCGTTTCACATGTACAACCTAATGATTTGATATTTTTATACATGATGAAATGATCACAATAAGTCTAATTAGCATCTGTCAGCATCAGAGTAGTAGTCTTTAATAAATTGGACAGCCTCAAGATTTCATTTGGAGAAAGAGTTCCACAGCCAAAAGGAAAAAAAAGTAAAATTTCAAAGCCATCAATGAGAGAAGGTATTAAGGAGGGAAGGCAAAGTGATTAAGAACCTGGGCATCAGCCTTATAGGAAGCATCCCTTCTTATTCTGATGCTTTGATATCGTGGGGCCTATGCTGACCCTGAAGAGACTGTGCTTCTCAGGAGTAGCCAATTCCGACAGATAGTAAAGGGCTCTCCGGTGAGTACACCTTCTATAAGCAAACTAGTCAATTCAGAGCCCATACACCAACCATCCTCTTTATCAAGACCTTACAAACTCTCACACTCTAGGTGACTATTTCCCTGTCCGAATCATCCCAGAGGCAGGTATCAGACAACGAGGGGCAGCCCTATGCCCCAGAGCCCACTGAAATTATTCTAACTAGTCAGTCCTGTGTCTACATACTTGTCTCACCTGTGTTTCCTGCAGAAACCACAATAAAGGCTCTTGCCCATGTTCCCTCTCTCTCCTGCCTCCTGACTGACTGACCCCGGTGCTTCCTGGAGTGACCCTGCATGGTGTGCCCCCTCCTCTTGGGACTTGTGAGTAACATACTATCTTTTCTTTCTTTTTTTTAAATTGAGGTTTAACTGCCATGTAACATTATATTAGTTTCAGGTGTACAACATAATGATTCAATACTTGTATACAGTCTGCCCTCTGTATCCAAGGGTTCAGCAACCATGGATTCAACCAACCATGGATCAAAAATATTCACACACAAAAAAATTCCAGAAAGGTCCAAAGAACAGAACTTGAATTTGCTGCACCAGCAATTATTTACATTGCATTCACATTGTATTTACAACTATGTACATGACATTTACATTGTATTAGGTATTATAAGTAATCTACAGATGATTTAAACTATACGGGAGGGGCTTCCCTGGTGGCCCAGTGGTTAAGAATCCACCTGCCAATGCAGGGGACACAGGTTCGAGCCCCGGTCCCGGAAGATCCCACATGCCAAGGAGCAACTAAGCCCGTGCGCCACAACTCCTGAGCCTGCGCTCTAGAGCCCGTGAGCCACAACTACTGAGCCACGTGCCACAACTACTGAAGCCTGCCCACCTAGAGCCCACGCTCAGCAACAAGAGAAGCCACCACAATGAGAAGTCTGTGCACGGCAACGAAGAGTAGCCCCCGCTCACCACAACCAGAGAAAGCCCACGCACAGCAACAAAGACGCAACACAGCCAAATAAATAAATAACTTTTTAAAATAAATAAATAAAAAATAAAGTATACAGGAGGATATGTGTATGTTACATGCAAATACTACACCATTTTATATAAGGGACTTGAGCATCCGTGGATTTAGGTATCCTCAGGGGTCCTGGAACCAATCCCCAGGAAATATCGAGGGATGACTGTGTATGCAAAATGATCAATCACCACAATAAGTCTGGTTAACATCTGTCACCATACATAGTTACCAAAAAATTTTTTTTTCTCTTGATGAGGACTCGTAAGATCTACTCCCTTAGCAACTTTTTTTTTTTTTTGGCCGCACCGCAGAGCTTGTGAGAGCTTGTGACAGTCATCTCCTGATCTGCTGGCCTCATCATACCTAAATAAAGTCTACATTTTAAAGCAGGCCTCATTCTGCTCTAAGCTTGCCTTGGCTCCCTATGACCTCAGGCAAACTCCTTCACCTCCATGCTTCAATTTCCTCATCCATAAACCCGGTTACTCAGTTACCCACTGTACCTGCCTCGGGGCCCTCATATATAATTGTGTTGTATATATAACTGGCTGTGGTTTGCACAAGGGGGCCATGCCGAAGACCCAGTGGACACTTCCATCTGGACCCTGCTCTGCTTGCCGAGCTATGGATCTACCAGGAAGAATGAGCATCTAGACCTAATTTGTAAAAAGGCCCAAATGGGTCAGAAGTGGTCCTCGTCCACCTCGTGGGGCTGCCATCCGTACTAAAAGAGGTAAGAGCTGTGAAGCACCTAGCACCTAGTAGAGCACCTAGCACTCCAAAAATAGTGTCACTGTGGTCTCTGGAAGGCAGGAGGGGGCTCCTAGGTACTGTGACAACATCAAGGAAGGCATCCATTCTTTTTTCTTTTAGGGGTGGAGGGCTGTAGGCGTACCTCAAGTTGATTTTATTTAAGTCTCAAAGGAAGATGACCTGAGTTGGCACCCAGTCTATGAATTAACAGATATTTGTATGATCACATTCATAGCAGCTTTGTTCACAATAGCCAAAAGGTGGAAGGAACCCAAGTGCCCACTGATGGATGAATGGATAAAGATGTGGTGTATCTATACAATGGAATACTGCTCATCCATAAAAAGAATGAAATCTTGCCATTTGCAACAACATAGATGGACCCAGAGGGTATTATGCTAAGTGAAATAATTCAAAGAAAGACAAATACTGTATGATTTCACTTATATGTGGAATCTAAAAACAGGGACTTCCTTGGTGGTCCAGTGGTTAAGACTCGGTGCTCCCAATGCAGGGGGCCCGAGTTTGATCCCTGGTCAGGGAGCTAGTAGTTCCTGAATGCCGCAACTAAAGATCCGGCATGCTTCAACGAAGATCCCGCATGCTGCAACTAAGACCAGGTGCAGCTAAATAAATATTTAAAAAATAAAAACAGAAACAAATGAACAAATGTAACAAAACAGAAATGAAGTCATAGATACAGTAAACAAATAGGTGGTTGCCAGAGGAGAGGCGGGTTGGGGGAGGAGAGAAAAAGGTGAGGGAAATGAAGAGGTACAAATTTCCAGTTACAAAATAAATGAGTCATGGGTATGAAGTGTACAGTGTAGGGAACACAGTCGATAACAATGTTATAACTTTGTGTAGTGACAGAGGACAACTAGGCATCAGGGTGATCATTTTGAAATGCATGGAAATATGGAATCACTATGTTGTATACCAAGAACTAACATAGTGTTGTAGGTCAATTATGCTTCAAAAACAAACAAACAAACTCATAGAGAAAGAGATCAGACTTGTGGTTATCAGAGGCAGAGGGTGGGGGAAAGAGAATTGGATGAAGGTGGTCAAAAGTTACAAACTTCCAGTTATAAGATAAGTAAGTACTAGGGATGTCATGTACAACATGATAAAGATAATTAACACTGCTGTATGTTATATATGAAAGTTGTTAAGAGTAAACCCTGAGTTCTCATCACAAGGAAAATAATTTCTATTTCTTTAATTTTGTGTCTATATGAGATGATGGACGTTTACTAAACTTACAGAGGAAATCATTTCATCATATGTGAATCATTTCATCAAATCAAATCATTATTCTGTACACTTAAACTATACAGTGTTGTGTGTCCATTAAATCAATAAAACTGGAGAAGAAAAAAAGAGAAAGGAAATTCTGACATATGCCTCAACAGGGATGAACATTGAGAATATTATGCTAAGTGAAATAAGCCAGTCGCAATAAGACAAATACTGTATGATATTTGCTTATAGGATGTACCTAGAGCAGTCAATTCATAGAGACAGAAAGTACAATTATGGTAGTCAGGGCTTGAGGGGAGGGGGGAATGAGGAATTATTGTCTAATGGATGCAGAGTTTCAGTTTTGCAAGATGAAAGTGTTCTGGAGATCGGCTGCACAATAACGTCAATGTACGGAATGCCACTGAACTGTACCCTTAAAGATGGTTAAAATGGTAAATTTATGTTATGTATGTTTTATCACAATTTTTTTAAAGGCACAGCCAAGTCGTACTTCCCAACAAATCCATGCACATGGTAGTGATTACTGTTCCCCATCTTGTCCTATAGCAAAACTGCTCAAGGCAGTGGGAAGTGATCTTTAAAGTGTTTCTCCACTGGTGAGGTCACGACCCTTGTTTAGATTCCCTTGGGACTGGGGGGCTAGTGCTGTCTGTGTCGTGCCTGCCCACAGCCTCTATTACACTTCTTTTTTGTTTTTTGTTTTGTTTTGGGGTTGTTTTTTTTTAAGATTTTATTTTTGGCTGCATTGGGTCTTCGTTGCTGCACGTGGGCTTTCTCTAGTTGCAGCGAGCAGGGGCTACTCCACATTGCAGTGCACGGGCTTCTCATTGTCGTGGCTTCTCTTGTCTCGGAGCACAGGCTCTAGGTGTGCAGCTTCACTAGTTGTGGCACACAGGCTTAGTTGCTCTGCGGCATGTGGGATCTTCCCAGACCAGGGATCGAACCCATGTCCCCTGCATTGGCAGGCAGATTCTTATCCACTGCACCACCAGGGAAGTCCCTATTACACTTTAATTACACACACACACACACACAGACACAGACACAGACACACACACAGACACACACACACCCTTACCTGTATGTAGGTGCATTTGCTAATAGGACAGGAGAAAATATCTATTTTAATTCGGAGTTCTTTGTCTTCTCCTGAGGCTCAACTTTTTGTTGACCGTTTGTTTTCACTTTTCACAAGTTGCCTGTTCTTAACACACGAGATTAACCAGGTGAGCAGGTGGGACCACTTTGTTTCCTAGTCCCATTGGCGGTTCAAACTTCAATGCCCTTGTTTTGATAACTTGCTTTGCCTTAAACCTGAATAAATCAGGTTTATTCATCAGAGTTCCTGGTAACAAGAAATAGAAACCAAATCCTGCTAAAGACGTGGAAAAGTTTTGTTCTGTTTTGTTTTTGGAAACATATCGGGCAGCTCACAGAATCATCACGAAGGCTGAAAACCGACAATGAGAAAATGAGCAAAGCCCAAGGGCGAATGGCAGCAGAGAGCCAGTTGGGTCTGATTAGGATCCGAGGCACTGTGCCAGTGGGTCTGGTGCTGCCTTAGTCCCTGCTGCCAAAATAAGGAGGGCATGCAGGAGCATGCAGTTGGTCATAACAGCCAGCAGGGACCAGAGGACAGGGATAGTGAGGGTCTGTAAGTCCTGTCCTCAGGAATGGGAGGCAAGGAGAGGCCTTCACTCAATGGAGGAAGGGGGGATTTAGATGCTGGGCTGTCCAAAAGGTGATGCCCACCAAGTATTTAACAGTACAAAGCATCTTCATGTCCATAAAAATAATGGTCAACGGTCACCATTTTCTTGAGCTTTGCCATGTAGGGAGCACCCTGCTGAACCTGTTAAATGCTCTGTCTGTTAACTCTTACAATGGTTGCCTGAGGTTGGTATCACTCTCGCTGTTTCATAAATGAAAAAACCAAGTTCTAGGAAGAAACAAAAACAGAAAACAGAGAAAATGGAGTGGAGGAAATGATCAAATAAATACTTGAAGAAACTTTTCCAAAACTGAGGGACATGCACTTCCAAATTAAAAGGGCCGATTGAGCACCTGATGGATGGTGAAATGGATGAAAATAAACGACCCATATCAAGACAAATCATTATAATTCAGAACACGGAAGACAGAGATCTCACCAAAGGGAGAGGGATTAGGTCAGGAATTAAAATGGCTTGAATGTCTCAGCAGAAGCAGCAGAAGTGAGAAGACACTTAAGCAATGCTTTCAAAATTCTGCAGGAATATTACCCACAACTTGGGACTTACCTGGCGATCCACTGGTTGAAACTCTGCACTTCTACTGCAGGGGGCACAGGTTTGATCGCTGGTTCGGGAACTAGGATCCCACATGCTGAGTGGCAAGGCCAAAAGGAAAGAAAATGAAAATTACCCACAACTTAAAATTTTATATCCAACCAAACTATCAATCAAGTTTGAAAGTTAAAAAAAAAAAATTTATGTCACTTAAATGATCTTTGATCAAAAAAAATTTTTCATGTACTTTAGAGGCTACTGGAGGATGTGTTTCACCAAAATAAGTTTGTAAACCAAGCCAAAGGCTGACAACAGGAAAGAGGAATCTGACTCAGGAGAGAGATGTAGGGAATCCCCCAGGATGTTAGTAAAGGGAGATTGCTAGATTAAAAACAATACAACAGGCCTAGAGGGCACCCAGCCTAAATCCAATTAGGTCAGGAAGCTCCAGGAGAGATTGCTTCAAGAAAATGAAATTGGTAGAACATCATCTAAAGGTATTGAGGGGAGATTTCAACAACTGGAAGAGTTTGGCATTCAGTATAAAGAATACTAAGTGAATTGGGGTGAGGGGGGATGGTTATTAACTCCAGGGAAAATAAAAACTTATGCATGAAAAGAAGAAATCTTAGTACATCCCATAGCTTATAGTGTAAACACATGGGAATAGTGTTTACCTGGAGGTAATAATGTAATCACTGACTGCTGCTCTAACCAAATTATTATATGGTTATATTGGGAGGATGGGGGCCAGGGGGGTGAGTGGGTTGTTGGAGTGGGGAAGACAATAATAAATAGTCCCTGAAACTGAAAAATTGTGAAGTAGTAATAAAACAATATTGTTTAGGAAATTATGGCAGATGCCAAAAGAATGAGCCATAAAAATTGAAAGGGGAGAGCTCTGATGAGGGAGAGACCTTTTTCATAAATTTTGCACCACTATTTGACTCTTTGAGCTATGTGAATGAATAACTTTAATAAAAATGAAAACTGTGCCCTGATTTCTATCTTAGGATGTACAAGCTGAGGCAGGCAGACACAGGAAGCAATGGTAAAGAGATACAGACAAAGAATCCGGGATCCTAAAAGAAAACTTTAGTTGTAGACAGGGAAGGAAAGAGTACATACAGGTAAAAGGAACCGCTGTACTTCCAGAAACAAGCAGGCTCTGGCTAATATTGTGACCTCTGCAGACTCATGCAGGAAACGGGCACACAGAAGATGACCTTTGAACTTGACCTTCCAGGAGGCAGCCATGTTCTCCGAGGCAGATAGCACGGGATGGAGGTCCCTGGAATGCAAAGCAGCCATGTCCCCACCCTTTCCTCTGCTCCTCTTCATCCTCTCCTCCTTCCTCCACCAGCCCCTGCTCAGGCCCCTCAGGAATCCTGCCTGGAGGTGACAGCTTTGTGCTCAGACTGGCAGAGATCAAACTGGCTGAAGGGATTAGGGTGCTCCTCGGAGCCAGCAGACAAAGCTGGTTTTGCTTTTGCGCCCCACTCCCGCCCCCCACATCCTCTGTCCCCAGTCATGGTCATGTTTGCAGAGTATCTAGGCAGACAGCTCAGCTGACCCACCTGTGCAGCTTCCCCAGACATTCCTCAGCCAGACAGTGGGGCCGCGAGTGAACCTGCAGAGAAAGGGAAGGTATTAGGGGAGAATTAAGGTGAGGAAGTGACTCAGCCCAGCATAAGCCTGCAGGCATCCGGAGAGATCTCACAAGGCAGTGTGGCTGCTTGCTTCAGCCTTCAAGTCGGCCTGGGAGTGTTGCTGAAATGTGACTCTCCCTGCCCCACTGAACACTGAAGGTGGGAGGGGAAAGTTGGCTGGGCTCCTGCTCCCTTCCTCCACCCCCGGAGCAGGGGAGGGGGTGGGGTGGGGATGGGCTTGGTGGGTTCTTGGATTTTGCATGCTGCATGCCTGTGAGTTTCTTTCTCCTGGATTTGTTTGCTCTATGCAGAGTGGAGCCAGGTTGGAGAGGTGACCCTACCGAGGGCCTGCATCTCCCCCACCCTCAAGGAGCTGCCCACCAAGGGGACCAAGGGTGGGCCTTTGGGGCTTGGTAGGCAGGAACCATCTCCTTGGGGCTCAGAGGAAAACCCCAGGGAGTGCTCTCTAGAGAGTGCACATGTCTCGAAGTCAATTCAAATTCAGGTTCTTGACCTTCATCAAGACACCGGTTTACTGGAGACTATTTCTTTTCTTTTTTTAAAAAAATAAATTTATGTATTATTTATTTATTTTTGGATGTGTTGGGTCTTCGTTGCTGCACGCGGGCTTTCTCTAGTTGTGGCGAGCGGGGGCTACTCTTCGTTGCGGTGTGCTGGCTTCTCATTGCAGTGGCTTCTCTTGTTGCAGAGCACAGGCTCAGCAGTTGTGGCACACGGGCCCAGTTGCTCCGCAGCAGGTGGGATCCTCCCGGGGGCTTGAACCCATGTCCCCTGCGTTGGCAGGCAGATTCTTTTTTTTTTTTTTTTTTTTTTGCAGTACACGGGCCTCTCACTATTGTGGCCTCTCCCGTTGTGGAGCAATGGAGCACAGGCTCCGGACACGCAGGCTCAGCAGCCATGGCTCACGGGCCCAGCCGCTCCGCGGCATGTGGGATCTTCCCAGACCGGGGCACGAACCCGCGTCCCCTGCATCGGCAGGCGGACTCTCAGCCACTGCGCCACCAGGGAAGCCCCAGCAGGCAGATTCTTAACCACTGCACCACCAGGGAAAACCCTGGAGACTATTTCTTCATCAAATAAACCCTGGTAGCCAAGACGACCCCATTAGTTTGTGGTGAAGTCACTCATTCATTCATTCCACAAACACTCTGATATGCCAGAGTCTGTGCTCATTTAGCAAGAATTAAAAAATAAACCACCTCACACCCATTAGAATGGCTCCCGTTTAAAAGAAATGTCAACTGACCCTTGAACAACGTGGGTTTGAACTGCGCAGGTCCACTTACATGCAAAAATTTTCAATGGTAAATACTACAGTTACTACACGGTCCATGGTTGGTTGAATCCGAGGATGCAGAGGAACCTGGGGTAAGGAGGGCTGACTATAAATTACACAAGGATTAACCCTGTGTTGTTCGAGTCATTCTACTTCAATTAAAAATTATAAAAAGAAAAACCCAGAAAATAGCACGTGTTGGCAAGGATGTGGAAATGTGGGAACCCTCGTTCACTGTTGGTGGGGATGGAAAATGATGGCAGCCACTGTGGAAAACAGTATCAGAGTTCCTCAAAATATTACACAGAGAATTACCCTATGATCCAGCAATTCTGCTTCTGGGTATATGCCCAAAATAATTGAAAGCAGAATCTCAAAGAGATATTTGTACCCCCATGTTCAAAGCAACATTATTCACAATAACCAAGAGGTGGAAACGACCCAAGTGTCCATCGACAGATGACTGGATAAGCAAAATGTGGTAAATACATACAGCAGAATATTATCCAGCTGTATAAAGGAAGGCAATCCTGTCACATGCTACACCATGGGTGAACCATGAGGACATTACAGTAAGTGAGATAAGCCAATTACAAAGGGACAAATATGGTATGATTCCACTTACATGATGTAGTGTACCTGGAGTAGTCAAATTCACAGAGACAGAACATAGAATGGTGGTTGCTAGGGGCTGGGTGAAGAGGAGATTGGGAAGCTGTTCTTTAATGGGTGCAGTTTCAGTTGTGCAAAATGAAAAGAGTTCTGGAGATTGATTGCACACCAGTGCGAATATACTTAACACTACGGAACTGTATACTTAAAAAATGATTAAGATGATAATTCTTGTTATGAACTTTTAAGCACAATTAAGATAATAATAATTTGGGCTTCCCTGGTGGCGCAGTGGTTGAGAGTCCGCCTGCTGATGCAGGGGACACGGGTTCGTGCCCCGGTCAGGGAAGATCCCACATGCCACGGAGTGGCTGGGCCCATGAGCCATGGCCACTGAGCTTGCATGTCCTGAGCCTATGCTCCACAACAGGAGAGGCCCGCCTACTGCAAACAAACAAACAAAAAACAAACAAGATAATAATAATTTAACTTTTTATTTTAGAAAAGAGACACAATTCCTCCACTAACATATCCAGATCTAGCTGGGTAGAGGGACAGGAGCACAGCCACACAACGTAACACCTGGCACGTAACAGGCACCCAGAGACAATTTGTTGAATACTTTGGTAGAAAGTGCTGTAAACAAGAATGAACGTATTATAGGGAAGCACTCAGGAAGCAGCATGTCATTTTGCTTGGGGTGGAGAGAGGTGGGTTACGGAGGAAAGGACATTTGAGGTGCATTCTCAAATACTGGGTTTGACCAGACCAGAGAATTCTGGTTATCACAGCAGTTTTAGGACTTGGGGAAATTCCCTTTGAGCCTCAGTTTCCTCATGTGTAAAAAGGCAAAAATACCAACACTGTAAGGGTGCAGTGAGGATTAAATGAGAGAATGTATGTCAGTAGACTAACGGTAACTGGCACATAATGCACACTCATTTAATGGTAACCTCCAGTATCACTGTTTTTATTGTTATTATCATCATTATTGCCATTATTATATTTTGGCCCATGCTGGACAATGGTTGTAAGTTAACACTAAAAAAGTAGGTCAGGGTCAGATTATGAAGCGTCTGGGAAGAGCCAAAAGTTCGGTCATATTTTTCTATCCATTAGAAGCCTTGGAAGACTTTCGAGGAAGAGAATTTCTGGGATGTTAAAAATGGATTTGCTTGCAGTTAAGTTTACATATTTACCTTATTTACCTAGGCTGGACATGTGGGCTTCTAGGCCATCCCATCTGGGTTTCAATATACTGTGTACGTATCAAGGTGCTTTAAGTACCAGTTAATTAGGAGACCTCTGGGAGAAAAGCTCTAACCTTAAAAAATCAGGAGGTGAGGACCCAGACAGGAGAATGGCAAAATTATAACTAGAGAAAAAAACTTACTTTGAAACTGACCTTGTGGGCATTACAGTTTCCTAAGTGAACAGATAGTATAACTTGCAATGTTTAAGAAAGTGGCCTTGTTAAATATGTATTTTACTCTCCAATATTTTGTGTTGGGGGTTATGTCCATGTGTGTATGTTTGTGTGGTGAGGGAATTAGGCAGATCTGCTTAGAAGTGCTCTTTTGGGCAAGGCCAACTATGGCAGAGATTGTTCATTGTCCTACATGTCTATTCTCTCTTTGTCCTTAATGATGGAACCCACAGCTTTCAGCTGGGCATATGGGCACCAAGAATAAAGACTATATTTCCTAGTATCACTTGCAGTTAATTGTGTCCATGAGATTAAGTCTGGCCATTGGGAAATAAGAGGAAGTAGCTTGTGTGAATTTCTGAAAGTGTATTCAAAGAAAAGGGATGAAACTTTCTTTTGCTTTCCTCCTTTTTGTTGGCTAGAATCTAGATGTAATGGCTGGAACTCAAGCAGCTGTCTGGGAGTTTAAGCAGCTCAAGCCCTGTGCAGAGGAGAGTGAAAGACAATGGAAGGAACCTACACCGTGGAGCACTACACCAGCCTGGATAGCTGACTAGGGGTCTTCATTTATGTGAGAGAGGAATGTACTTCTATCCTGTTTAACCCACTGTTATTTTGGGGTCTCTGTCATTCATAGCAAAGCATAATCGTAAGTGTCATAGTAGCCAATAAACCTTGGGTTTATTCCCTTCAGTGGCCTCTAAACCATTTTTTGCCTTCAGCTTCCCCCAAACTCTCAGCCTGATGAAACCAGGGAAGTTCAATTGGTGTTACAGATCTGTTTTAAAGAGACTTCCCTGGCCCACTGAATGGAATGAGCTCCAGATGGGAATGCCTAGGCTTAGGTGCAACCATTTCAGAAAACAGGCATCACCTGGTAACGTTAAAAAAAAAAAAAAACCACATACCCCATGACTCAGCAATTCCTCTTAAATATATTAAAGAGATTTGCGCACGCATGCCATAGTACTGTAGGAGTTACATACGGCAGTATTGTTAATATCACCAAAGATTGGACACAATCCTACTGACTATCAACACGAGAATAGCCTAGTAAATGGGGAGGGGGGGTGTTTATACAATAGAATGGACCACACAGCAGTGAGGAGGAATGAACTACCACCGCAAGCATCAGCATGGGCAAAACTCCAAAAAATCATGTTGCACAAAAGGAGCACGTCACAGAAGAAAATGTGCAGGTGTAGCAAACTCAAAACCAGGTAATTCTAGACAATGTGTTGTCCAGTGGTATATGTATTCGTGGCTCAACTGTAAAGAAAAGCAAGAAACTAGTTCACACCAGATTCAGGACAGAGGTTGGAGGAGGGGAAGAGGCGGTGCCGGGGGTGATGGCGGGGAACACAGGAGGTTCCTGGGGTTCTGGCAAGGTTCTATTTCATAATTACCCTGGGGAGCTGGAGAGGGGGTGACGATGCGGGTGTTTGCTTTGGAATTATTAAAACTGTACACAATGCGTGTTCTGCGGTCTTCTGAGTGCGGGAGAGACAGGAAGGGAGGAAGAGTTAAGACTGTTTTGACAGTGCAGGGGAGAGAGGATGAATGCCTTTCCCCCTCTTCCTTCCCCGTCAGCAATAATGACTCATTCCACCACCATTTAGCACTTACTCCATTCTGCTTGAATTACTGTTAGCTGTTAACACGTCTGTCTCTCTCTGTCATTAATTTATTCATTCAGTTGACAATTACTGAAAGTCTCCAAAGTGTCAGCAGGAGGGAGGGGTGACAGGAGGGAGTTAACCAATAAAACTGAGCAAACCCGGCTTCTTTCCTCCCCGCAGCTTGGAGACTTTTCAGGGAGACAGACAAATCTCCAACAGCGTGGCCTCATTTGGTCCTGTGCCTTCGGGGTCTGGGTTCTGATAGAAGTGGCAGCACTGGAGTTGAGGGGGGTGACTATCCGAGGGCTAGAGGGGCCTGCCTGCAGCTCTGCAGGCTCTCTGCCCGCCCAGCACAGCAGCGAGGTGCTCAGGGGGTGTTGGCTGGGGCCGGCATTCTAGTCAGCGGGTAACACAAGTGGCGTCGACTACCCCTAGGAAGGGACTTCAGAGTCCCGGGTCTGGGTTCACTGTTTCCCAGACTGCAGACGAGATTTATCTGGGGTGGGGTTAAAAATTCAGCACCTCTGCCCTGGAGGGCCTGGCCTTGCAGCTTCTGGGTGGGGTCCCAGGAAACTGGATGTCAAACTCACTTCTTTGGTGTCACATGTATTGGCTAGTGAAATGTACATCCTTCTCTCTTTTGAATGTGAGATGTGTTTCCCCATTTGGGAGGCCCTGAAGTGATTGGTGGGGTGATTAGCAGGGCAGCCTCGTCATTCCCAGAAAAGTGCTAGAGCTGAGATGGACAGGGTCTTCATTTCTGTCCTGGTATTTCTCTTGGGTTAACAAATGTTTATGGAGCCAAAATTAATAAATAAGGGAGAACCCAGCATTTCTCTGAAATGTAAATGAATCTTGCTCCCAACTTCGGAACACCCCCAAAGATTCTTCTATTAGCGTCTGTGTCCATCTGAAAACATTCAGAGGCAGTACAGCAAGGTGGTGCAGAGTTTACCTCCAGACCTGGGCCCTCATTGCTGTTCTCCTACTTGCTACTTGTGCAACCTTGGGCACATCATCTGACTGCTCCGTGACTCAGTTTTCCCATTTGTGGTACATACTTCCGAGGGTTGTTCTGAGGATTAATACAGTCCATACATGGCACCGTGCCAAAAAGAATGGTAACTATTACTATTGTGTTTTTCTGGCTTTTGTCTTGCGGTGAGAAGGTGGGGCTAGCCTTGGGTGGAGCCAACCTCAGGAAAGAAGGAATTCATCTGGAGCCAGCTGGCCTCCTGGAATAAAACAGGCTCGGAGAGGCTGGGTGGGGCACCCTGAAACCTAGGAGGAAAAACTCCCTGCAGAGGACAGAGCTCTGTGTACAGGCCACGACTGGCCTCCCCTAGTTGGGAAGCTTCTGTGGCTCCTGGTAACTCACTACTGGGTGGCTTTTTGCCCCCTTTAGCCAGCTTCAGTTTCACCATAGGTATAAGCTGACACCTGTGGGGTTCCTGAACGGACTCACGTGCTTGCTGTTGGAGTCTGGAAGTCAGAGGGGAGAAACTGAAGACCGAGACTGGTTTCTCAGAGACCTCCAGAGGAGAGGACTTTGGGTAAGCAGGCACTTTTCCCACCTGGGCTTCGGGTTCTTCCCTTGAGAACAATGAAGGAACTGGACGTGTTGATGCACACACATATGGACAGAACAAGAGGGGAGTGGGTTATGTGGCTGCTGAATTGAGATGAGAGGTGACCCAGGGAGTGGGGCGTTATCAGGAGGCTTCCCCACTATCCAAGGCAGTTTCCTCTCAAAAGGTTCATGCCTCAAATTAGTATCCTATTTTTACAAGTAAGAAAACTGAGTCACAAAGCAATTCAATAATTAGGAGTTGTGGGAACACATGAAGATAACTCAAATGAGAATAAGCAATTGCTCTCTACTCTGAGTTTGATGTAACAAGTGAGTTGGCTACCATTGCTTGCTTTTGGTGTGTAGAGAAGGGGTAAAATTTTATAGTGGAAAAAGGGGAAGACTTCAAGTATGCTCTGATTGGAGGCTGTTGGCATGGGGTGGATTAACTAGAAGTAGACATCCTACGTGATGGGATAGGGGGGCATATTTGGCTTGCTCCAGTTGGTCCTAAGTTGTAACTAGATGCAGAATTAGGAAAGATGTCAGTTATTAAGTCCTGGCTGTTTGAGGCCCATTGCTACAGGGGTTGTTGTTTAGTTTCCGCAGACAGATTGGCTGGTTTTCTAAACTGGTTGCTTCATATTGTGGGTCAGAGTTCTATTTTTATATATGGTTTGGCCATTGTCCATTTGTATACTCAGTCTCTCAGAGGTCTCCATGGCCTTGCACTTAAGCAGCTACCTGTGCCATGACCTGTTGCCACCAGTGCAGGAATGCCTTGTGTGACTATGCCTGCCTAAACAAGGCCCCCTACGGAGGGCTTTCCCATCAAGGAACAACTCTAGTAAAACTGCACAGAGCTGGTGGTTCCCAGCTGGAAACTGAAGGCCAGTGTTCCATCCCTTCTAACATGCTGTTTCTGGCATGGGTTCATCCTCACCACCTCCAAGAGTCTTACCAGGCCATGGGTCCATTTGCATCTGATTTACATGTGTCTGCAGACAGGACATCTGTTGATTTCTAGCTTATTCTGCAGCAGCTGGATTTCATTCCTCTGAAGGCAGGGTAGTTTTTTTAAAAATAATTTTATTGAAGTATAGTTGATTATGTTGTTTAATTTCCTCTGTACAGCAAAGTGATTCATTTACATATATTCTTTTTCATGTTTTTTTCCATTATGGTTTATCACAGGATTTTTGTTTTGTTTTTTTAATAAATTATTTTTGGCCGTGTTGGGTCTTTGTTGCTGCACGCGGGCTTTCTCCAGTTGCGGCAAGCGGGGGCTACTCTTCATTGCAGTGAGCGGGCCTCTCATTGCGGTGGCTTCTCATTGCGAAGCATGGGCTCTGGGTGCACTGGCTTCAGTAGTTGTGGCTTGTGGGCTCTAGAGCGCAGGCTTAGTAGTTGTGGTGCACGGGCTTAGTTGCTCTGCAGCATGTGGAATCTTCCTGCAGCAGGGTTTGAACCCGTGTTCCCTGCATTGGCAGGCGGATTCTTAACCACTGCACCACCAGGGAAGTCCCTATCACAGGATATTGAATATAGTTCCCTGTTCTATACAGTAGGACCTTGTTGTTTATCCATCCTATATAATAGTTTGCACCTGCTAATCCCAAATTCCCCATCCTTCCTTCCCCTTGGCAACCACAAGTCTGTTCTCTATGTCTGTGAATCTGTTTCTGTTTTGTAGATATGTTCATCTGTATTGTATTTTAGGTTCCATATATGAGTGATGGTATTTGTCTTTCTCTTTCTGACTTACTTAGTATGATAATCTCTAGGTCTACCCATGTTGCTGCAGATGGCATCATTTCATTCTCTTTTATGGCTGAGTAATATTCCATTGTATATATGTACCACATCTTTTTTTTTTTTTTTTTTTTTTTTTTTTTTTGCGGTATGCGGGCCTCTCACTGTTGTGGCATCTCCCGCTGCGGAGCACAGGCTCCGGACGCGCAGGCCCAGCGGCCATGGCTCACGGGCTTAGTTGCTCCGCGGCATGTGGGATCTTCCCGGACCAGGGCACAAACCCGTGTCTCCTGCATCGGCAGGCGGATTCTCAACCACTGCGCCACCAGGGAAGCCCGTGTACCACATCTTCTTTATCCATTCCTCTGTCATTGGACACTTAGGTTGTTTCCATGTCTTGGCCATTGTAAATAGTGCTGCTATGAATATAGGGGTGCAGGTATCTTTTTGAATTATAGTTTTATCTGAGTATATGCCCAGAGTGGGATTGCTGGATCATATGGCAACTCTATTTTTATTTTTCTGAGGAACCTCCATACTGTTTTCCATAGTGGCTGCACCAACTTACATCCCCACCAACAGTGTAGGCTACTGTGTTGGCTATTGTAAATAGTGCTGCTATGAACATAGGGGTGCATGTACCTTTCTTTTTAAAATTTATTTATTTATTTTTGGCTGTGTTGGGTCTTCGTTTCTGTGCGAGGGCTTTCTCTAGTTGCGGCGAGCCGGGGCCACTCTTCATTGCGGTGCGCGGGCCTCTCACTATCACGGCCTCTCTTGCGGAGCACAGGCTCCAGACGCGCAGGCTCAGTAGTTGTGGCTCACGGGCCCAGTTGCTCCGCGGTATGTGGGATCTTCCCAGACCAGGGCTTGAACCCGTGTCCCCTGCATTGGCAGGCAGATTCTCAACCACTGCACCCCCAGGGAAGCCCCAACATGTATCTTTTTGAATTATACTTTTGTCTGGGTATATGCCCGGGAGTGGGATTGCAGGATCATATGGCAACTCTGTTTTCAGTTTTTTAAGGACCCTCTATACTGTTTTTCATAGTGGCTATACCAATTTACATTCTGGCAGGGGTGGTTTTGATGCTCTGTCAAAAGCTCTTCTGAGGCTTCTCAGCCACTCTCTGACCCTAGCGATTCTCTCTCCTGCA
Organism: Kogia breviceps; assembly: GCF_026419965.1. Lineage (NCBI taxonomy): Eukaryota > Metazoa > Chordata > Mammalia > Artiodactyla > Physeteridae > Kogia > Kogia breviceps. Next base: position 56,509,488 of record NC_081311.1, read on the forward strand.
AGATGACAGACACACACAGCTAGGAGGGCTAGGAGGGGCCTTAGGTCCCTCATCTGTAACACAGAGCTGATCGTAGTACTCACTGCCCATAGGTGTAGTGGAGAGGAACTGGGGACTGCAGGACAAGCCTTCAGTATAGTGCCTGGTGTGTATTTAGCACTCAGGAAAGGGGAACAGTCATAGTTTTCTCTCTTTTTTTTTTTTTTTTTTTTTTTGCGGTACGCGGGCCTCTCACTGTTGTGGCCTCTCCCATTGCGGAGCACAGGCTCCGGACGCACAGGCTCAGCGGCCATGGCTCACAGGCCTAGCTGCTCCGCGGCATGTGGGATCCTCCCGGACCGGGGCACGAACCCGTGTCCCCTGCATCGGCAGGTGGACTCTCAACCACTGTGCCACCAGGGAAGCCCCATAGTTTTCTCCTTTGACTGGGGTTGTAATAACCCCAGAGACACTGGGCCTCTCAGACTAGAGTCTCTGGTCTAGACCAGAAAGATGGAGGTGCTCCATTAAGGAGTTCCTGAGTGTGCCGATGGGCACCAGGAGCAGGTGGGCTCCTTTCTAAAGTTCTTTTTTTTTTTTTTTTTTTTTTTTGTGGGGGCAAGGAATAGCGCCTTTATTTGGAAAGCCAGCAGACCAAGAAGTTGGTGAACTAGTGTCCAAAAGCCATCTGCCCTGAGTTAGAATTCAGGCTTCTTTTATACTAAAAATGGAGAGGGTCAAGTTCTGGTTCAGTTCAGGCTCTGGAGGGGACTTGGTAATTTCTTTCTTCGGGCAGCCATTCACAGGTGGGCCTGGTCAGGAGGTTTCCTGGTTTCAGGACTTAATGAAGCTCAGGTTCTTGATGTCTCGTGGCAGAAAGAATTCAGTGAGAGACAAAGTGACAGGTAAGAAGTGGATTTATTTAGAGAGAAACACACTCCACAGACAGAGTGTGGGCCATCTCAGAAGGCGAGAAAGGCTCTAAGGTTCTTAAATGCTTTGAATCTCTGATCTCACTCAGAATTTTGCCCTCTCCTGATACTCTGGGCAAGCTTTATCACTAAGTGTGAGCCTCTCTCAGATTTCTTGTTTTAAAATCTTAGGGCATGGGATTTCCCTGGTGGTGCAGTGGTTAAGAATCCGCCTGCCAGTGCAGGGGACATGGGTTCGAGCCCTGGTCCAGGAAGACCCCACATGCCACGGAGCAAGTAAGCTCGTGCACGACAACTACTGAGCCTGTGCTCTAGAGCCCTTAAGTCACCACTACTGAGCCCGTGTGCCACAACTACTGAGCCTGCATGCCACAACTACTGAAGCCCGCACGCCTAGAGCCCGTGCTCCACAACAAGAGAAGCCACCGCAATGAGAATCCCACGCACGGCAACGAAGAGTAGCCCCCGCTCACGGCAACTAGAGAAAGCCCGCGCGCAGCAACGAAGACCCAACACAGCCAAAAATTTTAAAAAATAAAATTAAATTAAAAAATCTTAGGGCACTTGCCTCTGAGCTATTCCCGAACTAAGAACAAAAACGGTCTGGATGAAAAATGTCTTCATTATTTGAGAAGCTACCAAGAGCCAAGCTCAAGCCGATTTTTTTTCTAAACAGGTGTAGTTCATTTCATTGTCATAGCATCCTAAAGAGTTGTGTGAAAAGTGGCGTTTTCATAAACAATTCCATTTTCAGCATCCCGGGGAGTTCAGTCTTTTAAGGAACTCTCTAAGGAAATCCTTTTAAATGTCACATCTCGGATGTTGGGCCACCTGCAATTTCCAGGGTGCAACAGCGAAAGGATCCTAGGAAGTCTTGCTTCTCCACTCACACACATCCAAGTGTTGGTACTAGTGCAGTTTGTCCTCACAGACACCCACGCTCGTGCTGAAACAGCCCTACTCCTGTCCACAGTACCCTCACCCTTGTTGTGCATGGGCGCACATGCAAGCTCTCATGTGCACACACTTGCTCTTGAAGGCGATCTTGTTTGCCACCAAAGGAGCCACACACAGGGAGCAGACAGCAGGATCTCTTTCTTCTCCAGGGAGCAGCTGCTGCTTAAAGCCCAGGGTCAAGACATAAAGCCCAGGATCAAGAGGCCCCTGGGGCCCCAGCTCACTCAGCCTGCAGAGGAGGCCCAGTTTCTAGGTATTTTCTTTTGAAAGCTTTCCCTCCAATTGCTGATGGAGAACTGGGTTCTGTTTTCCAAAGATACCATAAATAATTACTCCTAAAGCAAGTCCTGGCGGAGGAGTAGGTTTCCATCGGTTCATACAACAGGGTTTCTTGGGTGCCTATCACAGGGCAGGCACTCTGGCAGGAACTGGGGGTTCAACAATGAACAGTTGATATTGTTTCTGTCCCTGAAGATCTCATAGTCTTTAGGGATCATTAGTCTTCTACTGCTGCCATAATAACAGTTCCACAAACTTAGAGCTTTAAAACAACCTGCATTTAAGATCTCACAGCTCTGTAGGTCCAAGGTCCAGATGGCTGGACTGGTTTTCCCCACTCAGGGTCTTGCCAGGGTAAAATCAAGGTGTCAGCCATCTGGGCTCTAATTGGGAGGCTGTGGAAGAATCCAGGCTCATTCAGATTGTTGGCAGAATCCAGTTCCTTGCTGTTGCAGGACTGCGGTCCCTTTTACTTTGCTAGCTGTTGGCTGGGGACTGCCTTTTGCTCCTTAGACCTTCTCTCTGCCCCCTTTGCATGTGGACTCCTACATCTCAGCTGGCATGTCAAATCCTTCCTGTGCTTGGAATCTCTTGACTTCCCCTTCTATTGCCTCCAGACTGAGAAAATTCTCTGCTTTGAACGGTTTGTGTGATTAGATTGGGCCCACCTGGATAATCCAGGCTGCTATCCCCATTTCAAGGTCTGTAACTCTAATCACATCTGCACAGTCCCTTTAGCCATGTAACATAACACATTTCATATTCAGAGCTTCTGGGGACTAGGGCATGGACATCTTTGCGAGGGTGCATTCTGTGTACCAAGGGGATAGAGAGAAGTATACTGGCAATTTTAAGAATACACGTTGATAAATGTTAATAAAGGGGATGTAAAACGTTGCAGTGATATCTAGGAGCAGAGGTATCTAGCCCTTTTGAGAGGAGGTCAGGAAGGCATGTCTGGTTTCCTAAAGCAGGTAACATTTAAGTTGAAATGTGAAGAATGGACTCTGAATCAAAGGGTTAAGGCTCCTGGCAGGATTGTGCTTGTAGAAACTGGGAGGGGGCCATGACCTCCCTCAAGGCTACACTAAGCTGGGGAATGTATTTCTGAGCAGAGGCATCTTTAGTTGGGTCTGGTGGGCCAAGCTTGTAGCAGGGCAGGGCAAGGCAGGAAAGCATGGGGGTCCTGCTGCTTAGCCCCCCAGGGGTAGAGGCTTTGCCTGGAGCTCCCAGCCTGTCCCCCATGTGCAGGTGTGAACCTGTCTCTCGTTGCTTCTGATGCTGTTCCTTTTTCAGATCCTCTCCTTCCCCATCTTTCCATTTTTAGCAGATATTATTTTTGTGAAGCAGGGCTTCAGTGCAAAGCCCTTTTGTTCATTCATTCATTCATTATGTTCGCTTATTAGTTAAATAGTGTGTGTTGAGCACTTACCACATGCCAGGCGTTGTGCGAGGGGAATACAGCAGAGAACAACATAGAAGGGGCCCCTGCCCTTACCTGTCATCTGCATACAAGTGAAATAGAAGTCTTTCAGCTGGAGCCCGCACCATTCTTTCAGGAGCCTAGAAACATCTGCTGAAAACCAGTTGCTATATGCTACGGGGAGTCTTTCGTCTCAGATGGATGAGATAGTGGAAGCCAAAAGAACAGTGACACCTGCCATTGATAGAGCACTAACTCCTTTGATATTATTCTGGATGATAATATCCCTATTTTACAGATAAGGAAACAGACACAGAAAGGTTTACCCAACATTACCCAGCTAATAAAGGGCAAAGCTGTTATTTAAATCAGGCATTCTGACTGCAACAGTTGCCCGCTCAAGCACTACATTATGGGGTTTATATGCCTGCCACATACTGGGCACTGAGCGAGGGCTTTGTATAAATCCGATCACTGAATTCTCCTAATAACCCCACCAAAGGGTGATGTTTATTCCCAGTGTTGAGATGCAGAAATGGAGGCTCAGGAAAGTTAACTAGCCCAGGGACACCTAGGGAGTGAGTGTCAGCGTTGGGGTCTGAGCTCATGTCTGTCGTGCTCCGAAGTGATTACCCTTTAAAAGGGTGGGAGTGTGGGCGGAGAAGAGGGATGAAGAGCCAATGTGGAGAGGAAGGAGTCCGTGGGGGAGAGAAAAGATGTTCTCAGGGTGGGGTGAAGCAGAGCAGGGTAGAAGACGCTGGAGGAGGTGTGAAGGAAAGGCCTTGGGGTGGCAACAGGGGGTTTAAGGGAGGGGAAAGCAGTTTTCTAGGGGGAGTTGTTTTCAGAAGTCAGATTGCAAAGCACCAACCATGGGATATGAGGTCCATGAGCATCTGGAGGTTCTGGTGCTGGGCACTGGTTCTTTCCTGAGGACATGAGAGAGGGAAAGGGGGCCTTTGAGAATGGGGAGATGCAGGCCTGTTTTTTGGCAAAGGGGAGGGAGGCCTGAGCCATAGCACAGAGGGAGACCGTGTGTGTGTGTGGGGGGGGGGCTGTGTGCATGGAGGGGGGTGCAAAGATTCTATCCATAGGACGGAGGGCTGTTCTGAAGGTGGAGAGGTGCTCTTTCTCTAAGATCAGAAGGAGGAAAGGTATGTAAATCTACAGAGAAATTCTTAGGCAGTAGAAGAGTGAGGTGGCAGGGTGATTCGTAAAATGGGGACGCCTGTCTTTGTCCACTGTGATGAGACTATTCGTTTCCTGGGGCTGCCATAACAAATTACCACAAACTGGGGAGCTTAAAATGACAGAAACCTACTAGCTCACAGTTCTGGAGGCTGCAGGTCAGAAATTAGGGTGTTGGCAGAATTGGTTCCTTCTGGGAGGCTCTGAGGGAGAGTCTGTTCCAGGCCTCTTTCCCCAGCTTCTGGAGGTTGCTGGCAGTCCTTGGCGTTCCTTGGCTTGTAGATGCATCATTCCAACTTCTGTGCCTGTCTTCACATGGTAGTCTCCCCTTGTGTGTGTGTCTGTGTCCAAATTCCCCTCTTCTGTAAGAACACCAGATGTTGGATTAGGGCCCACCTAATCCAACATGACCTCATTTTAATTTGATTGCATCTGCAAAGAACTTATTTCCAAATCAGGTCACATTCACAGGTGCTGGGAGTCAGGGCTTGAACATATCTTTTGGTGGGGACACAATTCAACGTAGAACAGGGCACAAAGGAGATAGTATGAGAAAAGGTGCCCTGAAGGATATAAAATGGTACAGAAATACAAGGTCATATCAAGGTCACTGGCTAAAGGGCACTTAAGGTCGAATATGTTTATAAAGTAAACAATTTCCTCCAGAATTTATGTTTTGCATAAAACCCCAGAGTTTCCAATAAAGGGTTTGCTGAAAGTAGTCATCCATCAATCTGCAGCCCCTGAGAGAAAGCACTCTTAGCAAATGGACTTCCTCACTGCTTCCCAGGAAGGCTTCCCTGGGCAAAACATCCATGCTCCCCACCACTCTTTTAGGGGTTACTGAGAGATGATGTGTTCCTCCTGCCCTCTCCTATCTCAGGCACCATTTGGACCTAGGAGTTCGTTACAATTTGTTCTAACTACAAACCAAATCAGTCTCCAACTTCTCTTCCGTTCCACCTTCCTCCCATCCCTAGATTTCTAGTCAATCCAGTTAAGAACAGAGGTCCAAGTGAGTACTGAAGAGTGGATGCTTTTGCAGATGATTTAGGATGTAGGGGAACAGGTGGCCAGAAGGGGGAACCATCTCTCAGGGGCAGGAATGGGAGGGACAGCAAAGGAGCCTATCTAGTCCCCTGGCACTGTGCAATAGCCAGCCTTCCCCTCCCCTAGAACCTCACTCAGCCATAGAAGCCCAGACTACCTAAGCAGGGAGATCTCTGAAAAAAGTTGAGTCCCACCATTTTGGAGTCCATTTTGGGTCATGGAGGCCTTAAAGAACTTGATTAAAGCTATGGACTTCCATCCCAGAAAAATACATACATGTCTACAAAAAAAGTGCAGATAATTTCAAAAGCTTCACTGACACCCTGGAGCTTATTCATAACCCCTGATGGAATACACTCTCCCCACCCTGTTTTCCTGAGGAGAAAACTGAGAACAGCCAGGGTAATTGATTTGTTCCCACATTGTGTAGCTATTTAAAGGGAAATCCAAACTGAAGTGCAAACTGCTACTTTTGTTCTAACCACTATATATAGAGTTTGTTTCCACTAAATAAAAAAGACTCCTCCCCTTACAGAAGCAGACAAGAAGAAAACTGCTTTGGGGGGAGGACTGGAAGTTGTGAGGTGGGAGTGACAGCAGAAAAAGCACCTGTGGTCCCCAGTGTTTGTAAATGAGCATCATTCAATGGAACACAGATATTTGCAATGGCCTTGGGATTTCCACTCTACACTGGCGAGGTGGGGTTATTGGGAGTCATCAGCTGGGATTCCAGCTTTTAAGGACCTCCTCCTGCAGTCAGGAGGTAAGTGGTTATGTGTCCACAAAGTGCTACAATGGAAGGCAGGAGGCATTTTTGGACTTGGAGCCCAACTGTAGATCCTCATTGAGGGTATCAGGGGAGCAAGGTTTCTGCAGCCCATTGATTTACCTTCTCCTGAGACTAGAATCTGGGATGACATCTAGGGAGGAGAGCACTTCTCTTGCCAAAAAGATGAACTGGCTCCACTGCAGACCTCACTGCCCTCTTCCTCCTCCAGTAACACATCCCCTCCCCCTCTCTCCAACATCCAAGCCTCTTTAGACTCTGGGGACCAACCCATCTAAAATGGGGGTGAGGGGAAAGATCCTGATTAATAGAGTCTCCGGATTATACTGGGACATTTTCTGTATAAGAGCTCCTTGGAGTGGGGAAATCTCAGATTTGGGGAAGGTCTAAATTTAGAGATGGCGAACTTTAGGGGACGTCCTCTCTATTGTCTCCAGGCCTGATTTTGGAGTTCTCAGATTAGAAGACCCTGGATGGGGGCGGGGCAGGGTTTTGTTTGAGAGGGTCTCCAATAGCTCGGGGTCTGGCCGTGTGCCTGGCCGAGGGGGCTGGGGGTGCGGGCTGCTTCCTGCGGGGCCCCTAACTCTGCGTCCCCCACCGCCGGTTGCGCCTGGGCCTCGGAGACCCGGAGAGTCAGCGCGCGCGATGTCCCCGCCTCCGAGGCGGGCCCGGGGCGGGGAGGTAGGGACCCCTCCCCTTCGCCCATCCCCTCGGGGCCGGCCGCCGGGGCGCTTGAAAGGCCGGCCAGGGGAAGGGAGGGGAGAGAGAGGAGAGGAGAGGAGGGCGGAGGGACAGACCGGCGGCGGCGACGCCGGGGCGCGGGCAAGGCGGAGCGGGCGGCGGCCGCGGGGCCCCAGGGAGCCGGGCCGGGGCGCACGGACCGGACCGGGCCGGGGCGAGGCGGCTCCCGAGCCGTCGGGGGGCCTGGCGAAGACGGCCGGGCCACTTTCCTTTCCGAGTAGTGATCGTGTTCGGGGGGCGGCGCCGGGGCTGGCGTTTCGGGGAGAGTTTTCTCGCGGGGCGGGCGGGGGAGCGGCGCGCGCTGAGGGGGAGGGGAGGGGGAGCATGCCCGGCTGGAGCCGGGCCTCGGGGCGCGCCCCGGCCGCCGTCCCCACCTCCGCCTCCTCCTTCTCCTCCTCCGTCTCCTCCTCCTCCTCCTCTTCCAGTCCCGCCGCCGCCGCAGCCAACATGGCTGCGCTACTGAGCCCGGGAGGCGGCCGCTGCTGAGCGCCGCTCGCCGCCCGGGCCCCCAGCCCGCCCAGGCCCCGGCCCATGGCCCCCGCGGCCTCGCGGGCCCCGGCGCTCTAGGGCTGCCGCCACCGCTCCTCGCCCCGAGGCGCCCGGGGCTCGTCGCCACCCGCCTGCCCGCCCGCCCGCCTGCGCGCCCGCCGGCCTCCGGGAGTCCGGTAGCCGTCCGGCGGGGCGGGGCGGGGCGGCCGCCACCATGGAGCCCCAGCGCCGGGAGCTGCTCGCCCAGTGTCAGCAGAGCCTGGCCCAGGCCATGACAGAGGTGGAAGCGGTGCTCGGGCTGCTCGAGGCCGCAGGAGCGCTGAGCCCCGGCGAGCGGCGGCAGCTGGACGAGGAGGCGGGAGGCGCCAAGGCGGAGCTGCTGCTCAAGCTGCTCCTGGCCAAGGAGCGGGACCACTTCCAGGACCTGCGGGCGGCGCTGGAGAAGACGCAGCCTCACCTGCTGTCCATTCTCTACCTGAACGGCGTCGTCGGGCCGCCGCAGCCCGCCGAGGGCGCCGGTGAGTGTGAGACCCCCGCCCGGCCTCTCGGACCCGCCTTCCACGACTTCTCTCTCCGGTTCTCTGAGGGGGAAGTCGCGAGGGCCATTCATCTACCTGGCGCCTGCCGCGGGGAGAACGTTCCCTCCTTCAGCCTGCCTGGGGAGGGCCCGATGCGCGGACCCCCACTTCACACCTCCTCCCCCACCCTTGCTGTGAACAATGCCCCGCACTGCAGGCCTTGATCCTCCAGGTACCGCGGCAGCGGGGTCCTCCCGAGACCACCAGGTCCAGCCGCGGGGCGATCTCGGAGGGGATGTCCGTCAGTCCCTTTTCTAAGATTCTTCACCATCCACCAATCCTTTGAGAGCCTCTGCTAGCCTTCAATCAGTGATAAGGTCTAGAAGAACAGAACCTGGGCCAGGGCCGGTACTTCTGAATTTTGGTCCCTGGCACCCCGTTTCAGGACCACTGGTGCCTTTTCACTTTTTGATCTTCTCAGCTCCCCTACTGCCCAGAGCTCAGTCTGTTTGTTCGCCCAGGCTTGTGGTTGATTATGCACAATGCCTGCTAGGTTTCTTTGGAAACTGTGGGCCGGGAAAAGTTGGGGAAGTTGCATTGCACCATGGGAAAATCCTGGTAGTAGCTGCTGGGGCTCAGTTCCCTCCCGAAGGGTGCCGAGCTGCCTGAGGAGGGAAGGCTGGTGACTGGTTCCCTTGGGTGGTGGTGATGGATTTGTGGTGACGGATTTGTGAGTATTTGTGTGTGGGGGGGTGGGGGTGGGGGTGGGGGTACTGCTAGGAGTTTGTGGCAAGTGGTAGGCTTGGTGTGGCCTGGTTGGGGAGTGTGGAAAGCCAGGCTTTTAGACAAGGAAGCTGAGGAAGAAGGCATAGCACTGAGGAAGGAAGAGCCAGCATTTATTAGGCACCTACTATTGTGGCAGGGACTCTGCTGTATCACGTTTGTTTACCACTCTCTGAGCTATTATTCCTACTTTGCCAGAGAGAAAACTCCAGCTTGGAGTGGTTAAATTGCTCAAAGTATTGGGCACCAGGAGTTTTCAATTATGACCCATTGTTTTATTTAACCCATTTGGAACCAGGAAGCAACAAGTGCTGCTTTTCTATGTCTTGTCTGTGTTTCAGAAGTGAACAGAGAGGGCTGATGAACTGCCTTTAACAACTTGTCGGCCACAGGCTGATGAAATGTGTTTATTTGGCTGTTAAAAGCCTCACTTATTAAGGAGATGATTTTATAAGCTGTTCCTGGTAACAGCTCCATTGGATATTGGCCGCCTTTTTTTGGTAGTGAAGGCAACTGGCATACAGAGAGACGAAACTTCTGGCCACACAGCATATCATTTCATTGATGGCCCTTCTGTATCCACTTTGGGTTTCTGACTCTTCAGCATTTCTGTTCCTCAAACCTACGCTGTCGCCCAGTTATGATTGTGTCTGAGTTGCTGGGCAGCCCAGTCCTCTCCTGGGATGATGCTAAGAAGAGCTGTCAGATGTGGCTTTGAGGATAAGGTCAGAGGGAAATCTCTTCGGGGTAACTTTTGTTTTTTCTTAGTTGCCTTTTTGTCTACCTAGCTCTCTGTGTTTGAAGGAGGAGGTTGATCAAGGAAGTGCAGAAGTTGAGAGTGCAGACTTAAGTCTTCATTGGGATGTGTTTGAATCAGCGCTAGCTATAATCTCTGGAATAGATGGATGAATTGCCATTAATTAGGTCCCTCCTTTTTCCATGCCAGGCAGAGAAGGTGGGGCCTCACAACTGAAGTTCTGGAAGCTGGTCCTGACATCTAAGGAAAGGATGAAATAGGGTTTGGATTTTATCCTCAAGGGCAGGATTTCAAACCCTAGTTTTACCACAGTGCAGAGCTGTGTAGCTTTGCAAGGGAAGTTAAGTTCATTTTAGTTAATACTTTAGGAAAAAATTAGGATAGCATTTGGTCTGGCAAGATATTATGTAGAGCTTCTGGGGATGAGGGGTGAGATGGTGTGCAAGGAAACCACAGAGCGTTGGGATCTTTTAAAGGATGAATTACTATGCAGTGGTTGCCAGCCATTTTTCTGTTAGCCAGGGAGCCCCTTTTATAGCACAAAGCTCAGTGACTAAAAGGACTACTCAGGTTGAAGGAATGGAAGCACCCGTTTCATCCCTGAGGAGCCAAAGTCAGGGAAACCTAGCCCTGTGTCCTGGTCTTTGCTCTCCCAGCAGGTTCCACTCTGCACACAGGTGCACACCTCTGCCTATAAGTCAGCCTTAGTGCAAGCATCTTGTGGGAGCCCCAGAGAGGAACCAGTTGGCTTCCTAAGGATCCATAGTCTCAAGGGGAGGCCCCTTTGTCACTGTTTCTACATCGGAGGTGCTGCCGTCACCCAGTTAGGGGCTCCTTTATGCATTACACATCTCATGTGGGCCCCTGGTCTAGAATGCCCATCCCATGGCTGGCACTTGTGTGCTGTGGGAGTTTGTTGTGCTGCAGGCAGATGGTGTCTGTCCGCTCCCCACATGGGGCCTGGAACTGGGAGGAAACTGGCCTAGGTGGTACGGGGCAGGTAAGCAAACCAAATTCATCTGTTCTGTTCATGCTCAGTTAGAGCCCCAGACATTTATAACTCACCGTGCTCAGGCCTGGGGTATGAAGGTGAGTAAGAAGACACAGAGTTGTTTTATTTTGGGGGCAGGAGGACTTCTCTATCAGAATTGATTGTACGTTGCTATTGAGCATTTTCTATCTTATTGCATACTTTAATATCTCACTTAGTTCTGTGGCACCTAGTGCCTTTTCTGTGTGACACTGGGTTCCATTCCCCCCATTTGTGAGGTCTGAGGACAGGCCAGGAGTTGCAGGGCAGAAAGGAGCTGCAGTCAGGCTAAGTGCAGTGCTCCTGATTCCATGTTGGGGGTGGTTTTTCCTGTTACCTGGTTAGGCCCTCCCATTACAGTTTTAGGCCATTTCCTGCATTAGGGAACTCTGGAATTTTGTAGCCTTTCCTTGTCCCAATATATGAATCTGTAGGGAAGGAGTGAGCCCCTTTGTCCCCGCTGGTGGTAGAGAGAGGAGAGGACTGTTCTCCTCTGACTGGCTCAGGTCTCTCGAGTTTTTTCCATGGTAGTACCAGGATCTTGTTTGTTCACTCGGAACCCATGAGGTCCTTTGTTTTTTCTCTTTGATTCAGTTGCTAACATCTGGGTTTTCTCACTTGAAGCTCCTCAACCGCCTGCCCCTGGAGTGAGGGGCCCCTTCCTGGTGCTGAGCCTCAGCGTCCTCATCTGTGAGATGGGGCTGGGGGTGCTGCATGGCCTGTCTCAGACACTGGGAGGCAAAATGAGATTGGGGAGGACTGAGGTGCCTGTTCCTGTTCTTGGTGCACGTGGGGCCAGGGTGCATAGGATGTAATTCCAGCCTGCAGCTTGCTGCCTAGTTGGGGGAATGGGACACTCAGGAGAGTGACAGTATGAGACAGATCAGTTGAGTGATACAAATACAAACAGGCTTTTTCCTCCTTTTAAAACTCTACTACAGGGGCTTCTCTGGTGGCACACTGGTTAAGAATCCGCCTGCCAGTGCAGGGGACATGGGTTCGAGGCCTGGTCCGGGAAGATCCCACATGCCTCGGAGCAACTAAGCCTGTGCGCCACAACTACTGAGCCTGTGCTCTAGAGTCTGCAAGCCACAACTGCTGAGCCCACGTGCCTAGAGCCTGTGCTCCACAAGAGAAGCCACCGCAATGAGAAGCCCGTGTACTGCAATGAAGAGTAGCCCCTGCTCGCCGCAACTAGAGAAAGTCCCTGTGCAGGAACAAAGACCCAATGCACCCCCCCCCAAAATAAATAAATAAATAAATAAAATAAACAAAAAACTCTACTACATGCTTTCCCCAAATACTCTCATCCACCCCTAGTGGCTCTAATTACCATCTAAGTGTTGAGGGCTCCCCACACCATTTTCACAGCAGGCTTCTCTTGTGCAGCAGAAGTGGCAGAGCATGGTGACTGCTGGTGGCACTCTCTGCTGTGTGCTCAGAGCTGAATTTCTCCTTGTCTCCCCTCCGTGCCTCCTCCTTAGTTTCCTGGAGAGCTGGCTGACTTGGCTTCGCTACAGTTAAGAGGATGGAGACAGTGGTGTTTGCTGGAGAAGCCAAGGAAGGCTTCGGGGAGGGACTGGGGCGTGAGCTGGGTGTTGAAGGGTTACTCGGAAAAGGAGGATGTTCTGGGTGGGAGATGCAAGAACAAACTCCTAGCTATGAGAGGAGCAGTGTGTTTTCAGGTTGCAGAAATTAGACCAGCCCGAGTGAGCAGGGCATTGGCTCTGGGTGGGTGGAGATGCAGAGGTAATCTGGAGGACCATGATGGTTAGGTAGAGCAAGGGGTTTATACACCACCTGGAATTTAGGCACTGTACACTTGTCAGAAGTTAAAGCTGGAGGAATTTTTAAAAAAGAATAGCCCCAGGCGTTTCCAGTGGGATGAGTGCAGTTGGCTGCTGATTGTCAGGTGTGGATTATCTATTATTCATTAGAGGTTACCTGGGCCTTTTGTTCTCTCCCTGCTCTCTTCAGGTACCAGCCACCTTTTCTTCATCCACTCTGTCCTGGGTGGTCATAAGTAAAAGCTCCAACCATTGTGGTTTTTCTTTTGGTTCTGTTAATTGTGTTGAGATGAAGTAGTGGAGGAACTTGAAAGTGATGGTTGAAAAGAGGTTTCTAAGAGAAAGGCAAATTTTATTTATCCCTCTGTATTTGTTCAGGCACCCTTATTGCAGGTGACAGAAACTTAGCTCAAACTGTATTAGGCAGAAAAGAGAAATTTATTGTATAATATTCCAAAACCTTGGGATGAATTGGAGTAACTGGCCTTTGGATGATTGATCCTGAATGCCACGGGCTTTTCCCGTGGGCCTGGAACATGACCTCAGGCCCCTCTTGGCGTCATCTTTGCAGCCCCTGACCAGAGAATAAAGGGAGCTGTATCCAGTAAACCAGGCAGAAAAATCTAATGGAAGGATTCTGATTGGCCTGACTAGGGTCACATGTCCATGTGAGACCCAGTCACTGTGGCTGGGGCTAGAGGACTAAGATTGGCCCAGCAGTGGACCCAACCAATAGGGTAGGGTGATTGGCAGCTCATACCAGTACCATGTGGTTCTTTAGAATGGGGAGAAGTGGTTCTCCAAAAAAAGAAGAGCAGAAAGGATGTTGTGCAGGTAAAGCAGCAGGTGAATGTCCAAGATGTGGTCTCATCTTTGTGTGATGATGCAATTAGCAGATGAGGTCATTGCTGGAGTGGGGTGGTTGGAGGCTGTCAGATTTCACTAGGTTTTAGACCCTGAGCAAGGCAGTTAACCTTTCTGAACTTATCTCCCTCTCTACAAAATAATTAAAACAGTAACTACTTCACTCTGCTATTTGACAATGCATGGTAGGAAAAAAGGAGCATTTATTAGTGTGGTGAGTAATGCAGCCTGGAACCAGCCTTAGGACCAGAAGCCTGGGATTCTCCTGATCTGAGGGTTATGTGAGAGCTCCTGGTAAACTGGGCTGAACAGATGTCAGGGTTGCTTTTACTATGGCTGTGGGTCATCAAGAGTAGAATGTAATCTCCATGAGCCAAATTTGCTGTTGTATTCCCGATGCCTAGAATAGAGCCTGGCCCACGATGGGCGTGCAGTAAATTTCTGTTGGATGGATGACTAGTCAGCTGTGTGGCGAATGAGTGGTGTGTCCCTGCATAAGGCCAGATTCTCTTCAGAAATAAGTGCAGATTCTTAAGTGGTGACTTCACAGTGACAGAAGACTGTGGGGGTGCAGGAAGGCGAGGGTGAGTTCCAGAGGCACACACGGATGTCCCCACCCACAGTATGTCTGTGATGGAAGCAGGTGGTGTGACATTGGTGTCTGAAGTCTCCAAGGTCACCCCTCAGGTACCAGCATTGTGGGACTGGCTGCCAGGAGCCATGCGGAGCGACCACACTGCCTGTGTAGGATTGGAGAGTCCTTCACTTTTTGCACTTAGAATTTGAAAGTCAGCTTGGCGCCCTCGAAGGAGTTTTGGATGGGGATCTGCTCCTAACTGTACAACATCTTGACCTTGGATGAGCCCCTCTTAACTACCTGGGGCTTATTTTTTTTCCAAGTAGAAGGCTGGAAGAAGTAAAGCTGGAAGAAGTTCAGTGTTGACTGAGGACTTCCTCAGTCCTGTAGTGTTCTCAGTACTTGCAGGGTGGCCTTAGGTGCAAGGAAGCTTGGTGATGGGGTTGGAGTAGATTTCTAAGACCTTTCTTCCAGGTCTCTACCATGATTACTATTTTAAAAAAATTAATTAACTAATTTATTTCGGGCTGCATTGGGTCTTTGTTGCTACGTGTGGGCTTTCTCTAGTTGCAGCGAGTGGGGGCTACTCTTTGTTGTGGTGCGCGGGCTTCTCATTGCGGTGGCTTCTCTTGTTGTGGAGCACGGGCTCTAGACGTGCGGGCTCAGTAGTTGTGGCTCGTGGGCTCTAGAGTGCAGGCTTAGTAGTTGTGGCGCACAGGTTTAGTTGCTCCGCGGCATGTGGGATCTTCCCAGAGCAGGGCTCAAACCTGTGTCCCCTGCATTGGTAGGCGGATTCTTAACCACTGCGCCACCAGGGAAGTCCTGATTACTATTTTTTGATTTAGTGTTAGTGTTGAGTGATTTTTGTACTCTGGCTTTCTATTTCCTGAAAAAGTAAACAATGTAGGAGAGTTATTTTGTCTTAATTTTTTTGTTCCACCTCATTGCAACCACCTATACATTCTGCAGGCCATTTTGAGGGGGTTCTTTATTAATTTCCTGTAACCTTGGGAAGATGTGAGCCACAGAAATAGTGGGCATGGAGCAAGAGGGCTGAACTCCCTATCAGTCTGTGCAGTAGGGATGCCGAACACGTTCAGCAGAGAAGACTTTTAGATAGGATTGAGTTGGGGAGATATTGCATTTTTTTTCATCTTTTCCCTGGGGCAGATTGCATATCTCTGAATTGTGTGTGTCTATTGATCTTTTTGAGACAGTGTTCCACGAAAGTGCTACAGAAATATTTTAAATTAAACAGATGTTTGGAGTGTTCCATGTTGGCCGTCCAATTCTAAACCCTTGGTGGGTAATTGTGAGGTGACTGTTGACCTTGATGTTCGTTTCACACTAAAGGTCATAACCCATTTGCTTTGTACTTTTTTTTTTTTTTAAATACTGTGGTAAAATATACATAGCATAACATTTACCATTTGAACCATTTTTTTCCTATTTTTTTAATTGTGGTAAAATATGCATAACATTAAAATTACTGTTTTATTCATTTTTAAGTGTACAGTTCAGTGGTATTAAGTACATTCACCTCGTTGTGCGACCAGCCCTACTATCCATCTCTAGAACTTTTTCTTTTCTTTTCTTTTTTTGGCTACTCTGGGTCTTCGTTGGCTGCGCTCGGGCTTTCTCTAGTTGCAGTGAGCAGGGGCTACTCTTCGTTGCGGTGCGTTGGCTTCTCATTGCGGTGGCCTCTACTGTTGGGGAGCACAGACCCCAGAGTGCGTGGGCTTCAGTAGTTGTGGCTCTCAGGTTCTAGAGCTCAGGCTCAGTAGTTGTGGCGCACATGGGCTTAGTTGTTCTGTGGCATGTGAGATCTTCCCGGACCAGGGATCGAACCCGTGTCCCCTACATTGGCAGGCGGATTCTTTTTTTTTTTTTTTTTTTTTTTTTGCTGTACGCGGGTCTCTCACTGCTGTGGCCTCTCACACTGCGGAGCACAGGCTCCAGACGCGCAGGCTCAGTGGCCATGGGTCACGGGCCCAGCCTCTCCACGGCATGTGGGATCCTCCTGGACCGGGGCACGAACCCATCTCCCCTGCATCGGCAGGCGGACTCTCAACCACTGCGCCACCAGGGAAGCCCCCGGCAGGCGGATTCTTAACCACTGAACCACCAGGGAAGTCCCTCTAGGACTTTTTCATCTTTCAAATCTGAAACTCTACCAATTGAACAATAACTCTCCATTTTCCCCTCCCCCTAGCCCCTAGCAACCACCATTCTACTTTGTGTCTCTGTGAATTTGACTGCTCTAGGTATCACATATAAAAATGGAGTCATACAGTATTTGTCATTTTGTGACTGGCTTGTCGTCACTCGGCATAATGTCTTTATGGTTCATCCATGTTATAGCATGTGTCAAAATTTCCTTCATTTAAAAATTTTTAATTGTGGTCAAGAACACAAAATATAAAATTCACCATCTTAACCATTTTAAGTGTACAGTAGTGCTAAGTATAGTCACATTGTTGTGTAAGAGATCTCCAGAACTTTTTCATCTTGCAAAACCAAAACTCTGTATCCATTAAACAATAACTCCTCATTCGGCCCTCCCCTATCTCTGGGAACCACCATTCTACTTTCTGTTTCTATGAATTTGTTTACTTTAGATATCCTGTATAAGGGCAATCCCACAGTAGTTGTCTTTTTCTGACTGGCTTATTTCACTTAGGGTAATGTCCTCAAGCTTTATCCATGTTGTAGCATGTGACAGGATTTCTTTCCTTTTTAAGGCTGAATAATATTCCATTGTATGTATGTACCACATTTTGTTTATCCACTCATCCACCAGTGTACTTTTGGGTTCCTTCCATCTCTTGGCTATTGTGAATAAAACTGCTATGAGCGTTGGTGCAGAAATAGCTCTTTGAGGCCCTACTCTCAGTTCTTTTGATTATATATCCAGGAGTAGAATTATGGATCATGTGGTAATTCTGTGTTTATTTTTTGAGGAATTGCCATACTGTTTGCTTTGAGTTTTAATTAAGGAAATCCCTACTGTCCACAGTACCTTGACTCAGGGATGAGTGGCCTGGCTGGAGTCCTAGTTCAACATTTTATTGTTTGCTTCTAAAAATTGTGTATTTTCCCCCTCAGACTCATTTTGGAAAGCCTTAGCACAATTCCTTTGGACCAGAAATAAAGATTTTAGTTTCAGTAGTCATCTGTGACTCTTTTGAGGGCAGAAGTTGTTGACCATAGAATCCCAGCAGCATTCGTATCTGGCAGCCAGGGAGTATTCACACATTTTCTTCGTGTTTGCAGTAGTACTAATATCTCCACCCCAAAGGCCTTGAAGTATTCTAGTTATTTCCGCATTGTAGACACTTGCTCCTTACCCCATTCAGGGTTGGTTTGGTTACATAGACTTGAATCCAGGGTTAACTGGCTATCAAGATTTTCTTTAGAAAAACCTAGATCAGCATTTCCCAAGGAAATATCTTCTAAACAGTAGTTTGGTGGGCTGTCAATAGTGTTATTTGTAAAAGGGTTCTCTGGTCAAGTACACTTGAGCAGTGTTGGTTTGAGCAGGTCACACAGGCTCCTTTACTGGGAGCCTTTGAAGCACCAGTAAGCCAGTGTGCTTGGGACTTCACTGGAGTGGGTTCACTATGCAGCGTTTCCCAAACTGATTTAACCACAAAACCCTTTTTCGCTGAGCATCTTGCAACATCAGTGTTCTGAGAGGTGCACTCTTGGGAAACTTCAGCATTAGTGCAGGGAACTGGAACATCAATGTATACCATCGTTTTTCGAATTTTCCCCCAGCTCTTTCATTCAGGGAACCAAAACGTTAAACGTTCCCATTCTTTTGAATTCTGATACCAGCTGAAATGGGCATATGTGATTCTGGGGCTAGTATATTTTTTTGGATATGTTGACAATTCAGATGTGTAGTGGATTCTGGGACCAGTAGATTTTTTCGGTATGTGATCTTGCACAAGATGTTTGACCTCTCTGGGCCTCAGTTTCCCCAGTGTGGCTTAACAAGAATGAAGTCTTGTTCATGATGGTTATTCTTTGAGATGGTTAAACCTTTTGCAGTCTTCTCTAGAGCTGGGCTTTGGTCCATAGTTGGGGTTTCCAGGGGCAACTTGGAAGGATGTGTAGAGACTTGTTCAGGGGTTTGGTGACTGCGGGTCCAGGACAGGTTAGCGCTTGGGCAGATCTTTTCTGAGCCCTGGGGAGTTGTTGGGCTGGAGAGCTGGAAGATGGCCTGGAGAGTGATGTTATTTCTGGGAAGATAGGTGTTAACAGATGAATGACCCGGGTGGCCTGAGCATCACTGGTGTGTTTGGAGCCCAGGAGTAAGGACACAGAGAGAGAGCTGAGTGTCATGAACCCACACTTGGGGACCCCCCACAAGTTTAAATCTTGGCTCTTTAATCTTAGTCTGTATGACTTTAACAAGGCACTTAACCTTTCTGGGTTTTCTTTTTCGTTATCTATAAAACGGCTCATATTCTCCTCCTAGGGCTCTGGTGAGGATACAGGTGATTTATGTGAGGCAAGGTCATGCTGTTGCTGCTGCTTCTGCTTGTGGGGGAGCCTGCCCTTGAGTAGAGAGCCAGTCCCCTTCTTGTCCTTGGAATCAGGAGGTGTCACAGGGTGCAGAGAGATGCTCAAGGGGGAGTCGAGATTGTGCATGGACCAGGAAGCCCACATTCCTGGGGCTGCTCAGAACACGCTTTCACAGTGTTCTGGTCCTGGAGCCTGCCATTAAGGAGGGCACTGCCATGAGCTATGAGGAGTTCAGCTCCAAAAGAACCTTGGGAAGAGTTATTTTAAAGGAAAGGAGACTTAGAGGGGCTTGGATGCTTGTTTTCAGATGGACATGGGCAGGTGATGAGACCTGATTCTTTCTGACCCCAGAGAGATGACTGGTAGAAGATACTTGGAGGTAGAATTAAGCTCAAGATGAGGAAGAGGGCTTCCCTGGTGGTGCAGTGGTTAAGAATCCACCTGCCACTGCAGGGGACACGGGTTCGAGCCCTGGTCCGGGAAATTCCCACATGCCGCGGAGCAACTAAGCCCGTGCACCACCACTACTGAGCCTGCGGTCTAGAGCCCGCGAGCCACAACTACTGAAGCCCGCGTGCCTAGAGCCTGTGCTCCGCAACAGGAGAGGCCACCGCAATGAGAAGCCCGTGCACCGCAACCAAGAGTAGCGCCCGCTCGCTGCAACTAGAGAGAGCCGTGCGCAGCAACAAAGATCCTAAGCAGCCAAAAATAAATAAATAAATTTATTAAAAAGAAAAAAAGATAAGGAAGAACCTTTCTCCCTTCCTCCCTGCCTTAATTTTATACTATATGTTATAAAAATTTCAAACATATGCAGAGATGGAGAGGATAATATAATGAATACCCAGCTCTCCTAATAACTTCTGCTTTCTGTAATTTAAAAAAAAATTATTTGTTTATTTTTGGCTGCGTTGGGTCTTCGTTGCTGCGCGAGCTTTCTCTAGTTGCGGCAAGTGGGACCTAGTCTTCGTTGCAGTGCACCTTGCGGTGCTTCTCACTGTGGTGGCTTCTTTTGTTGCGGAGCCCGGGCTCTAGGCTCACGGGCTTCAGTAGTTGTGGCACTCAAGCTCAGTAGTTGTGGCTCGCGGGCTCTAGAGCGCAGGCTCAGTAGTTGTGTTGCACGGGCTTAGTTGCTATGCGGCGTGTGGGATATTCCCAGACCACGGCTTGAACCCGTGTCCCCTGTGTTAGCAGGCAGATTCTTTTTTTTTTTTAGTCTAATTTTTATTGAAGTGTGGGAAAATCATGATGAATATATGAAAAAGAAAAAATTTGAGATTATGTACAGATTGGCATTTTTAACTGAATTTTCAGCATGTCCCTTTGAATGCAGTTATCCAGTAGAGTAGCTTAATTAGTTGCCACTTTTAATCTTTTTTTTTAACATCTATATTGGAGTATAATTGCTTTACAATGGTGTGTTAGTTTCTGCTTTACAACAAAGTGAATCAGCCATACATATACATATGTTCCCACATCACCTCCCTCTTGCCTCTCGCTCCCTCCCACCCTCCCTATCCCACCCCTCTAGGTGGTCACAAACCACCTAGCTGATCTCTCTGTGCCATGCGGCTGCTTCCCACTAGCTCTCCACCCTACGTTTGGTAGGGTATATATGTCCATGCCACTCTCTCTCTTCGTCTCAGCTTACCCTTCCCCCTCCCCATATCCTCAGGTCCATGCTTTAGTAGGTCTATGTTTTAATCCCGTCCTACCCCTAGTCTCTTCATGACATTTTTTTTTTCTTAGATTCCATATATATGTGTTAGCATCCGGTATTTGTTTTTCTCCTTCTGACTTACTTCATTCTGTATGACAGACTCCAGGTCCATCCACCTCAGTACAAATAACTCGATTTCGTTTCTTTTTATGGCTGAGTCATATTCCATTGTATATATGTGCCACATCTTCTCTATCCATTCATCTGTCGATGGACATTTAAGTTGCTTCCATGTCCTGGCTATTGTAAATAGAGCTGCAATGAACATTTTGGTGCATGACTCTTTTTGAATTATGGTTTTCTCAGGATATATGCCCAGTAGTGGGATTGCTGGGTCGTATGGTAGTTCTATTTGTAGTTTTGTAAGGAATCTCCATACTGTTCTCCATAGTGGCTCTATCAATTTACATTCCCACCAACAGTGCAAGAGTGTTCCCTTTTCTCCACACCCTCTCCAGCATTTATTGTTTGTATATTTTTTGATGATGGCCATTCTGATTGGTGTGAGATGATATCTCATTGTAGTTTTGATTTGCATTTCTCTAATGATTAATGATGTTGAGCATTCTTTCATGTGTTTGTTGGCAATCTGTATATCTTCTTTGGAGAAATGTCTATTTAGGTCTTCTGCCCATTTTTGGATTGGGTTGTTTGTTTTTTTGTTATTGAGCTGCATGAGCTGCTTGTAAATTTTGAAGATTAATCCTCTGTCAGTTGCTTCATTTGCAAATATTTTCTCCCATTCTGAGGGTTGTCTTTTGATCTTGTTTATGGTATCCTTTACTGTGCAAAAGCTTTTAAGTTTCATTATGTCCCATTTGTTTATTTTTGTTTGTATTTCCATTTCTCTAGGAAGTGGGTCAAAAAGGATCTTTCTGTGATTTATGTCATAGAGTGTTCAGCCTATGTTTTCCTCTAAGAGTGTTATAGTGTCTGGCCTTACATTTAAGTGTTTAAGCCATTTTGAGTTTATTTATTTATTTATTTATTTGAGTTTATTTTTGTGTATGGTGTTAGGGAGTGTTCTAATTTCATACTTTTACATGTACCTGTCCAGTTTTCCCCGCACCACTTATTGAAGAGGCTGTCTTTTCTCCACTGTATATTCTTGCCTCCTTTATCAAAGTTAAGGTGACCATATGTGTGTGGGTTTATCTCTGGGCTTTCTATCCTGTTCCATTGATCTATATTTCTGTTTTTGTGCCAGTACCATACTGTCTTGATTACTATAGCTTTGTAATATAGTCTGAAGTCAGGGAGCCTGATTCCTCCAGCTCCATTTTTCGTTCTCAAGATTGCTTTGGCTATTCGGGGTCTTTTGTGTTTCCATACAAACTGTGATGTTTTTGGTTCTAGTTCTGTAAAAAATGCCAGTGGTAGTTTGATAGGGATTTCATTGAATCTGTAGATTGCTTTAGTCAGTAGAGTCATTTTCACAATGTTGATTCTTCCAATCCAAGAACATGGTATATCTCTCCATCTATTTGTATCGTCTTTAATTTCTTTCATCAGTGCCTTATAATTTTCTGCATACAGGTCTTTTGTCTCCTTAGGTAGGTTTATTCCTAGATATTTTATTCTTTTTGTTGCAGTGGTAAATGGGAGTATTTTCTTAATTTCACTCTCAGATTTTTCATCATTAGTGTATAAGAATGCCAGAGATTTCTGTGCATTAATTTTGTATCCTGCTACTTTACCAAATTCATTGACTAGCTCTCATAGTTTTCTGGTAGCATCTTTAGGATTCTCTATGTAAAGTATCATGTCATCTGCACACAGTGACAGCTTTACTTCTTTTCTGATTTGGATTCCTTTTTCTTTTCTGATTGCTGTGGCTAGAACTTCCAAAACTATGTTGAATAAGAGTGGTGAGAGTGGGCACCCTTGTCTTGTTCCTGATCTTAGTGGAAATGGTTTCAGTTTTTCACCATTGAGGACGATGTTGGCTGTGGGTTCGTCATATATGGCCTTTATTATGGTGAGGAAAGTTCCCTCTATGCCTACATTCTGCAGGATTTTTATCATAAATGGGTATTGAATTTTGTCAAAAGCTTTCTCTGCATCTATTGAGATGATCATATAGTTTTTCTCCTTCAGTTTGTTGATATGGTGTATCACGTTGATTGATTTGCATATATTGAAGAATCCTTGCATTCCTGGAATAAACCCCACTTGATCATGGTGTATGATCCTTTTTATGTGCTGTTGGATTCTGTTTGCTGGTATTTTGTTGAGGATTTCTGCATCTATGTTCATCAGTGATATTGGCCTATAGTTTTCTTTCTTTGTGACATCTTTGTCTGGTTTTGGTATCAGGGTGATGGTGGCCTCGTAGAATGAGTTTGGGAGTGTTCCTCCCTCTGCTATATTTTGGAAGAGTTTGAGAAGGATAGGTGTTAGCTCTTTTCTAAATGTTTGATAGAATTCACCTGTGAAGCCATCTGGTCCTGGGCTTTTGTTTGTTGGAAGATTTTTAATCACCATTTCAATTTCAGTGCTTGTGATTGGTCTGTTCATATTTTCTATTTCTTCCTGGTTCAGTATTGGCAGGTTGTGTATTTCTAAGAATTTGTCCATTTCTTCCAGGTTGTCCATTTTATTGGCATAGAGTTGCACGTAGTAATCTCTCACAATCTTTTGTATTTCTTCAGTGTCAGTTGTTACTTTTCCTTTTTGTTTTGTTTTGTTTTGTTTTGTTTTGTTTTGTTTTGCGGTACACGGGCCTCTTCCGCTGCGGAGCACAGGCTCCGGACGCTCAGGCTCAGCAGCCATGGCTCAGGGGCCCAGCCACTCCGCGGCATGTGGGATCTTCCCGGACCAGGGCACAAACCCGTGTCCCCCGCAGCAGCAGGTGGACTCTCAACCACTGTGCCACCAGGGAAGCCCCACTTCTCTTTTTTCATTTTTAATTCTATTCATTTGAGTCTTCTCCCTTTATTCTTGATGAGTCTGGCTAATGGTTTATCAATTTTATTTATCTTCTCAAAGAACCAGCTTTTAGTTTTATTGATCTTTGGTATCGTTTCCTTCATTTCTTTTTCATTTATTTCTGATCTGATCTTTATGATTTCTTTCCTTCTGCTAACTTTGGGGGTTTTTTGTTCTTCTTTCTCTAATTGCTTTAGGTGCAAGGTTAGGTTGTTTATTTGAAATGTTTCCTATTTCTTAAGGTAGGATTGTATTGCTATAAACTTTCCTCTTAGAACTGCTTTTGCTGCATCCCATAGGTTTTGGGTCATCGTGTCTCCATTGTCATTTGTTTCTAGGTATTTTTTGACTTCCTCTTTGATTTCTTCAGTGATCACTTCGTTATTAAGTAGTGTATTGTTTAGCCTCCATGTGTTTGTAATTTTTACAGCTCTTTTCCTGTAATTGATATCTAGTCTCATAGCGTTGTGGTCAGAAAAGATAGTTGATACGATTTCAATTTTCTTAAATTTACAAAGGCTAGATTTGTGACCCAAGATATGATCTATCCTGGAGAATGTTCTGTGAGCATTTGAGAAAAACGTGTATTTTTTTGTTTTGGAATGGAATGTCCTATAAATATCAATTAAGTCCATCTTGTTTAATGTATCATTTAAAACTTGTGGTTCCTTATTTATTTTCATTTTGGATGATCTGTCCATTAATGAAAGTGGGGTGTTAAAGTCCCCTATTATGATTGTATTACTGTCAATTTCCCCTTTTATGGCTGTTAGTATTTGCCTTATGTATTGAGGTGCTCCTATGTTGGGTGCATAAATATTTACAATTGTTATGTCTTCTTCATGGATCGATCCCTTGATCATTCTGTAGTGTCCTTCTTTGTTTCTTGTAATAGTCTTTATTTCAAAGTCTATTTTGTCTGATATGAGAATTGCTACTCCAGCTTTCTTCTGATTTCCATTTGCATGGAATATCTTTTTCCATCCCCTCACTTTCAGTCTGTATGTGTCCCTGGGTCTGAAGTGGGTCTCTTGTAGACAGCATATATACGGGTCTTGTTTTTGTATCCATTCAGCCAGTCTGTGTCTTTTGGTGGGAGCATTTAATCCACTTACATTTAAGGTAATTATCGATATGTATGTTCCTATTACCATTTACTTAATTGTTTGGGGTTTGTTCTTGTAGGTCTTTTCCTTCTCTTGTGTTTCTTGCCTAGAGAAGTTCCTTTAGCATTTGTTGTAAAGCTGGTTTGGTGGTGCTGAACTCTCTCGGCTTCTGCTTGTCTGTAAAGGTTTTAATTTCTCCATCAAATCTGAATGAGATCCTTGCTGGGTACAGTAATTTTGGTTGTAGGTTTTTCTCCTTCATCACTTTAAATATATCCTGCCACTCCCTTCTGGCTTGCAGAGTTTCTGCTTAAAGATCAGCTGTTAACCTTATGGGGATTCCCTTGTGTGTTATGTGTTGTTTTTCCCTTGCTGCATTTAATATGTTTTCTTTGTATTTAATTTTTGATAGTTTGATTAATATGTGTCTTGGCGTGTTTCTCCTTGGATTTATCCTGTATGGGACTCTCTGTGCTTCCTGGACTTGATTAACTATTTCCTTTCCCATATTAGGGAAGTTTTCAACTATAATCTCTTCAAATATTTTCTCAGTCCCTTTCTTTTTCTCTTCTTCTTTTGGGACTCCTATAATTCGAATGTTGGTGCATTTAATGTTGTCCCAGAGGTCTCTGAGACTGTCCTCAGTTCTTTTCATTCATTTTTCTTTATTGTGCTCTGCAGTAGTTATTTCCACTATTTTATCTTCCAGGTCACTTACCCATTCTTCTGCCTCAGTTATTCTGCTATGATCCCATCTAGAGTATTTTTAATTTCATTTATTGTGTTGTTTATCATTGCTTGCTTCCTCTTTAGTTCTTCTAGGTCCTTGTTAAATGTTTCTTGCATTTTCTCTATTCTATTTCCAAGATTTTGGGTCATTACTATCATTATTCTGAATTCTTTTTCAGGGAGACTGCCTATTTCCTTTTCATTTGTTAGGTCTGGTGGGTTTTTACCATGCTTCTTCAACTGCTGTGTGTTTTCCTGTCTTTTCATTTCACTTATCTTACTGTGTTTGGGGTCTCCTTTTCGCAGGGTGCAGGTTTGTAGTTCCTGTTGTTTTTGGTTTCTGTCCCCAGTGGCTAAGGTTGGTTCAGTGGGTTGAGTAGGTTTCCTGGTTGAGGGGGACTAGTGCCTGTGTTCTGGTGGATGCGGCTGGATCTTGTCTTTCTGGTGGGTAGGTCCACATCTGGTTGTGTGTTTTGGGGTGTCTGTGGCCTTATTATGATTTTAGGCAGCCTCTCTGCTAACGGATGGGGCTGTGTTCCTGTCTTGCTAGTTGTTTGGCATAGGGTGTGCAGCACTGTAGCTTGCTGGTCGTTGAGTGAAGCTGGGTCTTGGTGTTGAGATGGAGATCTCTGGGAGATTTTTACCGTTTGATATTACGTGGAGCTGGGAGGTCTCTTGTGAACCAGTGTCCTGAAGTTGGTTCTTCCACCTCAGAGGCACAGCCCTGACGCCTGGCTGGAGCACCAAGAGCCTTTCATCCACACAGCTCAGAATAAAAGGGAGAAAAAAATGGAAAGAAAAGCTCAGAATAAAAGGGAGAAAGAAATAGAAAGAAAGAAAGAAAGGAAGAAAGAAAGAAAGAAAGAAAGAAAGAAAGAAAGAAAGAAAGAAAGAAAGAAAGAAAATAAAGTAGGATAAAATAAAATAAAGTTATTAAAATAAAAATATAATTATTAAGAAGAAAAAATTTTTTAAGTAAAAAATACATATATATATAAAAAACAGGACCGTCAGAACCCTAGGACAAATGGTGAAAGCAAAGCTATACAGACAAAATCTCACACAGAAGCATACACATACACACTCACAAAAAGAGAAAAAGGGGGAAAAAAAAAATAACTTGCTCTCAAAGTCCACCTCCTCAATTTGGGATGATTCGTTGTCTTGTGGAGCTTTAATCCGCTGCTTCTGAGGCTGCTGGGAGAGATTTCCCTTTCTCTTCTTGGTTCTCACAGCTCCTGGGATTCAGCTTTGGATTTGGCCCCGCCTCTGCGTGTAGGTCGCCTGAGGGCATCTGCCCTTCCCTCAGACAGGACGGGGTCAAAGGAGCAGCTGATTTGGGGGCTCTGGCTCACTCAGGCGGGGGGGTGGGGGAGGGAGGGGCGCAGATGCGGGGCGAGCCTGCGGCGGCAGAGTCCAGCGTGATGCTGCACCGGCCCAAGGCACGCCATGCGTTCTCCCGGGGAAGTTGTCCGTGGATCACGGGACCCTGGCAGTGGCGGTCTGCACAGGCTCCCGGGAGGGGAGGTGGGGACAGTGACCTGTGCTCGCACACAGGCTTCTTGGTGGCTGCAGCAGCGGCCTTAGCGTCTCATACCTGTCTCTGGGGTCCGTGCTAATAGCAGGCAGATTCTTAACCACTGGGCCACCAGGGAAGTCCCATTTTCTGTAATATTTTAAAACAAATCCCAGACAGCCTATCACTTCCTCCATAAATACTTGAGGAGGTATCTCTAAGAGATAAGGCCTTTAGAAAAAAAAATATAACCAGAAGACCATTTTTACACCCAACAATCTTTTTTTTTTTTAACATCTTTATTGGAGTATAATTGCTTTACAATGTTGTGTTAGTTTTTGCTGTATAACAAAGTGAATCAGCTATACATATACATATATCCCCATATCCCCTCCCTCTTGCCTCTCCCTCCCACTCTCCCTATCCCAACAGCCAATAATATTAATAATTTCTTAATGTCATCTCATATCCAGTTGATACTCAGTTTTCCTTGTTGCAGAACTGCCTCTTTATAGATGGTTTGTTTAAATCAGGATTTTCATAAGGTCCACACGTTGCCTTTAGTTGATGCTGCTTTCTGAGTCTCTTTTAGAATCCCCAGCAGCCCCCCTTCCCTGGGCCTTTTGTTTAAGGTAGAACTTGTTTTAATGGTCTGTGCCATCCAGCTATGGAGTGGACTGTTGTAGTTGGTGACATCCCTTTCCCGAGAGTCCACATAGATGGTGGGTGAGCATGGGATGGTTACGTTACAGAATGGGTCGTGGAGTCTGATCGTAAACCCCTTTAGCCTCAGTTTTCTCACAGGGCTGTTGGGAAGAATTAAATGAAATAACGTGTGAAATGTAACTGTTCTTTATGAGTTAAATATTTTTATTTTTGCCTTTTTTTTTTTTTTTTTTTTTTTTAAAGCTGTGGGATTCTTTTCATTAACTGGACTCTTACATGAAAGCCAGATATATAAGATAGACAGGTGCTGTGGTGAACAGGTTTGGAGGCCTGGAGCTTGCCCCTTTTCCCCATGGACTCCCTGAGGTGCCTCCCCACAGTTCCCTTGGGTTGTCCAGAGTTCTGTGGAACAGGGTTTGAAAACCAGTGTGCTTGGATGCTTTTGTTTTAAGATGCTCTCCATGAAGAGGGAGGTGAAGAGCTACCCAAAGCCTCACCTTCCTTTGCCTGAGCTGAGCTAGGTTGGTGAGTCACAGCTGGACCCAGAGGCTGCTGCCAATGGCAACTCTGCTTCCACCAGATACTCTTGTCTTTGTCTGCTTCCTCTGTTTACCTTTGTAGGTTTCCTTTCAGGATGAACCTTGTTGTCAAAAATGACAAGTGACCGGGCTTCCCTGGTGGCGCAGTGGTTGAGAATCCGTCTGCCGATGCAGGGGACACGGGTTCGAGTCCCGGTCCGGGAAGATCCCACATGCCGCGGAGCGGCTGGGCCCGTGAGCCATGGCCGCTGAGCCTGCGCATCCGGAGCCTGTGCTCCGCAACGGGAGAGGCCACAACAGTGAGAGGCCCACGTACTACAAAAAAAAAAAAAAAAAAATGACAAGTGACCACAGTGCAGCTAATAAAAAAAAAAACACTCTGCGAGGCAAGACAGTGATTGGGAAGGAGCAGAGTGAAATCTCATCAGATGGGGTCAGGTGGGAAGTGGTTACCTTTTTTGAAACTCTTCTATTTTTTTTTTTAATACTGTCATTGACTGGCCCTACCCCTACATTGCATAAGAGAATTATTAGTTGTTGATGCATAAATAAGCCCCTTCCGATATGCAGCCTGCAGGTGGGATTTGTGGAGCTGCCTGTGTGGGAAGCCAGCAGAGATAATCGCTTGTGACTCTGAGCTGCAGCCTTGTTGGCCGTCTCAAGCCAGAGTGTGTTTTTTCTACCCACAGCGTTTTTCTAGGTATGGACTGTCTCTCCCAGGTGGCTCTCAGGCCTCTTTCTGAGTCTACTTCAGGTTACTTGTCTGGATGGTAACCGTCAGACTCCTTAAGATGACCTGGGACCCCGAAACGAATATTCTTGTATATCATTTTGACCACTGTAAATCTGCTGTCCAATTGTGGTGAAAAATCTGTCCAGCCAATAGTGAGTGATGGGATAACAAACACATGGGAAGAAACTTAATTGTATTTTTATATTTTGATGTAAGAAGTCATACTTTAAAGAAGTATAATGACCTTTTCAATACTCATGATAACCTCTATTTGTCTTGCTCAGGGTAACTAACATCTTTTTCTTCTCATCTGGCCAGAATTTTCATTTCCTGTTTATGTTTCTTAAGCAGCTTAAGATTGTCGAGTATCGCGGCTGGAAGGCTGGAAGGGATCTTAGAGACCGCTTTGCCCGAACTGCTGATTTTACAAATGAGAAATAGCAGTCCAAGGACACAAAGGGACTCCACTAGGCTCTCATAGCATGCTTCGGTGCAGCTGGACACAGGATCCAGGTTTCTTTCCAGGCAGGGGCTCCTTCCAAGGCATCTCCGCCAGCCACAGGCTGGGTGGGGAGTCTCAGGAGCCTTGACTGGTCTTTCCTGATCCAGGCTTGGCTTTGCAGGCACCAGCATTTCCAGCATGTAACAGGGCATCGCAGTTCATGGAGTTGTGCTGCAGCTCTCCTTCCTGACCATTGAGAAAAATCTTTTATCAGACCATGCAGTTGGTATTTGTGTTCCACAAATGGGCAGACTAGTCCAAGAGAGGCTTGTCACCTTGCTCAGGGCCTCCAGTTGCTGAGAGGCTGGGCAGGCTTTGGAGTCTTTGTCAGTTTCTTTATCGACTCTGCATTTGTTCTGTATCCTGGGCCATCCTGTGAAGGTCCCCAGTGATATTTCTGTGTCCTGAGCCTTGGACACCCCTCCTCTTCTTCATGACAGGGTTCATTCATTAAGCAGACATGTTCTGAGCACCTGTCACACAGGGGGTACTATCTGAATGCAAACATAGGACGTGACATCTAAATTTAGTGCTGAGTCAGAGAATGGGTCTGATGTTGGCAGGAGGCCCCTCCTTGTCTCATTCTTTTTATGACACAGCAAAAACTTCTAGGGCTGACTGATGTGGTTTCTTATTGCTTAGTCACAGGACAGAGTTCAAAAAGCACAATGACGCCACTGAGCCTCTTGCCCCAGAGGAAAAAACCTTTAATAAAGATAAGAGGGTAAAGGCCCTGTGGACACTGAGCCGGCCACCCCCATGGCCAACCTCAGTGGGAACTGGATCCAGGAAAAAGCAAGAGAATAACAAAATGAAAATGTGCTGGCTCTGGGTCCTTCTCCTGGAAAAAATATAGCTGAACCTGAAGCAGCTTAGAATTTCGGGCCTGTGTGTGAGAGTTTATTATATATGACTGTCTCTTCCGTAAGATGTTAGGGAAAAACCCGAACGAGCTTTCTGGCCAATCCAACATTAAGACTTCCCATGTGAAAATTCAGCAGAGGTGGTCACTGTCTTCTTGCATGAGATCCCTCAGCCTTTAGGGTGGAGACCAGGCTGAGTCGGATCCAAGTTTTATTTGTCCAGCTGCCTGTCTGTCTGCCCACCCATCATCCATCCAGTGTGTACCTGGGCAATGCTCTGACCAGGTGCTGCTGAGTGCTGAGCACGCAGAGGTGAGAAAGACAGTAGCCTTGCTCATGAATGACGCCACAGTCCCATACTGGACGCCCCAACTTGGATTTGCTCTTTTAGATGGAAGGTATATCCTATTCTTCCTCAAAGCTTTTCATTTCTGGTTGCACTGTCTAGTCTGGAGCTTTTAGAAATGCTGGAAAGTAATCAGCTTAGCTTATTGACTTCCTACTCCTCACCTTCCATTTTGTGGTTTATAGCAGATGACAAGTGTATTTGCAGACATCTATCTGTAAGCTTCTCAAAAGGGTGACAAAGAAGATGGTTCCTGCCCACCAGGAGATAATTGTCTCATTGGAAAGCCCAAGCCAGAGGGAGCAGGTGTCCAGCAGAACAGGTCATGCAGCACAGAGGAGGCCGCCTAAAGATCATTGCACTAGGAGCTGGGTGAGGGCGGGTGGCTGGCAGGCTGGGTGGGCGCTGGACAGGGACAAGGAGGAAGGCCGGCCTGATGAGACAGCATGCAGAGCAGGGGCAGGAGGCTTGGGAGAAAATCCATTCTGTGAATAGTGGGTCTTCACAGAATTTGGGGCTTCTGTTTAGGGCATGTACTCAGCAAGCCCTGGGAAAATAGGGTCAGGCTAGCCAGCCCCTGGAAGGCACAGGGCAAGCCTGGCTGTTGCGTCCAGTCATTCTCCCTGCATCGGTTCTCCGTGAGGCTGCTTGAGCCCGAGCCTGCCTGGAGGAATAGGCGGGGTTGGCATGGGCTAGAGGGTGGTCGGTAGAATGTGGGAGAGGGCACTGTGGCCAGAGGAGGGTGGGGTAAGGGGGCGTAGACCGACTAGCCTTCTCGGAATCCCCAGAGGTGCCTCGTTGGCTTTCTGTGAGCTCTTAGATGGATTGGAAGGCCTTCTTTTTCCTCCTGAGTTTCAAGTCTGAGAATTACAGCTGGGGTGTTTAGCAGTCAGAGTCCCTGAGTCCTCCAGGGAACTTGAAACCCGTTCCCATCTTCTGGCCTTCTCTTTGGGGAGGAGAAGGGAGCGGTTGAGGAGTGAGGTGGCTGAAGAGAAATAAGTGACCATTGCCCTCTAGCTGTGTCCCCGTGGCCACCTCACATAGCCTCACCAAGCCTTATCCTTCTCTCTCTGATGGGATCTGTGACACCACTGCCTTCAGAGCTGGTGTGAAAGTAGGTGGATGGTGCAGGTAAATGGTCCCAGGCACATAGATTGTTGTGCACTGTGCAGATGGTAGGTGTTTTTATTGCACAGGATACTTTGTCTATTATTTTTGTGTTTCCCCATTTGACCTCAGCAACCCTTTGGGGGTCCTTACTCCATCTTACAGTGAGGGAACAGGTGGGAGGGGTCAGGTCACTCAGGAATCAGTCGAGTGGTTAAGAGCCTGTGTCTGAGTCAAGAATTGGGTTCAAATCTTGGATCTGCTACTTACTGTGACTGTGGGCAAGTCACTCTCCCTCTCTGTGCCTTGGTTTCCTCATCTGTGAAATGAGAATAATAATAGGACCTTGTCTTGTGAGGATTAAAGGAGTTACTATTTTTGAAATGTTGAGAGCAGTCCCTGGCACCCAGTGAGCGCTGTGTGAGCATCAGCTGTTATTTGTATTGTTATTGGTGCCCCAATCCCAGGGCTTTTAAGTGCTACCTTACACTGTGACTTCCAGGGCAGGTTGGTTGGTTTGTTCCCCCCTCTGTCCCACACTCAGGGTGTGGTCTACAAACCAGTGCTGGTCTGCAAACTCTTGGCTCCTGATCCGTGATGAAGTTAGCACAGAGATTGGAATCAGCGTTTAGCAATCTTTAGAGCAATTTGACCTTGCTGGGACACATTGAACAGGTAAAAACTGCTTCAGGTGCTGTCAGATCACATGGAGTGTCACATGTAGTATGAGCTGTGCATAATAGTCCTCGGTGGTGGCACTGTGTGATTGCAAATAAAGAAGTGAAGTAGGCGGAGAGCCCATCACTTCCCATTCCTGAACAGTAGGCTTCCTTGGGAAGCTCCTCCACTGACCACAGCAGTCAGGATCCAGGGCATTTTGCAAGGCGGTGCGTGGTGTTTGTGCTCTAGCAGTCTGTGACAACTCCAGGGAGTGAGGTTTCCCAGTGGAGATTTTTATTAACGAGCAACTGTTTCCATCAGCGCTACTGACGCTTACCGTGGCAAATGCCTTTCTTGCTGCTCTCCTCGGAGGCATGGTTCTGGCAGGTTTGGTAAGAATCCACAATGAACCCTCTCCCACCTCCTAGGCTGGCAGAAACTAGAAAGCTAGATGATGTCCGTGGACAGCGGGGTGTGGGCATGTGAGAACTCACCCCTGCTGGTGCAGCCGTCCTGGAGCCTCTGGCAGGGTAGCCGCCAAGCCCTGACCCTGCAGCCCCTCTCCTGAGTGTGAATGCCCCAGACTCCCTCACAAGTTCCCGGAGGGAGGTGAAGGTTCACTGCAGTGCTCCGTGGGTGGCATCCATCCCTGGGAGAGCTGACAGTGCCGTGGTTCCAAGTGACTGATGAGACACACACATGGCAATGGGATGGAGCTTAAAGCATGGTGCTCCTTGAAAAAGTAAGTAGTAGAGTGAGATGGATACTGCAGTGCTATTATGTAAGTTAACAATACAAAACAATGCCCATTTTTCAAGAACACACAAAAAAAGATAGACAAAACAATGGGCACCTAAGTGCCTGGAGGAGTAGAATTGGAAGGGAAATGGGAATAAAAGGAAATAAATAAGAGAGGAAGGAGAGAAGCATCACTTTTCTGTGGGCTGCTGTCCTTGAGGGAAGGGGCCTTTGCCTGCTCCCGACTGGGCCGCTCCTGATGGCCGGCTTCTGGTGGTGTGGCGTCTGTGTGTCTTGGCTGAGCTAGCAACCTCAGGCAGATTGCCCACCTGCCAAAAATGGTCTTGGTGAAGAGTTGCCCATGCCATCGTGGGGCTGTCGCAGTCACCAGCGGGGGAGGGCCAGCTGTAGTGCGTGGAACAACTGACTCAGTAGGGACATGGATGTTTATAATACTCATCTAGGTGATTTGGGGGGGGTGACCAGCACTCTATTTAAACATGGCATTGGGAACATGCGTCAGCAGTGCTTGCAAAAACCCACATTTACATCTTGGCTGTAGTGGGAAGATACGGGTAGTCACCCTTTAAGTCAGTTGATTAGAAAAATAGCTCTGTTCTGTGTATTTGTTGAACTTTTGATGTCATGTGCTGCAAGAGAGATGGGAATTTTAGCTTCAGGAAGGTAGAGTCCTGCTCAGACTAAGGAGCAACTTTTTAATTGCCAGCAACCACTCCTTTAGGAAAGGAAATGAGCTCCTGACTGCTGTATTCAAGCAGAACCTCGGGCGTGGCGGGGAAGTTGTTCCTTCTGTCACGTTCATGGTTGAACTAGATGCCATCTGCAATCCTCCCTCCTCCAGTTGAACTGGACTTCATGCTTTAGGTCTGATGCTAGTAATTAAAACAAAATGATTGCTTGGTTTTAACATATATAATTCGCCATGCTTATGGTAGAGAATTTTAAAAAGGCAGGCAATCAAAAGAATAAGTTGCAGGTGCTTTTACTAACGGGAGGTAACTACCGTAAAGCTTTTTTTCTTTTTTTTCTTTTTTTTCTTTTTTTTTTTTGCGGTACGCGGGCCTCTCAATGCTGTGGTCTCTCCCGTTGCAGAGCACAGGCTCCGGATGCGCAGGCTCAGCGGCCATGGCTCACGGGCCCAGCCGCTCCGTGGCATGTGGGATCTTCCCGGACCGGGGCACGAACCCATGTCCCCTGCATCAGCAGGCAGACTCTCAACCACTGCGCCACCAAGGAAGCCCTATAAAGCTTTTTTTTTAAAGAGTGAACAAAGGAATCACTTTTTATGGATGTACAGTATTGCCATATCAAGATGTCTGTCACCAGTTCCCCTTGATTGGAGATTTAGAAATGTCCCACTTTTCAGTATAAGTCATGTCGCTCTGAGGATCTGTGTTGTACTTCTTCATCTCCTCGGGATAAATACCTGGAAGTGGGGCTACTGGGTCAAAGGGTATGGACGATTTTAAAGGCTGGTGTTACAAATTGGCAGGCAGATGGAGATTTGATTCTGAGTCACTCCTAGGTCTCACCAGGTGTAGTTTTTGGATCCTTGTCTTCAGAATCCCCTGGGAAGCTTCTGAAAAGTGAAGACTCCCCGGCCCCTCCCTAGGTCTCCTGAAACAGAAGCTGGGTGTGGGCTGCTCTCATCTGCAGTTTTACCAGCAGCCAGAAGAGCCTTATACTTGTTGCTTCCTCAGGGTCCGAGCCTGCCCAGGGAAGGGAGGCAGAGGGGCTTGTCTGTTCTGTCTCTCTTGAGGGAGAGCTGTGATGTACTCGCGGGTCTGGGGGGCAGCAGAGTGGGGAGAGCGCTGTTTAGGGACCTACCTCGAGGTGCCGTTTTCCTTGTCTGTGAAGTGGGAGTCTCAGTGGTGTTTTGTTGTTTTTTTTTTTTTAATTTATTTTTTGTCTGTGTTGGGTCTTTGTTGCTGCTCCTGGGCTTTCTCTAGTTGTGGCTAGCGGGGGCCACTCTTGGTTGTGGTGTGCGGGCCCCCCATTGCTGTGGCTTCTCCCGTTGTGGAGCACGGGCTTCTAGGCACGCAGGCTTCAGTAGTTGCAGCACGTGGGCTTCAGTAGTTGTGGCTCGCGGGCTTCAGAGCGCAGCCTCAGTAGTCGTGGCGCACGGGCTTAGTTACTCCGCGGCGTGTGGGATCTTCCCAGACCAGGGATTGAACCCGTGTCCTCTGCATCGGCAGGCAGATTCTTAACCACTGCACGCGCCACCAGGGAAGTCCCGTCTCAGTGGTTTTGATGAGCCAAACGTCTTCTGTCTATGACTACGTATGTGAGTGTTTCTCTCACTGATGTCACAAGGTGAGAAGGAACTTGCAGGGCCGGGCCGGGTCTGGTAAGGGAGCTCTGGGAAAAGTGGGTCAGGACGGATGGAGAGCTCATCTTTCCTTCTCTTCCCCACGGCGACCCAGGGCTGATAAACTGTTGGAGCAGGGTGCTGTTGGCCGAGGCCCCCTCCAGGCCCAGGCGTCTTTCTGTCCAGGTCAGCAAGAGGAGCTGCTTCTGCCCCTGGATTGCTGCTTCCTGTGTGTAGGAGTGAGCCCTGTGTGGGACTCCCTGCCAGTGTGGGGGCGTGGAGAAGGCCCAGATGTCCCTCCTCAGCACTGTGGCTCCCAGAAGTCACCGATGCTGCCTTTTGCCACAGCTTCACCGTTTGGATGTGCTGCTTCCTAACAGTGCAGTTGGTGGTCCCGACGAGCTTACCCAGATGTACCTACCCGAGGATGAGCTCTTTGCCAGGTGTAACCTCCAGGAGGCTACTCTAGATGGGCTGTTTACCCATTGTCCCTGCAAAGGTCAAGGCTCTGACTGTCCTCTGTTTCCTGGTCTGTAAGTCTAGAAGGGAGATCATTCATTCACGTATTCAAGCAAACACACTGAGCTGTGGTGGTATCAAGATGAGTGGTGTACGTTAGCGAGCAGACGGCAGTGCTGCTGGCTTGGGGACTGGTAAGTCATGCTCTAATGTGGGTAGAGACAAAGTGCCTGGGAAGCACGTCCCAGGAAGGGATTGGTTTTGTCTCATGGAAGGGGGAGTTGGGCTGAGGGTTGGTCTCATGGAGGAGGAAACTTGAGGGCTTTGAGGGTTGAGTAGAAGTCGTCAGGTGATGGGTAGGTAAGTTCCAGGCAGGGGAAGAGAAGCCTGGGGAAGAGCAGCGAGGCAGGAGCCAAGCGTGTGCTGGGTGACTGTGGGTCCTGTGGTGGCTGGATGGTCATCTGGTCAGGGAGGGACTGGAGCAGAAGAGCAGGAGGGCAAAGCAGGAGCTGGGCCATGGACCTGGCCTCCAGGTCTGCTTTTGATGCTTCTGAGCCACGTGGCTTAGGCGAGGCGTAATGTTGTGGAACCTCGCCTTCCTCCCCTGTGAGATGCAGTAATAAGACCAGCCTTAGAGGGAGTTTTTAAGAGGTGTAATACACATAAAGTATGTAGCCGAGAACTTGGCACAGAATTGGGTACTCAACAAGCATTGAGTACCTGATTTCCTTCTTTTCAATGCTGGGGTGAGGCTTTTTGACTTTATCCTGACAGGCCAAAGGGAGCCATGGAAGGTTGTAGAGCATGGAATTGACAAGATTATATCTGTTTGCTCAGGTGTTTGTGTGTTTTTAAGGCCACTTTGGTGATCTGGTGGGGATACTTTTGGGGGTCTGTGGTGGTGAGGCTAGAGACTTGGGCCAAGACTAGGAGGGGTGAGAAGAATCCTCCCTGTCATGGTCTGTTCCTGCTGCATTTCTTGTGTGCTGGCTCCACTGGGCTGCTAGGATGGCCTGCCTGAGCTCTGGGCAGAGGTTTTGGGGGAGGGGCTAGGGTTTGAAACATGTCCCCAGAGACAGCTACCCCTAAGGGAGGCTGTAGAACTGGACATTTGCCAAGTGCAAGTCTGGTCTTGAGAAAGTGGGATGAGTGTCAGGAGAGGGACAGAGGCTGGGCCAGGACAGAGCTTGTGGAAACAGGCCTGATACAGCGGTGCGGTAGATGGTAGGGATTGTAGATGTTTCTTGGCCACTTAACAGTGTGTGCCAGGAGCTTACATGGATGTCTCATGGGTCGTCCCAGCAACCCGAAGGTGAGGGCTTTTTATTTTCCCCATTTTACAGGTGAGGGGACTGGGGCACAGAGAGGGCACGTTCCTTGCCCAGAGCCCCAGCTGATGGGTCAGGATTTCACTTCTGGTGGTTGGGATCCAGAGGGCAATCCCGCTGAGCTGTGGTGCGAAATGGGAGCAGACTTCGGGGCCGCTAGATTTGTTTGGCGTTTTGGCTGCCAGTTCCTGGTGGCAGATTTCAGCTGCCCACAAGGAAGAGCGCTGCGCACGGAGAGCTGGTCAGCGATGGGACGGCTGCCTTAGGAGGTGGTGCGCCCGGGGCTGGGAGGGCCTGCTGGGCTACCTGTCAGGTGCTGCCAGAGCTGGAGGAGATGCCCTATGTGCCACCCGTCACTGCCAGCCTCGAGGCTTCTTGGCTGATGCCCAGCCCCCCACATCTTCTTCCCTCACACCCCCGGGAGCTGCGGTTTTGAACGGGGGCTGGAGGTGAGGGTGGGATTTGGATGTTCGTAGAGGCAGGCGCCGAGACAGCCCCTGGCATGGAGGCGGGGACAAGCCCACCTGCATCTTAGAGAATGTTGCTTCTGTGTCCTGGGTGACTGCAGGGGCCTCAGAAATCAGCCCTGGAGGTGGGCACATAACTGCAGGCTGGTCCACGCGTCGTCAGAGCGCGTGGAGTGGAGCAGGCCATTTGTTCACTTGCCTCGCTCATCTGTCAGCATGCTCTTCCCTGCTGTGCTTGCCCAGGGCCACAGAATTCCTCTCGCCCAGAATTCCAGGCAGCCTGCCACAGCCAGTTGAGCTGTTCCTGAACTGCAAATCTCTTTGCCACATCTGGGTAGAAGGAAGATCCTGGGGTTGCTGCCTCTTCCTGGCATGATGCCAGCCTGCCCGGTGACTTGGGACCAGTGACTTCCCTTCTCAGGTCTTTGCATTTCGTGATTCTGCCTGGCGCGGCAGCTTTCTCCACTTCCTCAGCTACTGCCTCACCCTCCTAGGCGTGCACTGGCCTGTCGGGAGCCAGGCCTCGGCGGGGCAGGGGCCTGCGCTTCCTGGGGATCACAGGGCAAGTCCCAGCCTGAAGGGACAGACCGGGGCCAGCCTCATAACTCATGTGCCCTCAGAAGCTGCTCCTGTGCTGGTACCAGATGGTGTCATCCGGGGGTTGGATTAAAAGGTAATTCTGTTGGCAGGAAGAGCGGCCCTTTCCTGGCTTTAGTAAGCAGGCTGGTGGTGGGCTCTGTGCAGGTCTCCTAGCCCCCGCTCCTGGGCGCCTCTGCCTCTCCTCTCGCTCCCCTCCAGTCCACTTTCTCCTCCTGCCGGGACAGCCCTCCTCAGATGCCCTCCTCAGACGCACCTGCACCTCTGTGTCCCTCACTTTGTCGCCAGCCTCCCCTCTGTGGACAGGTTTCAGGATCTTAACGAGCAAATTCAGCAGGGTTTGCTTTGCCTTTTCTTCCCCGTCCCTGACAACAGATCAGTCCCCGGCATGGAAGTGTGGTGGGGCAGGGGGAGATCAGGAGACCTAGCCCAGGCCTTTGGGGAGGTCAGGTGGATGTGGGGAGTGCAGGGCCACCCTGGCCGAAGTCGGGGGGGGACACGGCTGTGAGCTGTGTGTCTTCTGGAACTGATGGAGGGGCCGTTCTGGTGCCTCGAGGAGACACGAGTTCCGGGAAGAAGGTTGCTGCTTTGAAGCTGGCAGGGTCACGGGTGTTTTGGGGGGCAGGGGTGGCGGTCCCACACTCCTGGACCTGCATAGGCAATCACAGGACTCTCGAGGACCTCTGGGGAGCCCCAGAGGGCTCTACTATCTGTGGGTAGTGGAGATGGGGGGAGAGCCCTGCCTGGAAGTTCTACCACCATCAGCTGACCCAGAGGCAAGGGGTTCAGAATATTTTGGTAGAATATTTCTCAGACTTCGTACCCATGTCTCCGTATCTTTGGACAGGCCCTTGTTTTGGGAATCACATACTTAAAAAAAAAAAAAGTTCCTTCTACTATTAAGAAATGGTACAGTAGACTTTCTTCTTTATTATTCTTTATGTGCCTAAAGTATTAGTTTATTAAGAGAAAAAAAATCTTCTTAGAGTATTTTCCCCCCTGGGTAGAATTACAGCATTATACATGCACACATACGGCATTACTCACCTATTTTTATTTTATTTTATTTTATTTATTTATTTATTTTTTTAAAAATTTATTTATTTATTTTTTTGCGGTATGCGGGCCTCTCACTGTTGTGGCCTCTCCCATTGCGGAGCACAGGCTGTGGACGCGCAGGCTCAGCGGCCATGGCTCACGGGCCCAGCCGCTCCGCGGCATGTGGGATCTTCCCGGACCGGGGCACGAACCCCTGTCTCCTGCATCGGCAGGCGGACTCTCAAACACTGCACCACCAGGGAAGCCCTACTCACCTATTTTTAAATCAGCAGCTAAATAGCAATAATTTAGAAACATTATTTAGGCAGTGGGATTATGAGCCATTTTATTTTTCTTCAAGTTTTTCTGTTTTAAACAAATTTCAAATGGTACTATTTTTTTTTTCTTTCTGATATTCTGTTTTGTAAATGTTCAGGTACACAAAAAAGTTGAAAGATTAGTACAGTAAACATTTGTGTAGTCTTCACCTGGTTTCCCCACTGAGTAACAGCCTGGCATATTTGTGGTTTTTTTCATTGTCACTCCATATTTATTCACAAAATATTTTTCCTGATTCATTTGGAAAAAGTGGTGGATATTGGAATACTTCACCCCTCAACACTGAAGCGTGCATCACCTGTGAACCAGAACATGCCCCTACATAACTCACCACCATTATCACACCCAAGAATTCAGCGCTGATGCAGTAACATTATCTAGGAGGCAGTGCATTTCAATCTCCCTGATTGTCCTACATATACTTTTCATAGATTTTAAAATTCTAATGAACATGTTGTGTTTGGTTGTTATACTAATGCTCTTTAAAAAAACCTTAGATTATAAGTTTGATTATCAGCGAGTGTCAAACCTTTGTTAGAACACATTGTTATAATATAGATGTGTGTACGCACACTACTGATTGATATCCCTTAGGCAATCTCAGAGTTCTTTTATCTTGGGAGGGGCTTGGGAGATCTGCTCGTTTCTCTTTACAGAATCTGTGGTCTGAACAGTTGAGAGACCTTTCCAGTGTCCCAGTGTGGAGGTCTGCATATGCGTTCTGAAGTTCTTTGGTTTATGAAATCTGACACCTCCAAGTCTGGACATTTTAAACTGTCCTGCTAAATTCTTCTAAGTACCCAGGGCTCAAATGTACCGTCGTTGCCTGGGGTGTTGTAGGTAATTTGACATAAAACAGAAAAACCAGAGGCATCTTGTATAGAGCTCAAACCCCCACCGTGGGATCACTGGTGTCCTTAGCTCTGGATACCCTCAGAAGGGCTGACTGCTGCAGGGGGGCTGCTGAGCACCAAAGCCCAGCCAGCGGAGAGGAAGGAGGAGAGATGTGAGCAGTGGGGGGCCAAAGGGCAGGGGGGAGGTGCCACAGGGGCCAGTGGAGTTCTGCCCCGTGGAGCCAGGCCGCTCAGTTGGCCCTGGGGTCTGTTGGCTGAGGGCCTGCCTGTACCTCCCGTGGGGAGCAGTTCTGTATTGGGAATGAGCCCTGGGATAGAGCTGGTCAGACTGGCTTTCATCCAGCTGCAGCACTGGCTCATCACTTCCTGTCCCTGAACCCCTCGCCCGCTCGCGGGGTTGGAGTGAGGAACCAAGAAGAGAAGTCTGGCGAGTGCTTTGAAATTGTAGAGCAAGCAGGTGGCCCAGCCCTCAAGGTTGTCCGTCTGGGGGGTTGGCAGGCTTCTCACCGCTGGGACTGTCAGATTGGCACGAGGCAGGCTGGCTCTGGGGTGGGCAGGCTCCAGATGGGGAGGGCGAAAGGAAAGGTGATGTTCCCAAGGAGGAAGGTTGCAGTGTGGGCCCACAGGGAGGGCTTCTTGGATGAGGTCAGGCTTGAGTCCTACTGGATGGGCAGGGTGGAGAACAGGTATAGCACGGGTCAGGGAGCAGAAGAGTCTGAGGCCGCTCTGGGCAGTAGGGCTCCCTGCCCCAAAGGGGATCTCCCATAACAGACCAGCAGTGAGAGGGCTGCTTCAGTTGTGCGTGTTTGGAGGAAAGCGTGACTTCGGATACTGAGTTGTTCTTCCTACCCTATCTCAAAAAAACAAAAACAAAAACTTTATCCTTTGCCGATAGTAAAGCATGCACATTCATGTAGAAAATTCAGTTAATGAAGAAGAAAAAAGAAAAGCACACAGAAAAATCCCAGAGGCAACCCTATTAGCATTGTTCTGGGGGAAGATGGAACTTCTATCATATGCCGAGTATTGTGCCATCCCAAAAACCCTGGGAGGTGGGTACTTTTATTATCGTTCTTTTATGGATGAGGCAAGAGAGGTTAAGGAAGGTGCCCTGAGTCACACAGAATGTGCACTTCTGTCCAAGGCATGGAACAGTCTACAGCTGATGCTTCCCTGTGGCATTCAGGGACTGGCTGTGGACTTAGCAGGTCACAGCCAGGAGTTACTGCC
The DNA here is from genome assembly GCF_026419965.1 of Kogia breviceps. NCBI lineage: Eukaryota > Metazoa > Chordata > Mammalia > Artiodactyla > Physeteridae > Kogia > Kogia breviceps. The sequence continues at coordinate 56,550,950 of NC_081311.1, forward strand.
CAGCCAGATATGGGATTGGCGGGTGTTGCTGTCTGAGGGGCAGGCACTCCTGGAACCCTTTCTTGCCCCCGCCCTGGCCCGGGGCAGTTATCAGAGCCCTAGCGAGCACCTAGGTTTTCAGGGGGCCACTGCAAGAGCTGGCACGGCCTCTGGGGACCTTGTTTTCCCACCTGTACAGCGAGGCTGATGGTGTCTGTTCTCGCTGGGGAGAATAAGTGTTAGGGTTAGGGGAGAATAAGTGGGCTGGTGGATGAGGGAGATGTGGGTTATTGGGGATCTCTGTTCCACTCGTGTGTTGTATTCAGTCTCTCCTTGCTCAGATACTGGCAGGTAAGCAAGGTGAGGTTTCTTTATTCTCCAGCTGATAAGGGCAGAAACCGAGGTTCAGAGAGGGCGGCTCATGTGGTCACGTGGCCTGCACGCCTGTGTCAGAGGCAGGGCTGAAAACAGGTCTGACCCCCAGGCCAGTATCCTAACCCGGCAGCATACAGTATATGGGTCTTTCCATTCTCGTGTTCCTTCACCCAGTTATGCAGCACCTACTGCATTCACTCTGAGAAAAGAGCAGGAAGGTGGTGACACAGGAAGCAAGGGCTCCAGATTCAGCTTTGTTTGCCCTGATTATGTGGCTTCAGTATGTCTCTGTGGGTCGTTTGTTTGTTCAACCGTTGTTTATCGAGTACGTACGGTTGCCAGGCCCTGTGAGAGATGCTGGAATTAACAGAGGTGGAAGAGGTAATACCGTGGTCTCAGGGAACTCACAGTGGGGTGTGGGAGGTGGCTTGTAAACAGCTAGTGCTAATACAGTGCACAGGTACAGTGTCCAAGTGGAGCATGGTGGGGCTCTATGAGCTCAGAGGTAGGCAGTCCTGACCCTGCTGGAGCCTCAGTTTCCTTATCTGTCAAATGGGTGCGTTGGATTACTTGATCTTTGGGCTTCCCTTCTGTCTTTTTTTTTTTTTTTTTTAATTGAAGTATAGTTGATTTACAGTGTTGTTAGTTTTTGGTGTACAGTAGTGATTCGGTTATACATATATATTTTTTTCATGTTCTTTTTCATTATAGGTTAATACAAGATTCTGAATATAGTTCCCTGTGTTATATAGTAGCACCTTATTGTTTATCTGCCTTCGGTCTTTTACGTTCTGTGATTCTTCATGAAAACAGTGTTACCCTGAGGGCTAAAACACACCTAACATCAACCGAAATTTTATGTTTAAAGTGGTCCCACGTCAGACAGAGAGGGAGGAGTCGACTGTGTTCTATATCTGTCTTTTCACAAATGATTATTCATTCTCTGATGTGTCAGATATGTTTGTATGGCCTGGGAGTGCTTTTCTCACAAGTTGGCTTGGCTTATGGCTGTGTGCCAGTGCCAGCAGGCTTCTTATGGGTCACGGGGTTGGGGGGGGCAGTGGATTGAGCGCACGTGTCAGATGTGCTCCTGCAGATCTGAGCCAGTACTGAGTGTGCGAGTCCATTAGCTTGGCGGGGGGCGGGGAGTGTCCCTTCCCTGGGGAAGTGGCCACCATCCCTGTTCCCTAAGGCCACGTCTGGCCTGCGGGTGTGTCTGGTGTCTTCCTGAGTCCGGTGCTTGTGGGCACCACAAATACGGACTGTGAGAGTGGGGTGAGGTCACGGCGGGCCCTAGCCACCCAGCCAGGCTGCAGAAAGGGGCGGGGCTGGAGCCAGGTCTGAAGGAGGGGCGGGGAGAGGGTGGGGAAGGCTGGAGAGGGCCTGTCCACAAGTCCCCCTTTCCGGGCCTCATGGGCAAGGTTGTATAGGCAGTGGGTGGCAGAGCCTGGGTGGGGGATGACCCGTGAATCAGTGTCCATCTTCAAGCTCTGCGGGGAGTGAGCTGATCAGCAAACCAGTGTGTCATTTAGATGCTGCATCTTAAGGACTTTTTCATGGTGTCCTGTGGAGTGCTGTGTAGTGGGGACGGGAGGGGAGTGTGGGTGTTGGGCATGATCTGAGGTGGATTGCGGCTCTGTGCTCTGTCCTGTGTGTGAGTGTGGTGGTGGGGAGGGAAGGAAGGGAGAAAGGCGCGCCCCTCACATACTGACGAATCGCCCGAGGTGGCAGACCCCCCTAGACTCTCACCTCCTTTCCTCCTCCCGTGAGTCCCTGCTGTGTAACAGGCCCCACTGTGCACTGCTGCAGGGAATGCAGAGATAAATAAAAGCCTCTTCCTTGGCGAGTTCTCAGCAGGACTGGATACTTCATGTGCAGCCCAGTGCAAAGTGAAAATGCAGGACCCCTGGCTCGTAAATCATTAACAGTTTTAAGACGACAACGGCAGAGCATGAAGCCACGCTCGGGGCCTCGTGACTGCGCAAGCCATGCACCTGTGATGCCCGGCCCTGGGCCCCAGTCTCACAGGTACAGCCAGGCCTGCTAGATGTTGGTTAGAACTATAAGGAGGTATAAGCAGGCTGATAGCAGAACAGGTAATTTCCAGATGGAGGGATCTGGGAAGGCTCCTTGGAGAGGTCCCACTTGAAGCTGGGCCTGGAGAGATGGCTAGGACCTCGGTAGAGGTGGGGGTGATGGTGGAAGTGGGAACATGTGGGCATAGGCAGGGAGTGATGGGCACGTGGCCCACTAGCCTGGCCGGAGGCCTGCATGGTGGGGAGAGCAATGGGAGGGGAGTGCAGACCGGCTGGGCCTAGCCCTTGAGGAAGACCCTTGAATGCCAGCCTCAAGGCAGGCTTTCTTCTGTAGCCAGGGATTCCTGGGAGCTCGGAGATGGTGCAGAGCTGGGCCCTGGGAAGCGCTCTTGGGAGGTGGTGCTCGCTGGTTTTCCAGTAGCTCGGAACGACTCTGATGTTAAGACACTTGACATTTGTTAGTCACTTAATCCTCCCGAACCATTGTGGGTGAGGAAGCGAGGTACAGGGAGGTATTACGTACCTCCTCCATAGTGGCAGGTGGTAGAGCTGGGACCCTGGAGACTCGAGGTGAGTTGGGAGATGGAAGAAGCAGTTGAGCTGAGAGAGGTGTCCCCAGGATGGTGGCAGTAGCAAGAAGTGACTGGTGCGGGGTTGTGGAGGTAGGTCAGGTGGATGTGGGCACCTGAGTGGGTCTCATAGTCAAGAGTGTCCACCAGCCGAAGACATCTGTAGTCCTGGTGGGTAGCCATCCTGCTGCAGCTCAGTGTCAGCAGTGATGGGAGAGCACCCCACTCTAAGAAGCTGCTTGCCTTTTCTATGGGTAAATCCAGCCACTTTTTACCTTTTGGTGTTTTGGCCTTAAACTGTCTCTGAGTTTTCCCTTTTTCTCATCATCACCATTTGGCCATGTAAAGATGGTAGTCTGTTCCTCCAGACCTTGTACTGTTTCCTTTTTGCAACTCTTGGTTCTTTCCCACCTCTCACATGTGTTGTGGTTTTCTGCCAAATATCGTGGTTCAGGTATGGTTAGAACAGCCAGGATAGATGGAACCGACTTTCAGCGTGTCTAGTGGATGCTATTGGGTTTTGGATTTTCCTGCACTTTTAAGATATTCATTATCTTTGGCCCCTACCACTGGCAGTCAGTAGTGCCCCTCCCCATCGTATGTCCCCTGAACCATGTTCCCAGATTTACAAACATCTCCTTGGGGGGCTGTCTTCCTATATCCTGTGCTCTAAGACCTCACGTGACAAGGTCTCATGTGACAAGTTCTAAATTCCTTGTGACCACCTTTCTTCTCCTGTCCCCCCGCTCCGCCCCCAGGGTCAGAGGAAACAATACTTAGTTTCTGTCCCTCCATTTTTGTAGAGGGACAGAAACGGAGATGAATTAGCCTGCAGCTGACCCTGCCTGACCCCTTCCTGGGTCTGCATGCCGAATCCTATACAGTCTCCCAGCCTGGTAGGTGACCTGCCAGAACTTGGTAACTCAACACTACCTTGCTAATTGTCTGCTGAGGTCAGAGCAGCCCTTGTCATCACCCATCCACCAGAACCACAGTCTGCGACTGGGCCAACTGGTTGAGCCACTGTTCTGGGCACTCATGGGAAACAAGTGGCCTTTGTGGTGAGCCAGTGGACAGAGTGGCCATCAGCGTGTGGGGGGGTGGCTGCACACGCAGGCTGTCGGGCTGGGCGGGGCCCTGAGCTGGGAGGCCTACAACAGGCTGCAGTTTTCTTGATGGTGCAGGGGACAGAGTTGCAGGGACTGCTTCTCTCCCTTTTTGGTTGCTGTTAAAGGCAGCGTTTCCTGGTGTTTTTTTTTAATCATGCCTGTATCAAGAGACTTCACTGATTCTTCTGCCTGGCCTAGGCCCAGGCCCAGGAGGTTATGATCCTTGAGGGGTTGTGATCCTTCTTCTTGGCTAGGTTTTCATCCTGTCTCCTTGAGATGCAAACATAGAGGAGAAACGAGACTTTGGAAGATTGAAATATTTCAATTTTGGCAGCTCTTCCTCATTTATCTTGAGGGAATCTCTCCATCACTCCCCACCAAACACACACCCCAAACACACATCTCAAAGGAACTTGGTCAGTATTAGGTGACTTGGTTTAATGAAGTTTAGCACATCAAACTTGAGAGGAAGATGATTTAGTAACAGGGGCTGAAATATTACAGATGTCCTCGCCTCAGAATTTCATCTGCTCGAAGCACACCGATGGTGTAAAGGTGGATTTGGGCACAAGCCTGTCGTTTGAGAGTATTTAAAGAGGCTCCAGTGAATGATCTTAGAATGAAAAAGCTACTGGCCCTTTAAAGTCGTTCCAGAAGAATCAGTATTGTTAACCAAAACTGTGTCCAACAGCTTTACCCATGAGTATTAGTAATACTTTTAACCCACTCATCTGATCCTATTCATATGGGAATATGGGAATTGTGCTTTCCCTGTTGGCATAGGGGCCCTCCACTGCAAATTTTTTTTTTCTTTTGCATATTCTGTTGTGTCATTTCCCTCTCCACGACCTTGTAGAGCATCTGGAGGGACACTGCTAACACTGACTGGGGCATCCATGCAGGAGCTGCAGAAGGGGGGAGCTCTCTTCCCGCGTGGACCCAGCCCTGTCATTTGTCTGTGATTGACAGCCAGGGGCAGAGCAAAGAGGCTCTTGCTGCATTTCACCTCCTGGTAATTCAGTGGGCTCTTCCTGCACTTGGTATTTGCTCTGTTCTCTGGTGCTCCCGAGAGCCCTCCCCACCCGCCTCTCTCATCTTTGATGTTGTTGCCATGGACAAAAAGCTTGGAAAATGAAAGAACAGGTTGTAGACTCAGAATGTTTGCCCCCAAGGAAAGCGCGTGTTTGCACAAAATCCTGTCTGACAGTTTCCATTTAAACTAAGAAGTTGGGGGCCCAGCAGGCCCTTGGAAATATGAAAATTGGCACTTTGTTGGGCTGCATGCTGATGGTAGCTCTGTATCTGAGCTCCATCTGTCACTGGAGATTCGCATTTTTCAGATGAAAATCGCTGGCTGGCCACAGGCGACCTCGCCGCTGCTGCAAGCGTGCGTGCTGCGTGTCGCTTCGGAGCCTGCTTGTCTGCCCCTCAAGGTCTCCTCTTTGTTTTTCTGAAATGTGATGAAATGGAACATGCTTTTAAAAATAGATATTTTCTGGAGATGGCCTGACTGGGATTATTGGCCGTGGCGGTCTTATTTCTGCCCCATGAGTCCCTTATCTCATCTTGGCTGATGGGATGCTGGCAAGGGCTGCTTGCATTTTATTTTTTTTTCCTTTTTATTCTTAATTGTGTTTCCAAAGATATCCCTTTTGATCATTTATTTATTTGCGCACAGGCTGAAGAGTCTATAGAATTCATTAACTGTTAACTTTTTAAGAATTTTTTTTCTGAGTATCAAAGCAGTACTCATTTAAAAAAGAAAAAGCAAGAAAAGATTCCAAAACTATTCCTGGTAGAAAGTGGAGTTCCCTTAAGTGTCTGCTGGAGGCCTGAGGGTGGGGAGGAAGGCAGTGGTCTCATACAGTGGTCCTCCGGAGGGCCAGGGCCACTCGGATCCTACTGGGGCTGCTGAGTGGGTGGGGGACAAGTAGAGGGAACAGGGTTTGGCTTAGAGGCAGCTCAGGGGTAGTTAAAGGTGCAGGGCTCAGAGGTCGCTAGATCTGGTTCCAAGTCTAGCTGAATAATCGAGGGCTAGTTCCTTCATCTTTCTGAGCTTCAGGGTCCTTGTCTGTAAATTGAGACTGATAGCAGTACCTCTTTCCTGGAGTGCTGTGAATTTTAAGTAGGATAGCATATTCATTTGACAGTCTTCCACGGCTCTCACTGTGGATGATGTCTGTATTGGAAAGGGCTGTACAGATCCTGGCACGGTAGCAGCAACTGGATTAGTGTGGTAGGGCTGCCGTTACAAAGCACCACAGACTGGGGGGCTCAACTGACAGCCATCTATTGTCTCACAGTCCTGGAGGCTAGAAGTCCCTGATCGAGGTGTTGGCAGGGTTGGTTTCTCCTGAGACCTGTCTCTCTCCTTGGTTTATAGATGGCTGTCTTCTCTCTGTGTCCTCACAGGGTCTCTGTGTGTGTGGGTGTGTGTGCCTGTCTGTGTCCAAATTTGCTCTTCTTAGAAGGATTAGGGCCCACCCTACTGACCTCGTATTAATTTATTAATTACCTCTTTGAAGACCCTTTCTCCAAATACAGTCACATGCTGAGATTCTGGGGGGTTAGGACTTCGACATGTGAATTTTGGAGAGGACACAGTTCAGCCCTTCACAGCAATTATCTCTATTATGCACGGTTCTGTAGTGATGAGGGGCCCTGAAGCTGGCCTTGGCACTGTCTTCAGCTTGCCACGTGACCTGGCTCGGCGTGTCTCCTCTGGACATCTGCAGAACATCAAGGTTGGGCGGTATAGGGGCCCCGTAAGCTCTGAGGAGTCTGGAGTGTAAATGAAAACGGGGATCCAGTACTTACTCTTCAAGCTCTAAGTAAGCATGGGCCTTGTGCACGGCAGGTACAGTGATGCCGGCGCCGGGGTTTCTTGTTGACGGGAGGACACTGGGCGTGTGCGCTGTCAGGGCTACCTGCAGATGGCCCGTACTCCAGGAGCTGGTGCGCTTTGCTTTCGTTTGCTACGCTCTGTGGTTAGGGATGTGGATTTTATTTTTTTTTCTCCTTGCACAAAATAGTGAAATATCTTCTCTTGTTATCAAGATCAACTTTCTCTTCTGAGGAATGCCTGTGTGTGAAAGATAACCCACCTTTGTGCATTTGAAATACATCTCTGATCGTCTCCCGCATTTCCCGGGGCTGACTGGGGACAATTTGGAGACAGTGTGTGACCAGATTTTGCCTGAGATGGGGTGTGAGGGGGAGCTCTTCTTTCTGCATTTGAGGAAAGAGTGGCCATGGACCCGTTTTCTGAGCGGTGGAGTAGATGACTGGTTATGCACTCAAGCTTAAGGTAAGTGTGAGCCCTGGATTTGCTGAAAGAATAGGTGTGAAACTGGAACGTGGTGGACGGCTTTGTTGTGGGGGGTTTAGTGAGAAGGATGCTGGCGATGTTTCATCTTTATTTGGTGGGGTAGGGTGGCTGGCAAAAGGAACACTCACCGCTTGAGTGTGTTGGTGCAGTGGGTCTGTTGCCCAAGGCCCTCCCCACTGCTCTGGGTGTGACAGCATTTGATACCTGAGTGGATTTCTGCAGGTGAGCGTGTGCAGCTGTCCTTTCAGTAAAACCCTGTAAAAGGCGCCTGTGGTTTCAGGAATGGACTCTTTCTCACCGGCTTCTGAAGGTCACCTTTTCAAAATCCACAAAAGCATTGTGTAAATAAGGTTGAACCCTTCTGGTGATGTCACCTTATCCAAGAGGAAGGGTGCATAAAAGTGTCCCAGGGCTCTTCTTGGATGGGAGAATCATCTGCTTGGGGCTGGGCCTCTGAGAGCCTCCCTGAAGGGCCAAACTCTTCTTTACACTCTCTTTCTCAGGGCCTCAGAAAAAGAATAGATGGGAAGAGATCATTGTCCTTTTACTTTTCGTGAGTGAGGGCCCTTCCGGTCCTGCCTGTTTAAAGAATGTTAGAGAAACCGGTTGGGTTTTAGAGTTAGTTCTGATCAGTAATCAGTTACAGTAAGCTTGCCAAGGGCTGGGCGCTGTGAAATAGTGCTTCTGTCTGTGGGCTGGCCCTCAGGAGCCACCCGGACCAGGAGTGATGCGTGCCTCCTCGTCTTGCCCTCGGGACACATCACTAGTCCATCCTGGGCCCCCTTCCTAGTGAGCACAGGTGTGGCCTCACACTCCTTTAACACAGCAGGCAGTTGTCACTAGACATAGCAGTCCATTCATGTTGAACCTCTTTCCTTTCCTGGTCCAATCCAAGCCCTGCAATTCTGGTGGAGAAAGCACAGCCAATCAATGGCCTTACTTAATTAGCAGAGCATCACTGACCTTTGCCTTCTGTGTCCTGTTGCAGCATTTGGTGTGCAAATCAAATGTGTCTTTGCCTTCTGTGTCCTATTGCAGCATTTGGTGTGGCAGAGCAGCCCCTCTGACCACTCTCTACCCCATTACCTTCTAGAAGACTTAATTCTCTTATTCCTCCTGTCTCCCTGGGTGGGCTTTGTGTGTCTCTTCCTGAAATTCGTATTCCTTCTCCTGTCCTCACAGGTCGCACGTCCTAGGATTTTGTCCTGTATGTGCTTAGAGCAATACTTACTGCGTGGGTGCTATTCAGGAAGTCCCAGATCTGGCCCTCCCCTTCCCCTCACCTTTTTTCTTACCCAAGGGCTTCACATTGCCAGTGTGCCAGTCTGGGCTTGTCACTCACATCCTCCAGGCTCTGTGGGGTGACTCCCAAGTGGACTGGGTTAGCCTGAACCTTGCTCCCTAGCTCGACTCCAGTTTCCGACCGTCAGCAGGCCACCTGCCCAGAGATTTCCTTTAGCACCTTCAGCCTGAGCCTCAGCAGTGTCTCCTCATTTCTCTTCATCAGTCTTCTTCAGTTCTGCACCTCTGTTAACTGCAGTACCTTCCCGCACACCCCAAGACAGCACCACTGGTTCAGGGGAGCCCTTTTGGAAGCATCCCAGCTGTTTTCTTTACTTCCAGGTCTTCCCACTTTCCACCTTTCCTGTTCACATGCTGGAGACAGTTTCCTGCAGCTCATCTCATGCCTGCTTTCTTACTCCCGTGCTCAAAAATCCCAGGCATTTTTGAGGCCCAGGGCTGAGGAGCTGGGACTTTACTTGATCAAAGTCATTGTAGGATTGTGTGAAGCTCGGTGAAGTTTGGATCACTCTGAAGTCCCAAAGATTTTGGATTACTTTAATGGTGAGAGGGAGGGAGATAAAGCCCTTGCCTCTCCCCCTGCCCCCCCACTGTTGGTTTTTTTTTTCCTCCCAATTTTTTTTGTGGTAAAATAAACATAAAATTTACCATCTTAACCTTTTTTTTTGGGTCCTGCCACATGGCTTGTGGGATCTTAGTTCCCCGACCAGGGATTGAACCTGGGACCTGGCAGTGAAAGAGCTAAGTCCTAACCACTGGACTTCCAGGGAAGTCCCCATCTTAACCATTTTGAGTGTATGGTTCAGCGGTTTTAAAAACATTCATAGTTTGCTACCATCACCACCATCCATCTCCAGAACTCTTTTCTTCTTGCAAAACTATACCCATTAAATGGTAACTATACCCATTAAATGGTAACTATACCCATTAAATGGTAACTCCCCATCTCCCCCTCCCCACCCCGGCTTCTGGCAACCACTTTTCTACTTTCTCTCTCTAGGATTTTGTCTGCTCTAAGTACTTCATGTAAATGGAATCAAACAGTTTTTGTCTCTGTGACTGGCTTATTTCACTTAACATAATGTCTTCAAAATTTTCTGGCTTTTTGACAGTAGCCATCCTGAGTGTTGTGAGGTAGCATCTTATTGTGGTTTTTTATTTAATTTATTTAATTTATTTATTTTATTTTTGGCTGCATTGGGTCTTCATTGCTGTGCGTGGGCTTTCTCTACTTGCGGAGAGCAGGGGGCTACTTTTCGTTGTGGTGCACGGGCTTCTCATTGCAGTGGCTTCTCTTGTTGCGGAGCACGGGCTCAGTAGTTGTGGCACATGGGCTCAGTAGTTGTGGCTCACGGGCTCTAGAGCACAGGCTCAGTAGTTGTGGCACAAGGGCTTAGTTGCTCCGCAGCATGTGGGATCCTCCCGGACCAGGGCTTGAACCCATGTCCCCTGCATTGGCAGGCGGATTCTTAACCACTGCACCACCAGGAAAGTCCAGTTCTGTAGTTTTAGCTTTTATCTTTAAGACTTTGATTCCTTTTGAGTTAATTTTTGTATGTGGTGTTAGATAAGTGTCCACATTCATCCTTTTGCATGTGGATATCTGGTTTTCCCAGCATAATTTCTTGAAAAGACTGTTCTTTCCTCATTGGATAGTCTTAGCACCTGTCAAAAATTATTTGGCCATTATGCAAACGTTTGTTTCTAGGCTCTCTGTTCTGTTCCATTGGTCTGTATGTCTGTCTTTAAGCCAGTACCACACTATTTTGATTACTGCAGCTTTGTCACCAATCAGGGAGTATGAGTCCTCCAGCTTTATTCTTCTTTTCCAAGATTGTTTTGGCTATTTGGAGTTCCTTAGTTTGTGGCCAGACGAGGGAGAGCCCAGGCCCATCCAGTTTCTGATCCCATGCCCTTTCACTGTACAGTCACTTTGTACCTCCCACCCCTTGGCAGGGGTCTTAGAAGGTTTAAACTCAGCACGGATATTGGGGCGGGGGAGGTAAGCGGTTCTCTATGACCTCAGAGTCCTGGGGACACAGACTGAGTTGCCTTGGTGGTGAGTAATAGTCAAGACACCACACAGACCAAGTAAGGGGATGGTGCTGCTGCTGAGGGAAGAGGGGGCAGAACAGCAGCTCATTGCTGATGAAGACAAGACCTCTCCTTTGCAATGGCCCTCTTTGCCCTTTGTGGACTGAATGTCCCCGACCTCTCCAGCCTGGGGTGTCACGTCCTCGCCTACTTTCCGGCCTGACCCCGGGGCCTTTGCACTTGCTGCTTTTCTTCTCCAGCACTTTGCTTCCTCCAGACTCCTTCAGGTCTCTGTTCAGATGTGGCCTACCAGAGAGACCTCCCCTGGCCCTTGTAGCACAGTAGCAACCACTCCACCCCGCCCCACTCACCCTGCATTTTACTCGGCTGTATTGTTCTTCACAGCACTTACTACCTGATGCATCTTGCATTTGTGTATTGGTTTATTTTTCTCCCACCGCACTCCTGTGAGCTCCATGAGGGCAGGGACTCTGTCTTGTTCTCTGCTGCATCCCTAGTTTGTTCGCTAAGCATTTGGTGGAGGAATGGGCTTTGTGTTCCCAAGGCAGACATGCCTACCAAGGGGTGGTGTCTTGTGCAGAGCACTGTCAACTTCATCTTTCTTGAAGGGCTGACCCATGCCCATGTTATGTGCAGGTGGCGGTGAGGGTCATGAGAAGGTCGGGGCGTGGCCTGGTGTTATCCCAGCACACAGTGAGCACTCTGGCTTGTTCTGTTTGAATCAGAGAACAAGAGACCCGGAAGAGAGGTGGGCTGGCTTGGAATTGGCCGTGGCCAGGCAGAATGGTGGAAGCGGAGGGGAGGCCTCCTTATCCTGAGCAGAAGAAGACAAGGGCACAGCAAGGCTGGATTCAGATATTGGACAGGGACACTCATGGTTGAGGGTCAGATAACAAGAACAAGAGCTAGCGTTTATGGAGCGCTTGTCTGTGTGCCTGGCTCGGTCCTCATTCAGTCCTCATAGCCCATCATTCTTCCTATTTCATGAACCAGGAAGTGAGGCGCAGAAAGTGGAAGCAACTTGCTCAAGGTCATGCAGCTGTTGGTGGCAGGCCTGAGCCCAGGTGGTGTGGCCCAGAGCCGCACTGGTACCAACACCTGTGATGGTGGAGGGCAGCACATGCTGCTTGGCCACAGTCCGTGCAGGAGGAGGTAACCTTTTCTCCCTTTACTGAGTCATGGAGAGGGAGTCCAGATGGAGAGCAGGAGGGAGACAGTCTGTCGTGACTCCTGGTGCACACGTGCCCACCGGGGGATGTCTGGCTGCAGGATTAACGGAAGCTTGGCTGCCTGTGCTGCTGTTTCCTGTCCCATCTCGGTGTGTCCTCTTTGCTGCTATGCTAGCGTCATGAGCTCTCGTGAGGGTAGCAGGGCAGTGACACTGCGGCCGATCCCTCCTGCACTGTCATTTGTTTTGGGGGTGCCTGTCAGGTGCGGCCGTGTTCATTGATGATGAACATGCCCCCCTACATCATTGCATTTTAGTAGGAGACTCTTGAAGTCTGTCCCAGTTTCCTTCCCACCTTCTAGGGCATAAATGACGGCCGCCCAGCCTCCCTCCCATGGAGCCCTACGGACCCTGCTTTGGGCCACCTCCTGGGCCTTCTAGGTCAGGTGACAACTTTCCCCCAGCCTGGCCAGGAGGCATCAGCCTCCCTGTGCATGTCACGGGGAGGATGCTTTCCCACCCTGAGGTGGGCGTGTCAGCTGCTTGAAGCTGGACTTTCTTGATTGATGCGGCAGGCTTCGTGGCTGCTCGGTTCCGGGGCCACGGAATTTCACCCCCTGCTTCCTGAAGTATCGGGGGGCTTGCCAGCCTCCAACTGTGGGACTCAGTGTCCACAGTCTGGGACCATGTTGTTAAAGGGGAGGAAGCCGGGGCCCTAGGGAGGAGCATGGCTGCACTGAACCGTGATTCTGCAAGAGAGCTTCCCAGCAGCCAAAGGAGCCACCCTGCCAGCACCTCCAGAGATCTGCAGAAACCGGGGAGGTGAGCTCAGCACATAGCACTTTTCACCCTCTTGCCTCCTTCTCATGTCTGTGGCTCACGGAGTCTAGTGCCTCTGTATCCAGCATGGTCATGGGCTTTGGGGTAGGCAGGAAGTAGCAGCATGTGCAGGGCCATAAAGCCATGGCTCACCCCTCTTTCTTTCTTCCCACTTTTAGTCCCTAAGCCCCACTCAGCTCACAGTGTCTGTTGAGTGTCTCGGTGTGGGGAGGAGAACAGGGAGGGGAAAAGCCTATGCTAGGAGCTCCAGGTTGGGAGGCTCTGGGCAGGGGTGGCCCTGCTCTAATACTTCTCACTTGCACAGGTGGATGGGTTCTGCCTACATCTCCTCCAGGCTGATCTGGCTTCTTGGTACTTGTCCAAGTCCACCGTCCTCCAGGGCCAGCTCCAGGCCCCTTCCTCCGTGAAGTACCCCCGGACTGCTAGACCTTTAGAGCTGGGCAGCAGTGTTGTGCATAGGGGTCAGGAGCACAGGCTTTGGGCTAGATTGCCTGGGTTTGTATCCTGTTCGCCCCCTTAGTGGCTCTTCCATGACCTTAAGCAAGTTACTTAATTTTTCTCACCCTTAGTTTCCTCCTCTGCACAACCAGCATAATGACAACCTCAGGGCTGGTGAGGGAATTAACTGAGACAACATATGCAGAGTCTAGTACATGCTGGCACTTAGTAGGGCTCAGTGCCTATTAGCTGCTGCAATTATTATTTCTGGTATTGTTGTTGTTAGTGCCATACGGTCTAGCAGTTTGTCATCGTGGACTGTGCAGCCTCGTCACTCTGGTGGACAGCTTTCTGAAAGACAGCTTTCAATTTGGGTAACCAAAGGATTGAGTCAGGACGGCAGGGTTGGAAGGTCTGGTTTGACTGTAGGAGCAGCAGCTAACACTTTGAGCACTGGCCATGCCAGGTGCTGCGTCAAGCCCTTTTCGTATTAACTCAGTTGATCCTCCGTGGGGTTAGTACTCCTATTATCCCATTTTGCAGATAAGCACATGGAGGCGGGGAGAGGCTGGGTGGCTTACCCGAGGGTACACAGCTGCTAAGTGGCAGAGTTGAGAGTTGAACCCAGGCAGGCTGGCAACCTGTTAGTATTCTAGTTACTGCTGCCCCGATTTGCAGACGAGGGCCGCAGGCTCAGAGAGGGGAAGGGACTTCCACAGAGTCTCATAGCAGGTGAGTAGCCTCCTGAGCCCCTGGCTTGTCTTCTTTCTATGGCTTGCAGGGCTCAGCCATGTGCCAGGACCCCGATGGACACGTGTGGGCACTAGAGTGACTGGGCACCCTCAGCCGTCCGAGGGTGGTCAGCTCTGAGCTGGAGGATGGTTCCAGGGTGGCACAGGTGGCCTGGTGGTGACTGCCCCCCCACCGTCCCCCCCACCGCCCAGGCAGCACCTCCTGCCCTGTCGCACAGCCCCCAGGGAAGAGGGGCTTGCTTCTCCCTCCTTCCCCAGTGCTCGCGGGAGGTGCGTGTCTTCCCAGCGCCCAGAGCTGTCTCAGGGCAGCGCCCGGGGCTGGAGCATAGAGAGGACTCTGCGTGCTGGCTGGAGTCTGGAACAAGCCCCTTAAGCGTCCGCGGTTTCATGGGGAGGAAGTGTTAGTCACTGGGGCCTTTACAAGCCCCAGGTGAATGGAGGGGTGTGTTAGGGGCCCCTGAGCCACGGGACGGGGCCTTGGAGGGCTGGGCGTTCTGTTATCGCTTGGGTGATTTTACTGGAAGTTCTTTGAAGTGGTCTCCATGACCCAGTGGGGCTGAGTCACCGAGTAAACACAATTAGCAGGGGGCGGCCTTTTGGGAACAACACAGACAATGCTTGTGGCCCAGGCCAGTCCCAGAGAGTCTGCCAGCTCTCCCCCAGGGCTTCTGCCATGGTTTCCATGTACATGCCACCTGCTGGCTCAGGTCAGCCTTGGTACCTTGCTTTCAGTCCCTGCTGTGGGCTTGTTGGAAATGCAGAGTCTCAGGCCCCACCCTAATCTGCCCAGTTAGAACCTGCACCGTGACTGGGGCCTCAGGTTATTGCTATGGTAGAGAACCCCCTGTATCATCACTCTGCTTCACATGGCCATGAAAACTTGGGCTCCTACTCTGCTCTTTTTCTTTACTTTTCCTTTTTTTTAAAAATATTTATTTATTTAGCTGCGCTGGGTCTTAGGTGCAGCGTGCGGGATCTTTTTGTTGAGGCATGCGGGACCTAATTCCCTGACCAGGGCTCGAACCCGGACCCCCTGCATCAGGAGTGCGGAGTCTTACCCGCTGGACCACCAGGGAGGTCACGCTGCTCTCCTTTTCTGGAAACGTTTCCCAATCGCATGACTTTCTCTGGGTCCTCTCTGTACCTCTCCACAGGCTTGTCTGAGTTCGTGGTGACGGTTCTGAGTGGCAGTGCCCTGCTGCCCTGTGGGGCTCTGGGGGAGGCAGGGGGGGCAGAGGAGGCCGACCCTCGTTCACCCAGGCCTCTGTGTGTGTGATGTGCAGGGTGTGCCTTAGGGCCCGGGTCGGTGTGCCTTAGGGCCCGGGTCGGGGTGCCAGTGCCTGCAGGGAAGCTCCCACACGGTCAAAGGTGAGGGGCTGTGCGGGGCAGGAGAGCGTGCGTGGTGAGATGGGACCTCTGTCAGGCTCCAGATTGGACTGTGAAATCCCAGGGGTAGATGACGACCGTCCCACCTCTCAGAAGCCATCTCTTTGAAAGGATACTGCGTGACTTCGGAGGAAAGCGACTCCTTTTACCTTTTCCCGACAGTCCTGACCACGCAGGCTTTTTAATACAACAATAGCTACAGAGACAGAGCATAACCAAGACAGCGGCGTCTTTGGGCCTTTTTCCCCCGAATGACGTCTAAGGCCCAGGGAACATCGTAGAAACTGGGCCTTGTCCAATTTTAACCGTTCCCTGGTACCCCGCCCCACCAACCAGCTCCCAGGAGCCCTGCCAGCCGACTCGGGGGAGGCGATGTCTAGAAATGCCGATAGAGATGTCACACTGCCCCCCGGTCAGGCCCCAGAGCCCTGTCAGGATGTAGGGGACAGGGAAGAGGAACAGAGCGTGTTGGCCGGTTGACTCCTCCCAGCCAGGGGCGAGTGGGGAGGAGAAAGAGAAGGGTGTCTGCCAAGTTTAATTAACAGTGGAAACTTGCCACGGGGGGGAGGAGAGAGATGATTTGAAGGGGAGGGGCGGTTTACTGGAAGATGGGGCGCTGCTGATGCCAGTAGTGAGAAAGAGGCGAGGCGTTGTGCAGGGAGCATCCGCCAGAGTGCTGGCTGTGGTGTCGCAAGCAGGGCTGGGCTGAGCTCACATCTCAGAGGTGTGAGCGGGATAGTGTATTTGTGCCCGCTTTTCTGAGCAGGCGTCTTTCAAAAACAATCCACCAACACACCAGCCGGCTAGGCTTCCTTGCCCTCACATAACAACAACGAAAATTATTAAGAAAATGGCAGTTGAGTTTAGAACATAGGCATTGTGTTGCATTCTTGTTTTTTGGAGATGCCGATGGATCGGCTGAATTGCACCTGACTTTATTTCATGGATCTTTATGCAATGCTTAATGTTCATGATATGGGAAGAGTAGATGCTTTGAGAAGTCTGTGGTGCTCATTGTTGAGACAAAAATGCAGAGACGTGGAAGGGGCAGCAAGATGAGTAGCGTGGATTGAACTTAAATACAGGCGGTAGTCTCACTGAACACTGCTTACTTATTTTTTAGTAGGGTCAAGGACTTTCAGGGCTGCACAGGGTTTTCTGGTTCCGTCTCCTTTCAGATGATGTGCAGGTGCCACCTCTGATGTCTCTGCCAGGTGTGCGTGGAGTGAATGCATGTGTCGTGGGAGCCCCCCGCCACCCAGGTCTTCTCAGACCAAGGCAGCACTGACCGTTAGGCCCCCTTCCTGACCTGCACCCACCAGCTGTGTCAGGCCTGCTGCCGTAGGCCAGTCGAACAAGTTGCATCCTTTTGGACAGTCCTGCCCACTCCCTGAGCCTTCCTCTACCGTCCACGCCAGACACCCAGAGGTTCTTAAGAGGTTCTTGGAAAATGTGATAATGAGGCCACTGGCCGTTCCTGGCCACTGTCCCACTTCTTGCCATTACCAAAGTCCCTTTTTCTGGTTTTCCTTTTTTTCCTCTCTTCTTTCATCTCGCTGCCTCTCTGGTGGGTACACCAGCCGGGTTCCCTGCATGCTGACTCTTATGCCAGGGCTATCTGTTTCCCTGACCTTTATGTGGTCTTCGTCTTTCCCCCCACACCTTCCCCTTCCCTTCGGGGTCTCCCCTGTCCCCTGGTGCACTGCTCCCTCCCCCCGTCCATGAGTTTCCCTCCTCCTCTCCCCTGCTTACCCCATCTCTTTATCTCTTTTCTTTCTTTCTTTCCTTCTGAGGGTGTGCAGGTGTAGGGTAGCTAGTCAAGAGTTGGGATCGGAGAGAACCCCTTAAATTTGACCCCCCATTTCTGGTCCTGGAGCCCAAGGTCTCATTAGTTCTCGGCTGCTTTCTGACACCAAAGCCCTAAGCCTCATTCAAAGACTTTATTGCAAAAATCTCATCTCTGGCTCACTCGCTCTGCCCAGTACACACACACCTTCATTGTACAGTTCTTTCGGTTCTAAGAGCAAAACATTGCCTTCTTCCCATTGTCTTGTTTTATTTGACCCACCATCTCTGCATGTTGTGCTTTTCTCGACTCCCATTCAGCCTCTGGGTTGGGGTTCGCCTGCCCTCTTAACTTTTGTGTCATCTGTAGTCTTGATAAGCAAAGCACAGCTTTGTTTCCATTAATCATGGAAAATGTAATCTCTGAAATGGGACAGGGGAAAGGACCTTGTGAGCCATCTGGTTGAACCCCTTCATGTTACAGACTGAGAAACAGAGATCCAGAAAACTGAGGCCACTGGCCAGCTACGTGCACGTGGACGAGAACCGCACTCAGAGCTGGGTTTCTTGACCCAGAGGTTTTTCCTGATGCCGGGCAGGTAACATCCTGGCTTTGAAGATATTTGGATGCAAACCAAACCGTGGTGGTTGTGTGGCTGCCACCAGGAGTTAATAACAAGTGTCAACACCTCCCCCCACCAAAACAAAACAACAGAACAAAACAAAACAAAACATGGGGCTTCCCTGGTGGCGCAGTGGTTAAGAATCCTCCTGCCAGTGCAGGGAACACGGGTTCGATCCCTGTCCCGGTAAGATCCCACGGACCACGGAGCAACAAAGCCCGTGTGCCACAACTACTGAGCCCACATGCCACAACTACTGGAGCCCACGCACCTAGAGCCCATGCTCTGCAACAAGAGAAGCCACTGAAATGAGAAGCCCACGCACCACAACGAAGAGTAGCCCCCACTCGCTGCGACTAGAGAAAGCCTGTGCACAGCAACGGAGACCCAATGCAGCCAAAAATAAATAAATAAATATTTAGAAACAAAAAAACCAAAAAACAAAACATGTTACCCTAGCTTTGGTGACAGTGTGATTGAATATAATTTTATCAGTAACTTTTAATAAGGGACCAACCACTGACTAAATTATTAAGGACTGAGCTTGAATACAGTCAGAACCTAAGAGCAGAACAGCCAGGCACAAAGAACAAAGAGTTCACAGATGTTTAACTTAGACTCTGTTACCCTCTATACGGAAGCCAGAATCACACTGATACAAGTCTGTAGGAAATCCCCAGACCCCTTGTTGCCCTGGGGCATGTTGCTCCCTTGCTGAGCCCTTCCCCAGATGTCCCAATAAGAAGCCAGCTGGCTGACTCCAGGCTCCCCTTTGCCCGTGCGTAGATCACTCGGAGGGTGGCCGAAGGTGAGGCAGAAGCACCAAAGACTAGGCCCTGCTGACAGCACCTCCCCTGCCCAGCCTGTGGTTCCGATGTCTGGTACTTCATGTAGTGGTTCTCAGCCTGGCGCCGACTGAAGTCATTTGGTCTGACAGTGGTTTGGGGTATAAGATGAGAAATCCCTTTGGGGTTAGTAACAAATGGCCTCTCTTTCTGTCTCCAGGCTCCACCTACAGTGTCTTGTCCATCATGCCCTCAGACTCAGAGAGCAGCAGCTCCCTCAGCAGTGTGGGTGAGTACCGCCTTCCTGGAGGACACTGGCTGGTCGGGGGTCTGGGTGTGAGCTGGGGCGGCACTGGGTGCATGGGGTGGGAGAGCTGGCCCGCACCTGTCAGATCATTCATGGAGTCATCTTCTGTTGGTTCCATTCACATTTTCTTTCATCAGCACATCCTCTTAATGGAGGAGGGCAGAACACTGTTCCTGGTGTTAGGAGGGAGGTGCATGCACAGGTGCATGACACAGAGGCACCTGTGTCACCATTTTTTGACTTTGTCAGGGCACAGCACTTCTCAGCCCATTGCCTCCAACCCCCAGGCCTCATAGTACACAGTGGCCACTATTCCAAGAGACTGGCCCCTTTGGGGGCTGTCGTTTGTGAGCAGGAATGGGCCACTGGGAGTGTTGTCTTGGGGGCAGGAGTCGCCGGTCCATGCCGAATTCGGTGTGTCTCTGGACGTGGGTCCCAGGAGCCCATAGAGGGAGGCTGGCCCTGCTGTCACTTCACTGAAGACGTCCCAGGGGAAGGTTGTCATAGTCTCCTAGTCTTCCCGCGCCTCTGTGGCCCATCTTCTGTGTCACATGCCCTCTACTTAATGCCCTGGTGTAGCTCTGTTTCCTGGTTTGATCTTGATGGATGGGTACACCTTCAGTGGTGTGGTGAGTCCTGGAGTTTTTGAGTTGGAAGGGCTCACAGAGGTCATCTGGTCCAGTTCTTTCCGTTTCCTCCAATAGACAGATGGGGAAATGGACACTCAGAGAAGGTAAGTCTCGTGCCTGAGTTTCTAGAACCTGCCAGGGGCAGGCCTCTTATGTGTTAATTTGACTCATCCAGAACACCTCCAGGGGGCCAGAAGTGGGCTTGCGATACAGTGGTGGAATAGGCAGACCTGGCCCCTGTGCTCATGGATCTTAGGGTCTACTGGCGAGACAGTCAGATGAGTAGATACAGTAAGTGAGGTGAGAGTGGTGAGAGGGGTACCAGTACGGGGCACTGTATTTGTTTTCTAGGGCTGCCCTAGCAAAGTGCCATAAACTGAGTGACTTACTCAATAGGGATTTATTCTCTGAGAATTCTGGAGGCCGGAGTCTAAGATCTTTGTGCCCTGAAGCCACCAGGAACGGGTCTTTTCCAGGCCTCTTCTCCTTCTGGTTGTGTGCTGGCAATCTCTGATGTTCCTTGGCTTGTAGATGCATCACCCCCAGTCTCTGCCTTCATTTTGACATGGTGTTCTCTGTGTGTGTGTCTCCAAATTTCCTTTTTTAAACAGGACACCATTCACATTGGTTTAGGGG
Source organism: Kogia breviceps (assembly GCF_026419965.1). Classification (NCBI taxonomy): domain Eukaryota; kingdom Metazoa; phylum Chordata; class Mammalia; order Artiodactyla; family Physeteridae; genus Kogia; species Kogia breviceps. The sequence continues at coordinate 56,571,052 of NC_081311.1, forward strand.
CCCGCCCTACTCCAGTATGACCTCATCTTAACTTGATCATCTCTAAAGACCGAATTTCCAAATAAGGTCACATTCACATTTCCTGGGGATTAGGACTTCATCATCTGTTTGTGGGGGCACAGTCCAGCCCCTCACAGGTCCCCTCGTCCTGTCTAGGGTTCAGGGGGGACTCTGCTGGGACCACAGTTCACTTTGTCTTGCCTGCTTTGCGTTGATGAGACACAGGGATTGAATGACGGGGCTGCTGGGAGTTTGAACACAGGGCTGGCTTTCAGGAAGTGCGTGGGCCGGGCAGGCAGTCAGGATGTGTGGAACAGTAATATGGGGTTTTGTAAAACTGAGCTGGTTGAGCTCTCAGGGCACCTGTCTTGGCCTCACCCTTTTCCGGCTCCATATTCCGCCTGGGAGCAGGTACAATGATCTGATATCTGACAAACTCATTCATATTGACCCTTCAAGGCTTAAAGTGTTACCTTTCCTAGGAGCATTTGCATTTTAAAAGGAGATTCTAGAGAAAGATATTGTTTAAACCACAGCGAGTATTGTTAATGGTGGAATTTCAGGCCTGAGTAAGAAGGTGCTTTTTTGTGCAGCTGGACCTTCGTATACTTTGGAAGAGCATCGTGTCAGTGACCCACCCTTTGGCCCTTGGGATGGAGGGGTCAACCAGCGTCCCCGGTTACTTGTTGGCAGGCAGGCTGCGAGCAGAGCTCTACTGTACTTCACTGACTGGGCCCCTGTCTTGGATGCTCAAAGACCTGGTTGCATCCCTTCAGGTCAAAACCTCTCCAGTTCACCGGTAGCCAGGTTTTCCTTCTCTTGCTTTTCTGTGTAGAGTTGACGTTGACCTTGGGGTGAGTAGCCCCATTTTTCTGCAGGCTGACTTGAATGTCCCCATGGCCAGAAGGCCTTTGGCTGCAGCAGTAGGGCATACCTACTCATACTGCCTTAGACCGCAGAGAAATGTGTGATCTCACATGGTGACTGTGCTGAGGGTGGGCTGAGTACACCGGGTGTGGCTCTGCGGGTCTCTGTGTGGTGTCTTCCCTTGGGCTGATGGCAGGGGTCAGCCATCACATCTAGACCTGACAGTGTCCAGGGCAACAGTGTTCATGGTGGGAGCCTCTAGCCACACGTGGCTATTTAAATTCCAGTGAATTAACGTGAAATAAAATCTAAATCACTAGTTTCAGTAGTTACACTAGCCACATTTCAAGTGTTCTATAGAAGGGGTCCCCAACGCCCAGGCCACGAACTGGTACCAGTCTGCGGCCTGTTAGGAACCGGGCCGCACAGCAGGAGGTGAGCGGTGGGAAAGTGAAGCTTCCTCTGTATTTACAGCTACTCCCCATCGCTTGCATTACTGCCTGAGCTCTGCCTCCTGTCAGATCAGCAGCGGCATTAGATTCTCATAGGAGCGCGAACCCTACTGTGAACCGCGCGTGTGCGGGATTTACGTTGTGCGCTCCTTATGAGAATCTAATGTCTGATGATCTGAGGTGGAGCTGAGGCGGTGATGCTAGCGCTGGGGAGTGGCTGCAAATACAGATTATTATCATCAGCAGAGAGGCTTGACTGCACAGAGACCATAATAAATCAGTTGCTTGCAGACTCATATCAAAACCCTATCAGTGGGTCTTCCCTGGTGGCGCAGTGGTTAAGAATCTGCCTGCCAGTTCAGGGTACAGGGGTTCGAGCCCTGGACCGGGAAGATGCCACATGCCACGGAGCAACTAAGCCCGTGTGCCACAACTACCTAGTCTGTGCACCACAACTACTGAAGCCCGCGCACCTAGAACCCACGCTCCGCAACAAGAGAACCCACTGCAGTGAGAAGCCCGTGCACCACAACGAAGAGTAGCCCCCGCTCGCCGCAACTAGAGAAGGCCCGCGCACAGCAACAAACACCCAACACAGCCATAAATAAATAAACAAAACAAAACAAAACAAAATACCCCTCTCAGTGAGTGGCAAATGAAAAGAGGCTCAGGGCTCCCACTGATTCTGCATTATGGTGAGTTGTATAATTATTTCATTATATGTTACAGTGTAATAATAATAGAAATAAAGTGCACCATAAATGTAATGAGCTTGAATCATCCCTGAAACCATCTCCCGCCCCCAGCCACCACCGGTCCGTGGAAAAATTGTCCTCCACGAAGCCTGTCCCTGGTGCCAAAAAGGTTGGGGACCACGGTTCTGTAGCACCTGTGGCTAGTGGCTACCATATTGGACAGATCAGATAAAAGAACATCTCTCCATCATCACAAATGGTCCAGAGGATGAAGGAGGCCGTCTCCTCTCGTGTCTCCTGACGAGCAAAGAAGCCTTCCCCAGAAGGTCCTTAGCACAGTCCCCAGTCCCCTGTCACTTGTCTGTGCCCAAACTATGGCTCATGCAGTGCGGTCCCTGGACCAGCAGCACCCAGGTACTTGATAGAAATGTAGGTTTCCAGGCTCCAGAAGCTCTGAGGATGAGGCTCAGCATCCATTTTAACAGCCCTCCTGGTTGGAGATGAGTTGACCTAACCTAGTCCCTGGCAAAAGCACTGGAATGTCTCTGGCTGGCTTGGACCAGCCCCCTGGAGTGGAATGAATGGAGGGTCATCCATGGCCCACTGCAGCATCTCCTGGAGGAATCCCTCCTGGCTCAGCCTCACCTAATGACGGGCAGAGCACTTCTTTCCCTGGCCATCTCAGGCACATCCCCCGACCGAGGGGCTGATGAGTCAGATGGAGTCCGGCAGTTTCTGTTTGTTAGGTCTTTCTCCATGAACCTAAGGAAAGGCAAGGTCTTACAGTAAAAACATCGCCTCCACTTCCCCACTTATAACTCCCTAACCACGAACGTTTGGGCAAAGAACAGCAAGTTCTATTTAGCATAAGAGAAAATTGGTGGGTGGAGCCTTGGGTATGGTATTTTCTCTGCAACAGCTGGTACCTGGTTGCCCCTCCCCTCTTCCCGGCTGGCATGAGGTCCTCAGGTGGTCCGCCCATTTCACCTCTTCAGCCTGACCCTCCTAACAACAGACCAACAGCCTTAAAGTTTGCTGTGTCTTTCCAGGCAATTTTCATCAGCCAAGCACGCGTGGCTTCTTTGAGGCTTCTTCCCCCCACCCCGTGTGGCCTGTTATTTGAGTAACCTGCCTGTGCGTAGGCCCCATGGATCTGCCCAGGGGATGCACACTCATTTCAGGCAATTGATGTTTTTCTCTTCCCCATTCATCCTGATCTAATTAGGTCCTTTTTTTTTTTTTTCTCAACTTGGATAACTGGGGTAGTTTTAAGAAGAGGAGACATTCTTGGGCAGCATTTATAAAATGAGCCTTAAATTTCATGCAGATTGAAGTAACAGGACAGCTTGCTTGTTAAGGAGAGAGATCTGGTTTTGTTGGCTGAAGGATCTGGAGGGCTTCCTTCCTATCCCAGCAAAGATCCCTTGAAAGTGCAGCTTCTAGTTGATAGAGGATGGTGGGGTGAATGAGCATGGAGGCAAGGCTGCACCCTGACCCCTTGCCCTCTGACCATTCCTTCTCTGATCCTTTTGGATCCGGGATCTGTTTTCTCTCAGTGCATCAGATGGACGGGAGCACCTTGTCCTCTTGGAGCCCGTGCTCAGCACTCATAGGGATCACAGGGGGGCCTGGCTCCAGGCCTTACAGGCTAGCCAGGTGTCTTTGTCTGTCCAGGCTGCTATCACAGAACACCACAGACTTGGCAGTTCAGAAACAACACACATTTATTTCTCACAGTTCTGGAACCTTGGAAGCCTAATGCCTTCCAAGATCAAGGCAGAGTCGGTGTCTTGGGAGGCCCGCTTCCTGGTTCATAGATGGTGCCTTCCCGTTGTAACCTCACATGGCAGGAGGGGGAAGAGCTCTCTAAGGTCCCTGTTATAAGGCCACTGATCCCATTCACGTGGGCTCCACCCTCATGACCTGATCACCTCCCAGAGGCCCCACCTCCTAATACCACACGGGGTTGGGGGGTATAGGACCTCAACATAGGAATTTGGTGGGGTACGCCAACATTCAGACCAGAGCACCAGAGAGAGAAGCGACTGGCCATTTTGCCTTGTGTAAAACAAGGAGATGGGAAGGAGCAGCTCTTTCTAATGAGGGGTGTCACAGGAAGCTTCAGGGAGGAGGTAGCCCTCGAGTGAGGTCCTCCAAGAACGGCGCTGTGGATGTAGGAGCAGCCTGGAAGCAACAGGCCATCGTCACCTGTTTTGGTTTGGGTTTCGGCAAACTGACCCTGAGTCAAGGATTCGAGAGCAAGTAGCTTATCTGGAAGGAGATCTGGGAGCTGGGCAAGGCTGCAGCTGCTTTGCTGGAGTCTAACCTCCTTCCAGTCCAAGTCCAGGAGGAGCCCAGCTGCAGTCCTGTGCTGACCAAGGAGGGCATCCCCTGGGCATCAATGGGTGATGCTTTTAAATGTAGTGGGTATTGGACAGCCGAAAAAACAAGGGATTGATAAGCCACTCTGGCCAGACAGTGCGACTTTGGTCCAGACCAGAGGTTCTCAAACTTTATCAGGCATCAGACTCACCTGGAGGGGAGTGCTGGCTTCTCCCCCCAGGGTTCCTGAATCGGTAGGTCTGGGTGGGGCCTGACCTGTGCATTTCTAACAAGGTCTCCAGTGAAGCTGAAATGCTTTTGGAAGCAGTGGTTCAGGACGTGGGATTGTGTCTCCCCCCGACGGCTCTGGCTCTCCTGGGCTGGAGGAGAGGATGGCTTGGTTTTGCTTGCTACGGCCTGGGATGACCATGTTCTGCTGTTTTGCTTCTCTCCTGACAGCCAGGGCCTGGAGGAGGCCAGGAAGTTTACCTGGGCATCCCTGTTCCACCTGACCACTTTGGGCCAGAGCCCATTTTCTCCTTGGCCTCTGGTACCACAGGCCCACAGGGCTCTGAAGCAGAGTTGTGACCTCTCTAGCTGTAAATGAGACTTGTTGGGGGAGTGGCCTTCAGGGTCCGCTGCAGTGTGGTGTGACAAGGGGGCTAAGGACAAAGGGCCTTATAGCCAAGAAGACTACCCATCTGCCAGGCTCTGGCTGAGCCTCAGTGGTCTACAGAGGAGGCTGCACTTGCATTGGCCAGGGTGACCGGGAGGAGGAACCAGGGCTCGTGATGGCGAAGGGGCTCTGCTCCCCTTGGCTGCAGTTCCTCCTACACCAAGGCCCAGAGGAGTGAGAGCTCTTTGTCCAAACTCCAGGGCCTGTGCCGGCTCTCCTGGCATCTTCCAGCACTCGTTTTGCGGCCATTTTAGTCCAGTCCAAATCCCTTAACCCCGGAATCCCATCCTGAGCATAAAAATGAAAAAAAGAAAATCTTTCTTTTCTTAAGTTTTTCTTTTAATTATTATTAATTAATTAATTAGTTTATTTACTTATTTATGGCTGTGCTGCATGGCTTGTGGGATTTCAGTTCCCTGACCAGGGATTGAACCCAGGCCACAGCAGTGAAAGTGCCGAATCCTAACCACTAGACCACCAGGGAACTCCCCTGCCTTCTTTTCAAGTGGGTCCCAGATTTGGGAAGAGGAAGCAGTGAAGTGGGGGGAGAGTGGACAGTTTTGCATTTGAGTCCCAAAGAACAACTGCAGAAAGATAGAATTTGAAGCTTCCGTGGACAACTCACTTGACGTTAGTTTTGATTTTGCTTGTTCTTGAAAAGGTTTACTATAAACACAGTGACTGGTCGGGGGTGACAAGCCATACCTCTTCATTGGTCACACCTCTCCTGGGATGGTCACTTCAGTTTGGGGCACCACAGTGTTTTGTTTTGTTTTTTTAACTTCAGGTTTTTTTAACAGTCATGTTCCGTGAGGTATGAATTACATACAGTAAAATTTATCCTTTTTGGTGTATAGTTCGATGAGTTTTGATGAACACATTGGTTATTTAACCACTTCCACAATTAAGATATAGAACAAATCCTCCACCCTGAAGAATTCCCTTCTGTGACTTTGTAGTCAGTCTTTCTTCCCTCTACCCCCAGCCCCTGGCAACCACAGATCTCTCTTCTGCCTCTGTAGTTTTGCCTTTTCCCAAATGTCGTGTAAATGGAAGCATATGGCGTGTGGCCTTTTGAGTCTGGTTTCTTCCACTCAGCAGGGTGCATTCGCGAGTCCCTGTTCCCCTTGCCTTCGTGTGTACCAGTAGTTTGTACGAGAGTGCCTTTTTGTTGCTGAGAAGTATTCCGTTGTAGGAATATAACCGCTGTCGTTTATCCATTCAACAGCTGCTATAAACAGTTGTGTGCTAGCTTTTGTGTGAACATAAATTTTCATTTCTTTTGTGTAAATATCCAGGAGTGGGATTACTGGATAGTATGAAAAGTGCATGTTTAGCTTTATGAAAGACTGTCAAAGTGTTTTCTACAGTGGCTGTATGATTTCATATTCCCACCATCAGTGTTTGAGAATTCCAGTTTCTCTGCATCCTTGCCAGCATTTGGTGTTGTCACTTTTTAAAATTTTAGCTCTTCTGGTAGTGATAAAGGGACTTGGCAGTTGTCTTCAAATACTTGCATGTCTGTTGTTTAGAAGAAGAATTACAGTTGTACCTCGTGGCCTTTGTTTTTGTTTTTTTGGATTTTTTGGGGGCTGCGTCGGGTCTTCGTTGCTGTACTCGGCCTTTCTCTAGTTGCAGCGAGCAGGGGCTAACTCTTCATTGCAGTGTGTGGGCTTCTCATTGTGGTGGCTTCTCATTGTGGAGCACGGGCTCTAGGCACGTGGGCTTCACTAGTTGCAGCATGCGGGCTCAGTAGTTGCGGCTCGCAGGCTCAGTAGTTGTGGTGCACGGGCTTAGTTGCTCTGCGGCCTGTGGGATGTTCTGGGACCAGGGATTGAACCTGTGTCCCCTGCCTCAGCAGGCGGATTCTTAACCACTGCACCACCAGGGAAGTCCCTACCTCATGGCCTTGGGGTGGGGGGTGTAGACAGATCTATGGTTAGTGTGAGAAATACAGATTTTAACTCAGTACATAGGATAATTATCTGGGGAGAGATTAGATGGGCTTTGCTGTGAAGTAGTGAGCTCCCTCACTGTGCAGGAGTTCAAACAATCTTGGTAGCTATTTAGGGGATTCTGGCAGCCATTTTCTTGAAAGGACTGCATCATCAAAATGTTTTTCAACCCTGAGATGCAAGTAAAAGAGAAAAACTTTATCTTTAATTGAATGGATGTGGAAAGGGTTTTCTGCAACACTTGCTGTTATTTTGGAACTTCCTGGCTTAGCACATCTTGGGATTTTTCTTGAGGCCCTCTGTGGCCCTTCTCTGCCCTCTGCCCTCCTTATTGTGAAAGGACAGGGATATCCAGGCAGCAGTTTCCCTAAGTCAACCTGCTATTTGATGGATTCACAGGCCTGGATGGCCTCACTTTTTGTGTGTTTCATGTATGCTCAAGCCTTTGGGGCAGGGGAAGGGAAACAGAGGCCACTCCCGTCGGGAAGCCGTGCAGGGTAGTGGACGAGGCCCTGGGTCTGGAGGTGAAGCCGGATTTGCGTGGGAATCCGCCGATTTCCCAGCTGTGCAGTTTTGCTAGACATCAGTTTCTCACTCGGTGATCACAGCACGTATCTGGGAGGGTACTGTGGGTATTAATGAAGCAAGGACCCAGGTGCGTTTAGCACAGAACCCAGCGCGTAGGCTGTGCTCAGCAAATGACAGTGCTCATGTCCCTGTGTGTGTGATCGGCTGCCCCCAGGTCCTAGCAGCTGCAGAGCCGGTGGCCTCATCCTGCCTGAGACAGACAGGAGGTGGTGGCTGTGTGTGGTGACAGGTCTGATGACCCCTACTTCTGTCCTGCTGCTATTTCTCTCTCCAGCCTCCACAAAAGCCAAGGGCTACATCTTTCTGTTGCTTCATTTTAAAAATGGGGTGGAAATTCTTTATCTCCCTGGAGGCAGGTTGCTGGGCCTGGTGGTGCTTTTCAGTTCTGAAATTGAGATCTGATGTTTCTCTGATACTTACTGAACTTGACCGCAGGTCAAGTCCTTCTCAAAGCATGGTCTGGTGTCCCTGAGGTCGTTTCATGGAGCCAGTGAGGTCAGAACTGTTTTCATAATGATCCTGAGATGTCACTTGCTTTTTGCACTCTCGTCCTCACACAGACTCTACTGTAGAGTGGAGTTTTCTACAGGTTCCATCCACAGTGTGTGATGTTGCACAGATGTGAGACTCTGGCTGTCTTCATTAAGCCAGATGTCAAAACAGCATTACGCAGATGCAAAGCCATGCCATTCTTTTTGCGGGCATTTTTGTTTTGTGGTAGAAAGTGTAGTTAATTTTTCACGAAAAATCTTAATGTGAATATGTAACGGGTTTGGTTATTTTAAAATTAGTAAATATTTTAAAATACCTTTTTAGTGTTAATTTCTAATCTGGTAGATATTGTTAGATATAACCCCTATAAGCAAAAGCTCTTTGGAGTCCTCAGTCATTTTTAAGAGTGTAAAGAGGCCCTAAAATCAAACCATTTGAGACCTTTTAGGTTGAGGCGTCTGGCACTGGGGTCAGGCAGTAGGCACTCCATACGCCATGCTGTCATTTACTGGCTTGGTGACCTGGACCCATTATTTAAGCTTGATAAGGTTTTGTTTCCTGATCTGTAAAATGGGAATAACAGCAGTATCTTCCTTAAGGGGATGGAATGGGATAATGTATGAAAAGCATCTCATAAACTGCCAGGCATGGAGTGAGTGCTACTCATGGTTGTCTTTGGGAGGCCGCAAGGCACAGCAGCAGAGAGCACGTGCTCCGAATCCAGGTGCCTGGGCTCTCATCCAGGGCACCACTTGCTGTCTGTGGAAGTTTAAGTTGATTCCTTAAGCTTTCTGGGCCTCAGTTTTCTCACCTGTAAAATGGAGATGATAATATTCTTACCACCTCTGGGATTGTTGGGAAGGTTAAATTAATGCCTGGGGCATCTGTGTTGTGTGCTGTTGTGTGGTTGGTTGTGACCGTTTACATTGAAATCCTTCTTTTCCGCGTGCTTGTTGGGTCTGTTCGTCCCACTGTCTTGGGTTTGTCAGTCCTCCACAGATCGTGCCCCCCGCCCCCCACCCCCGGGGCTGATTAGATGCCGAGTTTTAGTTGTAGGCCTCTCCAGAAGGGGGTGTCAGGCACGTGTCCAGAGGAAGCCCCACGTGTCAGACAGCCGGGTAAGTTAGTGCAAATCAGATGGCCGTTGTAGAACTAGAGCTCATAGAAGTGCCTTCATTTGCCAAAGAGGACGACGTTACACAGCCGCACAGAGCTGTAACCAGCCTGTTTTACAAAACTCCTGGGGGCAGGGGTAAGGATCCAGGGTCTTTGGGGAAAGGCGAGGGAAGGCTTCTCAGGCTGTGGACTAGAACCCATGGCGGGAGGGAGATGCTCGTGGGAAATGGTGATCCTGGGCCTCACCTTAAAGAACATTTTGGCCACAGAGGTCTGGTCTGAGCACAGGAATTCCGGTTGTTACGGGGATGCTGGCTTTAAAATAACATGCATTTCGAGGGGTTCTAGATTCAGTGGTTGGCGTACCGACATTGGATAACACTGAGCTGGGAGCGTGAGTCTCCTGCCTCAGACCATGGTCTAGCTTGTCACCCACAGTGTCGAATTCTCCATCCTTCCTGCCACTCCTGGAAGATGCGAGGCCACACCTGAGTGCCTGTCTTGGGGGACACTTGCTTTGCACAAGCAAATCAGCCAAGAACGGTCTGCTGGGGGGCAGCGGTCAGGATGACACAGAGTCAGAAGACGTTCGTCTTGCCTTTTACACATTACAGGGCTACTGGGGAGACAGATACTGTGCCCCCTGGGGTGAGTCAGCCTCTGGATCACATCCATAAACTGGGATGACTTCTGTGGGTTACTCTGACCCCACTGAGGATCTCTGAGGGTTAGAGGGCTCAGGGGAGCACATGGACAGAGTTAACTATAAAAGCACCATGGATTTGTCTCTTTTTCTGGGACATTTGAGTGAGGTGCCTACTTCCTAGAAGCAGATTGGGATCTCATCAGAGGTGCTGGTGGTGGCCACTGTTCCTTGGTAATAGCATAGGGCATGGGATTCCCTTCAGGACATGTCTAGTCCTAGGGACAAGTGATGAGGGCCTGGTGTGGGCTGGGCAGTCAGAGGTCCTGGGACTTACCTGCACCCCATCCCACTTACCTTGGCCATGGGCGGCTCTCCCTGTAGCTCCTCCGAGCTGCACACCTGGGCTGGTTGAGCAGGTGCTTTAGGCAGTCGGGCAGCTTGGAAGAGGGAACTGTGTGGAGTGTCCAGCCCTGATCAGGGGAAGACGGGACACGGCCCTTGGGCCCGGCTTTGGAGCTGGCTGCCTCTGTCCTCTGCCAGCTTCTCTGGGAAGCTGTAACTGTAACTGTGTCTTCCTCTTCAGGCCGTGCCTTCCACCTTGCTCAGGCTGGCCTCTCCGTGCCCAGGGGTGGGTGACAGCTGGTGTTAGCAGAGCAGGCAAGGATGCAGAGATCAGGGCCAAAACAGTTCCATCCTGGAGGTGCCAAAGCTAGGTTGGAGGGAGGGAGGGGGACCTCAGGGTCCTCAGCCAGGACCAAGGTAGTGGATGCTGGAGCCAGACTGCCCCAGCTCTGGTCCCAGCTGTGCCTCTTACACTCTGACTTGGTGGTGTCCTCTGGGAAAGGGGGATGTAACAGGACCCACCTGGTAGGGGTGGTTGTGAGGAGCGAATGCAAGCTGAGAGCCCAGAACAGTGCCTGGCTGCCGGTGGCAGTTCACTCGTGTGAACACGAGTTCTCTTTGTCACCTTCCTCCTCCAGGCACCACCGGGAAGGCGCCGTCCCCACCGCCGCTGCTCACTGACCGGCAAGTGAATGAGAAGGTCGAGAACCTCTCCATTCAGCTGCGGCTGATGACCCGGGAGAGGAACGAGCTGCGGAAGCGCCTGGCCTTCGCCACCCACGGGACCACCTTCGACAAGAGGTGGCGACCGTGCCCCCTCCCCCGCCGGCCCGATGGACAGGGTCACCACCCTGATGCCATGGCACCCCCTGCCCCGAGGCGTACCCTTAGCTCCTGAGAGCCCTGCTGCCTGCCCGAGTGTCCTTCCCGCCACCCGCCCTTGTAGGCCTGGATGAGGGGAGCAGGGTGGAGGCTTGTTATGCTTCCTCCAGATCAAAATCGGAGTCTGTGGCCCGAATCATACAACTTGGGGACTGAGTAGTGTGTGGGGGTGTGTCCCTCCTACACTTGGCTCCTGGCAGTGGTGTGCTCTTGCTTGCCACGTGCATGTGTGTGTGTGTGTGTGTGTGTGTGTGTGTGTGTGTGTGTGTGTGTGTGTGTGGACCGGCCTCACCGCCTATCTACTGGCCTTGCAGGTGGTCATTTGGTGGGTGGTCTGGGCAACAGCTGGAGGCTCCTGGTCCCGCTTTGGTGCCTCCTCCATGGTTGGTTGGATGGCCTTGGCCTTGTCACCAGCCCTTTCCCAGGCCTCTCTGCCTCCCAGCCCTAGAGACAATATGCTTCTCTCTCTGTCCCCTGTTTGCTGCTGTGTGCAGCCCCTGCCCTAATAGAGATAGTCGGTCACCCTGTTGCCGAGCCTTTGACTGGTCTGTCCGTGGGCAAGGGCACTGCTGTCTCCTGCATACCCCGGCCTCCTTCATTGTTGAGTGGATCTTTACGTGGTTTGTAAACACGTTAGTTGTTTCCTGCCTCGTGTGTGTTTTAAAAAGTGTTGGTCCCACCTGGCTTTTTTGTTATTTTGAAGAAAACCTTTGACCACTTCTTTTTGTTGGGATTGAGAGGTAGATACCAGGGAAGGGCTGGGGAGATGCTGGCAGGGGTTCTGAGGGGAGCAGGGTTGGTTTAAGCGCTTTCCTTCAGGAGCATCAGGGGTGTGTGCCTCATCCTGAGGAGGATTTTCTGGGGTGATGTCGGGGCTCAAAGCCTGCTCCTAGAGGTCGCTTTTGTGAGGATGTGTCTCTCAGACAGACAGCTCGAGGGCAGGGCAAGAGAAGACAGTGTGCGAGTGTGTGCCGTCCACATCTGCTTTCATGCCACCGAGGCAGAGTAATGGCTGCACAGAGACTGGCCCTTTACATGAAAAGGTTGCTGATACCTGCTCTAGAGCAGGGGTTCCCAGGCTTGAGCTCGCACCAGGGTCACCTGCAGGGCTTGTTAGAGCACAGATGGCTGGCCATTCCTCCCTCCCTCCTGAGTGTCTGATTTCGGAGGTTTGGGGCTGGCCTGAGAATTTGCATTTCTAACAAGTTCCCAGGTGATTACAGTGCTGCAGGTCTGGGAACTGCTGCTCCTGGCCACTTTTCTCAATCTTGGCTGCACATTGGAGTCCCTTGGGGAGCTGAAAAATCCCCATATCTGAGTCCTACCCTCAGGGATGCTGATGTAATTGGTCTGGGCCTTGGTTGATTCATTATGTACCCAAGATTGAGAATCACCGCTCTAAGGAGAGGAGGAGCTTCATCCCAGGGACTGCTGGGCCCACTGTGCGTGCAGGCCTGGCGTGTGGCCTCCCGGGGGCTCCCAGAGAATAAGAGCACCTTCCCAGCTCTCCAGGCCCACGCAGGGAGTTCAGCAATCAAGGCCCTCAGTCCTGGGGATTCGGATTCTGTTGGTCTGGCTGTGGCCAGGACACCTGGGCTTAGCAGGCACTGGGGGGTGGGTGGGTGGGGTGTTGTGTTGGTGGTATGCAGGAGACCAGTGTTTGGGAATTGCTGGGCTGGAGTGACCTAGGACGTGGCTTCCCAGGGAAAGACATTCTTGTCATTGTGATCCCGGGGCCAGTGTTCACTGGGCTGTTTGCCGTCTGGGCCAGGCCCTACCACAGGCTGAATCCGGACTACGAGAGGCTGAAGATCCAGTGTGTCCGGGCCATGTCAGACCTGCAGAGCCTGCAGAACCAGCACACCAACGCCCTGAAGAGGTGCGAGGAGGTGGCCAAGGAGACCGACTTCTACCAGTGAGTGGGGCCTGCCCGGCCAGGGTTCCCAGCGTGTCCAAGGAACCTCTGCCTCTTGCCAGTCTTCAGTTCTGGACCTGAAGCCTGGGGTTCTGGTCCCATCCCGCCTCTGCCACATAGCAAGAGGTGGGCCTTAAGCACGTGGGTTTGTGGCTTTGGGCCTCAGTTTTCCATACCATCCATTGCCAGCTTCAGAAGCACGGTTGGTAGGAAAGGGGTCGAATGTGCGAGACAGTAGGCCAGGCAGATCACTGTGGACCTCTGGGTCCCTGCTGGGGCTCTGCTGCCACAGGAGAGGCAGATGGGGCATGTTCCCCTTTGGTCTCCTGGTGCCCCTCTGAGGGCATTTGCCTGCCCACCTACTGACATTTGCCCAGGCCTCAGCACTTGGAGGTGTCAGGTCCATGCCAGGTAGGGGCTTATCTCCTTTCCTTGGCCTTCACATGTGTGCCATTGTGGTGTCAGGCTCTTAAAAAAAATAGTTTGGGTCTTTCTGGCATGTGGCTGACAGCAGGCTTTGGCCTGCCTCTGCATGCTGCTGACCTGTCTGGTGTGCTGGGGGTACTAGGACCTGGAGGGGGTGCTGGTGCCTCGGATGGGAGTTGGAAGCTGGCTGGGCTCACTGTGTGTCGTGTGGGATTTCAGCACGCTCCACAGCCGGCTCCTGAGCGACCAGACCCAGCTGAAGGATGATGTGGACATGCTGAGACGGGAGAACGGACAGCTGCTACGGGAACGTAACCTGCTCCAGCAGTCGTGGGAGGACATGAAGCGGCTCCACGAGGAGGACCAGAAGGAGATCGGTGACCTTCGGGCCCAGCAGCAGCAGGTAGAACCGGGCTGGGCGGTGGGGGGCGGACCCAGGTCAGGCATTCATCCACTCACCGTCCATTTACCAAACCCCTGCCCCTCCCCCCACATACCTACCATCTCATCTACCCACCCACCTACCTACCTACCTACCGTCTACCCACCTACCACCCACCATCCACATAGTCATCTACTTGCCTATCACTCACCATCCATCCATGCATCTGTCCCCTTATCCACCTACTCATCTGCCACCCATCCATTCCCCCACCCACTGTCCATCTACCTGCTGACCTACGCACACCCATCTTATCCACCCACCCGAGTGTCCATGTGATTTTACTTAGCAAGTATTTTTGGTGTCAGCCTTCTGTGAGGCATTGGGCCAGCTGTGAGCCAACATTCAACCCTTGTTTTCCTGGACTCTGCAATCCAAGGGGGCATACAAATGTTAATCAAATAACCACACACATTCTGTATCGTTATGAATATTGCAAGGACTACCAAGAAGGAGGTTCTGTGTGCTGTGTCACAGGAATTCAACTTAGTCTGGGAGCTTTGGGCATCTATAGCTTCTTTCCTTTGTATGGATTGTGTGAGATTACAGATGGAAAGAAACTTGAAAATATTAAAATCCTGTGCAAATACAAGATGGTAACGGTTACCATCGTTATTTTGGGGGGAGAGTATGTCCTGCTGCCCTTGCTGCTCTCTGCGTTCGAGGTTAGTTTCTTCACTTTGCCCAGCTCTTGTTTCACATTGACAGCAGTGCGTGAGGAGCAGGCCAGTCAGAACACCGCTTCCTGTGAATGATGTAGTCCAGTGCCTCTTCTCTCGTAGCTTATGGTCTGGAACTGCCTGGGCTGCCCAGGGACGTGGCAAGGACTGATGATGCTCTGTGTCCATAGACGGTTGGACGTTTGGGGTTGGAAGACAGTCCCAGGCAGAGGCAGGGTGTCCTCCTAGCATTGCAGCATAGGTCCGATTAAGCAGAGCCCCTTCCCATAAATCAGAAACATTTATGGTTCCCCAGTTAAAGCAGGACCGTTGGGGCTTGACTGACACAAAGCCAGTATATAACGATCTGAACTCACCTGGTAATTTAGCATGATGTTGCCTTTGTTGCTTTTGTTTTCATTTACAGTTGAAATTTTTGAAATTGTGAGATTATTGCAAACTTACAGAAGAGTTGCCAATACAGTACAAAGAATTTTTCTCCTGTATCATTCAAGAATAAGTTGCCAACCTGGTGCCCCGTCACCCCTGAACATGTAAATGTATACTTCTTGCAAACAGGGATAGTCTCCTGTATAAAAGTGACAGTGACACATCAGGAATTAACGTTGATATGTACTACTGTCTAATCGTCAGACCCCAGTCAAATTTTGCCAGTTGTCTCAATAATGTCTTTAATAGGAAAAGGATCCCACTCAGAATAATGCACTGCATTTAGTTGTCCTGTCTCTTTGGTCTCCTTCAGTCTGGAACAGGTCCTCAGGCTGTGACCTGCATGACCTTGATGTTTTGGAAGATTACAGGCTAGTTATTTTCTAGGTTGTCCATCAACCTGGATTTGTTGGATCCCCGTGGTTGGGTGAGTTTTTGCATCTTAGGCAGGAATGTCACAGAAGTGGTGCTGCCTTTTTCTCATTGCATCCTGTTGATTGAGACTTGGCTGGATATGACTTATTACTAATGATGTTCACTTTGATCATTTGACTAAGGTGGTGTCTCTAGGCTTCTTCTCCACTGTAGTGATACTTGTTTTCCCTTTCTACACCCCCATACCTACACACACACTCATGGTTTCCTGTTTTACTCAGTGAGTTGTATACCACTGTGGCCACGGGGAGCCCCTTCAAGCTTGCTTGTCTGTCTTTTTGACATGTCCCCTCATGCTTTGAGCACTTTCTTGATTTCTGGCACAAGAAGATGTTCCAGGTTCATTTTCTAATTTCCCTGCCCTAGTCCTGGAAATCAAACATTTCTCCTAGGAGTCCTCATTCCCTTTAGTGGAAAATGTTATTTAGAAGCATGATCTGAGTGCTGGGTGTACTTGATGTACTCATTGCTCCTGAGGTGTAATGGCTCCAGGCCCTCTCAGTGGACAGAATAAGGAATATCTGAGTACACCACCACCACACCGCCCCCCAGCCCCCCGCCACCACACACACTCATACCTATTTCCAGGTGTCTCTCTCCCTCTTCCTATTTATACCTTCAATATGTAATATGTATATTGGAAACCATGAATTCACAGTGACATTTCCAGTTCCAGTCCAGTACTACAATATAACAGGGCTCATTCTTGTTTTCTTCGTTTCCATTTTTGTAACTCCATTTCCTAGTAGCGAGAAACCTGGTTCTGATGATTCTTAATCTCTTTACTTGGTCAGTCTCCCGGGAGTACCTGCCTGACTTCCCCTCTGCCACCTCCCTCCCACGCCGTCCCCACTTCTGACCCGCCGTGGGACCCCCATGTGCCTATGCAGGGCCCCTCCGCATCCCATGCAGGCTCCGATGGCCACTCTAGGGCAACCCTTGACCAATGGAGCCTCCTGCCCTACTCTGCCTTACCAAATGGCTGTAAGGTTAAATAGTTCAAAAAGGGGAAGGGCAGTGCTTTCTTCATGTTTTTATACTATTTTTTAAATTGCAAAATTAATATGCATTTTGTGAAGACGGTGGAGTAGAAGGACATGCTCTCACACCCTCTTGCGAGAACAGCAGAATCATAACTAACTGCTGAATAGTCATCGGCAGGAAGACACTGGAACTCACCAAAAAAGATACCCCACATCCAAAGACAAAGGAGAAGCCACAATGAGACTGTAGGAGGGGCGCAGTCACAATAAAATCAAATCCCGTAACTGCTGGGTGGGTGACTCACAAACTGGAGAACACTTATAGCACAGAAGTCCACCCACTGGAGTGATGGTTCTGAGCCCCACGTCAGGCTTCCGAACCTGTGGGTCTGGTAACGGGAGGAGGAATTCCTAGAGAATCAGACTTTGAAGGCTAGCAGGATTTGATGGCAGGACTTCGACAGGACTGGGGGAAACAGAGACTCCACTCTTGGAGGGCACACACAAAGTAGTGTGCGCATCGGGACCCAGGGGAAGGAGCAGTGACCCCAGGGGAGACTGAACCAGACCTACTTGCTAGTGTTGGAGGGTCTCCTGCAGAGGCGGGGAGTGGCTCTGTCTCATCATGAGGACAGGGACACTGGCAGCAGAACTTCTGGGAAGTTCTCCTTGGCCTGAGCCCTCCCAGAGCCTGCCATTAGCCCCACCAAAGAGCCCAGGTAGGCTCCAGTGTTGGGTTGCCTTAGGCCAAACAACCAGCAGGGAGGGAACCCAGCCCCACCCATCAGCAGTCAAGCGGATTAAAGTTTTACTGAGCTCTGTCCACCAGAGCCACACCCAGCTCTACCCACCACCAGTCCCTCTCATCAAGCCTTTTAGATAGCCTCATCCACCAGAGGGCAGACAGCAGAAGCAAGAGGAGCTACAATCCTGCAGCCTGTGGAATAAAAACCACATTCACAGAGAGATAGACAAGATGAAAAGGCAGAGGGCTATGTACCAGATGAAGGAACACGATAAAACCCCAGAAAAACAACTGAATGAAGTGGATGGAGACAGGCTACCTTCCAGAAAAAGAATTCAGAATAATGATAGTGAAGATGATCCAGGACCTTGGAAAAGAACGTAGGCAAAGATCGAGAAGATGCAAGAAATGTTTAACAAAGACCTAGAAGAATTAAAGAGCAAACACCTGGAAGAATTAAAGAACAAACAAACAGAGGTGAACAATACAATAACCGAAATGAAAACTACACTAGAAGGAATCAGTAGCAGAATAACTGAGGCAGAAGATCGCATAAGTGACCTGGAAGACAGAATGCTGGAATTCACTACTGCGGAACGGAATAAAGAAAAAAGAATGAAGAGAAATGAAGACAGCCTAAGAGACCTCTGGGACAACATTAAACACACCAAAATTCGCATTACAGTGGTCCCAGCAGGAGAAGAGAGAGAGAAAGGACCCAAGAAAATATTTGAAGAGATTATAGTCAAAAACTTCCCTAACATGGGAAAGGAAATAGCCACCCAAGTCCAGGAAGCACAGTGAGTCCCATACAGGATAAACCCAAGGAGAAACACGCCAAGACACATAGTAATCAAATTGGCAAAAATTGAAGACAAAGAAAAATTATTGAAAGAAGCAGGGAGCAACAACAAATAACATACAAGGGAACTCCTATAAGGTTAACAGCTGATTTTTCAGCAGAAACTCTATAAGCCAGAAGGGAGTGGCATGATATACTTAAAGTGATGAAAGGGAAGAACCTACAACCAAGATTACTCTACCTGGCAAGGATCTCATTCAGATTCGATGGAGAAATCAAAAGCTTTACAGACAAGCAAAAGCTAAGAGAATTCAGCACCACCAGGCCAGCTCTACAACAAATGCTAAAGGAACTTCTCTAAGTGGGAAACACAAGAGAAGAAAAGGACCTACAAAAACAAACCCAAAACAATTAAGAAAATGGTCATAGGAACATAACATATCGCTAATTACCTTAAACGTGAATGGATTAAATGCTCCCACCAAAAGACACAGGCTTGCTGAATGGATACAAAAACAAGACCCGTATATATGCTGTCTACAAGAGACCCACTTCAGACCTAGGGACACATACGGACTGAAAGTGAGGGGATGGAAAAAGATATTCCATGCAAATGGAAATCAAAAGAAAGCTGGAGTAGCAATACTCATATCAGATAAAATAGACTTTAAAATGAAGAATGTTACAAGAGACAAGGAAGGACACTACAATAATGATCAAGGGATCAATCCAAGAAGAAGATATAACAATTATAAGTATATATGCACCCAACATAGGAGCCCCTCAATACATAAGGCAAGAGCTAACAGCTATAAGAGAGGAAATGGACAGTAATGCAATAATAGTGGGAGACGTGGACAGATCATCCAAACAGAAAATTAATAAGGAAACACAAGCTTTAAATGACACAGTAGACCAGATAGATTTAATTGATATTTATAGGACATTCCCTCCAAAAACAGCAGATTACACTTTCTTCTCAAGTGCACACAGAACATTCTCCAGGATATATCACATCTTCTGTCACAAATCAAGCCTGAGTAAATTTAGGAAAATTGAAATCATATCAGGCATCTTTTCTGATCACAATGCTATGAGATTAGAAATGAATTACAGGGGAAAAAAACCTTAAAGAAACACAAACACATGGAGGCTAAACAATACATTACTAAATAACCAATAGATCACTAGAAGAAGAAATCAAAGAGGAAATCAAAAAATACTTAGAGGGCTTCCCTGGTGGTGCAGTGGTTGAGAGTCCGCCTGCCGATGCAGGGGATGTGGGTTCGTGCCCCAGTCCAGGAGGATCCCACGTGCCGTGGAACGGCTGGGCCCGTGAGCCATGGCCCCTGGGCCTGTGCATCCAGAACCTGTGCTCCGCAACGGGAGAGGCCCGCGTACCACAAAAACAAAAACAAACAAACAAAAAACTTAGAGGCAAATGACAATGAAAACACAATGATCCAAAACCTATGGGATGCAGCAAAACCAGTTCTAAGAGGGAAGTTTATAGCTATACAAGGCTACCTCAAGAAACAACAAAAGTCTCAAATAAACGACCTAACCTTACACCTAAAGGAACTAGAGAAAGAAGAACAAACAAAACCCAAAGTTAGCAGGAGGAAAGAAATCATAAAGATCAGAGCAGAAATAAATGAAACAGAAACAAACAAAACAGTAGCAAAGATCAATAAAACTAAAAGCTGGTTCTTTTTTTTTTTTTTTTTTTTTGCGGTATGCGGGCCTCTCACTGTTGTGGCCTCTCCCGTTGCGGAGCACAGGCTCCGGACGCGCAGGCCTAGCGGCCATGGCTCACGGGCTTAGTTGCTCCGCGGCATGTGGGATCTTCCCGGACCAGGCCACGAACCCGTGTCTCCTGCATCGGCAGGCGGATTCTCAACCACTGCGCCACCAGGGAAGCCCAAAGCTGGTTCTTTGAGAAGGTAAACAAAATTGATAAACCATTAGCCAGACTCATCAAGAAACAGAGGGAGAGGTCTCAAATCAATAAAATTAAAAATGAAAAAGGAGAAATTATAACAGACACTGCAGAAATACAAAGCATCCTAGGAGACTACTACAAGCAACTCTATGCCAATAGAATGGACAACCTGGAAGAAATGGACAAATTCTTAGAAAGGTATAACCTTCCATAACTGAACAAGGAAGAAATAGAAAATATGAACAGACCAATCACAAGTAATGAAATTGAAACTGTGATTAAAAGTTTTCCAACAAACAAAAGTCCAGGACCAGATGGCTTCACAGATGAATTCTATCAAACATTTAGAGAAGAGCTAACACCCATCCTTCTCAGTCTTCCAAAGAATTGCAGAGGAAGGAACACTTCCAAACTCATTCTGTGAGGCCACTATCACCCTGATACCAAAACCAGACAAAGATACTACAAAAAAAGAAATTACAGACCAATATCACTGATGAATTATAGATGCAAAAATCCTCAACAAACTACTAGCAAACAGCATCCTGCAACACATTGGAAGGATCATACACCATGATCAAGTGGTGTTTACCCCAGGGATGCAAGGATTCTTCAGTATACGCAAATCAATCAATGTGATACGCCATATGAACAAATTGAAGGATAAGAACCATATGATCATCTCAATAGATGGAGAAAAAGCTTTTGACAAAATTCAACACCCATTTTATGATAAAAACTCTCCAGAAAGTGGGCACAGAGGGAACCTACCTCAACATAATAAAGGCCATATATGACAAATCCACAGCCAACATCGTCCTCAGTGGTGAAAAACTGAAAGCATTTCCTCTAAGATCAGGAACAAGAAAAGGATGTCCACTCTCGCCACTGTTTTTCAACATAGTTTTGTAAGTCCTAGCCACAGCACTCAGAGAAGAAGAAAAAGAAATAAAAGGAATACAAATGGGAAAAGAAGAAATAAAACTGTCACTGTTTGCAGATGACATGATACTATACATACAGAATCCTAAAGATGCCACCAGAAAACTACTAAGAGCTAATCAATGAATTTGATAAGTTGCAGGATACAAAATTAATGCACAGAAATCTCTTGCATTCCTGTATACTAAATGATGAAAAATCTGAAAGCAAAATTAAGGAAACACTCCCATTTACCATTGCAACAAAAAGAATAAAATGCCTAGGAATAAACCTACTTAGGGAGGCAAAAGACCTTTATGCAGAAAACTGTGAGACACTGATGAAAGAAATTAAAGATGATACCAACAGATGGAGAGATACACCGTGTTCTTGGATTGGAAGGATCAATATTGTGAAAATGACTATCCTACCCAAAGCAATCTACAGATTCAGTCCAATCCCTATCAAATTACCAATGGCATTTTTGACAGAACTAGAACCAAAAAATCTTAAAATTTGTATGGAGACCCAAAAGACCCCGAATAGCCAAAGCATTCTTGAGGGAAAAAAGTGGAGCGGGAGGAATCAGACTCCCTGACTTCAGACTATACTACAAAGCTACAGTAATCAAGACGATATGGTACTGGCACAAAAACAGAAATATAGATCAATGGAACAGGATACAAAGCCCAGAGGTAAACCCACACACCTATGGTCAACTAATCTATTACAGAGGAGGCAAGGATATACAATGGAGAAAAGACAGCCTCTTCAGTAAGTGGTGCTGGGAAAACTGGACAGCTATATGTAAAAGAATGGAATTATAACACTCCCTAGCACCATACACAGAAATAAACTCAAAATGGATTAGAGACCTAAATGTAAGACTGGACACTATAAAACTCTTAGAGGAAAACATAGGAAGAACCGCTTTGACATAAATCACAGCAAGATCTTTTTTGATCCACCTCTTAGAGTAATGGAAATAACAACAAAAATAAACAAATGGGACCAAATGAAACTTAAAAGGTTTTGCACAGCGAAGGAGACCATAAACAAGATGAAAAGACACCCCTCAGAATGGGGGGAACTATTTGCAAATGAATCAACGGACAAGGGATTAATCTCCAAAATATATATAAACAGCTCATGCAGCTCAATATTAACAAAACAAACAGCCCAATCCAAAAATGGGCAGAAGACCTAAATAGACATTTCACCGAAGAAGACATACAGATGGCCAAGAAGCACATGAAAAGCTGCTCAACATCACTAATTATTAGAGAATCAAAACTACAATGAGGTATTACCTCACAGTGGTCAGAATGGCCATCATGAAAAAATCTACAAACAACAAATGCTGGAGAGGGTGTGGAGAAAAGGCAACCCTCTCGCACACTATTGGTGGGAATGTGGAGAACAGTAAGGAGGTTCCTTAAAAAACTAAAAATAGAATTTCTATATGACCCAGCAATCCCACTACTGGGCATATACCCAGAGAAAGCCATAATTCAAAAAGACACGTGCACCCCAGTGTTCATTGAAGCACTGTTTACAATAGCCAGGTCATGGAAGCAACCTAAATGCCCATCGACAGATGAATGGATAAAGAAGATGTGGTACATGTATACAATGGAATATTACTCAGCCATAAAAAGGAACGAAATTGGGTCATTTGTAGAGATGTGGATGGATCTAGAGACTGTCATACAGAGTAAAGTAAGTCAGAAAGAGAAAAACAAATATCGTCTATTAACGCATATATGTGGAACCTAGAAAAATGGTACAGATGAACCGGTTCATCACAGTGTTTGGCAGAAATTGAGACACAGATGTAGAGAACAAATGTATGGACACCAAGGGGGGAAAGCGACAGCAGATGGGGGTGGGGGTGTGATGAATTGGGCGATTGGGTTCGACATGTATACACTGATGTTTATAAAATGGATGACTAATAAGAACCTGCTGTATAAAAAAATAAATAAAATAAAATTCAAAAATTCAAAAAAATATGCATTTTGTAACACAATAAAAGAATCAAACAATACAGACATTTAAAAAATAAAAGAATTCCTCTTGTAGTCTCGCTCCACGGAAATAACTAACCATAGCTATGTCACTTTGAAAAGTTTGAGATTTATATCTGTACACATAGAACCCTTTATATCTTGTTAACGTATTTGAGAAAATGGAATTGCACTGTTCCTTTTGTTGCTAACATTGTATTTTTGCTGAATATGTCACATGCGTCTTTCTATTTCAGTACAGATTCTCGAGACTTCCTTGTTTCTAACTGCTGCAGGGTATTGAGTTACATAGGAGCATCATCATTGATTTAACCAGTCTCCTATTGACTGACCTTTGGACTAGTTTCAGTATTTTCCCATTATAAACTATGTTCTATTGAAAAATTTGTTTCTGTGCCTTATTTTGTTTCTCTCATGTTTGTTGAAGCCTTTTGCGGAGTACACAGTCCAGGCTCCGTGCAGGCCGCTAAGCTGGATATACTTGGAGACACCTGGCGTCTTATCCACGAGCCCTCTGGTTAGGGGGCTTGGTTGTGTGGGGGTAGTCTGGTGGTGGGCGTGGGTAAGCCTGGCCCAGCGGTGGTAACAGGAAGGTTCCTGGAAGGGGAGGTGAGTGCAGACCAGGGCAGCAGGGGCAGAAAGCCCCGCAGCACAGCAGGGGCGTCCGCTGCCTACCTGCTGCACCATCTCAGAGGAGCAACTCACACTCTCCACCTCCCTCTCCTCTGTCCTTTAACCTTCCAGCCCTGGAGGGGGCGGGGTGGGGGCGGTGCTCTGGGATCATTGCTTGAAGGATGAAGTGAGGCACCAAGGAGAAAGTACTGCACCCGCATTTTCTTCTGGGGGTGGTGGAAATGTTCTGCAGTTAGACAGTGGCAGTTGCTGCACAACTTTGTGGATTCACGACCTTGTGAATATTCCAAAAACCATTGAATTGTGCACTTTATTTTTTATTTTTTTATTTTTTTATTTATTTTTTTTTTTGCGGTATGCGGGCCTCTCACTGCTGTGGCCTCTCCCGTTGCGGAGCACAGGCTCCGGACGCACAGGCTCAGCGGCCATGGCTCACAGGCCCAGCCGCTCCGCGGCACGTGGGATCTTCCCGGACCAGGGCACGAACCCGCGTCCCCTGCATCGGCAGGCGGACTCTCAACCACTGCGCCACCAGGGAAGCCCGAATTGTGCACTTTAAAGGGTGAATTATATGGTATGTGATTTATATCTCAAAATAAAAGACTCCAGTTACCACTTTGTCATAAAAAAACCAAAAACCTGCCCTCTTGAGGCATGATGTTTTATTGCCGCCCATTCTCTGACTTCCCTCAGGACCCAAACAGCTTGTACACGCATCTAGGCCAAGATGATCGCCTCCTGTCCCCTGCTTCCTGTCCCCCTACAAGTGACCTGGGAAGGCTTTCTCCCTGATACTTCCATCTTACTCCTCTTCTCGTTTTCCTATAGCGGTGAGCTTTGGAGGGGGGCAGTTGATTACAGTGGTCAGTGACTTTCCCCGGTTCTCTTCAGCTGGACCGGTGCCCCTTAGCAAGTGGCCTGGGGGCCACCTGAGGACCCCCCCCCCCAGGAGAGAAGGGCCCACCCAGTGCCTCCGGTGAGGGTGAGGGGTGTGTCTGAGCTGCCAGGCCACCTGCTCTCCCCAGCCAGTGCCTTAGCATTTTCACCAGGTCTGGGACGGGTGCTGGGCTATGAAAAGCTCAGGTCTTGGGTAGGCCAACAGCCGAGAAAGCAGGGCACATGGGGGTGGCCACAGGTCTCCTCCCTTCAGGCCCTGGGGCCAAAGGTTGACCTCACTGGACAAGGCCGGTTTTGTTGCCTGGTTCCTCCCACGCCTTGTTAAGTTGAAGAGGCCCTTGCGGGGGTAAGTGGTTCTGTTTGACTTGCATGTTTGCTTGAGGGATTTGTGGGCTCCCAGCCTTCTACATGATTTATCTCGGAGGAAATGAGGCAGCTATGTGGGAGGGCACTGTGGGCCTGGGGCCTGGGACCTCTCCCTCGAGAGCAGCAGACAGGTGGTTTTTCTCATGCATTTGCATGTGTGCGTGCGTGCCTGTGTGTGTGTGGCCGGGGGGAGCGTGGTATGGCAGTTCCATCTCCACGGGACCGCAGTCAGAATGCACCATCTGGATGCCCAAGTGTTCCGGGGCGGAGATGGCCAAACCTTGGTGGGGGAGCAATGTAGCGGGTAGTTTTGCATCTCCTTTCTTTACAATAATGGATATTCTTTGGTTAAAAAACAAAAATCTTCAACAACAGTGAAGTCACCCACCCCCACCTCAGCCCTGGTGTCACTCCCTGGAGGTGACTGACCTCTCTGCACCACTTGGGATAGTTCCTTGTGGACATTTGGTATGTCATACTTAACACACAAAGTTTTGTTTTTTATTTTCTGCCACCTGCCTTTTTTTTTTTTTTTTTAACTGTGCAGTATATCATGGGTCACCTTGTATTTTCTGTAAATTTGGAGCCTACAACAAGATATTTCATAGTTTAGTTGTCAGTAATTTATTAACCCCATTCTTTGTGTGTTGGGAATCTTGGTAGTCTGCACTTTTTCCCATTACAAATTATTTTTTGATGGGCACCCTTAAATATGTCTTTATGTTCCTTTGTGCATGTTTTTCTGAAGTTTGATTCGTAAAAGGTACAATTGCCAGGTTCAAAGCAGTGCTTTTCTTTTTTAAAAAAAATAGGTTCTGCCAATTTATTTGGTAAACTTAAGGCTCCAGGAAAGTTCCCTCTCCTCCTTCTGGCCCTGTCACCTGTCTTTAAATATACATTTTTCTTTGGTGATTCATGAAAGTTAACTTCTTTTCTCAGATAACCCAAGAAAGGGATTTCTTAGTCTTCAAAGAGCTTGGCTCTCAGAGAAGCCCAGAGTGTTTCTCACCAGTGTTGAGCAGGATATAAGGACGGCTCTGTTCTTGGCCTCCTTGAGGGGAGCAGCTCAGGCTGTGGCTGTCTTGGTGTGTGGATGGGACCAGACCCTGGGTTTGTGCCTCCCCTGGGTCACTTTCACCCCCTCCTCACAGGCCGGAGGAGAGTCATCTCTAAATACTGCTGCCTGCATGAGCGGAGAAGTTTATCACCTTTTTCATTTTAGAATCCCGAGCCAGATTTAAATATTCTGTCTCTCAGACTACTGTTAGCCTTAGCTGGGAAGCTAAACATTTGACTGTTAGTGTGTGTGTGCCTAACTGTCTACCAAGAACATAATCTTATAACAGTAAAAAGGAAAAATTCTAGACTGATTAAGATAGTTTTTCAAATCCTCTGGAGTTAACTGTGACTGTGGTTTTCCCAAATTTCTTCAGAGGCTTTGGATTACACTAGCACAGGCATGATTCTCTGCCCTGCTTGTAGAGAAAAGCTGAGAAGTGTTAGGGGCCCCATGAGCCTCTGAATATCCGGGTGCTGTCGTATGGGAAAGAGCCTGTTCTTGAGACTCCAGGGCTAGGATGAGAGGTTAGGAGTTGAGGAAAATGGATAGCTCATAATAAGCAAGGCCTTCTCATGTGGAGCTTTCACCTGTGGAATGGGCAGCTGAGACAGCACAGGGTATCAGTCTGATCTCCCCAGGGTCGTCTCTTCTGGTCCCGGATCCTACTGAGTTAGCAGGGCTGGGTGGGGCATCAGAAAGGATCCCAGGGCTTCCCTGGTGGCGCAGTGGTTGAGAATCCGTCTGCTGATGCAGGGGACACGGGTTCGAGTCCCGGTCCAGGAAGATCCCACATGCCGCGGAGCGGCTGGGCCCGTGAGCCATGGCCGCTGAGCCTGCGCGTCTGGAGCCTGTGCTCCGCAACGGGAGAGGCCACAACAGTGAGAGGCCCGCGCACCACAAAAAAAAAAAAAAAAAAAAGAAAGGATCCCAACCTTTCTGATTTTGGTTCTGGGTTTGTTCTGGGATTTTCTCTGATTGACCCTGTCTCACCAGAAAATTGTGATCCATCCTGGCAGCAGATTCACTCTGCCCTCAGTTGCCTCTGGATTGTCATACAGACCCCATCCAAGCACACCTCACCGTTGGGGCATTTGGGGGCTACTTCTTGGTGAAGAGAGGCCAAACCGCGGTGTTGACTCCAGATTCTGTTGTGTACCAGTGCAGGTGGGCTCTGCTGGGCCAGTGCCCAGAACAGGGTTTTTCTTTGCATTGTTTCAAGGCAGTCTTTAAAATTAGGTTTTATTTTATTAATATGTGGGGTGATATTTAATTTATATTTTATTTATTAATTTTTTTTAAAAAAATTGAAGTATAACTGACATGTAACATTGTATTAGTTTCAGGTGTACTATATTACGATTTGATATTTGTATACATTGCGAAATGATCACCACAGTAAGTCCAGTTAATGGAGTCTTAACCCCTGGACCACCAGGGAAGTCCCAGAGCTAGTTTGTTTCTTGAATGAAGCTTGGAAGGCTGGACAACTGTGGAAGCGCATTTGGCTGTCTACTCAGGCCTGCCACCTTGTGGGAAACTCTGGGAATGGCAGCAGTGCTTTTGTTACGTAGTAAACCACACGGGGCTCTTTTGGAGCCTTGGGCTTCTTACCTGGCTAGGAGATGTTTAGAGAATAAAACATTTGGAGTGATTTTTAATTGGAATGTTTGAGGTACTGCCCACAAGACAGGGCAGTCTGGTCTAGAAGCTGGTTCTTTTCCAGATGTGACCCTGAAGGCAGGAGAGCTCTCCCCTGGCGCTGTGTGTCCTGGTCATGTGTGGGCACGTCCTTGTGGGATGCCCTTCTCACCTCTCAGTAGTGGGCACTATGTCAGCTGATGTCCTTGCTGTCCTCCAACCCTCATTGTCTGCACCTGGACAAATTCAGGGGTCCTCAGTTTGTCCTGCACTTGGGGACCCAGTTTTCGTTTGTCTAGTAATTTATGGAAAAGAATAATGTTATATCTCTATCTTGCAGCATATACAAAAATATATTCCAGTAGTTTAAATAAATAAAGATTTAAATGTGAAAAGTAAAACTAACACTTTTTAGAAAAACTAATGAGAGAGGGTATCCTAATGATCTCAAGGTAGGAAGGAAAGAATTTCTTAAGTAAAACAACCAAACCACAAACCATAAAGGAAATGATTGATAGATTTTACCACATTAAAACGTGAAATTTTAGTAACAAAGGGCAATCAAGAAAATTAAAAAGCCACATATTGGGAAAAGATATTTGTAATGAATATAACTGGAAAAGGATCGGTACCTGGAATTTAAAAATAAGTCCTGCAGAAAGAAAGGAAGGGAGAGGAAGGGGGAGGGGGGAGGGAGGGGCAGGTGGCAAGGAAGGAGGAAAGGAAAGTAAAGGATATGGACAGGCAATTCATAGAAGAGAAAGTGTGTATAGTCAATAAACATAAGGAGAGTTGCTCTGTCTTTCTAGTAATCAGGAAAGGAAGTTTTTAAAAAAGAGATCTTATTTTTTGTCCATGAGATTGGCAGTACTTAAAAAAGAAATCTGATGGTTTCACGATAGCCAAGAGGTGGAAACATCCCAAGTATCCTTTGACGAATGAATGGATAAGCAAAATGCAGTACATATATACAATGGAATATTTTTCATCTTTAAAAAGGAAGGAAATTCTGTCACATACTGCAGCCTGGATGAACCTTGAGGACATTATGCTAAATGAAGTCAGTCAGTCACAAAAAGATAAGTACTGTAGGATTCCATTTATATGATTCTATTTATATACACCTCTAGAGTAGTTGGATTCATAGAAAACAAAGTAGGAGGCTGGCTGCCAGGGGCTGGGGGAGAGGGAACAGCTAATTGTTTAGTGGGGACAGAGTTTTCAGTTTTGCAAGGTGAAAAAGTTCTAGAGGTTGGTTGCACAACAACGTGAATATACGTAACGCTACAGAAATGTATACTTCAAAGGTTAAAGAAAGCTAAGACAGTTTTGTGTTATGTGTATTTTATCACAAGTAAAAACTAAACGAAAAACCTGACCATATGAAACCTTGGTGAGGATGTGTTGACAACAGTAACTTTCAGAACTCCTGCCCACAGGTGGTGAGACATAAATTGGGAGAGCCACCCTGGAGAGCAATTTGCTGTCGTCCCATCAGCGGGGAAATGTCCGTATTCTGATCCTTAGCTCTACTTCAAGGTGTCCACCCTAGAGGAGAATCTCACCGGTGTGGGAGAGGAGACGTGTACATGGTTCACAAGAGTATCATTTATAACAGCAAAAAAAAAAAAAAATGGAGACGATGTTAAATATCCATCCACCAGAATGAGAATGTGTGATGCAGGCATAGAGAACAGACTTGTGGTTGCTAAGGGGGAGGGGGGTGTGGGAGGGGTGGATTGGGAGTTTGGGACTAGCAGATGCAAACTATTATATATAGAATGGATAAACAACAAGGTCCTACTGTATAGCACAGGGAACTATGTTCAATATCCTGTGATAAACCATAAAGGAAAACAATATAAAAAAGAATATATATGTATAGCTGAATCACTCTGTTGTACAGCAGAAATTAACAGAATGTTGTAAATCAACTATATTTCAATTTAAAAAGATCTATCCACAATACAAAATAGATAATCAACAAGGATCTACTGTATAGCACAGGGAACTATACTCAATATTTTATAATAACCTATAATGGGAAAGAATCTAAGTATATATATATATATATATATATATATATATATATATAAAACTGAATCACTTTGCTGCACACCTGAAACTAACACAACATTGTAAATCAAATATATTTCAATAAAATTTTTTTTTAATCTAAAAAAAAAATGTGTGATGTACTCCTACAGTGAAACACTACCTGCACCACTGACTAAACCTCAAAAGCAGCATTGACTAGAAGGAAGCACATGTAACACCATTAGGAATTTTCATGAGTACAGAAGTAGTGTAAGTAAAATATTGTGCATGGTGATGGTTGACAGCAAATTTAGGAGAGCAATTCTGGAGGGGAAGAGAGGGGTACTAGATAAGAGGAGGGTGTATTGGGGGCTTTGGCTAAGCACCTGTACTATTTTATATCTTTGGAAAGCAATTTGAGACATGTGACAAGGTAGAGTCGGTCCTCTATGTCCATGAGTTGCACATCTGAGGATTCAACCAACCAGGGATTGGGGGAAAAAAAAAATTCCAGAAAGTTTGAAAGAGCAAACCTTGAATTTGCCTTGCTGACAGCTATTTACATAGCGTTATTGTTGTGTTGGGTATTATAAGTAATCTAGAGATGATTTAAAGTATAGGGAGAATGTGCGTAGTTCGTATGTAAATACTACACCATGTTATATGAGGGATGTGAGCATTCATGGATTTTGGTATCCATGGGGAGTCCTTTAACCAGTCCTTAAGATGAGAGCTAAGTGGTGGGTACTTAAAATTCTGTTACCTTATTTGCTGTGCTTTGCTGTATGTTTGGAAGATATTGCATTGTGTCTTTAAGAAGACTTTAAATGATCGAATGAGGCTAAGTCAGTGGTTTTCTGACTATTTCCCAGCATGCAGTCCTGATCTGCAACAGTGACGCATTTTTTAAAAATGGTGAAGATTTTAACCGCCCGTGGAACCTGTGTACCACTTTTTAAAGTGAGTTTTGTAGTTTGGTGTCCACGTAAGATTTCCTTTGAGGGAAAGAGTTTTGCTTTTAAAAAAAAAAGAAAAAAGAAAAGGAAAAAGACTAAAAGCCCTGAATGAGCTGATTTCTGAGATTCCCTTTTTCCCCATTAATCTATAGTCCTAGGAGCTAATGTCTCAGAGGAATGAACTCACTTTCCTTGTCTCTACAAGATTCTGACATTTGAATTAGCTCTTTCCTGTTAATTGTATTTATTGAGGGCTCACCGTCCCTCCACAGGGAATATTCAGTAGGTCCAGGTTCTGGTTCTCTGGGCTGCAAAGATCTTCTGATAACTCAGGTTCCATGTTGGGTGAGCCAGGTGATTCCCGGACTGTTGGACCTGGAACGGTTAAGCAAGGCTTTCTGGCTCAGTCGTGTCATTGGGCGGGGTGGAGTCTCAGGAGATGTGAGCCCTCAGCCCAAGGGCTCAGATCCCCTGAGGTGCTTAGCAGAAGTCAGCAGGCCCTGACCGCCTCTTAACACATCTTATATTTTGTTCTGTAGAGCAGCACCCTGAGTGACCGCTAATACCCCTGTAATTCAGAGTAGAAAGCTCTCTTGCTTAAACCTTTCCATGGTTCCCATCTCACTCAGGATACAGTCTTTGCTGTGAGCCCTGAAACTGTGCCCACTTCTCTGTCCTTTTTTTAAAAAAAATCTGCACTCTTACCCTTACACTTTTTAAAAAATATATATTTATTTATTTATTTGGTTGTGCCAGGTCTTAGTTGCAGCGGGTGGGCTCCTTAGTTGCGGCCGTGGGCTCCTTAGTTGCGGCATGCGTGTGGGATCTAATTCCCTGACCAGCGATCAAACCCGGGCCCCCTGCATTGGGAGCACGGAGCCTTAACCACTGCTTTCTGGCCATTTTTTTGAATCCACTTCTCCTTGTTCACTGGGTTCCAGTCACTCCTCCCTGCCCTCCTGTTTGTGCCTAGAACATGGCTGGTGATTCCTGCCTCAAGGCCTTTGCACTTGCTCACTCCTCTGCCTGATGTGGTCTTGGCTGCTGGTCTTCATTTGCGCCCAAGCTCAGAAGTCACCTTCTTAGAAAGGCCTCCTCAGGCTATGGACTCTCTCACAAGCTACTCTGCTGCCCAGAAGTATCTCTCCAGCTCGTTATCCTGTTTTATTTTTTATTTCCTTGACAGCCCTTATTATGCTCTCAAGTTATTTTATTTGGTCTGTTTCTCTATCTACCGATCTCTGTCTCTGTGTTTGTATCGTCCCATCAGGATAAGAGGTCCACAGGCCACAGTCATTATGTCTGTCCAGCATCACCAGCATTTAGAACAGGGCTAGAATATATTAGGTACTTGTGTCGGGGATACTCAGCATCACCCTCAGATTTGGTGATTTGCTAGAAGGACTCACAGGACTTAGCATATAATCCTACTCACAGCTAACATTTATTTCAGCAAAAGGACACGAAGCAAAATCAGCAAAGGGAAGAGGTGCATGGTGTGAAGTCCAGAGGAAATCAGGTGCTAGGTTCCAAGAGTCCTCTTGCTGTGGAATCTCACAGTACAGACTTAGTTCCCCCAGTACCAAGTCATGACAACACGTGTGAATTGTAGCCAGGGAAGCCCATGAGATACTCTCTGTCCGGGGTTTTTACTGGAAGCTGGCCACGTAGGAACCCCCTGCTTAGCATGCTCTGAAATTCCAGACTCCCAGAAGAAAGCAGGTGCTGAGCCTAAAACAGACTGTTCATCTAGTCCAGGCGGGGGGAACCCTTCCTATCACTCGGGAAAGTTTTATATCAGTGTAGGGAACTGCTTACTGTTCGCATTCCCAGACGCCAGCTAAGGGTCAACTTGCAAGCAGGCCTTTCTAAGGATGGAAGTCTCAGGCCTGCTATGGTGGGTGACTCTTTCCTGTACACTACTTAAGAAATGTTTGTGAACGAATGAATCAACTCACTGTGACTGCAGGGCCTGTGGAATCAGACCTCAAGACTCCTGAAGGCCAGAGGGTGTGACCTCCCCTCCCTTGTCAACAGTCCTTCCCCCAGAGAGACGGAGGCGAGTTTGTCCTCCCTCCTGCCCTCAGACCTTTGGTAATCGTGACTGTCTGGTCCCCAGGTGTTGAAGCACAACGGGTCATCAGAAATTCTCAACAAGCTGTACGACACGGCCATGGACAAGCTGGAGGTGGTTAAGAAGGACTATGATGCCCTGCGGAAGAGGTATAGCGAGAAAGTCGCCATCCACAACTCGGACCTGAGCCGCCTGGAGCAGCTAGAGGAGGAGAACCAGCGCCTTCTGAAGCAGACGGAGATGCTGACCCAGCAGAGGGACACAGCCATCCAGCTGCAGCACCAGTGTGCCCTCTCCTTGAGGAGGTAGGAACCTAGGCCGGCAAGGAAGGGAGCGAGCTGGCCTGTCTCTTGCATTCAGAGAATGGCCAGAGGGCCAAAGCATCCTCTCTGCCAGGGGCCACTCTCCTTTGTGGGCTTGTGGTTATCTGCAAGGCTCTCCGCCACTTTCTGGGGGTTAAAAAAAAAAAAAAAAAAAAAAGCATAGGCAATTGAACTTTTTCAATCAAAAATTACTTTGGGGCTTCCCTGGTGGCGCAGTGGTTGAGAATCCGCCTGCCGATGCAGGAGACACGGGTTCGTGCCCTGGTCCGGGAAGATCCCACATGCCGCGGAGCAACTAAGCCCGTGAGCCATGGCCGCTAGGCCTGCGCGTCCGGAGCCTGTGCTCCGCAATGGGAGAGGCCACAACAGTGAGAGGCCCGCATACCGCAAAAAAAAAAAAACAAAAACAAAAAAAAATTACTTTGGTCTGGGAAACATCTTCCTGACACTGTCTTGGCAGTTGTGCTCCTTTCTTCCATCTGAACGACTCGAGCATGTTCTGACTGTCCTGTTTCTGAGGTCACCCCACAAGCCTCTCCCCTCTGTGTCAGTCACCCACCTGGCAGATGGGAAAGTTAATTGTCCTAGGCATTGTCCTTCTAAAGTTGCACTTTCTATTAAGGTAGATAATCTGTAGGGATGTGACCCCTGCCCTCCAACAGTGTTTCTTAAGGTACATGCCTGCAGAGTACCTGTTCTCTGGGGTGCTTATCAGGTTTATATGAACAGTGTTCTCTGGCTTTAAAAGGGTTTGGGAATTGCCGGGTTGCACACAAACAGGTGTCTGCGCCGCAGGACTTCTCAGAACCTTTACTCCACTACTGTGCACTAGAATCTCCCAAGAGGGGACAGAATGCAGTGTTTTTCCCAAACATCAGTCGTCAGAGAGCACGCTTTTTAAAAATGGAGCTCTGTGCAGGATTGGTTTCTAAGGAACCCACACTCAGAAATGCTGCCCTAGAGCTGCAGGTTGTAATTTGCAGGGCCGCCTGCATGGAAGGTGCTTCCTGCCCTGGAAGGACCGAGCGGTGTTCTCACGCTAACCTGGAGGCTTTGGGCCAGTCACCTGTGTCTCGCTTGAGGCCTTATCCCCTGTATCTGTAAAATAAGGTGCTCAGACTCAATGTTTGTTCAGGCCACTTTTGTCTTTCATAGGCTGTGATTCTAGCATTGTTTTGTTCTTATTTTTAAAGATAATGTAGCTTGACTGTGGAAGAAATAACACTGTTATTTCCAGTAGAGCAGAGGGCATGAAGTTCTCAGTCCATCTTCCAGTATTTGTAAAAGGCTGAGAAAAATTGCCGGTCCAGGGGCACTGGTCCTTCATGGCTTTTCTCTCTTGGGGGTGTGGAGAATGACCACGTTTGAAACTTCATGCTCGATTGTCCGGTGCAGCAGAGCTGGCTGGGCAGGTCCCCACGCCCTCGTCCTGGCTGCCTCTCTCTGCCAGGTTTGAGGCCATCCACCACGAGCTGAACAAGGCCACGGCCCAGAACAAGGACCTGCAGTGGGAGATGGAGCTGCTGCAGTCGGAGCTGACGGAGTTGAGGACCACACAGGCGAAAACCGCCAAGGAGTCAGAGAAGTACAAGGAGGAGCGGGATGCGGTGTACAGCGAGTACAAGCTCATCATGAGCGAGCGCGACCAGGTCATCTCCGAGCTGGACAAGCTGCAGACCGAGGTGGAGCTGGCCGAGTCCAAGCTCAAGAGCAGCACGTCTGAGAAGAAGGCGGCCAGCGAGGAGATGGAGGCCCTGCGACAGGTAGGAAGGTGGCGAGGGAAAAAGGGCTGTGATGCATGGGTGTCCAGAGTAGCAGGGAGCAGCTGCCTGGGTTACTGGATGCCTCCTGGGTACCTGCTGAGCTCACACTCGGTGCCCAGCTCTGTTCGGGCTGCAGGGGACACAGGTGAGGTTCAGCTGTGGTCCTGGGCGTCCGGAGCTGACAGCGTAGGAAGAAGATTGGATGACGCGCACAGACACTCACCCACGCCTGTCGTGATGTGATGGTAGATCAGTCTCTTGCTGGAAGTCAGCTCAAGTGCTTGCTCATTAAGAAGCAAGATCCCAGGGCCGCGTTCCCAAAGCCATAGGTACTTTTGGCCTTGTGAGTCCAGAAGGGCACACTCAGTGTTCCTTCACCCCAACATCTGAGGAGTCTGCTCTTTAGGGGGGTGGTCTGGGCTCCTTCTGGGAAGCTGTTCTACTAGGTTGAGCCCAATACTCTTCTCAAGCCTTGCTCCCCGGGGCGGGGTGGGGCATATGCCTCCAGGGTCAGGGGAGTGGCGCTCAGCAGCATCGGAATTGAGGCACTGAGCTTGACTCCCGAGTGATCAGTGGGGATCCTCTGCATCTTTCCTAACTGACCAGCCAGGCCTCATCACTGACACTGCTTACCCCCAAGACCAGGTGTGCCCTGCTGGGGCTTGGACAGGCCTGTGGACTCCCCCTCTTTGAGACTGCCTTCCCATTCGGTTAGTTTGTGTGTGGCTCTGTTTAGAGCTGCTGAACTTGATCAGAGCAGACTTTCTTCCCATTGGAATAGTTCTCTGTTCATATCTCTCCATTCTACTTTGTGCAGGTCAGTTAACAATGAAGGCTTTAAAACTGGCCTGTGAGAAGTGAAAAGCAAGGTGTTAAAGGTCGGGCAGCGTAGTAAGGGACGGTGTGTGTGTGGATTGTTGAAGCTAGCGCCCTCTGGACCGAGCATGAGGCAGGGCTGATGCCCGAGGGGCGGGGCCAGGGCCTCGTGGGCCTCTCTGCGGACTGTGATGCTGCCTGATGCCCAGGCGGTGCTGGGGACCGTGTTTGGGCAGTGGACCTCCTCAGCCATGTGACCTCTTACCTCTCCTAGCTCTCTGGGCCTCAGTCTCCTTACCTACACACGGGAAATGATGACAGCATCTGCCTCACAGTGTGCTCATGATGATTAGATGGTTTAACATTGAAAACACACTTAGGATAATATCTGCCTAAAGTAGGAATGATTTGAGTCTTTATTATTAGGATTATTTTTATGCCCATCTGAACCTTACTAGCCGGTTAGGATTAGGGTGCATCCTATAAAACTGTTTTCATAGGCAAAAATGGGCCAAATAGCAACAGTTTCATACAGAGGGAGTGAGACTTCTCCAGACCATCAAGGTGAAAGCCATTGTGAAAAGGAATATTTTCTTTGATGAAATTTTTTTTTTTTTTTTTTTTTTTTGCGGTACGCGGGCCTCTCACTGTTGTGGCCTCTCCCGTTGCGGAGCACAGGCTCCGGACGCGCAGGCTCAGCGGCCATGGCTCACGGGCTTAGTTGCTCCGCGGCATGTGGGATCTTCCCGGACCGGGGCACGAACCCGTGTTCCCTGCATCGGCAGGCGGATTCTCAACCACTGCGCCACCAGGGAAGCCCTGATGAAATTTTTAAAAGACTGGAATGAAGAAATTCTTACTGAGCAAATATAATGCATTAGGACTTGGTAATTGCCCTGGAGAAAATGTCACCTCACTTTCACATTCTGGTTTGGGAGCTTAATTGTTGGGGAAAATGTTGACACCAAATAAGGAAAACAAAATGATGAAGAATAAAACATTAAAAATGCCTGAGGGGCTTCCCTGGTGGCGCAGTGGTTGAGAGTTCGCCTGCCGATGCAGGGGACGTGGGTTCGTGCCCCAGTCCGGGAAGATCCCACATGCCGCGGAGCGGCTGGGTCCGTGAGCCATGGCCGCTGAGCCTGCGCATCCGGAGCCTGTGCTCCGCAACGGGAGAGGCCATAACAGTGAGAGGCCCGCGTACCGCAAAAAAAAAAAAAAAAATGCCTGAGGCAGTCAGTAAGCTAAAGAGTCGAGGACAGTATGTTAAACCCATAGAAGGTGAGCCCGTGATAGGCCAGCAGCCCCCTGGAGGGGCCTGAGATGATGGATGCCCCCCCAGGGAGCGAGGCAGGCAAAGAGCAGTCGTGCTCTTTGTAGGAATGTGGAAGCACAGAGGAGGAGGAAGACCCCCGACTGCCCCGTGGTGCTAGATCTGGTGGCCTGTGTCACCCCCCTCCCATTGCTCATGTGTGCCTCCAGCCTGGAGCCCGGTTCCCGGGCCTTGGCAGGGGGGCCCTGGCAGCGTGTGAAGTCTGCCTGTCAGCTGAGGCAGGATTCTTCTCTGGGCACCCATCCCAGTCAGCAGGCAGGAGAGGACAGCCCCAGCCCCCCACCCCCGCAGCTTCCAGAACTGAAACCCTCGGCTCCTTCTTGAGTTTGTCTGGCTTCTGGGACACGACCGCTCCCCGCCTGGCCAGAGTAGGCCACAGGTCTGTGACCTGGGCCATCCTGGCTCTGAGGTGTGGGCAGGAGGGTCTTATCTCCCCGTGGCCTGCGAGACTCCTGGGGGTTGATCCTGCCCCTCTCCAGCAGCCGCTTCTTGGTGGGGGGGAGGCGGGTTCGGCTGAGGTGGGCCTCCAGCCAGCCTAGCTTCCTGGTCTCAGAACTGTCCTCGTTCCGCTCAGCCGGGGCTGTGGTTCTTTTTCCCTCTGACACCTGATGGCTTCCTACACTCTCCTCCCTTCTCTCTGTACCTCGCTCTTTATTTACGCTCTTTTTTCTGCCACTGCCCTCCATCTCTCTACTGTCTTCTCCAGAGTGGGTTGTGCAAAGAGAGGGCAGTCGGGGCGGGGGGGGTGTCAGGGTCTTTGCCTCACTCTGGACACCAGGTCAGCTCTGACCCCTCTCTCCCTTGCTTCCCACCTTTCCGAGTGGGCACATCTAGGGGCTTCCTTCGCAAGGGCCGGTGTCCAGACTCTGACCATGGGCAGGCCAAGTCCACTGAAGGTTCGCCGGCTTCAGGAGGACGTGGTTACCGTCTGGGGCAGCTGGTCCCCTGCCACAGGGAAGCTGTGGGGTGCTGCTACGTGTCACAGAGGTCCTTCCAGATACTAGGTCGCTTCCCAAGACAGGCCCTCTGACAGAGCCACTGTCCCCTAGAAAGCCCAGCTTGGTCACTTGGACTGGCAGTGCTTTCTTCTGCCCCTGAATGCACTTGCATCTCCTATGTCCAGTCCTGCTTGGGGAACTGAGTTTGCTAGAAAGTGAGGGAGCATTGTACGAGGGAGGGTGTACTGTGAGAGGTGGAGGATGAGCACAGGCGCGTTCTTGTGTTGCGTGTATTTTGCTTCTTCAGAAAGCCTTTGAGCTGGACCAGGAGTTACTCTTGCAATAGATGCTCACTTTGTCATTTGTCACATTCTTCATTTTTCTGAGGATTATAGAGGCACAGAGGGAGCTTTCTGTATGAGTGCTTCAAAGACTTTGATTTGAAATTTTAATGGAGCGTGTAATGCTTTAGGGAGTGGTCCAGATGCAAATCCTTTAGATCTCAGCTTTTTAAAGGAACTGAAACACATAGGACTTCACCAGCAAACATAGTGGTGTATTTTCAGATTTAGAAATAACTCCATATGCTAGAGTATAAGAACTGTATTGTAGACACAGCGGGTGGGGAGCAGGATGACCAGTGCTGCACCCTTCACTGCAGTGGGGCCTCACGTCACGTTTGTCACGAGAGCTCTTTAGGGAGATGTAGTGGGCTCTCGGCAAAACATATACCACGTAAGTGGCGGGGCAGGGTCTGGCAGGAGCCCTCCCGGGGGGCATTCCACCTGGGCCCCTGAGACAGGGCCGTAGTGGGGCTGGGCTTCCGGTCCTGGCTCTGTGTGGCGCTGTGAGGGTTTGGGTGGACCCTCATATAGCATCGCTAGGGGTCTGAGCGTGGCTGTGGAGCATGTAGTCATGGGGCCGGGGGGCGGTGTCGGAACGGGCTCTGGCTGAGATCCCGGTGTTTGCCTCCGTCCAGCTCCCGAGAGTCCAGCCCCAGCTCCTGTGCCAGTCGGAGGGCACTTCTGGGCCAGAAGGCCTGGTAACCTTCCCCTCTGCTTGCCCCTCACCCCCACCAGATCAAAGACACGGTGACAATGGATGCGGGGAGAGCCAATAAGGAGGCTGAAATCCTTCGAAAGCAGTGCAAGGCTCTGTGCCAGGAGCTGAAGGAAGCCCTCCAGGAGGCGGATGTGGCCAAGTGCCGGCGGGACTGGGCCTTCCAGGAGCGGGACAAGATCGTGGCGGAGCGGGACAGCATCCGGTATGGGGCGCCCTGGGGCCGCATGGGCTCGGGTCTCTCCGTGGTACACTGGGTCTGTGGGAGGGTCGGAGTCATAACCACTTACTTCCAGGTGAGGTGGGTGTGACCTGGGTCATTCCTCCTCCCCCTAGGTGGTGCCCCAGCCTCGCCTCATAGTGAGAATTTTAGAATTTTCCATCATGTCTCGACTTCCCATTTCCCTTCACCCTAGAGGTCCGAGCACATGCTGTGTCCACAGCGTGGACCCCCGTGACGTGGTATAAGGCCAGGCTTTTTTCTTAGGGGGTTTCGGTTGCAACTAACATTTTCAAAATGCATTCTTTCAGCCAGTATTCATTGGGCGCCTACTGTGTGCCAGGATCTTAGGTCCCTTGAGCAAGGAGACCTTGGGAGAGAAACAGCCTTTGAGGCTCCTGGGCACGTGTGATGCCCGTGAGGGGCCGGCAGCGTGGGGGCTAAGGCAGCTTCGTGGGACAGGGTGGTCGGGGGGAGGGCAGTGCATGAACAGGGAATGCGTGGGGGCATGCAGGGAGCTCGGGGGACGGGTAGGGAGGTCTCCCCAGAAAGCATGGCGTTCCTGCTAGAACTAAAGCTCGAGTGGCATTTTTCCAGGTGGAGAAGGGGGGGTGGGTGTTGCAGCCTGAGGGACCATCTTGAACAAAGGTGTATGGTGAACTCAGGGCAGAGCTGGGACTGGTTGTGGCATGAGTGGGGTGTGCACCTGGTGAGTCACAGGAGAAGCGGCTGACAGGGCTCCTGAGGGCAGGTGGTGAGGGCCTGTGAAGGGAAGCCCAGCAGTGTAGACTTGGCCCTTGGCCTGGAATAAAGCCAGGAGAGGCCCTGGTGGTGGGGGGCGGGGGGGTGGTGCTGTTGGTGGTGATGATGATGATGATGGCGATGAGTGAGGACTTGGTCATTGAGAGTTTCTGCAAGATCCCCTGTGGCCATTTGGAGAGACTGATGTCCACCTGGGCTGGTCAGGAGATGAAGGTTCAGGATTGGAGGAGATTTGGAGCCATGGAGAAGTGGGGACCAGCCCTCAGGGTCCATCGAGTGGCAGGATGCTGTTCTGGAGGTGGCACAGAGCACAGCACAGACTCTCCTGCTGCCTGGTCCCCTGTCCCCACCACCTCTCTGAGTGACTGAGCTGATCCTGGGAGCCCAGAGGCCACACGTCCGTTAGCAGAGAGCTGTTAAGCCTGCACTTTCCACCCGCACAGAGCTCCGGGCTGCAGAGATGCATAAGACATGATTTCTGTCCAAGTGGGGGGCTCAGTCTAGTTGTGGGGTGGAGGGCATCTCTAGAGAAGCCTGCACGTGGGTAGTCGTGCAGTGTCTGTCGGTGCTGGAGCACAGGGGCTTGCCAGGTGGGCTGCGCCTGGGGCCGTGGTCGTTAACCCCAGGCACACTGAGGCTGAGCCTGTGGGACGAACGCTGGACGTTCAGAACCGGGTGCTCGGTGCCTGGTAACCGTGGGGGTGTCTCCTCTGCCAGGTCCTCAGTGTCCCCTCTGTCCCTGTATGGGATTGGCCTGGGCGGCCTTGCCTCCAGACTCTCAAGCACTCCATCTCTGCATCTGGGAGTGAGGCAAGCACCTGGGGTGTTGGGGAGCATGGGCTGCAGGCCTCACTGCAAACCGTGAGTTCTCCGTCCCCTGTCCCCTGCCCCTCACAGTGACCTTGCCCTCTGCCCCCTCTGCCAGGACGCTCTGTGACAACCTGAGGCGGGAGCGGGACCGGGCGGTGAGCGAACTGGCTGAGGCCCTGCGCAGCCTGGATGACACTCGCAAACAGAAGAACGATGTCAGCCGGGAGCTGAAGGAGCTCAAGTACGCCGGGGTGGGCGCCTGCTGGGGTGCGCTGGTGCCCGGGAGCGTGGTGTCCGCTTCCACCAGGTCAAGGCAGCCCCATGAGCAGGCCTGGCAGTCTGTCCCTTCACTCTGCCTTACTCGGTCAGTCCGTAAAATGTGTCCAAGTGTTGCCTCTCTGTTGAGAGTTAATTAGAAATCCTTAGACCAGCACGGAGCGTGGCAGCGGCCCTTCGGTGGGCGAGTCGGGGTGGGCAGGCACTGTGTGCCAAGGCTCATCGGAAGGAAGGTCCCTGCCCCGGGCGGTCCACTGGGGGACAGGCAGGCGTGTGTCGTCCATTCATTCCCTCCCTCCCTCCCTCATTCATTCGGCAACTCAGCAAGGATTTGCCGGGTGCCTGCTGCGTGGGGGCCAGGCCCCGGGGGAGGCACAAGCCACTGGGTCCCTGCCCTGTGGGGCTCACAATACACGGAGACAGGCCAGAGGCAGGGCCACCCGAGAGACCAGCACGCAGTCGAACAGAATGATGACAGATTCTGATGCAGCGTTTTTGAAGGCGGTTGTGACTACCGCTCAGCAGTCTGTTCTGCCTGTGCTGTTTGGGGTGTCAGACAGCGTCCCCTCAGTGACTGCGCTGCTCCCAGGGGTGTTCCTTCAGACTTGGTGGCCCCTAGCAGTGTAATCAAAATACAGAGATCCAAGTTGAAGAAGAGAAATCGGCAGATGCCGATCATCAGTGCAGTGCAGAGCCAGACCGGGTAGTTGAGAAGCAGTGGCTGTCCGCCTGCTCGTGAGGCTTCCTGAACCGATAGGGTGGTTGGAAGCTGGTGAGCGTGCAAGCCTCGCACACTCGAGGGACGCCTTCCGGAAGTGGGTGACAGCTTCCTCTTCTTCCCCGTTCAGTAGAACCTCCTAGCGTAAGGCAAACAGCTTCATTTACTCAGTGAAAACCCAGAAGCCCTGGGGCTTGAGCACTCTAAGAAAATCCCGGGGGTTAAGCGGCAAAGGGACAGAATCTCTCCAGGGACCTAGTTAGGGTCTAGCAGGTGGTGGAATCAAATTAAGGCAAAGCCTGGAGCCTCGGGGGCTTGAGCACGGGAGGAGGTTTTGCACGTTAATTGAGCTGGAGTTGCCTGGAACTTCTAAGAAGTGTCAAGTTCCATTTGTTTGTTCATTCAGCACGTTTGTATTTGCACCTTCTCTGAGCTAAGTTCTCTAACCAGTGGGATGCAGGGGAGGGAGTCCTTGCCGCTGCCCAGGAAGCCCCCCGTCTGCAGAAGCAACAGATGTATGTGCCTAGGGGGTGAGAGGTGAGCCGCGTGCAGTGAGCATGAAGTGCAGAGCTGCTTCTCTGTCGGGGAAGGAAGCTTGGAGAAGACTACCCGTGGGCTGAGTGGCCTCCTAGAACCGGCCACACATTCTTGAGCACGGTTCAGGCAAAGGTGTGGACATGGGAGCGTGTCCAGTCGAGCAGGAAACGACAGTAGTTAGGGGTGTGCCAGGAACCCCCTGGGCAGTGCTGAGGAATTGGAGAGGTCATCTGGGCCCAGGTTCTAGGAAGAAGGATGTTACTGGGGGATGTTAACAAGGTTTCTGAGTCTTTTTTCGTCCTCTTCACTGGGTCTTTCTGAGAACTAAAGCTTTTTATTTTGATCGAATCCGATTTGCCGATTTTTATTTTTTTACTTTTAATGGATTATGTTATGTCTGAGAACCCTTAATCCAGCCCTAGATCTCAAAGGTTTTTCTCCTATACTTGCCTTCTAGAAGTTTTACAGTTTTATGTTTTATATTTAATTCTGTGATAGGTCTTGCGTTAATTTTTATATAAGGTATGGGGTTTAGGTTGAGAGTCTGTTGCCAGGATGTTCGCCTGCTCCAACGTCATTCATTGAAGACCGTCCTTCCCCTACTGAACTACTTCTGCACCTTTTGTACTTTGTGGGGCTATCTCTGGGTCCTCTGTTCTGTTCTGTTGATCCATGTGTCTGTCTTCGTGGCAGTTCCACACCGTCCTGATTTCTGTAGCCATATAATAATAAGTCTTGAAATCAAATAGAGTGATTCCTCCCATTTTATTCATTTTCAAAATGGGTTTAGCTGTTCTAATTCCTTTGCCTTTCTGTGTATATTTTAGAATAGTCTTATCTCTATCTACAGAAAGTCTTGCTGGCATTTCTGTAAGAATTGCATTAAACCCCTAGATAAATTAGGGGCAATTTTCTGAGACTTAAAAAAAAAAAAAAAACAAAAAAAAAAACTGTGGAAACTCACTGATACCCAAGAAGCCTTGGGTTTATGAGGCAGCTGGTGTGAAGTGTGAGGGGGAAAGGAACGGTCCACCTCATTTCCGAGTGGACTTTGGTGGGATGCTTTGCCTCCCAGAGGGCCGTTGCCATGGCTCTCTCTTTGTTCACAGGGAACAGATGGAATCCCAGTTGGAAAAGGAGGCCCGGTTCCGGCAGCTGATGGCCCACAGCTCCCACGACTCGGCCATTGACACAGACTCCATGGAGTGGGAAACAGAAGTGGTAGAGTTTGAAAGGGAGACGGTAAACCGCCCTTGTGTCTTCTCTCCCCAGCTCTCCTCAGTGTGATGGCTTTGGATGGGGGAGGGAGAGGATGGCCCTCTTGCAGGGCCCCCCAGTTTCATGGCTGCTAGTTGAGAGGTCAGCTTTTTCTCCCAGGGTGTGGATGCATCCTTTCCCTGCACTTGTCCAAGCCCGATGCAGTAGCAGCTTGGTCTCCTGTGTTACCCAGCAAATGCTGGCAGTGCATGGAAAGCAGAGGCAAGAGCAGAGCGCCAGGGCGCTGTGTGTGTGTGTGTGTTTCCAGTGGTGGAAAGGGGATCACAGCCGCTCAGAGGTTTTATCCTGGGAACCAGATGTCCCGTCGGGGTGAAGGGACAGCACCCGCATTGGAGTGAGTGTCTTGGGAGGGTGTAAGAGCCAAATGTTTCTCATCACTGCTGTAAAGTGAGCTGTTGCTGCTTTTCTTTTGCCAGGAGGATATTGACTTGAAGGCACTTGGTTTCGATATGGCAGAGGGTGTGAATGAACCTTGTTTGCCGGGGGACTGTGGCATATTCGTCACTAAAGTGGACAAAGGAAGCATTGCTGATGGCCGCTTACGGTGAGTGTAGAGGGCTCCAGGCTCTGGAGGGAAGGTGGCAGTTTCCCTCTGACCTAATGCAGAGGACCTGGAGAGCCAGATGGCATTTAAATGAATGCATCCCAGGATCTGGGGGCCTCACAGAGGCTGTTGAGGCTTTTAGGCTTACTTGCTAACATTGTTCTTAAAGGATGCTCGGACTCCAAATTGCCTCTGAATCTGAGCTTTCTCCCATCACCAGGTGCTGCCTTTTGCTTCTCTGTGTAGTAAGGGGCTCAGGTGAAGTGTGTGAGAGTCTGGAATGTGCATTGCCTGCTCATCCCATGAAATAGTGATAATAATTAGCACCTACATAGTGCTTGGTACTTTATATAGTTCATTAATCTTTACAATCCCATGAGGTAGGTGCTTCTATTGCCCCCATTTTACAAATGAGGACACTGAGGCCAGAGGGACTACGTCATACTGCTAGTAAGTGGTAGAGCTAGGGTTTGAAACCAGGCTCCAACCCTTGCCAGCTTAACCACTCTACCTTCCTAGAAGA
Source organism: Kogia breviceps (assembly GCF_026419965.1). NCBI lineage: Eukaryota > Metazoa > Chordata > Mammalia > Artiodactyla > Physeteridae > Kogia > Kogia breviceps. Next base: position 56,615,393 of record NC_081311.1, read on the forward strand.
GGAAACCTTTCTCTTTTTTTTTCCTTTTTTTTTTTTTTTTTTAATAAATTTATTTATTTATTTGTTTTTATTTTTGGCTGTGCTGGGTCTTCATTGCTGCGTGCGGGCTTTCTCTAGTTGCCGTGAGCGGGGGCTACTCTGTTGTGGAGCACGGGCTCTAGGCAGGCGGGCTTCAGTAGTTGTGGCATGTGGGCTCAGTAGTTGTGGCGCATGGGCTTAGTTGCTCCGCGGCATGTGGGATCTTCCTGGACCAGGGCTCGAACCCGTGTCCCCTGCGTTGGCAGGCAGATTCTTAATCACCGTGCCACCAGGGAAGCCCCGAGGAAACCTTTCTGAATGTGTTTGTGGGGTACCTGCTTTCTGGTGTTCTGCTCCCCGAATGGGAGCAACAGGGGCCGGCCCTCTGGTCCCAAGGCCTCCGCTGGCAGTGACCTGGCTGTCCCTCTCCTCAGGGTCAATGACTGGCTGCTGAGAATCAATGACGTGGACCTCATCAATAAGGACAAGAAGCAGGCCATCAAGGCGCTCCTCAACGGGGAGGGGGCCATCAACATGGTCGTGCGTCGGAGGAAGTCCCTGGGCGGGAAGGTGGTCACACCGCTGCACATCAACCTGAGCGGGCATAAAGGTAGGGGCTGGGGAGGTGGGCAGGGCACCCTTTTCTCGTACAGAGAGATTGCATGTGTTTTCGGGCACCCCTCATTCCCAGAACTAGGCGTTGATGTGGTTTCAGTGCAGTCCATGTGCTTCCTGCTAGGTTGCCGTCTGGATCCTGGGTCTTGCTTGTCTCAGATTGTTTGATTCGCCAGACCTGACTTGACTGGCTCGCTGGGTGGGGTGCTGGGACGGACAGGTCACAGTCTGCCAACATCTTCTTCTTTTTTTTTTTTTTTGGCGGTACGCGGGCCTCTCACTGTTGTGGCCTTTCCCATTGCGGAGCACAGGCTCCGGACGCACAGGCTCAGCGGCCATGGCTCACGGGCCCAGCCGCTCTGCAGCATATGGGATCCTCCCGGACCGGGGCACGAACCCACGTCCCCTGCATCGGCAGGCGGACTGTCAATCACTGCACCACCAGGGAAGCCCCCCCCAACATCCTTTTTAAAAGTTTATCTCGTAAAGACAAGATGAGACAACCAGAGGGCCATGCAACCCGGGCGGGGGTTAACCGGGGACCTCTGGTTTGCAGACAGCGGCATCAGCCTGGAGAATGGAGTGTATGCTGCCGCTGTGGTGCCCGGAAGCCCGGCTGCCAAAGAGGGGTCCCTCGCCGTGGGAGACAGGATTGTGGCTGTAAGTCTCAGGGAACCCCTCCTCTGGTTCTAGACTCCCCATCTCCCAGTTCCCATCCTGACGGCAGCTACTTTTAACAATTCATTGTGTTTTCTCCCCCAAACGTTCAAAACTTATATCTCCCCCCCCCTTTTTTTTTTTTAAACTTAGATGTGATCATAATATACTGTGCTGCTGCTAACCTTGCTTTTTGTTTTTAACAGCGTGCCTTGAGGTTCTTCCAGATTGACATCTTTAGATCTGTCTGGGTCATTTCAGTAACTGCATGTTCCTTAGTGGCCTTTGAGCCGGTCTCCTGATGGACAGTCAGGACATTTTTGCCTTTGTAATAGTGCTTCATGGCCACTGCTCTGTTCCGCCATGGGATAGAGTCGCGGGTGGGGGAATTTCTGGATCAGAGGGCATAAGCATTTAACATGTGATGTGATTTCCCTCCTTGTGCTTCAGAGAAGTCCCACCTGCCATGTTTGGGGGAGCTCATTACTTCACATCTTTGCCAGTGTTTTTCAGATTTGGGGGCAAACTAGAGTTTGAAAGCAATATGGCCATTACGAAAAACTCTAAGATGTGGGGAAGTTATAAAGAAAAACAAAACCAACCAAATTAATCTACCACCCCAAGATAATCACTCTGAATACGTATATTTTTTTAACTTTCAATTTTGAAATAATTACAGAAATAATTATAATTCAGTTATAATGTTAAACAATATTAAAAAATAAAGTGGCAAAGATAGTACAGAAAGGTCCTACGTACCCATCATCCAGTTAACATCTAATGGTTACATCTTATGTAACTATGAAATCTGTTATCACATTTTAGGATTAAAAAAAAATCAAGATACAGAGCTGTCCACCGCCACAAAGATCTCCCTCGTGTCACTCCTTTCTGTTAATACCCACGATCCTAAGCATGCCCCCTCCCTGCCATCATAAGCCCTGGCAACTGATTTGTTCTCCAGCTCTATAATTCTGTCATTTGGAGGATATTGTATAAGTAGAATCTACAGTACTTGCCCGTTTGAGATGGCCTTTTCCACTTGGCTTCGTGCTGTGAGCTCCACCACATGGTTGGATGTGCTGATGCTGTGGTCCCTTTCGAAGCCGGGTAGGACTCCATGGTATGGGTGCACCCCAGTCTCACCATTCACCTATTGCACATACACTTTTAAAAAGGACTGGAACGTGTCTGAGAGGGGTGCGGAAAGAGACTCAGGCGTGAGGGGCTGTAGGAGTCTTTGCGATGATACTTCACGTCACGTGGGTCCAGGCTCCCAAATCATGATCTCGTTTTCAGTCTCCTCGCGCCCCTGGGGGGGCGTCCGCGTTTGTTTTCCTTTCTGCACTTGAAGGAATTCTGAGCCGTGGTCCAGCATCACACACCAGGAAGCGGCAGGTCCGGGATGTCCCTCTGGGACCCGTGGTATTCTGGTCCCAGTCAGACAAGTCCCTTCCCCAGAGTGCTTTTAAGGCTGTGTGTTTCATTTGCCTCAGAAGCCCCATAACTGGACTTTGAGGGCCTTAACTGGGGAGGGGCATTCTCTCCTTTGCCAGCTCCAGACGGGGGCACCTTACAGAACAAGGCCCACTGTCCAGCGTGGGTCAGCAGCTAGGCAGAACCCCTATCCTGGCGGTGGGCCTGACGGGCTCTCTGTTGGCCCTAGATCAATGGCATTGCACTGGACAACAAGTCTCTGAATGAGTGTGAATCTCTGCTGCGGAGCTGCCAGGACTCCCTGACCCTCTCCCTCCTGAAGGTAAGGGTCCCCGCCCTGCACTGGCTCTGCTCTCGCCCTCTTTGGGGCAGGCAGAACACCAGCTCCTTGTACCCAAGCTACTTCTCCATATCACTGGGATCCTTGGAAAAAAGGTCTTGATTTATAAGTGCAAGATATGCATGAACCCTGACTGGTTCCTGGTTTAAAAACCAAAACCAAAACCCAAAACCCAGAAACAAAAAAACCTAGCTATGAAGGACATTTTGGAGATGGGGGGTACATTTGGATCTGGACTGGATAATTAGATGATTTTAGGGAATTGTTACTTTTCCTGGGTATAATGCTGGTATTGGGGTTATATAGGAGAATGGCCTTATTTGGGAGAAATGCATCCTAAAACTGTTAGGGTGAAATGTCATAATATTTGTAACTTATTTTCGAGTGTTCTGCAGTCCAAATAGATACAGACAATTGGGCAAAATATTGTTGAATCTAAATGGGTTTAAGGGCATTTATTGTACTTTTTATCAGCTTTTCTAAGAAGGTTGGAAAAAGGCTCATCTACTTCATTAAGAGATAGTTTTAAAAATTATTTTAAAATTAATAGACTTTTTGGGGAACAGATTTGGGTTTACAGAAAAGTTGAGTTAGTACAGAGAGTTCTTATATTTTCGGCTCTGTAACATTGATGAGCCAATATTAATACATTAGTGTTAACTGAAGTCTGTAGTTAACGTGAGGATTCACTCTTGGGGTTGTACAGTCTATGGGTTTAGACAAATGTATAATGACATGTATCCACCATTACAGTATCCTGCAGAGTAATTTCAGTGCCCTAAAGATCCTCTGGGCTTCACCTGTTCATCCCTTCCTCCCCCTCAACCCCTGGCAACCACTGATCTTTTGACTATCTCTGTAGTTTTGCCTTTTCCAGAATGTCACATAGCTGGACTCATAGTATGTAGCCTTTTCAGATTGGCTTCTTTCACTTAGTACTATGCATTTAAGGTTCCTGCATGTCTTTTCATGGCTTGATAGGTTGTTTCTTTTTACCACTGAATAATATTCCATTGTCTAGGTGTACTGTAAGATGTCTTTAGTAATGAATTTTTTATATTTACATTTAATAATTTAAAAAAATAAGCAGGACACAGTGCAGGTGATTTCAGGAAGTGCTCGAAGTCAAGGGAACTTTGTGGCTTTCCTGTGGGTTCCCAGTGGCCTGGCTGTGAGCAAGCCTCACCTGTTGGCGAGGTGTACGTGCCTGCACATCTGTCCATCTCTCCAACTTTGGTGTGTGTGTGGCCCATTCCTGACCATCGCTCTACCTCCAGGGATGTTTTTCGGTGGCAGCTCCAGGTCGTGCGGTCTCACCGGCTCTCTTCCTCACTCCTCTGCAACCCCTACTTAGGTGTTCCCTCAGAGCGCCTCGTGGAGCGGCCAGAACATCTTTGAAAACATCAAGGACTCTGATAAGATGCTGAGCTTCCGAGCCCATGGCCCGGAGGTCCAGGCTCAGAATAAACGGAATTTGATGCAGCACAACAACTCCACGCAGACGGACATCTTCTACGCCGACAGGCTGGAGGACAGGAAGGAGTCGGGCCCCCCAGGAGGCAGCAGCTCCTTCCTGCACAAGCCGTTCCCTGGGGGAACCTTCCCCGTCTCCCCCCAGGCCTGTCCCAGCGCCTCCGAGCGTAGCCTGAGCTCCTTCCGCTCGGACGCCTCGGGGGAGCGTGGCTCTGGGCCGGTGGACGTGCGTAGCCGGCGGCCACTGCTGCCCTTCGAGACTGAGGTGGGCCCCTGTGGGGAGGCAGAGGCCCGCCTGGACAAGGCAGAGCCCGAGAATGCCAACAGCGGCGGGACCTGGCCCAAGGCTGTGCTCAGCTCCACGGCAGGACCCGAGAAGCTCTCCGTTTACAAGAAGCCAAAGCAAAGAAAGTCGATCTTTGACCCAAACACTTTCAAACGCCCCCAGACGCCCCCCAAAATAGACTACCTGCTCCCAGGCCCTGGGCCTGCTTACTCCCCCCTGCCCTCCAAGAGGGTGGGACCTCTGACGCCCCCAAAACCTCCCAGGAGGGGTGACTCCATTAAGTTCCAGCACAAACTGGAAACCAGTTCTGAGTCAGAGGCCACTCTAGTGGGCAGCTCCCCATCCACCAGCCCCCCGAGCGCCCTGCCCCCCGACATGGACCCCGGGGAGCCCATGCACGCCTCGCCCCCTCGCAAGGCCAGGGTCCGCATTGCTTCCAGCTACTACCCGGAAGGGGACGGGGATTCCTCCTACCTGCCGGCCAAGAAGTCCTGTGACGAGGACCTCACCTCCCAGAAGATGGACGAGCTGGGGCAGAAGCGCCGCCGGCCAAAGTCTGCTCCCAGCTTTCGGCCCAAGCTCGCTCCGGTAGTGATCTCTGCTCAGTTCCTGGAGGTAGAGCTCAGCCCTGGAGTGGGTCAGGGTGAGGTGGAGGTGGGGCGGGCCACACAGGGTCCTGCGCCTGTCCGTACTGGCGTCCCCCAGCTCAGGCGTAGCCCTGGCTCCTTTGCCCCTGCTCTCAGCACCTGCCCGGGGAAAGGGGAGGGGATGGCAGGTGAGTGCCAGCAGGAAGCAGTCTCCCTTTAGGAGATTAGAAAGTAGCCCGGGGTGTGCGTGATAGCGGTAACATGACGCCAAGAGGGCAGTGCTTTCTTGGGCGTGGGGTTTGATTTGCTTATTGAGCAAGAAGCTTTTGAACTTGTATTGCAATAAACCCAAGTGGCAAGGACCCACCTCAAAGGGTTTAGGGAGTCAAGAGAGCACACATGAATCTGTTAGCCGGCAGCAGGACAAGCCGGCTTGTTTTTGTGGGTGCTGTGGTCATTTCCAGAAGGGAGAGATTGCTGTGAGCAGGAGAAAAATCCGTGCTGCTCTCAGCAGACGCGGAGCTTCACACGGCTGGGCAAGTTGTGTGGAGTTGCTACATACATGTGCCCGATGCACCCGTGTGTTCCACCCTCTCTGCACACAAAAGCTGTTTATTTGAAAGAACCGATTCTTTCTGTGTGGTTTTCTTCCAAAGTAGTTTTGAAGGAAGTTCTTCTCTTCCAGATGTGTAAGGCAATGTGAATGAATAAACGAGTTACGCTCTCTCCCAGATGTCACTTCATGTGTCTGAGTGGGAGAAGCTAGGTCGTAAGGGACAGAAATCGCTTGCAAATGCCTATGTGTTTCCCTGTTTCCAGCCACTGCCTCTTGCCTTTGGTTCTGCAGGAGCAGAAGAGCGTCCCAGCCAGTGGAGAACTCTCCCCAGATCTCCAGGAGTGGTCCCCTTACTCACCAGGGCATTCCAGCCGGCACAGCAACCCCCCCTTCTACTCCAGCAGGGCGTCTGTGGGTGAGCTGGCAGGGCAGGGCCAGGGAGGAGGGTCGATGCGGGCTCACAGGGCCGCCCAGTCCCAGGGAGAGTGGAGACTGTCATTTCAGGGAGCTGCCGTGTGTCCTCAACCCGGTGGTCCAAAGATCTAGCCATTGCTGACCTATCTGGAGTGTTCAGCCTTCTATCAGTGACATTTTTTAGCTTTTCAGAGTGCTTTCACCCCATAGCAGCCTGGGAAGTGGGAAGCATTAAAGAGGGTTCTCCTGCCTTACAGGTGGAGCAGGGCCAGAAGCTTGCATAGATCTGGGGCTGGCTGGATGCTCTGGGGCCACTGTCTCACCCTGCCCATTTGCAGGCACCGTTCCCCGCAGTATGACCCCGAGCACCACTGTGAGCTCCGTCCTGAGGAACCCCATCTACACCGTGCGCAGCCACAGGGTCGGGCCTTGCAGCTCTCCGCCTGTCCCCAGAGAGGCTGGCCCCCAGGGTTTGCATCCCAGGTATGTGAAGCCACCTGTGCTTCCCTGTACCCTAGCCATCCAAGCCCACCTGGGCATAAAGCCACTGTGTATAGAGGGGTTCCCTTGCCTAGCTGGGAAGAGGCCAGGTAGAGCAGCACTGGGACCCAGGGGAAAGTAAACTTGAGGGTCGTTCTCTTTATTTACCAACGTGGAGCTTGAAAAGGTATTTATAGGACGATGGTAGAGATAGCGGCTGATACCTGAGCGCTCACAAGCCAGGCACTGTACTCAGACCTTTATAAGCATCACCTCACTTGGTCACCAGAACCACCCTACTATTACTGTCTCTGGTTGATAGATGAGGAACTGAGCCTTAAAAAAAATGAATGGATTGGCTCATTCATTCGATTACTTGACAGGTTTTAATAGAGCACAGACTACATGCCATGGACTGCTATAGTTCTAGAGGGCTACAGTGAAAAATTAAGTAGACAAACTTCCTCTCCTGTGGCATTTGTGTTCAGGTGGCCAGGGCGGGGCGGGGCGGGGACAAAAAAAGAGAACAGAGTGATACCAGATGGTGCTGAATGGCCCTAAAGACCCTAAAGTGTTGACAAGCTAGGCTGTGACTTGGAAGAGGGTGGCAAATTATATTGGGCGGTGGAGGGGGCCCCGTGCAGGGGGATGCTGCCATGACTAGAAGGCTGAGAAGAGGCCAGTTGTACACTGGACTTGGGGAGGAGCCTCCAGGAAGGAGGGCTGTAGGTGCTACAGCCCGGGCGTCTGAGGTTGGTGCAGTGGGCTCGAGGGACAGAGTAGGGGAGCTTGGCAAAGAGACGGTGAGTCAGGAGGAAGGCGCACGTCATAGGGCACAAACCCAGAGTTTGGGTTTTATTTTGAGTACAGTGAAGACCGCTGGAAGGCTCTAAGCAGGCAAGAGATGTAGTCTCACAGCTAGAAGAGGTCATCATTGGGCCTGACTGCAGGCCAGCCTGATGTGGGCAACGCGGGCTCCCTGCCCTCTGCTCTCCCGTTTCCTGGGACGGGCTCTCCTGAGGGGGGGCGCAGGATTCTGCCAGGTCCTCGGTGCTGTCCTGCCCCTCCCTGCCTGCCCAGGATGCAGCGCCTCCGTTCGTCCCCACAGAAAGCCCTCTGTCCCAGTGAGCCTGGTCCTGGCCCGGTGCTTGCAGGGCCCTCTGAGCGCAGCTGCGGGCAGTCGCCGTCCTCGGCTGACTGGGAGCCGCTTCTGGGCCTCCCTGAGCTGGCAGAGGGCCTCAGGGAGGCCAGCCACTTGTATCCTGACCTGGTCCTCCTCCCGAGCCCCTCACCTGTCTGCTTTTCGACAGTGTCCAGCACCAGGGCCGCCTGAGCCTGGATCTGAGCCCCAGGGCCTGCAGCGACTGCTCTGAGATGAGAGCCTCCCACGGGTGCAACTCCCTGCCCTCCAGCGCCCGCCTCGGTAACTGAGCCACTGGCGCCTTCTCGCCAGCGCAGGCACCAGCCTTTCTTCATCTCCACCCGCATCCTTGTGCCCAGACCTTCTGGCAGCCCACACACACAGCCCCTCTCCTGTCTGGGGGCCGAGGCCGGCTCCACGCTGCACCCAGAGCCCTTTCCCGTGGCCTTCCTGCAGCTTCCCGCAGTGGCCGTGTAGTTTTTCTGGTGACCCCTGGCCCAGGAGCCTTGCTCCCTGACCCTGAGGTCATTCTGGGGGATGTCGTGTTGCCGATCACTTATGGAAAATGCAACCCAGAGTCGAGGCTAGCAGTTATCTCAAAGAGACTCTGGTGGAGCTGCTTCCGGCGTTGTGGACACAAGGCCGGCAGTCGCCCCTGTCACGTGGGGTACTGTCTCTGTTCGGGGCTCGAAGCGAGACTTGTGGGATGCTGTTCTGGAGCAGCCTAGCCCTGCATGGTTTGTTCACATACTGGGGCTAGGCATCTGCTTTCGCTGACTGTTCCACGTTGAGACCCCCTCGGGGATAAATGGCAGGGCCCACTTTCATAACCGTGTATGTTTCCTGACTACTAGGATGGTGGTGAGGGAGTGAGGGGTGCTGTTTAATCGCAGGCCTAAAGTTTTGTCCCCTTGTGGAACCACAGGGTCTTCGAGCAACTTGCAGTTTAAGGCAGAACGCATTAAAATCCCATCAACGCCAAGATATCCGCGGTCTGTCGTGGGCTCTGACAGAGGTGAGAACTTCTCAGTGCTCCCCTCCCCCTGCTGACCCCCTCCGTCCTCAGGGTGGGGTGTCTGGGCACCGCTCACAGTTTGCTCACTGTCTCAGCCATCAGTCATGCTGGCGGGGCCAGGCCCCGGGTGCTGGCAGGCGATGCAGGGGAGTGCGAGGGACGAGGCACCTGAACGCACGGCCGTGCGTCTGGGCTGCGGGAGCGGAGGTGCAGGCCCGGCCCTCACCCGCCCCTCTCGGCAGGCTCGCTGTCCCACTCGGAGTGCAGCACTCCCCCGCAGTCTCCTCTGAATGTCGAAGGCCTGTCCTCCTGTAGCCCATCCCAGACCTCAGCCGCCACATTGCCCAGGATTGCCGTCAACCCCGCGGCCCTCGGGGAGCACAGAAAGGACAGGTGAGCGGGCAAAGGGGAGGACGGCGCGCTGTTGCAGTGGGCCAGCGCTCGGCCACGCCCTCGGCCCCCGGCGTGGTGTGGTTTGGGGAGTTCTGACAGAGTTGACCTCCGGCGAGGCCGCCGGTGTTTGGGTCGCCTAGCACCCCCTGGTGTCTTGCTCCAGGACGTCACGAGGAAGTCCTGTGGACACGTGATGCAGGAGGAGGGGCGCACGTGGATGGCCAGTTGGAGGAGCAGGGTGAGCTCCTTCCACTGAGTGCCCACGGGAGGAGGGGGGGCTCCAGCACGTGATGCTGGGGATGACCTGACAGTGACCATGACGGAGAGATGCCATTCACTGCTTCCCAGGCCCTTGTTTAAGCACGTTCCACCTAATAAGTCGTGAAATCCTCACATAACCCCGTGATCAGCGGCATCATCATCGGCCCCATTTTAAAGATGAGGAAACTGAGGCCAGAAAGTTGCAGTGGTCTGTCTGTGGTCACATGGTTAGTGACTGGCCTACCCTAATTAGAATCAGGACTCTTTTGTTTTGTTTTGTTTTTAACATTTGGCTTTGCCATGTGGCATGCGGGATCTTAGTTCCCCAACGGGGAATCAAACCCCTGCCCCCTGCAGTGGAAGAGCAGAGTCTTAACCACTGGACCACCAGGCAAGTCCCAGGACTCGTTCTTATCCTTTGCTTTTTGGCCCCAGAACACAGCTGTATCGCCTGCTCCCTCCCCCTGCCCCCAGAGCTTTTTATTGTGAGATAAAATACACATAGGAAAAGAGTATGTGAAGCATACATGTACGGCTTAGCCATTTATTGGTTCATTTTGAAATGCAGGCCGGTCTCAGCTGTCGATCCAGACGTGCCTCCTCTCAGGGCTGGTCCCTCTGCACAAGCTCTGCACGTTCCTCATCCATCTCTGGTGTTCTTCAGAGTGGGATTTACCAGATCGTGTCTATATATTTAAAGGGTTCTGTCTAGAGCCTAGTGGGGGATTGGATTAAACTTGAACTTACCTTTATTTAATCACTTAGAAGGACTAGAGCTACTCTCCTCCACTTACGTCCAGAAAGCTGAGGGCCCTTGTAGCTGCAAGCCATGCAAGAGACGCTGCTGGGTGGGCCCATCATTAAGAAAATCTCATTTACGATCTGAACCTGTAAGACAGCACACCTGTCTGTGTAAACTGGAGAACGTGTAAACTGGAGAACGGAGTGTAAGTGTAAACTGGAGAACGGAGTGTACCCATAACAAGTGTAACTGGAGAGTGTAAACTGGAGAACGGAGTGTACCCATAACCGCCAAGGCGCCTGGGCCCCCAGGGGAGTCAGCACAGCTCACGTGGACGTGTTCATGATGGCCTCACCTGCGTCGTGCAGACAGGAGCACAGACCGGCCCTGGGGGTGTGGGTGGGTGGGAGGTTTTACTGAACCCCCCAGCTCAGGTCATTGAGAGAACAAGACCTTCCCCCCACTGAAGGGGGCTCCTTAGAAGCAGAAGGGGCCTTATCACATGCGGTTCAGACATCCCCTTAGCTTCCTCTGCGGGGCACAGAGAACCGGTGTGTGTGAGCGAGTGTGTGTGTCAGTGTCGGTGGTTCCTGCCTTCACAGCACCTAGGTGACATAAACTTTAACATGTGTGACCTGACTGAAGAATGGGTTACTTACTAAAAATAGTCCCTCTTTTCCTCAGTCTCAAGTTAACTATCATTATAGAAAATTGGCAAAACTAGAAAAGTAGAAAGAAAAAAAGTCACATAATCTCATCAACCCGGGATTCAGCTGCTGTTGTTTCACCTTCTGAGGTGTGTGTGTATGTATATATACAGTTTAAATACGTGCTTTATTTATATTGTTTTACATACATAAACCCTTCCTCCTTAATGTTATGTTTTAAGCTGTTTATAGTGTTAAGTATCCTTTATGAACTTCTTTTACAAAGCAGCCTTACTGTTCTGAGAAAACTCTTGTGCATATTATAAAAAATTTAAATCATTCGGGAGATTAAAAAGTAAGGATCCCTCCAGAAGGGCCCCCCTCTGCCTGCCTGCCCTTCAGCCCGTGGACCACCCCCCGCCCCCCGACATGTGCTCTGGAGGAGGGAGCCCTCGGCGGGGGGGGGGGGCGCTCTGCTTGTCCCCTCCCCTGGCCTTTGGCTGCAGTCTTGTCCTGAGGAGGAGCTCAGGCAGCATGCAGTGTGGTCCTGGAGGCTCGGGGTCACTTAACTGTCCGTCTGTCTGTCTGTCACGTTCCAGGCGTCTGTGGCTGTCTTCCTTCTCCGATCACCCTGCTCTGCTTTCTAACCTTTTGCACCTTCCAGATGCCTCCACCACCACAGATCCCTCCTGAGACTGCCTGTGGCTGCCAGGCCCAGGTCCTCCTCCCTGAGGAGCGTGAGGTTGGCCCAACAGGAGGTCCCCACCCCAGCCCCCTGTGCCCCTTGTCCCCCTCAGTGTGGTGGGCGGCTCCCCGGGGCCAGTGGGTGCATGGTGCCGCCTTGCTCCCAGCCTCCCCGCTCCCTTTTTAGTGCCTCGGGTTTGCAGCAGCTTAATCTCATGATCATTTTGCATCCTCCTGTGTACTGGTAAATATAAAAACTGATATTTTATGTTGTCCCTTCTTGGCTGAATATCATCCCAGAAAGCAGTCATTTTTCCCCAGGGGCGTCTTGAGACCCCATTGGAGGTTTTGTACATTGCACATTGTGAGGCCACTCCTCTCCTGTTAGGGAAAGCTGCGTGCCTTTTCCCTGCGTATGTCAGTGTTTATAGTTCACACAGACCCTTCTTGGTGTCTTTGGGACTGGGTGCTTCTGTGTCCATCTGCGGGTGGGGGGTCGTGTCTGTATTGCATGGGGTTGTGTATCACCGTCGTACACAGGTGGACTTCATCGTGTTCCCATCCAGCTGTGTCATCATAGGAGCATCTGTGCTCCCTGACCCCTTCTGCATAGTGATTGCATGCCTGACCTCAGATCTTCCCCAGACCTTTCCTTTGAGTCTGAGTCCCCAAAACCATCGGCTCTCTTCCAAGGCCCTACGTGGAGGAGCCACGCCACGTGAAGCTGCAGAAGGGCTCGGAGCCGCTGGGCATCTCCATCGTGAGTGGGGAGAAGGGCGGTGTCTACGTCTCCAAGGTGACCGGGGGGAGCATCGCTCACCAGGCCGGCCTTGAGTACGGGGACCAGTTACTTGAGGTGAGCGGGAGCTGCCGTCCTCTCCCTCCTCTCTTCTCCTCCCTTCCTGAGTCCCCAGGACCTCCTTCACGCCCTCCTCTCCCATCACTGAGCCCGCTCTCGGTGTCTCCTAGTTCAATGGCATAAACCTGCGGAGCGCCACGGAGCAGCAGGCCCGGCTCATCATCGGGCAGCAGTGCGACACCATCACCATCCTGGCCCAGTACAACCCACACATGCACCAGCTGAGCGGCCACTCCCGGTCCAGGTGAGGCCCTGGCCTCCTAGGGGGCATGGGGGCCGCAGGAAGAGAGACAGGTGCGGCAGGTGTGTGGCTTGCTATGGGGAGACCTACGTGCCAGCTGCAGGTTCTGGGGATTCTGCTGCCACAAGAGAGGAGTTGACCAGCCCTGGGTTTTGGAGGAGGGACATATGGAGGGATGGTTTTGCCTCCTGTAATAGGATGTGGAAACAGGTGGCTGGGTCCCCCGTGCAGCAGGAAGCCCCCGCATGGGTATGTGGTAGCCAGGAGCTGTGGCCCCCGGGTGGACGCTCACACAGAGTGGTCTGGCCCCACTCCACGAGCAGACACTGGACCCCTGCCCCCATCTGCCTCTGTGCTGTGGGTGGCAAGACAGGTGAGGAAAGGGTGAGACGTGCCCCTGCCATGCGGCGCCTGTGAAGGGAAGGGCTGAAACGCACATGCAGAGGAAAAGAGAACAGTGAATTCATGGGTCCCCAGGCTGACCCCTTTGCAGAGGATCCCCGAGTTGAGGACAGGCAGATCCTGCAGCTGGATGACCGAGCCCAGGCTTCTGAGGCACCTGCTCTCCTCAGGGTTTGGGTCACAGAGCTGCGTTACCTGCTCCTTGTTCACATCCCAGACCTGGTCACCACCAGAGAGGGGGTGGCTCTGGCCGGCTGCACGCCACTCCTTACTCTTCCTATCCTCTGTCCCCAGCTCCCACCTGGACCCTGTCAGTCCCCACTCCACTCTCCAGGGCAGCGGTGCCACCACCCCGGAGCATCCCTCTGTCATTGACCCACTGATGGAGCAGGACGAGGGCCCTGGCACCCCCCCGGCCAAGCAGAGCACCCCCAGCTCCAGGTCAGCAAATGCGTGCCATGAGCCTTCCATCCGTGCACCTTGGCTGAGTGGGGTGGGTGCGGGGGGTCATTGTTGGGGCCCAAGCACATCCTCTGAGGGACGTGGGTCCCAGCGCTGCACTGCAGACAGCACACCGGCTTGTCAGGATTTGGGGTGGGGAGCACGCCAGGCCTTTTTTCCTCCCTCCGTCCTGCCCTCTCTCCCTTTTTTTCTCTAGTTTTCTCACTGACTCATTCTTAGCTCTGCCTTTTTTCTTTCTCTCCTCCTTTTCTCACTCACTTGTTTTCTGGTTCTGTCCTTAGACAGAATCCCACAATCATCCCCCAGTCAGGCTCCGGGCTCTGGCCGTCAACAGCAGTGTTGCCCCCAAGGAGCTCTAGGTTTGAGGGTGGCAGACCAGTGTCCAGGCATGTGCAGCACAGCCGAAGTGCTGGGAGGGGCACCAGGGGCCACAATGGAACAGTCATGAGGAGCGTGGCAGAGCAGTGACAGCTAAGTCACAGTGTTCCGGATGAGCAGGGGTTAGCCGTGCAAAGGGCGGGCGTGAAGAGATGTCCGGAGGAGGGACCGGCGTTAGCATGGGCAGGAGCAGGCAGGGCTCTTGGCAGAAGCTGGCGGGGAGGTGGGGAGAGGGTCACGCAGGCTGGGCCGTGAGGCAGTCACTCTGCAGTCTTGGACAGAGCCCTTTCTCGGGTACGACTTTAATGGACTGTTCACAGAAGTTTGAGGCTAGAAGCTGGGACATCTTCAGGGCTTTCCTACTTGTGACCGTTCACTGTGCCCCTTATGGCGACACTTACCTGCAGCAAAATTTTCGTCACTGGCTGGCTCCCCCTCTGAGGTCCTGCTCATTCGGTTCCGTTGCTGTCCCGTCTCCTTCATTCAGTTTGTTTGCCGGCCTTTCAGTGTCCCTGTGCTGTGAGTTCCTTGAAGGCAAGGGGCCCTGCTTCTTGGTTTAGTGCCATCTGGGCCATAGAAGCTGCTCAGTAAACATTTGCTGGATGAGTTGTGCCCTGGATGGTGAGCCTGGCTCTGCAGGTTCTTAGGAGAATAGAGTTAGGAAAACAAGTGCAGTCCAGGTGGGCAAGACATAGCCCATGGTGTGTGATGGACAGCTGGGCTGGAAAGCAGGGGCGTCGATTTCCACTCTGTTCCCAGGTGGCTTTGTGACCCGGGGTCATGTGTTCACCTCTACCAAACCTCAGCATCCTGCCTATAAAACGAGTCACTAGAACTAGAGGCTGTGTCAGCCCGCCTCCCGGCTCCTGTGGTTCTGAGAGCTTGTGTGTGGGGGGGGTGCAGCAGGAAGCGGTTAGGGCGTCACCACTGTTTCCTCTTTCTCATGTGTTCCTCTCTCCCTGTGCACAACTGAAGAGCTTCATTTTCCTTCCCATAAGGATGGTGGGAGATGCCACCAAGAAGACCCCAGAACCACGCGTTGTCTTCATCAAGAAGTCCCAGCTGGAGCTTGGCGTGCACTTATGTGGTGGGAACCTGCATGGGGTGTTCGTGGCCGAGGTGGAGGACGACAGCCCTGCCAAGGGCCCCGACGGCCTCGTGCCTGGGGACCTCGTCCTCGAGGTGAGTTCTGAGCCCTCTGAGCAGCAGCCGGGCTGCTCTCCGCCCGCACGTTAGGCTTCCTGCCGTCTCAGTTGGCACAGGAGGTGGAGGAGCACAGCCTCTGCTGGCGACCGTTGTGTGTGGGTGTTGGATGCCGCCCAGAACCCCTCTGGGTGGATCATGGGGAAGCGGGCAGGGGGGCCCTGGCTTGGGCACTGGTGTCTGGAGGGGAGATGCTCTGCCGTTGTCAGTGGCAGGACTCAGGACTGGTCTGATGGCGAGGGCCACATCTCCCGCTCATTGGCTCTTCTGTTGGATGGGGGAGGTGGGTCGTAGGTATGGAAAGATAACAAGGAGCATAAGCAAGGTGAAGTGCTGTGTTTCCAATAGGCCTTACTTGCTGGGGGACTAGAACAGGGTTTCTCCCGGGAGCAGCTGTCGCGGGTAGAGCAGACACTCGACAGAAGACTCAGCCTTATTACCTGCAGAGGTGGGGCAGATGGATGCCCCGTGAAGGGGATGCTGAGTCTCACCCTTACCCTACGCCCGGCCTCTCGCGGGTGCCCAAGATGCCCAGCTTCTGCCCTCTGACCCCAGCTCTCCGTCTCTGGGTAGTACGGGGGTCTGGATGTGCGCAACAAGACGGTGGAGGAGGTCTATGTGGAGATGCTGAAGCCCAAGGACAGCGTCCGCCTGAAGGTGCAGTACCGCCCTGAGGAGTTCACCAAGGTCAAGGGCCTGCCCGGCGACAGCTTCTATATCAGGTACCAGTGGCCAGGGTTGCCGGGGACTTGGGGCTAGGGGAGGGGCTTTCGGTGGAGGCTGTTCCCTGTGAATGTCCCCATGTTTCTTGCCCCCAAAGGGTGGGGCCATGAGCATTATTACTTGGGCCCCAAATTGGAAGCTCACGACGAGATGCTTGTGACTTAGAAAAACCCTTGAAAGCTCCCAGGACCAGATGGGCTCCCTCTTTAGGGTTTAGGGCCTGATGGGGAAGTTTGAGACCACAGAGCCTCGTTTTCCTGTGGGTTAGGCTCCTCTCCTGGTCTCCTCTGACCCAGGTCTGCAGATCCCTCTGCAGTGTGTGTGGGTGTCAAGACATCCACGGTACCCCGAAGTACTATATGCAGTGTGTGTCTGAGGCAGGCATCGGGCGTTTTCCAGGAGGTGCTCAGCTTTCTTCATGTCCCCTAAGATCTGAGGCCACACGAGAATGGAAAGCACTGGTCGACCGTGTACCGTGAGGTGAGGGGTCCCTGTCTCTAGGGAACCCCTCCTCAGTTGAGGATGGCATGTTTCCTTTCTGGGAAGTTTCTAGTCTGTAGGAACCGTCAGCCTTGACTCAGGGGAGGGACGCAAATGGGAAAGGCCCATCTGGAATGGAGATAACGGCCTTGGTCCTTGGCAAAAACTCTTTTATGTGATGGGCATGAGGCAGCCCTTGTCTCCAGGGAGCCCAGTCTCAGGGGAGGAAAGGACAGTCTCTGTCCTGTCATGTAGAGCCCGGGCTCCCCTCTTTGGGAACCACTGCTAGGTTGGGGAGAGGCTGGTCCTGATCAGCCTCTGGGGTCTGGGGAAAGTTCAGAGCAGGAGAGCGGCTCTAGGAGAATGGCTGCAAAGGGCAGCCAGCGGCCTGACCTGTCGTCTCCCTCGCCCGGTCCAGGGCCCTCTATGAGCGGCTGGCAGAGGTGGAGCGTGAGCTGAGCTTTAAGAAAGATGACATCCTCTACGTGGATGACACCTTGCCCCAGGGCTCCTTTGGGTCCTGGATGGCCTGGCAGCTGGACGAGAATGCCCAGAAGATCCAGCGCGGGCAGATCCCCAGCAAATACGTGTGAGTGTATTCGAGTCTGGGCCTGGGGCTGGGGCGGGTGGCCTCTGTGGGGATGCCCCACGGGATGCGGGCTGGGGCTCATGGGGGTTAATTCTGATGCTCGTGTCAGCTTCTGGTCTGTACGTTTTGCCACAATTGCTTGTCCAAAAAGCAATTTTGGTCCTAGTGTAGGTCAGCACTGTACTTAAGTCAGTGCTATGCAGAAGCACAGGGGCAACTTAGAAGACAACACCTTTTTTTTTTTTTTTTTTTTTTTCTTTTTTTTTGTGGTACGCGGGCCTCTCACTGTTGTGGCCTCTCCCGTTGTGGAGCACTTTTTTCTTTTTTTTTGTGGTACGCGGGCCTCTCACTGTTGTGGCCTCTCCCGTTGTGGAGCACAGGCTCCGGACGCACAGGCTCAGCGGCCATGGCTCACGGGCCCAGCCACTCTGTGGTATGTGGGATCCTCCCGGACCAGGGCACAAACCCGTGTCCCCTGCATTGGCAGGCGGACCCTCAACCACTGCACCACCAGGGAAGCCCACTTTTTTGTTTTTAACAGAATTGTTGAGACATAATTCACATACCATACAATTTACCCAGAGTGTACAGTTCACTGGCTTTTAGTATTTTCACAGATGCGCAACCATCACCGTAGTCGATTTGATAACATTTTCGTCACCTCAGAAAGAAGCCCCATAACCCTTGAGCTACCCCGCCTTGTCTTTCTGTCTGCCCTGCCCCCTCCTGTCAACCCTGAGCGACCACTGATCTTTCTGTGTCTGTAGACTTCCCTGTCTGGACTTTCACGTGAATGGAGTCATGTAGCACGTGGTCTTTGGAGACTGGCTTCTTTTACTTGGCATGATTTTTTCAGGGTTCTTCTGCTGTGTCATAGTGTATACCTGTGCTTCCTTCCTCTTGGCAGCAGGAAGCGTAACTTGCAGTGGTCACGAGTGAAGGCTGGCTTAGCAGCTCCTTCCGACCCTCGTCTGACTGTCGGAGGGGCCCTGTATTCTGAGAGCTTGCCCAGCACTGGTGTGTGTGTATCACCCTCACAGCCGTGCCACCATGGTGTCCTCAGTGGCGTGGGTGGTGAAGCGGCCAGGAAGCCTGTAGAGAATGTGGGAGGAGCCTGGGGTCCCAGCTCTGGCTCTCCTCGCGGCTGGGTATATGGGGAGGGGATGGTCCCTGGGCCCTTCGCAGCACTGCTGTACTCTTGTCCACAGGATGGACCAGGAATTCTCCCGGAGGCTCAGCATGTCCGAAGTCAAGGATGACAACAACACCGCAAAGACGCTCTCGGCGGCTGCACGCAGATCCTTCTTTCGAAGGAAACATAAGCATAAACGCAGCGGGTCCAAAGATGGGAAAGACCTCCTTGCCTTGGACACCTTTTCCAACGACTCCATTCCACTCTTTGAAGGCAAGTGGCTGGGCTGGCTTTCTCCAGCAGGCTCACAGGATGAGGTGTGCTGTTGACCACAGAAGCCTCACCACAGTGACTTAAACAAGATAGAAGTTTGCTTTGCTTTTGCACGTAACTGATCTAGGGATGTGTGTCTGTCTAGGGATGGTGGTGCTACTGTCTTCAGAGTATCTACCACCTGTAGGGTGTGGCTTCCATCCTCAAGGTCTCCCCATGGTCATTGCAGCTTCTGCCATCACGTCCACGTTCAGGCAGCAGGGAGGAGGAAGGGGCACGGCAAAAGTGTGCCTCTTTTTTATTTTTGCAGTACTCGGGCCTCTCACTGTTGTGGCTTCTGCCGTTGCGGAGCACAGGCTCCAGACGCTCAGGCTCAGCGGCCATGGCTCACGGGCCCAGCCGCTCCGCAGCATGTGGGATCTTCCCGGACCGGGGCACGAACCCGTGTCCCCTGCATCGGCAGGCGGGCTCTCAACCACTGCGCCACCTGGGAAGCCCAAGTGTGCCTCTTTAAACAGCTTACCTGGAAGCCCCACCCTTGGTCTCCCACTTAGTCCTCATTGGCCGCCCAGTCTGCGAGGGAGGCTGAGAAGGCAGGACTTTCACTGGTGACCTGCTGGCTTCAGTAACGCAGGTTCTGTTAGTAAGGAATAAAGGAAAGATGGGTATTGGGTGGGCAAAAAGCAGTCTCTGCCCAATGCATTGCTTCTCGTTTGTTTTTGGGTTATTACTGGCTGCTTGGTGGTGACCAAGGGCCACTGTGCAGATCTTTGGCCGTGTTTGGCCTTACTCCTGTGTGTCCATTCTTTTTTTCTTATTTTTTTTTTTGGCCTTGTTGGGTCTTCGTTGCTGCGTGTGGGCTTTCTCTAGTTGTGGCGCGCGGGCTTCTCATTGCGGTGGCTTCTCTTGTTGCAGAGCACCGGCTCCAGGCGTGTGGGCTTCAGTAGTTGTGGCGCGTGGGCTCAGTAGTTGTGGCTTACGGGCTCTAGAGCGCAGTCTCGGTAGTTGTGGCGCACGGGCTTAGTTGCTCCGCGGCGTGTGGGATCTTCCCGGTCCAGGGATCCAACCTGCGTCCCCTGCATTGGCAGGCGGATACTTAACCACTGTGCCACCAGAGAAGTCCCCTCCTGTGTCCATTTTTCCAAGATCCTCCCAGGGCCAGGCGCTGACCCAGTCCTGGAGTTGCGTATTAGGCAGCGTCAGACATCCTTTGGCAGATTGCCTGTGGAAGGGTGCGTTTGTCCTGTGAAGCCCGAGCCTCCTGTGAATGCTGCTCCGAGGACCCCCGTATGTGTCCACTGTCCTAGAAGGTGTGCCCTCCCTGGTAGCAGGGTGTGGAGGTGTCAGTGGGCCTCAGAAGGTGGGACAGCTGGTTTCCTCCTCCTCTCCTTCCTTATTTATTGTTTCAGTTAGGGCCTTAGTCACAGTGAGTTGAGTGAGTCCCACCTTTGTTCATGGCCCATAGGTCACTGTCAGTGAGGACAGGGGTTGGCAAGCCACAGCCTATGGGCCAAGTCTGGCTGTTTTTTTGTATGGCCTTCGAGCTAAGAATGGGTTTTTACATTTTTAAATGTAAAATAGACTATTCACCTTTTGGCAATAATAGTTGCTTGATTTCTCCCTTCCCTTTTCTTCTGTAGACACCATCTCTGGTGTATTTGGTGTATGTCTAGTGCATGTCTTTGGAAAACAGCCATATGTCTAGTCTTCCTTTCAGTTCTTCAGTGGGTTGTTTTTTGTTTTGTTTTTTGTTTCTTTCATTATGTATTTTGAAGTGGTCTTTAAATTGTTATTTCTTTTTTTTTTTTTTTTTTTTTTTTGTGGTATGCGGGCCTCTCACCGCTGTGGCCTCTCCTGTTGTGGAGCACAGGCTCCGGACGCACAGGCTCAGCAACCATGGCTCATGGGCCCAGCTGCTCCGCGGCATGTGGGATCTTCCCGGACTGGGACACGAACCCGTGTCCCCTGCATCAGCAGGAGGACTCTCAACCACTGTGCCACCAGGGAAGCCCTAAATTGTTATTTCTAAATTTTTATATCTTACTGTTAAATTGGCTCTTTTATCATTATGTCCCTCTTTATGTCTAGAAATGTTTCTGGCCTTAAAGTCTATTTTGTTTAAGTATTATTATCACACCAGTTTTCTTTTGGTTCAGTGTTTGCATACTTTGTCTTTTTCCATCCTTTGATACTTTTCTGTAGCTTTATATTTACGTGGCTCTGTAGGCAGCATGTAGGGTTTTTTCAACCCACTGTGATACTTCATCTTTTTTCATTTTAGTGAGATATAATGTATGTATAGAAAAGCGCACATACATCTACAGAAAAGTGTACATCCTGAGGCGTTTTCACAATTTGAACACACATGTGACAATCTTTATCGTTTAATCAGAGTATTTAATCACTGATTAAATCATGACTGATACATTTACCATCTTCCAGTTTGTTTTCTGTTGTCCTGCCTGTTTTATGTTCCCTTCACTTCCTTTTCTTCCTTTTGGATTAATCAAGCATTTTTATTATTCTGTCCCCCCATCTGTTAGTTTTTAGTTAATCATTTTGTTTTACTCTCTGGTGGAGGGGGTTAGATTACAGCAACCCTCATGATATATATCTCTGACTTACTGCTAACATGAGTCATTGCTTTGACCGCTTCTCTAATAATTCTAAAACATCAGAGCGCTGTGACTTCTTTACCTCCCTCCCACCTTTTGCATTATCATTTTCATTTTACATGTATTTTAAATCCAACAGTGTTACTGATTTGCATGTCAGTTATTCACTTACATTTATCCTTTCCATTATTCTTCATTCCTTCCTGCAATTCTCTTTCCTTCTGATCTTTTCTTTCAGCTGAACACTCCCTTCAGCATTTCTTTTTTTCCATTTTAATTGAGATATAACTGGCACATAATATTGTGTGAGTTTAAGGTGTACAGGATGATAATTTGATAGGTGTATATGTTGCAAACGTTTTACCACAATAAGGTTAGTTTAACACATCCTTTACCTCATATAATTATCATTTTCTTGATGTTATGGTGACCTTCAGCATTTCTTGTAATGCAGGTTTGTTGGTGACAAATTCTCTCTTTTTTTTTTTTTTTTGGTCTATTTTCCCATCATTTTGGAGATTTTTCACTGGATATAGAATTTTAGATTGGTAGATATTTTACTTATGCATTTTAAATATATAATTCATTGTCTTCTGGCTTTCATTGTGTATTTGTTTCCTGGGGCTGCTGTAACAAATGTCACACGCTTTGTGGTCAGCACAGCATACATTTATTCTCTCACAGTTCTGGAAGCCAAAAGTCCAAAATCAGTACCACTGGGCCAAGATCAAGGTGCTGGCAGGTCCACACTCCCTTGGAGGCTCTAGGGGGGAATCTGTTAGGTCCATTGGTCTGTAGTGTTGTTCAAGTGCTGTTTCCTTATTGATCTTCTGTCTGGTTGTACTATCCATAACTGAAAGTGGGGTACTGAAGTGCCCTACTAATACTGTGTTGGTGTCTGTTTCTCCCTTCAGTTTCATCAGTGTTCACTTTGCTTATTTGGGAATTCTAATGTTGGGTGCATATATGTTTATGATTGTTTTATCTGTCTGGAGAAGTGATCCTTTTATCATGCTGTAATATCCTTCTTTGTCTCTTGTGGCAGTTTTTGTCTTAAAATCTATTTTGTCTGATACAACTGTGGTCACCCCTGCTCTCTTTAGGTGCCCGTTTGCACGAATTATTATTTTTTCCTATCCTTTCACTTTTAGCCTATGAATGACCTTAGAGCTAAGGTGAGTCTCTTGTAGACAGCATATAGTTGGATCTTTTTTATTTATGCATTCAGCCAATCTATGTCATTTAATTGGGGCATTTAATCCATTTATATTTAAAGTAATTACTGATATGAAAGGACTTTCTATTGCCATTTTGTTAGCTGTTTTCTATATGTCTTGTTGCTTTTTTGTCTATCTTTTCCTCCTTTGCTGCCGCCTTTTGTATTTTATTGATTTTTTTTTATAGTGACATGTTTTGATTCCCTTCTCATTTCCATTTGTGTATATTATATAGATATTTTCTTTTTGGTTACCATTGCAGTTACATAAAACATCTTAAGGTTATAACAATTCATTTTAAACTGATGATAGCTTAATTTCAATCCTATATAAAAACTCTACCTTACATCTCTGGGATCCCCCCCCCGCCCCCTTTATGTTATGGCTGATACCAATTACATCCTTTTTATATTATGTGAATATTAGCATAGATTTATTATTACCTTTATGCTTTGGGTTTTAATATCTATACCAGTTTTAAAAGCAGTTTACATAACAACATTAGGTTACTTCCAGATGGTCTATTTGTCTGTTTATTTACCCTTCCCAGGGAGTATTTTATTCTCTCTGGACCTCTGACTCTTGTTGGATTTAGTACTTGCGAGATGCTCTGTAGCACCCCCTATGATTCTGTAACTATGAGGACTTCCGACAAAGCAGATTATTTGGGGAGGAAAAGGAATCTTCTGAATTGGTGCCCCTCCGTGTGGAATGTTAATAATCATTAGGGGAGAAGATGATTCTCTTTGAGTTAAGTTGAAGACATAGTGACTTAGTGTCCGTACACAGGGAAATGGATAAATAGGTGCAGGGCATCCATCCCGTAGGATGTTCAGAAGGAGTTATAGGGAGATCAATGGGAATCCCCAGGGATGCGGTTCAGAAGCATGAGACTGAGTAGAAGAGTGAGTTGCGGAATGTGTCATGGATTTTCGCATGTATCGTGATACAGAAATGTATATTGTCATTTTTGTTGAGCACATGGACATACATATTTTCTAGGTATTTTGAGCCTGTAAAAGTCAACATGTAAGAATGGCATCTGGAAGAGGATGTACTTTATATCCTTATAACCGACTATGATGGTGGTTATGAGGAAACTGTTGAGGACCAGGACTGGAGAAGAGGTGTTGGAGAGGATGCCTGGCTTTATCTGTAATGTTCAAAGTTTTAAAAGAGGGGGTGTTTTTATCTCTTCCTGGAGGAAGTTCTTTGCCCTGGGACTCCACAGAGCCTTCAGTCAGAAGTGTGTGTGGGTCTTGGACAGTGAATGTGATCACCAAACCCTCCCTCTGCTTTAATAACGGATCATCTGGTCACCAGGTTGAGAAATGCTGTATAGGAAGCCATATAGATGTACCTGGGTAATCATCCGATCGGAAAAATGCACGCGGTTCTGCCTGTGAGCTCGGTGTTTGTGGAGCTGAGGCTGCACCGAGCACCGCCCTGCGTGTTCACCTCTAAAGCTCTGCCTTCTGGTCCGTCTGTCTTCGTCTCCTAGTCACGGGCCTTCCAGGCCGGACCTCTCATTGACCCTTCCTCACAAGCCCACCTCAGGCTACCCTCACCTCAGCTCTGCCCCTCCTCATCGCCCCTACCACCCCCACCCCCCTACCCACCCCCGAGGGTGAGGTTTCTTGTCCTGCTGCCTGGAGCTGGCAGGCAACTCTTGTATGGTTGTCTTGTTTCTTAACCTGTTGCCGTCTGTGAGCCTGGTTAGAGCATGAGCTCTGCAGTGGCAGGGACTGTGCTTTCTGCTCTTTTTCAAAGTGTTTCCGAGATGCCAGCACAGTGATCGGTACAAGGGAGGTGCCAAGAAGATATTTGCATGCTGGTTTTTAGGCGGTCACTCCCTGCAAGGATTTTTTTATTCATTTGGTGGAAGGGGAGGTTTTTACTACATGTATCAACTAGGATATTGGTTTGACTGCTGTAACTGAGACGGGACAACAATGGCTGAAGCATGATAAGAAGCTTATTTCCCTGCCACATAAAAGTCTGAGCTGGTGGGGGGAATCCCTGGGAGGCAGCTCTGTTCTGGGGATCATAAGGGAGCCAGGTCCCTTCTGTCCTGTGGCTCTGTCATTTCCTGAGGGTTGTTCTCATCTGCAGGATCAGAGCTGGCTCACTGCCCCCGGTCCTGTCCATTTCAGCTCATGGGAAGGGGGAGAGTTGGCTCGCCCCATGGGGCAGGCCTGGGTCACATGACCACACCTGCCTCAGGGGAGGTCGCCTCTCTAGAGAGCAGAGAGTATATGCCAGGGGTGAGGGGAGCGCGCATTGGGCACACAGGGAAGAATTTGAGCAGGGTGAAGTGCTGCGGTGTCTTGGGTGTCCATGGGGCAGGGACACTGTGCTGGACTCCAGGAGCGGCCGTGCCTCGGTATGCCCGGGGCATGGGACTCTCAGTGCTACAACTGGGCAAGTCCCAGACAAACCAGGGTGAGCTGGGTAGCTGGCTCCGGGTTTGCGGAGTGAGGGAGGTGGGCCTCCCTGGGCTAAGCAAGGTCGGGGGAGCAGTGGGTCCCCAGCCCCTCCCCTTCCTCCCTCTGCTCCAGGTGGGTGTCCAGGACACTGCTCCCCTCTCTCCCTCAGATTCGGTGAGCCTTGCCTATCAGCGGGTCCAGAAGGTGGACTGCACCTCCCTGAGGCCCGTCTTGATCCTGGGGCCCTTACTGGATGTGGTGAAGGAAATGCTCGTGAACGAGGTGCCCGGCAAGTTCTGCAGATGCCCCCTTGGTAAGGGATGCCCTCGTGCCTGCGGGGCTGTGCCTGTCCCTGTGTCTGTGTTCCTGCCCCTGTCCCCGGGCACGGATCCCATGGCGTTTCAGAGTCCCCTGCACTTGGCTCAGGTCAGTCTGCAACCTCTGGTTCTTTGTCCGGGAGAGGACAGCGGGCCTGGGTTCCTAAAGTCTCTTCCGCGCAGCGTTCTTCCTGGCACGTGCAGTGACGGCTCATGGCGCCAGGGCATTCCTGATTCCTGTGTCTGTGCTTTGCAGAGGTGATGAAGGCCTCCCAGCAGGCCATCGAGCGGGGTGTCAAAGACTGCCTGTTTGTCGACTATAAGCGGAGGAGTGGCCACTTTGATGTGACCACAGTGGCTTCCATAAAGGAGATCACAGAAAAGGTACCTGTTGCTTCAGACCAACCGATGGGGGCGCCTCTCTGAGTCCAGGCTTTGGACCCCATTGTGTGTGTCCGGGCTCTGTACCTTTGCACATCTGCCCTGCATGTCCCTCGGACCTTCATGAGCTCGCCTGTGTTCCGTTAGTCTGAGTTAACCTACTGGGGGCCGGCCCCTGTTGCTTCTTGTGCTTCCACTTTCATGAGTGGGAAGCTAGTCCTGGGCCAAAGTCGCCCTGTGCGTGTGTCATGTCTCCCTCTCTGAGGGGCTCTGATGAGAGCTTTTTTTTTTTTTTTTTTTTTTTTTTTTTTTTTTTTTTTTTTTGCGGTATGCGGGCCTCTCACTGTTGTGGCCTCTCCCGTTGCGGAGCACAGGCTCCGGACGCGCAGGCCCAGCGGGCATGGCTCACGGACTTAGTTGCTCCGCGGCATGTGGGATCTTCCCGGACCAGGGCACGAACCCGTGTCTCCTGCATCGGCAGGCGGACTCTCAACCACTGCGCCACCAGGGAAGCCCGTCTGATGAGAGCTTTGAACGCTAGGAAAGGCCCCTCACAGGGATTTCTACAACAGGGTCCCAGAATGCATCTGCTGAGCTTGTGTGCTGAGCTGATGTGCCTTATTCTAGGGACAAGGGCACGCCTTCCATCAGGGCCACGACCCTGAAAGGATAAGAGCCATTGCCGCGTGCCTTTAGGTTTGTGAACACGCTGGGGTCTGTTTGCCAGGTAGTATGAGGGGAAGTGGGGAAATCTTTTAGAAAAGCATCCCTCACAAGTCTGAGGATGTGGGCGCTTTTGGGGCTCCATCCTTCCTGGATGGTCAGTTTACCTCGCCAGGCTTTGGATCCCTCCTGTTACGTGAGGGAGTTGACTTCTTACAGCTGTCAGTGCAGAATGCCCAGTTGAAGTGGACGAGCTCCAGTCAGGGGTGCCCCCACGACGTCAGAAAGCCTGCCAAAGGGTGGACCCCCTCAGTGGAGCTTTTAGGGGTCAGAGACAACCACAGGCAGGGTGCCTATGGCCTGCCTTTGGCTCATACTCTGCCTGAAGGCTCAGGGGATCCATGGGATGCATTTCAATCACAGCCACGCAAAGACCCACACTCCCCCCCCTCACCCTGCTTCAGCCCCCCGCCGAGTCTCCACATCTTCTTTTCCCCAGACTGGCAGAAGTAAGGTTTCTGAGGCCAGGTGGGGTAGCGCTTTAGGAGGTTCCTATATCTGGGTAAAGGCAGGAAAGGGAGTTTGGAGTGGGGGTCGTCCAGACTCCGCTTGGCCCTGGTTCCCAGCCTGGACCATCATCACAGCTGACGGCTTGTGGGGAGAGATTTTCCCAGATGAGGTTTCCCCTCCGTGTATCATGTGTGGTCTTAACGAAAGACTGGTTTTGCTGCCTTGTTCGTTGGTAGAACCTTGTAAGTTCACTTACAGGGCAAGGCAGGGCAGTGTCAGGGGAGGGGTGGGGCCCATCGGTGGCAGAGGAAGGCTGGAGTGTCCAGTGCTCCCGAGGCCCCGGCCCCGCACCTGCCCAGGTATTCACTGTCTCCCTCCCCACAGAACCGGCACTGTCTCCTGGACGTCGCCCCCCACGCCATTGAGCGGCTGCACCACATGCACATCTACCCCATCGTCATCTTCATCCACTACAAGAGCGCCAAACACATCAAGTAGGTGACAGGCTCCTCGGGGGCTTGGCTTGGGGCCTTGCTGGGGATGCACTGCTGGCTCAAAGCCGTGGGGCGGGGGGCCCCCTTGGCCTTGAAATAGGCATCCCATGTAGGAGCGGCCTTCCCCCTCGAGCCCCCATGTCACGCTGAGCCAGGCACGTGAACCCGGCACAGCCCTCCCTCCACACCACTGTCCGCGCTGTTTGGACGCTGCCACCACTCCCTGAGTGGGTCCAGCTTTGTCCGCATGGCTCCCCTCCTGACTGCCAGCCCCTTTCCCCTTCTCCTGCCTCTCAGCTGGGCACTCACAACAACACAGGAACTGGGTGGCCTGGCCTGGGTTCAGCTCTGCCAGGAGCTGGCTTGTGATGTGGATGGGCCTTGGCTCCCACTGGGCTTGAGTTTCTGCGCCGGTTGGGCTAACGGCTTGCCAAGGCCCTCCTCCACTTTGCCTTTCTGTGCTTCCAGGCTTCTGAAACCTGCACTCGGGGGCCAGCTGAGGTGTCTGGTCTCTGTGTGCACACACTGGGGTTCCCACCTTCCCCCTCTCTGCCCGGAGCTCCCCATGGAGCCTGCAGGCTGTGCTTTACCAGGGGAACACATGGGGGCCCTTTGGTGGTGGAGACCCCTGTTACTCTGGACAAAGAAGCAAAGAGGAGGGGGAGGGCCTGGGGGGAGGTGAGAAGCTCAGCCTGGTTCCCTGGATGTCCCAACAGGGAGCAGAGAGACCCCATCTACCTGAAGGACAAGGTGACTCAGAGGCATTCCAAAGAGCAGTTTGAGACGGCTCAGAAGATTGAACAGGAGTACAGCAGGTACTTCACAGGTAGGTGTGCGTCAGGCCTGGAGAAGAGGAGCAGGCAGCGGGGACGGATGCAGGCTTCCCAAGGACGTCCTTCTTAGAAGTGGTAACAGCCCGCACTTCCGGGGTGCCTGGTGGATGCCGTCACAGTGAGCACTTTCATCACAGATGGTCTGATGGCAGGCACAGGGCAGTGTCAGGCAGTTGCAGGTCCAGAGGTAACGTTCACTAATTCTGGCCTTGGGTCACAGTCTGGCCCTGTGTGGCGGCTGCACAGGCGCCATGTAGCACAGCTCCAGCGTTCCCTGGGCGGGTAGCACGGCGGTGGTGGCTGTGACCATCTGTCCCCAGCACCTTCCAGGTCGGGCCAGTTTTGCAGTGAAGTTTGAAGATAAGCTGCACCTTTACTATCTCTGGCCTTTGAAACAAAGCAAACCAGAGGAAGCAGGGTTCCAGTTTACCAACTGCCATTTCACTTTGTGACTTTCAACTTCTTCCATAAAATCAGTCATTTGTAGGGGGCATAATAACACTGTGGCCACAGAGAGGTGGAGACAGTGATTTTAATTAACTTGTAGAGAGTGTTGTGATCTAGTTTGACGCTTCTCATGCAACATTTGGCCTCAAAACCCAGCCTTGGTGCTTCTGTCTATGTATGTGTTACGTGTGTTTGTGTTTTAATTTCCAGTCCATTACAGACCGGTATTTCAGTCAGATACATTAACAAGTACTAGAGAAAAGAACATTAAAAACTCCAAAACTTAACAAAATACAAGCTTTGACTTTTTGTTAGATTCAACAGATGTAAAATTACTCTGTCACATTTCCATAGCAGTTTCTAAACCTCGCTGTCCATTTCTGTGGCAAGCAGCCAGCGCTTGGCGCTGTTCCGTGGAGCACGCAGAGAGCCCCGGTCTAGTGTCTGCCGGGCTGTGGTGCTGAAAGCCTGCAGAGCAGGCCTGAGCCAGAGCTGGAGACATTCCATCATCTTTGCTGGGAATCTTCTCTGGGCCATGGGATGCCCAGCTTCCGAGACCCAACCTTGTCACCTGTAGAATCCTGCTGCCGATTGGACCATCACAACACAGCCCAGGCTGCCTTCCGGTGTGCTGGGACTCGCCATTGCATGACTAGGCAAAGCAGCCCAGAGCATCATTGCAGTGGGGCCTGGCAATTCATGTGTGTGGTCAGATCCTGTCATCCCTGTTACAGGGACCAGGGCAGCCTGGCAAAATGGGACACCAGCCTTCATCTGAGCCTAAAATTTTAACATCCTATGGAACAGTTGCCGAGAGGGATAGGTAAAAAGCCGAAGTGATTTGCACTCAACTCTTTATTTTTTCTTTTCCAATTTCTCACTGATGGAAGAGAGTGAGGCGGGAGCGGGGCAGGAGGGCCAAGTAGCTCAAAACAGGCAGAACGCCAGGAAGAGTAAAAGATGTGTTTATTTGCCTTCACCCTGGGGTCTTCCTCTGGGCCAATGATGTGTGTGTTTGGGGGCTCTCTTGCAGGGGTCGTCCAGGGAGGAGCCCTGTCGAGTATTTGCGCTCAGATCTTGGCAGTGGTCAATCAAGAGCAAAATAAAGTCCTGTGGATCCCAGCCAGCCCTCTCTAGAACTCGGTGCTGGGGACAGCTGCAGCTTGGCCGCTGGCGTGACTGCCTGGCTCAGCTCTTTCTAGCGACTAAAGATAGACGTCTCTGTATATAAACGTGAAGGGGAAGGATCCATGAAGCAGGACTCCAGAAGCACCTCCTTTGTAGACAGAGGGCCACAGACTCTATTCCTCTCACTCGTGCGCTGTAAGACAGAAGACTCTGTAGAGGGGCTCGACACCAACCTTTCTCGTAGCCAGCTCATCAGAGATGCTGCAAAGAGAACCTTTCAGATCACAAGTTTACAAGCCTTTTCTAAGTATTCGGTTGTTTATGTTTACTTGAACGGCTCCATGTTGTCGCTGCCCAGCCCCTGCCCTTTCCTCACTGTCGCTTTGGTGTTGGTTTTGTGCCTGTTTTCAGCGGGACGACTCTGGAACCTCGCTGGGGGCCGCTTTGCTTTGGGAGGTTCTTGTCAGTGGGACCAGAGCTTTGACAAACGTCATGCTCCTTGGTGGCACCTCTCCTGGAAGGACCTGCGACTGCGGATGCTTCGACCATCGGCGGGCGCGGAACCAGTGCCTTTGTGGGGCAGACTCTCCAGCGGCAGTGTATTCCCCTCCCGCACGGAGGAGGGCGACTTGGGCCGTCTTGCGGACGCGTCCCTCGGACTTTGTCTCCTGCCCTCTGCGTCCTCTTCTCGTCCACCTGCGTTCATCATTCCAGAGTTCTCTCTGGTCCTCGGAGCTTCATGGGTTCACTGTGACACAGCCAGTTCCAGGCAGGGTGTTAGGCTGGGGCTGATGCATGCCACTGGGTCCTCTTTAGGTTCTGTGAATACTGACAGCCTCTACCAGTGCAGATTTTGCAGGGTAATTTCCTAAGCGCTCTAGAGTGGGGCAGGCACATCCGCTCTACTTGATGTAAAAACATTCGTGTTTCAGACTTTGAGCAGAGAACTCTTACAGAAGCTTAAGGATTAGTGCCGTCACTGTCAAAACTCAAAAAAAGAGAAACTGGGATCTATCTAGTCTTGGCTCTAGCGCTTACAGCATGAGCAGTGCTCCACGAGGATGGCTTTGTTTGGGGTTTGTGTGGGGGTTTTTTTTTGTTTTTTTTTTTTTAAACGCTTCTGACGCTGGATGTTTCTGGCTGAAGGTTTGATCTGGTTCCTCCTTAAACTGTGCGTCCTCTTAATAATAGGTACTGTACGGGGCTCCGGGTAAGTGTCACTGGGGTAGGACCTCTATTTTAATACTGTTCCTAACATTTCATTTTACTAGCAAGAAATCGCTGATTTCATTTTTATTCTTTGTAATTCTAGACACTAGATTATAGTTTAGCCATAGTGACATTTTTTTAAAAAGGGATATATTTTCTTGCACAGTTGTTCGAAAAGAGACACGTTTCAGTCCTCAGTGCTGCCCTTCGTTTCACAGGTACACGCGTTCTGGCTCAGACAACTAGGACCCCCTGCAGGCTGTCGAGGGGTCTCACTGGCGCCCTGCGGGGGGGCTGCTCTGGGCTGCGGGGGTGGGACGGTGATGGTACAGTGTGCACAGGTACTGTTCGGACAGACTGGGATTTTCTGTACTAAAACCTTCCTTTGTATCGAAAGTTAAACAGACTTTAGTACAATAAATAAAGGTCAATTTCTGTAACTTGTTGTGGTGAAGAGGCCTGCATTCATTTAGTTTCCACCTTTCCCTGCTTCCTGCCCTCTCTTTGTTCCTACGTTTGAGGCAGCCTTCCTCCGCTGGGGCAGGTGGCTGGAATTGGCCGCTGCGTGAGGTTCTCGCCAGCTCTCATGATGGTCAGGAGCCCCTCTTACCTGTGGCCTCAGCCCCTCTGACTCCCTCCTTCCCTCCCATGTGTCCCTCTGTGCAGCAGAGCTGTGGGTAGTGCTTGCAGCCAGGCAGCTGATTTGTGCAAGATTCAGATCCTGCCCTGGGGGCTCCCGTTCAGATCTGCAGGTTTGGGCTGGCCCGAGAAAAGCAAAGGGGGCTTGAAGGACACCAGTATCCCCTCATGTTCTCAGTTGAGTCCCTGTCTGCCAGGGGGTGAGGCCCAGACCGGGCCCCCGGGGTGAAGAAGGCCGAGCCTGGCCCGGGGCCTGTAGTGCGAGACCACCCACGGCTCCCCTGGGTAGCCACTTTGGGCCTGAAAGTCTGTTCCAGGGAGGCAAGAAGCCTGGCAGAAGTGGCCAGGAGGCCGGGGCTGCCTCACTAGCGCCCCGAGGCCCAGGTCAGAGCAGAGCCCTCCTCCTCTGCTCTGTTTGCTTGGAGGAGCTTGAGGGCAGACCCTCGTGGAAAAGCCTCACACTGCGCCAGAGGCTGGGCCAGCAGGGGCAGACTCGGCGCCAGTGCCTCCCTGGTCATGGCCCACGGGTGCAGCTCCACTGTGGACCCTGCGGTCTCACCTGCAGGTCCCTCTGGCCTTGCCTGCAGCCACGGGAGTCGCCGAGCTGCGTCGGACTGTGGCCGTGGAGAGGAGGGGAGGGCCTGGGCAGCTGTCCCAAGCCCACCGCTCCTCGGCCTGCGTGAAGCCAACCACACGGTCACCCACATCTTCTTGACAAACTCAGCACTGACCTTGGGGGAGGGGGTGCGCCGCAGCCTGGATCCTGTGACCCACCCAACAAATGCTTGTTTTAGGAAATGGTTTCTTTTATTATTTTATTTATTTATTTATTTTTTGCGGTACGTGGGCCTCTCACTGTTGTGGCCTCTCCCGTTGCAGAGCACAGGCTTGGGACGCGCAGGCTCAGCGGCCATGGCTCACGCGCGCAGCCGCTCCGCGGCATGTGGGATCTTCCCGGACCGGGGCACGAACCCGTATCCCCTGCATCGGCAGGCAGACTCTGAACCACCACGCCACTAGGGAAGCCCAGGAAATGGTTTCTTTTAAAAGAGGTCCATGACGATGCCAAAGCCGTAGCAGCTCACACTTGTTGCATTATGAGTGATTTTTATTTTCTTCTTTAGACTTTTCTGTACTTTCCAAGTTTTCTACAGGAAACTTGGTTTTCTTTTACAATTGCAGGGTAAAACTGCTACGCCGCTTTAAATGGAGGGCAGTTAGGTCGCTGAGCTCATAGACTGCTTGTTTCTGGATGCGCTGAGGCCTTGCAGGACAGCCCCTGGGACACACGGCTGAGTGGCACTGGCTTGGGGCGGGGGTGTGCAGTTGTGTTTGTCTCTAAACCATGCAGAGCCCAGGCAGGGGCTGGAGGTGCGCAGCCTTTGCCCCCAGTTGGTGTCTGTCTCACGATGGCTCAGATCCTTCTGGAAAGGCAGAGCTGACTTTCAACTCCAGCCTTGAGGCCTTGGACAGATCTCGCCTGGGCCTCCAAAGACAGTGCAGACGAGATGACCTCTGAGGCCCCCTCCCATGCTGACATCTGAGTTATGGGTGGGGAGTGAGACTTCCCTCCTGGCCTTGCAGAGCCTGAGCAAAACCCCAGCTCTGGGAGCCTTGGCACACGTGACTTTCTGAGACTGGAGGAGTCCTTGACGCCTAAAGCGCAGGAGCAGAAACTGAAGGAGTCTGGACCAGGAGCCAAGCACTGGCCCAAAGTCCTGGGCCTCTCTGGCCGGAACAAGGCTCTGAGGCTGACCAAAGCGGCTGGACAACTGGAGTTTGGGGCTGGGATGCTGAGCTGCCGCCCCCCTCGGGGTTGACAGGACAGAGGGCCACACGGGGCACGGATGCCGAGGACGGACGGAGAGAAATACGAGGAACTGCCGGGTGGGGTGCAGAGCAAGCATGATCTCACAGTTGGGAGTGTGGCTGGCGTGGGAACGATCATCTTCTTGCAGGCGATGGGGCTCCAAGGCCCGAGCCTGGACAGCCGGGCCTTCTCCCCTGCTCGCTTCTGCTGCTCTTCTCCCTGTGGCTTTCCTGGAACTTATTTCAATCATGCATACTCTTTCTTTCATGTGCTCGTACCTTCCAGAATGTAGCCCCTGGCTTCTTGATGGTTTCCCCTTCAGTTCTCCTTTCTATTATGAGTTTATATCTTTTTTTTTCAACCGTGAAACGTGTCATACATACAGAAGAGCATACACAGTATAGATACATGGTCTAAAGAATAATAAAATGGACAGTGCGTCCACTGTTAAGGAACATTACCGCTATCGTAGAAGCCCTCTTAACACCCAATGGTAGCTGAATTCTCCACCTTTTCCCCCAAAGTGAGCACTGTACTGACTTGCGGTTTAATGATTTCCTTGCTTTTTTCTATTTTCACCCCCAGTGGAGGTGTTTTGAAACAACGTCGTGTGTGGTTTTGAAAACACTGGGCCTCAAGCACACAACTGAGCTGTGAGGGCACAGGGCGGCGCTGGCACTGTTCGATGACATTGGCCAGACAATAACACGGGCTCACTGGGGCAGGGCGAGCCTCCGCTTCCCTGGGAACTTTGAAGAGTCCTTTCCCCTTGGGGAAGTCAGTGAGCAGGGACTTGAATGAGTCCTGGGGATCCCGGGGCCGCCACACTCGGGGCGTGTGGCCGCTCTGTGTCTGGCAGAAATATGGTCAGAGGGCGTGGACCGCTGACTGCAGTTTTCAGGCTCACCACAGCCGTCCTCTGGATTTCAGCAGTGAGCCAAAGCTGAGCACGTCTGTGGGAGGAAATGCTGGTTTCTCTTGCTGATATGGAGAGCAGGAAGGTCTCCAGCTTGTGTCGATAAAAGCCTAGGAGAAATAAGACCCGGGGGCCGGGATCACCTTAACGTTCTGTTCTTAGCTGAGCCCTGTGAAACGAGCAGAGACTTGGGTGCTAACAGCTCTGGACATTTCTGTCTTGAGTCCCTGCTCCAGACCAGACTTCTTGTCCTCTTGGTCTGGTGCCAGCCCTCATCCTGGTACCTCCTCTACTTTCCTGAGAATTTCCTGGGAGTTTTCTTGATTTCTTTCTTTGACTTTCCTCTCCTCTCTTTTGATGGATCTCCTGTTTCTTGTGCTGCTTGTGAGGAGAAAGGATTAACCCCTGGTCCAAATTCTTTCTTCAGAGGAAGATGACTCCATTTACCTTCTCCTAGGATTGTTTTCTAGAAAAGTTCTGGATTAAGAAAAAGGCAAGGTCTGTATTCACCATGGTCTGCTGATTGGTGCATCTGGGTTGGGAGGCCTGAGGGTCAAAGTAAAATAAATAACTTGCTGTCGGGTTTCCTCCTCGTCCTCCCTCCTTTCTGGAGCTTCCATTATTTATATGTTGCACACCCTGGACGGAGTCCCTCAATTTCTGATCTATTGGCATCATTTTGTCATTTTGCTCTTTTTTTGAGGGGATTCACTCAGCTTTATCTTTCGAGCCCTTCTGTTGAGTTTTTCAGCTTTGCTCTCCGGTTTTTAATTTCCAAGAACTCTTTCTGAATGTCATTTTTTAATATCATTCTATGCTTGTTACTTGGATATAATTTCTTCTCACGTAATTCTAATTCCTCCAAGGTTTAAGGTTTTTTTTATTTGCTTGTGGCTTATTTATTTATTTATTTATTTATTTATTTTGTGGTCTGGGGGATAGCAGGACTGAGGATACCTTGTCTTGTATATTAGCGCTTTAACCTCAGGTATCAGGTAATCCTTTTGTGTCAGCTAATGATTAATCATGGGCATTTAATTTAATGGTCCAGAACAAATGGGGAGGTGTGTAGTCTGAGTTTCTCTGTAGAGTGGCCTGGTTGGGCTGCTCACTGGGGAATCTTAGTAATGGTCTCCTTAGTTCTGTCTTCAGATTCCCCAAAGGAGTCCTTCCACTCCTGATGGGATGGGTCGGCCTGGCAGCACCCCTGATCCCACTGGGGAAGAAGGTGGGGAGACTCTTTGCATTCAGGATTCAGTACGGCAGCATCCAGTCCCTTAGTTCTTTTCTCTTCAGTATGGTACCAGTTCTCTGATCTGTGCCTGGTGTCCCTAGTCCAGGAATCCTCTCTTACGTTCTCCAGGCAAAAAAACCTCCCGGCTTCTTCAGTGTTGAGGGCACTGCGGTAGCCCTGTAGCTTGGATTGAATCATGCCTGCCCAGATTATCCAGGGTACTCCCTTACTCTTTTTTTTTTATTATTTTATTTATTTAGTTTTGGCTGTGTTGGGTCTTCGTTGCTGTGCACATGGGCTTCCTCTAGTTGTGGCGAGCGGGGGCTACTCTCTGTTGCGGTGCGCAGGCTTCTTCTCATTGCGGTGGCTTCTCGTTGCGGAGCACAGGCTCTAGGCGCACGGGCTTCAGTAGTTGTGGCACGCAGGCTCAGTAGTTGTGGCTCGCGGGCTCTAGAGCGCAGGCTCAGTAGTTGTGGCGCACGGGCTTAGTTGCTCCGCGGCTTGTGGGATCTTCCTGGACCAGGGCTCAAACCCGTGTCCCCTGCATTGCCAGGCGGATTCTTAATCACTGCGCCACCAGGGAAGCCCCAGCCCTTACTCTTAATGTCGACTGATCGGGGCTTTAATCACATCTTCAGAATGCCTTCACAGTAACACCCAGCTCAGTGTTTAACTGAATAACAGGACTGTGGCCTAGTCAAACTGACACATCAAAAGAACTGTCACAGTGGGTTTACCAATCACTTACCTAACCAGTTCCCAACAAATGGGCATTCGGATTAAGTTTACTGTTGTCGTGTTTGTATATAGACTCACTTAACTTGGTAGAAGCTTCTATGTTGGGTTTATGGCTTAAAGATAGGACATCAAGGCTTTGAGCGGTTATAGTAGATTGCCCTCAGCCCTTTCTTTTTGCCGCGTTGCCTTTGGGATAAAAGCAGACTTGTGCTTAGTTTGGAGATGATCTTAGCTTCTCACAGACGCTACCTGCTCTGAGGAAGTTAACCATCTAAGAAGCTGCTTTATGCCTACTGATGTCAAAGATGGACAGAGATGCCCTGAGGACTAAGCGACTGTAGGACTAAGAAGAGGAGCTGGCCGGCCCAGATGCCCACCTGCAGACTGGACTGGAGGGTTCTGTGGGGCCAGGCTGCCCCCGAGCACATCATGGGGTGTGGCTGGCATCTGCCTTGCATCTCAGGACACACAATGATAATGAACAGAATCAAACAAAACCTGCTTTGAGCCTAGCAACGGTGTGTGCTGGTGTTGGTTCTCCATGGAAATAAAAATGATAAATCTAAACTTGCAAGACATTTTGCTAGAAATGACAGTGGCTATTTTTGACTTAACAGTTTATTTTTATTAAGATTATCTGCTAATAATTAGAGTGAAGTTAATATATGTTTCATTTGTGCATTTTACAAGTTTACATTTTCCTTGAAGTGTACGGTAAGTTGTTTTTACATTTTTGTGTTTGAAATATGTTAAATACTTCTGATAACATTTTATAATTTCTAAACAACTCCCTTGTTCCTAAAAACCAGCATGTTTTTTAAAGTTAGCTTTTGTGACATCCTGTGTCATCTCTTGTTTCTGTGTGTTGCAGGGTCTAGACTAAGCGGGTGATTCTCTAGGATGCTGCTGCTTGAGGTCATCTTCATTTATGGGAAGTACAATTGTTTGTTTAAAACCAAAAATCTCAGAGCTGAATCTGAAAGGCGTGTGTCTGTACAAGAAGGTCCTTGTTTCAGGTCACAGCCCAGGTAATTGGCCCTTAAAAATGCAGAAGAACATGGGATAGAAGCCCATCAGAAGAGCTTCTCTGGGTCCCTCGCAGCCTGCACACTCGTTTCCCCAGCAGTCCAAGGTTGAGGGAGGGCCCAGGGATTGGGGAACTCGAGACTATTGGCCTCCGTGCCAAAGCAGTGCTTCATCCTTCAGTCCTGTAAGAGCAGGCTTGACCTCCTGTGGGTTATATGGGTTATATGATGCTCTTGACGCTGCTGGTATCCCCAAGAGGTCAGGCATTACTGCTTACCATCCGACGACCCAGTCGGCAAGAGGCGGAGTGACAGCCATTCCGCACAGGATGGGAGCTCAGGATGACAGGCGGTTGAAGTTGCATTGATTATGTACATGTGTTTCTGATACATTCTGGGGCATTGTTGTCAGATCTGCAGAGAAGATCATTGCCAGTACTGATCACCTTCCAAGAGCATGAAGGCCTTTATGGTGTCTGTCCGCAAGCAGGACTCTTGACCAAGTCAGCAATCTGATCACTTACAGTTCTGCCCCAAATATCGATTGGGTCAGCGTGCAGCCCTGAGTCACCCTTGTAGTGGCCGCCATCATGAAGTCACTCCACTCCCCGGGGAAGCTACTAGCTGGGCAAGTCAAGATGTGGCTGCATCGCCCAGACAACAGCAGCTAACGCAGTTAGAGGGTACCAAGACCACTGTAGGGATGGGACAGTTGCAGCCCCCCATGCAGCAGAGATTCAGCCACTCTTGGCTGCAGAAGAAGAGCTTAAGGCCCATAAGTAGGCACTATCAGCTACCCCGCAGGGATTAAACTCTCACCCAAAAGGTTTCCTGATCTCCCTACGGCAACCAACTGGTGAGACAAGAAGCACTCACCATCACGTGCTAGGTTCAAAGCCTTGGAAGGACACCAGGAGCTACAGTCACAGCACCCAGGCTTTCACTGCCTCTGCTGGCAGGATTGAGCACGTGGGCTCTAATTAGGGGTGAAGACACCCCCAGGAGGCAGTCAGTGCCCTCAAGCCAGTTCAGATAGTTGGGTATGACAGCTGAACCAGTCTTTGGGGGGGGAAAAATGCGGGGATGAGAAGAAGCCAGAAGCCCACAGTGGGGGAGTTGCATGTCCCCCTGTCCTGAGCACCCTCCATCCAAGGATTCTTGGATTCTTTGTTGTGGTTTTGCCCCTGCAGGCCTCAGATGACCCTGTAGGACCAGGTGGAGGCCTGTCTTCCCTATGGCATGAAAGAACATGGCGTGAGACACATCAGTGATGGGGTGGGGGATGGGTGGATAAAGGGTTTCAGGAGTCCAGTGGGTGGGACTGAAAGTGCCTCCTTGGCTTCGAAGACCCTCTCTGGAAGGATTTGGTGATCAGATCTTGGAGTTTTTTGGGTTTTTTAAATTTTTTCTCTTTTTGCTTCAGAAGTAGAAAAGACAGAAAAATGTATACACTGAGATGTGTAATTCCACTCCTCATCCCAGAAAGGTAACACATTTTTTTATGTTTCTCTCTACTGCTTCTTGATGCAGATACCAGCTAAATCAAACTCTCCCCTTTCTCACCCAGGAGGACTGAGCACAGTGCTCTGTTTCTTAGTTTTCTTTACGTAACCCAAGATGCTAGTGTAGCCTTTTGCCCTGTATTGCAGTCACTACTGCGGTGGCAAATGGAGCTATTATAGTTGAGACCAAAAATGCAAAGGACCGCCAGGCAGGCGAATAGCCTAGTTGCGGGGAAATACAAGCCCAGGTCAGGTGAGCACAGGGGTTCCGTCCCATCACGTGGAGCTTGTTTCTCTGACAGGAGGCACTGCTAAAATGCTACACAGCCCCTCAGAGAAGGTCAGAGATTGGGATAGGTGTTTGTTGGGGGGTAGAGGGGCATCCCTGGGGCTCTGTGAGCTGCTGTCATTTTCCGGTTTTCTTAGGCAGTTGACAACAGGGAACGTAGCTTTTAAAGAAGGAAACAGAAAGGTTTTAAAGATGTTTTATGTCGGGCCAGACTGGAAGCCCTGCTTTGCGCCCACACGGTGGGGTAGGGCGCAAGCCCTGCTTTGGGGTTTGTGGGTAGTCATTTCTGTGCATACCCTGGGGTTACAGGAAGTGGAGATTTTCTGCTGGGATTCGAGAAGTAAGCGTGCCCACCTTGCCTCACATCCTTGATCCTCACATAACTTCCTGAGCCTGGTGTGCTGGCTGAAACCTTGAGGCACGAAGGGAGGAGCTTGGAGAGAGGGACACCAAGTGTTCTTCTTCAGGGGTCTTGGGACGTGAGTGGAAGAGCGTGTAATGGCCACCCACACATGAAAACGGCGATGCTGTTTCCTCGCAGCACTGCGAGGGGTTGTCGGTCCTCTGGCAGTGCCGCTGTGCGTGGGGATGGCAGGGCTGTCCCTAAGGATGCACTGCGGGTCGTGACTGAGCATAACCTGAAAGGAAAAGGGCTGCCCTTCAGTGGTCCTGAGCCGGGTGCACCACCATGGGGATGGGCCCTGACATTTGCAGAACGCCCTCTGCGTGCCATATATCATACTAACTGACTTTCATATGCTCTATACGATACATCTTGCCAGGGTTAAAGTTCTTTATTATTATTTTTAATGGTTAGTGTTTGATTGTAGCATTCTTTTATTCAAATTAGATTAAGATTAAACTCATTTTTATGAGATCAGTTTAACTGACTACCTGTTTAATGAAAAGAGGGCCAAACCCTGTCATTTTAAAACAACAAACCATTATTTTGATACATGGAGCCAGAAGTGTAAAGGTTGACGAAAAATTGCATACTTGGGAAGCATTTACTTAAGATCAAAATAAATTCTAGGTGCAAAATTAAACCATCCTTTTCTTGCAAATATTAATGAAGGCACGTGGCAAAACAGGCAAATGTTATAGCAGGACATGAATTGAAAAATCAGGCTCCATTCTCACTGACAATGTAAGAGGTTATAAGGTGGCTGTTACCACCTTAAGTGTGATTGTGGAAAGAAATAGAGACCGCTCAAATTAGAACAAGCAAAGGCTATTTATTCCCAGCTTGCTACAGCAAAGGAGTCAGCCATCATCACTTGCCTTTGGCGGACACTCAAAGGCAGGTGGTGGAGTGAGAAAGCTTTATAGTGGAAAAGGAAAGTCTTCAGGTATGCCCTGATCAGAGTCTGTTAGCCTGGGGAAGCTGTTAGGTGGGTTGACTGGCAATGGGGCATCCTCTGTGTTTGGTTCGGAGTGCGTATTTGGCTTTCTCTGGTTGGTCCTACTAAGCTGGAAGCTGGGGCAAAAATTAGGGAAGCTGGCAGGCATTGATCAAGTCGTGACCGTTTGGGGCCAAGTGTTAGAAGGGTTGTTTGGCTTCCGGAATTAGCCATTAAATGCAGCTGCTGGCTTAGAGGAAGTTAGGGAATGAAGAAACATCAGGAATATTCTTCGAGACAATGACCCAGTCCCTTGGATGCAACGTATGAAGAAAAGGTGTTTGTTGGGATAGATGGGTGGAGGGCCTGTTTTAAATTAAAATAATCTCTAAGAGACTTTTGTAGTCAAATACAAGAAAAAAAGTTGTAAGAGACATTTGGAAAACAATTGAGATTTGAATATGGATTCAGAGTTAAAAGACATTAGGGAATTGTTTATGATGTTAGGGTGCCAAGGGCATTGTGTAGGGGTTATGTGTGGTGATGCAAGCTTAACTCTTTGGAGGTGCAGTGTCTGATTTCCCTTGAAATGGTTCGGGAAAACGTAGATGATGCAACATGGCAAAATATTGTAGTTTTAGATCTAGATGGTGAGTACCTGGGTTTTCATTGTAGAAAAGCAAGCTAGGCTATGTTTGAACTTACAATAACGCTTAGAATGGAGTCTGTTTTGATCTAGCCTTATTAGTTCTACTTACTTCATGCAACCACCATTATAATTTATACCTACACAAGCAAAAAATAGATTTGTGTTTCCTTTCATATTTTTACCTAGACAAAATCATAACCTAACTACTTGGGTTCCCCCCCCCCACCCAATGCCATGGGGTTTTTTCCATATCAGAGTATGTGGATCTGATTTTCTTTTTATGACTACACACAGTATTTATTTGGATGAGTAAACTTTTTTTTTTAACCATAGATTTAATTTTAAAACATAGACTTAGTTTTTTTTGTTAAAAGCATTGTCTAATTCTACTTTCAAAGAAACTGTGAAGGAGGTGTTAATGGAAACAGGCTGGTTGCTTGACCAACGATGCACAGCCAAGTAAGAGAGAACCAAGTGCTGAAGCCACGTTCGTGTTGTTTCCAGAGCTCTAGAAATGGGGCTCATAAAACGAGGGCTTTCTCTAGCAACCCCCTTTGGGCACTGATTTATCTTTGGCCTCTGAGAGACTGATCTGTCGCCTGGTGTATAATTTGGGGGCACTTACTTGATCTAGAGTCGAAAAACCTCAACTACTGTTTTGTATCTAACAATGGATGAGTTACTTTAAACAATTATCTCTGACTTTTAGTTTCCTTTTCTGTGAATGGGGCTACTACTTCCGTACAGTCAATAAGATAATATCTTTGAATGATGAAGAACAAGCAGAGACCACTGCCACCAGTAGAGACTTTGTCCCACACAGTGCACTACTCTCATTCTGATTCAGGTTTCTTGCAAGTGTGTCTGGCAGAGGCATCTGCCTGCCTCTAGCTGCAAGGGAGCCTGAGAAAGCATATTTGGATGTCTAGCTTGGAGGGGCAGGACCCACTAATGTGAGGACTTTCCCAAATAGAGGAAAGATATTCACAAGTTGAGCAGCTCCAAATATAACAAATCTATACCAGGAATCTAAATGTCTTTAAATAAATAATGGTGCGTGCATAACATGCAATATCATGTGGCCATTTTATAACATATTTTGAAGAACATTTAACAGCATGTGAAAATGCTCAAAATGTTTTATGAAAATATATGCAAAACCATACACTGAGGATGGTCTCAATTTTTAAAAGCATGCATAGGGGAAAAGCCTTGTGTCTATTTGAGTCCCCTGAGAAGCAGGTGCCAACATGGGATTAGACGTGCAAGAGGGGGATGTGAAGGATGAGGGGGAGGGAGTTGGGCATGCAGAAAAGCCTTCAGACTGGAGGCAAGCCTGTCTCCCGTGAAAGAAGAGAGGAAGGAAGGGCTGAGTAGGAAAAGCCTCAAACCGAGGTGCAGTTCAGAGAAAGTCTCAGCCAGGCCAAAGGCCCTGAGCAAAAGCTGCTCTTTAGAAGAGGCCCGTGTTTGGCAGGAGTGGGCCAGCCCTACGACCGACCTGTGCCGCCGCCCAGTCACTGCCTGGGAGCAGCCCAGGGGAAGCGTGGCCTCAGGGTCACGGGGCTGTAGCTGGAAGCTGTCAGTCTGGGGGACTGTGTGCCCATAGCAGGCTCTCTTGAAGGAGAGTGAGAGGCACACCTCCCCGGCCACCACAACACGTTGATAAAAGGAGGGTGACTTTTGAGCAGTGCTTTGCACACAAGAAATACCATGTAGCAAACGACAGTCATTACAACTGCCTGAGTAACCCATTTGCTACTCTTTTGAACCCGATTGCTGGGAAATATCACGCGTGTGCACAGTGTACATAGATTACAAGTGTGTGGACAGCAATCACCCGGCAAGCATCCGTGTAACCAGTGTCGGGTGGAGAGCAGAACACTGCCAGCCCCATCCCCGGAGCCCAAGCGGTCCCCTTCTGTGGACACAGGGATGGCCCCGGGTGGTAGAGCAGTTGCTTCTGTGCTTCCTTAATAGCTTTACCACCTGCGTTTGCTCTCTTTCCCCATGTACCACTGTTTAAAATTCAGTTTGTAATTTGTTTTTTATGAAAATTTGCCTTAAAAGAGAGTGAGAAGGTTTCTGAAAACACTGAAGCTGTTTTCTTTTCTACTGTTCTTTAGCTTTGAGCTATACGTCTTGGTGCTTTGGACAAGTGAGGGTCAGTCATCTGGAAAACTAGACCATTTGTATGGAGGACCTCATTTTGTGATTCTGATTTTAATTAACTCAGATTTCAAACTCTCATGTCTTCTGAGGGTTTCTTCTTCTATTAGGCAGATCCCACCATCCCTGAGTTTAGGTTCTGTGGATTATAAAGATCCAGAGGTAACTCGGGGACCCTTTAGAATAAGCCAGATCCTAAAATGTCAGGACTTAAAGGAAACTGGGGGCTTCCCTGGTGGCGCAGTGGTTGAGAGTCCGCCTGCCGATGCAGCGGACACGGGTTCGTGCCCCGGTCCGGGAAGATCCCACACGCTGCAGAGCGGCTGGGCCCGTGAGCCATGGCCGCTGAGCCTGCGCGTCCGGAGCCTGTGCTCCGCAACGGAGAGGCCACAACAGTGAGGCCCGCGTACCAAAAAAAAAAAAAAAAAAGAATTTAACTAGAAGGGACTGCTAGAAATATACCGTCAGTTGCCTAGTGGAGTATATGTATTTTTCAAATGTTGTATCAACAAAGCTGCAATTTTGAGGTGTCCTGCTACTGCTGTGTGTAGGTAGGAGCCCAAGTCAGGATCTTTGCTTGGGGGAAAACCTCCCAAGAAGCCCCTCTTAGCTGTATCCATGTGAGATCAGTGGCAGCCTTGCCTCCGTGTGTGTAAAAGGTCTCGAACAAAACTTCCAAGCTTCCAGGGACCAGGTGGTTCAACGTGCATTCCTCTGGGGAGGCAAGTTACTTGGATTTGCCCTTAGCCTTAAGCCTCTGCAGCAGAAAGCCACTGTGAAGAAAGGCTCTCCAGGGAGATGATGTCATGGTGAGGGCTCTGGCTGGCCCCAAGGACAAGCTGAGGACACGACAGAGCCGCTGAGGGTACATGGGATCTTGGTATCTGCTTGTGACCTCGGTGGGGATCTGAACCGTCAGGAACACCATCCTATTTGTGGGCAAGAGTGTGTCTTACTGTTCGGGGGCCAGTGGTCAGAGGCAACATTGTATAGA
The DNA here is from genome assembly GCF_026419965.1 of Kogia breviceps. Lineage (NCBI taxonomy): Eukaryota > Metazoa > Chordata > Mammalia > Artiodactyla > Physeteridae > Kogia > Kogia breviceps. Next base: position 56,659,423 of record NC_081311.1, read on the forward strand.
AGCAGCAGAAGTCATGGAAGCTAAAAATGGCAGCGGATGCCCGATTCTCGCCCCCAGGAGGCTTGGGAAAACAGGCTGAGCAACCTCGGGATTCCTGGGCAACTTTAGGGTGATAGTTGGAAGAGATCCTGGGCAGGCCTACTAATCTGGAAAGCAAAAGGTCAGGCATAGGTCTACATAAAAATGCTACAATAAAATGTACTGCCACCGTGATTTCATAGAGCAGGCCAAATGCTCACACAGAGGTAGGAGATAGACAGTCGGGTTCCTCGAGTCCCTGGGCTATCCTCTGAAGACATTGCACAGTTCGGCCCTACAGCAAACCCTGATGATGAATCCTAAGACTTTTTAGGGAGACATGATGCTGGGCTTCAAACATCTGAAGGACCATTAGAACCGGGCCCAAGGAGAGAAGTTCCCAGAGGGAGAGGAGATTTCTGCTCAGTGTGGGGAAGAGCTTCTCGACCACTGCACCTGTTTCATGGTGCAGCGCAGCGCTGAGACCCCAGGCTGGGCGATGGCTGGCCCGTGAATCAGGCCACGTGTTCCCAATACTGCCCGCCTCACCCTGGGCCCATTCCTGGCTGGGTTTTCAAGTTGCCACTCCCAGCCTACACACAAAACTAGTCTGGGGAATCACAACAGCTCCAGACGCCATTCCCCAGATGTTCCTCCATGACTCCTTTCAGGTGGAAGGACCCCATGTCCAGGATGACATGGGACCCTTCTGTCTGCTCTCTGGGCTCCCCAGTCCCCAGGGCAGGACTGCTTCCATCAAAGGGAACCCAGTATGAGGCAGACTTCAAATTCTCTCCTGCATTGACTCTTGGGAATGCATGTTTGGGTCCCTGAAGATAAGCCCTGTTGGGAGAGGCTGAGAACACAGCCTAGAATGACCAATTAGTGCCTACTTCTTTTTTTTTTTTTTTTAAACATCTTTATTTGAGTATAACTGTTTTACAATAGTGTGTTAGTTTCTCCTTTACAGCAAAGTGAATCAGTTATACATATACATATGTTCCCATAACTCTTCCCTCTTGTGTCACCCTCCCTCCCACCCTCCCTATCCCACCCCTCTAGGTGGTCACAAAGCACAGAGGTGATCTCCCTGTGCTATGCAGCAGCTTCCCACTAGCTATCTAATTTACATTTGGTAGTGTGTATATGTCCCTGCCACTCTCTCACTTCGTCACAGCTTACCCATCCCCCTCCCCTTGTCCTCAAGTCCATGCTCTAGTAGGTCTGTGTTTTATTCCCATCCTACCACTAATCTCTTCATGACATTTTTTTTTTTAGATTCCATATATATGTGTTAGCATACGGTATTTGTTTTTCTCCTTCTGACATACTTCACTCTGTATGACAGACTCCAGTTCTATCCACCTCATTACAAATAACTCAGTTTCATTTCTTTTTATGGCTGAGTAATATTCCTTCTTAAAAATGACTTCTTAATGAAGTCTTAATGACATTCCTTGGAAGTAAGACAAACAGCAGCAAAGAGGATTGTTTCCACCCGAGGCTGCCTTCTAGAGAGAGACTTAAAGAATGACTGACACCTGCTGTCCTGGCTTCCTTAATAAGCCTGACTAAACTACTTGTATGAAATTAGTGGGAATTCTGACCTAGCTTAAGGTATGTATATTGAGTAAACCATTTGAATTTTCTCTTTTGTATGACGCACTGAAATATTGCTGAAAACAGACATCCCTTCTAGATGCCAGAACTTATTCTTTCTTTCAAGCCAAGGGAGTTGGTGTTAAAAAGGATTCTGCCTCTGAATCACTGTGACCTTGATAAAGTCACCCCAGTTCTTTGGGTCTCGGTTTTCCCATCTGTAAAAATAGGGTTTGGGGAAAGGGAACATGGAAGACTCCCCCCTAGGTGAGCAGTCAGCCTCGTGAGGAGTCCTTGACGATGTGGAGTCTGCGGAGGAGCCTGTCGCCAAACTGATGCCGATTGCCCACCGGCTCAGGGGCTGCTCGCCCTTCGGATAAGGGTGGCTGGCACTCTGTGTGATGGTAGTGATGCCTCTTGGCCTGGACTGGGATGGGTTTAGTTGGGGTCATGGGGAAAGTCGTTCGGGGTTGAGCTGGGTCTCAGAATAGGGTCTGCCTGTAGGAGCTGCACTCTGACTAGGGCTCGGCCTCCCTCCTGCATCCCCTGTGCTTAGCTCCAGAGCCTTAGAGCAGAGCTGGCACTCTACTGTCTCCCTCCCCAAGGCCTTATTGTAGTAGGGGCGAGGCTTCCACTTCACTGGCTAATGTCCTGCTGAGGTCCAGTGGGCTGAATGAGAGTCTGATTATGACTCCTACACTTTTTCAGGACTTTAAGACACAATTTTGTGAAAATAAAGGCACTTCCCTGCCCAAGTTATACTGACCGGCAAAAAATTATTTCTGATCCATGATACATTTTGAATTAAACATACCCCTCTGAACTTATAACAATATGGCCTGAGTGAGCTTCACTTTCTGATTCTTTTTGAAATTGGATTTTTTTAAATCACAGAGATAACATATGCTTACTGTGGAGCATTCAAATAACACAAAAGAGTATAGTGTGAAGAAGCAAAGTCTCCCTTTGTTTCCAGAACCTTCCAGAACGCTCCTTTCCCACTGTGACAGCTATAAGAGTTTGGTGGGTACCTGCCCAGATTGTCCCAGTGCTTTTACATGCGTATGGTCTTTTTACACTTACGTGGGATCATACTTTACTGTATTACTTGCTCTTTTTTTTAAATAAAGCAAACGAAATTTATGTGAACTCACTGCAGTAAGAGAGACCATCACTTTGACAATCTTAGCAGTGTCTCAGAAGGGGAAAGTCAGAAGTTGGGTAATTGTAAAGCTTTGGCTCTAGGCTCAAGTGATTGGAAACTCAGATTGGCACAGTTCATGGGACAATAGTTTAGGATTGGTAACAGTGAGGCGAGAGTCTCGAAATGAGTCTTGATAAGTACATTGTAAATTAGTTTGCAACTGACTTGAATAAATTGACTTGTAGGAATTTTTCTTTCTTTTCACCATTTCGGGCACTTTTTGTTTCTTTGTGGAGATCCAGGTTTCCATCTGGTATCATACTCCTTCTGCCTGAAGAATTTCCTTTAACATTTCTGTAGTATAGGTCTGATGACAATGACTTTTCTTAATTTTTGGTGACATGTAAAAGTCTTTCATCTTCTTTAAAAAAAAAATTCAAGTGAATTTAATGTCATATTTTCTTTGTGGTAATTTTAAAGCCAGTCAGTGTTTGTGAAGCTACTTCTGAGGGTATTATCTGTTAATGACATAGATATGCCTTTTCACCGTGTTCCATACTATAAAGCTTAAGTACCTGTACTTAGTTATTTCAAAGCAAGGAATTATTTTTTTGTCTCTGATTTTCTCTGTCTTTTAAAAAACTGAGGTGAAATTCACATAACATAAAGCTTACCATTTTACAGTTACAATTCAGTGGCATTTACTATATTCACAGTGTGTACAACCATCGCCTCTGTCTAGTTCCAAAACATTTTCATCATCCCCAGGCCGTCAATCCCTATTCTCCCTCCCTCTAGCCCCTGGCAACCACTAACCTGCTTTCTATCTCTATGGATTTACCTATTCTGGATATTTCATATATATGGAATCATACAACACACGGCATTTCTGATTTCTTTCATGTAGCATAATGTTTTTGAGGTTCATCCACATTGTAGCATCTATCGTACTTCATTCCTTTTATGGCTGAATAATATTCTATTGTATGGATATATCACATTTTATTTATCCATTCATCCATTGATGGACATTTGGGTTGTTTCCACATTTTGGCTATTATGAATAGTGCTGCCATGAACATTATTTTACAGATATCTGTTTGAATACCTGTTTTCCATTCTTCTGGGTATATATCTAAGAGTGAAGTTTCTGGTCATATGATAATTCTGTGCTTAACTTTTTGATGAACATTTATTTTTTTAAAGAAAGAAATGCAAAATTTTATTTGAGTCAAATTGAGGATTATAACCCAGGAGCAGCATCTCAGAAAGCTCTGAGAACTGTTCTGCCGTTAGAAGTCAAGGCACAGTCATATAACTTTTTTGAGACAGAGGGCTGTACATTAAATGATGTATTATTGACAGTTTACACACCTCAGATTTAAGTGTCATCTTGGCCCCTTACAAGATCAAGAAGGAATGTTATCTTTTTTTTTTTTTTTTTTTTTTTTGTTGTACGCGGGCCTCTCCCTGTTGTGGCCTCTCCCGCTGCAGAACACAGGCTCCGGACGCGCAGGCTCAGCGGCCATGGCTCACGGGCCCAGCCGCTCCGCGGCATGTGGGATCTTCCCAGACCGGGGCACGAACCCGTGTCCCCTGCATCAATAGGTGGACTTTCAAGCACTGCGCCACCAGGGAAGTCCGGAATGTTATCTTTTAAGGAGTTGTTTTGTTGATGCTGGGAGAAGGTTACTCTTCGTGGTTGAGTAGGTTCTCATCTTCCTTTTTTAAAAAATATGTGTTTATTTATTTGGCTGCATCATGTCTTAGTTGTGGCTGGTGGGACCTCCGTTGCCATGTGCAAGATCTTCGTTGTGGCACATGGGATCTTTGGTTGTGGCATGCAAACTCTTAGTTGCAGCATGTGGGATCTAGTTCCCTGACCAGGGATCGAACCCAGGCCCCCTGCATTGGGGGCTTGGAGTCTTAGCCACTGGACCACCAGCAAAGTCCCTCATCTTCATTTTTAAAAGATGTTTTCATTGTCATAAAATTCTAGGTTGATAGTTTCGGGATTTTTTCACTTTCTGCTTTAAAGATGCCATTCTGTTGTGTTCTGAGTTGTCTGGGTTTATTTGGTATATGATTTGTTGCCATTAATTTTAGAAAAATTTTGACCATTAGTTCAGATATTTTGTATGTTCTTTTTCTTTTCAACTTCTATTATGCTAGACTGATGTTATTCCACAAATTTTTAATGTTGTCTTCTGGGTATTATTTTTTCCCATTCTCTTTTCTCTTTGTGTTTCAACTTAGATTATTTCTGTTGACCTGTTCTTTGAGTGTAATGATGCTTTCCTCAGCTGTGTATAGTTTGCTATGAGCCTGTCAAAGCAATTCTTCATTTTTGACATTAGTTTCTTATATCTAGCATTTCCATTTGACTATTTTACAGTTTCATGTCTCTGCTGAAGTTCCCCATCTACTCCTGCAGGTTTCCACGTTTTCCATTGGATCATTTAACATATTAATTGTAGTTATTTTAAATTCTCTGATAGTTCCAAGATCTGGGCAATCTCTGAGCACAGATCTGATGATTACTTTACTCTTTTGATAACAAGTTACTTTATCTTTCTTTTAAAATGTGTCTTGACATTTTAAATTTAATGCTAAACATCATTTTAGAAGACTAGAAGAGACTAGATAAGCAGTATTTGTGCCCAGAAATGGGCATGCCTCTTCTGTCAGGTTATTAGTATGGTGCGTGGAGTCAATCTAATCATGAGATGGGCTAGGTTTTTATTTTTTTAGTGATGTCATTCCCCCGGTATATCACAGACTTCAGATTCCTTTAGCAGTGGGCTGTTGTTAACTTCTGCTGAGAATGGTGTCTGGGGTGCCAGAAGGTTTTTCTCAGTGTTCCTGCTGTACCATCAGGTTTGAGAAGTCCCTGCATACCCATGACACAGAGAGGGGGTTTCTCCATGCATTGCCTCTCCTTCAGTGGTAGACTGATGTTACTTATTACTTGGTGCCAGGTTCATGCTGGGAGTGGTAGAGGGGGATTTCTGTTTCCCTGGTCATCCTTAGTCTTAGACAGGTTCTGTGTATGTGGATTGGGGATTGGGGTTTTTTTCCAGCATTCCCTCTTCTCTTCCTCAAGGCAGCCAAACTCTGCCTTGTATCTGCAGTTGGTCATGGGCGGAAAAGAGTTTCCTGCTGCTCTCCTGGTGGTAACAGATGTGTGCTTGATATAAGCCTAGGCTCTGGAGTTCAGAAGGGTTTGCTTTTTCATTGCTGCCTAGTATTCTAATAGTTTGGGTGTGTCCTAATCTAGTTCATTATTCCCTTACTGATACAGACATTTTTGCCATAAAACATTATAAAAATGGTGCAAGCCACTTTATCTACCATGAATGTTTCCCTAGAATAGATGCCCAGAGTGTAATTTCTGGGTTGAATGGTACACAGTTTAAAGTTTTGTTAGATGAAAACTGAATTCCTTGATTTTTCTTTTACTTACTATATTTATCTTCCTTCAAATTAGTATATATAAAAAAAGCTTTTATCAGAATGCCAATATAAAAATTATATGTGCCTCTGATATAGAAAAAAGGAGAAATTGTCATTTAATGGGGTTTTTGCGACATTGCCATTCCCTGTCCTAAAGCACTATGTGATGTTCTTACCATCCCTCTTGATGTCTCCTCTGTACGCCCTGCTGGTTAAGTGCAGAGCCTCCAGGTCTCATTCTCTGATGGCCTGGACCCTGCTTGGAACACCTGTCCCTTCACACTGCTTCCAGAGCACCTCAACCCTTATCTCTGTGATGGCTAGTGACAGTTCAGATCTGTTTGAATTTTTTTATACCATTACTTTAATTTTAAAAACATGCTTATGATCCCTAGTTTATATCATAGTTGAGAATATTTAGCAACACCTCATTTGTATAAAGATTCTTTTACCTAGCAACCTCAGTTGTCTGAAACAGTCAGAAAAAGGAAAAGGAAAAAAGCAGTGAAAACAGATGCCACAAAGCCCATGCACTAAACTTCATGACACTGCATTTAAAAATCCCAAACCCGGGGCTTCCCCGGTGGCGCAGTGGTTGAGAATCCGCCTGCCGATGCAGGGGACGCGGGTTCGTGCCCGGTCCGGGAAGATCCCACGTGCCGCGGAGCCTGTCGTCCGGAGCACAGCAACGGGAGAGGCCACGGCAGTGAGAGGCCTGCCTACCGCAAAAAAAAAAAAAATAAAAAATAAAAAAAAAAAAAAATCCCAAACCCTTCCAGGCAAAAGTGTGTTTGAAATAGGCCTTGACCTATGTGCATAGCCTCTGGTAAGAGGACAGGAAATGAGAAGCAGTCTCTGGGGATAACTATCAGAAGCCCAGCTCTCTCTGTTCTGTCTCTTGGACAGCCAGTCTTCACGCTGGGCTGGGTGGACCGGGTTGTTATTTATGGCCTAAATCCGCATTGCCTCTTTCATCCAGGGACCCACTCAGTCCTGGGTGATGGTGCAGATTTGGATTAGAGAATCCTTCCTTGTCATGTCCCACCCTCCCTGGTTCCTAACTGGCCCTTCCAAGTGCCAGTCATTGCTCTTATTCATTGAACACCTGCATGTGCTGGGCACAGGGGAACAAAGGTGAATAAGACATGGTCCGTCCTGAGGAGCTCACAGCCTTGTGGGGAGGCAGGCCTGCCACGCAGCTATGCGTGGACGCCTGGGCGCCGTGGTAGAGCTCTGTTGAAGATTGTTCCAATTCAGGGATTTTTCAGCTGTCCTGTTTAGGCTGGATATGGGACAAGGGCAGGCCCTAGGGCCACGATGGCTCCTACAGGCAGGATCCCTGAGTGCTTCTGTCTGGGCAGAGGTTCTGTCAAAAGATGAGTGATAAGCAAGAGATAGGCAGTGGGCAAGTGTTGTAGCCCATCTCTGCAGAGAGAGCCCCTCCTTGCCAGCATCATTTGAGCTGGTGGGGGCCATGGTAGTTGAAAGAAGGTAGAAATGGGGCAAGGTGGTGAATTGCTTGTCTGGGGAAAGGGATTCCCTTGAGTTGAGTGAATTTTGGTCAAAGACACCCCTTCGAGACATGTCATTCTGCTGTGATGCCCTAGTCGGGGGGGGGGGGTGTCTCCCAAGGGCTCACCAGCCTTATTGGTTTGTGTCTTTTCTTCTCTTTTTTATTTTATTTTTTATTTTTTATTTTTTATTTTTTTGGCGGTACGCGGGTCTCTCACTGTTGTGGCCTCTCCCACTGCGGAGCACAGGCTCCGGACGCGCAGGCTCAGCGGCCATGGCTCACGGGCCTAGCCGCTCCGCGGCATGTGGGATCTTCCCGGACCAGGGCACGAACCTGTGTCCCCTGCATCGGCAGGCGGACTCTCAACCACTGCGCCACCAGGGAAGTCCTCTTCTCTTTTTTAAAGTCACTTTTGGGACCCCAAAGGACAAGGACCATCAAAAGGGGACACTGACCGTAATGACAGAAAATTACTTCCATCTGTCTGAGCCAGTTTTAGAAGTTTTCACAGGGAAGCTAAAACTTCCTGGATGACAAATGAGACAAGTGAGAAGGATTTGCTGCACCAACAGTGGGGCTGGGCGGGAGGGGTAGTGAGGGGAGTGCAGTGCAGGTAGAAAGGCCAGGAGGGCCAGGGCGTGGATGGGGTCAGGAAGGAGCCCAGCTTTAAGGATGGTGGGACAAAAGCATGTAGAAGGGAGAAAGTGGGATAATTAATGGTGACAGACAGAAATGTGGCGTTTTCCCTGGGAGTCTAAGAATTTCACAGCAATGAGTGAGGGGACTTATATAATCACATTTGTGTTTCAGAAAAGCTCACGCCAGGTTAGAGCTAATGTTTGTCTATTTCAGAACTCAAAATACTCCTTCCTGGAACTCCCTGCTTCCTCCCTTCTCTTCCTGGCCTCCATATCTGTAAACATTGTTTTGAAAGGCTACGCACAGTGTGCCGTTTGGGCTCAAGGGGCCAAGTCCAGCGGCAGGAGGAACATCACTTCAGAGAGACTCCACAGGAGACAAGGTATGATAATAGCAGAAGAGACAGGGTCTGTGGTGCCCCTTCAAGGTTAGGGCGGCAGCCGGGGCGGTCACTCTTCCATTAGCATTTGGAGTGGGAAGAGGCCTTGAACCCAAGCTGATACCGCCTAGCTGCATTTCAGCTCCTGCAGGCTGTCACTTTTCTAGAGGCCCTGTGCTCTGGGCTCAGCTCTCCAAGCACGTAACATCATCAGCTCAGTCATGGCAAAAACCTTCATGGAAACCACAGTGGATCAGGGTGGGAAAAAGCTTCACGAGAAGAGCAGTTGGTATCATAGGGTAACTCGTGGCTGACAAGTGTGGGGAGAAAACATAAGCCAAGGGGTGGGGACCTGTGAGCCCTTAGAAGGGGCACTGCCATCAGTGCCATGCCCATTTCAGGGTCTCCACCTGGACTGCCAGCCCTGGTGGCTGTGGGTAGAGGGTTCAGAGCCTGCCCCATCTCAGGGCTCTCTCTTCTCCTCCTCCCACATGCCTGCCTTGAACGTGGACTTGCAGAGTCGGGGATTTGTAGGTTATGCTGGGCGGGGGGAGCGGCTGTCACTCCATTGCCTCTGGACGGACCCTGCTGTGTTATCGCCCAGGTCATGCACCCTCCAGCTGGCTTTCTGATGGAGCGCTGACAGTGTGCCAGGGTCTTTTCTAAGAGCTCAAGATACAAGGGTATTGAATCAGACATGGGCCCTGCCTTTGAGTTGCTGACAGCTCCCTGATGATCCCGATGCTAGGAGGGTTCATCACCCTCACACAGAGAGTCATGGGGAACGCTCAGCCTCTGTCAAGACCGGAATGTGCACTGCATTTAGAGATGAGCTCCCAGCAAAAACAGGCCTTTTACTGAGCACCACTGTCATCTTCTGTAAGCTTGAGATTGCAAACAAATGTATATGTTAGTTAGGGAATCACTCAGTGTAGTTTAAAACAATGCATGGGAATTAGCAAGGATTTAGTGGTTACTCTCAGGGAGGGAGGGAATAGACTAGGGGAGGGGCACACAGTTCTTAGGGCCTAATTCTGCTGCATAACAGGGGCAGTTGGTATCCCACAGCAGGGGCATCTTGTAGCTGAAAAAAGTGGGGGAAGGTATAAGCCAAGGGGTAGATTGTTTATTTCAGTGTATTACCGCCTGGACTGTGACCTCATCTTTAACAGGGCTTTATCTGTGGGATCCTTGTGAGGCCTGGCTTGTGGGTGGGTCCTGTACAGAGATATTTAATTTGCTTCTGCCGGTTAACCTAGGGACATCATCGGCTCAGTGTCAATTTTTTGAGTTCCCCAAATATGAGGGGAGTATGTATTTCAACTCCAAAGACTCTGAGTCCTAGACCTTGGTTAAGAATTCTCTGGGGACTGTCTTCCCGTGTGAACTTTTCTAATTTCCCCTTTACCTGAGAGTAAGTATTGCTTTTAGGGAGTCTCAATTTTCTGTGTCTGTGTGAGGAGGGTGTTGGTCCCAGCACCCCCTGTCAAGGCCAGAGGCTCTGTCTCCTCTCCCTGCATGGGCGCTGAAGGTCAAGCTTCCTAAAACGTAGCCCTTCCTACCACATTCTCCCACCTTAGGCAGCTACATACGGCAGCTGTTTATGGTCAGTGCTCTGGACTTCTGTTCCCTTGGTGCTCCAGCCCCTGGGGGTGTTTCCCTTACCTTCTTGCAAGCTCAGCTATGCATTAAAATTAAGTTTTCTAAATTATACCCAACATTTTCTAGGTGTTTTGTTACAGAAAGCTCTTCTGGTTATCCTGTTTGCCCTCATGCCAGAATAGAAGCCTCATGGGCACGGGCATCTTACTTTAAAAAAAAAGAAGATCTGGGGCTTCCCTGGTGGCGCAGTGGTTGAGAATCCGCCTGCCGATGCAGGGGATACGGGCTCGTGCCCCGGTCCGGGAGGATCCCACATGCCGCGGAGCGGCTGGGCCCGTGAGCCATGGCCGCTGCGCCTGCGCGTCCGGAGCCTGTGCTCCGCAACGGGAGAGGCCACAACAGTGAGAGGCCCGCGTACCACAAAAAAAAAAAAAAAAAAAAAGAAGATCTGAACCATAAGAGTAAAATAGTTGGGTTTGCTAGAGTTAGGTAGGGGTGTGTGGGCATTCATACTCAGTATTTTTTAGTTTGTTAAAACATTTCCTACTCAGTAAACAGAGAGATCCTACTTCATATCGAAGGCCCCTTTCTGTTTCCAATTAGGAAGAGCTTTAAGTCTATGAGCCAGTTTCCCCCTGCAGCAGGAAGGGTAGGATTCTTTGCTGTGAGAAATGTTTCAAGGCTCAGGACAAGGAGCTTGGCTTTGTGGATACAGGGCAGTAGAAGTTACAGGCAAAGTCCCTGGGACCTTAGCCCCTTATCTCTGGCTGAAGGAGTAGGAGCTGATTCAACACGCATCACCGGGTATACATTCATCTGTCTAAGAAGTAACCAGCTCTTCTCGTCAGATGGGCCATCTCTCCATCAATATGGGGTGTGACCATTTGGGGAAATGACGGCAAACCCTCATCCTACCCGCAGCCTCAGCATCAGATCGTACCCTGGTGGCCAGGTGGGGAATAAGTGGCAAAGTTAATTTGATTGCTACTTCCTTCCTTCTTCTGATCCCTCCTTGTCTCCACTTTATTCAGGGCAGGTAAATAAAACTCCTAAAGAGACTAAAGGCATCCAAGGAGACACAGAGTCAGGATAGTTAGATGTGGCATCTCCGGGAATACTACCGTCTCTCAGGTATGTTTGGGAGGTCTGCAGTGAATCGGTTTTTTTTTTCTTAAAAGTGTGAGGACATACTGCTTGACTAGCAATTAAGAGGAAAATCAAGCCCTGTCGATTTCAGATTGCCCTCCAAAGTGGCTACTTTTAAATGCATGTGTTATACACATTCACATAAAAAGTACAGGAAAAGGTATCATGAACCAAGGAAATTGAAACACATACTTCAGTGATAGAGGTTAAAAAAAAAACATGAAGGAGATCGTCTCTATTCATTTTAAATTACTGCAAAAACAGCTCTCGTGAGCTCGCTGCTAAGAAAATGTCTTCAAGGTTGAATTTGGGAATTTCAATTCACTGAAATATCTCGGAATTGTTGCCCATTCCTCCTGGGACCTTGTTGCTCCTGTCTGCCCACCTCTGGTCCTCGTTTCCCCTTCTTCGTTTCCCATGTTTTCTTCTTGGCGAAGCCTTTCCAGATAGAGGGAGCAGCACGTGGCAAGTCAGGAGAGCTTCCCCGTGGTCTCACATCACCTTCCCAGGGGACGTCTTCTGTGTTTTAACACAGCTGCCATTGGTAGGGCTGTTTCCTCCTCCTAGTAGCCGAGGTCTTGGGGTTGAAGACGATTTCCCAAATATCAGGTTGCTTTCTAGCAGCTGGCAGTTGGCAGTTATCTCTTAGGGCCAGGTCTGCCCTCCCCCTCCTTCCATTCCACTGAAGCCAGCCCCTCAATCACTTAGGACTCAGATCCAGTCCCACCTTCTCCAGGGTCCAGGAGCGTTGCCCCAGCTGTGCCTCCTCTCGTAGGCATTTCACCGTTCTGAGAAGTGGCATCGCTTTTATGGTCTGCACCACTCATTTTACTCAAGGGACCCTTGACCGGAGGACAGTTGTGGCCTCTGGGAACACTGTTCTGTTCAGACAAGTCTGCCATTTGGGGAGGAACATGAGTGGAGTGGAGGAGAAGTAAGGGGATATGCACATGACAGCGAGTCACTTGAGCAGAATACTTTCTAGAGAACAACACAGTGACAAATGTCACAGCCAGCCCCCACCTGCACCTCCGCGTTGCTCATTTGTAGACACAACAGACCCTGCCTTACTCAACTAGTTTCACCTCTGTCTCTTCTCTCTCGAGATCCTAAATTTAATTCTTCGGAGGGAGGGAACACTTTCATCTTTTACATTCCTTTGACACCTAACACAGGGTTGGGTGTGCCAGAGGTTTACCAACAAATGCATGTTGAATGAATGAATGAATGAATGAGTGCTCTGAGTACCAACGAAGACCTCTGTTCCTCAATTCCCAGGCATCAGGTGACCATCTCAACATCCATAGTTGTTTTTTTTTTGTTTGTTTGTTTTGTGGTATGCGGGCCTCACTGTTGTGGCCTCTCCCGTTGCGGAGCACAGGCTCCGGACGCGCAGGCTCAGCGGCCATGGCTCACGGGCCCAGCCGCTCCGCGGCATGTGGGATCTTCCCAGACCGGGGCACGAACCCGTGTCCCCTGCATCGGCAGGCGGATTCTCAACCACTGCGCCACCAGGGAAGCCCCATAGTTTTTTTTTTAATCACCTCAAATTCAGGATGTCTCAACTTCTCCTCTTCTGTTTTTTTCCTTTGAATCTGCCCTCCTTCCTGACTTTCCCAGAAGAACCCTCAATAATTTTGGAATCCTTCCTCTCTTGGTACCTAAATCACCAAAGCGCATCGAGTTGGTTATTTTCTTTTGCTTCCATACAGCCACAGCCTAGGTTTAGGCTCTTATCACCCAAGCCTGGACTCTTGTAAAAAGGTTTCTGCTTCATTGCCTTGTACAATTCAACTGGGCTAATCTTCCTAAAACATTTCTTTATTCAAGTCACTCAACCACATTTAAAAAATAAAAACGTTGACGGGGCTTCTCTGGTGGCGCAGTGGTTGAGAGTCTGCCTGCCGATGCAGGGGACACGGGTTCGTGCCCCGGTACGGGAGGATCCCACATGCCACGGAGCGGCTGGGCCCATGGGCCATGGCCGCTGAGCCTGCGCGTCCGGAGCCTGTGCTCCACAATGAGAGAGACCACAACAGTGAGTCCCACTTACTGGGAGGAAAAAACAAACAAACAAACAAACAAACAAACAAAAAAACATTGACGGCTCTCGTAACCAGCAAAATACCATTCAGATGCCTTAGCCTGCACTCAAGGCCTCCCCAGTCTGACTAGCTGGTTCCTAGCCTCCCTCTCTACCTGTACTTTGCAAAGTTCCTGTCTGGCTGGACTGGTTTGCTCACTGGCTCCCCCAGCAGGTCTCTGGCATTTTTACATCTCTTTCTTACATCTCATCCTGCCACACTGCCCTTTTTGTTGGGTCTTTCCAAAGGCTGCCCGGTCAAGGCTCAGCAAGTTCAGGTCCCATCTCTTTAACCCCTTTAGCGCCAGCCACTTGCAAAGACCGCAGGCTATTTACCCTTGAAGTTTTTGAAGCTTAACCTTCAGGACCCCACACTCCCAAGCTCTGGGCCTTATTTTATTTTATTTTATTTATTTATTTATTATTTATTTATTTATTTATTTTTTGCTGTACGTGGGCCTCTCACTGCTGTGACCTATCCCTTTGCGGAGCACAGGCTCCGGACGCACAGGCCCAGCGGCCATGGCCCACGGGCCCAGCCACTCCGCAGCATGTGGGATCCTCCCAAACCAGGGCACGAACCCGTGTCCCCTGCATCGGCAGGCAGACTCTCAACCACTGCGCCACCAGGGAAGCCCCTGGGCCTTATTTTATATTTGTAATCTTACGTTATTCTTCTTAGAGAAGATCTCCCAATTTTGTAAACTTCCAGCCTCCACCAAACCCACACCCATCTCTGCTCCTGACCATGGGAAACTCAGTTGCTGTGTAACTGATCACAGTTGCACAGCAAATGAGTAACTGTGGGGCTGAGTTTGCTTACAAGTGTCTTATTACAATAGGACTGGAACTTCTGGAAGCTCACAGCTCACAGTCTCCTATTTCTTTTACTTCCGTTTGGATCAGAGCCCCAAGAGTGTGTTGACATGTATTTTGTGCAAAATTTAAGAGCTCCTGGATGGAGCAGAGACATGGACGGTTTTGCCCTTGGCAACAAGAGACATATTGTTGGGAAGATTAAGTACACATGATTATGAAAGGAGGAGGGAAGGTAAGTACCGTAAGAGAACTACACATAGTGCGCTCCTGGGCCTGGTGTTGTACCCACAGTATCCCCACATCCCAGCAGGGTATCCCGGATATGCTGGGAGGGGGCAGATCAGCAGCCAGGCCTCAAGACTGACAGTAAGGTAGTGGGGGGAGGCTGAGCTTCTTCCTGGTGCTGGGCCTACCACCCTCCAACCCTGGACCCCTTCACAGTAGCTCATGAGGCCCCGTGTCCCTGGCCTTGCCAGCCAGCTCCTTCCTGGCTTCCCCAGCAACTCGTGGTCCGAGGTCAAAGTGTTTCCCAGGCTAGCTTGCCAGTGTGCCGGGCTTTTAGGAGAGCACTTAACTGCTTTTGCTTTTGTTTCTAAATCCCTTTCTGTGCCCATGCATCGATTTGAGTTTGTGAAATCAGTGAAAGCAAAACACCAAATCTCTACAGTTTTCGTTGGACAGACAGAAAAAGGGGAGAGAACTTGGGGAGAGGCCCTATGTGTGTGGGGTTTTGAAGTTAAGCTTCATTAGCTTCAAGGCTCTAGCCTCTAGTCAACCTCGTTCTTCCTCGTGAGCTAAACTGTTCCCATTTTCCTTGATTTGAAACCCCTCACTATCATCTCTTTGAAGAGTTCCCTTTGCTACAGATGCTGAATCCCCATTTCAAGTGGAAAGAAATATACGGAGAGGCTGTGGCTTGCTGTCTTGCTTGGGAGTCAGGAAATCAATTTCCTTTCCTGAAAAATTGGTACTTATGCTGCCTTCTACTAGGGAAGTCGAAGAGTCTAATGTCACCCATCTGCTCCTTTCTCTGCTTTCACTGCCAAGCAGCTCAGAGCTGCATTTTGTGCGCAGTTAGTTAACTCCAGTCCCCTGAGGCTAATTCTTTGGGATTTTATTTCTCTACTCCCTGTCTACCACCTGGCTCCCCCCCCACCCCGCACTGCCCCCCATTTTGTGTTAACAAGCTTTGGTTCTGTTATATTTTAATAGATTTATATAGGTCAGTTTGAAGCTTTTGCTGAATCCTCATTTCACCATTCCCCATGCCTTTTCATCTACTCCCTTTATGAGAAACCTGGGCCCACCCCCAGCTGGGGACCCATGGTGGCATAGCTTTCTTCCCTTCAGGACTGAGAAGGGTTTTCTCCTCAGCAGTGGCTTCTCATGGTGGCTCCTTCCATGCCTGACAGCAGCTCTGAGGCCTGCTTCCGACCCAGCTTCTGAAAAACAGCTTTAGGAGGCTTTTGCGTTTGTGGGACCCATGTTAGGCCCTGGCTCCCTAAACCCTTGAAAGGACTGCCTGTTTCCCCCTTTCTCCCCATCTTCCAGCCTCTTTCCTGACTTGGGAAGAACTGCACCTGAGGACGGCTTCTTTGTAAGCTCTTCTTCCTTGCCTTCCTCTCTCTACTGGTGACTTGGGCCTGGGAGGTGGGGCCAGTCTCAGCAGGCCTGGTTGCCCTGGCAACATGGGTGGGGCTAAGCCTACCAATGGATGAGAGTTATTCAAAAACTCTCAGTTGGTCTGCACCAATTAGAAAGGTTGCCAGGGCAGCAACTCTAACGACATTTCACAGATGAGGATCGTGGCTTGATCAGAGTCGTTCAAACTGGGATTAAAATGAAGAAAGTGTATCATACTATCTGCCATGATAGCTCCAGTATCACCTCCTACTGTAAATTGGAAATGCCAGGCCTGAGAAAATCTCAGAGATGCGCTCACCAGATGGCCAAACACGGCCTTATTCTGATCCAGGAGAAAAATCTAATGCCACAGTCCACTTAGAGCAAGTCTTCCAAAGTGTGGACTTGAGGATGCCTGAGTCAGAATTATCTAGGATGCTTGTTTCAAATGTCAAGTCCCAGGCCCCCTACTTACTCCTGGGGATGGGCCTGGGAAGATGAGTTTTTAAACAAGCTTCCCAGGTGACTGCTGTTTTGAGGACCACAGATTTGGGGGATGATATATCTGCATATATAGATATGCAGGAATGGGCAGAAGATTATAATATTTACAGTTAATTTTTAAAGATCAACTTTATTGAGGTATAATTTACATACAATAAAATATGACCATTTAAAATGTATAGTTTGAAGGGCTTTGACAGATGTTTACACTTTTGTAACCATCATCACAATCCAGATAAAGGACTTTTCCCTCATTCAGTCATTCCCCACCATTCACCCCAGCCCTAGACCCACTGATCTGCTTTCTGGTCCAACAAATTAGCTTTACCCTTTCTAGAGCTTCATATAAATAGAATTATGCAGTGTGTCCTCTTCTGTATCTGACTTCTTTGCTTAGCATGTTTTTGAGATTCATTCATGTTGTTGAATTTATCAATAGTTTGTTCCTTTTTATGGCTGAGTGATAGTGCATCTAAGACTAGGCTCTTAGTCTTGATATACAAGACTCTGTGTATATACATTCACTTGATTTGGTTTGGGTTGTTTCCAAATATTGGCTATTATGAATAAAGTTGTTATAACCATTCTGCAATCCATCCAAAGTTAATTTTTGTGTATGGTATGAGGAAAGGATTGAGTTTCCCTTTTTTTTTTTTTTAACTGTACGTGGGCCTCTCACTGTTGTGGCCTCTCCTGTTGTGGAGCACAGGCTCCAGACGCGCAGGCTCCGCGGCCATGGCTCACGGGCCCAGCCGCTCTGCGGCATATGGGATCCTCCTGGACCGGGGCACAAACCCGTGTCCCCTGCATCGGCAGGCGGACTCTCAACCACTGCGCCACCAGGGAAGCCCTGAGTTTGCCTTTTTTCCCCCTCAACTAGTAAAAGTGTATAGTTGTTCCTGCACCATTTATTGAAAAGACTCTCCTTTCCCCCGTTGAAAGTCAATGGACCGTATTTGAATGGAGTCCATTTCTGAACTTTATGTTCCGTCAATCACATGGCTTACCCTTAAGCCAATCCCTCACATTGTTGTTTTTTTTAAAAAAATAATTTATTTATTTTTGGCTGCGTTGGGTCTTGGTTGCTGAGTGCGGGCTTTCTATAGTTGCGGCAAGCGAGGGCTGCTCTTCGTTGTTGTGCGCGGGCGGTGGTTTCTCTTGTTGCGGAGCACAGGCTCTAGGCACGCGGGCTCAGTAGTTGTGGCACGTGGGCTCAGTTGCTCCGCAGCACGTGGGATCTTCCCGGACCAGGGCTTGAACCCATGTCCCCTGCATTGGCAGGCGGATTCTTTTTTTTTTTTTTTGCGGTATGCGGGCCTCTCACTATTGTGGCCTCTCTGGTTGCGGAGCACAGGCTCCGAACGTGCAGGCTCCGTGGCCATGGCTCACGGGCCCAGCCACTCCGCGGCATGTGGGATCCTCCCGGACCGGGGCATGAACCCGTGTCCCCTGCATCGGCAGGCGGACTCCCAACCACTGCGCCACCAGGGAAGTCCACCCCCCACCCCCACATTGTTGATTACTGTAGCTTTATAATAAAACTTAAAATCAGGTACTGTGAGTCCTTCAGATTCTATTTTAGGTTCTTTGCATTTCCATGTAAATTTTAGAGTCAGTTTATCAGTTTCTACAAAAAGGCTGCTGAAATGTTGATAGGGATTACATTGAATCTGTAGATCAATTTGGGGAAAATTGACGTTTGGTAATATCAAGTCTTTTAATCCACAAATATGGTATATCTATTTATTCAAGTCTTTTTAAATTTTAGGATTGCTTTGTAGGTTTTCAATGTGCAGATCTTGCATATATAGTTTTGGCTGTTCTTATATCATTTTCCAGTTGTTTGTTGCTGGTATGTAGTATATGGAAATACTATTGATTTTTGTTTATTGACCTTGTATCCTGTGACCTTGCTAAACCCTTATTAATTCCAGTAGCTTTGTGATATGTTCTTAAGGATTTTCTACATTTACGATTATGTCGATGAATGAGGACAATTTTACTTCTTCCTTTCCAATCTGTATATCTTCTTATTTCTCTCTTCTTGCTTTATTGTGATGGATAGGGTCCTCAGTAAAATAATGAATAAAACTGGTAAGGACATTCTCCTGTTCTTAGGGGAGAAAGCATTTTATCTTTCAGCATCCTGTGTGATGGTAGCTGTGGGATTTTTGTAACATCTCACATAACCACAGTACAATGATCTGAAGCAGGAAATTGACATAGATTTAGTACCATTAGTGAATCTGTGTACCTTATTCAGATATCACCAATTGCCCCTCTAATGTTGTTTTTCTAGCCCAAATCCAGTCCAGGACCCCACTTTGCATTTCATTGTCATGTTTCCTTTGTCTCCTCCAGTTTGAGACAGCTCATGACCTTGGTACTTTTGTAAAGTGTTATTTTGCTCAGTGTTCCTCAATTGGCTTTGTCTGATATTTTCTCCTGACTAGGTTGAGGTTATGCAGTTTTGGCAGGAACACTGCAGAAGTCATGCTGTGCCTCTTAGTGCATTTTATCAGGAGGTACAAGGTGTCAGTACATGTTATTACACGTGTTGTTAACTTTTTTTTTTTTTTTTTTGCCGTGCGTGGGCCTCTCACTGCTGTGGCCTCTCCCGTTGTGGAGCACAGGCTCCGGACGCGCAGGCTCCGTGGCCATGGCTCACGGGCCCAGCCACTCCGCGGCATGTGGGATCCTCCCAGACTGGGGCATGAACCCGTGTCCCCTGCATCGGCAGGCAGACTCTCAACCACTGCGCCACCAGGGAAGCCCTTGTGTTGTTAACTTTTAACATTTGCTTAAGGTATTGTCTGCCTGGTTTGTCCAGTGTAAAGTTGCCATTTCCCTTTTACAATTAGTAAATATCTTCTGGGGACATTTATTTTTTTGGAATTTTAATTTTTTTATTTTATTTTATTTTTTTTTAACATCTTTATTGGAGTATAATTGCTTACAATGGTTTGTTAGTTTCTGCTTTATAACAAAGTGAATCAGCTATACATATACACATATCCCCATATCCCCTCACTCTTGCGTCTCCCTCCCACCCTCTCTATCCCACCCCTCTAGGTGGTCACAAAGCACCGAACTGATCTCCCTGTGCTATGTGGCTGCTTCCCACTAGCTATCTATTTTACATTTGGTAGTGTATATAAGTCCATGCCACTCTCTCACTTCGTCCCAGCTTCCCCTTCCCCCCCACCCCATGTCGTCAAGTACATTCTTGAGTAGGTCTGTGTCTTTATTCCTGTCCTGCCCCTAGGTTCTTCATATCCTTTTTTTTTTTTTTTTAGATTCCATATATATGTGTTAGCATACGGTTTTTGTTTTTCTCTGTCTGACTTACTTTACTGTATGACAGACTCTAGGTCCATCTACCTCACTACAAATAACTCAATTTCATTTCTTTTTATGGCTGAGTAATATTCCATTGTATATATGTGCCACATCTTCTTTATCCATTCATCTGTTGATGGACACTTAGGTTGCTTCCATGGGGACATATTTTGAGACCAATGAAATATCTCCTTTTTATCATACTTTTAGCATCCATTGAAAGGCTTTGCCAGAAATAATTATTACCATGGTATTTCCCAAATGATTTTCTATTTTCATTTCTTCTACATGTATAAATTGGAATTTTACTGAAAGGAAGAGCTATCCCTTCTCCTTCATTTATTCATTATAACAGTGTGGACTCATGGATATTTATTTCATTCTATGGGTTATAATCCATTACTACTCTTATATTTTCTTATTTAAAATATCCCTGACCTGGCCTTTGGTAGCTCCTTCAGTTTGGTTCCTGACAACTTGACATGCTCCCATCATATATGTGATTTGGATTTTTTTGGTCACTAACTGATATTCCCCCTGCTTATGGGAAGCACTTTCTTTCTTCTTCATATGCCTAATTTTTTTTTATGTATGACATTTAAAATCTTGTGTTTAGTAGTGCTTTATTTTGTTGCATTACTTTAAAGAGTGTTTGGTTTTGTTGTAGCAGACAGTTAAGATACTCATGGTTCATATCAATCCTTTTCAAGCTTATTCTTTAAGTTTTAAAGAGCAGGTCTATATTTTCCTGTACTGTAGGGTTATTTTAGCCACACTATTAGGACATGACACTTATGTGATTTCTACTAAATCCCCTATGTATTCAGCAAAGTTCCTCCACCTATTGTAGGAGCTAAAATGATTCCCAGCCTTGTGTGAAGTCTGAGAATTGTTTGGCTTAGAGCTCCCTGGAAAACTGTCTTTCCTTGTTAGTTGTTTTCTACCAACCTCATTGAGTTTTATCCTATGCATGCTCAGATTTGTATTCAGCCAAACATTTAGACTCCTCTGCAGATTTTTGGAGCTCTTGCTCTGCAAAGCTCTCTCCTCTCCAGGACTCTGCCGTGCAAATTCTAACTGCTTCAGCCTCTCCATGTAGTAAAAGCTCATTATGGTGTTAATTTGCATTTCTTTGATGGCTAATGATGTTCAACATCTTTTTATATGCTTATTTGTCATCTTTATATGTTCTTTGCTGTAACATTTCTTCATGTCTTTTGCCCATTTTCTAATGGGATTATTTGGATTTTTTTATTGTTGAACTTCGAGCATTCTTTATATATTTAGAGATGAGTCCTTTGTCAGATATGTGATTTACAAAATTTTCTCCCAGTCTATAGCTTGTCCTTTCATCCCTTTAACAAAAGGTTTTCATTCTGATAAGTCCTGTTTATCCATTTTTTTCTTTTCTGGATTGTCATGTCTAAGGACTATTTTTTGGTGTTATGTCTAAGAAGTCTTCACCAAGCTCCAAGTGCTGAAGATTTTCTTCTGTTTTCTTCTAGAAGTCTTGTAGTCTTACATTTAAATCTATAACCCATTTTCAGTTACTTTGCACATAAGATGTGAGGTTTAGGTCAAGGTTCATTTTTTTTTTTCCTACAGGTGTCTTTTAGTTGCTCCAACACCATTTGTTGGAAAGACCATCCTTCCTGCATTGGATTGCTTTGACATTGAAAAAAATCATTTGGCTGTACTTGTATGGGGTTATTTCTGGGAGCTCTATTCTGTTCATTGATCTTTGTCTGTTACTCCAACAGTATCACACAGTCTTGATTACTGAGCTATGTAATCAGTCTTGAAATTGGGCAGAGTTATTTCTCCCACTTTATTCATCATTTCCAAAACTGTTTTAGCCATTCTAATTCCTTGGCCTTTCCATATACATTTTAGAATAACTTGTCTATATCTGAAAAAAATCTCCCTGAGATCTGGATAGGAATTTCTATCTACATATCTATCTATGTATCTATGTATCTATCTATCTCAACACTCTGTTGAGTGTACTAATCCATGAACATGCTATGTCTATTTATTTAGAACATTCTTAATTTTTTCATCAGCATTTTTTGTTTTATATTCAGTCATGTATGTTTGTTATATTTACACTCAAGTATTTAAAATTTTTTTAAGCAATTATAAATGGTATGATATTTTTTAATCTCAGCTTCCATAGCTATATAGTAATACAATTGATTTTTATAAGTTGAACTTGTATCTTACAATCTTACTATTAGCTCTAGGAGATGGGTGTTGTTTTTTGTTGGTTTTGTTTCGGTATATTCCCTAGGTTTTCTATGTAGATTATTATGTCATCTGCAGATGGCACAATCTTATGTTTTCCTTTCTGATCTTTATGCCTTTCATTTCCTTATTGTATGTTATTTAAGCAAACTGGCTAGAACTTTCAGCACCATGTTGACTAGCAGTGATCAGAGCAGACATCCTTGTCTTGTTCCTGATCTTAGGGGGGAAACGTTTGATCTGTCACCATTAAGTATGATGTTAGCTATAGGGTATTTTTTATAGATGTTCTGTTTTTCAGCTTTATTAGGGTATAATCTCAAATTAAAATTGTATATATTTAAAGTGCACGATGTGATGATTTGACATACTTATACTTTGTGAAATGGTTACCACAATCAAGTCAACACAACCATTACCTCATATGGTTACCTTTGTTGCTGTTGTGAGAATGCTAAAAGTTTACTCTCTTAGCAGATTTTAAGTACACAATGTAGTGTTGTTAACTATATTCACCATGCTGTACCATTCTCAGATCCCTAGAGTTTATTCATCGTATAACGGCAGGCTTGTGTCCTTTGACCAGCATCTTTCCATCTGCCCCTGGTAACCGCTATTCTACTCTGTTTATATAAGTGCAACTTTTAAAAAAAGTTTTCACATATGAGAGAAATAATATGGTACTTGTCTTTCTCTGTCTTACTTATTTCACTTAGCATAGTGCCATTGAGGTTCATCCATGTTGCCGCAAATGACAATATTTCATCCTTTTTTATGTCTGAGTAATTTTCCATTGTATATGTTATACCACAGTTTATTTATTCACTTATCCATCAATGGACACTTAGGTTGTTTGCATGTCTTGGCTATTGTAAATAATGCTGCAAAGAACATGGGGCATGTACATCTTTCCAAGTTAGTGTTTTTTTCTCTTTGGATAAATACCCAGAAGTGGAATTGCTGGATTATATGGTAGTAATTCTATTTTAAATTTTTTGAGGAAACTCCATACTGTGTTTCATAGTGGCTGCAGCAGTTTACCTTCCCACCAACAATGCTCAGGATTCCCTTTTCTCCACATCCTCACCAACACTTATTTCATATCTTTTTGATGATAACCATTCTGACAGGGATGAGGTGATATCTCATTGTGGTTTTGATTTCCCTCATGATTAATGTTGTTGAGCATCTTTTCATGTATTTGTTGGCCATCTGTGTCTTTTTTGGAAGAAAGTCTATTCAGATCTTCTGCCCATTTTAAAATCAGATTGTTTTTTTACGACTGAAGTGTATGAGTTCTTTGTATATTTTAGATATTAGCCTCATATCAGATATATGATTTGCAAATATTTTCTCCCATTCAGTAGGTTGCCTTTTCATTTTGTGATGGTTTCCTTTGCTGTGAAGAAGCATTTTAGCTTGATATAGTCCCACTTGTTTATTTTTGCTTTTATTGCTCATGCTTTGGTGTGATATCCAAAATATCATTGCCAAGACCATTGTCAAGGAGCTTTGTCCTTATGTTTTCTTCTAGGAGTTTTGTGGTTTCAGTGTTATGTTTAAATCTTTAATCCATCTTGAATTAATTCTTGTGAGTGATGTAAGATAGGGGTCCAATTTTACTCTTCGGCATGTGGTTATCCAGTTTTCCCAATGTCATATATTGAAGAGCTTCTCCTTTCCCCATTGAGTATTCTTGGCTCACTTGTCAAATATTAGTTGACCATATATGCAAGGGTTTATTTCTGAGCTCTTGATTTTGTTCCATTTGTCTTTGTATCTATTGTGATGCCACTGCTGCACTGTTTTGATTACTATAGCTTTGTAATATAGTTTGAAATTAGAAAGTGTGTTGCTCTTTTTCCTCAAGATATTTTGGTTATTTGTGATTCCACACAAATTTTTGGATTTTTTTCCATTTCTGTGAAAAATGCCATTGAAATTTTGTTAGGGGTTACATAAATTTATAGATGGCTTTAGGTAGTAGGAACATTTTAACAATATTAATTCTTCTGATTAATGAACATGGGATATATTTCCATTTGTTTGTGTCTTCAATTTCTTTCACCAAAGTCTTGTTGTTTTCAGTGTACAGATCTTTTACCTCCTTGGTTGAATTTATTCCTATCTTATTGCTTTTGATACAACTATGAATGGGATTGCTTTATTTCTTTCTCAGATATTTCATTGTTAGTGTACAGAAATGAAACTGATTTCTGTATGTTGATTTTGTATCCTGCAACTTTACTGGATTTGTATACTAGTTCTATGACTTTTTTGGTGGGGTCTTTAGGGTTTTTTATAAATAAGATCATATCACCTGCAAACAGAGACAGTTTTACCTCCTCCTTTCTGATTTGGATACATTTTATTTCTTTTTCTTGCCTAATTGTTCTGACTAGGACTTCCAGTACTATGTTGAAGTGGTGATAGTGGGCATCCTTGTCTTGTTCCTGTTCTTGGAGGAAAATCTTTTAACTTTTCACCATTGAGTGTGGTGTTAGCTGTGGACTTGTGATATATGGCCTTTATTATGTTGAGGTATGTTCCTTCCATACCCAATTTGTTGAGGGTTTTTTATAATGGAAGGATATTGAATATTGTCAAATGCTTTTTTTGCATCTATTGAGATGATCATATGATTTTACATATCATTTTATTAGTTGGTATATCACATTTATTGATTTGCATGTGTTGAGCCATCCTTGCATCCCAGGGATAAATCCAGCTTGATCATGGAGTGTGATCCTTTTAATGTGCTATTGAATTTGATTTGTCAATATTTTGTTGAGAACTTTTGTACCTATATTTATCAGGGATGTTGGTCTCTAGTTTTTTTTTTCCTTGTAGTATCCTTATATGGGTTGGTATCAGATTTCATTCTGGCTTCATAAAATGAAATGTGTTTGGGAGTGTTCCCTTCTATTCAGTTTTCTTGGAAGAGTTTGAGAAGGATTGGCATTAATTTTTCTTCAAATGTTTGGTAGGATTTGCCAATGAAACCATCTGGTCCTGGGCTTTTCTTTTTTAGGAGGTTTGATTACAGATTAGATCTTCTAACTCATTGTTGGTCTGTTCATATATTCTGTTTCTTCATTATTCACCCTTAGAAGGTTGCATATTTCTGGAAAGTATTACACCTTTCTAGGTTTTCGAATTCACTGGTATATAATTGTTCATAGTAGTCTTAGGATCTTTAGTATTTCCATGGTATCAGTTGTAATGTCTCCTCTTTCATTCCTGATTTTATTTATGTGCAACTTTTCTCTCTTTTTTCTTAGTCTAGCTAAAGGTTTGTCAATTTTATCATTTCCAGAAAAAAGAAGCACCCCAGTTCTTTATTAAGAAGTTCCCCTTGGACTTCCCTGGTGCTCCAGTGGTTAAGACTCCGTGCAGGGGGCACAGGTTCGATCCCTGGTCGGGGAACTAAGATCCTACATGCCGCAGGGCACGGCCAGAAAAAAAAGAAAGGGCTCAATAAATGTTAGCTGTTACTATTTTCTAAAAAAAGAAGTTCCCCTCTATTAGTATTCTGAGAGTTTTTAATCATGAATGAGTATTGAATTTTGTCAGATGCTTTTTCTGCATCAGTAGATCTGATCATATAGTTTTTCTTCTTTAGCCTGTCAATATGGTAGATTGCATTGACTTTCAAATATTGAGCCAGCTTTGCACCCCTGGAATAAACCCTACTTGGTCATAGTGTATAATTTTTTAAACATATTATTGAATTCCCTTTGTTAATATTTTGTTAAGGATTTTTGAAGGATATTGATTTTTTTTTGGCAATTTGTTTGTTTTGTTTTGGCATCAGAATAATACTAGCTTGATAAAATGAAGTTGGATCTTGAAGAGCCATATGCACCTCTCTATTAATTGTAGTATTATTCACAATAGTCAAGATATGGAAACAAACTAAATGTCCATTGATGGGTGAATGGATAAAAAATTATATTTATATATACAATGGAATATTATTCAGCTATAAAAAAGAAAGAAATCCTGCCATTTGCAACAACGTGGATCAGCCTGGAGGATGTTATGCTAAGTGAAATCATCCAGACACAAAAAGACAAATATTGCATGATCTCATTTATATGTGGATTTTAAGAAAGTAGAACTAATAGAAGCAGAATGTAGAATGATAGTTGCCAGGGACTGGGGGCTGAAGGAAGTGGGGAGATGTTAGTCAGAGGATACAAACTTTCAGTTATGAGATGAAATAAGTTCTGAGGATCTAATGTACAGCATGGTGACCATAGTTAACAATACTCTATTGTATACTTGAAATATGCTAAAAGAGTAGATCTTAAGTGTTCTGACCACACACACACACACAAAAGGTAACTATGTAAGGTGATGGGTGTGTTAATTAAATTGATTGTGGTAATCATTTGACAGTGTATACATGTATCAAATTATCATGTTATACACTTTGAATATATACAATTTTTATTTGTCAATTATACCTTAGTAAAGCTCAAAAAAATGAATTGGCAAGTTTCCTCATCTTCTCTTTTCTGGAAGAGATTGTGTAGAACTGGTGTTAATTCTTAAGTGTTAGGCGGAATTCAGCGGTGAAGCCATCTGTGCCTGGAAATTTGTTTTTGGGAGTTTTAAAATTATGAGTTCAATTTCCTTAATAGTTACAGGGCTATTCAAATTATCTGTACTGTATTGGGTGACTTGTGGTAGTTTGTGCTTTTCAAGGAATTGGTCCATTTCATCTAAGTTGTCAAATTCATGTGTGTAGAGTTGTTTGTAGTATTTCCTTATTATTTTTTGAAGTCTTCTGGTTCTGTAGTGATATCATCTGTTTCATTCCTGATATGGATAATATATGTCTTCTCTCCTTTTTTCTTTGTCAGTATTGCTAGAAGTTTGTTGATTTTATTGAGCTTTTCAAAGAGCCAGTTTTTTATTTTCTATGTTTTTTGTTTTCAATTTCATTTATTTCTGCTATTATTATTATTGTTTTCTTCCTTCGGCTTGCTTTTGGTTTAGTTTGCTCTTCTATTTTTAGTTTCTTATTATGGGACATTAAACTATTGATTTGAGGCTTTTCCTAAATGTAAACATTTTATTTAGTGCTATAAATTTTCCTTTCAGCACTGCTTTAGCTGCATCACACAAATTTGGGTTATATTGTATTTCCCCTGTCATTCAGTCTAGTGTTCATCCTTTGGGCCAAGGGTCAGTAAACCTCAGTATAGGGACAGATAGTAAATACCTTAGGGTTTGTGGGACTATGACCTTTGTCACTCCTACTCATCTTTTTTTTCCTTATAACATTTTTTTAAAAAAACTTATTTTTTAGAGCAGTTTTAGGCTCATAGCAAAGTTGAGAGAAGGGTACAGAGATTTCCCATATACTTCCTGCCCCCACATTATCAACATCCCTGACCAGAGTGGTACATTTGCTACAATTGGTGGATCTACACTGACACATCATTATCATCAAGAGTTCATAGTTTACATGAGGGTTCAGTCTTGGTTTTGTATATTCTATGGGCTTGGACAGATGTATAATGACGTGTATTAAAGTATTATACACAGTAGTTTCACTGCCCTAAAAATCCTCTGTGCTCTACCTACTCGTCGCTCCCTCCCCTCAACCCTGGCGACCATGAATATTTTTATTGTCTCCATAGCATTGCTTCTTCCAGAATGTCATATAGTTAGAATCATATAGTATGTAGCCTTTTCAGATTGGCTTCTTTCATTTGGTAATATATGTTTAAGATACCTCTTTGTCTTTTCACAGCTTGATAGTCCATTTCTTTTTGGCTCTGAGTAACATTCAGTTTTCAGATATACTATACAGTTTATTTGTCCAGGTACTGAGGGGTAACTTGGTTGCTTCCAGGTTTTAGCAATTATGAATAAAGTTTCTATAAACATCTGTGTGCAGGTTTTTGTGTGGACACAAGTATTCAATTCCTTTAAGTAGGAACATAATTGCTGGATCATATGGTAAAAGTATAACTAGTTTCGTTAGAAACTGCCAAACTGTCTTCCAAAGTGTCTGTATCATCATTCTACATTCCCAATAGCAATGAATGAGAGTTCCTGTTGCTCCACATCCTCACCAATATTTGGTGTTGTCAGTTTTCTTGATTTTGGCCATTCTCATAAGTGTATAACATTTTAAAACTGTACAACCATTCTTAGCTTGCACACTATACAAAAACTGGCTTGTGGAGCTATAGTTTGCCAACCTCTGCTTTAGACCCATTTCCCACCATTCACTTCCCGAGTATGTCTATAGCCTAGAATGGTACATGTCCTGGCTGCGCTTTTTTACTACTACTACTACTACTACTACTACTACTACTACTACAACAACACACACACACACACACACACACACACACGCGCACACACACACACACACAGAGTTAATGCCTTACTTCTTCCAGTTTCTCTACAACTTTCTCTTTTTTCAGGACTCATTTCAGTTCTTACGATGACTTTCATGAAATTTGTTCTGTCTGATTCATTCTACACCTGACTCTCTTTCAGAAAACTTACTGCATATAATTTTGCTAACACTATTTTATGCTGAGTGCATACTGCCATGATTTACCACTTTACTGTTCCAGGTATCTTAATTTATTTCTGCAACTAGATTGTAGGTCCCTGGAGAGCTAAGATTTGTCTTAACAACTGCAATGATAACAATGCTTTGTTTTAAGACAACCCTTTTCTGGTTTATAAAGTGTTCTTGTGGCCTTTTTCTTTTTAGTTCATCAGAAGAACCTTGTGAAGCAGTCTGGGCAAGGAATTTTATCTCTAGTTGACAAATGAAGAAACTAAGGCTCAGACGGTTGACATTGTCCAGGGCTCATGACTAGTAAATGACAGATCTAGAGTCCAGTGTTGGCCATTTGCTGCGTCAGCACGCTGACACCCAGCAGTGGACGGGCACCCTGAATGCCCTTGGTCCAGCCTGTTGAATGAATGCCTGATGCTGAGAGTCTTTGTCCATTTCCCTGGTGGTGTCATCGAGTCCCCCACATCCATACCTCTACTTCCTCCGCGCTTCCCCTGCTCTGTTTTCTGCTGCGTGCTACTGTTATTTTAGGGAGAATTTGGGCTGTCACCCTCTAGGAAGAGATTCTCAAAGTAGGAACCTTGATGCTTTCATATTTGGAAAATTTTTCTCCAGAGAAAGAGGGTTCAGCCTGAAGTGTGCTCATTACCTGGAACTGTTCTGGGCTAGAAAAAGGCCACATTCCAGGGGAAGCCTTATCCCCCAGGGATATTTTACAGCTGCCCCGTGGAGAGACCTTCCCCACTGTCACCATGTCCTCCATGGGAGCGCACTGAGGGTGGGGGACTGGGCCTGTTGGGCTCTGGCACAGGAAACTGCCTCTTTCATAGTGTGGTCTCTGCATTAACAGAGGAGATGTTGGTGGAAAAACCAGGGATGGGGTTTTCACAGCGTCAGCAAGCAACTTGGCAAACATGGGAGTGAAGGCAGGCCTGATCACCTCTGCTCTGCAGCAAAGACCCCGTACCTGTCCCTATAGTGAGCCCAAATGCCTTACACTTAGAAGAAGTTCTTCAGCCTGTGCCTGGGATTTCAGAATGACCATTTTCCCTCTGGACGCCCTAAGCCCAGGCCTGGACCTGCCTGGTGAGGGGCCAGTGGCCTTGCTCTTTCCATGCAGGCGTGGCTCCCATAGGCTTGCCCACCTCTACCCCAACCCCGGAGCCAGAAGACAGCCTGGGCAAGATAATCGGCCCTGCTGGCCGTAAGTCCAGCTCCCAAAGGTAGGACTTTAAAAGGAGAAGCTTGGTGAGTTCCCTGATGGTCCAGTGGTTAGGACTCGGCACTTTCACTGCCATGGCCCTGGATTCATTCCCTGGTTGGGGAACTAAGATCCCCCAAGCTGTGTGGCGTGGCCAAAAAAAAATAAAAGGAGAAGCTTGTCTGGACTCAGGCAAGGAGGCTCCCTGGAGCACATGACACACATACTCAGGTCCTGAGGGGCCCTTTCTTTGGGGTTCAGCAGTTATATATATATATAAATTTAATTTATTTTTATTTTTGGCTGCATTGGGTCTTTATTGCTGCGTGCAGGCTTCGTTGCTCCACGGCATGTGGGATCTTCCCAGAGCAGGGCTCGAACCTGTGTCCCCTGCTTTGGCAGGCGGACTCCCAACCACTGTGCCACCAGGGAAGACCTCAGCAGTTATATTAATTCAAAGAGGACACAGCGTCCTGCCTGGATAAACTCATTTTCCTTTAAGGTCCCTTCCTTTGTTCAGTCCTCTACAATCCATTGTTTCAGTCATTCGAGTCTTCCTGACTTCCTCCTCCTGAAGTCTCTGAGGGCTGGAGACTTTGGGGGGAATAAATAATAAATGATGCTACTGAGTGCTGAGTTCAGGTGACACTGTTCTAGGTGCCTACCTCGCATTAACTCAACCCTCACGACAACTTCCTGAGGCAGACACTCCACTTAATCTGGAATTTTCGGAGGAGCCCTGCCTGCTTACCAAAGCACGCAGTAGGGCAGGAGCCTGGAGTGGAGCTCAGGCCTGTGCCCTTGACTCCCACCTTCTACTGTGCCTCCAATCTGTATGTCGATCGGGGAGATTAGGTGCAGATAGAGAAACCAAGCCTGGCTGGGATAATCATCAAATGGATTTCTGAAGGCTAAGTGGGGCTTGTGAAACCTCTGAGAGGATGGATTCTGGCTGGACGCTCCTGACCCCGTTTCTGTCCCTACACACTCGGGAAGACAGTGTTTCTCAGCCTACCTTTCAGTTAGGCCAGTGGAACATGGGGGGAAATAATGTACAGCGCTTCCAGGCCTGGCCCTAAAAGTTCCCGCCAGATCCTTGGCCTTCATTCTCCTGTGAGAGGGAGTCTGGGACAGGGGAGCCACACTGTAGAAACAGCTGGGCCCTGAGTCACCGCTGGGACGAGTGCTGCCCTGCGAGCTGCCCAGCCTGCATGGAGCTGCATGTGATTGGGAAATAAACTCACTGCGTGAGCTGCTGAGAGGTCAGCGCTTGTTTTCTGGAATGACCTAGCCTATTCTGACCAATAAAGCTAGAAAACTAGGCTTGGTGCCTTCACACTCAGACACAATGCCTTAAATCATATTCCAAAGCTGCTGCCATGGAGATAGCAATGCTACCGCTGCCAGCGTAGATACACTGACTTACATGACCGCCACTGTGACAGCAACCAGTGGACACTGTGGATGGAGCCTCTGCTGGGCCGCATCTGGAGAGCGGGGGCTGCCTCCCACCTGCTCAGGTAGTGGAGTCTGCACAGCCTAGATGGTTATGATGTGGTAGTCCTGCCCTCAAAGGGCTAACTGTCCAGTTGGAGGAGTGAGAACTCATAAAAGTCCACTGTAACAGAAAAGGAGGTGGTGAGTCTGTGAGAGAAGAGAGATGCTGGACTCTGATTCCTGCAAAGAGAGAAGCTTTTAGGTCAGGATGAGCGATTGTATGTGCTCTTGGGTTTCTGGGATATTGTCTAAATCTGTGTCAAATTAAGTCACTATCTTCTGTAATTTAAGAGCCTAAGGAAAAATATTGAAGATAAAAGTGGGCACAAAAATTATATTTATTAACAACAACAGAAAGTCCCTACAACCCCAAACTCAGTGTATGTATAGATATGGACGTACACACTTCACCCTGCTCTCTAAGTTCATTAACTTCCTCCCCTTCTGGACAGCCTTATTTGGCAGAGTGAAGTGAAAGGCAACTTTATTTGTTGCTGTGACTCTAAGCCATTACATTTTTTCAGGTCTTTTATTAATGAACCCAAAGTACTACTCTTTTTCTGTCGGTACTTTCATTAATGACACAATAACAGCAACATCATCAGTGACTCTACTGCTATTCTTTTTTTTTGCGGTACGCAGGCCTCTCACTGCTGTGGCCCCTCCCGTTGCGGAGCACAGGTTCCGGACGCGCAGGCTCAGCGGCCATGGCTCACGGGCCCAGTCGCTCACGCGGCACGCGGGATCCTCCCAGACGGCGGCAGGAGCCCGCGTCCCCTGCATCGGCAGGCAGACCCCCAACCACTGCACCATCAGGGAAGCCCCTCTACTACTATTCTTTTTTTTTTTTTTTTTTTTTTGCGGTACGCGGGCCTCTCACTGTTGGGGCCTCTCCCGCTGCGGAGCACAGGCTCCGGACGCGCAGGCTCAGTGGCCATGGCTCATAGGCCCAGCCGCTCCGCAACATGTGGGATCTTCCGGACCGGGGCACAAACCGGCGACCTCTACATCAGCAGGCGGACTCTTTTTTTTTTTTTTTTTTTTTGCGGTATGTGGGCCTCTCACTGTTGTGGCCTCTCCCGTTGCGGAGCACAGGCTCCGGACGCGCAGGCCTAGCGGCCATGGCTCACGGGCTTAGTCGCCCCGCGGCATGTGGGATCTTCCCGGACCAGGGCACGAACCCGTGTCTCCTGCATCGGCAGGCGGATTCTCAACCACTGCGCCACCAGGGAAGCCCTTTTTTTTTTTTTTTTTTGCGGTACGCGGGCCTCTCACTGTTGTGGCCTCTCCCGCTGCTGTGCTCCGGACGCACAGGCTCAGTGGCCATGGCTCACGGGCCCAGCCGCTCCGCGGCATGTGGGATCTTCCGGACCGGGGCACGAACCGGCGATCTCTACATCGGCAGGCGGACTCTCAACCACTGCGCCAACAGGGAAGTCCCTCTACTACTATTCTTGATCGTCGCTTATTGCGTTCAGTGTCTGTTAGTGTTCTGAAAAAAAATTCCATTGTGTTAAAATGCTCTTTCAGACAGGTTTAATGGCTAAGACGGAGGGCTGTTAACATGGACTTCCCCACACACATTCTTGTTTTTTCGTACCCACCAATCATTCATTCTGAAGTCTACTTCCCTGGTTAATAACGTAAAACATTACATTCATTAGTAACCATTTAAAATATAATCCCTGACAAAATTATCACCATATTAATTTCATACTTTTGTTATATGCTTGTGTTCCCAAATCTTCCTGGCTCCCTTGAAGGTTGCTATTCTGCAGATCTTAATAAAGGACAGCAAAAGGCAGGAAACCAATTTTATGGAGCCTAAATAAATTATGGGACATCTCCCAGTGGAAAACTACATATTTGTAGAAAATAGTGAGGGGATGGCTCGTGTTCTGATACGGAATGATCTCCAAGATATATTAAGAAAGAGCCAAGCACAGAACAGAGTATAGAGAATGCTCCCATTTTTGGTGTAAAGGAGATGTTAGAACGTGTGTTAGCTTGCAAAAGCATGAAATACCTCTGGGTGGAGGTATACAAGAATGAGGAAACATTTATTACCTGTTGGGGCAGGGGGAAATTGTGTGGCTGAGAGGCTGGGTTGAGGGGGAGAATTTTCAATGTATCTGCTTTATTTTTACACCCTAAATACTCCAGTGTGTATTTGCTAAGTGTGAGACCTTCTCTTACGTAACCACCATGCAATGATAAAAATATGGAAATTTAGCATGAATATACTATCATCCAATCCACAGTCCATATTCTGGTAGTTTCAGCTGTCTCAGTAATGACTTAATAGCCGTTTTTTCCTGAGTCTAAGACTCAACTCAGGAGCATATGTTGCATTTAATTTCTTTTAATGTGTATTTTAGTTTCCTTTAATTTGGAATGCTTCCTATGCCATTCTTTCTTGTCAGCAGCAGCAGTGATTAAGCCTCTTTAAGCAGCTTCTCAGGAATGCTGAGACATTGTCTAGAGGTAGTAAGTGGGAGCTAGAATAGTAGAGCCTGAGGGATGGCTTGTCAGCTTCAGCGTGGTTTGTGGCCTAATATGTGGAACCCTTTTGAGGACTCCTTGGAATAGTGGAGTTCTTCTGGAGAGGGTGAGAATATGCTCCTGGTGCACAGGGATGGGTGGGTGGGCTCACAGTCATCATAAATTGGGTCCAAGTGGAAATTTAACCTTATTTTGGGGGCACAGGCCGGTAAGGCTAGGTGACATTCAGATTACATTCTTAGGTACATTTATAAGGGGAGGTTGTCTATACTTTTCATTAGAATATTTTTTAGGCTTTTTATTATGTGACATTTTAAACACATATAAAAGCAGAGAAAACAGTTTAATGAACCTCCATGTACCTACTCACCACCTGGCTTCGACAATTATCCTTCTTCCATTAAGCTCTCCTTCTACTTTTTTCCCATGAAAAATTTTAAGTAAAATCCCCCATATGTCTTTTTTTGTTTGTTTTTTTTTTTTTTTTTTTTTGCGGTATGCGGGCCCCTCACTGCTGTGGCCCCTCCCGCCGCGGAGCACAGGCTCCGGACGCGCAGGCCCAGCGGCCATGGCTCACGGGCCCAGCCGCTCCGCGGCATGCGGGACCCTCCCGGACCGGGGCACGAACCCGCGCCCCCCGCATCGGCAGGCAGACTCCCAACCACCGCGCCACCAGGGAAGCCCCCCCCATATGTCTTATCTTTTTACCTTCAAATACTGCAGAATATATTTCCAACAGATAAAGGACTTTTTAAAAACAGGACATGCTACCACTTCATTATTACATCTAGTGAATTCATAATATTGTCTTAATAAAATCTAGTATCAGTGCATATTCCATTTACAATCTCTCATGAATGTCTTTTTGCAGTTGGTTTATTTGTACTGAGATCTGAATAAGAAGCCATTCTGATGTGGTCCTACAGGACAGCAGTGGAGGAAAATAGTCCCAATGGGCAGAACTTTACCCAGTGCAACTGGCTATTCATTTGCCTGAAATTAGAGGTGACCAGAGGTATGGATCTACTTTGATTCATGGGCAGTGGCTAATGGTTTGGCTGGCTGGTCAGGGACTTGGAAAGGACACAGTTAAATGATCACAATGGGGAGGTTCTGGGGAAAAGGTGTGTGAATACATATCTTTGAATGACCACAGAATGTGAAGATCTGTGTCCCAATGGTCACCTAAGAGTAATTATACAAGAGAAATATTTTGGTAATCAGGTGGATAAAATCATCTGTTCTGTGGATGTTAGTTACTTTCTTTCCCCAGCAACCTCTGTCCTTACAAAGGCCTCATGATCGAAGTGGCCAAGGCAGCAGTGATGGAGACTGTGCATAGTCTCCACAACAGGGACTGTCCACCTCCTAAAGTCTCTGTCTACAGTCACTGCTGAGAGGCTAACCTGCCAACAACAAAGAGCAACACTGAGCCCCCAACATAGCACCATTCTTCAGGAGAATCAGTGAGCAACCTCCTTCATGTAAGGGGTGGTATTTTAATCTCACTGACACAGACACCTTTCCTGCCTGCACTATTTTTTTCCCAAACTGGTATCCATGCACTGACAAAATACCTTATTCACCAAGTTGTTATTCCACCTTGCATTACTTGTGACCGAGGAACTCATTTTACAGCCCATGAAGTACAGCATTGAGCTCGCGTTCATGGAAGTCACTGGTCTACTGCATCGTCTTGATTACCGTAGCTTTATGGGAAGACTTGAAAATCAGGTAGTGTAAGTCCTCCTACTTTGTCCTTCCCTGAAATAGTTTTCTGGCTATTCTAGATTCTTCGCATTTTCTTATAACTTTTAAAATACGCTTGTCAATTTCTACCAAAAAAACCCTGCTGGGATTTGAATGGGATTATGTTGAATCTGTAGGAGAATTTTGAGCGAACCTACATCTTAACAATACTGAGTCTTCCAACCCATGCACATGGCATAGCCCTCTATTTATTTGTCTTCTTTACTTTCTCTTAGCAATGTTTTGCAGTTTTTTGGTATACAGGTCTTATGCACCCATTCTGTTAAATTCATTCCTATTTATTGTATGGTTTGTGATGCTACTGTGGCTTCAGGCTGGGCTTCCAGAAGGGCTATGACTTCTACTTGGACTAATGCTGGGGCTGCTTTGACTCTGGCTCCTGGCCGACTGCCGCCGTGTCCAGGCTCTTTTGCTTCCTCCATCACTTCATTGTTCGGTTCCGTAAACGAGTTTCCTCTTCTCTTACAGATTTGTTACTTTCGCTATCACCTTCATTATAGTCTGGTTCAATAGCAGCTTCATCAGTTTCTCTAGTTAAGTTGGAGGAAGGTCAAGAGGAGTGGCTTAGCTGGGGTTTAGGCTGGATAGCATTCCTGCTAATTTGCCCATTAATCTGCACATTTTCAATCTGTGTCTGGTGGGTTAAGAATATGTAATATGTAATGTATTGCTACTTGATTCTTTGTCGTCCCTTGTTTCTAAGATGTGCTTCTCATGATCCTTATAAGGATTTTTATCTACAGATTTTGTCTCTTCACTTGAGCATTTAGTGTCATAAGTGGCTTGTGATCATGAAATTTTTTTTGTCTCCAGTGGGAATAGAAATACTTTTTGGGGGAATGTTCTATTCTTTTTTAGGCAACTCTTTCTCTTCCCTCAGCTTATATTTCTGTTGACATGCAGGAGCTATAGGTTTTTTTTTTTTTTTTTTTTTTTTTTTTTGCGGGCCTCTCACTGTTGTGGCCTCTCCCGTTGCGGAGCGCAGGCTCAGTGGCCATGGCTCACGGGCCCAGCCGCTGCACGGCATGTGGGATCTTCCCGGACCGGGGCACGAACCCGTGTCCCCTGCATTGGCAGGCGGATTCTCAACCACTGCGCCACCAGGGAAGCCCTATAGGGTTTTTTTTTAATAGATTGAGAAAGTTTCCTTCTATTCCAATATTTTGCTGAGAATGTTTTTTTAAATCATAAACAGTTGTTTCGTTTTGTTAAGTTTTTTTCATCTCTGTTGGTAATCATGATTCTTCTCTTTTATTCTGTTAAATTCTGTTAATTTTTCTCTCTTATTCTGTTTTTCTCTTTTATTCTGTTATTCTGTTTTATTCTGTTAACTACACTGATTTTTTTCAAATGTTAAGCCAACTCTGGATTCCTGGGATAAACCCCACTAAGTCACATGTAGTATCCTTGTTATATTTTGCTGGATTCAATTTGCTAATGTTTTGTTAAGGATTTATGGTCATGAGAGATATTAGCCTGGAGTTTACTTTTCTTATAATAACTTTTTTTCTTATCAGGATTATATTGGCATCATAAAATGGATGTGGGAAGTGCTCCCTTCACCTCTTTTATGAAAGTGATAGTGTAAGATTGGTGTTATTTCCTTAAATGTTTGATAGATTTCACCAGGGAAGCCATCTGGACTATTTTTTTCTTTTTCTTTTTCAAAAGAATTCAATTTTTTTCGTAGACATAGTATCATTTAGATGATCTCTCTTAAGTCAGTTTTTATAATTTGTCCCTTTGAAGGAACAGGTAATTTCATTATGTTGATGAATTTTGGAGGCATAAATTTGTTTATATTATTCATTTTTATCATGCTAGTGTTTGTAGGACCTGTAGTTTTGACTCCTCTTTCACTTCTGATTTTGGGTTTTTCCTTGGTAAGTCTGTCACAATTTTTAAAGACAGCTTTTGGTTTAATTGGTTTATGCTACTGATTGTGAATTTTCTATTTCATTATTTTTATTCTTGCCTTCATTTTCTACTTTATTTATTTTGGGCTTAAGCTGCTCTTTTCTTTCTACTTTCTTACTCTGAAAGCATTTAGGTTGCTTTTAGGCCTTTTTCCTTCTAAGCACTACTTCACCTATTCTACAATTTCTTTTTCTTTTACACTCCTACTTGTGTCTGTTCCTGGGAGGGCACTGAGGAATTTCAAAACCTGAGCAGCTGTAGCCCCCTCTACTGTGTCTCTTCATCAGATCTTAAAAAGGGTTCTGTGAGTTTTGGACTATTTAAAACCAATTAAGTGTGGATTTTTATGTAATTTCTTACTGAATCTACCAATTGTATCCTTCTACATTAATAAGACCTAGAGCAGTTGACTGAGTGTTCTAGAGGAAGAAGTTTGTGTTTCAGATTTTGTCTACTCTCTCCTGCGTCAGAAAAGTTGTTGCTAAAAAGGGCCTCTCTTGTCAGCCTCCTTTTTCTCTTCTAGTTTTCTTCATGTGAACTAGCATAAACTCTAGCTGTACCCAAGTTTTTTTGGTGTGCATTAAGGAAACTACCTCTTCATACTCATCAGTTTTGTTAGAGAAATGGGCTTCTGGATTTGGTTCCAATTCAGTAGGATTAAGAAGTGGAAATATATTGAAATGAGGATAAAGGGCATTTTAAATGATATCAGAAATCCTATTTGATGAAATAAGGGCAAGTTAGTTTCTGCTCCATTTCCCCCACATCCCATTTTAAAACAGGTGGCCTTTTAAAGACAGATGTTTTTGTGGTAATGGACATTTGATACATTAGCCTTCCTGGACTTGCTCAGCAGGGATACAAACCTTGCCAAGTGACCTGGGGGTGTTTCCCCTGAGTCAATTTAGCAATTAAATATGGAGAGGAAATGGATAATCTTATAGTCTACAGATGTCAGAGGCTTCCTTCTCACCCGTTCTCTCACCCTTTCTCTCTGTATTTTCAGTTTATAAGTCTTTTTGAAAAACGTTTGGACTTCCATTTCCAGGATATAGAAATTCTCAAGAGATCATTACTCTCTTTGTGACAATGCAAGTAATCT
This sequence comes from Kogia breviceps, assembly GCF_026419965.1. Classification (NCBI taxonomy): domain Eukaryota; kingdom Metazoa; phylum Chordata; class Mammalia; order Artiodactyla; family Physeteridae; genus Kogia; species Kogia breviceps. Next base: position 56,698,070 of record NC_081311.1, read on the forward strand.
GGATGTACTGCAAAATTTTAGTTGTTAAAAATCCACCGGAATTTAAAATGAACTAAATTCCAGAGTAGAAAGAGCCCTTGCTAGGAGAGTGAGACATGAGGCTGCTTTCATCAAAGTGGTATGACGGATAGAAGAGCAGACCCATCATAGACAGGGGATTTTTGAATGTGCATTGAGAAACTAGCTGAACAAGCTAAAATTTCCATGAGCTGGCATGATGTATTAAAATCCCACCCCCAAACTTAAATGCTAAATGGCATCTATCTGCCAATTCTTATCTGTAGGGCTTCACTAACTGCATGACCATGGCCTGGTGAAGGTGGAGGACAGGAAATGAGGGTGGATAGAGATTTCTTTTGGAACACTCACCTATTGTTTCCTTCTAAGTCTTCACTGAGTACAAAACAACGGCAGGGACAGGAAGGAGGATAGGGGGAGAACCCCTCAAGGCACACATGCCCACCAATTCTTTACCAGTGAGCACACAGTCAAAGGTAGAAGACATGTGAAAAAGCAGGAAGATGTGACCCATAATCAAGAGGAAAAAATAGCCAATTGCAACAGAACCAGGAATGACCCAGATGTTGGAGTCAGCAGACAAAATCTTTAAGTATTATAACTGTGTTGAAGTATTTACTGGAAAAGATGGGCAAAATGAATGAAGAAATGGGAAGTTTCCACAGAGAATCTGAAGCCCTATAAAAGAATGAAATGGAAATTCTAGAACTGAAATGAAAATTTTAATTGAAGGCCTTACCAGCAGACTAGATACAGCAGAAGAAAAGATCAGAAACTTGAAGACAGGTTAATAAAATTTATCCAAATTAATGCATAAGGAGAGAAAAAGTAAATTGAATTTAAATTAAATTTTAAAAGTTATAGCAGAGTTTCAGAGAACAGTAGAACAACATAAAACACTATAATATTTACACATTTGGAGTCCTTCAAAGAGAGAAGAGAGAAAATGGGGCAGAGGGAATCTCTGAAGGGATTGTGCTTGAGAATTTTTAAAAATTAATGAGAAATACGAATATATTAATTCGCAGATTTTAGAAGCCCATGAAAACCCAAGTAGAATAAATATAAGGAGGTGGCTCAGTGGTTAAGAATCCACCTGCCAATGCAGGGGACACAGGTTCGAGCCCTGGTCCAGGAAGATCCCACATGCTGCGGAGCAACTAAGCCTGTGTGCCACAACTACTGAGACTGTGCTCTAGAGCCCACGAGCCACAGCTACTGGGCCCTCATGCCACAACTACTGAGCCCACGCGCCTAGAGCCCATGCTCCACAACAAGAGAAGCCACCACAAGGAGAAGCCCGTGCATGGCAAGAGTAGCCCCTGCTCAGTCGCAACTAGAGAAAGCCTGCACGCAGCAACGAAGACCCAGTGCAGCCAAAAATAAATAAATAAATAAATAAATTTAAAGAAATAATAAGTATAAGGAAAACCATACCAAGGCTCATCATAGTCAAACTGCTGAAAACCAAAATTAAAGAGAATATCTTAAGCACAGTAAGAGAAAAAGGACACATACATTTAAGAATACAATAATAAGAATGATGGCTGACATCTAATAAAAACAGTAGAATCCAGAAGACATTGGAATGGCTTCTTTAAAATACTGAAAGAAAAAAAATCATTCAAAATACATACTTCAAAAATGAAAAAAAGTTAAAGACATTTTCCCACATAAAAAAGCTGAGAGAGCTTGGCTCTAGTAGACTTTTATTACAAGAAATCATGAAGTTCTCAGGCTAAAGGGAAATTATTTTTACAGGAAGCACAATTTTTCCCCATTATTATAGTATGATTAGCATCTTTGCATATAGTTGTCTGAACTGCTGAATATTTTCCTAGGATTTATACTCTAAAGTGGAATTACTAAGGACAAAGAATATGTTTAGAAATGTTATGTTACAACAACAGGAACTACTAGTAAGCTGATCTATCTCTTTGCCAATTTTTCCTCAGTACAGTCAGGGCTAATGTCAGTCTGAACTCACTGTGAGTTATAAGTTTAAGGAAGCTTATAATTGCAAATAAAGCGTATCAGTCTTATTTCCTTTACCACTTCAGAAAAGTCTTCAACTAAGTAGGCAGATACAGACAACACTTTAAGACAATGGTCCTCAACTCCCTTTGCACATTAGCATCGCCTATTCATATGAATATTATTAATTCTTAATACATGAAAGTTTTAATGTGAATTGATGTGAATTCAGTTTAATATGAATCCTCAGGGACAGTCATGGGCATCTATATATCTATATTTTAAAAAATTCTCAGCTAATTCCAATGTGTAGCCAGGCTTAAAGGACCACTGTTTTAAAATTTTAAAATGTTTGGTCAGTGTCTAGTAGACAAATGAATTTTAACTGTTGACCTGTTAAGTACCTTTGATCTTTGTTTTCTTAGGACTTGGATTTACTTCTGATCATGGTTATACTTCAAAACTAAGGTTGATGGATAAAATGCTCAGTTCAATTTGAATTTCAGATAAACAGCCAATAATTTTTTAGAGAAAGTAAGTCTCATGTATTGCAGGTGACATGCTTATCCTAAAAATTATTGGTTGTTTATCTGAAATTCAAATTTAACTGGGTATTTTGTATTTTTATTTGCTATATCTGGCTGCGCTTATCATAGTTATACTTCAGGATACAGCCTGATTTTCTGTGGCATTCCCCAGCTCTTACCAAGGACTGGTGTTGGGACTCTTTGTTATATGAAGAGGTTTGTGTTTATAGTAAGTTTCAGGTTCAGATTCTCTCTGCCCAGGACAGAAAACTACATTCATCAGCCTTCTGAAATCAGTCCACAAAGAAACTTTCAACACACTCCATGAGGTCTTGGTGGCCCCTTGGCTTGTCCTAATGTCTGTTGTGGAAAGCTTTTACTTGGTGTAGGAGGGGGTTCCTAATGGCCATAAGGTATTCAATCCCCTCTTTAGACATAGAAAAAGAATCTTCTAGCACTTCTGCCTGCCAGTGAACAGAACATGTGCTATGGAGTAGGCTTTTGTTCAGACAGTAGTCCCCGGAACCCGTTAGCTATGAGTAGGTAAGGGGAACTGATGCCCATTACCTCAGGAAAAGGGTACAACAGGGCATGTTGTTTGTTTTGTTTTGTTTTTGAGCGTGTGTGTGTGTGTTTAGAAAATGCTCCTGGGGGCTTCCCTGGTGGCACAGTGGTTGAGAGTCCGCCTGCCGATGCAGGGGACACGGGTTCGTGCTCCGTCCTGGAAGATCCCACATGCCGCGGGGCGGCTGGGCCCGTGAGCCATGGCTGCTGAGCCTGCGCGTCCGGAGCCTGTGCTCCGCAACGGGCGAGGCCACAACAGTGAGAGGCCCGCGTACCGCAAAAAAAAAAAAAAAAAAAAAAAGAGAGAAAATTAAAGAAAAAGAAAATTCTCCTCCTCCCTCTAGTAGTAAATCGCAGAGAGGGTAGACCAAATTGTACAAGCTGCCCTGGGGTAGGCGGGTGTGTGTGGGGCGGCTCCTGTGGGGGGGGTATTTAGACCTTAAGTTCAGTGGCTCCTTGAAACTTGAAGTTAGGGGGACCTGGTGAGGTCAAATGACACGGCCCTGCCCACCACATTCCGGTAGGGAAGAACCCCAAGGGATCCAGAAAGAGACCAGCCAGAAAGGAAAGGGGAGTCTGGAAGCCCTGTTGGATTCAGAGGCCCCCACCCCCAGAGTGATTTGATGAATGATAGCTAAGTGCGTGGATAAGAACTACAGAAGAGGTGAAGTCTCAGAGCCAGTAAGAGCATCATGTCATCAGCAGACCACCTGAACCAACCTTGTAGGATTGACTTTCAATAGCGACACCTTGTGGCGGCCTCTAGCAATGGCAGCAGAGAGCTGAGCTTTTTTCCTTGTCCACGTAGCGCCAGGAAGCGGCACCCAAGGAGTAGGATACTTAGTGCAGGGGAGGAGGGAGGGCTCCAGAGGGAGAGCCTGGACTTCCTGTAGAGAAGGGTAGCTGGGTGCTTAGGCAATTATGGCAGGTGGTATACTGGGTTCACATCCTAGTTCTGCCTCTGTGAGGAGTTGGCAAGGTACTGCATCTCTTTCTGCCACAGTTTCTTTATCTGCAGAATGAGGATAAAAATAGTACCTATCTCTTGAGGTTGTTGTGAGGGTTAAATGAGTTAATGCATGCTAAAATAGTGCCTGGCACATAGTGAGTGCTCAGGAAACTGTGCAGGCTGATATTGTTGTTAGGAAAGATAAAAAGAGATGAGATGATACTGGTGCCCAAGTGAGCTGACGCCATAAGCTCAGAGGCAGAAGCCTTGATTCTCACTTCGCAGATGATGCAGCTGACTTTCAGAGAATGAAAGTGACTTGCTCAAGAGCATGTCGCATGATTTGATGGACAATGATTTGAACTCTGGTCCTCTGATCTGACTTGTGTTTCCTGAAAGCTTGAAATTACCTAACCTAAAAACCAGGTCTCTGTGATTCTTCAGGCACGATTGGAGTCAGATCCAAAGCTATTTTAATGGCAAATGAACCTGAAGCTGAAGTGAACCACACAGAAGAATAAAAGCCCCGTTTATATCACCTCTGATTTGTTTTCCTTGCTCCATTGTTTCTTTTCCATCTTCAGTGCTTCTGCCTTAGTGTAACCCTCATGTCTCAGCTGGACTCTATAGTCATCTCCTAACTGGTTTTCCTCCTCCTGGTCCTCCTCCCCTCCACACAGCTAGAAGGGTGGTCTTTCTAAACTGTACCCCCTCTCGAGGCTTCCAGTGTCTGCACACCTCCTCTGAGACTGTCCAGACTGTTGAACTGTGTGTAATCAAACCCCAGTCTCCTCAGCTTCTTTTCCTGCTACTCTCCCAAGAGCAGGTTCTCTTTCTTTCTGTAACCAAAGCATTTGGACCCTTGTACAGTACCACTCACTGTGTTATATTTTAACTGTTGTTTGCACTCAGTGGTTCCAGGAGACTGTGAATTCATTGATGGCAGAGATCATATCGGATCTGCTGGTGTCCCTCAGTGGCTGGCACGGCACCAGGTTAGGAAGTGTTGATGAATGGGACACATCATCCTGGGGCTCATTTAGGATACAGAGGTGGCCATTCCTTGAGTTTAGGATCAAATGCAACTCTTCAGTGCATCATGAGTATTATGAAAGGGATGGGAAGAAAATAAATGACCCTTATATACTATATTGATGTGCCAATTCTATATCTTTTAACCTAAAACATTGCAGTTTGGTCTTTATAAGAGCTCTCTAGTCTACAAGCAAAACAAACAAAAAATTTATCATTGCCAGAATTTATTGAGGTACGTTGTGGTGATATCAGCAACTGTTCAAGTTGGAAAGCTTAGGCAGGTCCCAAATGGCAGTGAGAAGCCAGAGCCCTGGGGCATTCTGAGGGTTTCTCTGGGCATGCTCGGGTGCCCGCAGCAACCCAGCAAGTCTGCTAACCAGACTCCCTGGCTTCAATCCAAGCTTAGTTACACTGGCTGTGTGACTTTGTACAACGTCCTCAGCCTCTCTGCGACAATTTACTTAGCTATAAAATGGGGATAATAATAGCACCTCTCATAGTGTTATTGTGAGGTGTTAATAGCTACAGAATTCTCAGAACAGTGTCTGGCAAGTAGTAAGCGCTACGCTACACACGTTAGCTCTTATTACTGCCAACCCAGGAAGCTCAGTGCTGTTTTTCTGAAAACTGGGTACCATACGATCAGATCTGTCCCCTGAGTGGACTAGTTCATGAGTAAATGTGCCCCCTTTTCTCTGTCTATCGCTTGTCTCACCACCTTTGCTTCTCGTGGTGTAGTTGGGAGTGCTTTGGGTTTTAAGACAGGAGGGGACCTGAGCTCTGGATCCTGGTTGGCGCCTATCAACTGTGTGAACTTGAGCAGTTCTTTCATCTCTTGGGGCCCAGGGTCTTCTGTTAAATGGATGGTTGGACTAAGGTGATTGCTAAGGATCTTCCAGCTTGGGATTCTTTGATGCTTCAGCTCTTCCCCCACTGCTACCTCAGAGCTGACCATTCATCAACCCCTTAAAGAGAGTGGCAGGGGGGAGCCCCCTTCTGGTGCGGCCGAGGGAGCCTCAAGAGCGCCAGGCTCCACATCACACCGTAGAGATGTGATGCCAGATGCTCAGCCTGTGGGTCCTGCCTCCCAACCTGGGTTCTGCTGAGGCAGAGGATCCAAGGGTTCCTGATGGGTTAGGTGATGATCACTCCTTGGGTGTCCAGTGTGGGACTCGGAGATCTTGTCCAGTTGCCAGTTAAGCAACATTTCAGCAAGACTAAAGTTGCTTAACTGGCAACTGATGGCAGCCCATAAGAGACTGAGACTGGCCTCTTTTTTTTTTTTTTTAACATCTTTATTGGAGTATAATTGCTTTACAATGGTGTGTTAGTTTCTGCTTTATAACAAAGTGAATCAGTTATACATATACATATGTTCCCATATCTCCTCCCTCTTGCGACTCCCTCCCTCCCACCCTCCCTATCCCGCCCCTCTAGGTGGTCACAAAGCACTGAGCTGATCTCCCTGTGCTATGCGGCTGCTTCCCACTAGCTATCCCCCCTACGTTTGGTAGTGTATATATATGTCCATGCCACTCTCTCACTTCGTCACAGCTTGCCCTTCCCCCTCCGCATATCCTCAAGGCCATACTCTAGTAGGTCTGTGTTTTATTCCCGTCCTACCCCTAGGCTCTTCATGACATTTTTCTTTTCTTAGATTCCATATATATATGTTAGCATACGGTATTTGTTTTTCTCCTTCTGACTTACTTCACTCTGTATGACAGACTCTAGGTCGATCCACCTCACTACAGATAACTCAATTTCGTTTCTTTTGATGGCTGAGTAATATTCCATTGTATATATGTGCCACATCTTCTTGATCCATTCATCTGTTGATGGACACTTAGGTTGCTTCCATGTCCTGGCTATCGTAAATAGAGCTGCAGTGAACATTTTGGTACATGACTCTTTTTGAATTATGGTTTTCTCAGGGTATATGCCCAGTAGTGGGATTGCTGGGTCGGATGGTAGTTCTAGTTGTAGTTTTTTAAGGAACCTCCATACTGTTCTCCGTAGTGGCTCTATCAATTTACATTCCCACCAGCAGTGCAAGAGGGTTCCCTTTTCTCCACACCCTCTCCAGCATTTATTGTTTGTAGATTTTTTGATGATGGCCATTCTGACTGGTGTGAGGTGATACCTCATTGTAGTTTTGATTTGAGACCGGCCTCTTGCTTGACGTGCGCTCCTCAGATGCATAGCACAGGGCTGGATGCACTGTAAATGTTCACTAAATATTTTTGAATAATGGTAATAAGCCCGTGGTAGGATGTGGCTGCTGAGAAACCTAATGTCATCTCAGGCCGCATTAATAGAAGCATGTTAAGTAGAAGGAGGGAGGTGATAGCCTCACTGTTGCATGCTGTAGAGACCTTATCTGTCGAACTAAGTTTCATTTTGGTTACCCACTAAGGCTCCATGAGAGCTGGTGCTTGGCTTTTTTGCTACTGTATTGCCAATAAGAGCATTGTACCTGTCAGATACCAGACTTGCAATAAATCTGTTGCCTGCCGGACAGGGGGAGGTCTTGTTCTCCTTCCAGATTGCAGGGAGGGTTGTCGGCCTCATGAAGAGCAGCAGAAGTAATTGGTGGATATCTAACCCACCTACACAGCAAACCCTGAGAATCTTCCCCAGATATCTGAATGATGCACATCTGTGTTTTCTCCTGCCTAGCTAACATCCATTCCCCCTTTTAGTCACAGTATCCTGACTTTATTTTGGGAATCCCATTGAGGACAGCCCTGTGGGACTTGTTGATTCTGTTGAGTACAGCCTGGGTGGGACCATTTCTCAAGGAGCCCTGGGCTCCCCGTCTCAGAGTGACACACAACTCGGGCTAGGTTTTTCCAGAGCGGTGGCTCTCACAGCATGGATTCCGGACCAGCAGCACCAGCCCTGCCTAGGAGCTTAGTAGACGTGCAAAATTCTGGAGTCCTACCTCAGAATCAGACACTTTGGGTGTAGAGCCCAGCAATCTGTGTTTTAGCAAGCCCTGCAGGGTGTTCTGATGTTAAAGTGGGTCTTATCGTTATCTGAGGGTTGACTCTTGATTCCACCCAAACACTGAAATCAGTTGGCACCACGTTTTCCACTGGTGGGGAGTGGGGTGTGGGGACTCGGGGGGTGTGACCCTCAAGACACTGCCCAAAGGCAGAAACAGAGACCCAGATGTGGAGGACAAACGTATGGACACCAAGGGGGGAAAGTGGCGGGTGTGGGGGGGGATGAACTGGGAGATTGGTATTGACATACATACACTGATGTGGATAAAATGGATGACTAATAAGAACCTGCTGTATAAAAGATAAATTTTTAAAACAGACACTGCCCAGGGGTTTTTGCTCCTAAGATCTCTGGAACCTGTCCTGTCAGGGACCCAAGTCTTCAGATTTTCTTCAATTCTGTGAGCTTCCCCAATCTCCAAACAAGTTCTTTAATTTCATTCTTTCAAAAAAACATTTGCTTCAGTTAGCTAGAGTCAATTTCTGTTTCTTAGAATCAAAGAGCCCACTGACACTGGATGGGAAAGATTTGGTCAGATGACTCATGGGTCCCTTCCAGCCTGGCACATATTGAATGAATGAGTCAATAAATGACAGATTGATGGAATTGAACCAGATCTCCTCTAGTCCGAGCTCCAAGAGAAAGTAAAAGTAGGGCCGGGGGAAAAAAAAAAAAAAGAAGGTGAAGAGTGTGACTCGGTACAGACTCCAGCCAGAATCAGAAGCTTCTTCCCTAGACCAGGATTTTCGAACAAGCACTGGGAAACCTGCCCCAGCAAGAGCTTCTTTATTGACTGGCCAGTGACCTTAGGAAAGTCGTGTAACCTCCCTAGGTCCCATTTTTCTCTCTCTGAAGGAGAAGATTATTCTGTGCTCTTTGCTCATCCCTCTTCTGGAGCTAAATTAAAATGCCTGTGTGACTAAGAGCTGCCTTGGGGAGGCCCAAGTGGATGCTGCCTGTTGGGCTCTGTGAGCGATTTGACGAAGCAGTCTCCATCTTGGTGACTGGGGCCAGATGCTTCAGCACAGACCCTGCTGACTCATCAACAGCCCTGCCTTCCCGAGGGCTGGGCTGGGGTCAGCTCTGAGCTAGTACCATCTGCCTTCCCAGAAGCGCCCTGCTGGGGTGGTGCGGTGGAGTGTGGGCAGGGCAGGAGGACTGGATATTTAGGGAGAGCACGCAGGGGTTCTAAAGGATGGGGAGTTTTTGTAGCTGGTGTGAAAATTCACTGGAAGTGAGACTTTTCTAAGGAGAAATTGGATAAATGAGTGTCTACACATGGAATTCAGAAGGGTTGTGAAACTCACATACATTTGGAACAGGAAGTGTTCAAAAGCGCCAGTTCACGATGTTTTCATGGCTGTTTGGGGGCCGTCTGGGGGGCTGAAGAACCAACCAAAGTCAGGAGCCTGGCAGCACTGCGGTTTGGAAGGATGGGCTAACAGCTCTCCTATCTTTGTGCCCTTTGGTTCTCCGTCTGTACCTCTCTCACCCTCTCTTTGCCTCTCTGTCATTCTTCTTGGTCTCCCAGTCTTCCGGTTTCAGCTTCTTGTTTCTGCATCCTGCCTTCTCTGCAAGAACTCATTTTGGTTGCAAATGACTGACACCCAATCATAACAACTTGGGGACACAGAGAGGCTTTATTGGCTCTTGGAATCAAGTCCTAAATTTGAGCAACCAAATCTGCCAAAGGGGAGACTGCAGCTAGACTTCAGGAATGGCTGGAACCAGGGCTTGAATCTGCTGGCAGTCTCATCTTTGCTTGTCTCTGTGTGCTGGTTTCACTGTCTCTCAACGCTGACTAGCTTCTGCCACATTGTGCATGGGAAATACGGCTGCCAACAGGGCCCTTGGCTCATCTTTTGCAGTTCCCACTACTGGAGAGGGGCTGGGCTGGTTTTTACTGTCTGGATCCCAAGTTGAAGTAAATAGGAAACTCAATTGACTAAAAAAAATCATAGCTTCAAATCATGACTGTCCTAGCTCTGCCAATGACCACTGGGTGACCTTGCAAAATTTACTTTGCCTCTCTGAACAGCAGTTTTCTCATCTGAGAAATGGGGATGAACACAGTTCCCAGATCGGCGGCAGTTATCGCCTGGTAGTTGGGAGTAGAGAGGCTTTGGGGCCAGACTGCCACGCTCCAATCCTAGTTTTCCTACTTAGAAGCAGTGTGACCTTGGGCTGGTCCCTTAACCTCTGGGTGCCCTGACTTCCTCATCTCTAAATAGGGGCAATAATAGCACTTACTCATGGGGATGTTTGAGGATTAAATGAGTTCGTGCACCTAAAGAATGTAGAGTAATGAGTGCATCTCCCAAGCCATCAGTGCTGCCATCTGTTCCTTGCTGCCTCCCTCCCTAGCTCTTGATGACATTTTTGCAGGGTCTCTCCATGGCTGCTGCTTAAGTAGAATAGACGGTGACTGGTGAGCCATCCTCTCCTCCGCTGGTTGCCACTCTACTCCTTTCTCTGCTACTCAAGAACATGAGTAAGAACCAAGATGTTCTTACAGGAATAAATCTGAATCTCTTCTAATTTACATTTTAAAAGTTAATCATGCTTGAGCCTTGGTTCCCTATTATTATTATTATTATTATTATTATTTTTTTTTTTTTCAGTACGCGGGCCTCTCACCGTTGTGGCCTCTCCCGTTGCGGAGCACAGGCTCCGGACGCGCAGGCTCAGCGGCCATGGCTCACGGGCCCAGCCGCTCCGCGGCACGCGGGATCCCCCCGGACCGGGGCACGAACCCGTGTCCCCTGCATCGGCAGGCGGACTCTCAACCACTGCGCCACCAGGGAAGCCCGGTTCCCTATTATTAATGGATTGCTTTTAAGGATGGATTCTGAGCACTGTGTCAAGTGTTCCACATCCATTATTTAATTTAATTGTCACAACAACACAGCAAGGCAAGTGTTCTTCCCCCTCTTGTACAGATTCAGAAAATGCACCTCAGAGAAGAACAGTAACTTGCTAGAGGTCACGCGTCTGGCTTATGGAGAAGCTGAGACTCAAACCTCCTTGTCCAGCTCCAAAGCTCATGCGTATGCTCAGCTCCTGTCTTAGAGACACCTTCTGCTGGAGGCTGAGCCGGGCCCTCCCATCTGCCTGTCTCTCCTCTCTACTCTGAGTCTCAGTCCTTGTTTTGCACATAAGCTGATCCTCTGCTGGCTGGGGTTTCGTCTTGTTCACCTTTGCCCTCCTCTGGCCTGACAGCTGTCCCCAACTAGATGATAGACTTTGCGTGCCGTACGTTGTACCTGCAATCTCCATCCCCCTCACATCCCTCCCAGAGGTCAGGGGACATGGCAAGTGCTCTGAAAAAGCCCCCTGGCTCTGGAGACTTGGGTGGAGGAGGCAGATGAAAAGGAGCGTGTCCGTCCCGCTCCCCTCCAGGCGATGGCGCCAGTCTGCAGGCCAGGCCTGGTCCCGGAGCCGCTGTCCCTGGCTTAGAGGGGGGCAGCACAGCCCCAAGCCTCCTCAGGGCCCCCGTCTGGAGAAGCACCAGTTATTGGCATTATCTGTGGGATGAGCGGCAAGGAGAGAGACCCAGGGGAGCAGCAAGACAGTAGCATGGAGTGTGACCATTCGTGAGCCCCGCCTTAAAGTGCAGCGAGGGCTCAGGGCTCCTGCTTTCTTGGGGGACAGCCAGGATGGCTGTGCAGCCCCAGCCCTGCAGTACTCAGGGAGCTGGGCCCCTCTGGCCCGGACGTCAGGACTTTTCTAAGCCTGAGATGCTCTGAGCACAGCCTGCATCCTGAATGCGGATAGTAAGAAATAATAACTGAGGCATATCCCAACCCGGGGCTGGGTATGTGCAGGGGGTGGGATGGGGAGAGGACCCTTGGACCCAGGCCCCCAATCACAAAGGGCCACAGATTAGGCTTGAGACATAATCTCCAAATCAGAGCATGTGTACGATGAGGGAGCTCCCCTGACAGGGTACAAGACAGGCCAAAACAAGTCCAGTTGTTAAATATGAGCGCTTACGATGGACCATCATTTTTGTAAGGCAGTTAGTTATCACATGTCTTCATGTTTGTGCATGCCAGAGGCCTCAGAATGGCAGAGGCCTGGCCTCCACCCGCCTCTCAGAGCCCAGGGCGCTCAGTGTCCCCTCCCCCGCCTTCGTTCTGCACAGGCAAACCCGAGGCCCTGGGCCCATGCCCGATTGGTCTTCCCTCACATGGCAGGAGGGAGCTAAGTAACTCCAAGGTCCCCTGTATCTCTATTTCCTTGAAAAATAAAATGCAGAACACTTCTCAGAGATGTGGGGCTTCTGAGAGTCACCTAAGTTAGGACTACTATTCATCCATTCACTCATTCGGGAATGACTGGTCACTGCCATGTGCCAGGCCCCCCTGTCAGGGACTGAACCCGACAGATACTGCTTCAGTGGGATCTGAGGTTTAGTGGGGGAAACAGACAATTGAGAAGGCAATCCCCACACCGTATGAGAAGTGCTCCAATGGGGGAAGTACACATGGAATATCAAGGAGAGCTTCCTGGAGGAAGAGGCACCTAAGGTGATGGGAAATTAGCCAGGCTTGAGAAGTGAGGGGTGGGGTTGGACACAGGACTTCAGAGCCTCCTTGTTTAGCTGGGGCAAGGCCTGCCTCTTTCTCCTCCCTTCTTGGCCACTCATTGCAGGGACCCATGACCCGGGATGGCAGGAAGTCTGTTTCCATCTGTCCACGTCACTGCAGTGTCTTGTGCAGAAGGGTCAAGAATCTTATAAAAGCTGTCAGCCCTCTCCACAGGAAAAATATATCCGTATGAGTCCACCCCCAACTCGGCGCACACTGCAGGGTTCCGCGGCGCACAGAGAAGCCTGGAGAGGCCCCATGGATAGAGGCAGAAGAGGTGGTGCGTCGTGCTCTACTTTGGGAAGCACCTCCCATTCTGAGCTGCCCGCCTACCAGCTCCAGTGACTCTGACACCGAGGGTCCTTTCTGCTGCCTCCCTTGTATGGACAGGGTGGGGAGGGGGTGGAGGTGCCTGGCTTCTCTCCTTGCTGCCCTGGCACAGCTCTGCTGGGTGGGCCTCCTCCCCAGGGATTCACATGTTTTTGGTGAAGACAGGCCCCCTTCTTGGCCCCCAGTAAGCGCCCACAGGATGCCTGGTGAAACAGCATTTGCAAAATGCAATGGGCCCCACCGGGGCTGGCACGACTGGGTGAGCTATGCCTGGCTGGGCCGCCTCCCTGCTTCTTCATCTGGGGACTCAGCAGGACAGGTTCCGCGCTCACATCTCCGGGCCACTGTGGGCTGGGGCTTGCTCTCTTTTGTCCTGCTGTTTGTTCAAGGGCCCTGCAGCAAGTCCTGGCAGAGTGCTGAGGATGACCACGGGTCTTTTTTTTTTTGTGTGTGTGTGTGGTACGCGGGCCTCTCACTGTTGTGGCCTCTCCCGTTGCGGAGCGCAGGCTCCGGACGCGCAGGCTCAGCGGCCATGGCTCACGGGCCCAGCCGCTCCGCGGCATGTGGGATCTTCCCGGATCGGGGCACGAACCCCCGTCCCCTGCATTGGCAGGTGGATTCTCAACCACTGCGCCACCAGGGAAGCCCGACCACGGGTCTTAATAGCAGAGATTCACGGTCATGACACCAGGCCAGCATCTCATGCTCTGAGGCTCTGTGTCCCAGACCAGAGGGCAGAGAGACGCAGCACCTCGGAGGAGAAGAAGTCTCAGGGCTCAGAGTGAGAAGGCTGTGGTGCTGGCCTTGTTGTGCTGTTACTATCTGCTGGGTTTGGAAAAAGTCCTTCAAGCACTGTATGGACCTTAGTTTCCCCTTGTATAACAAAATGCTAATATTCACCATGACTTGGGGACGCTATGAAGGTAGGAGATAATAACAGCTACCAGTAATAACAATAGCTGCCAGTAATAACGATAGCTGCCACTTATCAATGCTTGCCATGCCAGCTTCCATGCTCAGGACTTTCCATACGTGAACCATGCACGTGGGTTATATGCGTGAGCCTTTGTGAGCCATCTACATATGGAAGGGCACGTGGCTACTGAGGGGAGGGGATGAACACTGTCATGGGCTCGCCAGACATAAGTGAGCCCCAAAGCAACCTCAGGCCTCCTGTGCAAACCTGGACTGAGTTCATGTCCTCTCTGGTCCTCAGTGTTTGTCAGTGAGGAGGCTGGGCCAGACCACCCCTAAGGGTCCATCCAGCGAAACAGTCTGCAGAGATGCAGAGGGAAGAGAAAAAAAGGAGGAGAGCAAGGTTAGTGATGACGGGGGAAGATGGGGACCTGGTCCAAGATCTGACTCCCTAAGGGACCCAACTTGCACTGATCCTCTTCAGCAATGATTCTCAGCCCCAAGGAGAGTGTGGTCCTTAGTGGCAGTGACTCAAAATCACGGAGGGCCTTTTGCAAACGAGCACACTCTCCGCCCCTTGATAGTGGGGATGCTCCTTCTTGGGGGGTCCGCCGCAGGTGTCACAAACAATAAAGGTGGACTCCGGCCCCAGGCTCTGTGAAAGTCCTGGAAGGACCCTTAAAGCTAATCGAAAACCTTACTGAACACCTTGCCCGCCCAAACCTAGGTCTGGTGACCATTGTTCACTGTTTGCAATGTTATTAATATTCACAAAATGCCCCACAATCCTCCCCACCCACAATTTCATCTTCCTTCTCTTTGCAATTATTTCCCATCTCCTGCCCTTCTCCCCGACCCAAGGCAAGTAAAAATAAGAGGCTTCATTTAACGAGCACCCACTGTGCGCCATGCACTGTGTTAAGTGTGCATTGCCTCATTGAAGGGCTCTGTGAGGCTGTGTCATCATCATCACAGTAATCTGAGACACAGGAAGTTTAAGTAGCTGGTCTGAGGTCACACTTAAGGAGTAGCAGAGCCCAGATGCAAAGCCAGGGCTGTAAGACTCTACTGGAGAGACTTTTTTTTTGGTTTTTACTATCCCTTGTGTTGATCTGTCATGGCCAGTGTTCTGCTTCTGACTTAAGGTTGGTGGTGATGTCTTCCCCAGGACAGTGGCCGGTCCACATTTTGTCCCTCCTGCCCTCTTGCCTAATAAAGCTGGGGGAACCCAAATGTCCCCAAGAGAACCACAGGCAAGTCAACTGCTTGTAGCCTCCACCTCTGGCTCAGGGTCAGCCCCTCCCAGGCACAGCAGGGCTCAGACTTTGGGATGAAGGAGGCTGAGAACAGTGGGTGGAAATGGATGTGTTTCTTCCTGTTGGCATTGTTCCCTGGGTGTGGGGAGGACTGAGGAGGAAAGGTAGGAGGGGGAGGAGTGGGTCCTCCGAGCATCAGGTTAGCTCAGTGAGCTTGTCTGTGTCTTCTTCAGGCCCACAATGATGGCCCTGTGCCTGGCAGACAAGAGAGAGGCCCGGCGACACCCAGGGAGCAGGTGTTCCTGGTGCCAGTCGTTACCTTCCTTTTGGGGAATCCTTCCTATCTCGCTCAAGACTCACTCTCCCTGTCTCTTAGGAAAGGAGTGATATAGCCCATTCACAATACAGAACAAAGGGCAGTCAGTGCCTCACAGCTCGGTGCTCCCCAAGGGTGGTGAGAGGCAAGGTGGGAGCTGCGTTGCAACTCTAAAGTTAAGGGAATGGCCTCCATGGGTGGAATATCAAGTGTCAGTGAGTGGCCTGGGGGAGGGTTATTCTGAGGCTGAATGCTGCTGCTGCTGCTGTTCTCAAAATATGTTTATTTAGCTTTTAGGTTTAATTTGCAAATGCCTACCTTCAGGCCCATACTCAGTGGATTCTCAGCAGACTCTCCCAATCCCCTTGATCACTGACTTCTGGTAACCCTGTGCTCTGGAAACCCCTCCCTGGCTCCTCCACGGGTGTCTCCACTAGCAAGTAAGATCCCCTTCCACATCTCCATTGTTGGGGGCTTGGTTCTGGGGGCCACCCAGTCTGTGATCCCAGGCCCAACGGGGGCAGAGGGGTGTGACTTGGGGAGACCACGACCACTGCCCTTTCTGCTGTCAGCCCCAAAGCCTTGGTTTCATCCCTAGTATGTTGTCTGTAGTATGGGCCACACCTCCAGGTCATCGGGACACCTTCTGCTTGGCAATCCACACGGGCAGTGTGCTCCAGTGGAAAGGGCACTGAACTCAGAGTAAGGAAACCTGGGTTTGAGTCCCATCCCTGTCCGCCATCTTTCTATCATGTGATCTCGGAGCAAGTTGTTTTACATTTGGGGCTCTCAATTTCTCCTCTTGACCCACTTTGAGAGAATCAAATGAGATAGTAAAAGTAAAAGTACTTTCAAACTGAATAGGACTTATGTTGGCTAGGGTGCTTTCACTGACCAAGTAAAAGAAAGCAAAATTCAAACTGGCTTACATAATAAAGGAGATATCTTGGCTCCTATCATTGGAAAGTCCAAAGACTGGGCAGGTGTTGGCACCATGGCTTCTCTGTGCTTCTCTCAGCTCTGTCCTCCCCCTGGTGCTGGCTTCATCCTGAGGCTCGGACTGAGGTGGCTGCAGGAAGGAAGCCTTGTTCTCACTACAGCCACAGGAAAAGAGAAAAAGGGATCCTTGAGGAGGGAAATGTTTCCCCAAGTCATCCACCACCTGCCCTTGTAGATCCCAGGTCTGAATGGGGTCATGTGTCTGTAATGGTCTCTGGGGAGGCCCCCAGCAAGTAGCACTCCTTATCTCCGTCTGAGTCATTCAGATTTTGATATATAAAACAAAAGAGTGAGACTTCCCTGGTGGTGCAGTGGTTGAGAATCCACCTGCCAATGCAGGGGACATGGGTTCGAGCCCTGGTCCAGGTAGATCCCACATGCCACGGAGCAGCTAAGCCCGTGCACCACAACTACTGAGCCTGATCTCTAGAGCCCGTGAGCCACAACTATTGAGCATATGTGCCACAACTACTGAAGCCCACACGCCTAGAGCCCTGCTCCGTAACGAGAAGCCACTGCAATGAGAAGCCCGTGCACCACAACGAATAGTAGCCCCTGCTCGACGAAACTAGAGAAAGCCCGCGTGCAGCAATGAAGACCCAACACAGCCATAAATAAATAAACAAATAAATAAATATCCTTCTTTAAAAATAATTAAAGAACAAACGAACAAAAAAAACAAAAGAGTAAAATACTACCTTTAGTCCTGTATTCTTGGAGGCTGTAACCTAGTGTAAGAACATAGCGGACCTGCTTCCGGAAAGCTGCTGTGCCCTTCCCTGGGATTCCCAGGTCATGGCTGAAGCTCCAGTAGCCATATTGTGGCCTTGAGGGTAGAAGCCACCTTCCAAGGATGGCAGAACAGAAGGACTGAAGGAGCCTGAGCCTCTGATCATTTCAAGGAACTGCCACACCAGCTTGGGCTGTCTGTCTCTGACTTCTTTTATGTAGAAGAATAAACCATTAGTCTATTTAAGCCACTGGGCTTAAAAAACTAGGTACCCCTGTGCACATTTTTTTAAGTTGATATCCAAAATTTTTGATAAGTTTAAATAGTTGCAAAGGATGTAATTCTGACTTATTTGAAACTGTTAACATTCTAAAACTGTCACATCACTTTAAAATGTATTTAAAGACATTAAATTTCATAGTAATCTGATATCATCATCTATTTAAAAATACATGAACAAACTCTATGTATCTTACAGAATTTCTTTCTAACATATTTTTAATGCTTGAAAGTCTTTTATAGATTACATCTTGTGTCTCTGCAATAAAATTAAACACACACACAAATTAAAATTTTTTTTTATTTCTTGTGATCATATATCTCCAAAGATTGAATATGTGTCCTGGATTGAGCCATATTATAATTTTTAAAATTAATTAATTAATTTATGGCTGCACTGGGTCTTCGTTGCTGCGTGCGGGCTTTCTCTAGCTGCGGCGAGCGGGGGGCTACTTCATCGTTGCGGTGCGCGGGCTTCTCATTGCAGTGGCTTCTCTTGTTGCGGAGCACCGGCTCTCGGCGCGCGGGCTTCAGTAGTTGTTATTACAATTTTAATGAATATACAATTGAGCGAAACAATATTAGTGGGACTTCCCTGGTGGCTCAATGGTTAAGAATCCGCCTGCCAATGCAGGGGACACGGGTTTGATCCCGTGTCCCCTGGCTCCCACATGCTGCGGAGCAACTAAGCCTGCGCGCCCCAACTACTGAGCTTGCGTGCGACAACTAGAGAGAGAGCCTGTGTGCCACAAACTACAGAGCCCATGCGCCCTGGAGCCTGCACGCCACAACCAGACAGAGAAAACCCGCACACCACAACTAGAGAGAAGCCCACGTGTTGCAAGAAAGATCCTACATGCTTCAACAAAGATCCCACGTGCCGCAGGTAAGACCTGATGCAGCCAAAAATAAATAAATAATAAATAAATCTTAAAAAAAAAAGAGGTAAGCACTAGGAAACTTTGCTCACATAAGCAAGTAAATAGGAATGGACATATTTTATTATAAAGTTGTCATATATATAATTCTTTGAACTTTTTATGAGTTACATGCTTAAAAATCATTTGATATACATCAAAAACCATTTTTTAACATTACATCAGCTAATAGTTTGACTAAGTCCTCAAGTTTTGTTGAAAGCAAAGAATTAAGAATCATTGATTTGCAAAGGATTTGCAACCCAATCATTAGAGTTATTCATGTTCTCAGTTTCTGGGAATTATATCAAAAAGGCGGGCTTCCCTGGTGGCACAGTGGTTGAGAGTCCGCTTGCCGATGCAGGGGACACGGCTTCGTGCCCCGGTCCGGGAAGATCCCACATGCCGCAGAGCAGCTGGCTCCGTGAGCCATGGCCGCTGAGCCTGCGCGTCCGCAGCCTGTGCTCCGCAACGGGAGAGGCCACATCGGTGAGAGGCCCGCGAACCGCAAAAAAAAAAAAAAAAAAGGCTATGTGCCAAGACCTATCAAATGACTATTAATTACCATCTCATTCCTTTACAGAGGGACATATGTTTAAACTGATACTCACAAAAAGAGCTGGGAAATATCCAAACATAAATTTCAGTTTACCCTTATCATCGTAATATTTTTGATGAAATGCTTTTGTCTCAGTGAAAGCTTTAAACATATTTTCATCTAAACCTTGGAAAATGTTCATCAGATATCCTAGGTGGCAAAGCTAGTTCTCATTGCCAAACCAATTAACCAAGTCAAGTTTACTTATTTTGAAATATGACACACATTCAGAGAAGTTCACTACGTAAAACTTTATGGGTCAATAAACAACAAACAAGCAAACACACATAATTATTGCTCTTTGCCAGCATCCCGGAAGCCCACCTCATGCTTATTCCGACTCACACTTCCCCTCCCTTTGTCCTAGAGGATTCCACTAGTCCTGACTTTATGGTAATCATGGTTTTCTTTTTTCTAATTTTTCCATGTACATACTCACCCTTGAACAATACTGTATTGCTTAATTCTGATTTTTTATAAATAGAACCTTACTGTATGTTTTTAAAAAATGTGTGTCTTAACATTATGTTTGAGAAATCCATGCATATATTTATATGCAATGGTAGTCTGCTACATTTTCATTTTGGTATAGTTGTCCATTGTACAAAGTTATCACAATATATTTATCCATTCTGCTATTAATGAACATTTGAGTATTTTCCATTTGGGGATTATGAGAATCATGTTTCTATGAATAGGCATTTTGTTCCACCTAGGAATAGAATTGCTGAGTTCTAGCGTATGCCTATCTTCAATTACAGTATGTAGTGCCAACCTGTTTTCCAAAGTGGTCGCACCAAAATTATACCCCTACTCTCATTATGAGAGTTCCTGTTTCTTCACATCCTCACTCACACTTGGATTCATCAGTTCAAGCAGTACACATTCATACGTTTTTGTATCTCTTGTATATTTGTCATTCTTCGTACTTTTGTACTTCTTGTACATTCTGGTGGGTATATAGTGATATTGCACAGTGATTTTAATTTGCATTTCTCTGATAGTGAATGGGGCTGAGCTCCTCCTGTGAATTTCTTGTTCAAGACTCTTGCCATTTTTCTACTGGAATGTTTGTTTCTTGCCGTTTTGTAGGAGTTCTTTTTGTATTTTGGATATGATCTCATCATCAGTTGTATGTGTTGCAAAGATCTTCTCCCTCTCGGTGGTTTGCCTTTCCAACTTTTAAATGGTTGTTTTTGGTGAAAATGTTCTTAACTTAACGGGGTCTGAATAGCAATCTTTTCCTTATTTGTTACTGCTTTTCGTGTCCTGATAAGGAAATTTTCTCCTACACTGGCTCCATGAAGACAGTCTCCCATATTATCTTCTAGAAGCTTTATTGTTTTCTTTTACATTCAGGTATAGAATACACCTGGAGTTGATTTTTGTATGAAGTGTGAAGTAAGTGTTGTTTAATACCCACCTCCTGTACAGATAGCCAATATTCCAGTTTTAGTTATCAAAATATTGTCCCTTTCTCACTCTTTTATAGAGCCACATTTGTTAAATTGTGTGTGTGTATCTCTGTGTGTGTTTGTGTGTGTGTGTGTGTGCACATTGCAGGGTATATGGATTCTCTGTTCTATTCTTTGGATCTATTTGTCCAAACCTGTGTCAAAACACTGTTTTAATTACTGTGCTTTTATAACAACTCTTGATGTAAAGTAGAGTGTGTTCCCCCAACTTCTTCTTGAACATCTTGGCTATTGTGTTCATTTAGGTTCTCCAAGAAGCAGACACCAAGATGGTATTAAAAATTAATAAATAACTTTTATTAAGGGAAATGTTTATATGAGAGAAAATAGGAAGGGAGCTTGCTAAGGCTGGGAGAACTGTCAGACTGTAACACAAGTCTGATTCCAAGTAAAGCGAAGAGAAGATTGGGAGGAATCTTTCTAGGCTACTGTGCAGTCAAAGAAAGTCTTGACCAGATTATTGGGGATTCCTAGAGCCAAAGATGTGCATCAGAAGGGTCCTGTGTCTCCCAAGAATAGGTCTGCTTTGGTATCCCTGAATGCATTCACTGATTGGCTGGGAGCAGCCCATGAGAGGTGTGGCCTCAGCACAAACTTGGTGATGAATCTCCAAACAGTAGCTGGGGCCTTTGGTCAATTACCCTCCCTATAGTTGGAGGTCTCTAAGATACAGTCATGGCTAACACAGTCTACCCTTGTGGTGGGCAGATCTACTTCTCCAGACAGGTTTAGAAAACAGCTCCTATAAGTTTCCCTATTAAGATTTGATCAAGATTACATTAAATCTATGGATCAGTTTGGGAAGAGTTATCTTAAAATATAGGTCTCCCAATTCATGAACCTGGTATACAGCTTTGTTGATTTGCATCTTCTTATATTTATCTTCATAGTGTTTCATCATGTTCTGCAAGGTCTTTTAGTTTGTTAGATTAATTCCTAGATATTTGATTTTTTCCCCTCTTTGTTGCTGGTATATACAAATGCAATTGATTCTTGTATATTGATCTTTTATTGAGCAACTCTGCTAAAAACTCATTATTAATTCTGACCATTTATTTGCACATTATTTTGGATTTTCTCTGTATACAATCAAATAATCTGTTCCTGGTTTTTTTATTTCTTCTCTTTTAATCATTATGCCTTTTATTTCTTCTTCTTGCCTTACTGCACTTGCTACTTCCTGTACAGTGTTGAACAGAAATGGACATATTTGTCTTGTTCCGAATCTCAAAAGGCCAACTTTCCACATTTTATTAGTAAATTACATTATGTTGTATACTTTTTGTTTACTTCCCCAGATTCATTCTCCACACTTTTCCCTCTGCATTGTGCTCTGGGAGGCAACTTACAGAGAGTCAATGGTCTCCATTGCCCTTTCCCTTTAGATTGGTTGTGGCCAATCTAAAGACACTGATGTGAGATAGGGTGGGGAGGGAGGAGAACTGAATTGTGGTATTTATGCCCTATACTACCTCATTTCCGTGTCATGTAGATTTGGTGTGTCCTTCTACCAAAGGCCACAGCTTATGTCATGTAGCCTTCTCCCTGTAGCCACTTTTTCCATTTTATAGTAATTGCTCTCTTCTCTTCCCTCTTCAGGTCCTTTCACCCATTTACTAGCCCAGGATGATACATTATCCATTGTTAACTTCTTTAAATTCTATGCCATCTATGTAAACAGTTACTGTATAAAACTCTCTTCAGGACTTCCCTGGCGGTCCAGTGGTTAAGATTCTGTGCTTCCGCTGCAGGGGACACAGGTTCAGTCCCTGGTCGGGGACCCGAGATCCTGCATGCCTCGAGGTGTGGCCAAAAAAGCAATTTGCTTTCAGCTGGGTGTCCAGAGCAATTGAAGTTTACTGTACATTGTTATGTCGGTTGCCTTTATCAGATAAGGGAGTTTACTTCTATTTCTTTTTGGCTGAGGTTTTTTTTTTTTTTTAAATGTGTGAATCGATGTTGAATCTTCTCAAATGCTTTTTATGAATATATTGAGATGATAACATGATTTTTATCCTTTGTTTTCTTAATGTAGTATATGGCACAATATTAAATCATCTTCGTATTCTTGGAATAAACTCAATGTGGTCATGAGTTTATACACTGTTGAAATTAACTTGCTAATATTTTATTCATGAATTTTGCATTAATATAATATTAAACCTCAAGAACAAGATTTGGCCTGTAGTTTTCCTTTCTCATACTGTTTTTTGGTCAGTTTTGGTATCAATATTTTATAGGCCTCATACTATGAGTTGGATTATGTTTCTTTTTTTTCTAATATCTGGAAAAATTGGTAAAGATCAGTGTTATTTCTTTCTTTTTAAAAAATTTTATTTTGTTGTTGTTGTTTATTTATTTATTTATTTATTTATTTATTGACCATGCCATGCAGCTTGTGGGATCTTAGTCCCCTGACCTGGGATGGAACCTGGGCCCTCGGCAGTGAAAGCGCAGAGTCCTAACCACTGGACTACCAGGGAATTCCCCAGTGTTATTTCTTTTTATTTTTTTATTTTTTTTTTTTTTTTTTTTTTTTTTTTATTTTATTTTTTTTATTTTTTATTTTTTTAACATCTTTATTGGAGTATAATTGTTTTACAATAGTGTGTTAGTTTTCCCTTTACAACAAACTAAATCAGTTATACATACCCACATGCTCCCACATCTCCTCCCTCTTGCATCACCCTCTCTCCCACCCTCCCTATCCCACCCCCCCAGGCGGTCACAAAGCACAGCGGTGATCTCCCTGTGCTATGCAGCAGCTTCCCACCAGCTATCTAATTTACATTTGATAGTGTATATATGTCCCTGCCACTCCCCCACTTCGTCACAGCCCACCCCTCCCCCTCCCCATATCCTCAAGTCCATGCTCGAGTAAGTCTGTGTTTTATTCCCGTCCTACCACTAACCTCTTCATGACATTTTTTTCCCTTAGAGTCCATATATATGTGTTAGCATACGGTATTTGTTTTTCTCCTTCTGACTTACTTCACTCTGTATGACAGACTCCAGGTCCATCCACCTCATTATAAATAACTCAGTTTCATTTCTTTTTATGGCTGAGTAATATTCCATTGTATATATGTGCCACATCTTCTTTATCCATTCATCTGTTGATGGACACTTAGGTTGCTTCCATGTCCTGGCTATTGTAAATAGAGCTGCAATGAACATTTTGGTACATGAGTCTTTCTGAATTATAGTTTTCTCAGGGTATATTCCCAGTAGTGGGATTGCTGGGTCGTATGGTAGTTCTATTTGTAGTTTTTTAAGGAACCTCCATACTGTTCTCCATAGCGGCTGTATCAATTTACATTCCCACCAGCAGTGCAAGAGGGTTCCCTTTTCTCCACACCCTCTCCAGCATTTATTGTTTCTAGAGTTTTTGATGATGGCCAATCTGACTGGTGTGAGATGATATCTCATTGTAGTTTTGATTTGCATTTCTCTAATGATTAATGAGGTTGAGCATTCTTTCATGTGTTTGTTAGCAATCTGTATATCTTCTTTGGAGAAATGTCTATTTAGTTCTTCTGCCCATTTTTGGATTGGGTTGTTTGTTTTTTTGTTATTGAGCTGCATGAGTTGCTTATAAATTTTGGAAATTAATCCTTTGTCAGTTGCTTCA
Organism: Kogia breviceps; assembly: GCF_026419965.1. NCBI lineage: Eukaryota > Metazoa > Chordata > Mammalia > Artiodactyla > Physeteridae > Kogia > Kogia breviceps. Next base: position 56,722,181 of record NC_081311.1, read on the forward strand.
TTTGCAAATATTTTCTCCCATTCTAAGGGTTGTCTTTTGGTCTTGTTTACGGTATCCTTTGCTGTGCAAAAGCTTTTAAGTTTCATTAGGTCCCATTTGTTTATTTGTGTTTTTATTTCCATTTCTCTAGGAGATGGGTCAAAAAGGATCTTGCTGTGATTTATGTCGTATAGTGTTCTGCCTATGTTTTCCTCTAAGAGTTTGATAGTGTCTGGCCTTACATTTAGGTCTTTAACCCATTTTGAGTTTATTTTTGTGTGTGGTGTTAGGGATTGTTCTAATTTCATACTTTTACATGTAGCTGTCCAGTTTTCCCAGCACCACTTATTGAAGAGGCTGTCTTTTCTCCACTGTATATCCTTCCCTCCTTTATCAAAGATAAGGTGACCATATGTGTGTGGGTTTATCTCTGGGCTCTCTATCCTGTTCCATTGATCTATATTTCTGTTTTTGTGCCAGTACCATATTGTCTTGATTACTGTAGCCTTGTAGTAGAGTCTGAAGTCAGGGAGCCTAATTCCTCCAGCTCCATTTCTCGTTCTCAAGATTGCTTTGGCTATTCGGGGTCTTTTGTGTTTCCATACAAATTGTGAAATTTTTTGTTCTAGTTCTGTAAAAAATGCCAGTGGTAATTTGATAGGGATTGCATTGAATCGGTAGATTGCTTTGGGTAGTATAGTCATTTTCACAATGTTGATTCTTCCAATCCAAGAACATGGTATATTTCTCCACCTATTTGTATCATCTTTAATTTCTTTCATCAGTGTCTTATAGTTTTCTGCATACAAGTCTTTTGTCTCCTTAGGTAGGTTTATTCCTAGATATTTTATTCTTTTTGTTGCAATGGTAAATGGGAGCGTTTTCTTAATTTCACTCTCAGATTTTTCATCATTAGTGTATAAGAATGCCAGAGATTTCTGTGCATTAATTTTGTATCCTGCAACTTTACCAAATTCATTGATTAGCTCTAGTAGTTTTCTGGTAGCATCCTTAGGATTCTCTATGTATAGTATCATGTCATCTGCAAACAGTGACAGCTTTACTTCTTCTTTTCCTATTTGGATTCCTTTTATTTCTTTTTCTTCTCTGATTGCTGTGGCTAGAACTTCCAAAACTATGTTGAATAAGAGTGGTGAGAGTGGGCAACCTTGTCTTGTTCCTGATCTTAGTGGAAATGGTTGCAGTTTTTCACCATTGAGAACGATGCTAGCTGTGGGTTTGTCATATATGGCCTTTATTATGTTGAGGAAAGTTCCCTCTATGCCCACTTTCTGCAAGGTTTTTATCATAAATGAGTGTTGAATTTTGTCAAAAGCTTTCTCTGCATCTATTGAGATGATCATATGGTTTTTCTCCTTCAGTTTGTTGATATGGTGTATCACATTGATTGATTTGCGTATATTGAAGAATCCTTGCATTCCTGGGATAAACCCCACTTGATCATGGTGTATGATCCTTTTAATGTGCTGTTGGATTCTGTTTGCTAATATTTTGTTGAGGATTTTTGCATCTATGTTCATCAGTGATATTGGCCTGTAGTTTTCTTTCTTTGTGACGTCTTTGTCTGGTTTTGGTATCAGGGTGATGTTGGCCTCATAGAATGAGTTTGGGAGTGTTCCTCCCTCTGCTATCTGTTGGAAGAGTTTGAGAAGGATAGGTGTTAGCTCTTCTCTAAATGTTTGATAGAATTCGCCTGTGAAGCCATCTGGTCCAGGACTTTTGTTTGCTGGAAGATTTTTAATCACAGTTTCAATTTCAGTGCTTGTGATTGGTCTGTTCATATTTTCTATTTCTTCCTGGTTCAGTCTCGGCAGGTTGTGCATTTCTAAGAATTTGTCCATTTCTTCCAGGTTGTCCATTTTATTGGCATACAGTTGCTTGTAGTAATCTCTAATAATCTTTTGTATTTCTGCAGTGTCAGTTGTTATATCTCCTTTTTCATTTCTAATTCTATTGATTTGAGTCTTCTCCCTTTTATTCTTGATGAGTCTGGCTAATGGTTTATCAATTTTATTTATCTTCTCAAAGAACCAGCTTTTAGTTTTATTGATCTTTGCTATTGTTTCCTTCACTTCTTTTTCATTTATTTCTGATCTGATCTTTATGATTTCTTTCCTTCTGCTAAATTTGGGGGTTTTTTGTTCTTCTTTCTCTAATTGCTTTAAGTGCAAAGTTAGGTTGTTTATTCGAGATGTTTCCTGTTTCTTAAGGTATGATTGTATTGCTATAAACTTGCCTCTTAGAACTGCTTTTGCTGTATCCCATAGGTTTTGGGTCGTTGTGTCTCCATTGTCATTTGTTTCTAAGTATTTTTTGATTTCCTCTTTGATTTCTTCAGTGATCACTTCGTTATTAAGTAGTGTATTGTTTAGCCTCCATGTGTTTGTATTTTTTACAGATCTTTTCCTATAATTGATATTTAGTCTCATAGCGTTGTGGTCAGAAAAGATACTTGATACGATTTCAATTTTCTTAAATTTGCCAAGGCTAGATTTGTGACCCAATATATGATCAATCCTGGAGAATGTTCCATGAGCACTTGAGAAAAATGTGTATTCTGTTGTTTTTGGATGGAATGTCCTATAAATATCAATTAAGTCCATCTTGTGTAATGTATCATTTAAAGCTTGTGTTTCCTTATTTATTTTCATTTTGGATGATCTGTCCATTGGTGAAAGTGGGGTGTTAAAGTCCCCCATTATAATTGTGTTGCTGTCGATTTCCCCTTTTAAGGCTGTTAGTATTTGCCTTAGGTATTGAGGTGCTCCTATGTTGGGTGCATAAATATTTACAATTGTTATATCTTCTTCATGGATCGATCCCTTGATCATTATGTAGTGTCCTTCTTTGTCTCTTGTAATAGTCTTTATTTTAAAGTCTATTTTGTCTGATATGAGAATTGCTACTCCAGCTTTCTTCTGATTTCCATTTGCATGGAATATCTTTTTCCATCCCCTTACTTTCAGTCTGTATGTGTCCCTAGGTCTGAAGTGGGTCTCTTGTAGACAGCATATATATGGGTCTTGTTTTTGTATCCATTCAGCCAGTCTGTGTCTTTTGGTGGGAGCATTTAATCCATTTACATTTAAGGTAATTATCGATATGTATGTTCCTATTACCATTTACTTGTTTCGGGTTGTTCTTGTAGGTCTTTTCCTTCTCTTGTGTTTCTTGCCTAGAGAAGTTCCTTTAGGATTTGTTGTAGAGCTGGTTTGGTGGTGCTGAACTCTCTCAGTTTTTGCTTGTCTGTAAAGGTTTTAATTTCTCCATCAAATCTGAATGAGATCCTTGCTGGGTAGAGTAATCTTGGTTGTAGGTTTTTTTCCTTCATCACTTTAAATATGTCCTGCCACTCCCTTCTGGCTTGTAGAGTTTCTGCTGAAAGATCAGATGTTAATCTTATGGGGATTCCCTTGTGTGTTATTTGTTGTTTTTCCCTTGCTGCTTTTAATATGTTTTCTTTGTATTTAATTTTTGACAGTTTGATTATTATGTGTCGTGGCGTGTTTCTCTTTGGGTTTATCCTGTATGGAACTCTCTGTGCTTCCTGGACTTGATTGACTATTTCCTTTCCTATATTAGGGAAGTTTTCAACTATAATCTCTTCAAATATTTTCTCAGTCCCTTTCTTTTTCTCTTCTTCTTCTGGGACCCCTATAATTCGAATGTTGGTGCGTTTAATGTTGTCCCAGAGGTCTCTGAGACTGTCCTCAGTTCTTTTCATTCTTTTTTCTTTCTTCTGCTCTGCAGTAGTTATTTCCACTATTTTATCTTCCAGGTCACTTATCCGTCCTTCTGCCTCAGTTATTCTGCTATTGATCCCATCTAGAGTATTTTTAATTTCATTTATTGTGTTGCTCATCGTTGCTTGCTTCCTCTTTATTTCTTCTAGGTCCCTGTTAACTGTTTCTTGCAAATTGTCTATTCTATTTCCAAGATTTTGCATCATCTTCACCATCATTATTCTAAATTCTCTTTCAGGTAGATTGGCTATTACCTCTTCATCTGTTAGGTCTGGTGTGTTTTTATCTTGCTCCTTCATCTGTTGTGTGTTTTTCTGTCTTCTCATTTCGCTTATCTTACTGTGTTTGAGGTCTCCTTTTTGCACGCTGCAGGTTCGTAGTTCCTGTTGTTTTTGGTGGCTGTCCCCAGTGGCTAAGGTTGGTTCAGTGGGTTGAGTAGATTCCCTGGTTGGGGGGACTAGTGCCTCTGTTCTGGTGGATGAGGCTGGATGTTGTCCTTCTGGTGGGCAGGTCCTTGTCTGGTGGTGTGTTTGGGGATGTTGGTAACCTTATTATGATTTTAGGCAGTCTCTCTGCTAATGGATGGGGCTGTAGACCTGTCTTGCTCTTTGTTGGGGATAGGGTGTCCAGCACTGTTCTTTGCTGGTCCTTGAGTGAAGCTGGGTCTTGGTGTTGAGATGGAGGTCTCTGGGAGATTTTCGCCGTCTGATATTACGTGGAGCTCGGAGGTCTCTTGTGGACTAGTGTCTTGAGGTTGGTTCTCCCACCTCAGGGACACCGCCCTGGTGCCTGGCTGGGGCGCCAAGAACCTTTAATCCACACGGCTCAAAATAAAAGGTAGAATAAATAGAGAGGAAAGAAAAGGAAGGAAGGAGGGAGGGAGGGAAGGAAGGAAGAAAGGAAGGAAGAAATGAAGGAAGGAAGCAAGAAAGCAAGGACGGAAGGTGCAGAGGAAGAAAGGGAGGAAGGAAGAGAGGAAGGGAGGAAAGAAGGGGGAAGGAAGGAAGAAAGGAGGGAAGGAGGGAAGAAAGGAAGAAAGAAAGGGAGAAGACAGAGTAGTATAAAGTATAGTTATTAAAATAAAAAATAATTATTAAGAAGAAAAATTTCCTTTTAAAAAACAAACAAACAAACAACAAAAAAAAACCAAAAAAGCAAACAAACAAACAAAAAACAGAAAAATGGGTCGGTCTAACCCTAGGACAAATGGTGCAAGCAAAGCTATACAGACAAAATCTCACACAGCAGCACACACATACACACCCACAAAAAGAAAAAAAAGGGGAAAATAATAGTATATCTTGCTCCCAAAGTCCACCTCCTCAACTTGGGATGATTCGTTGTCTATTCAGGTTTTCAACAGATGCAGGGCACTTCAAGTTGATTGTGGAGCTTTAATCCGCCGCTTCTGAGGCTGTTGGGAGAGATCTCCCCCTCTCCTCTCTGTTCGCACAGCTCCTGGGGTTCAGCTTTGGACTTGGTCCCGCCTCTGCGTGTAGGTTGTCCGAGGGCGACTGCCCTTCGCTCAGACAGGACGATGTTAAAGGAGCAGTTGATTCGGGGGCTCCAGCTCACTCAGGCTGGGGGGAGGGAGTGGCACGGGGGCGGGGCGAGTCCGCGACGTCAGAGGCCGACGTGACGCTGCACAGGCCCAAGGCGCGCCGTGCGTTCTCCCGGGGAAGCTGTCCCTGGATCCCGGGACCCCGGCAGTGGCGGACTGCACGGGCTCCCGGGAAGGCTGGTGTGGAGAGTGACCTGTGCTCACACACAGGCCTCTTGGTGGTGGCAGCAGCAACCTTAGCGTCCGACACCCGTCTCTACTGTCCGTGCCGACAGCCGCGGCTCGCGCCCGTTTCTGGAGCTCCTCTACGCGGTGCTCTTAATCCCCTCACCTCACACCCGAGGAAGCAAAGAGGCAAGAAAAAGTCTCTTGTCTCTTCGGCAGCTCCGCGCCCGGTTCTAGGGCTCCTTTAAGCGGCGCACTTAATCCCCTCTCCTCGCGCCCAGGCAGCAAAGAGGGAGGAAAAGGTCTCTTGCCTCTTCGGCAGCTCCAGACTTCTCCCGAACTCCCTCCCGGCCAGCCGTGGCGCACTAGCCCCCTTCAAGCTGTCTTCACTCTGCCAACTCCAGCCCTTTCCCCGGGATCCGACTGAAGCCCGAGCCTCAGCTCCCGGCCCCGCCCGCCCCGGCAGGCGAGCAGACAAGCCTCTCGGGCTGGTGAGCGCCGGTCGGCACCGATCCTCTGCGGGAATCTCTCCGCTTTGCCCTCCGCACCCCTGTGGCTGAGCTGTCCTCCGCGGCTCCGGAGCTTCCCCCTCCGGCGCCCGCAGTCTCCGCCCGCGAAGGGGCCTCTAGTGTGTGGGAGTCTTTCCTCCTTCTCGGCTCCCTCCCACTGGCGTAGGTCCCGTCCCTATTCTTTTGTCCCTGTTTATTCTTTTTTCTTTTGCCCTACCCAGATATGTGGGGAGTTTCTTGCCTTTTTGGAGGTCCGAGGTCCTCTGCCAGCATTCGGTGGGTGCTCTACAGGAGAAGCTCCACGTGTAGATGTATTTCTGATGTCTCTGTGAGGAGGAAGGAGATCTCCGCGTCTTACTCTTCCGCCATCTTTAAGCCGTCTGTTATTTCTTTTTAAATGGTTAGTTAAACTCTACGTGGAGGGCAAATGAACCAGAAAACTGAAGCAGTTCAAATTTATTTGCACTTAATAACATAGCCTCAAATAAATAAGTTAAAAATTGACAAAAAGGGAAAAAATGACAAAGACATTACTGTAGTTCTCTAATAGATATGGACTTTTAAAAAAAGCATAGCTGTGAAATCATCATACCCAGCTATATTAACACTAGTTCCTTATTGTCATCTACTACCTTGTCCAATTTAAGCTAACTGTGGTTTGTCTTGGTTTTATCATCATCTGCCTGAACTTTTCACTTGGTTGGTGAACTCAGTAAGAAAGGGCTGCAGTGGGTGCAAACGACCCCTAAGGCTCCATCTTAATACCAATTGCCTAAATTGGCTAAGGGTGCCCCTTCACATGCTGGTCTCAGCCCCTTTTCTTGCCTCTAGACCGTTCAGGTGAGTGACACTCCCTGGCAATTGACAACTCTCGTGAGACATAGTAATTCTCACCTGGGGAAGACAGGCACAGCCCAGCAAGGGCTGGGGGTGGGAGGAGGAGGTGTGGGTGGATTAGCAGATCTCTCTGCTGGAGACGGGTGCCTCCCTCCACCCCCTCCCCACCCCCAGGAAATCACCGCTTGACCCAGCCTTTCCCAGAGTGTGGACTGAGTGACGCAGATAGTACACAAGATGGTTCTAGAAGGGACACAGGCATGGCTCTGATAATAGCGTCTCACAGCGCGAGATAGTTATTCCCCTTTTCACTCTCCTCAATACTTCTGAACACAGTAAGAAGAGAGTCTCGTTTGGTGTTTATAAATTTTCAAAACTGCTCTAACCTTTGTTCATCTCTGTCTCTGACAGAGAGAAAACTGGACTTCAGGCAGGCAGTGTCTGGTTAATAATATTTAATAAATTGTTTGCTTTTCTTTGTGTTTGTTTTTGCAGTTATCTCCTAAGTAGCAGCTAACAGCAGGTTACAAGCATTGTTGTGAATTGATTCTCACCAACAACCCTATGAGAGGGGTTCTAGGCCCCCATTTTTCAGTTACAGAAACTGCAGTTCAGAGAATTTCAGTAAATACCCAGAGTCACAGGGAGGAAAGGGCCGAGCTTGAATTCAATCCAGAACCCATGTTCTTAGCGGCTACTCCATACCATCTCCTTTGGGACAGTGATGCTGTTTCCTTTAAAAATTCTTCAAATTAAAGTGAACCAATTTAAATATTAATTCTTAAGTAAAGAGTTAAAAAGTAGAGGTACTAGTTGAAGAGAGCAAAAATTGAGACAGAAGTCCTGGGAAGATCCAAGTTTGGGAAATATCAGCTTAGCCCAGGCTCCACCATCCTGTCCCAAGGGCTACAAGTCTCTGGCTCTGGTCTGGGTCACAGCCAGGACTCAGTGCAGAGCTGGCTGGGCTGCAGGGAGAAAGCAGGGGCCCATTCTGGTCCCTATTTAAAAGCTGTTGCAGGGTAGCCCATCCTGGATATGGACCGACATATTCTTGTATCTCTTTTGTATTTTTTCACCATGAAATTGAATAATATGGGATATGATGGCATACTGTGTGATAATATAATACAAGAACACAAACCAGGGCTTTTCCTAGCAAACCTAGCCTAATGGTGATTGTGAGGTTGAATGAGTTAATACATGTCAAGCATTTAGAACAGGGCTGGCACTACATATGTGCACTTAGAAGGATGTTTGGCGTGAGGATGGTTAAAAGAGGATGAGAATGGGTTGAGGGCTGGGGACTAGGGGCTCTCTGGGTCCCCGAGGAAACAAATCCTTAATGAGCTCCTACCGGTGGCAGCTCCACAGTTGATCTGTCTCATGTGTTTCAGGACTTGCTTGGTTTCAGGTGGTTGCACAGACCTGCAAGGGCCAGCTGGGGAAACACCGAAACAGTCTGTCCTGGCGCCTGAAGAAGCAGCATCTGATGGGGCTGCCACGCACCACCAGAGGCAGGATTCCACCTCCAGAGGAGTGGAACGTTAATGAGTTCCTGTATCAACATTCATCAGATACCTGTCCTGTGTTGAGAGCTGCACTAAGCTGGCTCCCGAATCGAGGAGTATGTATCGTTTCCAGAGATGGGTACCATCAGGCAGAAGTGGTCTCTTAAAGCTGGAAGAAGGACTTCTCTGGTGGCACAGTGGTTAAGAATCTGCCTGGCAATGCGGGGTTCAATCCCTGGTCCGGGAAGATCCCACATGCCGCAGAGCAACTAAGCCTGTGCGCCACAACTATTAAGCCTGGGCTCTAGAGCTGCGAGCCACAACTATTGAGCCCATGAGCCACAACTACTGAGCCCGTGAGCCACAACTACTGAGTCCATGTGCCACAACTACTGAAGCCCGTGCACCTAGAGCCTGTGCTCCGCAACAAGAGAAGCCACTGCAATGAAAAGCCCACGCACCACAACGAAGAGTAGCCCCCACTCGCCGCAACTAGAGAAAGCCCGCGCACAGCAACGATGACCCAACACAACCAAAAATAAAAAGGAAATTAAAAAAAAAAAAAAAAAGGCAGGAAGAGATGGATTCTTGTATACCTCTGAATGAGTCAGCCTAAGACCAAGAAGATGGGATTAGGCAGGAGCCCAGGTTGCCCAGTAAGACCAGGTGCCGGGAGGTGGGATGTGTTTCCATTCACCTGCTGGGCCCTTATCTTTTGCAGAGCTCTGCAGGGTGCCTACAGACCTGCAATTGGTTCAAGAGCAAGGCCTTGTATAGAATGAACATGGGCATGGCACTTGCTAGTTATCTGACTCTGCACAAATCATTTTATCCCTCTGGGCCTCAGCTTCCCCATCTGTAAAATGCAGTTTGTTATAGTACCTCCCTTCCAGGGTGGCTGTGTGGACCAAATTAGATAAGGCAGGAAGTGCCTGGCACTTAGCAGGTGATCAATCAGTGATAGAGTCAGATCACTGTTATCAGCAGTGTCATCTCTTCTGTACTGAGGGCAGGGCAGGGCTCTAGAGCTTATTTGACAGGTTACCCCAGGACACAGGCTGCTAAAGGACAGAGCCCTATTTTCAAGCCCCAGTGCCCCCTACACTAGGTAATATGTTCCAGGTATGAGGTGATGTCCAGCCTAGGGGTCCTCTGAACTGACCACGAAATGAGACAATGAAGTTCAGGACCCAGAGGGTAGCCTCGGACCCCTGTATGCTCAGATAAACAAGGATTTGTTTTGTTTGCTTTATGTCACCCCTATGGACAAAAATGTGGCCAAAGCATTCATTTGGGCGTGGGCAGGGGATTAGTAAACTAATGAAGAGGAGCGTTGCACCTTTGTGGCTAAAGCTAATCATATAGGTTTTAAATGAGATGTTCCTTGAATTTCCATATGTGTGTTAGATGCACAGAGGCTCAGGAAAAAGTCTTTTATAGGGTGAGACCTACACTGACAGTTCAGCGTGAGGCTCTGGAATCGCACTGCCTGGGTTCAATTCCTGGCTCCACCACCTACGAGCCAAGCTGGGTGGCTTTCTGGCAGGAATCAACCTCCTCATGTGTAAGACGGTGATGATAGCGGCGTCTGTTTCACAAGGCTCTTCAATTCAGATGAGGCTTAATTGAGGCTGTGCTGTATAATGCATTTAGCACAGGGTCTGGCAAACAGGAGCTGCTCCATAATGATAGCTATTACCATATTTAAGACACAGAATCTCACTTAAACTTATAAGATATTATCTTTGCAGGCCAAATATCAACAAATTGTTCTCTCCAGTTGTAGACATGACTGATAGCTCAGTCTGGAGCCCTGGTGTCTTAAGCTCCTAGATGCCTATTACCTTCTGGAACCCAGCCCCTGCCTCTTGTGTGTCTTTATATCCCCCAGTCTCCACCCCCTCCCATCCTGCCCCAGGCCCAGTGCTTAGCACAGTGGGGGTCTCCATAATGCCTGCTCTCTAGAGCTGAGTATGCCATCCATCACGTGGGGGAGGTGTTCCAGAGGACCAGCACAATGACAATGCCTGAGTCTGGGGCCAAGGAAAATGAAGCCAAGGAGGACCCTGTCAGACAGACACCTGGCTGTGACTTCAGCAATGCCCTTTTCTGATTAAAAGTGGTGCTTTCAGGGAACTTTCCAGGCATGTCCCATAATTGATGGGATGCTAACAGCACACAGCAAGACTTAATACAGCTGACATGGGTAGGTCATTTAGTCCCTTCTGACTCAATTCTCATCTCAAAAAAATAGGAATAAAAAATACCCGCCCCTTTAAGGTTTTGTAAAGACTGTTTCTCTCTCTGTCTCTGTCTCTCTCTCTCTGTTTCTCTGTCTCTCTGTCTCTGTCTCTCTCTGTTTCTCTCTCTCTGTCTCTCTCTGTCTCTGTTTCTCTCTCTCTCTCTGTCTCTCTTTCTCTCTGTTTGTCTCTCACTGTCTCTGTCTCTGTTTCTCTCTCTCTGTCTCTCTGTTTCTCTCTCTCTGTGTCTCTCTCTGTTTCTCTCTTTCTCTCTCTCTCTCTCTGTTTCTCTCTCTGTCTCTGTCTTTCTCTGTCTCTCTCTGTTTCTCTGTCTCTCTCTGTCTGTTTCTCTCTCTGTCTCTCTCTATCTCTGTCTCTGTTTCTCTCTCTGTCTCTGTTTCTCTCTCTCTCTCTGTCTCTCTCTGTCTCTCTCTGTTTCTCTCTCTCTCTGTCTCTGTCTCTCTCTGTTTCTCTGTCTCTCTCTCTGTTTCTCTCTCTCTCTGTGTCTCTATCTCTGTCTCTCTCTGTTTCTCTCTCTGTCTCTCTATCTCTGTCTCTCTATCTCTGTCTCTCTCTCTCTTGCGTGCGCACATGGTTTACTAGTGATGAATTTTCCATCTTTCATCCTGACAGGCTGGTGGGAAAATAGGAGAGCCCAGAAGTCCGTTTTTCCCTATGTTAATTCGATCCTGTAAAGCTCCCCTCTTGACCGCAGCCTCTGGAAAGAAGGGGTCGGCATGCTGCTTGCTGGGCGAAAGGAGATGGATCATTAAATATGGTGGTGATGATCCTGGTGATTCATCACCCCGGTAGGGTGACGTCAGCCACGTGGGAGATTCATGAGCTAAAGGTAATCCCTCTCTAAGGGCAGACACGTCAGAGGCAGATGCAGAGCGCAGCTCAGGTGCTTGCTGTGAGAAAGAAGGGCCTGCTCATGACTCCATCCCCCCACCCCCCACTCCTGTGGGGTCTGGACAGCTCTAGCTCAGCTCTGATTCGTCAGGACTCTAGTGTCCTCTGGGCTTTTGGCCCTAGCCAAACTCCAGTTTCTAGCCTTGTCGTTTACAGAGCTGTGTCACAGGGACTTCCCTGGTGGCTCAGTGGATAAGACTCCGAGCTCTCAATGCAGGGGGCCCGGGTTCGATCCCTGGTAAGGGAACTAGATCCCACATGCATGGCTCAACTAAGAGTTCGCATGCCACAACTCAGGAGCCTGTGAGTTGCAAGGATGGATTGAAAGACTCTCTGTGTGAAACCGCGTTTACATGTTTAAAGTGTCAGAATGGACTAGAATATTGTCATTGTTAGACCAGAGTTTGTCCCCTTCAGAAAGTTTGTCCTCTCTAAGTTGGGCCTTCAGCATCTCTGGCGTCTTCCTGGAGCTTTTCCCTCTTCCAGGTCTGTCCTTACCCCCAGTTCTAAGGCTTTTCTCTCCCTCTGGGATGTGAGGGAAGTGAGACTACACCTCAGAATGGGGAGATTCAGAACTTTCTGCCCGTGGTCGTCTCGCTGCTCTGTGTGACCTTGGATGAGTCCCTTACCCATTCTGTCCAAAACCACCGTAGTCTCTGATGTGAAGGTCGCCCTGCCCCGCCGGCCACAGGGCTGGGAGGATCTGGGAGAGCCTGTGTGTCACAGAACCTGATTCAGTCACCCGATGTCAGGAGCGCTGTAGCCACAGTGACTGACAGCACAGACGCAGAACAGTTTCCTTCACTGAGAATGTTCTGTTGGACAGCGCTGCTTCTGAGTTTAATATTTGTTCACAGTTTTTTTTTCTTTTGAGTTAAAACTTGCATACGTTGAATCTTATCACTCCAGAACGTTCCCTCATGTCCCATCCCAGTCACTCCACCCCCAACCGCAGAGGTAACTGCTGGTTTTTTTGTTTGTTGTTTTAATTAATTTTTTTTTTGGCTGCATTGGGTTTTTGTTGCTGTGCGTGGGCTTTCTCTAGTTGCAGCGAGCGGGGGCTACTCTGTTGCGGTGCGTGGACTTCTCATTGCGGTGGCTTCTCTCGTTGCAGAGCATGGGCTCTAGGCACGCGGGCTTCAGCAGTTGTGGCTCACGGGCTTAGTTGCTCTGCGGGATCTTCCTGGATCAGAGCCCGAACCCGTGTCCCCTGCATTGGCAGGTGGATACTTAACCACTGCGCCACCAGGGATGCCCTCAAGTCTCTTTTTCTTTCTAAAGTTTTTCAGTTTAATTGGATATATAATCATATCATCTGCAAATCATATTACATCTGCTTCCTCCTTTCTCATATATGTGCCTCTTCTTTTTCTCCTTATCTAAGTGCACTAGCTTGTCTTTCTGGGACGATGTTCAGCAATGATGTTGGTGGCAAGAATCGGCCAACCAATAGGAGGGGGTCTTTCGTCCTCCCTTGGCTGCCATCAGACTCTCTCAGGGGAAGGGAGTTGGCGGTGGGAGGCCTCTGTGGACAGGCAGTCCTGCTGCAAAGGCCCTCCCTGACCACGCCCTACACACCAGGAACCCCAGCCTCCCCAGCTCCCTAAGCCCCACCTGCTCCACCCCTCATAGCCCTGCTCCCATGGCATAGGACATATTCACTGTGTCTCTCCTCCAGGAGAATGGAGGCTCTTCCAGGGCAGAAACAGGTCCTTTGTTTTCCTCCAGCCTAGTGCCCTGCCTGTCACATAGGAAGCACATAATCTGTATGTGGAAGGCAGATAGACTTAGGCTGTCTCCTGTAAAAAATGTCCTTCCAGGGGCTTCCCTGGTGGCACAGTGGTTGAGAATCCTCCTGCCGATGCAGGGGACATGGGTTCGTGCCCCGGTCTGGGAAGATCCCACATACCACGGAGGAAAAAAAAAAAAAAAAAATGTCCTTCCACCCAACCACCCCTCCCATTTTTTACAGCCCTTTCTGGTAACAAAGCCCTTTCATATACTTTATCCTCTCACTGAAAACCCTGCCAATGTTTCCTTCTTAATTCTCTTTTTTGCAGATATGGAAAAAGAGGCTCAGAGAAGTTAAGCAACTGGCTCAAGGTTGCTCAGCTAATAAATGGCAGAGCAGGATCCTGTCATAGCCTTCTGGTTCTTTCCATTGAGCTGTTCTGCTGCTTAGTCGACCGTCCCTTGGGAAGCAGCTCTGGAGATCTTCCATCTTAATAATGAAACGTGACTTTTAAAAAAGCTGTCAGCACAGGGGGAAGAAGGGAGTGAGTGAGGGAAGTTGTGCCCCCCCCCAGAAGTTGCTGCTGATTTTGCCCCTGCCAGCCAAGGGTAGGTTTGTGTGGGTGTCTGGGAATATGGGGTAGGGCTGGGGGTGGTAGGGCTGGTGGGTGAGAGGGGTGGCAGCCTGGGCAGTTCTCAACTCATTACCCAGATGAGCTGCCATGTCTTGGAGCCCGGAGAGTGATCCTACGTTGGCCACTTGGGTTGGTGGTTCTATGGAGGGTAACGCAGACCTCTGGGCGCTGGCCACCAGCCCACCCTGCACACGCAGTCCTGTTCTAGCCCCGTTGGGATGGCACAAAGGAGAGAGGAAGTGCACCCAGTCCTTACTCTCAGGGGCCCACGTTCTGAAGAGAGAGAAATAATGTAGCGCCTACTATGTGCCCGGCCAGAGGCTGGCCACCTCACTTCCATCACATTTCACTTAGTCCTCGCCTCAAATCAGGAGTGAGCTGTAAGGATGCCCATGAACAGAGTCGCAGAGAGTGAGGGTTACAAGTTCCTCCCCCACACCAGTGTCAGAGCTGGAATTCTAGCCCTGGGTCTGCAGCGCCCGTGCTCTTTCGTTGCACCTTGCTGAGTTTGCTAATGCAGACAGAGAAATCCAGGGTGGCCGCGCTGGGCCCCACCAGTGGACGGAATCTGGGAGGTTTGTCCGGAAGGCGAACTGGAGGAGCATGCATGGCCCTGGGGAAAGGCAGAAAGGAGGCTAGAGCAGGCTCTGAGCAGGATGGGTAAACAGTTTGGTCTGGCAGGAAGGAGAGCTGAGAGGGATGAAGCCCAGGCTCTGTGTTAGAGGGTGATTTCTGAGTCAGCAATCCTGAAGGCCACGTTCCCTGAATGCTGACCTTGGCAAAATGGTCATTAGCTACTTTTTCATCCCCTTCCTCAGCCCAGACTGGCTTCTGATCCCATGAGGCCTTTGTCCTGCCCCGATGCTGACTTGGAGACAGCGCTGCTGGTGGCTTTTTCCTTCCCTGGCCTGGTACAAGGCCTCCTGGTGTCATTGACTCCCCTCTAACCAAGCGAAGTGGAGCAGCGATCCTGAGTGGTGGCCCGCCGTTGGGCGACTCGATTTCACTATCAGGATGGAAAATCTTCAGGGGTTATTATTTTCCAAAGGGCTGGCCACCTCCCGCCCCCATCTCCATTAGTGGCTCCTTAAACGCCATCCAATATCCTGGTGAAGATCGCTTTGAAACCAAATCTGGTGTCCCCCGCCTCGCCTTAATCCCTGTAAGCCTCCTGACCATTGCTGAGAGCTGACCCAGCACTGGCCCCCTGCGGCTAGATCCTAAAATGACTTGGCTTGGGAGGTGGGACAGAATGAAAGTGGAGGCTCACGCTTCTGGGATGGACAAAGAGGGATGAAATCTGAGGCCACTGCCCTTAGGAATTTGGCTCTCCTTAAGCTGTAGGGAACAAGTGATCCCCAAATGCGGACACCCTCAGCAAGCATGAAGAACACCCCGCCAAGGATGAAATTGACACAGAAGAGTCCTGCCACATTGGAAGATGGGGTTCTAAGCTATAAAACAAGATTGCAGGAGCCAGTTCCCCTTAAACTTTCCTGAGGCCAAGGGCCTCATTAGCTTCCTAACCCCTGTCTGTTTTACCCCCAACTCTTTAATCTACCCCAGAGAACAAGGACATCAGATTAACGCCCTGGAGACCTGTCGTGTTTCTCAGCAAGATTTACACACGCGTCCTCTCTCTCTCTCATCCCTTCTCTTTCCCTCTGCTCACTGAAGACCATCCTCCCAGCTTCTACCCCCTGCCTGACCCCTTCCTCTAGGCTAAACCCAATGTCTACTTCTCCCCTAGGTCTCCGCCGATGCACTCTCTGTTCTCAGAATGCCAGGAACACTTGGAATATGATTTTATCCTCCTGCTGCTGTCACTCTTTTTGCTCCTTGTTCTGTGGGCACTGCACACTTCTCTCTAACTCAGTGACAAACTCCATGAGGACATGTGTTCTCCTTCTCTGTTATCCCCCTGTGCCTACGTCAGGCTCGGCACTTGATTGAGAATTTTGAACACTTGATTGAGAATACTTGATACACTGAATGCTTGATTGAAAATTTTGGTTTCCTATCTCAAGAAATCATTCCCAGTTGCTTAAAAAAAAATCCCCAAAAAACAAACCCAAAGAAGGCAAAATAGAAGGAATGTAATCAGGAAGTGTTGGGATATTTTTCACAAGATGTTCTAAGAATGCCTGCCTCTGTGTACGTGTGGGCGTGCTTGCCCTCAAAGATATACACGTGGTACTTTGGATCCAAGGCAAAATTAGGCTCATTAAGAAGATGCTTGCTGACCACCTGCATATGGATGCACCCTCACCGTCCTGAAACTGTCCTCATTTGAGATGCTTTTCTTTGCATGTGTAACAAGCTCACAGTGACGACAGGGGGCTGAGGCTGGAATGCCTAATGAGCTGAGGATTAAGAAATGATGTGATAGCATCTCACAGACTGCAATTAACACACGGCCTCTATTATGTCCTATCAGAGCCGAGTCTTCTTGCTGACAAGTAATTCCCCCAAATAATCACTTGTCTTTCAACATCGTGATGCGAGGACTAATTGTGCAGAACTCTCGCCTAGAAAGGCTACTGGAGCAATTTAGGGACAATTACTTGGGGCCCGTGGCTGCTGGGCACAATTACCTGGACTTGAACATGTTGTGAGTGAGACCAAGCAAGGGGAATGAGGCCTTGGCCAGGCATTAAGGTGGCACCTGCCCAAAGCTGCTGGCTTCCTAGTGGGTTTTCTCAGAATTAACGTGATGCCCTAGAGTAGACGAATCAGGCTCTCATCAGGAGGATTTGAAAGGACTTGGATCATTTTTTTTTCTTAGATGATGGTAGTCTGTAGACAAATTAGAAAATATAGATAAACAACAAAACCACTACCAACATCTTGGTTATAGTATAGTCACCGTCATCACCAGTACCACCACCACCATCATCTTCATTGTCAGCAAAGTTGTTACCCTTTAAGAGCTTATACTCCATTCCACATACTTTGTGAGGCACCTTGAATATGTTATCTCTAGGTCTAACAATAATCTTACGAGGGGGGTAGTCACAGTCCCATTTTATAGATGGGAAAACGAAGACTCACACCTGTCCCCACTCACACAGAGCAATAGCTTTTAGAGGTGAAATTTCAGTTCAGGTCTCTGTGTCTAAAATTTGTGTTGCCATGCTTGTTTTTGTCCTCATCTTTAAGGTGGGATAAGGACCGTTTCTCCTCTACGTAGTTGTGAGAGTTGAAGAAGATGCTGAACGTGGAAGCTTTGCAAACTGTAAAGTCTTGAATAGGTTCAGGGCTTGTTAGGCAGTGCCTGGCATCCATCCAGGTACCATACCCAGCTGTCGAGTAAATAAGCAATATTCATTGAAGGTGTTTAATTGGTTCTCATTGAGAAGATGAGCATGGGAAGGTCTGTTGAGTGTTCTTCTGGGTAAGGGGAAGGAAGGGAGAGGAGCAAAGCTAAGTCCACGGCATGGACATCATGAGTTGAGAGGAAAGAGAATGACTCAACCAACTGGAGTGGCGATTGCTGCGCAGTGGAAATATCCTGATCCTGCCGGTCAGTCACCCCCAAGAAGTACTTATTCAATATCAAGATACTGTGCTTAATAAGCCACTGTGGCCTCAAAACAAGTTCCCTAGTTCCTTTTCCAATCAGATTCTCAACTTCTTATATAAAAATTCTAGAGCCACCGTGGGTGCTGGGGAACAGGAGGGCTGTAAGTTTGAAGTGTGGAGTGAGCACAGGTAAGGGTCTAAGTGTGAGAGATAGACCAGAGCCAAACTTGAAGTGATGTTCTCTCTGCTTCTGTGTCTGCCTTCCTCACTGCCTCTCTCGCCTTCCTTTCATTCTGCCTCTTGATTTAGGAAGTATGTGGAATTCAAAAGCTTTTCCCCTCTCGTGTGTGTCTGAGTGTTGGAATCAGGAATGGGTTCTAGTATTGAAAGGCAGAGGTAAAGGGGCCCCGATATCCTAAATGTCTACCTAGTACGCCAGCCAGGTGACCCGCCAGGCTTGGACGCTGAGCTCTGCTCCCATGTTGGAGATCCTGATGGCAACTTGAGAAATTAATTGAAGTTCTGTTAGGCAACCCTCTGCCAGGGCACCTCTCCAGCCTCCTGTGGCTTCTGCATTTGTCTTGGAAGATCACCAAGCCAGGAGTGGAGTTTGACCAAAAGTAGGTGGAATTGACTCATAAGGGCTAACTCAGGCAGTCACTACCATCCAAAAAAGAAAAGAGAAGGTGGATGTGGAGAAAAATTAGGCAGAATCAATAAAGATGGTACATTTCTGGGAAGAACTTACAGCCACAGCCCGGGGAGGGCAAGGCTGGCTATGTCCAGAAACACCTATCCTCCTCCACCTGGGACCACGGAACCTGAACTTGACCTCTACATCCATACACCGTGTAGGAGAATCCTCCAGGCCCCAGTGCCGAGCCACCTGGATCTGTCCTGGCATGCACAAGTAACCCAGCTGGTGATGTCATGGGGGCTGCTCACACCGACCAGGTGTCTTGCAACTGGCATCGCGACCCTGTGGTTAGTGAACTGGGAGAAGCAGGGAGCCAATGATGGCTATTCTGCTCACCGGTGTTCGGTGACACCCTTAGAGGAGACACCAGTGGCCATGAACTTTCTTTCTTGGTGCTGTGTTCCGTGCATCAAAGACCACTTCTGCCTTCATTCTTGAGATTGTTGCTGGGCTTAATAGAGAAGGGGGTGTTTGTGGGCATTTGCTCTAGGGAGGTTTTTAGAAGAGTGATGTGAGGAGGGAGGATAATGGATGGAGGAGATTTTCTCCATGGGAAGGGACGAATGAAGGTTTAGGAAATTGAGCTGCTGAGTTGCAGTAGTGAACGCATACTTGGATAATTTGAGCTGCAAAATCACATGGGACAAAAAAAAAATGTGTGTAGACATGTAATCTAATTGGAGTTCAGCACCAGGAATCTGCCAACCTGTTAACCACTATCGATTAGTGGATCTCAATGCTGATGCTGTCACTCGCCCACAGGCAGTGGAGTCTGCAGGGATTTCCAGGGGAAGAGAGGAATGCTGTACTCAGTGTCTCCTCCCTGTTCTATGGCACTTTGTTCCTCTACTCTGTCCTGTCCTGCAAACAGGTTATCACAGGAAAGAGAGAGAGATCTCTTCTGGTCAAAGTGGGACTTGCCCCCTGGAACGTGAACTTCAAAGTTATCATACCCCAGCTTAATTCTCTACCTAAAGATTGAGAGGGTGTCTCCCTAATATCCCACTTAGATGGGCTCACATGAGGTGAACCTCAGAAGTAGCACACTTAAATAACAGAATCTCCGGGGATTCGGCCGTGGAACCCTATCAAGCCCTGGTCCAGGTCTGACCCAGCCAAGAGTCCAGTGGTGGTGCCCTCATGGGTCTCCACTCTGGAGTGAGACGTCAGGAACCATTTCTTTGAGCCCCTGACCCAGGGAGTCCCTCACTTTTCATCCTGTTCCCTCAGCCTCTGTGTCTATCAAGTTCTACCTGTTCCTCAGCTGTGTTCCATCTCTATGTTTCACAGGACAGGAACCACTCTCTCCTTGCCTCCATTGTTCCAATCTGTCAAAACACTCGATGAGGCTCTAGAAGTCAAGTTTTATGAAGGATGTGTGAAGAATGATGGCATGTTCCAACCGGAGAAGAGGAGATGCCAGAAAGAACCATCATCACTCTCTTCAACCCACTGGTAGGTGGTGTGTGTACCTGGAAGGGTAATCAGATTTTGTGTGGCTCAAGAGGTAGAACTAAGATCCATGGGTGGGAGCTGGAGGGGGACAGGTTCCAGGTCAGAATAAGGAAGTTAGCAGCTACAATAGATAGGAGCTGAGCCATGGTTCAAGCAGCTGATACTGGAGGAAGCTGGCCCATCATTTACATTATCTTCGTCTTCATCATCTGTATCATCATCACCATTTACTGAGCACGTACTGGGTGCCAGGCCCTCTGCTAAGCACTTCACCTGCATGATCTCAGTTAGCGTCCCTTCTGTGTACTGTCACCTCCTTTTCTCTCCCCATCCCCTAGCCCCTCTGGCTTGTAGTTTTGGAGAGGTTTGGAGATTGGAACAAGGAATCTGGACAAGGCTTGAGAGTCTGGGGAGAGATTGGTCCTGGTAAGGAGGTGCTTACCGAACTGTAGGGCTTAGGAAACAAAGTATTTTCCCGTTGCAAAAATAGATTCACCCTTCTGTATCTGATAAGCGGGCCTTGTCCTTAGTGGAGTGAGCAGATAAATGTGTCCTTTGGCTCAGCCTTCCCTTTTTGATCCTCTTAGCTGCACATGCCATGAGATATACCATCATCACTCCCCTTTCCAGCATCCTCCACCCCAACCTGCATGGAAAGCTGCACATAGAAATGAGTTATGCACCAGTTTATGCGTAATTTTAAGATTATGGTTTCCTCTTCCAGGGCAATTGTTTTCTACCAAGCTGATTTCTCATAATACGATGAAGATCTCTGTTCCCTTATTACTGAAAGAATGTTATGGTTCTGAGAGCAAGTGAGAGTATTTCAGGGGGCTTGGCAGGGGGCTTGGTCCCCTTCAAACCGTGCTACATGGATAAGTGACAGGACAGGATAAGGATGGATAGAAGGAAGAATGGGGAGTTATTGTTTAATGGGTACAGAGCTTCAGTGTGTGATGATGAACGAATTCTGGAGATGGGTAGTAGTGTTGGTTGCACGACATTTTGAATGTACTTAATGCCACCGAATTGTACATTTAAAATGGTTAAAGTGGTAAAAGTAAAGAAACAGCAGCTAGGGGCTTCCCTGGTGGCTCAGCGGTTGAGAGTCCGCCTGCCAATGCAGGGGACGCAGCGGCTGGGCCCGTGAGCCATGGCCGCTGAGCCTGCACGTCCAGAGCCTGTGCTCCGCGGCGGGAGAGGCCACAACAGTGAGAGGCCCGCGTACCGCCAAAAAAAAAAAAAAGAAACAGCAGCTAGTCATAACATTTGGAGACATGGGGTGGGTAGCTAGCAGGAGAAACAGTGAAAGTGTTCAAAGGGATAGTTTCTTTGTCAAAATCTTGTCCATTGCTGGAGGAGGTGCAAAATGGTGCAGTCCTGATGGGGAGCAATTGGCAACATTGATCAGAATCACAGATGCTCATGCCCTTTGATCTCACTGCTATTTATTCTATTTATTCTAAGAGCGTGCTGCTCTTGTACAAAATGACAATGGACAAGGGTCTTCCCTGTAGCAGTGTCGGGAGTAATGGAAGGCTGGCCTTGGGAACAGCCCACGTGTCCACCCAGAAGGTGCTGGTGAAAGAAACTCGGATAGAGCCACACCGTGGAATACAATTTAGTTGTAGAATCTGTCCATAGTAAAGATTTATCGTAAGGTAAAAACATCAAAGAATAGAATAGTGTAAATAGAATGCTACCTTTGTGTAAGAGAAGGGAAAATAGCTGAACACATGCATATTGTGTGTGCATAAAGGAACACTGGAGGGAATTCCCCAGCGGTCCAGTGGTTTAGGACTCTGCACTTTCACTGCTGAAGGCCCGGGTTTAAAAGACAAAACAAAAAAAGGAACGCTGGAGGATACATAAGAAGCTAAAGAAAGTGGTTGCCTGAAGGAGCAGCAGTGAGGAAGGGAGTGGGTGGACAGACACAGGTGGGCACTAGACTCTCATTGTGTATTTGTATATTGTTTTGAATTTTTAATTGAATGAATAAATTACCTAGTTAGTTTTCCTAAAAAAAGAAAGGATGATTAGGAAGGCCCTTTGCAAACTCTAAAACACGCTACAGATATAAGAAGTTAATATGAGAAATAATTATGATAATAATGCTTTAACAGCTACTATTTCTAGGTGCTATGCTAAATACTTTATGATCTTCTTTGTTCCTTATGCAATGATCTTCATTTTTATAGATGGGAAACTGGCAATCAGAGGAGTTAATTAGATTGTCCAAGGCCACGCTTCTAGAAAGGTGCAGAGCTGGGATTTGAACCCAGATCTGTCTGCTGCAACACGTGGCTCTTGACTGTGCCATACGTCCCATCATGCCATTGCCCCATGGTAGATTTTTCTTACACGAGAGCTTTCTTTATTTTCCACACTGCCAGCGCTTCTCCTGGCATTGACAGGGCCATTTTCCAAGTAAAGCTCTACCCTTAGTAGTCTTCTATGTGCCATTCTTGGAAAAACCCAACACCTTGACGCTGCCAGTCGGCCCCAGGCCATGTAGTCATCCTGTCTTCAGGAGGTATTTTTGGTTGCAATTTTCTTACATTATCCGGAAGGGTGCCATGATTAGGCACAACAGTTCTTCGCGGTTGCTCCTCACCTTCCTGAAACGTCCAGCCAGGACCACACTGGCTCCACCGCCTAGGATGGAGCCCAGGAGCAGGTTGTTATGGAACACGTCTTTAAAGCGGTTAACGATTTAGGAATGACTTAGCAATGAAGGCATTATGCACACATACGCACAACAAAACCTTCTCCTGTGTTCAGACAACCTCAGAGCCGTGCACTTAAACCTGCAAATAGGGCTGAGTAATTACATAGTCCCAGAGGAGGCCGCACAGTCAAATGAAAATTTGGTTGTAAAAATAATTAGATCACAGGAGATTTAAAAATAGGGTCCAGCGGTAGAGCAGCAGGCTGCATCCTCAAATGACTTCACAGAAGGGACCCCAAGTTGAGAGTAAGTTGAGATGCAGAAGCCCTGGTGTTTGGCAGATGGAAATTCCAGGCTACATTGCCCAGGGCACATGTCTGCTGCTGGTGGGATTGCCAGAGGGAAGGAGAAGCCTTTTCAAAAGATTCCATCACGGAAGTTTGCAGCCTGAGAATGCCTGGCGTGTTTCCATAAATGGACCCCAAACCACCCTTTCCCCAGTACCATGCTTGATGACCTGTCTCTGCCACAACAGTTTATACATTTTTAAAGTTAATGGTGCTCTGTGCCCAGAGAGCGAGGCAACTGACGTGCAAGTGCTTCCCTGGAGGGGTGAGTTATGTGATGTCTTGTGGAAACTGAAGGACCAGTTTGTTTCAGGATAAATGGCCTTATTGTGTTCTCTTTTTCTTGTCTCAGCTGATTTCCCACAGCCAGACTAGCAGGTTTGGGCATAGCACTGGGGTAGGAAAAAGAAAAAGTAGTGTTTTGTTTTGTTTTGTTTTGTTTTTGGCCACAACTCTCAGCCAAGGTATCTCAGAATATCATCTCCCCTTAGGCCATCTTGTCAACCCAGGCTCCGAGCACGGGGTGACAGTTCAAGTCTTCCTGACTAAACCAGCGTTTCTAGACCTCTTCCTGGTAAAGTTTGTTGGTGGTGGCCTGGCTTTTCCTCTCAGTGGTGGGTATGTGGAAAGCCCATGATACTTCCTACAAAGATGTCTAGGGTGGCCCGTGCTTGGATGGGGAGAGAGAACTCTGATAAACAAGTCCCTGAAAGTAGATACTCTGTCTGACCATCTCGGTGGGGGGTTGCATCAGAAACTTCGGAAGTACTGGCACCTGTGTTGCTCTCGGGCACAGCTGTGGCCTGTTAGTGAGGCCGGGAGGTCTCCCCTGGTTGGTGACAGTTGGCATTTGTCACTCCCATTGGCCTATGCTGGGAGGAGTTTCTCTTTCCTGTAGCGACTTTTAGTAAACACCTCACTGAGATGCTGCTTCTGCAATTTTGTGGATCTTTCATAGAGTTCCCAGCCTGCTTCCTGGCAGCTCTTTTTTAAAATGAAGTATAGTTGATTTACAATATTGTGCTCATTCCAGGTATACAGCATAGTGATTGAGTTATTTTTTTCAGATTATGTTCCATTATAGGTTATTACAAGATATTGAATACAATTCCCTGTGCTATACAGTAAATCCTTGTTGCTTATCTATTTTACATAGAGTAGTTTGAATCTGTTAATCCCATACTCCTAATTTACCCCTTCCCCCCTCCTTTTCCCCTTTGGTGACCATAAGTTTATTTTCTATGTCTGAGTCTGTTTCTGTTTGTTTGGTTTTTTTAAAATTAATTAATTAATCAATTTATTAGTTTTGGTTGTGTTGGGTCTTTGTTGCTGTGTGCGGGCTTTCTGTAGTTGCCGCGAGCAGGGGCCACTCTTCGTTGCGGTGCGTGGGCTTCTCACTGCGGTCGCTTCTCTTGTTGCAGAGCACGTGCTCTAGAGTGCACAGACTTCAGTAGATGTGGTGAGTGGGCTTAGTAGTTGTGGCTTGCAGGCTCTAGAGCACAGGCTCAGTAGTTGTGGCACATGGGCTTAGTTGCTCCGCGGCATGTGGGATC
The DNA here is from genome assembly GCF_026419965.1 of Kogia breviceps. Classification (NCBI taxonomy): domain Eukaryota; kingdom Metazoa; phylum Chordata; class Mammalia; order Artiodactyla; family Physeteridae; genus Kogia; species Kogia breviceps. The sequence continues at coordinate 56,746,264 of NC_081311.1, forward strand.
TTCCTGGACCAGGGCTTGAACCCGTGTCCCCTGCATTGGCAGGCAGATTCTTAACCACTGCACCACCAGGGAAGCCCTGTTTCTCTTTTGTATATAGATTCGTTTGTACTATTTTGTAGATTCCACATATAAGTGATACAGTATTTGCCTTTCTCTGTCTGACTTAACTAAGCATAATATTCTACAGGTCCATCCATGTTGCTGCAAATGGCAGTATTTCATTCTTTTTTATGGATAATATTCCATATATATATATATACACACCCCACATCTTCTTAAGCCAGTTGTCTGTTGATGGGCACTTAGGTTGCTTCCATGTCTTGGCTCTTGTAAATAGTGCTGCTATGAACATTGGGGTGCATGTATCTTTTTGAATTAGAGTTTTTGGGTTTTTTTTCCAGGTCTATGCCCAGGAGTGGGATCTCTGGATCATCTGGTAACTCTACTTTTAGTTTTGTTAAGGAATCTCCATACTGTTCTCCATAGTGGCTGCACCAATTTACATTCCCACTAACAGTGAATGAGGGTTCCATTTTCTCCACACCCTCTCCAGCATTTATTATTTGTAGACTTTTTGATGGTGGCCATTCTGACCAGTGTGAGGTGATACCTCATTGTGGTTTGGATTTGCATTTCCTGACAGCTCTTTTAAGCAAAGTGTTCCCATATTCCTAGAGTTGGGAACTCACTGTAGGGACAGTTACACCTGGAGCTTCTTTCTCCCAAAGGAAATGTTACCGGGTTTGCAGAGGGAATTCCGCAGTCCTTGGTGATCCTGTCTGATCCCAGATGGCCCTTGGGAACAGCTCCAATTCTCCTTCTTGTGTCCCACTGTGGTGTGGGCTAGCCAGGCGAACCAAATCCCGTGGATAAACTGGGTGACCTGCTGCTCCCTGGGATGGGGGTACAAATCGTCTCCATCATGGCCCCCAGGTTACTTTCTGTTGGTACAGCAGAGTCTTGTTCAGCAAACACAACTGAGGTATGAGTGCAGATGTCAAACTGGTTCCAAGAATTTATTTATACTTTCACTCTCCAGGATAGACCTCTCCCACTCTTTTCTTCTGCTGATGTGGTGCAGGTCTTGTATGTCTGCTTTAGGGAAGGCAGGTCTGATGGCAGTAGCTCCCCAGATACAGGAATATTGGTTTCCCACAGGTGGCCGCTCTCCTATTCACACTCCATCCTCCAAGGCAGGCTTCTCAACACTATTGGCATTGTGGACCAGATAATTCTTTGTTGTTGGAGGCTGTTGTGTGCATTGAGGTATGTTTAGCGGCTGTCCTGGGTTCTACCAACGAGGTACCAGAACCAACACCCCTCCCCACTAGATGTGACAACCACCAATGTCTCCAGACATTGCTAAATGTCCCTGGTGGGGGGTTGGGAGTGGGGTGGCGAAATCACCCTGGTTGAGAACCACAGCTCTAGTGATGCCTGCTCGGGGTTCCCAGCAAAGGTCACTCCACCTGTGTTTGGTTCTTTGCTCATGTTCCTACCATCAGGGATGCTTCTCTCCTCCCCAGGGAAGAAGCCACCGGATCCTCCTCCCACTGAAACTTTCTCTCCCAGGAATCCTTCCCTTACCACCCACTCCTGCCAGCGTTCACACAGGACCTCTGCACGTTTCTATGGTAGCTTTGACCATGTTAGAGTGGCCATTGCTTACGCATCTGTCTGAGCTCCTAGGGATCCAGGACAGGGTCCCTAGTCTAGTTTGTAGCCCCCGTGGCCAGTGGAGTACTTGGCACATAGCAGGCGCTCAGCTGAGCAGGAGCCATGAGGCTGTGACCGCAGACCATGGGGTGTATCCTCACTTGAGGGTTGGTACATCTGGTCACTTAAGACGGTCACGTATGCATTGGCCCCATGCTTTTGAAGTTGATTAAATAGCATGCAGTACTATTTCTTGGGGGTAATAAAGTTCTCTTCTACTCTTGCCGAGGTAGTTCTTAACCCCCTTAATTCATGAAGTGCATTCTTCGTGAATGTACTTCAGGGGGCCTGCAGAGCCACTGAAAGTTCTGTGTATAGGTGCAAACAGGCATTGATTTTTTTCCCCCCTGGGGGTGGGATCCCATAGTTTTCATCAATCTTCCAGATTTATCCATGAGTTAAAAACTGTTACAAAAAAACACCTGTTACAAATAGTTGCTTTAGCCAAAGAACCGAGAGCTAACAGTCTAAATACCTACTACTGGCTCAGCTGAGGGCTTGTGGGAGACACAGGGACGCCCTAGACTCAGACTAGCTATGAAACAATGAAAGATGATTTCAGGGCTGAACTGCACAGTACAGATTATCAGTGCAAAGGGGTTCTAGACAGGAGGATCAATTATGATGCCAAGTTCACTGGTGTCTGTGGAAGACACTGGGAAGGTCCATATGCTGTAGGGTTGTTGACTTTCAGGTTCTTTGTTCCAAAACTTTTAGTGACTAGGAAGAAAAGTGGTTAATTATCATTATTTGTGATCACTTCTTTAACATCGATTCATATATACTAGAGAACCTGCTGTATACAAAGTTCAGTGTCTATTACTCGGAGAGAAAGTACAGCTTTTTTAGAGGAAAAAAAGCTTGGCTTCCCATTGGCTCTGCCATGTGGGAGCTTGGGGCTTTGGACAAATACTTCACCTCTAAGTCTCAGAATTTCATCTGTAAAATGATGATAATGAAATCTAGTTTTGTGGAACCCATCCTTGTGTCAGTCCCCTTCTATCGGAGAAATGCCCCTTCCCTATACTGGTCGTGAGGTTTTAATTGTGGGTCTTGATTAGAATACCCTACGTCCCAGGCTAGGTAGACACTTGACCGATGCTGTCACATCACAGTGGTCTGTCCTCCTGAGCTCACTCGTGGGCTGGGTGTGAGGCTGTGACTCAAACTTAGCCAGCCAGAGCCCTTCCAGTGGGAGGGCTTTTTTTTTTTTTTCCAGTGGAAGCTCCATCTCGGTCCTCACTTTCCACTTAGACTGATTTAAATTGAGGTGGTTTTCTGTAACAAAGTACCTACATTGTGAGGTTTATCAAAAAATAGAAATAATATATAGAATAGTTAACAAGGTGTCTGGCATCTAGATACTAAAAATATACATTAAAAAAAATAACAACAACAAAAAAATAACAAAAAATAATGTTACAATTAAGAAGGATCTCTATTTACCCCGTGTTTGAATTTGGGCTCCTGAAATGTGTTAGGTACACCCTTCTTTTGTGTCTTTGCTCACGCAGTGTTCTCTGCTTGCAATGGCTGCCCCTCTTCACCCACCAAGACACTTATGTCAGTTCTACTTATTCTTATCTTAAAGTCTATTTTGCCTGATAATAAAACAGCCAAACTGCTTTCTTTGGGTTAGAGTTTGTCTGCTGCGTCTTTCCCCAGTCCTTTACTTTCAGCTTTTCTGGATCTTCAAATTATAGACGTGTTTCTGGGAAACAGCACATTCCTAAATAATTTAAACCCACTCAGGTGATTGTTTCTTTTAACTGGTGGGTTGAATCTATTTACACTTACTGAAATCTCAGATCTGTTTGAATACATTCTATCATTTTTTTTTTTTATTATTTCTGTTTATCCTACTTTATGCTGCTCTCCCCCACCCCCTTTTCTGCTTTCTTTATTTGCCTTTCATCCCTCTTTGATTTGGGAGCGATCCATTCCATTTTTATTCTTTCAGTGGTTACTCCTAAAATTTTAACATGTTCACTGGACTTAATCTCAACTTGATTCATACCTCTAACCCTCGTACAGACAAATCTAAGTATCTTCATATGGTCAACCGTGTTGCACACTCTCTAACATGTTATTGGGTCTGGTATTTTGGTTCCATCTTGTTTTGTCCTGCCCAAATTGGTCATTAATATTGCTGTGGCTGTTTTAGAAATTAGTGCGTACAGACTATTACCCGTGTGGTAGTCAATATCTTTGCTCATCAGCGTTTCTTCTTCATTCCTCCCTTCTGTGTTCCGTTTCTTGCCCCCTGAAGTTCATCCTTCAGAAATTCTTTCAGGGAGAGTCTGTTGGTGACAGATGCTTTCGGTTTTCATTTGTCTAGAAACATTTTATTTCAGCCTCGCGGTTGAGTCACAATGTAGTTGCGCACAGAGTTCTAGGTTGACAGTTATTTCCATTCAGTCCTTTGAAGATACTGTTCTGCTGTCCCTGGATTCAGTTTTGCTGTTGAGAAGCCTGCTAATTGTCATTCCTCCATAGGTAATTTCTCTTTTCTCTGTTGTTGCTTTTCATATTTTACTCTTTGACATTGGTGAATTATGGTTTCTCTACAAAGCATCTGTAGGGTTTGGTTTTTTTATTTGTCCTGCCCAGAACTTGTGCTTCCTGAATTTATGAAGTCTTGTTTTTCATCAGTTCTCAGCCATTATCTCTTTGAATATTATCTCTCCTTATTCTCCATGATCATTTTCTGGAACTCTCACTAGATACCATATGATAGACATTCTCCTTCTATCTGCTCTGCCTGCCAAGTCAGTGCTCTTATTTCTATCTTTTTCTTTTTGTGTACTGAATTCTGGGTGTGTTTCTCAGGTCTATTTTTATTTGCCTAATTCTTATAGTCCAACCGAGTCTAATTTGCTATTTATCCTAATCACTGAGTTTTAAAATTTCAGTGGCTATTAAATTTTTTTTCCCATAAATTCTTTTTGGTTCTTTTCCAAATCTGCTTGTATTTTGTTCCATTGCATTCCATTCACTTTTTCTATTTCCTTCTTTTATACCTTTAATAATTTTTAAAATTAATTTTTATTGGAGTATTTTTGCTTTACAATGTTGTGTTAGTTTCTGCTGTACAGCAAACTGAATCAGCTATACGTGTACATATATCTGCTCGTTTTTGGATTTCCTTCCCATTTAGGTCACCACAGAGCACAGAGTAGATTTCCCTGTGCTATACAGTAGATTCTCATTAGTTATCTATTTTATACATAGTAGTGTATATATGTCAATCCCAACCTCCCATTCATTCCACCGCCACTTCCTCCCTTGGTATGCATACATTTGTTCTCTATGTCTGTGTCTCTATTTCTGCTTTGCACATAAGTTCATCTGTACCATTTATACCTTTAATAATTTAAAATAACTAATTTTATATTCTCTCTTATTATTCATTTACCAGAAGTTCTTGACAGCCCTAGCTGATCTTGCTTTCCTTTTATCTATTGACATTTGCCCCGATGTGATTGTTTTTTCATAGGTTTTGAAATTTTGGATTGTGAATTCCTATTCAATGAAGCTTTATCTTTGGGAATCTTTCTCATTTTGAGTTGAGGATGTGTATCTTCTTTTACAAATTTTTTTTATTCTGGTCAATTAGTAAGCTTTAATGTGTATACCAGATGCCCAGCAAAGTCTTGTCTTTGTTGATGATATGTACAACTTACAAAAGGATAAATAAATCTCCTTACCGCCCCCCTCCTTTTACTGGTAGTGGACCTGTTTCTCTTCCGCATTCCCTCTAAGCATTTTTGCTTATGAATCTGAGATTTTCACTGTTGTAGAGACATACATTCGTGGGACAAGAGAATGTGGCTGGCCTCAGGAGAAATGAGCAAAAGTTCTGGAAAGGGGGAAAAGAGGATGGAACAATCCTTCAGTCGCAGGAAGAGAGAAAACATTGAACAGGAAACAAAGAGGAGTAAACAAGACTACCGTCATCTCTGGGTTGAGAGAGGGGAGCAAAGACAAGGGTAGTATGCTAACACATATATATGGAATCTAAAAAAAAAAATGGGTCTGATGAACCTAGGGGTAGGACAGGAATAAAGACGCAGACGTAGAGAATGGACTTGAGGACACGGGGAAAAGGGGAAGCTGGGACGAAGTGAGAGAGTGGCATGGACATATATACACTACCAAATGTAAAATAGCTAGCTAGTGGGAAGCAGCCGCATAGCACAGGGAGATCAGCTCGGTGCCTTGTGACCACCTAGAGGGGTGGGATAGGGAGGGTGGGAGGGAGACGCAAGAGGGAGGGGATATTGGGATGTATGTATACGTATAGCTGATTCACTTTGTTATACAGCAGAAACTAACACACCATTGTAAAGCAATTATACTCCAGTAAAGACGTTAAGAAAAAAAAAAGACAAGGGTAACATGACAAGGGACCAAAGAGGGGGGCAGTTATCTCATGTGTGGAGGATAAGAACTTGGAGAAAGTGGGAAGAGGTATATACCATGTTTCTGCTTTTATTAATGATAGCAGAGCACAGTGAAAAGCCAAGAGTTAACCATGTACCAGGGACTGTGCTAAGAGCATTATCTGGATTCTTTCCTTTGATCCTCATAACAACTCATTGAGGAGGCACTTCTATTCTCCCTAATACACAGATGAGGACACTGAAATTCAAGAAGCTAAGAAGCGTAACCCACACCCCACAGCCAGAGAGAGGAGCAGAGCTGAAATTTGAACCCAGCTCTGTGCAACTCCCGAGCAGGAATATGTAGGCACTTCAGGGCTGAGCTAGCACTTGCACTGGGTTATGATTCAAAATACTTTAATATAGGTGGTAGCTCCTCCAGGGAACCCACATGCGGTGGTAGGGAGAGCTGCCGAGGATGGGGAGACCCCGTTTATGGAAATTGTCAAGAGCACAAAGCACGTGGCACGAGGTGGGTGCTTAATAAATATTTGCCTAATAAACAAACAGGTTTTTTCCTTTGTAGAATTGGGGAGCTGAGTCCTGGAGCAGTGGAATAGGATGTGTTAGGTTGAGAGGCTTTCCTCCCCGGCTTCTCCCGTGGCTTTAAAGTCCTCTTCAGTCACCTGGAGAGACCAGTGTCCTGGTCCTTTTTCCTGGTGAGGAGGCTGGGCTGGATGGGATTTTTTTTTTTTTTTTTTTGTGGTACGCGGGCCTCTCACTGTTGTGGCCTCTCCCATTGCGGAGCACAGGCTCCGGACGCGCAGGCTCAGCGGCCATGGCTCACGGGCCCAACCGCTCCGCGGCATGTGGGATCTTCCCAGACCGGGGCACGAACCCGCGTCCCCTGCATCGGCAGGCGGATTCTCAACCACTGCGCCACCAGGGAAGCCCTGGATGGCATTTTTTTTTTTTTTTTTTGCGGTATGCGGGCCTCTCATTGTTGTGGCCTCTCCCGTTGCGGAGCACAGGCTCCGGACGCGCAGGCCTGGCGGCCATGGCTCACGGGCTTAGTTGCTCCACGGCATGTGGGATCTTCCCGGACCAGGGCACGAACCCGTGTCTCCTGCATCGGCAGGCGGATTCTCAACCACTGCGCCACCAGGGAAGCCCCTGGATGGCATTTTTGAGAAGCATGTCATACTGCAGCTGACACAGTGATGAGGGGCTGCTGCCTGGCCACTTGGACACTCGCTTGGCTGGGTGACCGTTTCTAGATATCGATCGTGCCGAGTCCTATGATTATCGGTCTCCATCTTGGTGACGAGAAGAGACCACCTAATGAAGGGAGTCCTCCCTTGTCTCCATCTCCTGCGCACACAGCCCAGGCTCACCCCCAACCACTGTGGACCCCGAGTCTTTCGGGTTGGAATGTCCAAACTGTAGGGTCTCCTCAGACCTGTGCTTTGCAGGTAGGCCCAGCGTCTCAAGTATTCATTCTCCTGGGAAAGGAGAAAACCCAGAGTGATGGGAGTTAGGAGGGTGGGGCATAGTGTGGGAAGGTGCACTGCCAGGAATTTGCCACCGGGATTCTGTGTCTTTCCTTTAGAAGGGAAACGATTTATTTCTTACTGCAGAAGCTTCGGAGCCCCCTTATACTACAGCTGCAAGCTGTCTGCTTTGCCAGGGAAGCAGAGCACCCAGAAGAGGCCACCAACTGGGCAACTGTGTGTCCCTTTGTCTTCCTTGTATCTCTGGTCTCCTTATTGTCCTTCCTTCCCTCCCCCCTCCCTCCCTCCCTCCCTCTTTGTGTCTTTCTCTCTCTCTGTTCCCATCTCTCTCCCTCTCCTTCCTTTAACTCTTCCTGTTGTCTCTCCCTCTCCTTCTCTGCTCTTCAAGTCCCTCTCCCATGCCTCACACTTTGCTTTCTGTGGACTTTTCCATCGCTCCACCCACCTCCTAACGCCTTCTTTCCCTCCAAAGGCACAGCACGGCACCAAGTCCTCTGTCCTCCCTTGCCCCACCATATGCCCTGAGAAGGTCCTGGCTTGCCTGAAGCCCCAGGGCTCATACCACAGAGGTCCTTCAAAGCTCCCTTCTGGGCTTCAGGCTGCATCCGGGCTCCAGGGAGAGGCCAAGGAGCTGGGCTGCCAGATGCACCTGCTGAGTTTAAAGTCCCCCACTGGGGAGCGTTTCTTGGGCTACCTTGGATGCCTGGCCCCGAAGGGTGCCCAGAGGCCCCGATACTGTGGGGACGAACTCCCTGGGTGCCTGCTATCAGCCTGGGGGGCCTTCTGAGGCCCTCTGTGCTGACCCACCGCAGGGGCTCCCTTGGCAGCGGGCTCCCAATGGAGCAAAGGGCCCCATGGGGCTCAGAGACCCAGATCAGCATTTTAAAGAAAGGTCAGCCAGAAGGGATTTCTGAGACCTGCTGGGAATAGAGGGGATGATGGCCAGGGAAGTTCACCAGCCCCAGGCCCCCAGCAGGCCCATCTGCTGCCCAGGTGGCATTTGAGAGGGCAGGAAAGGCACAGATAAGAACGGGGGAGAGTTGGACTCCAACTTCAGCTCAGTCACTGGTGAGCGAAAATTTGGGCAGGTTATATAATATTTCCAAGCCTCACTTTCCTTCCTTTCAAAAGAAAAAGTCAGAGCAAATGATCTCTAGAGTCCTTCCAGCTCTAGAGTTAGGATAGTCCCAGGAGGGGCTGAGGGCTGGTTGACCATGAGGCTGACATTGTCCACTGACCCCAGGAACAAATACCAGCTCTGTGTGTGACTCCGGATGAGGCGGGTACATAACCTATTTGAGCCTCAGTTTCTACATCTGTATAGTGGGGGTAATACCTACTTATGGGATCCTGTTAGAATTAAACCAAGAAGGAAAACACAGCACTTCTCGAAGGATGAGCTGTGTGGCCCCAGGTGGTATACAGGCTGACTTTAGCTCATCCTCCATCCTGGCACTCAATGACAAAGTCAGGCCCTGCTCAATCCTTTCTCAAACCCTGTTGTCACGGAGACAGTTGGAGTGACTGCAACACGTCGATATCACCCGCCAGCTTCTCCGTTTAGCAAAGGGAGTCAGGGCCTCAGAGTAAGGGCTGGCTGTTGACAACATCAAGTTCTGACTTGATAACATCGTTTTTATTTATTATGTCTGTTTTTACACTTTCCTTCTGTTTATTATTTATTTCTATGTTTGTATTTTATCTTATTTACTTTAATTTTATTTCTTATTATTTATTTACCTTCTGTGCATAGCAATGCTGGTTTTCCACGAAGGTAGTGTTATAGAATATCCTTTTGATATAAATTTGAGTAGGTAAAAGCAATCAATTGGAGACAAATATTAAGTCATAGTACAGGCAGCATGATGATATGGTAAAAGTTGTGAAGGCAATATAAGAATTGGGGGAAATGTTTGCATTAAATCTGGGGACATGTCAAGTGCTTCCTTTGGTACCTGACCTCTTTAGTGGGTAATCGTGACTATTCCTGCCCTTGAAGGAAGGGCGTGTACTGCCACATGGCATTTCTCTGCCTGTCACCTCAGCTCCCACCTAGTGCTGATGACACCGTCTCCCCAGAGTGAGCCTTCTGGGCGTTGCAGTGTGGGGATAAATCCTGTTCAGTCTTTAGATTGGTTCTGATTCAAATGGTCTCTTCCCACTGAGTTTAATGGGAAGTCATTTCAATGGGTCACCAGATTATGAACCATTGAATTTCTACACTAATGATGAAGGGCTTGGAATTCCCATTTGAGCCATTGTACTTTAACCAGAACATGTATTACCTTCTGAAGTAAATGCCACTTATGCATATCAGCCAGTATGTCTCAGTATAGTGTCACCAAGACAGATCTTGACAGAAGAGTCAGGAGCAAGTGAAACCAAAAGCTGTTAAGTCCATGACTATCCATCACCCAGGGAGTTCCCAGAATGGTTAGGACAACTTGTGCATTACTTTGTTCAACTCACAGCTTTCAACTTTGTTACAAGGAGGGAAGAACAACATGAGATTTACAGATAAGCAAAGGGATGTTTCTGTAAGCCTGCAATCCAGCACAGCGACTTGCAGGGAATGCATTTAGCACAGCATCCTGGGGGTCCCCGGGGCTTTCTGAATGCAAAGACTCAGCCATGTGCCCCGGGGGTATCTGCCTCTAACAGTCTGCTCTGTCCCAGCTGCATAGTGCAAGGGATGCCTACTTTTTGCATAGTGCATACTTTCTAGAAGTATCTAAAGTATCCAAAGTTTGTGCTCATATAAGCCTATGTCAGAGGTCCCCAGGGAGGAAGAGCTGGCGCCAAACAGCTTCAGCACCTGGAGAAACCAGAGGTCACTGCTCTCTGTGTTTGGACTTGTAGGCACTGGCACAGCACTCTCTCTGGATTAGTAAGACAACTGTGCAGAATTCCCCTTGGTGGCAGACTCAAGGACTCAGCTTGAAACATGGCAAGCTCCTTCCATAAAGACTTGTAATGAATTTTCCTCTTGAACTCAGCCACCAGTTTTTGGAGCTGTGTTTCCTTAATGACTTATTCTTCTGCGACTCCCAGGATACTGCTGGATTGGAATTTTGTCTTATTTTGTTTGTTTTTGCAAAAATATTGCAAAAGCAGAATTTCTTGGTTTCACACAGGTAGCCTTAACTCTCATTAAAATACCATGGTTTATAATTTGTTAAACCATTAAATTATTATCTCATCTTTGGGAAGCAGGAAGCTTGGCAACTGTGGGATAGATACTAAAGTTGAAGAAGGGATGTGACTTCAAGGGGGGCCAACTGTCAGTGTGAAACAAAGTGATCCTGCTCTGGGTAATGTTAGGCCAAAAGCAGACATCCACGGTATGAGTCAAAATGAGAAGTCAGTGAAACCCACAGAGATGTCTGACTTTTGACTCATCTCTCCTTATTCTCAAGAGGGTTTGTAAGTGGGAAGGATGGCCTCAGCATTGTCCTTTTTTGCCAAAGTGGCAAGAGCTTCTAGGCGGAGGCAGGATTAAACCCCTTGATTCATCTGCAGAGTCCATCCCGCTTATTTTTATATTTTTTTCTTTTCTTATTTTTTTCCTTTGGCTGCACTGCACAGCATGAGGGTTCTTAGTTCCCCGACCAGGGATCGAACCCGTGTCCCCTCCAGTGGAAGCACAGTCTTAACTACAGGACCACCAGGGAAGTCCCTCCATCCCTTTTATAATGTAGTCAGTCGAGTACCTTGGAGCACGAGGGATGAGGAGTTGAGTTCTAGGCTGCCCAGATCTTGAACCAGAGCTTTCGCAAAGATCAAATCAGGGACCTTCTAAGCAAAGGATGAGAAAGTCTATTGGTCTGGGAATCAGAAGAACAAGTGAGGAGTACCGAGGAGAACCTCTTTCCTTTGGTGCCTTCTTTTCCCACTGTGAAAATGGGTGGATGAATTTTTGCCCTGCTTACCTCCCGGAGGCAAGGTACACAGTACTGATGTGCTGATGGGGTGACATTGCTCACAGAGATGAAAGGGAGGTGGGAATTTCCAGAAGTCTGATGGGATGGAAGTGGAAGACGAATTCTAAGCAGGGCATCGTCCATGAGTTGGGCCTACTTTGACCCAGCCATGGATGTTATCAGTAGTTTAGGGAAATGAAGGCTACATTCTTTCAGTTTGTATATTGGCTGGCATTGGGAACAATGACTGAGAAAGATATGCTGGAACCACAGACACTATTTTCCCCAGAACCATTGGCTTTCATGTGTGAGAAAAGGGGAGAATTTTCTGTGGGTGCCATGTCCTGGCTCCCAAATTCTTCACTCGGAATTGGCTGATATGAGGTCCCTGATATAGGGGAAGGCTGGGAAGTAGCTCACAGGCATGTTGGCTTGGACATGCACCCTCTCTAGAAGACATGTGCTGGGGTTAGGAGTAAGAATGTCTGTGGAAATCTTCAGGGCATATTTTTGACTAGTATGAATCACTGACACAGGTTTGGGACTTATTTAATAAGTTTTGGAATAACCTAAGTGTCAGCAGTATGCCATCTAATAGAATATTATTCAATTATTTAAAAAAAAGTATCTATGATATTTAATGACATGGAGGAAAATGCTTACAGTGTAATGTGAAGGGAAAATAGAATAAAAATTAGATGTTCATTCTAACCCTAATTTTGCAAAAATACACACTCAAGAAAACACATGAAGGAAATATATAAAAATATCAATAATGGTGGGAGTTCCCTGGTGGCTCAGTGGTTAAGAATCCACCTGCCAATGCAGGGGACACAGGTTCAATCCCTGCTCCAGGAAGATCCCACATGCCCGTGCGCCACAACTACGGAGCCTGGGCTCTAGAGCCCGTGCTCCGCAACAGGAGAAGACACCCAAATGACAAGCCCTCGCACCGCAATGAAGGGTAGCCCCCGCTCGCCGCAACTAGAGAAAGTCCATGCGCAGCAACGAAGACCCAACGCAGCCAAAAATAAATAAATTTATTAAAAAATATTAATAATGGTTATCTGTTAATGGTGAGATTCTAGGTGGCTTTTTAAATTTTTTAACAACTGAAAATAATAAGTTCCTTTATTAAGAAATATATTTTGGCTGCTGTTCCAAACTACAAGATAACAGTGACAAAGTGACAGTTTTTTCCCCCTCTCACTTAGTAGGGTGAGCTAAACAACCATGGGCTGATGTCCTAGCTCTTTGGTGTTTGGGGGACCAGACTCCTTCTATTTGTTGCGTGCTAAAGAGGCAATTATTCAACCTCATGAACTAAGATCACATCCATATTCCAGCCAGTGGGGAGAAGAGATGGGAAATAGAGGGCATGTCTCTTCTTTTTAACCGTACAACCTATAGAGTGCATGTAGTATCTGTTCAGATTCCACTGGCTAAAATGTAGTCGCATGGTCCACACCCACTGCAAGGGAAACTGAGAAATATAGGTTTTTTTTTTCAAATTATAGATGGGTTGATAAGGATATAAGGTCAACAGATAAAAGGCAATTATATTTGTATATATCTAGGTGATTTTTATACTCTTTTATGAAACTTTATGAGTCTGAATTATCCTTATAAGTAGAAAAATATATTTATAGTAAACAAACCCCTCAAAGCTTTGCTCTCTGAGTCCCTCTCTCCATCCTAGGGACCAGTGCTCCCTTCTGGTACTCAGAGGCCCTTGAGCATGGTTTCAAGGGATGTGCTGCAGTGGCCTTCTTCTTTTGTTATAAATCACAAAGAGATAAATTTCTCCAAAGGTACAGTCTCTTGTGATAACTCGACAGATCTAAGCCTCAGTTTCCTTGCCAGTAAATGGGAGAATAGCTACTGCCCTTTCTGACACTACAAAGAGATGATAAAGACTAGGGTGAGGAAAGTGAGAGTACTATTAGCTGTTCAGAAGATATCACAGTGGTAATTTAAGGAGTGTTAGGTCACCAATAGTAGTTATAGCTTAGAAGATCTGACGTCAAAATCGTGGTAACAACGTGAACCCTGTTAGCGCCTTTATCACAACAGTGTATTTGCTAGTTGGACTGACAACTGGATAATTAATATTATTGTGGTTGTAGATTTCTACGGCAGAGTTTTCTCTTTGGAATTTTCATATCTCAAATTTCTGTTTTAATAAGCCCCTTTTTTGAACATTCACAAAATAATGTCATGTGCCAAGAAGAACCACCAGAGGGCGCTAAATCACTTACAGAGTTCACCTGGCTTCTTCAGAGCGGAATCACCCAGATTTATGTCAAGAGTATGGGAAGTAGATCTAGGCCTGAAAAAAATGAAATCTATGTACGTTAATTGTGATGTTGGGCCGACATTTAAGTAACTAAGCTTCTTTGTTCTCCTTGACTATTACTTCAGTCTCTCTGCCTTTTTAGTTTGTGTGTTCATGCACTTTTATTTATTTCTTTTAAATCGGTTGGGATTGTTCAGAGTAGAATAATTTAGACACGTGAAACCCCAGTGTGCTGTGATGGCTGCCAGAGGCACATGTTGACATGATAAAGAGGCTGCCCTCCTCACTGAGAAGCTTATAAATGTGACTAGAAATAAATAAGTGGCTTGTATTGTTTTCAGAACGGGGTAGGTTGGAATTTCTACTTTCCTAAAGACTTTCAGTTCTAGTGCAATGGCTCTGAATTCCCAGCCTGCAGACACACCTACAAGAGGTGAAATGCACTGGGGCAATTTGTAGGTGCTTCTCTATAGCCTTCACATTCCCAAGGCCATCCCAGGGAGTGGGAAGGTGGGGAGTGGGCGTGCGTGTCAGGGTTCTGAGGGCCCACCGGCCTGGAGCGGCTCTGTAACGCCCTGGAGTCTGTCCACACCCAGCAGTCTGTGGGTCCATGTGGCCTGACGTGTAATGGCTGCAGCAGAAGGCAGAGGCACTGTGTTTCAGTTTTCATCCCAACTGAGGGGCCTCATGGGGTGCAGGACAGCAGTGTGGGTCAGGGAGCGACAATCTTGCCTGTACCCACCTCCCCCCGCTACACAAACACAGGGACTGGCTTGGGGGTGGGGTGTGGTCAGAAGCTCTGATCTGTGTTTGGCTGCTTGTTTTTGGGTCACAGTAATTACAAAGAAGATCTGTATGTTTTCTTTTTCAACCTTACAAACAATCCTTTGAGGTAGGCAGGGCAGTTCTTATTTTTATTCCAATTTACAGATGAGAAAGCACAATGAATGAAGTGGTACCTAAGGTTCCCTTTAAGTTTGAGGCCTAAATTGGTGAGGTCAGGTGCCAGGTTTTCTGAAGTCTGTGGTTGGTAGGGAAGTAGCGGGAGAGCCGGGCCACGGCCTGATGAGGTCTATTTCTGGTGGGTGGTGGTGAATGGTGGCCACTCTCTCCTTTGGTGCCCACCAGTCAGGAGGTGGTGAGGACTGGGGATTGTAGGAATAGTAGTTTCTTGACTTTGATGGTGAGGGTCTCTGAGAATCCTGACTAAGCCTTGTTTTTGTGTAACACGTAAGTTGCTACAAGCTTCAGTCAGCACAGGGACGAGTGATGAAGAGAGCAGAGGAGATGATGTCTCAGGGGCCTCCCAGAACCTCTGGAAGAATGATGAGATGATGAAGGTGATGATGGAGGAGAAACACAGCTGGGGCGATAGAAGTCACAGCAGTCAGTGGCCTCTTGCTACTAGCCCCTGGACTGGTGTCTGAAGGGAACCCAGGCTGTGGGGAAAGTCCAGGAAAGCCTGGAGGGCATTCATTGGTTTGTGGAAGCTCAATTATAGGAGGGGAGGGAACCCATTCTGGGGGTTTCATATCCCACTGGGGAGACAGTCCTATCCTTTGCTGCTCTTTTCGTGTTATGGGTGTTTTGTTTTGTTTTGTTTTGTTTTTTTGGCGGTATGTGGGCCTCTCACTGTTGTGGCCTCTCCCATTGCGGAGCACAGGCTCCAGACGCGCAGGCTCAGCCGCTCCGCGGCATGTGGGATCTTCCCGGACGTCCCCTGCATCGGCAGGCAGACTCTCAACCACTGTGCCACCAGGGAAGCCCGGGTGTTTTGTTTTTAAATTTCAAATCTAAAATGTAAGGAAAGTCCTTAACTTTCCTGGCATATGCTGAGGCCCAAAGGCAGCAAAGTACAGCCATTTAGAAGGCTAATAAATCAAGGAACCAAAGGGCCTCAGCCACCTTCTTGCACATCCCCCGAGCACTTCTGGGGCTGATCCCCCCAACCCAGTGCTGGAAAGGACCCAGGGCCTCTGCATGCATGGGGCTGATGCGGCAGGGATGTGCTCAGAGTGGTTTCTGAATGTGGAGGACCAGGCTGCGGGTACCATGTGGGTGCGAGACAATTTCACTTTCTGGAAAATATTGTCTGGAGCTCCCTTTTACATACTGCTTTTGAGGACCAAACACTTAAGCACTCTTACCTCATTCCATTTCCCCTTTGACTTTGTCCTTGACTGTACTAATGGATGTGTGTCCTGAGCCCAATGAATGTACTCTGAATCAAGCAGGAGAAGGAAGCTTCAGACATCCCCTTGAGCCTCTCTGCTGAGGAGCATGGCCTCCCTTGCCCCATCCTCCCCTGCATCCTAGGGCCTCCAAGGGCAAGGGGAGGGGCTGAACTCTGGCTCAGGCAGAAACAGCACAGGCCTATACAGTGAAGGATGCTAACTTGGCCTTCACCACAGAAAGGCCTGAAAGCAACCCGAGAATTCCAATTAGGCTTAAACTGATGAGCTGGAAACTTTGGGGAAACCACTGTGGGCGATGAGGGGAGAATGTGATCATCTTCCTTTTAATTAGTGCTGGAAAAATTTGTGGTCCAGCTGGTAGCATAAGGAAGGGCAGTGTCCAGAGGGAGCAAAGGTTGAGAGTATCAGAAGGGGGATTTCCCCTGGTGGTTAGGGAGAGGCTGCTGAACAAACCCAGACACCTTCTTCACCTCTAAGTGGGGAGGACAGAAGACCCTAAATGGGGAAAGGTGGGCTTTAATGGCGCTTGGAGCTGCCCTTCTCATACTGATGGAGTCTGAGGCTGAATAAAAGGGGAGTGACATTAGGGAACTCTGCTGTCTATAGGAGCTTTCACTGTCCCTGAGGTCAGGTCTGCCCTGCCCATCTTTGCCTACTCTCTTAGGCAGCCTCTGTCGCTTAAAAAGGAAAAGGCATAAAAACCACCTGCTGCTGTCAAAGGCCACAGACCACCTGCCAGGCCCCTGCATGGCCCTGCTTTCCAGAACACAGGGGGGCACTGGGGCACCTAGGAAGGCGACAGGGAAGAGTGACAGGGGTTGGTAGGGGTCGAACGAGGGTGTGTATCCTGGAGAAGGGTCCTCCTCACTCCCGAAGCCCGAGGAGCTCGGGGCATGCGGCCTGTGCAATCAACAGCTGGTCACTTCTCCCCTCCCCACTGGGGGCTCCTTTGGGAGAAATGGCCTGCCACGGGCGCCCAGACATCCTCCCCTCGGGTCCCCCAGGGCGCTCGGCTGGGGTCGCAGCACCTTGGAGAGAGGTGTCGGGTCCCGCGCCTGGATTTGGGGCTACCTTTCGCACTGCGGCTCAGGGGTGCGTGCCAGGCCGTCGCCAAGGGGTCTGCCGGCCCCCTGCCCAGCTCGGAGCCGAGGCGAGCCAGCGCGGCGAACCTCCTCCCCTCCCGTTCGGGCGGCCTGAGCCCGCGCCCGCTCCAGTTGCTGCAGCTGCTGTTGCTGGCGGCTGCGGGGAGCGCGGGGCGCGCGCAGGAGAGGCTCAGGCGGCGAGGACGGAGACGAGGAGGAGCCTGAGGAAGCGGGGAGGAAGATCGAGCGAAGGCCGAGGAGGCTTGGCGGCGCGGCGGCGCGGCTCGGGGATCCCGGGGACATGGGCTAGCGGCGGCGGCGGCGGCGGCGGGCCGGGCCAGGCGCGGTGAACCTGCAGCGGCCCGGCGCACACCGGGGCGGCGAACGGGAGCCGAGCGCAGCCGGCAGAGGAGGGCTGGCGCGGGGGCGCCCGGGAGGGGGCTGATGAGACATTATTAACGAGTCGCCGCCTAAGAAGCCCAGGGCTGCGGGCTAGCGGCGCGGGCTAAGTGCGGGGAGGGTCCCGGGCCGGAGCGCGGCGCAAACGCGTGGCGCACCGCGGGCGGGCGGCGCGGCGCGGCGCGGCGCGGAGGGCAACCGGGCCGGCGCGCAGAGCTGGGGCGGGCCCTGGGGCGGCCCGTGGCGCCCCCTCGTTCTCGGCGCTCTGGGCCCGCGCAGCCCGGGGCTAGCGGGGCTCGGGCCGGGGAGGGGAGCTGCCTGCGCGCTCCGTCCCCCTCCCCCCTGGGCGGGCGGGCCGGCGGCCGGGGGGAGGGCGGGCGGCGGCGGCGGCGGCCCGCTGTATATATCTCCGCGCACCCCGCCAGGTCGCGCACAGCTCCCCGAGCCCAGGCGCCTCCCCGCCCCCTCCCCGCGCTCCGCGGCGGCGGCGACAGCAGTAGCAGCAATATGGCTGTTGATGGGTGTTCGGGGTGGCGCTGGCGGCGGGAGGAGCTCCCCCAAGCCCCTGCGCCGGCTGCCCGTTGCTAGCTATGGCAAATGGTGGCAGCGGCGGCGGCAGCAGCAGCGGCGGCGGCGGCGGCGGAGGCAGCACTCTTAGAATGAGTAGCAATATCCACGCGAACCTTCTCAGCCTAGACGCGTCCTCCTCCTCCTCTTCCTCCTCCTCTTCTTCCTCCTCCTCCTCTTCCTCCTCGTCCTCGGTCCACGAGCCCAAGATGGATGCGCTCATCATCCCGGTGACCATGGAGGTGCCGTGCGACAGCCGGGGCCAGCGCATGTGGTGGGCTTTCCTGGCCTCCTCCATGGTGACTTTCTTCGGGGGCCTCTTCATCATCTTGCTCTGGCGGACGCTCAAGTACCTGTGGACCGTTTGCTGCCACTGCGGGGGCAAGACGAAGGTAACGCGCGCCCCGGCGCCTCCCCCCTGCGCCAGCCCCGCCGCTTCTCGGCGTCCCCTGCAGCCCACCTCCTCGCTTCTCACAGCGCCGTGCCTCCCTCCGTCCCTGCCTGCCTTCCCCTCGCCGCCTTCCCTTCCCTCCGCTCTCCTGGCGCCCGCCTGTTGGGGCTTCGGGCGGCGCGCCGGGGGTGAGGAGTTGCCCCCAACCGGTGCGCTCCGAGACGCGGACGCCCAATCCCGTTCCCTTGTTTATTGTAGGGTTGTTTGTGGCTGCGGCTGGGGCCGGGGTGGGAGGTAGGGAGAGCCGACTCAGCGGGCACCGAGCAAGCTGGGGGCCGTTCGGTGCGTGTTCCGCGCGGCTCACCTGCCCGGGCTCGGCTCCTTGTGGTGGGCGAGGGGGAGCACGTCAGCCCGCACTTTAGAAACCTGTTGGGGAGATGAGTTCGTAAAATCAGAAGGGCAGGAAAATCCTTTGAGAAAGGGAGGACATCTTTTGGACTAGGGAATCCCAGGGGAGGAACATGACCAGAGGACGTGCGGGGGACCTGGAGGGGCGAGAGAAAGTTGGGGAGATGCATCCCAGTTTTGGAGGCAACCCGCGATGCTGCCACTTTAGGAACGTGGCGAGGTCGCAAAACTGATGTCCCCTCCCTCTCCGACTCTTGGAGCAGACCCCCACCCCCACCGCAAGTTCTTCGGCATCTGTATTCTCGCCCCCCTGCCACCGCCTTCAGGTCCCCGGAAATGCCCCCGGCAGCGTGGAGCTAGAGCGGGAGGTCCGTCCGAGAGCCCGCTGAGGCCGAGGTTTTCACGCGAGCCTCCTCCCCGACGGCTTTTGAGGTGGCTGGATGTCGACTTAAGCTATTCCTGGCGCAGAGACGCCCACCAGCACCGAGGCTCACTACACCTTATGTATGGTTGCTAGGCTGACTGCCTGGTCTGTCGCCGTCGTGTCCCTAGAGATGTTCCCCCCCCCCCCACAACTGGCTGAAGGTGAGAGGTGGTGGGCAGTTTTTCATAGAAAACTGCAGGATAAAAAAGAAAGAAATGGAAAAAAGAGTGACCAAGCTGTTTTCTGTTTGACTAATTTTTAATCTAGGGGACTAACCAGCGCCAGCATTTTCAGAGGGAGGGAAGCTCAAAGGGGAATAGGAACAGTGCAAGGCCGTGGCACATCTCGGTGGGAATGCTCACACCTTTTCTAATAAAGTTAATCCGAGGATACCTCAAACTTCCACGGGGCACAGCAACTTGTAGCAGCTTCCTTAATTACTACGGGGAGGGAGTAGGTAAGATGGGGGCTATGGGTGACACACAAGGGTGAAGGGAAGCTCTCTCTCTCTCTCTCTCCTGATCATTAATTATACATTGTGTTGGGTGCTGGAGCTCAGCTGTGTTTTGTGGTAGCACATTTGTGTTTTGGAAAATACTGGTGTGTTGGAAATAAGGGAGAAAAATAAAAGCCATCGTTCGCTTCCTCCTCCTCCTACTTCTCTGGAGACCTCCAGATGTTAGTGAGTCAGTTTTCTCTGGAGTTACCTTCTTGGCCATAGCAGTTTCTCCTTACTTGTCAAGGTGGAAAGCCACCCACATTCCAGAGAAGCCATTAGGTTAAGCAAAATCCTAACCCTGAGACCCCCTAGACCCAGCCCCTTGCCTAGCCCTCCTGACCAGTGCTTATTCATGTAGCCTTCTTATTCACACATTCCCTCTCCTCTGCCTCCCCACCAGTCTTTAAGTCTGCGAGTGTTTTTCCTTTACTGAGATTCCGTGCTACCCTTAGAGGTAGAACTTGTAGTTGCATTCATCTCAAACGTTTTCTAGACTGAGTGATTTTAGGGAACTTTTTAAACGATCTCCTTATCCTTCAGGAACTGGGTAGGCTTGATCATAATGAAAACTTTTTTTCAGTGAGTCAAAATAAGTTTCAGTGTTTTTGTGATCCTGGGGTTTTAAACACAGCTTCTAAAGTCTTTTTTTACTCTAGGGGGTACATCAGTGCTACTGCAGTGCTTCTGATGAAATGCTGATTGGATCGTTCACATAAAGAGTCTCTTTCTTAAATGATGACCAAAAATAACCTCTGTAAGTTTTCTCAAGAAAATACGTTTCTGGCAATGATCACTAGAAAGAAAACAATCCCTATATATTAGGCTATATTTTGCAGCTCCAAGACGTGCCGAGTTGACTAAACTGGAACTTTCTACAAAGAATCATCTGGGACGAGAGAAGCTTGCAGTTGGTTGGGAAGATGTGAGGCCAGTATAGAATGAGATCACGTCACTTGGTACCATTAGAGTCCCCTTTAAAACATGCCCAGAATCTCTTAATACTTGTTCCTTGACTTGCTCGATTAAACAGTGAGTGTAGCGATCTCATTTTGACCAGTAGTAGTTACTTAGGCCTTTTATAAGCTTTTCTTTCTACTCTTGAGGTCTGTATTTTTTACTGCAATCATTCTTTTTTTTTTGTCCTTCATTCTTTTCGCTTTCCAAGTATTTGGTAGTCATCAAGATGCTGTTCAGAAGAATGCATTTGGCTTCAGTTTGGAATAATTATTTTCGTGTTGGGTTTCTCAAGCAAACTAAGGCTGCTTTTCCTTAGTATTCTACAAGCCCTCAGATACATTCACCCTGATCCTGGTTCAGCCCCAAGATGGTTTGACCCAGAGCTAGGGTCCAGAGGAAGGCTGGTCTTTTTAGCATCTGAAAATCTAGGGGAATAAGTTTCAGCAGGAGCTCCAGAATCACAAGCATTTGGCCTCTGGGACTGCACCATCCTTTTTGATTAAAGGAACCTGAAACTGGATGTACCTCACGAGGCATCTCATCCTTAGCTCCTTTGGCCTCCGAATCTCAAATTGTGAATGACTTTACTATTCTGAAAGGAATAGTTATGTGGATTTCTTTAGCAAATAAAGAAGAAAGAGAATCCAATTTTCCCCCATTTGGGAATTTGGGCACAGTCATTCCAGTACTATATTCTTTGCTGTACTTTTTCACATCATTGTTTGTTTCTCTGTTGGGTTTCATCAGAGCCCTCTCTTTACTTGGCCGAGACGTTTCAAGGTCTAAGCCAGTCGTAGACTGTAGTGAACAAGGAGCGGCTCTGGCAGCCTGAATAAGGTTGTGACCTTGAAGAAGTAGTTTAACCTCTCTGGTCTCTTTCCTGGTGTGTAAAATGTGGGATTGAGTTCTCTGAGTGCTAATGTCCCTTCCTGCTGTGGGACTCAGTGGAAGACAGTAGGAGTTGGCGATCTATGGGTAAAGTTTCTAGCTCAGAACATGTTCTGTAACTCTCCAGACTCGGAGTGCTTATGTGTCTTTATTTCCATCTTCTGCTCTTCCTCCAGCCCACAATCTGCTTTTCTTTAAAAAGCCTGGGGAAACTGAGGCCAGCTTCCTATGGAGCTGTGGTTTGCAGTGGGTCATAGACTCATCCTGCTGTCTGTTGGAGCTGTCCTCCCTGTAGAAGTTTGGGCTTGATTAAGGTTGGTCTGCATATAATGAATTATGGAGGTTTGTCTCCATGGCTGTGTCTGAGAAAACAACACGTTTTCTCTGTTAGACTCGTGACTAATATAAACGTCAGATCCCATTACGGCTTGGTAATTACCCAGGGTCTGGCCTGACGCATCATCCAATCAGGGCTGGAACTTCAGTGCCTCAGAATTCTTGATTCCAGATTGGCCCTGGTGCCTCATCTCATCCTGGAGATAGTCTGCATCGGACGAACTTCAGATGCCCCTTCGGATCACTGAGGGGGGCCTTGGAGAAGTGCTCAGGTCCCAGGCACAGGGGCATTCCAGGTGACCTTCCCTTGTTCTGAGAACTTTTGCTCCTTGTTCCTGGCTCTCCCTGTGAGAAATGCACACTTCCCTAGAGATGCTGCAGTCAGACAGACCCGAGTGCAAATCATGGATTCCACACTTGTTAGCTGGGCATCTGTGACTGGCAGCCCTGTTAAGCATGGTTTCTTCACATGTAAGAAGAGCATAATGATGCTTGCTTTGTAGAATTCTTATAAGGAGTGACAGTGCTGGGTATACAGCACCCAGGAAATGCCTGGCACTTAGCAGGCCTGTAAATGGGAGATATCATAGCTCCACAAAGTGGCAGGTTTTACATTTTCTCCTCAATTCCTTGAACTTCTGGCCCTGGAAGGGCACAGACTACAACAAATAGAACTTTTGAACCAAAAGGGACCTCTAGACCCTGGAGTCAATTGTCCTTGGGTCAAACAGCCAGTTAAGGTCAGATTGAGATTTGGGCTCATAGCTCTTGGCTGTTGCAAGGCTGGCAGGTCGGGGAAGGGCAGCCTAGGAGGGCTCCATGGCTGAGGGCTTGGCAGGATGGCCAGTGCTTTGATGGCGGGCAAGTCAGTGGATGAGCATGTCATCGTGGGGCTGCAGGAGCTGCAGACCTAGCAGAAGTGGAAGGTTTGGTGGACAGGGGTGGCTGTCTAATGTCCCTTGAGAAAGGATGAATTCCACCCCCGTTCTCCCCAGTCCAGAGCCCACAGACCTGTTCCCCTGACGATGTAACAGTTTCCCCACCAGGGTGCTCTCTACTCAGACCAGCTTTACCCTGATGGCCTCCAGAGTAGTATTTCCCCAAGTGTGTTCTGTGGAGCACTTGCCCTTGCAGTTACCTTGTGAAACAAAATTGTAAGTCAGGGCATATCTGCAACCCCCACTTGCGGAGTCACATCATGCGCTGGGAGAAATCCCAAGGGAGAGGAATTGGTTAAACTGCTCTTGGCCGTGCTCACTTTGAGCAACAGGGCCTAGATGTCACGCTCGCCGTGTAGCACCCCAAAGTCAGCCTGTGACCTTGGGCAAGGACGTCACCGCTTTGTGCCTCAGTCTCCTCATCTGTAAACTGGGGGTCCTAGTAGAGCTCAGCTCTTTGGGGTAGGTACTCTCAGGGACCCCACTTTATAGCACTTCCTAGGAGGACACTGGTGACTGCAAGCTATGCGTTGACCCTACTTCCGGGTGCCCAGGGGCCTTGTCCAAACATGCATCAGGAGGAAAG
This sequence comes from Kogia breviceps, assembly GCF_026419965.1. Taxonomy (NCBI): domain Eukaryota; kingdom Metazoa; phylum Chordata; class Mammalia; order Artiodactyla; family Physeteridae; genus Kogia; species Kogia breviceps. The sequence goes on from NC_081311.1 coordinate 56,769,759, forward strand.
CAAGAGCTGCCCTTGTGTTTGGCCTGGGGGAGAAAGGATTCCAGGGGCAAGGCTCACCGCTATCTTCTTCCCTGGATGGGGACATTCACTGTGTGCCTGGTACAGAGAGTGCTTACTTTGGGTATCTCTTTCTGACCAGGGCAAAAGGAGCCTGGTGCTGAAGCAGTCAGGTTGGCATTGGATTCCAATGCCAGGACCTCCTTCCCAATGTGGGCAGCAGCGGTGTCCCAGCTCACAGTGGCAGTGGCCGTGCTAGCCTGCGAATCACAGCAGCCATCTCCACCTTCCTGGGGCTTCAGAGCTGTGGAGCCCCTGCAAGGATGCCTCTGTGGTTCCGGTGAGAAGGGCTGTGTGTGTGCCGTGATGCCGCAGCTCCTGGAGCCCTGCGGGGAGCACTGGTCTCCATGAAACTTGCTGGGGGGGTCAGGCAAGGTCAGCGTCCCACAGGACCTCTGAAATCACACAGCCTTTCTGTGCACAGCAGGGAGCAGATCAAGAGAGTGCCCTTTTTTGAGATGCTTCTGAGTGGGTGGAACCCTGGCCCTGGGCACAAGGAGAAGGAGGCTTGGGGGCCCCAGCCTGAGAGGCAGGGGTGTCCCAGCACTCCGGGGAGAAGGCTCAAGGGATGTTCAGTTGGGGTATTAGATCTGTCCCTCCCATGGCCAGAGAGCATCTAGTCCGTCCACTTCTGGGGCCTCTCGCACCTTTACATGTACACGAATCACCTGGAGAACCATTAAAATGCAGATTCTGATCCAGAAGGTCCAGGGTGGGGCCTGAGACTCTGCATTTCTTTCTTTTTTATTTTATTATTTATTTATTTATTTATTTTTTGCGGTACGCGGGCCTCTCACTGTTGTGGTCCCTCCCGTTGCGGAGCACAGGCTCCGGACGCGCAGGCTCAGCGGCCATGGCTCACGGGCCCCGCCGCTCCGCGGCACGTGGGATCTTCCCGGACCGGGGCATGAACCCGTGTCCCCTGCATCGGCAGGAGGATTCTCAACCACTGCGCCACCAGGGAAGCCCGACTCTGCATTTCTGACAAGACGCACGTGATGCCAATGCTGAGCCGACCATGCTTTGAGAAGCAAGGATCTGGTCCTTGCCTCAGTCTCCAGGCAGTCCCTCTCTGAAGACAGGGCTGTTTTTAAATATGGAAATTCTCAGCTCTTCAGCAGTGGGAAGGGATGAGAAGAGGAAGGTTCCCTGTGCCAGGAGAGCCAGGTGGAGAAAACTCGGCTCAGGCCTCTCCGCGTTGCTGCAGTTCAGCCTGGGTGCTCCCTTCTAAAGCTGATTGTTCGGGTGTCTGCTCCCTAGGAACCCACAGCGCTGTTGGTTAGGGGTTGGGATGTGGAGACCAGAGCAGCATCCTGCAGATCTATGGGGGTGGGGTCTGTACGTCGCCCATCGGGCTGTGGGCTCTCCTTCGTGGCAGTGGGTCACGCTGCAAGGGGACTTTCCGCAGTCCCGGATGGCAACTCAGCCAAACCACCTTCTTGCAAAATTAGAGGCTCGTGGTGGAGCCAGGGCTGCACTGTGGCAATGCTCCGGGAAGCCAGCTGTTGGCCGCTCCCTCCGGACTGGTTGAAGTCAGGAGGCAGTAAAACTGCCAGCCTGATTTTCCATAGGGACCTCAGTGGGCTTTTCCAAACGCAGGGTGCAACGTTGAAAGGATTGGGCTCAAGACCTGATCACGGAGTGGGGAGAGACATGCAGCACTGTGCTGTGCTACCCTCCAGTGGTACTTCTCGAGAATTCCAGCAGATGAAGCTGGAAGTAGCTCCTTTTCTCAACATACTGTCAGGGTTTTCACAGCTCATACTGTCAGGACCTTTTTCCTGGAGACGTGCTTTTTGGGTTGTTCCATCGTCAACGGGGAGAACCTGGAATAAACATTTATCAGGAGCATCGTCAGCTTAAATGAAGGCCTTGGCATGATGCCCGGCACACAGTAGGTCCTCAAATACATCCTGTGGTCATTAGTGTTGTTGTTTTGAGTTTTATTACATAGGGAGTTCATCCTCTGTTCCAGGAACCAAGCTAGGTGCTAGGGATAAAAATAAGACCCAGTTTGTTTGATGGAAGGGATAGAAAAATTCAGTTATCTTCTCATGGGGTATGCACATGTCTGGTCTCCAAGTTGCCTGCAAACCCCCTGAGGGCAGGAACTGAGTCATATAAATACAAGCACAGATATATGTTGGGAGGGCCCTTCCACAGTGATCTGTGGGAGGCTGTGTGGGAATGTTGTAGGTGCAAATACGTTTTGCTGCTCTTTTGGGTAATTTGTTAGACGCTATGGAGAAACTGGGCGAAAGGGATGGGCTTGACTCATTTCTGGATTTTAATTATTCATGCCACCCCGGTCTCCCCTGACCTGTGGGTAAGAAGAATTTGTTCACGATGAACACTTGTTCATGAGGTAGATGAGTCAGGCAGGAGGCAGAAGGACAGCTTCAAAAGGATGGCTGCTTGAAGATGGAATTTGCTTTGTTTTTGGTATTATTGGGGGCATTATGTCTAATTGCCAATTTGGAAATGTAATTGGCACTCCGGGTCCGGAAGGGATATACTTCACGTTGTCAAGCCGAGCCTCTGAATCATCTCCCTATAAGATCTCATTACCTGTATGACTAATGCTTCTTTACATGGACAAAAGCAGAATTATTTCCAACATCTCATTTACTTGGTATTCTTTACGCTGTTTCGTTGGCCTCCCTACCAGGTTTTCCCGGGGACCAGATCTGGCTGACGCTGGGCGTTTCAAAGGTAATTAACAGGAACGGTGTGTTCCTTCATTCCGCTCTTCATCCTTTCCTTGATCTCCTTTCTTTCCTGGTGATTCCCGCCAAGTCCAGGAGCAGGGGGGCTGAAGTTTGCAGGTTAGTGGACAATGAATAGAGGCTTGATCTCGCAAGCTGAGAAGCACGTGGAATTGTGACATCACAGGGGCAGAAAGGTGCTTTGGGGTCGGGGTCCTACCTCCTCCCCAGCGCCAGTGCTGGGAGCCCTCAGCCCCATCTCCAGAGGGGACAGGGGTGTTCATGGCCTTCTGAGGCCACCATTCCATGGGGCACAAACCCACCTAAGCATGAATGGAAGAGTCTTTCTCCTTGCGCTAACCCCTCTTTGCTTCTTGGCTGTTTCTAGGACACACAGAACATGTCTTGGTAGGTGATAGATTTCAAACTCTAAATCCGGCCCAAGAAGGCCCAGCACTGGGTGGGGTTTAAGTGTCAGCAATATTCTTGAGATGTAGAATGCCCTTAACTTTTGTTGCTACCGTGCAAGCCACCTTCTTTTTCTCTCTGGTGACTGCCCGATGTCCTTCTTCCCCAGGGGCGGGGAGCTTTCTCCGTGCCCTCTTCCCCACGGTTTACACAGCAGCCTGTCCTGGCTGTTGGTTCTGGTGGTTTGTCCTGTGCAATGTGTCAGGTCTTGTCAGATGCTGTGGGTGAGGATTTGGCCATCCCCGAGCCATTGGGTCGCCTCTTTGTCACTGGAATATGCCCAGTGATCCCAAAGTTCAGCTTCTTTCAGAGTTTAGTGCTGGGCTTGGCTGAGAGCAGATGTGATTTGGGGGCAATACCAGGGATCCAGATGTAGAGTGCAGATCCTTTGTTAAGGAGCCCGCATTGGACTCTGCTTTGTGGGTGTTGGCTCTTGCCAAAGGAGAGAGAGCAGACAGTGATCTTGAGCTTCTTTTTGGATCATTTACAAATACAGCTGCTCCTAGAGTTGAAGATTATTCCTCTCCACCTGCTCATCTTATCCCTTCTTCTCTGGGCTTCTATACACTACTGCTGCCATTTCTCCTATTTTGCTGAGCAGAAAGAAACCAGAAAAGAAAGAGAACATACAAGAGGGGAGGGTGAGGAAGGGCAGGGGGGAGAGGGAGATGTTCACACAAAGAAAAGTAGAATTTCTCGTCTGGGAGCTGGAGGTTGGATAAATACATAATTGGATGGATTTTGTTTTTAGTTCCTTCCCCTTTGTCTTAATGAATAAATCATGACAAATGACCTCATGCCTAAGGTGTGCAGCATTAGCATTGTATAAAGACCAGTGGAAAGAGTGCTTTCCCTTTCGGAACAGTTTAGCTTTTCAAGTGAGTTCCCTCTAATGAACTGCTAGCGTGGGGCCTGTGTGGCCCTGTGGCCCAGACACCAGGGGTTATAAGGTTTCTGGGGGCTCTTCCTCTTCGTGTACCTGTTTATGCAGGAGCAGAATTCTTCTCTTTGGGAGAAATTGCTGCATGAGTTTGTTTTCCCTTTACATGACTTTGGAAAGTAGACTTTTTTGTGGCTCTGGAAGGGGAAAAAGTAGATGGACAATGATTAGCAAATGGAGAACTCAGAGATAAGGGCCCTTAAGGCTCAGAGGAAAGATTTGGAAGATGAAAGGGTTTATCTGAGGGCCGGGGATTTTCATGACCAACATTAGCTGGCCACCACTTAATACATTGTTTTTCTTCTTTGTGCATCTGGGAGCACTTTCCTCCCAGTGCATAGAGGAATTGCTTTAGCTACCCATAAATTACGGCCGTTTCCCTCATAGATTGTGGCAGCCACAGCTGACCAGGTGGTGAGACTCTTGAAGAGTATAGGAATGGTGTCTCGAGCTGAACCCATAAGAGAAGTCAATAATTTGCCTGTCTTAAAAAAGAAACCCATTTCTAACGTTCACGTGCAACCCTATTTTCCCTGTAAGATTTCTTTTTCAATTTGTGTTCTACACTTTTGTCCTTAATCCTAAGTGTATATATATTCACTGCAGAAAATGTAGGCAAGACAGAGAGGTGTTTAAAGAAAAAAAGGACACCTCACACCCACCAGGATGGCTACTACATCCAAACCCAGAAAACAGCAAGTCTTGATGAGGATGTGGAGGAATCGGAACCCTGGTGCACCGTGTGTGGGAATGCACCGTGATGCAACTACTGTGGGAAACAGTATGGTGGTTTGTCAAAAAAATTGAAAATAGAACTACCATATGACCCAGCAATTCCACGGCTGGGTATATATCCAAAAGAAGATACTTGCACATCCCTGTTCATAGCAGCATTATTCGTAATAGCCAAAAGGTGGCAACAACCCAAATGTCCATTGATGGATAAATGGATAAACTAATGTGGCATTTACCTGCAGAGGAATATTATTCATTTGGAAAAAGGAAGGAAATTCCGACGTGTGCTACAACATGGATGCACCTCGAGGACATTATCCTAGGTGAAATAAGCCAGTCACGAAAGCACAAATACCGTGTGATCCTACAATACTTATATGAGGCATCTAGTTGCACAGACACAGAAGTAGGATGGTGGTTACCGGGGGCTGGGGGAGATTGTTGTTTAATGGATATAGAATTTCAGTTTTGCAAGACGAAAAGGTTCTGCACAATAATATGATTATACTTAACACTACTGAACTGTACACTTAAGTTGGTGAGTTGATGCCCTGTTTCAGATGACCACAGTTTCTGTGGCAAAGGAGAGGGTATCTGATGGGATCAGTAGCTTCTGAAATACCTGCCTCTCCCGCACATCGTAAGCAGCTAGCACATCAGACCTGCTGAATAGTCTCTTAGGTTATATAACATTAATCAGATTATGCTACTGGAGCCATGTATTAAATTTGAACTTGTCACACAGCTACATTACATTAACACTTCATAGATCCACAGAGTGGTAGGAGGTAGTTTTTGGGTGTTATTGAGCAAATTGGTGATGATGGTAGGACTTGACGAGGCCCGGACAAAAAATACTTCCTTAGACTTTCTATATTGTAGTTTAACTCTTATTGGAGGGTGCAGACATCTTGCAAGTATTCCTTACAAAATGAACTAAAAATTTAAGACCGTAGTTTTTGTATCTGCAGGACCAAACAGTTGATTTATGGCCATGAACCAGATAGGACAGAGATTTTTGAAAACTCTGGGAAGCTTTTCATTTTCCAGCGACAGGCAATGCAGGCACTCTGTTCTTAATTGGTCCCTTCTTTAAGTCAGGAGCTGAAATGTCATCATGCAAATCTCTCCTGAGTTGCATGGAAACTAATAAAATCACGAAGGTTTCTATTTGTACTCTATGAACACAGACTGTAATGAAACTGAAACAGCTATCTCCAGGGATGATGCTATTTTAAATGCTAGGCAAGGCTTGACAGCAATTTTAATGGTGAAAAGAGAAGCCAGCAAGTGAGCGCTTCCGTTCTTTCCTCCCTGCCCCACCAGTGACTTTTCATCTCTGCTTCTCTTTGCTTCCTGACCTCTGAAAGAATTCACTTAAAACAGAGACCTGTAGGGCTTCCCTGGTGGCGCAGTGCTTAAGAATCCGCCTGTCAGTGCAGGGGACACGGGTTTGAGCCCTGGTCTGGGAAGATCCCACATGCCACGGAGCAGCTAAGCCCGCGCTCTAGAGCCCACAAGCCACAACTACTGAGTCTGCGCACCCCAACTACTGAAGCCTGCGTACCTAGAGCCCGTGCTCCTCAACAAGAGAAGCCACCGCAATGAGAAGCCTGTGCACTGCAACAAAGAGTAGACCACACTTGCTGCAACTAGAGAAAGCCAGTGCGCAGCAGCGAAGACCTAACGCAGCCAAAAATAAGTAAAATAAGTAAATTTATATTAAAAAGAGAGCTGTAATTGCTAGGACAGCCTGTCTACCACCTGTTTTATTTTATTTTATTAAAAAATATTTATTTATTTGGCTGCACTGGGTCTTAGTTGCAGCACGCAGGATCTTCTTTGCTGCTTGCGGGATCTTTAGTTGCAGCGTGCAAACTCTTAGTTGCAGCATGTGGAATCTAGTTCCCTGACCAGGGATGGAACCTGGGCCCCCTGCATTGGGAGCATGGAGTCTTAGCCACTGGACCACCAGGGGCGTCCCTACCACCTGTTTTAGAAAACAGCACCTGATTCTCAAACTTTCTCTCTTGGCCTTTTCTCTCCCTCTTCAGACATTGCATTGATCTCCACACTTACTGTCACTTTTGTTTTGCTAAGTCTTTCTATATGAACTGGAGTAACTGGCTTTTTAGGGAAAAAAATTAATAAACTCTTGAAAGTAGTTAACTATGCATGAAGCACTCTTTTAAAACTCCTTATGTTTATTATGGTGTTTAAACCTCAACACAGTCCTGTGGAGTGAACACCTTTATGATTCCCAGTTTACAGATAAGAAGACTGAGACATACATAATACTTTTTTTTGGGGGGGGTAACAAACTTTGAGTGTTTACTGTGTGTCTTGTAGTTTCTAAGCTCTTTATATTATTTAATCCTCACAACAACCCAGTGAAATAGGTGGTATCATCATCCTCCCTTTACAGGACAGAGGCGTGGAGAAGTTGAGTGACTTGCCCAGGGTCACACACTAGTGAGGGAAGAGCCAGGTGTAAATCCAGGCAGGTGGGCAGTGGAGCTCACATGTCTAACCCCTGCACTGTTCACCTACAGTCTTACGTCATACCTCCTGTAGTGGTAGGTGGGCTCTGCTCAGCTCATCCCTGTCACGGAGTGAAGGAAACTCTGAAGACATAGGACTGAGGGGAGGAGTCATTGTGTGGAACTCAGGCGTCCATCCTTAGGTTAGATGTGAGATCCCTTGGGCAAGTTCAGAGAGTTCTGTACTATCCAGATAGAAATGAACCTTAAAGGTTATCTAGTCCTTTTACTCTCTCTATGCTTTGGTTTCCTTTGCTGGAAAGTAGGTTAATTCACCTTTTCTCTACCTGGTAGGCAGGTGTGCTGTGTGCAGTTGTGCAGGTTGCTCACTGCACAACTATAGGGCTGCTATGAGATTCACATCAAATAATACATGATTGCACTTCATGAACCAGGGCACATATACCATATCCCTGTGCTGGGGGGTAGGTGGAGGCACAGAATACTTATTGGGGCATTTTTCTGAGTATCAGTCTTCCTAGAAGTTTTGGATAAAAACATAGTTTTAATATTAACACATATATGGAAGTTATTAGGACAGTAGGATGCAGAATTCAAGCATATTTTAAAAACCTTGAGAGGGGCTTCCCTGGTGGCGCAGTGGTTGAGAACCCGCCTGCCGATGCAGGGGACACGGGTTCGTGCCCCCGTCTGGGAAGATCCCACATGCCACGGAGCGGCTGGGCCCGTGAGCCATGGCCGCTGAGCCTGGGTGTCCGGAGCCTGTGCTCTGCAATGGGAGAGGCCACAACAGTGAGAGGCCCGCATACCACCAAACAAACAAACAAAACCTTGAGAGGTATGTGTGGAGTTACGGGGACACTCATACGCAGAAGAGCGCGGAGTAGTGAAATAGTTTGACACCCACCAGCAAAGGCTTATCAGTAAACTCTGAACCGAGCATCCTAATGTGGAAAGATGCCTTATTATTCCCACATGCTATTTGCTCATATCTCAAGCTCCAAAACTGTGTTATTAAAAGAATGGAAATTCTATGAAAAGCAAATAAATATCTCTGAATTCCCTGGTCTGCTATAAATAAAGTGCATTTTGAATGTCAGTGGGACAGAGAATTTAATCTGCACACTGAGAAGGAGGTAGTGGTAGCTTATTCAGTGGTTATGAATCTTTCCCTTAGAAAGATCGATTCCTTGCCCCTCTCCACCTCCATGGCCTGAAAATACATTATTGTATCACATTATGGATTTCTTTCTAGACCATTGGGCATTGTGGCCTTGTGCCTGCCAAACCCCATGCACAGACTATTTGCTAGAGGAGACGAATGGGTCGGTCCATGAATTTTTATGAGCGTGGCTGTCCTTTTTCCACGGACACAGGGTTGTGTAAGACATCATTCCCTCCTTCGGAACACCAGTAGCCACACTGCATTATTCCAGGGGCGTCATTCACATCACAGCCGTGAATGATGCCCCTGGAATAGTGCCGCGTGCAGCTCGCACGTCCGTACACGTGACTTTTCTGGGCATCTGGCTGGGTGGGTGTAATAGTCACACGAGAAATTAAAAATACAGTGTGAGGCCCGTAGTTCTTCACGGCCAAACAAGTAAGAGAAACATCAAGAACCTGAGATTCAGGAAGGGTGGAGAACACTGAGAATCGGTCCGAGTGGGGTGGCCAGAGAGAGCCCACTGGGGGTGGGGGTGTGTGCAAGCGGACCCAGCCTGCCCGTCCCTAGGCCCAGCCCCCAGGGCAGGCTGCTTCCATGACTTCCGAGCACTGTGATGTAGGAGGCCTCCCTGGCCCCTATGCTTGTTCTTAACCTGAGCCTTTGAGACGGGGGAAAGCTCGGGTGCCATCCCATGAGTGTTCCTAAGGTCCGTGGACAAAGAATAGCAAGACCCCGAGGATTTGGAGAAGTCCTCTGTTGCTAGCTGTGCTATTTTTAGCTCCTTCCCACGGCCCCTGCTGTCTCCAGGTGTTTGTCCGCAGAGCACCCTGTGCCTGCCCAGAGAATATGGTAGTGGGAGAGCCCGGGCCGGCCTGCTAGGCTGCAGCTGTCCAGCCACCAGGCCCAGTGGCCGGGCTGGGTCTCGGAGGCTGGCAGGCTGCTGCTGGTTCTGGGTGAGGAGGCTGAGCCCGAGTAACCAGGGCCACCGTTCACCACTCCTCCCCGAACCCTGGTGCGTTGGACAGACTCAGGGGCCTGGCGATGGGCCGGCACGGGCGGGCGCTGCTTCCGCTCTGGAGCTGCCTGACCGTGTGCAGGGCGCCCAGGCCTGGGCGACATGCCTGGCCTGGGAAATGTGGAGGTGGTCTGGCCCGTTCCGCGGCTGGTCCAGACGTGGTAGAAGGCCGGTAACGACCTCACGGGTGGCCCGCCCCTTCCCTCCCAACTCTGCGCTCTGCCTCCCACGTCCTTCAAGGATGGCTCATGTGCTGGGAAGGTTAGCTTCCTGGGAAGCCTTCTCTGCTCACCTGGGTCAGGGCTCACCCTCTCCTCTGATACGCCCACCTTGTGCTCTCCGTCGGCGTGAGCATCGTCCATCAAATGCTCTCTGTGGACGGGGCTGGTGGTTTTCCTTTTCTGAGCTCCTGTGCCTCCTCCAGGTCGTCCTGGGGAGTGGGCAGTGGGTGTTGGTGGTCAGTAACAGTGTGGCCTTCTCTTGTCTTCAGAGAAGGCCCCCAGTGAGCCCTGGTATTCATGCTTTGGGGTAGTGGTCCCTTTTGAATCAGGGCTGGCTCCGTGACTTGCTCGTAATCAATAGAACATGGTGGCAATGATCCTGCAGTTTCCAAGACTAGGTCAGAAGAACCCTTGCAGCTTCCCTCTTGGCCTTTTGGAACACTGGCTGAGGAGAAGCCAGCCGCCGTATAAAGAGGTCTGACTACCCTGAGAGCACCATGTTGTGAGAAGTCCAGGTCACTTGGAGAGGCCTGGAGGATGTGCTGCCTTGTGGGGGTGGGGAGGGAGACTCTCCAAGGGGCACCAAGGCACCGGACATGGTGGGAAGAGTCCCTCTTGAAAGTGAATTGTCCAGCCCCAGCTGACATGAATCAGAGCTGAGCCAGCCAGTGCATCCCTCCCTGAATTCCTAAAAAGCATTAACAAGATAAAATGATTGTTTTAAGCCACTGTACTTTGAGGTGATTTGTTATGCAGCAGTAGATGATTGGAACAAATAACTACTATTAAAGGGTGGTCCTTCCACAAGATCTGGCTCTTGCCCTCTCTCTGGGTTCCTCAGACTGTCTTCCCAAGCTCCCTGCACCCAGCCATATAGGACTTTCTTCACTTCATTAAACTTTTTGTTTCCATACCTCTGGGCCTTCACACATACCATCCACTCTAGATGGAATTCTCTTTCCTTATCCTCTGTCTCCTATGCCACTTAGCTGAGTCCTGTTTATCCAGTGATGTGCTGCTAAGTGTTTAATCTCTAGGAGGGAAGCCCCGATTTGTTGCATTTGTCAGTTCCCATGGTGTAAGTACTCTCACCGTGGCTGATTTTAAGATATCAGCATGATGGCACAGAACATGGAGGCAGGTATGTTAACCACGTTATGTGGAGGCTGAAGCTCACAGAGGTTTACTTTCTTCTGTAAATCATGGGCAGGTGTGGATTCTGGTCTGCTTGGATTCAAAGACCACGCTCTCTCCACTCTCCTCCTTTGTTCTCAGGAAGGACCTGGAGCCCACCACGAGCACAGGTAACACCACTGCCGGGCTGTCCCGTTTCTTCTAGACTAGAGGTCCTTCCATTGCTTCTCTTGAGTTGCTGCTGGCTCTTCCTCGTGCTTTCCACACCTAACCAGTCACAGATGCTAATTTCTCTCTTGGACCATATTATGGTATCTAGATTCTTCTGTGGTGCATGCAGTAGTCACGGAAGCAGTGAGCTAAGAGGGGCCTATGAGTCTATTTTGAGTCTTGATTAACAAAGTGTATTAGGCTAGGCCAGCTGCTGTAATAAGCAACCCCAACCTGTCAAGGACTTAATACAGAAGTTTATGTATTGCTCGTATAAAGTACTATTGATAGTGTATGTGGAGGTTTGGGGGGATGGGGTAGGGACTTGCTCCAAGCAGTCATTCAGGGTTGGCTCCTTATACCTGTGGACCTGCCATTTCTAGGGGGCCCCTAAGGTCTCTGCTGAATCCCCTGTATCCATCTGACAGATGCAGAATGAGAAGTAAGGATCATGAGGTATGGTTTTGTGAAAGTAGTCCTGGAAGTCATTCACATCACTTCTGCCCGCACGGTCCAGTGGTCAGAACTCTCACATGGTACCTTAACTGCAAGGCATCCTGGGGAAGGTAGTGCACCCAGGAGGAGTAGGAAATGGAATTAGAGAACACCCAGACGGCAGAAGGGGCTCCAGAGTGCCACTGGGTGAGGGCTTTTGCTGTCCATAGCTGGCTCTGCCATAATTAACGATGACCAGATGACCATGGCCCAGTAGTAACTCTGGATGTTAATACTGAATATTAATATTCAGTGTTGAAATGGAATATTCGGAATATAATACCGAATATTAACACGGGGTGCTATAAGGCATCACACACGCTGTTGAGCACTCTACATGCTTTAGCTCACGTAATCCTCTCAAAAAGCCTGTGTCGTAGATATTATTACCATTATCCTCATTTTATAGCTGAGCAAACTCTGTGGCTTGCAGTGGGTATAGCATGTGTCCAAGGGGTGTCACTTAGTACGTGGCGGGACTCCATTCAAACTTAGAATTTTCTGGCTTCAGAGTGTTAACTCTTAGCCACTTCCTCGCTGCTCTGGGGTTCCCTCAACTCTCCCCATTCTTGTCCCTGCCTTCAGCTTGTAAGCTACTCTGCTTCCTAAACACCTTCAGAAACAAAGGGACCAAGGGGCTTAAATGCCTCCTCCCTCCACATCCCAGGGAGAACAAAGAGAAAGACAATGTCACCAGGTGACATTGTCCCTTGTTCTCCACCAGGGCAAGGGGTGGTGTGAATTGACATCCTCCCTATGATGTGAAAGGATTGTCCTCCCCTCAGCTGTCTCCCGCTTTGGGTATTACCTTGGGCTCTTTCCCTGGGACGTCAAAAGCAGATGCGGGATGAACGGCAGAGGCTGGTTCCCCGGTCCCTTGCCTTCCCCCACCGTGGTGAAGTGCTTCACCCTTGGAAATATCACTTCCCTTTAGCCCATTCCATCCAGTTCAGATGTCATGTTTTAGCAGAGTGAGTTCAGGAGTTCACTGCTGAGACAACAGGGGATATTGAACGTGAATAATAACGTGAGTGATGTGGCTGCTCTTTTAAAACCCAATGGAGGGAACCCTCTTGCACTGCTGGTGGGAATGTAAACTGATACAGCCAATATGGAGAACAGTATGGAGGTTCCTTAAAAAACTAAAAATAGAACTACCATATGACCCAGCAATCCCACTACTGGGCATATACCCTGAGAAAACCATAATTCAAAAAGAGACATGCACCACAATGTTCATTGCAGCTCTATTTACAATAGCCAGGAGATGGAAGCAACCTAAGTGTCCATCATCAGATGAATGGATAAAGAAGATGTGGCACATATATACAATGGAATATTACTCAGCCATAAAAAGAAATGAAACTGAGTTATTTATAATGAGGTGGATGGACCTGGAGTCTGTCATACAGAGTGAAGTAAGTCAGAAGGAGAAAAACAAATACAGTATGCTAACACATATATATGGAGTCAAAGGAAAAAAAATGTCATGAAGAACCTAGGGGCAAGAGGGGAATAAAGACACAGACCTACTAGAGAATGGACTTGAGGACAAGGGGAGGGGGAAGGGTAAGCTGTGACAAAGTGAGAGAGTGGCAGGGACATAGATACACTACCAAATGTAAAATAGATAGCTAGTGGGAAGCAGCCACATAGCACAGGGAGACCAGCTTGGTGCTTTGTGACCACCTAGAGGGGTGGGTAGGGAGGGTGGTAGGGAGGGAGACGCAAGAGGGAAGAGATATACGGGGATATATGTATATGTATAACTGATTCACTTTGTTATAAAGCAGAAACTAACACACCATTGTAAAGCAATTAAACTCCAATAAAGATGTTAAAAAAAAAACCCAAAAAACCAATGGACCGGAACGTAAGTATCCAAATGGACAACATCTCTCATTCCAGTTAGCTGGATGTAGTTAGCAAGAGCATGCCCTCTGGAGCCAGGCTTTGTGGGCTCCAATCGTAGTTCGCTACTTGCTGACTTTTAGACCTTTAATGAATTGCCTACACTCTCAGGGCCTCAGTTTACTCACCTGGAAAGTGGGACTAGTATTAGTAATCACTTCATGGGGTTGTTGGGAGGATAATGTGTGTTAATTACTTAGAGTAGCATCTGGTACATCACAAGTGCTAGATAAGTGTTAGTTATTATTGTTATTTCACTTTGGTCGCTTTTGGGAGACTGACTCACCCTAACATGGACCGTGACAGTCACCTCCTAGGTGGTCACTCTGTTTTCCAGAGGGATGGCTGGCATGTCTGTCCCCCTGCTGGGATGTAGCCTTCCTGAAGTCTGGGACTCTATTCTGTCCATCTTTGCATCTGTGGTGCTTGAGATTGGAGGTCCTATGCAAAAGTTGCCTGAAGTATTGTCCCCATGTTGAGGGCTCCAAGATGACAGGGACCTTTTTATGTTTATCTCTGTTTCATTAGCAACCCACAGCAGTATCCAGCATCACAAAATTCTTCTCGTATAAATGTAGGACTGAACGAACAAATGGTTTCATCCTTACTTGGAAAATGAAGGTCTCTCCTTGGGAACAGGTTGGTGGTAGCATCGGTGCGTTCTTTTGAATGTTTCTGGGGTGACATCTCTCAGCATTTGAAAGTCAATTTGATTTTAGAAAACTGTCCAAGGGAGTTTGCAGGCAAGTATAATGAACAAGAGAGGAAGCCAGTGTGGGTAAGGTATTTCTGGTCTCTCAAATGTGTAATTATGATTGCATATAAGAATCTGAAAGTTCTGGGTGGTGTGTAAATTACCTCTGTAGGCGATTTCCAAAGAAAAGTTCTGGAAATGCTTTGAGTTTTGGCAGCATTGGAGCAAATGTGTCATTGCCCCTCCCCCCTCCCCACTGCAGGGGGGCAGCACTCGTTTATTTATTTATTTATTTATTTACTTTTGGTGGTACGCGGGCCTCTCACTGTTGTGGCCTCTCCCGTTGCGCGGAGCACAGGCTCCGGACGCGCAGGCTCAGCGGCCATGGCTCACGGGCCCAGCCACTCCGCGGCATGTGGGATCTTCCCGGACCGGGGCACGAACCCGCGTCCCCTGCATCGGCAGGCGGATTCTCAACCACTGCGCCACCAGGGAAGCCCAAGCACTCGTTTTTGAATGTTAACCTTTGGCCTCTTTAAATACAGGCTTGTGAACTTTATAGCCTAGCCCTGGAGTTGGACAAAAGTGGGCTTGAATCCCAGCTCCACCTTGCACTAGCTTGGTAGCTGTGGACAATTAACCTTGGCAAGCTCACTCTCTTCATCAGTGAAATGTGAGTATTGAAAATACCTGCCACGTAGGGTTTTTTGTGCAGGTTAAATGAGATGATCACCTTGAGCACTTAGTGCGTCTTTGGTGCTAAATCGATGGCTCCTGTTATGATAAGATGGAATGTTATTTTGACCCCTCTCCTCGATCCGTAGCCATGGATGAAGATGCCGCTGAGATGAGGAGGAAGAGACCGTTTGAGGGTTCATGGTAGCCAGGGGCCAGCAGTGAGTACCAAATGAGGGTTGGATGAGACAATTCCGAGGGTCCCCAGTGTTTTTGTAAGGATTTTGGTTTTGCCTCTATGTGTTCTGCCCTGCACCACCTCTTTCCTCCACCTCAGCAGATGGAGATAATAGCAGAGGGATAAAAGGGATGGAAAGTGTTGGAGGGCCCAGAAGGAGCTTCTACCAAAAAGGCTGAGGGTCTGCGAAGAGGCTTTTGAGTCTGGTGGGCTCATCTGTCTTCTCTCCTGGGCAACCTTTCCATCCTGTGAATGCCCACAGGGGCCCAGTGAGCTGTGAATGGACCAGGGAACCTTTGGGGCTCTAAGGGCCAAGAAGAAGGCCCTTCTCCAGCCTCAGCCTTCCTGCCAGGGTTACTTGTTATTTGAGTTTCCCCCATTGAGGAACACATGTTACTGCTGCACTGAGGCAGGCCAGGTGCCTGATTTAAGGTTTATATAACCTCTAGTATTTGTCCTCAGACTTCTTCCTCCATTGGGGATTATGTATTCTGAGGCACCAAAAACATCTTTCTGTACACCGAGCTCCTCCAGGAAGACTTCCGGATCGTCTTTCTTTCCCCTCCCACGCCCTCTTATCTCAAGTGTATCCGGCCACGGTCACTCAGTTAAGCAAATAGTTTGTTTTTCGGCAACTTGTCCTACACTGGGGTGGGCTCTGAAGAGGATCCCCCGGGCATCACTCATGGTGGTGCTTCCTTGGGGGAGCCCACAGTTGATTTGGGGCTGAGGGGGGGGACGGACATGGGCGTTCTTTCTTCCGCCTCTGCAGTGAGGTGGGAAGGGTGTGGGATTTGGGCGCCAGAACATGGGCTCAGCTCTTGCCTTCCGCACTGATGGGCTGTGTGGTCTTGGGCAAGTTGTCTGCTTTCCCCAAGCCTCAGCTTCCTTTGCTTGTAAGATGAAGACCACAGAGAAAGTTCTACCTAGCACATGAGAACTAGTCAATAGATAGTGGCCACCATGTTGATTATGGATCCAGGTGTAATGATGTCATTTATCAGAAGCAAATGTATTCAAGCCACCATGAGTCACCTTATACAAAGCACTGTGTTAGGTGGGGGATGGAGAGCAGCCCCAGAGAATGCCACACTGCTTCACTTGCCCAGCCCTCTGGCTAGATTTTAAGCTCCTAACTCCGGATCCTTTGGGATTTGGCACACGCTGGCCTGTGGGCTTCATTTACCTCTGTATCCCCAGAACCAAGCATGCAGCCTGACACAAGGTGGGCACTTGGTGGAAATTGGCGAATGAATGAACAAATGGGCATTCAACAAACTCCTCCTGATGAGTTGACTAATAATGCGCACTGGTTACATTTATATTTTGGGCACTGAGTCTCTTTCTTGTCTGTGGCTTCTTGAGCACTGAGGGTATTTAATTCCCTCTTGAAGCTGAGGTTGAACCTTTCAGGACACCTCCACCAAGAGGAGACAGGCGTTTGTCCAGGCCTGGGTGGTGGCAGCGGGTGGGCGCCTGGGGTGAGCCTTCAAAGGCAGCCTCTCCCCACCCCACTTGGCCGTGGCTTGGTCCGGTGTCCTGAAGTGTTCTCACGGCCGGCTTCCCCAGAAGAAAGGGTATTTTGTGTGCTCTGTGTGTGTGTCAGACAGCAGCTTCCCTTCCACAGACAGCCTTTGCCTGTGTTTGCTAAAATGACAAATTCGTTCTTTTCTCCCCCTGCTCCACCATCTTCTCCTTTCATTCCCCGCGTGAAGGGGCCTCTGTCGGGCCAGCCACCGGCTCTGGTGAGGGGAGCCGAGTTCCTCATCACACTGTGCTGAACAGAATTACCGCAAATGGGACGGAGAAGGCAATTTTAGCTCGAATGCAAAAATCCTGTCAGAGAACAGAGCGATCATCATTTTTGTTTTGGGGGGGGGTAGGGATGACCGCACAGAGGAGAATCAAGGCATCTGTTTATACTAATTAACCCCTAGGTGGGAACTTATGCTGCGTGAGCCAAGCCACGCAGTTTGGGTTCCCCTTGGAACCCAAACTCGGCCCAGATGCCTCCCTGGGCTTCCTGATTTACTGTTACCCCCATTGGGTCTGATTTTAAGAGGTTTATTAAAAAAATTATTTGGCTGCGTTGGGTGTTTGTTGCTGCACGCAGACTTTCTCTAGTTGTGGCGAGCGGGGGCTACTCTTCGTTGCGTTGCGCGGGCTTCTCATTGCAGTGGCTTCTCTTGTTGCGGAGCACGGGCTTTAGGCGTGTGGGCTTCAGTAGTTGTGGCATGTGGGCTCAGTAGCTGTGGAGCACGGGCTCTAGAGTGCAGGCCCAGTAGTTGTGGCGCACGGGCTTACTTGCTCCGCGGCATGTGGGATCTTCCCGGACCAGGGCTCAAACCCGTGTCCCCTACATTGACAGGCAGATTCTTAACCACTGTGCCACCAGGGAAGTCCCGGGTCTGATTTTAGACAAAAGCATTGTTTCGGGCCTGATTGGCTTTGAGTTCTTTAAGGAGGCACAGTGTGTACTGAAGAGAGGCACAGAGCACCTGGGGTGGGGCCGCTCAGTTCCGGTCAACTAGGGTTTATTGGGCTCCTGGGAAGTTTTAAACCCTGTACTGCAACTGGGGGAAGGTTGAGCCAGGGGAGTTGGCATTTCTTGAGAGCTTAAACTGTGTCGTCTTCTGAGCTGGCTGCCTTGCAGCTTAGCTGGTAAAATTTTCATAGCAACACTGAAGGGCAGGTGCTGTTCGGGAGCTTAGACTCAGAGAGGTTAAGTCATCACTCCAGGGTCACACAGACCTCCCAGGAGGTGGAAGAGAGACCTTGAGAACTTCCAGCCCTATTGTGGGGGAAAGAGTTCCAGACCGTTTGTAGTTTATTCCCACAATAAACAGTTATTGTCTGCCTCTGCCTGGTGCAGGGGATCCAGAAATGAATCAGCCCCAGCTTTGTCTTCCTGGGAGCAAACAGCCACTAGAGGAATCTTCACCTTCATTGTTTTGTTTGGGGCCGGGAGCTGTGTCAGGGATGTGTGCGGGGCAAGGCAAGGAGGTAGAGCCTCATTCTCAGTGGTGAGAGAGGAGGGCTCCTCCTCAGAATGTCACATTTGAAACATGCCTTGAAGGATGAGAAGGAATCTGCCAGTCTTTTCGACTTTCGTTTTCGTTTTTAAAATTGAGGTCTAGGGTTTCCCTGGTGGCGCAGTGGTTGAGAGTCCGCCTGCCGATGCGGGAGACACGGGTTCTTGCCCTGGTCCGGGGGGATCCCGCGTGCCGCGGAGCAACTAAGCCTGTGAGCCATGGCCGCTGGGCCTGCGCGTCCGGAGCCTGTGCTCTGCAACGGGAGAGGCCACAACAGTGAGAGGCCCGCATACCGCAAAAAAAAAAAAAAAAAAAAAAAAAAAAATTGAGGTCTAAATTCACACAGGGCATGCACAGATCTTAAGTATTGAGGTGAGTGAATTTTCAGATATGTATGTACCTGTGTAACCTCCAGTTCTTGGAGGCAAGAACGCCGCATTGCGTTCTGTGTTCAGGCAGAATGATGAGATGCCCGTGAATTCCTCTGAGGAATTCAGGGGAAATGGAGCTCGATGATCCTCCACAAATCTGGTTTCCATCATAAGGGAAAGGAAGATGAATATTCATGGATCTTGATCTCTTTCTGTATCATTTACATTTTGCTTTCTCTGGATTTGAGGCTCCCACCTGCCCCTGGGTTCTGAAGAATAATTGTTTCACGGATCACATTCTTCCTGCCTTGGGAGGAAAAGGGGAGAAGAAAAGAAATTAGGGGAAGAGAAATTGACTGCATTCCTTGAATAGTTTAGTCAGCTTTGTGCACCCGTCTAAGGATACTCTGGTCTCTGGCCACATACATGGAATGTGTACGTTGTCTTTGGGGTTTGTGGGAACGAGGCCTGGTACTGAGCCAGATGTGCTGTTTCCTCCATACCTTCTCAGAAGGAGTGTGTTTGGATCTGGTCCATGAGTGGGACCAGAGGGAACCAACCAGGAGAAACCGGAAAGCCGCCAGGACTCCCATCTCTTTCTTCCTTGAACCCTTTTAGCTTTCAACGTAGAATCACTTAAATCATGTAAGGAGGCAACTATATGCTTGACTGTTTTGCAGACCTTGATCTCCTCTGTTGGGTTATGATCACATGCCTTGTTCTTCTCTCGTACTCCTCCCCCTGCTCTCCTGGTCCTGTCTGAGCACACAGTAAATCACCCCATGGGTGCTTGTTGTACGCACTGATTTTAGTGTCTTTGGTGAAGTTGTCTGTGGTTTGCTATTACAGGGTCGTGGAATTGGATTATAAGGTGATAAGCTGATATCTGGTTACAAGCCAATGGTATTCATCTCTAGACATCTGGGTGCACATTGACCCTGGTGAAGAGCATAGGACAAGTTGAGAAAAAAAATCGCAAGAGCTCACACTTTTGAGAAATTGCTGTGTACCAGGCCCAGAATGAGGAGTTTACGTAGCTGAGTCAGTTATGATGCTTTTGATCGCAAGTAGCAGAAATGATGACTTTAATTGGCTTAAACATTTAAAGGACTTCATTGGCTCATGTAATTAAAACGGTGGGTGACTTCACGTGAGGCTTCATCCAGAGGTTCAATGATGTCTCCAAGGACCCAGTTTCTTTCTGTCTCTCCAATCTACTTTCCTTAAAGGTGGCCTCATCTTGAGGCTGCTTTGTCTCTGGGTTCCAATATGGCTGGCACAGCTCCGGAGGGTACGTGTTGCTATGTTCGTGCATGGCAGGAAATACAGCACCTTTATTCCAGCATACCTTGCACAGGTCCTGAGGGTCACTCTAATCAGATAGGCTGAGGCCAGGGGGTACGGTCAGAGTCTTCAGAACATGAAAGATCCCTGAATGGAAAATAGGGTCTGCAAGGAAAGGGGAAGATGGACGTTTGGAAAGCAGTCAACCAAAGTCCCCTACACATCAGGGTCGAATTTCATCTTCACAGCACTCTCTCGAGGTGGGCACCGTTACTACTCCCATTTACAGATAGGGAAACTGAGGTACAGTGAGGCCAAGTAATTTGCCTGAGTGCACACAGCTCGTGGCTTGAGCCAGGAGTTGAGCCTGCAGTTCTGACCGCTTCTGACTCTGACTCTGACTCTGACTTCTGACTCTGAGCCTGCTATTCTGACCGCTTCGTGGCATTTTTCTTTTCTTTTTTTAACCAAGATAAAATTCAGCCTTCTAGGGCTTCCCTGGTGGCGCAGTGGTTGAGAGTCCGCCTGCCGATGCAGGGGACACGGGTTCGTGCCCCGGTCCGGGAGGATCCCACGTGCCGCGGAGCGGCTGGGCCCGTGAGCCATGGCCGCTGAGCCTGCGCGTCCGGAGCCTATGCTCTGCAACGGGAGAAGCTACAACAGGGAGAGGCCCACGTACCGGAAAAAAAAAAAAAAAAAAAAAAAAAAAAAAAAAAAAAATTCAGCCTTCTAACGTGCACAATTTCAGTAGTTCTTAGTATATTTGCAAAGTTGTGCAACCATCACCATCATCTAGTTCCAGTTTCATCACTCCAAAAGGAAGCCCTGTACCCATGAAATGGCTGTCACTCCCCATTGCCCCTCCTCCCAGCCTCTGGCTAATCTACTTTGTATCTCTGTGGATGGGCCTAATCTAGACTTTTCATATAAATGGAATCACATAACATGTGGCCTTTTGTGTCTGACTCCTTTCACTTAGCCAGCTAGCTGGTTTTGACTGGAATCTGCTGTGCCTGACCTCAGGATTCTTCCTTCCCGTCTTACCCATCGTGAAACGGACAGGGCTGCTGGTGGGCTGGGGAAGAAAGAGATTCTGTGCTAGAGAGAGACAGAGAGAGGGAGAGAGCCTCCGCAGATGGGCTCTCTGTTTAATTTTGGGGAGCCACCAGGCTGGGGCTCTGTGAGGGGGGTCTCTGTACCCCAGTATCTTCCAGAGGTACACAGTGAGGGATCATTCTGCTTTCTCGAGCACCCCCACACGCCAGGCACTGTTTGAAGCCCTGGGGAGAACGGTAAGGAAAAGGGCTGGGGTGGGGTAGGAGTCACATAATCAACAATCCATCAATAAATAGATGAGAAAATTGCCAGTGGCACAACAGAGAAAACTGGGGGATGGGATCAAGGTGCTTGAGGGGCTACCTTGGTGAGTGGCCAGGGAAGGCCTTTCTGAGGAGGTGTCATTGAGCTGAGACCTGCTTGAGGATGGAGGCGGCCGGGCAGAATTGGGGGGGCGTCACGTGCTCCAGGTCGAGGAGCGGCCGGTGTGGGCCCCGAGGGTGGGGACTGGGTGGAGGTGATGGTGACTCTGCTACCTTGTTTCCACTTTTCCCAAGTGGTGCCTCCCTCACTGGGACCTTCTTTTACCTGCATCTTCTGTTCTGAAAGGGTTTGAGCACTGCCAGAAGGTCATGGTGAGATTCCTCCCTGAAGGCTAATGACCTCTGTTTGGGGCTTTATCTCTATGTGTTTTGAGACTCGAGCCCAGACTTCCTCCTGTTTCTGAGTCAGACCCGAGGGTGATGATCAGCTGTTTGTTTATTTAATTTATTTATGTTTTAAAGAAAAATGTGATCATTCAAAGACTTTCATGCTCTTTCTCTTTAAGTGTGTTGTCGTCCAAATTCCAGAGACTGTTGGCCTAGTCTAGATAAACACCCGATGTCACTCGCCCCTGGGAGCTCTGTAGGCTAATGTCTTGAGTCCGCCCTGTCGCTAAGTGGAGACAGAGGGGAAGATGAGGTTCCTGCCTTTAGGGAGTCTGTATAGTCAGTAGGAAGGACCTGACACACAGCATAAAACCCATACCCCAGCAGTCCTGGGATGGCTTGTTCTGGCAGAGATGGGAAATAAAGCAGTTCCGGGCAGGGGGCATCGGGAACGTGCCTACCATGGGTGGTAGTGGATTCAGGAATGAACGAGACATCCGCCATCCCTGGCTTCAGGGCCAAGTAATCCCGTTGTCAGGGCCTGATGGAACAGGTCAGCTCCCTCTCCTATAGACATGTGCGTGCATGGGCTGGAAGCTGCAAGGATGGGGAGGACGTAGAGAGGCGGATGGCAGCGTATTCTAGGCCACAGGGACCCTAGGAGGGGAGATGGAGGAGGGGTGAGAAAAACCAGAAGCCCTAGGAGGGCAGGGACGGGTCTCCGTTGCTCATGGCTTAACCTCCAGTGGCTAGTATGGTGCTGAGCCTGGAGAAAGCGCCCTCCCTTCTTAGGTGGAGTGTGTGTGTGTGTTAGTTTCCTATCACTGCGATGACAGATGACCATACGCTTAGTGGCTTTAGATATACCACAAATTACTCTCCTCCAGTTCTGGAGATCAGAAGTCTGTAATCGGTTTCACTGGCTGAAGTCAAGGCATCTGCAGGGCTGCTTCCTCCTGGAGGCTCTGAGGGGAGCATCCTTTCTTTGCCTTTTGCAGCTTCCATCAGCCTCCTGTGTTCCTTGCCCTGTGTCTTCTTCCTCCAGATGCCAAGCGCATCACTGCGGTCTCTGTTTCCACCATCATATCTCCCACGATCTCTTCTGTAGTCAAATCTTCCTCTGCCTCCCTCTTGTCAGGCCCCTTGTGAGCACATTTAGCCCCTGGATAGGGGCTACTCTCCCCATCTCAACAGCCTTCAGTTCATCACACCTGCAGAGCCCCCTTTGCCATGTAAGAAGCCTTCTCACGTCCTGGGGATTAGGACATGGACATGGCAGCGGGGCATGCCGACCACAGCGTGTAAAGGAATGATGTTTTTAAGGGAAGGAGAGGGTAGGGGACTCCAGGAAGCGCGTGCAGCAGGGGGATATTCCCTCTCCAAGACCCCACCCAGCTACAGCCCAGGGACATGGGATTGCAAGGTCCTCCGAGGACCGAGCAGCACCTTGAAGACAGAGGTAAGGAGAACAGTCCTCCCCTCGGCTGCAGCACTGCCTTGCTCCTCCTGGGCTGCCCCGCCTCTCCCCATTCTCACCTCTGGGTGAGACTAGGTTGCTTCTTCAGTCTCAGAAGCATCCTACTCACACCCTGTTCCGACATTCAGCTCCTTCCAGACTCCACAGTTCTTCTTCCTGTCTTGTTTCCCTTTCTATCTGATAAATCCCTGTAAGTATTTGCAAAAGGTTGCCTAAAGATCTCGCCCTGGAGGTGTCCAAAGTACAGTGTCGCATGCCCTGTCGGGTCAGGTGAGTCAGACTCCAAGCTGGCCAGGGTGATGTATTGGAGGCAAACAGTCACAGGGAGGGAGAATGGGGCAAAGCCACTGCCTTGGCCGGCTGCAGGTGAGAGCAAGGGTCCTTGGGAACGTCAGCATCCCCAAAGTTCTCAAGGTGGCACCAGCACCACCAAGATGGCTCTTGGCAAAAGTTTGTTGGCCGAACATGGTAAATCACTGGTGGCTCGGCCTGCTTTAGAAAGGGAGGGCTTCAGGTCACCAAGGGGGCCCAGTGATGGAGTGGTGCTGTCTGCTCATTTCCTCTCGACTTGGGGCCCCAGAAAAGACTTAGGAAGAAGGGAACTGCCAGAGCAGACATGTCTTGACTCTAAGGAGGGGGCGCCATGTCAAGGACCTTTGGGTCCCTGTGCGTTTCTCTGGAGGAAGGGCTGGTACCTGACCGTCTCATCTTTTCTTTACTGACAGTAGGGGTGGGACGCAGGGCAGGGTGACCCTAAAGTTAGAGCCAGTCTGGCCTTTTAGCAGTTTTAGCTGCAAAGGGATGAGGGCAGGGGAGGCCAGGGGGTCTGGGGAAGGGTGGAGGGTGGAACCTGAGGAGGAGACCCAGGCCACAGCTCTTGCGCTGTGGCTGGAAAATGGTACAAGTGGACACATCTGTGGCTGTGTCCCCAGAGGTGGGGTGGTGTTGCGGGGAGTGTAGATTCAGCCCTGGCCCTGCCACTTACAGCTGCACGACCTTGGACAAGCTGTGTATCTGTACATGTTGGTTTTCTGTAAGATGGGCCTCTCCCTCGTAGAGTGTGCGCCCATGCAGTGAGCTGATACCGGGGAAGCAGGTGGCATTTAGGAAGCACCCTAAGTATGAGCTGCTTCTGTTAACATTGTCGTGTTTCTGCGGCCCCATGGCCTGCAGGCCTTTCTGGCCTCCAGAAAGGGGAGTGGGAGATGGTGCCCGCCCCCTCCCCCAGCCGTGGCAGAGTATGGGGAGGCTGCTCAGGCTCACTCCCCTGAGACACTGCTGGGGACTATCCCAGCAGAAGCCAGACGTTGCCCCAGAAGCCCACATGCCCTGTGTGTGGGGGGCACTTAGCAGAGGGCTGCCAGGCTACCAGGCCCCATCACCCGGCCTCTCCAGGGGCCGTCAAGGAAGAGGGACGTGGGCAAAGCCCATGTTTGGAGACAGACCTGGCTTGGAGACCAGTGCAGTCCCTCCGTAGTTCTGTAACTTCTCCAAGCCTCAGTTTCCCCATCTGTAAGGTGGGAATCATGCCCAAGTTGCTGGGGTGCTCTTAGGCTTAAGGAAAGATGAGGGTGCCATTCACGGAGTCCTTCCTGGCAGCAAGCAGGGCGCCAGCTCTTTCCTGTATTATCTGCTTGCCCTTCTTGCAGGAGGGCCGCCTGTGCAGCCCGTGGCAGCTAGTGAGCACCCAGTGAGGGACCTCTTCTCCCAGGTGGCCTCAGAGGACCTTGCAATCCCGTGTCCCTGGCAGCAGCTGGGTGGGGTCCTGGGGACGGAACATCCCTCTGTAGCTTACTTGCTCCAGATGCTGGGGTGGCTACTGTTAGAACTGCCCGTTTTTATGGCTGTTTCCTTGTGTTCAGCCTCCGGGCTGTTTTATGGGTCACTGTGTTCTTAGAGCCACACCTCAGGTGGGGCCAGTCCTCTGGGATGCCGCAGAGCCTCTAGGGGCCAGTGGCATATGGTGGCCACCCCGAGCTGCCCGTGAAAGGAAGGGGCTGGGGGAGGACCAAGGCCATAAAGCCAGGACCTAGGGTTTCCAGTCACCCCGAGACCCTCAGAGAAAAGCGTTGGATTTCCAGGCACCCACCTCTGATGAGAGCCATCTGCTAATGTTTAGGAAGGGCGTGACTGCCTGGTTTGTGTGCTCTGACATCAGGTAAACTCAAAGGACCTGAAGGGGAGAATTTGATAACTTTTATTTTATTTTATTTTATTTATTATTTTTTTTTGCGGTACGCGGGCCTCTCACTGCTGCAGCCTCTCCCGTTGCGGAGCACAGGCTCCAGACGCGCAGGCTCAGCGGCCATGGCTCACAGGGCCCAGCCGCTCCGTGGCACGTGGGATCTTCCCGGACCGGGGCACGAACCCGTGTCCCCTGCATCGGCAGGCGGACCCTCAACCACTGTGCCACCAGGGAAGCCCTGATAACTTTTAAAAAACTAATAAATGCCATGCCTGCCAATTGTTTTTTTGAAGAGGCTTATTTTATTTTATTTTTTTTCAATTCCTGTTTCTCTGTTCCTCACTGTCCTTGACAAGAAAGGCTTTTTTGTGTGTCCACTGTGGTTTTACAGGGAGCAGTTTGGTGCAGGGTTAAAGGCATGGGTTTAGGGTCAGACAAATTGTGGTCTGAACCCTGTCCTCCCCGCTCAACAACAGCTTTGACCGTCATCACCCGGCCTAGAGGAGTGTTTACTTGGCTGTGAGCAATTACTTCCTAGGGGTCAGGAAGAGTCAATGTCCTGACATGTGTGGGGTAGCCCCAGACAAACAAGAATTGCCCAGCTCCCAGTGCTGGCAGCTTCCTTAGAGAGACGCTGTTAGCGGGTCCCCAGTAACATCTGGCGTTTATTGCACACTTTTATGTGTGGGGCACTTTTCTAAGAGCTTCAGATTAGCCCTGTCAAGTAGGAAGTGTTTTATACTCCTTTTAGAGATGGAGAACTGAGGTTCAGTACCTCGTCCAAGGTCACCATGCTGGGAAGGGATAGAGCTGGGATTGGAAGCCAGGCAGTCCGCCGCAAGGTTTGCACTCCTGTCGCCAAGCTGTATTGTTCTGAGGCTGTTCTGTCTTCAAGAGACTACGGTTCTGCATGAGTATCGGGCAGCCCTGGGAGTGGGGGTCTGCGGAAGGGGCAAGAGGTGGCCCTTCCTGCTGTGTAACGGGAGAGGGTGGGTGTGAGCTCAGGCCTACATGTTGCGCCAGCTGTTCTCTACCCACCCACTTTTGACTCCTTCCCCTAAGCAATGGCCAGGACCCCAGAGGGTAGGGGTGGGATGTCCAATCATTGAATGAATCTGCATCCCACCCCCCAACCCAAGCCCCACTAATATAGATGCTCGGTTGAGCATCTACATGTTTGATTCTCAAGCTCTGGACCACATCCTTGCAGTGGGACATCTGTCCCAGCCTCCTGATCAGTGGAGATGTTTTTCTCAGTCCTGGACCCTGGCTGCCTTCCTGGTGCTGTGGAAATCCATGCTGAAGTGGTGGAGAAAGGGAGGCAAGCATGATCGAAGGAAGCCCAGAGGGAGGCTGGCCCTGCAGGGACTCCTGAGAACTCCGGCATCACAAATACCAGGGCCTGTTGCTTTATTTTTAGCAGTTTGAGGGGCCCTGAGGGTAACAGGGGGATGGGGGAATCCTATTTTTTGCTCTGTCTTGCTAATGGAACCTAGAGCAGTTTTTATGCCTGGTTTGTTTTGCTCTGAAGTCTGTCCTGCCTCCAGCCCCACACTGTATTTTTCCTTCGACACAGCGTGAAGGAACACGAATGATGATGTCACCCTTCGGGCTTGAGGTCTCCCCTTCCTACCAGCTCCCACTTCTCCTAGGAGGAAGGTGGCCGTCTCTCTGATTTCATGCTCTCCCCCATCCTGGGCTCCAGCAAAAGCAGCCAGCTTTTCTACCAGATGAATGAATGTTCCCAGAGGTGTTTCCTGGGACTGCTCTGAGAATGTTCCCATGCCTGCCTTGGTTGCTTAGAACCCTTGAGTCCGTGGCAGGGATGAGGGCTGTTGCTTGGCAGGAGGGGCCTACTGAGGTCTGGACAAGTGAAGGACAGCATGTGGGGTGCTGGTCCCAAAGCTTTAGGACTGCTTGGAGTGCTCAGGAGATGGGGACCCAGTGCAATGGTAGGATGTGAAACAGGGAAGCACTTCCTAACTTAGTACACTCATTTTTTCCCTCTCCACCGTCAACAGTAAAAAAAACAACAACAACAGCTTTATTGAGACATCACTTATATACCATAAAGTTTACCCATTTAAAATGGTTTTTAGTATATTCACAGAGATCTGCATCCATCACCACTATCTAATTCCAGACCATTTTTATCCCCCCGCCGAAAGAAACCCCTTATCCCTGGGCAGTCACTCCCCATTCCCACCCTTTTCCCAGCCTGGCAGCTGCTAGACTGCTTTTGGTCTCTATAATTTGCCAGTTCTGGCCATTTCATATAAATGGGATCATACAGTATGTGACCTCTCTGATCTCCGTGTCATGCTGCAAGAGTGAGCCTCATGTCCTTTTCTCTGAGCACTTCTGTCTACAGTAGACACGAGAGTCATCAGAACCTGAAAAGTTAGTATCACAAGGACATCTTTCTCTCCTACCCCAGGCTTTAGTGCCCTGGTGGGGATGGGAGACGCCATCATATTTTGCTGTCATGCATTGGTGAGTTTCATGTGCTTCGCAAGTTGGAATAAATTCAGAAGGCCATCAGCCAACTGGAATGGTGAAACGTATAAAGGATGGTTCCATTCTCAATGCCCCTTAGTGTGGTATAGTTTCGATGGGAAGCAAGGTTAGTTTCTTAGGTGGCATGGATCGTCTTGCAAACAAAGGAGCAAGGGCTGGGCATCTACTGTTCATTGCTTGGAACTCAGTGCTGCCTGGATGTACACATTAGCCTGGTCTGTGCCATCTGCTTTGGCTCTTGGTCCAAATAACTGGCTACATCTCTTGACCAGCTTGACTTTGGCCATGTCCTCGAAGTCCAAGAAATTGCCTTGAGGTCCACATGGTTTCTGGTTGAGGCACCGGCCAATAAAGCGGCCTTGATGCTTACCAGGGCCTGTGGGGAGGGGAGGCCCCATGGTGATGACCTCTGACAATAAACATACCTTTGGAACTAGGCTCTGGCCTCCAAATGCAGGAGCTGCTTCATCCTGGGGCTGGTGGGAATGAGCTACCAATAGATACTTTGGTTCCTAGATTATATAAGAGGTACACATGTGTACTCCAAGGGTTTAAAGGTGCGAGTCTAAGGTGATGGCATCATTTGTGCTTGATTGGCCAAACCATGGGCTGGCTGCTTCCTTATCCACGTCACCAAACAGGTACGGAGTGCCTGTCACCCACTCATCCATGCCACAAACTTGGCTTTGAACATAGGTTTAATTGTTGCTGCTTTTTGATGAGATGTTTGCAATTGTCCTTTCTTTTCACCCACAAGGCCTTGGTGGGGATGAAGATCGGGATGGTCCCTGGTGTCCTGGGACGTGAATGTGTTGGTGCAGCCATGGGAACTTGGGCAGACCCTTCATATGTGAGCCTCTCTGTCAAGAGCTGTGAAGCTCAGATGAGATCATGTTTCTGAATATATTTTGGAAAGGTGGAAAGGGCTGGCCGTAAAGCCACGTGGTCAGACCTCCTGTGCATGAAGGGCCAGGATGAAGTCTCTCCTTTGCTTGGCAGAGGAGAAAATTGCCTTTGCTCAGTGGGAGGGACCTTTGACCATCTCAGTCTGGGGAGAATCATTAAGTGCCCATAGGTGGCTATCGCTGTGTTAGGCAGCTTAACAAGTGGTTTCATGCCCTGTAGCAGGGGGCAGAGTGGTGGCATGGAGGGGGCGTAAGGGCTGGAGCAGAGGCCCTTGTGCATACCTGGCTCTGTCACCTTGAACACGTGTGTGTGTGTGTGTGTGTGTGTGTGGTAGCAACTTCTCTATATATCCTAATACCTAAAAGGGCTATTGTGAGGACTGAGGAAATGTGTGTAAAGTGCTTGGAAATGCTCAATAAATCCTGCTTGCGGCTCCTCCTTTTCCTTTTGATTGATCTGTTACCCTCATTTCACAAGTGGGGAGACCCTGGGCCACTCTTCATCTTGTGTAACAATAGCGTGGGGTGGGGCATTCCCACCTCTGTTTAAATACCCCCCGGGAGTGGGAAGCTTACTCCCCACCGCGGCACCCTGTTCCAGTTGGAAACAGTTTCATGTGCATCTTGGATTATGCTGAGGTGGATGGTGAAGTGCTTACATTAAAATAATGGCTGTTAATCTTGAGAAAATGA
This sequence comes from Kogia breviceps, assembly GCF_026419965.1. NCBI lineage: Eukaryota > Metazoa > Chordata > Mammalia > Artiodactyla > Physeteridae > Kogia > Kogia breviceps. The sequence goes on from NC_081311.1 coordinate 56,799,096, forward strand.
TATGATTGACCCCCTTCCCACAGGTGTGGGATGATTTTTCATGACATAGAGGTGGGTTGACAGTCAACTTTGTCTTGACTTGATGTCTCCTTCATAACAGGTGAAGGCCTGGGGCATTTTAGGGACTGGTGAGCGTTCGGGATGGAGGTGGAGGAGATTAGCTTAGCGAATTGTAGGGTTGAAGAGAAAAGGTGGCCTTCAAGAGAGCACTGGAGCCAAGGTAGGATGACATCATTATGACTAGGGTCACAGGCTTGCACTTGACCATGAAAAATCAGCATTGGGTTGGGGTGTCCAGAGCTGTGCAGTCCTCTGTTAAAACACATTAAGGACCTATTGTATAGCACAGGGAACTATACTCAATATTTTGTAATAAGCTTTACAGGAAGAGAATGTGAAGAAGAATATCTATCTATCTATCTAACTGAATCACTGTGCTGAACACCTGAAACTAACATGATATTGTAAATCAACTATACATCAGTTAAAGCAAAAAACAAAAAAACACATTAAGGGGGAGACAACCATGAGATGATCTCTTTAATTGCTGAAAAAGCATTCCAATATAATCCAGTTGACACTTCATGAGAAAACATCGCAAATTCGGCACAGAAGAGAACTTTCTTAATTTGGTGATGGATAGCTACTAGAATCTGTAGCCAATGTTATTCTTAATAGATAAACGTGGGACAAATTTCCTTCAAGTTAAGAATAAGATAGGAACGCCCACGATTACCTCTGTTTGACGCTGGACTGTAGGTCCGAGCCAGTGCAGTAAGACAAGAGAAAGACAAGAGAGACACGAGCCACGGACAGGAGGAGATAAAAGTGTCATTATTTGCTGGTGATCTGATCATCTGGCTAGAGGAAATCCTAGACTCTGAATCTATAAATTATTACAAGCAACAGAGTTCGGCCAGGTGGCCAAAGGTCAAGTATGAAAACGCATGCCTTTCTCGTAGACCAATGGCAAGTAACTGGAAAACAGAGTAGAGGAAGCCAGGGCTCTGTGTAGTGTGAGGGGTTTTGACATTATCCACGTGGCATCCATGGTGGCGATTGTCTCCTTACTTGTCTGTGTACAGTGCAGTAAAAGACAGATACCTTTATTTTGATTTTCACAGGGGAGGAACCTGTGACTCTGAGAGGTTAAAGTGACCTTGCCCAAGGTCCCTCTGTGCATAGGAGGCAGCGCTGGGACCCGGCTTCGCAGGGAGATCAGTGCTCCTTCCCCTGTGCTACTCTCCACCACCCTCTTGAGACCTCACCTTCTGTACCAGTTGGTCTCGTCCTCCGTTGCCCATCTCTAATAGAGGCAGAGCTGGGTGGGGGCGATGGCCCAGAAGCATTCATACCAGGTTAGAATGTACTCTGTGATTTCTTTTATGAGCAGCAGCTTGTCCTTCCTAATGTGCTTATGGGTGAGATGCTGGGTGGGGTTAGCTTTGAGGGTGCCCGGCCTGAGATGGGAGGAGAGAGGACAGAGGCCAGCAGTTGTTGGGTGTGCTCTGGGTTCCGTCTCTCTCTATTTTGACTTGCCTGCTTTCCACTGCTTCCTCTTAGTCCGGTTTACATCTTTGCTTTCTTATTTCCTTAAATGCCTCTTCAACAATTATAACAATAACATACGTTCACTGCAACTGGTAGAATAATAACACAGGAGAAAAGGTAGTCCTGTTTCTTCTTTGACAGCTCTCTGCTGCAGCTTCACCCACTGGTGGTAAAAGCCTCATAGACATTCTCCCAGTCATTTCTCCTGGTGCAGACAGGATTTCCATTCCTTCAGTGGGAATTGACAGGCTCTGTGCTAGATGCTGGGGTTACTATAGTGAGCAAGAGACAAAAATCCCTGCCCTCGTGGAGTTTACCATCTAGAAGGTGGGAATATCTAATAGTGAAATGTCTAAAGTGTCAGCCAATGGTAAGTTCTGTGGAGAAAAATAAAGCTGAAAAAAAAACCCCACCCCACCTTGTAATTTTTTTTTTTTTTTTTTTTTGTGGTATGCGGGCCTCACTGTTGTGGCCTCTCCCGTTGCGGAGCACAGGCTCCGGACGCGCAGGCTCAGTGGCCATGGCTCACGGGCCCAGCCGCTCCGCGGCATGCGGGATCCTCCCGGACCGGGGCACGAACCTGTGTCCCCTGCATCGGCAGGCGGACTCTCAACCACTGCGCCACCAGGGAAGCCCCCACCTTGTAATTTTGAATGAAGAGGTCAGGGTAGAATTTACTGAGAAGGCAAATTTTGTACAGAGACCTAAAGGATGTGTGGGAGACATGAAGATCTCTGGGGAGGACCAGTGAGGCTGAGGGTAAGTGCAAAGGCCCTGTGCCCGGATTGTGCCTGGTAACGCACTCCGTCAACTGGAGCAGAGTGTGTGACAGGAAAAGAGGTAGGAAATGAAGTCACAGGGAGAGGGGGTAGGAATTGGAGGAGGGAAGACTGTGCAGGGCCTTGTGGGCAAAAAGGGCATCTTATTATGCTATTTTCCCTCACAACTTGCTTTTCTTATTTAATAGTGCATCACAGACATCCCTCCAGGTCCACAGATAAAGATCTCATTTTTAGAAACAATTGCCAAATATTCATGTACCATAATCGATTCAGCCATTCTCTTAAAAAATTTTTTTTACTAACTTTTATTATTTTTATTTTATCTTTTTATTGAGGTATAGTTGATTTACAATATTATATTAGATTTAGGTATACAACATCGATTCAAAACTTTTATAACTTATACTCCATTTAAAGTTATTATAAAATATTGGCTATATTTCCTGTGTTGTACAATGTATCTTTGTAGCTTATTTATTTTATCCATAGTATTTTGTACCTCTTAATCCCCTCCCTACCCCTGTCTTGCCCCTTCCCTCTTGCTTCTGCCCACTGTCAGCTGTTCTCTTTTAATGGGCTTTCAGGTTGTTTCTTTCCCCACTAAGGCAGCGCTGTAATAAATATCTTCGTGCATGTTGCCTTCCGTTCTGGTGCTTTTATTCTACATGTTGGAGTGTGGGATTTCTAGGTCAGGGGCACGTGTATATTTAATTTTAATAGATAGTGTTAGATTTCTCTCCAGAAAGGCTGTAACTGCTTTCTATGATAGAACTGTTCCTAAGTCTCAGATGGCTCGCTTTGTACACAAGTTGCTAAATAGCTACTCTGAAAAGAGGGGAAATCACACCTACCAAAAAAGGACAGCCCTGGAATCCTTCTTCTGGTGGGAAGGTGTGTGGCCTTTTGGAGTGTGCTGCTGGGAATAATATCACCTGCTCCTTTGGGGAGCTTGTATTTGATGGCTGTGACGTCAAGATAGCCGAGAAGATGAAAACACAGCTGTTGCTGTGTTGTTTGCATTATGGCTAATTTTCCATATGCTGAAAACAAGCACAACAGCAAGGAACAGCGTGGCCACAGATTCGCACCTTGTCATGGGATACCGACTCCTGTTCCTGTAGCATCTTAAGGGTAAGGCTTCCTCCTAGTGTCCCATCTCGTGCGCCTGTGAATGCTGGTAGAATGGCGGTGGGCATGTGCTTGCCCCCCGCCCCCATCCCCCCCCAGCATTCCCAGTGGGATCTCGTAAACTTTGAAGCCGACTTCTCGTCTGCTTTATTGCTGTATGTACTTGGATGATTTGTACTGTTGCACATTCAGGCCGTTTCCTGTCTGTTGCAATTCAAACAATGAATAATCTTGTGCATGAGTCTTTTGGCACATGTATGAGGATATCTGTTGGGTAGATTTCTAGAAATAGAACTGCTGAATCAAAAGGGATTTGCTGCTTATGTGTTGATAGATATTACAAAATGGACTTCCCTCTGGAGAGGGACTGGTGTCCCCATCCGAGAGTGCTGTCGGCCACACGGGGTCTTGTCGCACGTTTTGATTTTGCCGGTCTGATGTGTGAGATGTTGTATCTCATTGCCATTTCATTTTGTATCTATTTCTCAGGAGTCAGGACAAACATTTCATCAGACCGGCAAGAGATATTTCTGTTTTATGTCTGTGAACCGTCTTTCAGATCCTTTGTCCTTCTTATTTTCCTGGTGGATTCTTAGTCCCTTATCTGGCCCCTTCTAGCATGGTCTGTCCACATTATGAGGACCTGTAACCCTCTGATTAGATAACCTAATCTGTCTGACTAGTTAGAGGTCGATCCACATCGCCTTTATCATCAGGGGTGAAAACCTAGGTGTTGGAGAAAAGGAGCTACGTCTCAACAACAAACTCAATCATGGTCGCCTTTGGGCAAGTGTGTGTATTGACTCTTCCTCAAATAGCTTAACGCAGACATAACAGAGAACTCTTTGACCCTGACGTCCATCAGCCTGGGAACATCTTTCATGTGGTCTCATTTTTATCCTATCACAGGTTTGAGGAACTCTGAGGAAACTTGGTTGTTTGTCACTATAACGTCTTTCTCCATTTGCTTGAATTTACAAGTAGCTCCCTTGCTGGAGTTTTTGAAGCAGTGACTCCACTGGGTCACTATACCAGTCCAGCTGGCTTACCTGCTATTGCCAACGACCCCCAACTTCAATAACTTAACACAATAAAGGGCATCTTCCACCTCTGTGATATTTATTATTAACACCACGAGAGTGTTCCTGATGGGGCAACCTCCCAAGTGTCCGGTCAAGGATCCAGCCTCCTTCTGTCTGTGCCTCTGCCCTTTCTAGGTCCCCAGAGGCTGCCTCTGGGTGCCAAGCTGCCAGAGGGGAAAAGAGAGAAGAGGATTGTGTGTGGGAAGGTTTCATGGGTCAGTTGCTCTGCCCACACGCCACTGGCCAGAATTCAGTCTTGTGTCCTGATTAACCGGAGACAGGCTGGGCGGTGGAGGCCAGCGTGTGCCCCGGGTGGTCAGTCGTGACCCCAGGTGCCTGGTGTGCCATGATCTCTGAGCACTATGTGGGACTTGAAAGTTTCCAAAGTGTCTTCTCAAGTGTGATCTCACTCCATCCTTTGACAGTTCTGCAAGGGAGAGGTAAAATGGATGTTTTTAACCCCTATTCAGAGCCGAGGAGGCCACGGCCCAGGGAGGTTGGTATCCTCCACAAGGTGGGGCACTTAGGTATGGACACAGGTGCAGGGAGAGTGGGCTCAAGAACAAAGCTCTCACCTGGCTGGCCCTTTCTGACATGACACCAAGCAGTCACCTACTCTGGGCATGCCTGAGCCAACATTTGGGCGTGGGAGAACGGGGCCGTTTGTCAAGGGGACGGTGGAGGCTGGCCCGAGCGTATCCTCTACCCTGGTGTGTGGTGAGAGGGGAAGGTGTCTCTCACCCTTTGGACATACCAGCCAAATGGCGAGGGGTGACAGCACTGCTACTGGCAGGAAGGCTTGGCCAAGGTGGCCCACGTAGGACAGAACCGCAGTAAACCTGGCACCTGCAGGGGAGCTGTCCCTCACCTTGACATTGTCCACCGTCCCTTTCTTATCATTTGCCTGGGACAGTAGCGTGGAAATTGGGGCTCTCCTCTTCACACTCCCATTTCCTTTTATTTAATTATTTTGCAGCACCTGATGCTGCAGTGAGATCAGCATGTGAGCCGTGATATCTCATCTGTTCTGTTTTGAGCAGCAGGGAAGCCAATGTGGGATGATGCCGTCACCTCCCCTTTGAGTAAGGACTGTGCCTCCAAGGGTCCACTGGGTGGACCGAGCACACTTTGGATGCTTTCTTCTCCAGGGTGGACGCCTGGGTTTCCTTGTAGGGTGAAGGACCTTGAACTAACCTGGTCAAAGCCTATAGGGACAGAATCATAGGTGGATGCATGGATCATCGAGGTAGCAAAGACAGCACCAAGCTACAGAAAGAAGATGAGGTGTCAAGAGGCCACTGTGCAGGACTTGGCACTGTCAGGCCTAGCTGAATGGGACTAGAAAACCACTGAACTTGGTGTTCTCATCTGTGCAAAAGAAATAGCATCTTTCCCATCATTCTCACTGGTTCTTATGAGGATCACATGAGATGATAATGTGTATAAAAGTGCTTTGTAAATGGTAAAGCATGCTGCAGTATAAGGTATTATATTAATAGTGACAGCTGTCCTTTGCAGTGGTGGTGATTCATTGGGGGTCAGAGCTCTCATCATTGTTACCGTTACTGCCCCACATTGTACTTCAAAGCTGCAATTACTATGTGCAGTTTCCTTTGATACTTAATGATCATGGAATGTTAGTACTGGAAAGAATCTTGGGGATTACCTAGTCCAGCCTTATCACTTTGTATGTGGTGCAACATCTGTGGAGGGGAGGGACTTGTCTGAGGTCCCTGGAGCCCGAGACTCAGACCTTCAGTGCTACAGAGTGGGCTGTTGTGCTCTTTTGGGTCAGCGATGCCCTGTGCTTTCTGAAGAGGCTAGGAACCAGGAGCTTTGGGTGGGATATTTATCCTTAGTCGTTAGGTGGAGTTGCTGCTCTGACTCACGTCTGCTGACTCACACCCCACTCGGAGCTCCACTGCTTGAGGTTCTGGGCGAATGGGGACAGTGCTCTGAGGAGAGGCTCAGATGCTGAGAGAGCTGGGCATAAGGTCCAAGAAAGAAGGGATAGGAACTGAAGTGGTTTGCCAGCAAGGAAAGGAGACCAAGGCAATTCCAGAGCCAGGCAGGCAGAGGTGCCCCTGCTCCTGACTGTGGACCCCACCCTCCTTGTGACTGTCTGTCTGTCCTCCCTGGGGGGCACCAGCCACCAGGGCACTGTCAGGAGGCATAGCTGCAGGATGGGGAGGCCCCTTCTGGAGAGAAGACTGAGGGATGCTTTAAGTATTCAGAGGACAGTCAGGCTTACTTTAGATAGAATAGGGACCAGTGGGAGGAGGTTCTGGCAAAGCTGACTCTGGCCTCGTATTCATTATTCATTCACCCCTTAGTTGAACCCTTTACTGCTTCCAGGTCTTGCCCCCATGTCGCCTTCTAGATGAGGCCTACAGGAACCCTGCTGTTCCAGCATGTGACTTGCACCCCCATGCTTTGACCTCTCTTTCTGAACTGGATTCACCATCCAAAATGTACTGAAAAATTGCAAGTTCATACAGAGAGCTTCTGTCTACCCTTCACCCAGTTTCCCCTGATGTTCACATCTTAAAGACCACAGAAGGGAGCAAGGCTGGAAACCAAACATTGAATGTTGGTATAATGCTACTCTCTGAACTACAGACCTCCTTCAAATGTCACCAGTTTGTCCACTCACGCCCTTTTTCCTTTGTAGGGTCCGATCCGGGATCCCACTTTGCCTCTCCCTGACACATCTCCTTAGTCTCCTCCAATCTGTGACATGACTTCGTCTTTTGTGACTTTGACATTTGTGAAGAGCCCTGCTTAGTTATTTTTGTAGACTGTCCTCCAATTTGGGTTTGTCTTATGTCTTCTTGTGGTTAATACGTACTGATTTTATTTACTGTTTATTGGGTCTCTCCCTGAACTGGATTGTTGGCTCCCCCAGAACAAGCATCCTGGCCTGTTTGGTTCGCTGATGTACCCCAGCCCCCACTGGAGTGCCTGGCACACGTGCTGCATTGATATTGGTCAAGTGACGGTTGAGGTGATGAACTCCCCAGCTTTAGCCAAGCACCTGACCTGGAGTGAGACAAACCCAGAGCAGCTGGGTGCCGGCAGAGCCTTGGTAGGTGGCTGGGCTTGGTGGGCCCTGAGGCCTCTTCCAACACTGAGATTCTGTGATTTTATAATCAGATTCTGTGATAGATGAGCTCAAGTTCATAAAATTCCTCAGGCGTTACCTGAACAGGTGCTGGCTGTGGAATCCTGTGCTGGGCACCTAGGATCCAGGCTCTGAAGTGCATTTATATCCCCTGTGGGCCAAGAGCCCAGGGAAATGCATGAGAAGGACCAGTGGCCATGATGCAGACAGTTATTGGTCTAGAGTCTGGACTCTACATCAGTGGCTCCCAAATTCCAGCCTGGTTCAGAATCATCCAGCAGACGCTGTGAAAACACAGATTTCTGGGTCTTACCTGCGGAATTTCTAATTTGCTTGGTCTGGTGTGGGGCCTGAGAACTTGCATTCCCAACAAGTTTCCAGGTGATGCTGATCCTGTTGGTCCAGGGACCCCACTTTAAGAACCGCCGCTCTAGATGTTCAGAGGAGAAATAGGCCACTGCCAACGAGCAAGGACCAGGAAGGCTTCACGGAAGAGGAGGTGAGGCTGGAGTAGGGTGGGATTTACACTGGTGAGGGTGGGGCTTCAGTCACGCACAGCTGTCACATGCAAACCGTGGGTGCCTTTTGCCTGCCTTTGCCCTATTGGCCTCTGGCCTCACTGTGGCCTTGTCTGGCCTTCTCGGTACCATGAGCAGTCTTGGCCGGGGAATCTGAGCCCGCAGAAGAGGAGTCTGACTAAGCCTTTGACAAGAGTTGACCTTGGCTGGCTTGGATGGAGTCACTCTAAGGAATGGATGGGCCCCATATTGCACAGGCTGTCTGGATGTGTTTATTTGCCTGGGCCGTGCCCGCTGCCTGCTGACACCGTCAGAGGTGTTGCTGTTGGTCTCCGTGGCTCTATTTCTGTTTTCCTGTCTGGCACCAGCTCAGCGGGGGCAGATGAGGTGTGTGGCTACCCTTGCTTTCTTTCTGGCTCCATGTTCTTCTTGAGGCTGGCCCTTGGTCAGGTAGAACATTTAAGTCTCACTAGAGTATCTGCTGTGGAAGCAGATGGGTTCTTTTCGGGAGAGAGAAATTCTGAAGGAGGAAGAAAGCCTTCAGGGAGATAAATAATTAAATTATGTTTGGACTTAACACACAGTGATGATAGGAATGTTTACACGTGTGTGTGTGTGTCTTTAAACATCCAGAATCATTTAGGACTTTTAATTCCTTTAAGTGACATTCAAAAATTGGTGTTAGAGGTGAGGGGAAGCATCAGCAAGCTTGGGGAGGCCATATTGCTTGTGCTGTTGGGACACCCTGGGCAGGAAGGCAGCATGTCATCCAAATCATAGAACCACAGTTGGGACAAGAGGGACGTCAGGGTGCTTCTGGTTCAACCCCATCATTTCAACCAAGATCTTGAAAGGCTAGCTCTGCTCAGATGTCACCTCCTCACCTATCCTTGGGCAGACCAAATGGCTCTCTCTTTCTTCAGTGGACCAAAGTTGCTTTATAACAGACTTCTCTTATACGTAGTTGTGTATAGGATCAGGGATCAGCAAATTACAGCCTACAGATGCAATCCAGCCCACTGCCTATTTTTGTAAATAAAGTTTTATTGAAACACAGTTGTGCCCATTTGTTTATGTATTGGCCACGGCTGCTTTTGCACTACAGTGGCAGAGGTGAGTAGTTGCTACGGAGACCCGATAGCCTACATTTTTGACTGTCTTGGCCCTGTATAGAGAAAGTTTGCCAGCTCTGGCACCAGAAAGCAAGCTCCTGGAGGGCAGGAATGGAGTTTCATTTACCTTTGCATCTTCTTTTCCTCACTCATAGTAGGTGCTCAATACATATATGCTGACTGGGCTTGAAAGGTAGTGGGTCACTTGGTCAGTGGTTGAGTGTGCAGGGCTGGAGCCACCCCCTGGCCTCCCCAGTCTTCATCCCACTGTTGGACCACTCTGTGCCCCAGTTTTCTGTTTGGAGAAAGAGGATAATATTGTCTGACTTGCTGAGTTCATTGACTTACAGTGAGGATAGAGCAGAACACTAGAAGACAATTCTAGTAAGAACTGCAGGGCTAGCTTCCAGTCTTCCTGATGATTCTAATGTAGCTCAGCACTGGATTTCTCTTTCCGAAACTCTTGCATTCTGGGTACCAACCTCTCAGTGGCTTCCTTTTGCCTATAGGCAAAAATACACAATGAGCCTTTTGTTCATGACCCTTTTTTTTTTTTTTTTGCACTCTTTTTAAAAAAGTTTTATATCTGAGTACAGTTGATGAGCAATGTTGTATTAGTTTCAGGTGTACAGCAAAGTGATTCAGTTATACATCTACATGTATCTATTCTCTTTCAAGTTTTGTTCCCATTTAGGTTACTACAGAATATTGAGCAGAGTCCCCTGTGCTATACAGTAGGCATTCATGACCCTTCTTATTTTGACCCTGACCTGCCTGTCTTGATCTGTCACTCCTCCAGTGCCACCTGCTGCATCCAGAATTTTCTGCATATTTATTGTTCCTTTACCTGGGACCCTCCCCCCTCTCCTCTTCCTGCTTCTCTGCTCTCTGGTCTTGCAGGTCCCCCTTATGCTGACCCTGCTAGAGTCCTCTGACCTTGACCAGCATGAGTGACTCTCATTGCCACCCAGTGCAGTGTTTTTTGTTGCTGTTTTTTAATCCTTGTTGATGCTTGTTAAAAAAAAAACAAAAAAACCCAGAAGCCCAGACCCCAGACCCATGGACGTAAATCTCTAAGGGTGGGATCCAGGCTTCTTTTTTTTTTTAACAAACTCCTAGTATGGTTATGATTGTGACTGAAGTCTGAGGAATGCTAGGTTAAAATAGACTGCTTTGCAGTAGTAATCTTTTTATGGGACTCTGTTTTCTCTTCAAATAAACTAGAAACATCTTGACAGCAGAGCTGGGTCTTATTTTTTTTCAGAGTAGCACATTTATATGGAGATTAGGGCTGGGAGGTGGTTTGTTGGGGAGATTACCCCCTGCATCTGGGAGACGCTCTGTAAATGTTTGCTTGTCGATCGAGACAAGATAGGAAAGTGCTCGGGAAAGCAAAACAGGTTCTGCAAAGCAGGGGGTTATTCTCAGGAGCAGGCCTGATATATACCTTCTACTCATTCTGTAGAAGATGGCCTCCGAGCCCTGGATGCTTGGTAGCCCAGACACAGAAACGCAGCCCCCCCCCCCGCACCCCCCAAGAATGCTCACCAAGCAGAATCCTGTGCCTCTCCCTAGCTTTGTTCTCTTCACTTTGATCTCCATAGGCTGATGCGAAAAGACTCCTTTTTTTCCTCCGCCTTTGATTTATCCCAATAATGCAAAGCCACAGAAGTGCACGCTGCCGGGGAAAAGTTTGCTTGGATGTTTAAGAATGTAGAAGAGGGTTTAGCTTGTATAATGAGTTTTGCTTTCCCATTTAAAATGCTCAGAGAGAAGTGCAAACGTTTCATCTCTGCTCAGCAAGTTCTACTGCCTGTTTACACAAGCCTGTCCTCTGCGTCCTCAGAAAGGGCTTCTTGCCTTCTTCAGGGTGTGACACCACAACCTCGGTGCTGGGTCTCCAGGCAGACACAGTGTTCATGTCTTCTTTCCAGTTACGTGGCAGGAAGGTGATATTTCAGAACAAATAATCAAACAGTGCTTTGTTTAGAATCATTGTGTGAGGTTATTTAGAACACGGTGTTGCCTTCATACTGTGAGAAGACAGTATGTTTATAGACCACCCATCAGGGTTGTAAACCTGAATCCTGGTTAAGGCTCTGTCTAACTGGAGTAGACAATTCTTAGTCTGTAGTGGAAAGAGATAAAACAATAAAAACCAATTAAATAAGAACAGGACTAGGAATCAACAGTGAGGGCCGATTTAGGAGAATTCTCTATACTTTCTTAGACATTTACAACCATCGAAGCTTATATGGGAACCTTGACTTTGGCAGGCAAGTTCTTCGATGGCATGTGGATAAAAACTTCTTTCTCCAGTTGTTTCGTTATCAGCATGTTTTATGTGGGGGAAAAAATGTAGGTTCTAGAACTGGCTCCCCTCCTCGCTCATGATTTTGCTCCATTAATAGTAGGCTTAATCGTTCCAATTTATTATATTAGAGGCTTATTGCTTAATTTAAAAAAATTGAATGGATTATTAGCTTTCTAATAAACAGTAACATTTACTGTCTACTGATGAGGGCGCAGATCGTTTAATTTATTACTGCATCCCTGTTTGTTCATGAAACGGAGCACAAGCTATTACCTATCAGAAACTGGGCTTGTTGGCTGTGCTCCTGTGAAAGTGGACAGCAGGGGAGGGGTGGTCTGTGTAGGACCCAGGATATGTTTCATGTGGAGCACAAGACGAGGCTGTCAAACCTGGGACACTACAGTCTGTGTCTAAATGCTAAAATCAGTTTTTCTCTGTCGTCACCAGAACCAAGAGCACGGGTGGGTATAGCTCAGTGGAGTGACCACGTGGTGTTTCATTGAAGACAGATCTGGCATGGAATCTCTCCAATGATGGCTGTGAACTGACTAGTTTCAGAGTTGCAAGTGGAGAGTGTTACACGCCGATTTCAGAAAAGTGTTGCATGAAAATTGGAGCCCTTTAGTATATAGAGGGGACAGAAAATGTGTGTTGATAAACACATTGTTTGATCTGGACATTCAATTTCATGGTGATAGAAAGTGTCCTTGGTCAAATTGGCTTCTATTTTTGACAAAAATGAGGTCCTGGAAGGCCAGTCTGGCTCATGCGCTGTGAGAAGGAGGTTTCAGAAGGGAGTTTTGGTGTGTTCCCCCGCCAGAAACAGCACTGCTCTAATCGTTTGATCGCTGGAGGCTTGGTGCTGGAGAATGAAAGCATGAGTGAACTCAGTCTTTGTCCTCGAAGGGTGTGTAGTCTGATGGGACAGACAGCACACCTGCAAAGAAGGGTGTAACCAAAGGTGGTCAGGACCTGGGTTCTTGGATGCCAAAGACCTCCGAAGACAGGACAGGAAAGCCATTCATCCAGAGAACTCAGGAAGCATGTAAGCTGACTTACAAGGATGGGCATCTGAGCCCATCCTTGATGAATATACATTTTATAAACAAACAGAGATGGACGAGGTAAAGGGAACAGAAAAAAGTGATCATGTGCACAGCTTGTTCAAGGCAGGTTCATGAGTCTTTTTGGAGAGCCTGTTATGTGCATAGAGCTCCATTCAAGTGAAAAGAATGAGATAAGAGCTTGGTATAAAACCAAGCAATATTCCCTGTACTTATCTCCACTCCTTACAGAAATTATTGAGAATAATAAACGTTGTCTTTAATTGCGTTAATTTATTTGATCATGACAGCCACCCGCTGCAGTAAGAATCATAACTGTTCTCACATTTTTGAAGAGGAAGACGAGATGCTTGCAGTTAAGTGACTTGCTTAGGTTCACGCAGCCGGTGTGTCATGAAGCCAGGGCTCACAGGTGCTAGCCTGACCCTGGAGCCTGTGCGCTTGGCCACGGCCCCATGCACTTCCACTTCTCACCCCGCGGTCCAGTGATTCACTTGTCTACCAGAATGTGAGCAGTTTGCGAGCAGGGATGCGGTTCTCTCCTCTTGGTTCCCCCGTCGTCCAGCAGACTGTTCCGCACGTGGCCTGAGCTTGGTAAATGTAGGCTGAGTCCAAACGATGTGCTCAGCTCAGAGAAGGCTAGGGAGGGCATTTCCGGGTAAGAGAAGTATGCGAACAAAGGGCCAGAGTGGGTAAGTGACAGGGCAGTGCACGGGATGAAGGAGGCTGGTGTCCCTTGGACAGGAGCATGGCGTACAAATAGGGAGCTGGAGGCGTTGCTGGAGAGGTAGCTGGAGGCTGTGGTGGGTCCTAAGGACCAGGGAGTGCTGGCTTTTCTGGGAATTTCTCAGGGTCTGAAGGATGGGGTTAAATCTCCAACCTCGGAGGTGACAGCAGATGGCCAAACCCTTCCTCAACTCACTTGTCGGTGTCTCTATCAGAGAGAGAGGCTGAGACTGAATGACCCACAGCCTGGATTCCAGGGAACATTTTCTTGGTTACAGACACTTATGGAACAACTTAAATGTACCACATTCTTTTTTTTTTTTTTTTTTTTTTTTTTTGCGGTACGCGGGCCTCTCACTGCTGTGGCCTCTCCCGTTGCGGAGCACAGGCTCCGGATGCACAGGCTCAGCGGCCATGGCTCACGGGCCCAGCCGCTCGGCGGCACGTGGGATCCTCCCGGACCAGGGCACGAACCCGTGTCCCCTGCATCGGCAGGCGGATTCTCAACCACTGCGCCACCAGGGAAGCCCAAATGTACCACATTCTGTGGCTAGAGAGGCAAAAGAGGATTGCTCACAGACTAATGCTCTTATCACATATATATTGGTGCTTGTTGTTGAGGGAAGACTAGGTGGGTGGAGGGGACCAAGGCTGGCCCCAAGGCATTCAGGGGGCTATAAAAGAACCAGCTCGTAGACTGACAGCAATTCTCTGATCTTGAGTTGCTGACTGGTACAGTACCAAAGATCTGCTCTCTGGGTGTTTTGTAACTGAGCTAATCACCTGAAGAGATCACCCAGTTGTCACCAAGTCACGTCCTTGGTAAAGGATGATAAAGCATGACAAACGAAAGAGGAAACAAGTTAATCATCCCATCCCATAAATCAAGCCCCTGCAATGTGTCATTTGTGAATGAGGCTTTACTTTTCAGAAATGGAAAATTCCTTTGCAATCTGCACCTCCTCAGTGTCTCCTACTTGGATGTGGTCATGACTGAGGGTTGGAGACCAGGCCTTTAGGAAGTGGGGTTGAATGTGTTGGCCTTTCCTGTGGAGCCAGTGCTGAGGCTGAACTTGGAAGGTAGGTGACAAGGATGGGCTGTCTCTGGGAGAACCCCAAAGAGCAAAGAGGCAACACCCCTGTCTTCTGCCACAGAGCCAAGGAGGTTACCCCAAAACTCAGGACTCACCTTGACCCTGCTCTGCCTGTGTGGAAAGTTAAGTCACTGATCAGAGAATGGTGGACCAGTTTCCCTCAAAGATGGTTTCTTTGTCATGAGACTGATTATTGTGTTACAGATTTCAGATCTTAGAAACGTAGAGCAGCATGGGCTCCAAGGCCAAAACTGTTATTATCATTTCTTCTTGGGATTAGAATCTCCAGGTATTAGACCAGTCCCCGGAGATCCTGCCTTCTGCACTGGTGTCCCCGTGTGAGAAATGGTACCCACCCAGGCTCTGTTAAGCCTGAATTTGCCAGGACCTGGATTCCAGTACCACCTGTGTCCCCATCCATCTTTCTGTGAAACTTGGCCAGTGATATACATTAACCTGATCTCTGATGCTCTCCAACTGCTCAGAATGGAGTCACCTGTGGTCAGGCCACGATGGGGCTGAAAGGAAGAAACCCATCCCGGGAGTCCAGGGAACAGAAGCAAAGGGTCAAGACCAAGGCGGAGTGGGCAGAACCACAAGGGCCAGGCTCTGAGTGGTCAGAGGTCAGCCAGAACAGCCCTGCTCATGAGTTTGGCATGGAGATGCCCATTAACCATGACTGTCCTGGACCTGTGAGTGATATTTATAGCCAAAGGAAGATCGGAGGCCCACAGTGCTGCTGAATAAAGCAGGAGGGGATGGAGATGCTGGAATTCTGTCACCTCGCCAGAGTCAACTTTGCCTTGAAAATTGGCAGGTGGGGCTGGTGGCCAGGCATGGGTGCAGGCGAGGCACACAGGAAGTGGGGCCTCCCCTGCTGGCCGCTTGCCCCATGCTTTGGGGCCATGCCCCTAGCTAAGCAGTCACATGTCTGTTAAATAAAGTTGGCTGAGAGTCTCATCTTAGCTAGATGGAACCAAACACCTGGGTGTCTGCCAAGACCTCAACCACTCAGGTCAAGAAGGCCCCCCAGAGGGGCATGGCTCTGAGAGCTGCCCTCGTGGGTGTCCTGGCAGGGGCAGGTGCTTCCTTGCAGTTGGTCAAGAGAGGGCAATACGGCTTGCTTGTCTTGGGGATTCCAGATGGGAGTGATGTAGGGTGTGGCAAAGCAGAGGCTGCTTCCTGGCGCGTGTGCATTTCTTCCAGCTCCTAAATTCCACCTTGAAGATAATGATATTAATACTAATCGCTAGCAATTGTTAGGCTCTTATTCCACGTATATTAACACATTTACGCCTCATAACAACCCTGTGTGGAGGGCCTGGTTGTTTGTGTTTTACAGAGGAGGAAGCTGAGGAACTAGGAGGCTAAGTGACTTGCCAAGGGCACTCGGCTAGTGAGTGTCAAGGCGGGGGGCGGTGGGGCGGGACAGTGGAGGGTAGGGTTGGATTCAACCCCAGGCCCACTAACTCCAGAGCCGTGCACCAGGCTCAGTGTCAGTGTCTATGACCTTGAGGATGGGCTCTGCTTTGGCCCTGGTGGGGCTGGGTTGAGGCACGTTTGTTCTTGCTGGAGAAATTGCCAATCTTCTCAACCCTTGAAAAATGTGAGAAGTGGAACCTCAGCGCCGTATCCCAAGGGCATGTCTCCTGGTTTGCTGAATTTTTAAAAAGAGGTTTTACTTTCTCTTTCTTGCCTGGTTATAGGAGACGGATGAAGGCCTGTAGAACCAGTCTTTGTCCTGGCTCTCTCGCCTCCCTCCTAAAACTCAGATGCTCTTTGAAGTTCTCCCTTCACCTGTCTAGGGGTGTATGCACCTGTAGTCAGAGCCAGAGAGCAGGGCTGGACTGGACAGGGCAGGTGGTCCCTCCAAGGCTGTCCTCCATGTGACCCCTGTGAAGCATTCCCAGTCACCAGCCCGAGGTCGCTAAGGACTAAATGGGGATGGCCACGTGAGGAAGGATGCCTGTTCCCCAGGTAAGGAGAGAGTGGTGGAAGGGGGCAATTTGGGCTCAAGTCTGTGTGGCCCAGGCCCCTGAGCCTTTGTTCAGACTGGGGTGTCAGATGGATCCTGGTGTCTGTGCTGGCTTTGCCTTCTAGCAGCCTGGAATCAAGTAGGTACTTCACAGATATAATTTCTAACTAAGCATGGTCGGGCAGGCAGGTGTTAGAGTCCAATGCCTGGGGTCACTAGTAAGCCACGTGACCTGAGCCACTTGGCTTTCAGCAGGACCAGCTACATAACTTACAAGGGCCAGTGCAAAGTGAAAATGCGAGCCCCTTGTTCAAACACTATTAAGATGGTGACTTAAAGCAAGCATGGGGCCTTTCTAGGTGCAGGGACATGTGTGACTACACAGATTGTACTCAGTTTTCCTCCTTGTAAATGGGGATAGTCGTATATCCTTCACGGGCTTGTTGTGAGGTTTAAAAAAGATAATAGGGCACTCAGAGCATTAGGCCACAGGGTGAAAGCTGGGTGTGTGTCAGTGCACTTTGCTAAGTGCAGTGTCACAAATGTATAGCCTCTTTTTGAGCAAAGGACTGTGGAAGGTGAAGGGAACCTCGGTAATGACACATGAAAATTATGAGAAATTCAAATTTCAACATCCATAAATAAAGTTTTATTGGAACACAACCATGCACATTCATTTATGTATCTTCTATGGCAGAGTTGAGTAATTGCACAGGTGGTTACAGAAAAGTTTGCTGACCCCTGAGGTGTAGGATAAAATTAGGCTTCTCGGCACAGCACCTAAGGTCTCTGTCACTGCCACCAGCCGCCAGCCTGCCTCCCCACCCCTACCTCACTTCTTTTGCCCTTTATGCTCTTAAGAACCCCCAACCCTTTCGAGGTCCCTTGCATGGGCCATTTTCACCTCTGTGCTCTGTCCCTTCTTTTATCTCCATCTTTGCCCTTCCTTGGCTGGACGTCACTGACTCATCCCTGCAGAAATCATCTCCTCCAGGAGGCCTTCCTGATCTGCGTCTCTGGTTTAGTGACACCCTGCTCTGGGACTCGCTGTTTGGAAAGGAAAATATAGAGAAGCCCGAGAGCTTGGGGGTAGGGAGCTCAGCACAAGGGAAGCAGCACAGGGGGTGGAAATGCCTCACCCAGTGAGCAGATGTGGATGGGGTGGGACACACCACGCCCTTGAGGAGTGGACACGTAGACTCACAGACTGTGGCTCTGTCCCCGTGGGGCTTCCATTCCAGTGGGCGAGACAATGAACGGGAACATTGACACACATGTGAGGAAGAGTTTCCAGTGCTCATTCGTGCTCTGGAAGCAGGGTAGGGTTGGTGGAGGGGCGGGTGGTCTAGATGAGGAAGCCAGGAAGGCCTCCAGGAGGTGACGTCCAAGTCCCGAATGAGGCAGAGCACCGGGCAGACAGGAGCTCTGGAGGGAGGGGAAGAGGAGGTCTCTTCTGATGCCATTCCTCCCCTTCCGCTCTTTAGCCCGAGGAGATGGTGAGAGGCGGGGAGTGCTTCTCTCCTCCCCAGGCCCAGAGCATCAGCAGCCTGAGGAGTCACGCCAGGCTCCCAGGTCAGAGCCCTCCCTTGGGGGTGGGCTGCTCCTTCCATTAGGCCCCTCCCCAGAGGCTTCTGGCATTAATCTGAACCCCGGGACTTAACCAGCAGCCCCTTTTTGCGGTCTGGGGAACGACTCTAGGAACTTCAGCCTCAGACTCAGTGCCACTTCAAGAGGCAACACCGAAACCCAGAGAAGTTGGGTCCGTTGGTCACTGGGACCAAGCAGAGCCAGCACCGGTATCCTGGGCTCCTGACCCTCAGAAAAAAGAGATCACTCATCTTTTGACTTTACTGGGGGGAATACCAGGAGAAATCAGTCCCCAGGGTTGAGATAGGCCGGTAGAGGCCATTGGGAAACCCTTCGGATCCACACACCATCCAAGAGAGAGGCCCGGTGGCCAAGACAGGCTGCTTCCTTGAAGAGAATCCTCCCACGTCTCACCGGTGCTCTTGGCTGGAGGTAGCCCGAGGCGCTGTCCGAAGCTGTTGGCCTCTCATCCCCACTGGTTTAATTTAGCTCCAGTCCTGTGGAAGGCTGTGCTAATTATAGCCCACTGGCCAAGCTGGGAGCTATAAATAGGGCGGGAAGCACCTGTTTGGTCGTTAGTAGGCATTTATCAAGGTACCTACAAAGGCTTCAGGCTTTGGGCTGGGCCTGGCGTGGGCACAGAAAGCACCTAGAACCCTGGAACCTTGCTCTCAATATGTAAGGGCGTCAGAGGGAGCCAGTGTGAACAGTGCGGGCGGGGGCAGGTCTAGAGCGCGCTTTGGGCGCCAGACTGTGAGAGCTCAAATCTTGGCTCTTCACAGCTGTGAGACCTTGGAGAAGTTACTCAAACTCTCTGTCCTTCAATTTGTTTCATCTATAAAATAAAGCCTTAATAATATGTACACAATAAGGATGCTGTCCCATTAAATGAGTGTATGTGTAATATATTGTACATATAGATTTATATAAGTATTTACTCCTTATAATACATAATTATTCTATTATATAATCTAATTATATACTTATATATATATATATATATATATATAACGTATGCATATATATGTATACATATTTAGAAAAGCCTGGTATCTTCGGTATAAGAAAATTATTTATTGTTTATTACTGTTTGAAATGGCATGTGGACAGTCATACACCACCTGCCCAGGAGTGACCATCTTGTGCAGAAACTTTGATCTTGGAAGAGTGCTGAGTCTAGGGCCCGCCCAGCCTTTGATGACAGGGTGCTGTGTGACAGTTAAGAGTATAGATTAAATTTCAGCTCTGTTACTTCCCATTAGGCATGTTACTTCCCATCTGTAAGTCTCCATTCTTCATCAGTAACACGGGGCACCATGATAATGAGCATTTCATGGAGTTTTGTCAGGACTAAATGAGATGAAACCTGTAGAGCACTTAGCACACTGCCTAGTACACAGTGTCTGTTAAACAGTGTAATTCGTTATTGTTGATCCTCCTCTTCTCTGATGACTTTGGCTATGACAGCATCTCCAGGCTAATGTATTTATGTCCCCTGGACAATGGGGCCAATACCTTAGTGGGCAGAGGGCAGCAGTCCTGAGATGCCCCAGCCTGAAGATGGGAGGCTGGGTGGTCTTCCTTTGCAGTGCTCTTATCCAGCTGTTAGCGCCTCTCCTCCTGGGCCCCAGGGCACCCTCTCTTAACAATGCAGTTTGCTTCCGGTGTCTCTGTCCTTGTGCCCCAGCTGGGTTCTGAGTGCCTAGCCCTGGACACAGCATGGGGTGGGAAGCATGTCCCAGCGGAGAGATGTGTTTGTCGTGACAGAGGAAGAAGGGTTCAAGGGACGGGGATTGTCTGCTTTGTATGGAGAGAGGCAAGGGGTGGAGGTAGGGACAAGATACCTGGGAGCCCTCCTGGGAGAGGGACCCTATTCGTTTCATCCTGTGCCGCAGAGCAAGGATATCAGGTGGAAGTGTCAAGGAGTCTGAGTTCCATTACGGAAAGGGCAAGTTGCTGGGCCCTGGGCCTGCTTGAAGGAAGAGGCCTGAGTGGAGATATGACCTGGCATTTAGCCAAGCTAGTCAAGGCATGCAGCATGGGTCCCACCCCACACCTACCGAGCCCCCATCTGATTTTTTTTTTATGTACAAAAGACATTTTATATATATATATATATATATATATATATATATATATATATAATATATATGTATATTTTAACTGCTTTACAACTTTGTATTAGTTTCTGCTGTATAACAAAGTGAATCAGCTATACGTATACACATATCCCCATATCCGCTCACTCTTGCATCTCCCTCCCACCCTCCCTGTCCCACCCCTCTAGGTGGTCATAAAGCACCCAGCTGATCTCCCTGTGCTATGCGGCTGCTTCCCACTAGCTATCAATTTTACATTTGGTAGTGTATATATGTCCATGTCACTCTCTCACTTCGTCCCAGCTTACCCTTCCCCCTCCCCATGTCCTCAAGTCCATTCTCTACATCTGTGTCTTTATTCCTGTCCTGCCCCTAGGCTCTTTAGAACCATTTTTTTAAAGATTCCATATATATGAGTTAGCATATGGTATTTGTTTTTCTGACTTACTTCACTCTGTATGACAGACTCTAGGTCCATCCACCTCACTACAAATAACTCAATTTTGTTTCTTTTTATGGCTGAGTAATATTCCATTGTATATATGTGCCACATCTTCTTTATCCATTCATCTGTCGATGGACACTTAGGTTGCTTCCATGTCCTATCTATTGTAAATAGAGCTGCAAATGAACATTGTGGTACATGACTCTTTTTGACTTATGGTTTTCTCAGGGTATATGCCCAGTAGTGGGATTGCGGGGTCATATGGTAGTTCTATTTTTAATTTTAAGGAACCTCCATACTGTTCTCCATAGTGGCTGTATCAATTTACATTCCTACCAACAGTTCAGGAAGGTTCCCTTTTCTCCACACCCTCTCCAGCATTTATTGTTTGTAGATTTTTTGATGATGGCCATTCTGACTGGTGTGAGGTGATACCTCATTGTGGTTTTTATTTGCATTTCTCTAATGGTTAGTGATGTTGAGCATCCTTCATGTGTTTGTTGGCAATCTGTATAGCTTCTTTGGAGAAATGTCTATTTAGGTCTTTTGCCCATTTTTGGATTGGGTTGTTTGTTTTTTTGATATTGAGCTGTATGAGCCGCAGCTCTCTATATTTTGGATATTAATCCTTTGTCAGTTGCTTCATTTGCAAATATTTTCTCCCATTCTGAGGGTTGTCTTTTCATCTCGTTTATGTTTTCCTTTGCTGGGCAAAAGCTTTTCAGTGTCATTAGGTCCCATTTGTTTATTTTTGTTTTTATTTCCATTTCTCTAGGAGGTGGGTCAAAAAGGATCTTGCTGTGATTTATGTCATAGAGTGTTCTGCCTATGTTTTCCTCTAAAAGTTTGATAGTGTCTGGCCTTACATTTAGGTCTTTAATCCATTTTGAGTTTATTTTTGTGTATGGTGTTAGGGAGTGTTCTAATTTCATTCTTTTACATGTAGCTGTCCAGTTTTCCCAGCACCACTTATTGAAGAGGCTGTCTCTTCTCCATTCTATATCCTTGCCTCCTTTATCAAAGACAAGGTGACCAAATGTGCATGGGTTAATCTCTGGGCTTTCTATCCTGTTCCATTGATCTATATTTCTGTTTTTGTGCCAGTACCATATTGTCTTGATCACTATAGCTTTGTAGTATAGTCTGAAGTCAGGGAGCCTGATTCCTCCAGGTCTGTTTTTCTTTTTCAAGATTGCTTTGGCTATTTGGGATCTTTTGTGTTTCCATACAAGTTGTGAAATTTTTTGTTCTAGTTCTGTGAAAAATGTTATTGGTAGTTTGATAGGGATTGCATTGAATCTGTAGATTGCTTTGGGTAATATAGTCATTTTCACAATATTGATTCTTCCAATCCAAGAATATGGTATATCTCTCCATCTGTTTGTATCATCTTTAATTTCTTTCGTCAGTATCTTATAGTTTTCTGCATACAGGTCTTTTGTCTCCTTAGGTAGGTTCATTCCTAGATATTTTATTCTTTTTGTTGCAGTGGTAAATGGGAGTGTTTCCTTAATTTCTCTTTCAGATTTTTCATCATTAGTGTTTAGGAATGCAAGAGATTTCTGTGCATTAATGTTGTATCCTGTTACTTTACCAAATTCATTGATTAGCACTAATAGTTTTCTGGTAGCATCTTTAGGATTCTCTATGTATAGTATCATGTCATCTGCAAACAGTGACAGTTTTACTTCTTCTTTTCCGATTTGGATTCCTTTTATTTCTTTTTCTTCTCTGATTGCTGTGGCTAAAATTTCAAAAACTATGTTGAATAAGAGTGGTGAAAAAAATAAATAAATAAAGGGTGGTGAGAGTGGGCAACCTTTTCTTGTTCCTGATCTTAGTGGAAATGGTTTCAGTTTTTCACCATTGAGGACAATGTTGGCTGTGGGTTTGTCATATATGGCCTTTATTATGGTGAGGAAAGTTCCCTCTATGCCTACTTTCTGGAGAGTTTTTATCATAAATGGGTGTTGAATTTTGTTGAAAGCTTTTTCTGCATCTACTGAGATTATCATATGGTTTTTATCCTTCAGTATGTTAATATGGTGTATCACATTGATTGATTTGCATATACTGAAGAATCCTTGCATTCCTGGGATAAACCCCACTTGATCATGGTGTTTGATCCTTTTCATGTGCTGTTGGATTCTGTTTGCTAGTATTTTGTTGAGATTTTTGCATCTATGTTTATCAGTGATATTGACCTATAGTTTTCTTTTTTTGTAACATCTTTGTCTGGTTTTGGTATCAGGGTGATGGTGGCCTCGTAGGATGAGTTTGGGAGTGTTCCTCCCTCTGCTGTATTTTGGAAGAGTTTGAGAAGGATGGGTGTTAGCTCTTCTCTAAATGTTTGATAGAATTCGCCTGTGAAGCCATCTGGTCCTGGGCTTTTGTTTGTTGGAAGATTTTTAATCACAGTTTCAATTTCAGTGTTTGTGATTAGTCTATTTATATTTTCTATTTCTTCCTCGTTCAGTCTCAGAAGGCTGTGCTTTTCTACGAATGTGTCCATTTCTTCCAGGTTGTCTATTTGATTGGCATATAGTTGCTTGTAGTAATCTCTCCTGATCCTTTGTATTTATTCAGTGTCAGTTGTTACTTCTCCTTTTTCATTTCTAATTCTGTTGATTTGAGTCTTTTCCCTTTTTTTCTTGATGAGTCTGGCTAATGGTTTATCAATTTTGTTTATCTTCTCAAAGAACCAGCTTTTAGTTTTATTGATCTTTGCTATTGTTTCCTTAATTTCTTTTTCATTTATTTCTGATCTGCTTTTTATGATTTCTTCCTTTCTGCTAACTTTTTTTTTTTTTTTTTTTTTGTTGTTGTTGTTGTTCTTTCTCTAATTGCTTTAGGTGTAAGGTTAGGTTGTTTATTTGAGATTTTTCTTGTTTCTTGAGGTAGGATTGTATGGATGTAAACTTCTCTCTTAGAAGTGCTTTTGCTGCATTCTATAGGTTTTGGGTCATCATGTTTTCACTGTCATTTGTTTCTAGGTAGTTTTTGATTTCCTGTTTGATATCTTCAGTGATCTCTTGGTTATTTAGTAGTGTATTGTTTAGCCTCCATGTGTTTGTATTTTTTACACTGTTTTTCCTGTAACTGATATCTAGTCTCATAGCCTTGTGGTCGGAAAAGATACTTGATACGATTTCAATTTTCTTAAATTTACCAAGGCTTGATTTGTGACCCAAGATAGGATCTGTCCTGGAGAATGTTCCATGAGCACTTGAGAAGAAAGTGTATTCTGTTGTTTTTGGATGGAATGTCCTATAAATATCAATTAAGTCCATCTTGTTTAATGTGTCATTTAAAGCTTGTGTGTCCTTAATTTTTTTCATTTCGGATGATCTGTCCATTAGTGAAAGTGAGGTGTTAAATTCCCCTACTAATATTGTGTTACTGTCGATTTCCACTTTTATGGCTGTTAACATTTGCCTTATGTATTGAGGTGCTCTTATGTTGCGTGCATAAATATTTACAATTGTTATATCTTCTACTTGGATTGATCCCTTGATAACTATGTAGTATCCTTCTTTGTCTCTTGTAATAGTCTTTTTTTTTTTTTTTTTTTGCGGTACGCGGGCCTCTCACTGTTGTGGCCTCTCCCGTTGCGGAGCACAGGCTCCGGACGCGCAGGCTCAGCGGCCATGACTCACGAGCCCAGCCGCTCCGTGGCATGTGGGATCTTCCCGGACCGGGGCACGAACCCGTGTCCCCTGCATCGGCAGGCGGACTCTCAACCACTGCGCCACCAGGGAAGCCCAATAGTCTTTATTTTAAAGTCTATTTTGTCTCATTTGAGAATTGCTAGTCCAGCTTTCTTTTGATTTCCATTTGCACGGAATATCTTTTTCCATCCCCTCACTTTCAGTCTGTATGTGTCCCTAGGTCTGAAGTGGGTCTGTTGTAGACAGCATATATACAGGTCTTGTTTTTGTGTCCATTCAGCCGGTCTGTGTCTTTTGGTGGGAGCATTTAATACATTTACATTTAAGGTAATTATCAATATGTATGTTCCTATTACCATTTTCTTACTTGTTTGGGGTTTGTTATTTTAGTCTTTTCCTTCTCTTGTGTTTCCTACCTAGAGAAGTTTCTTTAGCATTTGTTGTAAAGCTGGTTTGGCGGTGCTGAATTCTCTTAGCTTTTGCTTGTCTGTAAAGGTTTTAATTTCTCCGTCAAATCTGAATGAGATCCTTGCCAGGTAGAGTAATCTTGGTTGTAGGTTCTTCCCTTTCATCACTTTAAGTATATCATGCCACTCCCTTCTGGCTTGCAGAGTTTCTGCTGAAAGGTCAGCTGTTAATCTTTTGGGGATTCCCTTGTATGTTATCTGTTATTTTTCCCTTGCTGCTTTTAATGTTTTTTCTTTTTATTTAATTTTTGATAGTTTGATTAGTATGTGTCTTGGTGTGTTTCTCCTTGGATTTAACCTGTATGGGATTCTCTGTGCTTCGTGGACTTGATTGACTCTTTCCTTTCCCATATTAGGGAAGTTTTCAACTATAATCTCTTCACATATTTTCTCAGTCCCTTTCTTTTTCTCTTCTTCTTCTGGGACCCCTATAATTCGAATGTTGGTGCGTATAATGTTGTTCCAGAGGTCTCTGAGACTGTCCTCAATTCTTTCTATTCTTTTTTCTTTTTTCTTTATTCTGCTCTGTGGTAGTTATTTCCACCATTTTGTCTTCCAGGTCACTTATCCATTCTTCTTCCTCAGTTATTCTGCTATTGATTCCTTCTAGAGAATTTAAAATTTCATTTATTGTGTTCTTCATCATTGTTTGTTTGCTCTTTAGTTCTTCTAGGTCCTTGTTAAATGTTTCTTGTATTGTTCCATTCTGTTTTCAAGATTTTGGGTCATCTTTACTATCATTACTCTGAATTCTTTTTCAGGTAGACTGTCTATTTCTTCTTCATTTGGTTGGTCTGGTGGGTTTTTACTTTGCTTCTTCATGTGCTGTGTATTTCTCTGTTTTCTCATTTTGCTTAACTTACTGTGTTTGGGGTCTCCTTTTCGTGGGCTGCAGATTTGTAGTTCCTGTTGTTTTTGGTGTCTGCCCCCAGTGGGTAAGGTTCGTTCTGTGGGTTGTGAAGGTTTCTTGGTGGAGGGGACCGGTGCCTGTGTTCTGGTGTATGAGGCTGGATCTTGTCTTTCTGGTGGGCAGGACCGCATCTGGTGGTATGTTTGGGGGTGTCTGTGAACTTATTATGATTTTAGGCAGCCTCTCTGCTAATGGATGGGGCTGTGCTCCTGTCTTGCTAGTTGTTTGGCATAGGGTGTCCAGCACTGTAGCTTGCTGGTCGTTGAGTAGAGCTGGGTCTTAGCGTTGAGGTGGAGATCTCTGGGAGAGCCCTTGCTGATTGATATTACATGGCACTGGGAGGTGTCTGGGGGATCAGTGTCCTGAACTCAGCTCTTCCACCTCAGAGGCTCAGGCCTGACACCCAGCTGGAGCACCAAGACCCTGTCAGCCACACGGCTTCTTCACAATTAGTTCCGTTTTCACACTAGGCAGAGGGAAAAGACATCTTTAGATGTAACAGCAGTGAAATAGCTCTGTGAGGCTCCATTTCTTAGATTTCTTTTCCTTTTGTGATTCATCTAGTTCCACTTGCTCATAGGGTGTTTTGTGCAGAGGCCTCATACCCGGCACTTCAGACCAGAGTTCCTTGTGGGAAACTCCCCCATCTGATTTTTAACAAGGTGCTCAGCTGTGGGCATGGAAATTGGAGGAGCCCTGTTCTAGACCAGTGCTCCGTAAGCCAGGAGCCACTTTTCCCAATCTACCGCTGGGAAAACTCAGGCTATTATGGGCCTTGAGCCTGGTTCTCAAAGTTCTGCTTCTCTCCCTGGGTCCCCGGGAAGCACTGATTCTGTCCTGGACCAGCAGCGTCAGGCCCTCACCTGTTAGAAATGGAAATCCTCAGACTCCCCTCCAAAGCTGGGGAATGAGAAGCCCTGGGGTGGGGCCATGTGGTGGCATGTTAACCATTCCTCTAGGTGGCTCTGAAGCACTTATGAGTGTTGGGAACGTCAGAAGCTCCCCAGGTGATTCTTGTTTGCGGCCGGGATTAAGAACCAGTGCTTTAGGCCCATGGACTAGGCCTCAGTTTTCTCAGCTGTATATTGAGTAGAATAACCCCCGTTTCCCTACCGGTGCAGTGAAAGGGCCTGGGGGAGCCTTTCATGTAGCTGTCTGGGACTTGGAAAAGCACACAGCAGGAGACAGGCTTCCATCTGTCAGGAAGGGTGCACCGAGATTCCTGTGCTGAGGGGAGGCGGGGTGGGGTGCCCACTATGGCCTTAGGGGTGGAATTGTAACATGGTGGCTGGCTGATCCAAGTACTAAAGTTCTGTAAAGACGATCCCCTGCTTGCTGCAATAGCTCTGCTCCGGGGAAGGAGATTGCTGTTTCCTTGAGAGCCCAGTGTAAGCTGCCCTCGCTGCCCCCAGTGCCTAATTCTGGCTCTTGCTCTTAGTGGGGTCCTTTGCTCAGTGTTGGGGAGACGATGAAGCCTGCTCCACCCCGGGCTCCCTTGGATGAGGATGGGTGGGGCCTGCTGCGGAGCTGGGCCCCCTGCCTCTGAGTACTGGTGGTGGCAACAGTGAGGTTTAGAGAAATATTTACCCAAAGAAATACCTCTGCTATGCCACTGCCCGTCTCCCAGGAAGCTGGGTAACAAACAGAGAGTTCTGGTTGTAGTTTATGGTGGGGTTGAGCTGAGCCTTCCCAGGGCTGGGACAAGGCAAGGAAAAGGGTGGTGCTTATGGTCTCCAGTCCTAGGCCCTGCAGTGGCTGGCATCTCAGGGCTCATGGAAACAGCCATTCCAACTACGAAGGAGGAAGCTGCATGTATGTTTTACGTTGGCTTCGAAACCAAATGTGGAATGTAATCATAATCTAACGTTAAAAGCAAGATTGCGTGCTGCTTCCCACGCGCCTGGAGGTGCTGTTCTAAGTGTTACCTCATGTGATCCTCAACCACCACCCCATGACCTATGTGCCATTATTTCTCCCATTTTACGTAAGCACTTGCTCCTCAGGGGTCTGTGATGGTCAAACTCTGCTACTCGCAGATGGGGAAACCAAAACCCAGAGGTTAGGTACGTGCCCAGGGGTCATAGTGAGTGACCAGCAGAGACAAAATTAGAAATCGGGTCCTAAACATCAAAGCATATGTTGAAAAACAGAGGGTTTAGCGAAACCTCTTCTTAATTTCCATTCGGGAATGACTTAACACAGAATGCCTGGATTATGTAACACCAGAAAAATAATTCACAGGATATTTGTTCTGAAAAGATTTACGGGAGATCGTCTAACACAGTGTATGATCAGGTCACCCAAGATGGCTGTTCTTTTGCTCTGTGTGTATCCCCTGCTTCACCTACATTCTACTCACCTGACCTTCCTACATGCTTTTGCCCCCAGCCCCAGCTAGTGATTGTCCTAATCTTTAGGTCAGAACAGCTCCACCTGTAACTTATCAAAGGAGCACGGAGGGGCGTGCCCCTCTGTTAGTTTCCCTGGTAACTGATGAGCGAACCTGATGTCAATTATCCCTATAAGAGGGGGAGGTTTCCTTTCTCCTTCTGGGAGAGACGCCTGCCGCCATGTTCTGTCCGTCGTCTGCTGTGCACAGTGGAGGTGACGCTCCCGGACCTTGCTTGTAAGTTCTGCCCTAGCCACTAAGCCGTTGACGTCCCTGTCCCTGTCACTGACTCTGGGCTCTTTCTTCGGTCTTGTACCCGGGCAAGCTCAGGCCTCGCAGGCCTGCGGGGTGCAGCCCAAGAATTGGCGGCGTCGGCCCAGAGACCGAGGAAACTCCCGTGAGTGCCGAGGTGTTGGGAAAGAAGGGTGGGGAGTGGAAGGTTGGGCCTGTCCACGACCGTGTGGGGCTCGGAAGTTGCGGGGCTCATCGTGGGGTGGCCGTCCACTGATATTACCAAACACGGGGTCTGGCGGTTCGCCGCCCAAAAGCCAGTAAGGAGGCAAGGTTGGTGGAAAGGAAAGTTTGCTTTATTTCGGAGGGCAGACTCCTGTCTGAAGACTGATTTCCCGCCGCTGACAACCGCTAGACAAGAGCGCTTATAGGCGGAGGGAGGGGGGCTACATGTGGCAACAGCACAGTTTGCTTTGACGGTCGTCTTGAAATCCATCGTGCGGTGGTTTGACCAGCATCATCTTGATTGCTTTAAGTACAGTTAACCTTCTGTTCCAGGGTCGGTTTGTTCCCATTTCTTTGGGGCTAATTCTCAGATTTGTGGCTGCTTATGTCCTGCCTGTGGTCTGGTCATCACGTCGTTAACTTCTTCCACCTGGTGGGGGTTTCGGCATCTACAAAACTCGCAGGATACGGCTCAGAATATTATCTATAGCCCTTGAAGAGCAACCGAAGGTCCTTGTCTGTGCTTACTAACCTGTTTTTGTTTTGTCCTGTTTGAACGCTTGTCTTTGCTTTTCCGTTTTCTCACTTCTCTGATTAAAGTTATTCTTTGGCTAAAGTTTTTCTACAGACAAAAGGCAGGTGGAGGACATGGTGGGGATGGACCATAGGTCCTACTTCATTGCCCTAACTTATGGAGCCCAAAGTTTGCAGGGGAAGTTCTGCGTTGGCTGTCCACTAGTATGGGGGGCCCTGTGGTGGCTGTCTTTGATGAATGGGGGCTGCCAGGAGTTGTGGAGAAGAGTGGCTCCTAATGGCTCTGCTGTTGTATCAAAGTGAGCCTTTTGTAATTAGCTAAGCTAGCTTTCTAGAAGGAATTGGTATTTCCCTGCTTGTACCTTTAAGATGTAAATTATCTACCTGGGCTCTCAGGAACTTTAATCGTACATGATCTCTAAGAGCAAAGAAAAATGAGAGAAGTCTTAAAACTCTAGGAATAATTGTTTTGGGAATGTCTGTCTATAATAGTCTCTGTAGATACTGGTAACTTGAAACTAAACTAAGTTAAATGAAGAGAATTCATTGACTAGCTGGGCTATTTCAAACAGGAAAAACCTTTGGAATATTAATTGCTGGGTGGGTCCAAGTTTACTGGCCTTGGTAGGGGAGGAAGGCTAAAGTGTAAGTTTTCCAAACGGGAAATGCTGGTATGACAAACAGTTAACAATTACTTGCTTCTTAGTTTTTGCCAGAGATTAAGATTTTTAAGGGTTAAGATTATCAGTCATCTTTCTAGTTGTAACCAAGTCTCTTTATTGATTACATTGTAATCAGGTGTTTAACCGTGCCTTTTTTAAGTCTTCTGTCAGATATAGATGTTGTACTTCGATGCTTTTGAGAAGGTCCTTCATCTTCAAGAAGATTCATAAGAAGGACTTTTGACAAGTACAGGTCTGTGATAAATTTCAGATTATACTGCTGAACTGGGTAAGAAATTAAAGAATTCTAATGGAAAACCTAGTGGCTTCATTAAAAGTTAACAAAGGGATTTGTTACTGAGTGAACTGTTGAATATGGTTATAATTTTTATGGTTTTTGTCTGGAGTGTTACTGGTTTTGACCTGTTTTCCAGATATACGGAAGCCTTTCTGCTCAAGTTAGTTATGACTTAACAAGAGTTGGCTAAACCCCACCTGTGGGTAGAATTGACACATTTTCCTTTTCTCTCTGCCGGGTTCCTCCAGAAATGAGAGACCCTTGGGTTCCCAGCAGCCTTATCAGGCTAATGGTAAAAACTGTCTCCTGGCATATGCAGGAATCTCATGTTTTGAGAACCTCTAGAAGAGAGAGACCCACCCAGGTGGAGTCTGTTGGCTTTCCTGGCCTTGAGAGGCCTCTTGGGAATTCAGCCGGAGGCTCCATCTGAGGAGTTCTGTGAGAGCCAGTTTGGGGGAGCTCTGTGGTCAATTGACCAGAGTTAATTTACAAACAAATTAGTCTTGATTTGGCTATGTTTGGTGGAGATGAGGGTGATTTTAGAGAGAAAAATACTGTGTTTCAGTAGGTATTAAAATTCTAGTTCTGCTAATCAGACTTTCCAGTGCTTTCAGACTTTTAATGTGACTGCTGACACCTGGCTAGGCCAACAGTATTTCTTTTAGAGCCAGGGCCTTCCCTTCCACATGGGGGTGACTGGGTTTGTGAAAACCAGGGGTGGCCTTACCTTCCTTATAACTGAACAGGGCCCTTTTGCCATTGACTCCCTCTCCATTGACCCCGTAAGCACTTGGCTGCAGAATTTCCCCACATGCTGGCTAATGACTGTTCTGAGCATACTGGGTGTACAAGGTGTACTCGGCATACTAGGTATCGTACTCTTGATCCTCTCTGGCGGCTGCTGTCTGCATTGTGTCTGTGGTATCTGGTGGCAGTGCCCCCTACGTACCTGACGCCGGAGATAGGGCAGAAGAGGGGCGGACCAGGGATGTAAGGGCCATGCAGGTTATGTAGGGGGGAGAAATGTATGGTCAAGCCTTCCAAGATGGCTGTTCTCTTGTGCTGTACATCCCCTGCTCCACCAGTGTTTGCTTCACACTACTTACCTGATTGACCTTCCTACGTGTTTGTCCCTTCCCCAGCTGGTGATTGTTCTTTTCAAAGGGGGCGGTGAGGGGTGTGCCCTTCTGTGACCTTTCCCAGTAACTGATGAGCAAACCTGATGTTAATTACCCTTATAATTGGTAACCTCCCCCTGCCCCCGCCCCCCGGGAACGAAGGCTGCAGCCACTTCAGGCTCTGCCTTCCACCGCACATGGTGGGGTGTCGCTCCAGGACCTTCAGATGTGTAAGCTCCCCTGTCCATTAAACCACTGATGTCTCTGTCACTGACTCCAGGCTCTTCAGTCTTGAAGCTGGTCAAGTACAGGCCTTGCAGGCCTGGGGGATGCAGCCCAACACACAGTAAATTTGAAAGATTTTAGACCATGTCCCACAGTAAGAAACACATTGTACAGTGTGTGTATATATATGTAATGTGTATATTACATGTATATGTTTATATTGTTGGATTATATTTATGCCTATGTATGTCCGTATATCTATATAAAACATCGTTCTATCTACCTACGTGTATATATGTAATCACAGAAACGGAAGTTAAGGGAATAATGGCTTCTTACCACATGGACCAACTTGATGTTTGTTCTGTTCCAAAAGATACTGCTCATAGTGGATTATGTAGATTTCGTGATCAACTAGTGGGACATGTCCTTCCATTTGGGAATTAATGGTGTGGCCCAGCTCTCTCATGCTACAGGAGAGGAAGCTGAAGCTTTGCCTCATTACATATGAGGCACAAATCTGGGACTAGGGGCCAGCTTTACTAATTGCCATACCTACCCTGTGCTGACCCTCCCCTACCTGAGGCTTTGCCAAGAACCTTCTGGAGCCATTTGACTTGTTCTGCAGTTTCGTGCCCACTCTTTTCCTTCTCTCGTGGATGCACTGTGAACCCGAGGCTCCCAGGCCTGGCCAGGCTCTCTCTGGCCAGCACCCGTCCCAGTGCTTTGCACCTCTGCTGGTCGCTGTTCTTTTCTGCCCCTTCTGAGAACCAGAGTGTGGTTTTTGAGATGGAATCCCAAGATATGGGGATGGTGGAACTCAGTGTAGGCATTTTGAGAGAGAACTCATTTATCTGTGTCCACAACCCATCGTTCACATTTCCAAAATTCCCCAAGCTCTGAAAAGTGAGAGTTTTTACCTATTGTGGAGGCAAACCTGCCCTGAGCTGATACGGGGCTGATGCTGGTCTCTGTTCACACAGCTCAGTGCAAAGAGCCAGACGTGTTCCGAGCGTGTGGCCCAAACCCCACAGATACGCCTGATTTATTTTCTAAAATCTGAAATAGATTCCCGTCCCAGGGTAAGGGATTGTGGACCTGTGGATATATTTGACGTATGTGTGTGAGTGTGTTATTGATTAATCAATGAATGTTTATTGAGAGGAAGGAGTGCTAGGTGGCAGAAAGTGCAGGGGACCAGTTATCAGAAGGTTGCCTGTTAACAGCTACAAAATGAAGCTCAGAGGGTTTTTTGAGGGTGAAGTGAGTGATGGCTATGAAAGCATTTGGGAAACTAGAGTGGTTCCTACCTGTGTAAGGTGTCTGGGGCAGTGCGGTTTCTTTAGAAAATAGAATTGTCTCTAACAACGCACTTCCAACTTAAAGGCCCGTGTGTGTGTGTGTGTGTGTGTGTGTGTGTAGGCTGCAAATGTGTCACTTATTTTGCTGAGCCACGGATGAGGAATAACAAAGGAAAATACAGTGAGACAGGAGTGTCTCTGCCTTTGTTGTAGTTTCTTCTCACATCTACTGTTCTATTTCTTTCTTTGTTCATTCTTCTTTGTAATATTCAGATGTCCTTTCCTAGAGACTGCTGACTGCACACAATCGTGCACTTTTCTTCCTTACTGTTAGTCTTGTAGGTCATTAAAACTTCGCTGCTGCTTTTTTTTCTTTCCCAGTAAAGTCAAAATTTCAGTTTTTAAAGCTTCTACTTTCGAGGGCCCTGGGAACTCTGGGCTCCTGAGACTAGAGGACGGTGTATCCAGTGTTCATTTAGCTACAAGAGGCAGGCTTTGAGAAATACTCTGATATGTCTAAAAGAAATCAGGCTGAGTACGTCAGACTTCAAGCCAGGAATGGAAGTGTGGCTTTTACCAAGGCCCAGGAGACCAAACTTTAGGCCCTTGCCAGGTGGGAAGTTGGAAGTGAGAGTTCTGCCTAAAACCAGCCCCTCCAGGCGGGCTCCATCCTCAGGAAACAGGTAGTCGGCAGACACCTGCCAGAGAGCCGAGGGAACACACCAGGGGACTTGCCTGTTTTGATTTTTGGCTTGGGGGTGGGAGGATGAAGCAGTGTCTCAGGTGAGAATTTGTAATCGTAAATCTGCATTCATGCAGTTCAGCTTTGAGTTTGTACTGCCTGTGTGGCCCAAGAAACCCCAAGCTGTGAAATTAGTCTGATAAAATTTGGGGTTGGTAGTGCCCCATTGTGTCTGTCAGAAGCAAATGAGAATCATCTCTGGAGGGCTGTACCCATAGCTCAAGCTCTGAAAGACTCCTATAGGTAAAACCCCCCTTCTGACACAAGTTTTTACCCTCAATTACAGAGCAGATGAGGTAGCAAGTCCCCATGAATGAAAGTCAGCAGAAACAACAAACAGAAGAATCAGACCCCCAAGGGTTTCAGATAGAAGACCAATTGGATATATCTATATAGTGTCTTTAAAATGTTAATAAAGTAAAACAAGTTGAAAAAAAATGAGCAGGAAACACTATACTAATTTTAAATCTATATAAATTTGAATAAAAACAAATAGAACATCCAGAAATGAAAAATATAATTGAAATTGAGCATACACTGCTCACCGTTAGGTATGTGCTTTCACAGGTTCTTATTAGAAACATCAAGATAGCAATGCTGAATAAGGATACATCAAAGAACATTGAAAATGTTAATTTGCACAGTTTTGTACGATTGAATGCATTATAATAGAAAAAAGACGTGGAAGCCAGGCAGTCTTTCATTTCATGGCTGTGTGACCTTGGGTTACTAGTTAACCTCTCGGATTCTTGGTTTCCTCTTGTGTAGTCTGACCCCACAGGTTTGCTGAGGGTTCAATTAGATAGTTTTTTGCAAGGGTCTCGATTTCCCTTTTCCCTGCCCTTCCTTTGATTCTGGAGACTACATCTCTCCCCCACCTCCCTCTCCCTGGGGAAGGGTCCTGCAGTTTCCTATTAATTAAATTAGCTCAAGTGAATGTGAGGGGACTGTGTCATAATAGCTGAGAGTTCCTCCTGGGACTTGTACGTGTTCAGGAGCTACACACATTCAACTGGAAGCTCGTGGGGGAGTGTGGGTGCTCTATAAGGAGGGGGCTGGGATGGTTGAAAGGCAGGCCGCCAGCCAGAGGGGTCAGTTCTAGGTAGCAAGGCTTTGGCTAGGCCTCCCATTCCAGGGTGGTGAGGGATGGCGGGGTTCTGACTTTGAGACGGGCCTGAGTGTGCTTAATATGCCGACAGATACGGCCTGCAAATCCTATCCCCAACTAACCTAATCCCGGCCCTTGGGAAATCTGAATTTTGCATTGAACTTGAACTCTACTTCAGGGCTCAGGCCCAATCTGTTACAGTGCCGTGCAGGCATCATGTGTCCTGTGCTCTTGGTCAGCTCTCCCAGAGAACAGGACCTGCCAGGACTGTCCCAGGGCCTGAGTGCCTTGGACCGTGGGGAGGAAGAGGGCAGATGGCAGGAGCCTGGTAGGGGTGTCCAGAGCTTCTTCCCTCCCTTTCTCTCTCCTTGCTTTTCTCTTCGCCTCTCTCTCCTCTTTTCACTTTCTACCCACACATTCTTCTTTTTCTTTCTCTCCTTTTTTTTTTTCCCCCTTTTATCTCCCTTCTCTTCTCTCTCTCTCTGGCTGAGAAATGCAAGAGTGTATTTTTTTCATTCTGGGAAGTGAGTACAGTGAGAATTTGGGGGGTAGGTCTCATCTGGGCTTGGCCTGGACCCAGGACAGTGCTTGGCACACGGTTAAGATGTTAGAAGCTGTCCAGTGGGGTTGTCCTGGACCTCGGAAAAGCTTCTGGATCTTTCCTGGTGTGAGTCCAAGTCATGGCAATGGAATTCTACCCAGGAAGGGAAGTTGTGAACCTGAGCAGCGCTGGCCTCAGGGAGGAAATGGTAGGTCCCCCCTCCCCAGTGACGTGGGCCCAGCCAAGCCTTGGAACGAAGCATGGTCAGGCCTGTGGATGACGTCATCTGCCTTCCGTGGGACAGCTGCAGCTAGCAGGACACTCAGAAAATGCCAGCAGTAACTGGAAACTTTATTTTCAAGTGCTTCCCACAGCATTCGCAGATGACGAGGCGTGTTTCTGCCATGAGACTTTTCAGGTGGCTGCCCTGGACACCAGGGCGATGTGAAGCCCCCCATCTTCCCTGGGGCAGGGCTCCTGGGGGTGGGATGTAGGGACATTCCCCAAAGGGCTTGCAGTTTTATGTCAGTGTGATTCCATTTAAACAGGTCTTCAGAGCCCATGGGATCCATTCCTAGGCAATGCTTTTCAAGGTCTCTTTTTGCTCTTCCATGAAAAGTGTTTTCTTCTTATTCACCTATCTCTGCTGCCTAATCTTCCCTGTGCAGCAGGTGAACATAAGAGAAATGAAGCAGAGATTTAGAGAAGAGACTATTCTGTGGAGACTCAGCAGCTGCCTTGCCATATCTGAAGGTCTGTAATGGGGAAGAGGCATCGGCTCGTTCTGTGTGTCCCCTGATAAGAGAATTAGGGCTGTGGGGAGGCCTATTTCATCTTGGGATTCCAGTGGGGGTGGGAGCTCACATTGCCGCACCTGCTACGGAACAGCCGCAGTGCAGTGCACTTGCTCATAAGCCTCAGGTGTTAGAGACCGTTTATGCTTCAGCAGACAACCTCTAGCACAGAACCCCGATAGTTACTAGTTACTGGCCACTTATCAGTCGGGCCCAGTGCTAAGTGCTGTCCTGATCAACTCATTTCATTCTCACGACTCTTCCGTTGGGTGGGAATGATCATTAACATCATTTTACAGATGGGGATAATTGACTCAGTCCAGTGGCCCAAGGTCACAGGCTGGTAAGTGGTAGGGGACTGAGTGGAATCAAGGTAGTCTGACGTTGGAGCTCCCCTCCCCCTAGCTCTTAAACTACCGGGATTTACTTCTCAGCATGGTTTTAGTGTGGGTTGAACCCGCCAGCCTTTTCTTGCACACTTTTTTCTCTGCCCTCTTTTTATTGTAATCCTAACTGTCACATTAACCTATTAGTTTCTTCAGTTGTTGAGAAGATACCCCTTTGGGAAACTGCTCTGCTGAGAAAGCTCTGTCCCTGTCTCAGTGTTCAGCTCTTTTAAGGGAGCGCGTACTATGGGAGCTGTCATCTAAAAATGGGCTGGCTCCGCGCTACAGGGATTCAGGAAGGGGAAGGTGACCACTTGCGGGAAGCCGGTGCTGGGTGTTGGGCGGGAGGACTAGGGGACAGCTGAGGTCCAGCCAGCGAGGACAGTCACTGAGCAGGGGCCTTGATGGGGCTCCCGCTGTCATAGAGATGGTGCTGCCAGAAGTGTGACTCAGCTTGGGGAGGTGGTGGCACCCCAGCCCTTCTCACCACCTGCCTGAGTTATTGCAGTTGCCGCCTGGCTGCCCTGCTACGTTCACTTTGCTCCCTTCTTCAGGCTGCCCTGAGTGCAGCTGCCAGATGAATCTCCCAAATGCTGATTTCATGATGTCACTCTGAACTCCCCTTCCTCCCCGCTGTGCTCAGAAGCCTGAGCTCCTCTGCCCTCAGACCCCCCTTGCCTTTCCCATCTCCCCTTCCTCGTCTGTCCCCCACAAACCCTACTCCACCTGGCTTGGTCTACACAGTGCCCTGAACAAGCCCTCCTGACACACTTTTCCTTATCTGAGGTTCCTTCCTCCTCTCCCAGGTGTCCAACTTCCTTGTTCGTTCGGGGCTCCGTTCATTCTTTCATTCACTCAACACTCCTCCGTTACGAGGTGACGCAGGGCCAGGAAAAGGCTGGGAAAGCAGACATAACAAGACAGGTCGCCTGCCCTTGAAGAGCTCTCAGTCTAGGCTAGCGGCACCTATGGGAGCGCCTTTGATCAACGCGGTGAGAGCTACTCCAGGCTGTGTACAAAGCCTCTTCCAGGAAGCCCTCAGATTGCTCCATCACTGTGAACTCATCCTTTGCTGGAGTCTTATAGATCCCAGTCTCTGTTCTCTTTCAGTGCCTTGTTTTCTGCCCTGAAAAATTCACTTTCTTTTATTGGCAGTATCTCTTGGACTTTATCCTAAAGGAACATACCACGGTGCTGCACCATGTGCCTATTAATAAGAATATGTGTTTATATTGGGGTCTGATTACGAAATATGCCCCTGATTCTTGTAGTAACAGTATGGGACAAGCAGAACAGACATGATCAGCCTCGGTTTGCAGAGTGGTAAGGCACATGGCTCACAACTGGCGGAGCCTAGACTGGGGCCTGGGGTCTTACCTTGTGAGTGCCCCACAGCCTCACAGAAGGATGAATGGATGCAGTCCCTTCACCGTGGACTCCCCCCTAGGCCTGCAGTGGGTGTCAGATGTAAGTTAGGGTAGGATGAGAGAGTGGAGAGGAGAATCTTGCAACTGAAATCCAGGGCATCCATTAAGGAGCAGGGAGGTACATGGGGGTGATCTAGCCTTGTTAGATAAAGGGTGCTCCATTCTCCTAATTCTTATTCAGGCGTTTCACTTCTCTTCCTCCATGGAGACTGAGAATAGCTGATGGAGCTAGATGAGGAGGAATAGGGAGGTGGGAGGTGGGGCTGGACTTGGATAGCATGGATGAGCAGAGCCAGGTGAGCAAGGCCTGGGGACAGAGGCAGTCAGGGGGCCTGTCACCTCTCCCTGGAGTTGCACGAACCCTTGGGTTTCCTTAGCACCCAGAGAGGAGGAAAAGCTTCAGTCCCGACCACCTAGCTTAAAAGTTTCGAATTCTATGCAGTTCTTTAAAGTATTTACTGGAACTGAAGACAAGGTAAATAGAAAATGGAATTCCAGCTCCCTCTTGCCTTGGCTATCGGTTGTTGGTTTTGCAGTTATGGTGAAGGTGCTGCCTCTGGACACTAGCTGGTTGGAATGCTCGGGCTTTTGAAGCTCAGCTGTTTGAGCTACCTACGTGTTTAAAAAAAAAAAAAAAAAAAATCTTGCCTTGCTTTAACAGGAACAAAGTGTGTTTCTTTAGCCCAGGCATGAATCAAAAATAGTTGGTTTTTTTTTTTTTTTTTCCCTCAAGTTTAAAAATAAAAAAGTCACCTTTGGGCTGAGATCAAGAATGGAAAATTTCAGGGCATAAGAGTAACTTTTTTCCATCTGTTCTGGCAAGGGACGTTAAGGCATTTTGATGGGAAGTGGTGTGTAAACGTCAGTTGTGAGTCCTACTACGTTGCTGCTTTGCAGTGTCTACTTGGTTAAGGTCTCCTCAGCAAAAGGCCCCCTCCCTCCTCCTGGCCCAGCTGAATATGCAGAGTGTAGGAGAGATGTGTGTAATTGAATATAAGCAGCTAATTGGAATAGGTAAAGGAGGAGGTTATTAAAATTAATAGAAGCTTCAATTTCTACAAAGCTGGTTTTATCACATAAAGTATGGGTTAGTACCCCCAAAAGATTAATTACTAAAGCTCTAGATTGGGTAGTGACAAGTGTCTAGAGAACTGTCAGGTCTAGGGAATTGAATTGGCAAGTGAGAATAAGGATGGGGACAGGTCTGAATTTTTATTAGAAAAAACATTCTGGGTAGTCCTTGATTACTGTAGTTAATTTTGAAGTGTATTATGGTTAAAGCTTTGCCTCTTAGGCTCTAGTTTTGCATTTCAATATTAAGGTATAAAGAAACTGTTTTATGTGTGTCAATTTTACTGTTTCTGACCACATCTGAGCAAGTAAA
This sequence comes from Kogia breviceps, assembly GCF_026419965.1. Taxonomy (NCBI): domain Eukaryota; kingdom Metazoa; phylum Chordata; class Mammalia; order Artiodactyla; family Physeteridae; genus Kogia; species Kogia breviceps. Next base: position 56,838,104 of record NC_081311.1, read on the forward strand.
CTTTGGTGCAACAGACTCTGCCTCAGATGTTAATTCTAAAGTTAGAAGCTGCCTCCAGTGGATGCTGAAGTCGGTCACACAAAATTCAGGTGCTTGCTTGAAAAATCCCAATACTCGGGAGGCTGGCACAGTCTCTGGTGGAAACTTGGGCAGCTGAGCCTCCCTTAGGATCCCAGGATTATTAGGGTGTGGCATGTCAGCTGTGGACCAGGCTCTAGATATACACATCAACACATGACTTTTGCTGAATCGGCATGCACAGAGAAAAGACAAATCATGATGGACAAACCCTCAAACCACCAATCCAGGCCCCCTGGGTTTCCATCTCAACTTTGTTACTTACTGGCTATGTGACCTTGGGCACAATGAGGCACAGCAGCCTTGGTTTCCTCATCAGTAAAATGAGGGTGTCTAATCATCTATGCTCTATGGTCCTTTCCAGATCCCAACCCTGTAATTAACAAGCCCAAGTTCAAAGATCCAAGTAAGAGCTTTAGCTCTTCCTTACCTGGGCTGTTTGTAGTGATCAAAATTGATAACATTAAATTATTTTTATTGGTATAGTTGATCTACAATGTTGTATTAGTTTCAGGTGTACAGCAAAGTGAATCTGTTATACATATACATATATCCACTCTTTTTTTAGGTTCTTAGATAGGCCATTGCAGAATATTGTGTAGAATTCCCTGGGCTATACAGTAGGTCCTTACTAGTTACCTATTTTATATATAGTAGTGTGTTTGTGTCAATCCCAATCTTCCAATTTATCCCTCTCGCCCCCCCCCCCCCCCGCCTCCCGGTAACCATAAGTTTATTTTGGACATCTGTAACTCTGTTTTGTAGATAAGTTCATTTGTAGGCTCTTTAAAAGATTTCATATAGGGCTTCCCTGTTGGTGCAGTGGTTGCGAGTCCGCCTGCCGATGCAGGGGACACAGGTTCATGCCCCGGTCCGGGAAGATCCCACATGCCGTGGAGCTGCTAGGCCCGTGAGCCGTGGCCATTGAGCCTGCACGTCTGGAGCCTGTGCTCTGCAATGGGAGAGGCCACAACAGTGAGAAAAAAAGATTCCACATGTAACTGATATATTTCTTTGTCTGACTTCACAAAGTATGACAATCTCGAGGTCCATCCATGTTGCTGCAAATGACATTATTTTGTCCTTTTTTATGGCTGAGTAATTTTCCATTGTATCTGTGTACCGCATCTTCTTTATCCATTCTTCTGTTGATGGACTTTTAGGTTGCTTTCTGACGACATGTTTTTTAAAATGCCCCTTCTGGTTTAAACAGCCATTGCCTTAAGCTCTGGGATTGCCTTCCTCACTCTGGCTCCTTCCTTGACAGCCTCTGGACCCCCCCTGAGGCCAGCTCCTAAAAGGCTCAAGGTCTGGCCGTGCAGGGGGTCCTCCTCCTAGGCTCACATCCATCCTGATGGTCGTGGCCCTGACTGACTTGTCATTAAACATCTTGACTGTCCCCCTGGCTTAGGAGTACAGTTTCTGGGTGGACTCGGCACAAACAGCAGAACTTTTCTTGGTCTCTCTTTCTGCACCTGAACATAGAACCACTCGTAAGCAGTAGAGTGGAGGGAATTGTGAGGGTGGGTTTTGAAGTGGGACCACCTGGGTTCATGTCTTGGCTCTGCCACCTGTCAGCCATGTGATCCTGGACAAGTCATGTAGCCTTTCTTTCCTCAATTCATTGCCTGCAACATGGAGATTATAGCAGCACCTACTTTATCGAGCTGATGGTGAGATTGAAAAATATATGAACTACTTAGAATAGAATAAACATAGAAGGGATAGCTCTGTGTGCATGCATGCGTGTGTGATCTCCATATATGCACCTGTATCATAGGGCTTTGCTGTGTTCTGTATCGAGTGAGATAATGTGATGAGAAGGAAGGAGTCTTTCACCTGTCTCAGGCTCTCCCAAAGGTCATGCTCTCCTCATTTTCCCAGTGGATGCAGGTTGGGCCTGTGGGGACGGGGAGGCTGGCTAAAGAGCTCTGGTTCCTTTGCTGAAGCCTTGGCTTGTGGGAGGGCCTAGGCTCCATGGCCCCCCGGTTTCCTAGTGTCTTTAGGGACTTTGGAGGTGCAGGCAAGCGTGCTCAAGGTGGAGGCTGGGTCCAAACCTCACTGCCCCACCTCTCCCCCCCACCACCCCAGCCTGGCTGTGGGCCTGGCAGCCCTGGAAGTATGTCTCTCTTAGAGTGTCCTGGTCAGGGTCAGGAGGTCCAGTGCTAAGGTTTAGTCTGCAGGCGAATGTCATAACGGCACTAGAGACCGCTTGAGTGCAGCTCTTGGGGGCTGAAGAGCCAGCTACTTTAGTGTCCGCGAAACCCGACACCTGCATCCCGAGCCACCGCCACTTAGAAATGAGGGCCGCAGACTGCGTGGGCTGGAAGCCACCTCCATGTTCCTGGTGTAGGTCATGCTGATTCTCTGGTCCCGGGTTCATCATCATTGATAGGGTGGAATTAGCTAGATCAGGGGCTTCCAAACTTTTTTTTCCCTTGGGACCTACAACGAGCGATCCATTTTCTTCTTCAACCCAACACGCCCATCCATGTATGTAGTGAAAGGTTTCATGTAGCAGCACTTCCTATATGCAATGGTTTCTATTTTCTATGCTGCTAGGTGGTTTTCTGTTTCAGCTGAAAAATGCCAACTGTGAACTATTAAACTGATTCTGTGACCTGCTCATGGGTCATAACCCGCAGTTGGAAAACATCAGGTTAATTGAGAGTTGAGGGCCCTCGAGTGCTGTGTGCTGTCTGTGGTCCTGTTGGGACAGCACTGGGGGAGCAGTGGCTTCTGGCTGTTGGGACAGAGACTGTGTGAAATGTCTAGTGGATGATACCAACCAGATTTTTAATTCCAGAGGTGGAGCCAGGAGCTGCTGCTTCTGTTTTGGTCTTTTCCTCGAAAACAAGTGGGTATTTACGTAGACTCCAAGGTTACAATACATGTAGGGTAACCAATTCGGTCCTGGAGAGGCATCCACCTGCCCCACCAGGTGGTGACTCTTGAGTTGCTGGGAAGGTCTGGGGTCACAGGGGAGGGGTCAGGGTCATGGTGGTGGGCATGCAAGAGTTTGGAGCAGAAGCTACTTAACTGACATGTAAAAAGTATTTCAGTATTTTAACACTGGTAGTGTGCTGCACCAGTGCAGACATCTGAATTTCAGCCCCGGCATATGCCCTGTTGCCTTAGGTTGTCTTGAAGAGACCACCATTATGGACCAGCTGAGGGTGGTCTGAATGCCTCCTGAGTGTTGACAGGGCATGGGCTGACCAAGGGCATGGAGAGTGACTGGTCTTCTGGGGCTGAAGCCCCCAGGCAAAAATAACCCATCAGGCCTTTTCAAGCATGTGGCCAGAAGTCAGTCACCACATTTCCCGGTGTAGCATTGGAGCCTTAATATACACTGCTGTGTTATGATGAAGCTGTATCAGCGGCTCTCCATCTAAGGCTTTTAGGTCACAACTACTCTAAAGGAAGAAAGACTCATTAGAAAGTGTATTGCTTGGGGAGGCCCTGAGGCCCAGCAAATGGGGACCTGCCAGGAGTTCTATGGAGACGCCTGGCTTGACCCTTACGTCCGAGCCTCTGCCTCTTGGGTTTATTTTGTGTCTCTGCTCTCTTCCACCTGGATGGGAAGAGATCTTATTTGGAGTTCCAAGACTGCTGTTGAGATGTGGCAGTGTTCTCAACTGGTAAGGGCAGGCCTAAGGACAAAAAGGTAGACGGTTAATACCAGCTGTACTGTAGGAACCTATCTTCTTGGAACTGGCCAGGAGCCTGGCTTCTCTCCCTTGGGACACCTGTTATCTAAGGCACTTTCCAGTACTGCATTGGAGCTGGTGAACCACGGGTCGGAGGTCTCAGTTGCTCTCTTTCAGGGCTTTGATGGGGTCCCCTCCCCCAGCATCATTATGATCAAATGGATCTGATGAGATAGTTGTCTACTCATGGCTGGGAGGGGAGTGGTCCTCAGCACACCCCTGCCTCTAGGAGTCTGTATGCTGAGGGAGGTGCCACCCGGGCATCACCTGACTCCTGGCACCTGACCTTCCATTTGTGTTCTTGTTTTTGTAGTATCAGAATTACAGACATTCCACGAGTGACCTGCCAGTTACCTGCCTGGAGACCTTTTCTGAGCCTTTTTCATTATCCTGACCAGGGGGCTAAGAAGACTCGCTTCAGAGCTTTGTTGTGAAGATGCAGTGAGATAGAGAATCTAAGAAAGCTTTGCAGATTATTCAGCTCAAGGGGAAAGAAAATAATTTAATTACTGTTGTGACTGTTTAGCATTTCTTATCATCTGAGTATCCAGATGTCTCATTTGACCGGTGCAGGCTTTCTATAATTCCAGTCTGGGATGTTAGCTTGTTTGTTTAGAGAATGATGTAAAGAGAAAAAAAAATCACTTCCTGGGCAGGCTGAATTTCTTAACCTGGCCAGATGCTGACTTTTCTTTTGAGAACATGGAGGAGGGGGATCCCGAATCTCCCAGCCCTTCTTCTGGTAGTATGTTATTACTGTTTTTTTTTTTTCCTACATTTTCTGTTTATCTCTGGAAACCCTAAGGAGGATGAGAATTACATTATCCATCACTGCACAAGAGTCTCCCATGAACCACATAAGCAGTATTGAACTGCACACCTGTTTCCTATAAACCCAGTCGGGCTAATGGTATAGACCTGTTTCTGTCACCTCTGGCTGTCTGGGTGTTTGTATTTATCTACACGTTCTTCTTGCCCGGGGCACACGCCATATAGGAGAAGCTTGTGCCCTCCCAGCTGGTGGATGCCCGTAACTCATGAACTCAACATTGAAGGACCAATTGTGGGCCTTGATTTATAGTGCTTCTGAAAGCTTTGAGGCAGGATTAAACTGCTTTTGGCAGTGAGTGACAGCTGCCAGGATTGAAATAATGAGCCCGGAGCCCCCGATTCTCTGCAAACTGCTCTGGAGTTAATTTCCTTGCATAGCTCTTTTTCCCTTCCAAAAACCTGTCTCTTGTGCTGTTCTTTGCTTAGTATATGTCACAACCATCTCTGGCTCTTTTGCCGGACTTAATTGCCAGAATTTTCTGAGTGAGTTATTTATTTTCGTCTCCAACCAACCAACTATTGCTGCTAGAGGACCAAAGTGATCATATGCTTGATTGCCTCCATGACTTTCAGTCTCCATCCTGGCAGGGCCCATAGGAGATGGGTTGGAGGCATTGGGGTATGATTGTGCCTGTGGTCAATGGGCTGGAGGCTGGAGCTGGGGCAGTGCTCCAGCATTTGTGTCTTCTTAGGATGTTTTTGGCTCCCAGATGTGCATCCCAGCAGCGTGACCATTGGGTATTGACGGAAGATGGTTCCCTGGTGTTGGGCATGGGTCACTTGGCTGGGTGTGTTCATGCTAATCTTAATCCTCAGTTCTGGATGGATCTGGTCCATATCTCCAGTGTCCTGGGTTCCGCTTGATGCAGCATGATCATGGCCTTGAGACGAATGAAGAGTGGAGGCCCTGCCTCATTGTATCAGCATCTTCCTCAACAGCACAGCTACTTCTGTAGGAGCACCTTAGAGGTGACAGAAGTCTACCAGCTGAGTTACGATTTTTAAATTTTTCCTAGTCACTTTGAAGGCTCTCATTCCATTTTTAAAGAGGAAGAAACAGGCTCAGTGAGGTTGGGTGATGGGCCTAAAGTTCCCCAGATGGTAGGTGGTAGAAAGTGGCTTGAAACCCTGATCTGAAACCCAAGCTCTTTTCCTGGCCACACCATGTATTCACTCTGGATTCTCGTCCAGGCCTCTTTGAGAGGAGCTCAAAATGCTTTAGAAAACCTGCATTTCGCTATTGATTCCTTATCAAATATCAGTGTTTGCTTAAGTTAATTCTTGGGTAGTGATAATCAAGACTGTAATAGTTCATTGGGATTGACCTGGATGGTTCCAGAACAGAACTGGAGGCCCAAAACAGAGCCCAGATTTCTGGCTTCTCTGGTACCACCTGCATCTCTGGGTGCCCCCCTCGTGGGGTGTGTGTGTGTCCAAGGACCACAGGGGAGCACAGTTTGGATCTCTGTACTGTGCCCTTTTCATCTGTTTAATTTAACCTCCAAAGCGTTACACCACCTTCTCGGTGCCAAATGGAAAATGATGTTTTTATATTGCTTCGTACATCATTCTTAACTCCAGCCTGGGGGTTGGGATCTTGGAACAATTCAAGATGCTCGGTAATGGGCTCTGCTTACAGCTATGAGAAGCTCTTGGATTTTTTTTTTGTCATTAAGTTGGCTGAACCAGCAGAACTTACGGTTTTACAATTGCTTGTTTTACGTTCAGTTCAGAAAGACAAGCTTTAAAAAGCACGTGACGCTGAAGTGTCATTTTAGTAAATGTTTTTTTTTTTTCTGTTAAAAGAGGTTGAGGCTTCCGTGGTGGCGCAGTGGTTGAGAGTCCGCCTGCCGATGCAGGGGACACGGGTTCGTGCCCTGGTCCGGGAAGATCCCACATGCCGTGGAGTGGCTGGGCCCGTGAGCCATGGCTGCTGAGCCTGCGTGTCCGGAGCCTGTGCTCCACAACGGGAGAGGCCACAACAGTGAGAGGACCGCGTACCCCCCCCCCCCAAAAAAAAAAAAGAGGTTGACTCTTCCTTGATTCTGATTTTCAGGTTCTCTCTCCGAGGTCTCCATTTTTTTTTTTTTTTTTTTTTTTTCTCCTGACTTGTGGTGATTTCAGTTCTGGATACTCCTTATAAGAGTCAGAAATGACCTTTGATACATAGAGTTTTATTTGGGTTCAGATCGAGGCCCAAGAATCACTGGAGGCGTTGTGTTTGACTCTGCCATATAGTCGCCTGGCCTGTGAGGAAGGGTCCTGCTCATCCTTCCCCTAAAGACATCAGTCATATCTCACCAACTCCCAGTTATGACCCAGACACCCAGCTCACTTCCCTGGCATGAGTGCTCTCCCCTTCCCATCAGGGGAATGCCTGATAAATGCCTGTTTCTGTGGCGTACACCTGTGTGAGGCCTCAGGGAGGCCTCTGTTGCTGGCATTTGACCTCCTCCTTTCCACTTCAGACTTTTCAGTGGGGCTGGGCTGTGCAGCCATCTGTAAGCTGAAAACCATAGTGTCCCCTTTGTGGCAATCACCAGAGCCATCCCTGGAAGGAGAGGGTGACTTCTGAATACACATCTGCTGTCTGGGTGATGGCTGGAGTAGGTGAGCTGGCTAGGTTGGACCGTAGGGTCCTGGTCTTTCCTCAGTGCTCCACACGTGTTGTCCTCAGAGGAAGGGGTCTTCCCTGAAGGATCAAGGCTGCAGCAGCAGCTGAAACCTGGCTGGAATCTCAGAGCATCACTGTACTCATCAAAAGCATTGAATTAAGCCTGCCTCTCAGTAGCGTGGTGTTCCAGTCGCTGGGCAGGATGAGTTAAATTGGAGACTGTTCCTGGCCCGTGTGTGTGTGGCTCCTAAATTTGGGTGGTACTTTCCTGGAAAAAGCATTGATCATGGGGCTCAGGGGCTTGGGATCCAGTTGGCTTCTACTCTTTGTTTTCTCTGGGTCTCAGTTTTCTCATCTCTAAAATGGGGCCATTAGAAACTGGGTGCAAAACCATGACCCTTAACGTTACACACTATTATAGGTCAATATTACATCTCAAGAAAGCTGGAAAAAAAATTTTGGTGTTTCTGAGAATTTTCTACTGTAGTCTTTAAAAAGGGAGAGAAGGATGAAGGTGAATCAGCCCCACCTCCATCTCTTCCTTCAAATATAGCAGCAAAATCCAAAGTCACCCACACTGTGCAAAACATTTAATAAACTTGTGCAGGGTTTTCTGTCCTTGCATGATGTGTGTTTTATTCAGTATAAAAATTGTGTCCTCCCTCCTTTTTTTTCCCCCCCCTTTTGTCTTACCCGGTTACATGGGGATCTTTCTTGCAGCTTTGCTAGTGGAAGAGATCTGTTGGCAACTTTCAGCAGGTATTCTGTGAATTGTTCCACATGGAGATATACTTTTTGATGTTTTTGTGGGGGATGTGAGCTCCACATCCTGCTCCACCATCTTGGTCTCCTGCCCGCCATCTTTTTTTTTTTTTTTTTGGTGGTACGCGGGCCTCTCACTGTTGTGGCCTCTCCCATTGCAGAGCGTAGGTTCCGGACGCGCAGGCTCAGCAGCCATGGCTCACGGGCCCAGCCGCTCTGCGGCATGTGGGATCTTCCCGGACCGGGGCACGAACCTGCGTCCCCTGCATCGGCAGGCGGGTTCTCAACCACTGCGCCACCAGGGAAGCCCTGCCCGCCATCTTTGAGTCAGTTTTGTACTCCATCAGTTTGTCCCATGAATGGCTGTGTTGATCCCTGACGTCAAAACCTTGGGGGCCTTACCTCTGGGAGGCAGAGCTTGGGGAGCAGGACGTGGGACATGCTTGGATTGGAGGGGGCAGCATAGAGTACCCCCCAGGGACTACTACCTCCTCTGCTTCTCTCAGGGTCTTATTCTCACACTGCTTTAGCATCTGTCCTTTCCAGACGTAACGATTATGTCCCTATCTTACCTTGAAAATTCCCCACCTGGGAAAATGTACCCAGAGGGAGCATACGCAGCCCTTGCCACTCCCCAGCCGCCTCCTGCCTAGACACAGCCTGAGTCCCTGGGGAGAGGCATGCCCGACTCTGAGATACTTGCTCGGGAATGTTTTCCAAGGCCTCTTCTAGCTCTTCTGTTCTGTGGGTCTCCACGAGGTCACACTGCCAAGACGGGCATGCTGACAACTGTGTCGATGGCACAGCAGGTACGTTCATCCAAGAGACAGAAGAGAAAGCAAGGCAGGAGAGAACAGTGTGAAGTCCCAGAGGAGCCCGAGGCCCCGGGGGCTTCCCCGTGCTTCCAGCAGCAGAATGAAGACAGCTCCGGAGGCCTTGGCACCCCTGGGGAGCAAACATGCTCAAGTCTACCCTGTAGGCGTTGAGAGAGACAGCTCCAGCCAGAACCAACATGGGAGCCTCTGGGGAGACATCATCCAATACCGCCTGGGAGCAGGGCCAATCCTCCATCTTTTCTGACCCCCCCATCCTCCCCACCAGGTGCACCCAGACTTCCCCCAGAGGCAGTTCTGTCTCTGCCTCCTCCTCCTTTTTTCTTTGCTCTACCCTGGCCCTGGTGGTGAGCAGATCAGCCATGAGCATCATTGCCCGGCTCGGGAGAGCCTCTTGGATGGCTAGGGTCAGGGTGCCTGCACGGCCCCTGAATCTTACATCTTTCTTCATCTTTCTCTCTCCCCTCTTAGCATCCTCCTCTTTTGAAAGAGAAGCTGTTATCTCCCTGGATAAACTAGCACTTTCACCCTCCAGCATTGGCAGTGGAGAAAAATACATGAAGTGGGCAAAAGGTAGCTGAATGTCGGTGACTGTCCAGTTTTACCTGTTTCCTGGGGAATTTCTCAGCTCTTGCTGCTACCACCAAGATACCAGTTTTAAGGGGGCACCATTTTCCTTTAACTATGGTGACCCAAGCTTGAGGCTATGGTTCTTCCACCTTTGCTTAATTCCTTTTGCACGGTCACACCAGGTGTGTTGGTTTGGCCTCCCAAAGGTGGTGTACAGATTGTTTTAAATTTTTTAATTTAATTTTTATTTTGTATTGGGGTATAGTTGACTTAGTGTTGTGTTTCAGGCATATAGCAAAGTGATTCAGTTATACATATACTTATATCCATTGTTTTTCAGGTTCTTTTCCTATACAGGTCATTACAGAATATTGACTAGAGTCCCCTGTGCTGTCCTAGTTGATTATCTATTTTATATATAGTATGTATATGTCAACCCCAGTCTCCCAATTTATGCCCCCCACCTTTCCCCTTTGGTAACTATAAGTTTGTTTGTTTGTTGTGGCGGTACGCGGGCCTCTCACCGCCGTGGCCTCTCCCGTTGCGGAGCACAGGCTCCGGACGCACAGGCCCAGCGGCCATGGCTCACGGGCCCAGCCACTCCGCGGCATGTGGGATCTTCCCGGACCGGGGCACAAACCCGTGTCGCCTGCATCAGCAGGCAGACTCTCAATCACTGTGCCACCAGGGAAGCCCCCATAAGTTTGTTTTTGAAGTCTGAGTATGTTTCTGTTTTCTAAGTAAGTTCATTTGCATCACTTAAGATCCCATATATAGGTGATATCAAATGATATTTGTCTTTCTCTGTGTGACTTCACCGAGTATGATAATCTCTAGGGTTGGTCCATGTTGCTGCAAATGGCATTATTTCATTCTTTTTATAGCTGAGTAATATTCCATTGTATACATGTACCACATCTTTTTTTTTTTTATTTTTTTATTTTTTTTTTTTTTTCGGTATGCGGGCCTCTCACTGTTGTGGCCTCTCCCGTTGCGGAGCACAGGCTCCGGACGCACAGGCTCAGCGGCCATGGCTCACGGGCTTAGTTGCTCCGCGGCATGTGGGATCTTCCCGGACCAGGGCACGAACCCGTGTCTCCTGCATCGGCAGGCGGATTCTCAACCACTGCGCCACCAGGGAAGCCCAATGTACCACATCTTTATCCATTCATATGTCAATGGACATTTAGGTTACTTCTTGTCTTAGCTATTGTAAATAGTGCTGCAGTGGACATTGGGGGTGCATGTATCTTTTCAAATTACAGTTTTCTCCAGATATATGCCCAGGAGTGGGATTGCTGGATCATATGGTAGTTCTATTTTTAGTTTTTTAAAGAACCTCCATACTGTTTTCTATAGTGGCTGTACCAGTTTACATTCCCACCAACAGTGTAGGAGGGTTCCCTTTTCTCCACAGATTGTTGTCCTGTAAATAGGACATCTGTCACCTGAGGCACTGAGTACCAGGCACCTGGTCCCTTCTTTGGCTTCCTATGGGGCTGGAAGGACCCTCCAGGGACATTTTTTTCCATTCTTCTTCCTCCATGCAATACTGTACCAGTTACATTCTAGAGACATTATTTGCTCTTAAATGGTCTCAAGAAATAAGCCCAACCACTTCTGAAAGTTTTTCTAAATTGAGGGTTGCAAAAAAAATTTTCTGTGAAGGGCCAGTTAGTAAATATTAGGCCTCGTGGGCCATGCTGTTGCAGCTACTCAAACGTGCCTTTGTAGCATGGAATCAACCGTAGACACTACGTAACAGTTGAGCATGGCTGTGTTCCAGTAAAACTTTATTTACAAAAACACTGGGCCATATTTGGCCCATGGGCTGTTAGTTTGCTAACCCTTGTTCTAAATGATCGTCTTTGGGGTCAGCCCATTTCCTTTGGTCTTGCTGATCCTGAGTACTGCCTGAGTCAGATCATCCAAGGGGAAGGCAATTCCATGTTGACTTCCCAGCCTCTGCTTCGAAACTCTTCTCCTAGAATACCTGCTCAGGAGAGGGCCTGGGAGGTTCTGGGAACATGTGCCTTCCATGCAGAGGGCTAACTGTGTATGGAAAGGTTGGCTGTCACCCCCAAATTCCAGTTGATCTGGAAAAGCCATGCAGAGGTGGGCCTGAGTGGGGGGCCCAGTCCTGGGTGAGGCTGAATTACTGTAAACGCTCAGACACTTGGGTTTCTGGCTCCATACCCCTTCCCTGCCTTCTTAAAGCCAAGAAAAACGAAAGGCAAGGCCTGTCCAAACTTGGGCATAATATTTAAGGTTTAGTGGGTAAAGTGAAATATAATTGACCAGTTCCACTCCCTCAGCTGAGCCCATCTGATTCCTTAATAAATCATGGTGGGGATTGCAGGGGGGCTCTTTAGTAAACTTGGGGTAGACATCTGGACTCCAGGAGGTTAGTGGCTTCTAAGAGGCAGATTCAGCATGATGTTTTTCAGCTCATCTTTGCACAAGTTTTTTTTTTTTTTTATGGAGATTTGAATGCTTCCACCTAAACACCCTTGCTGTTAGCCTCTTTCATTTTGACAGAGGCGTTTTCTTCCTCTACTCTGATGGATTATCCAGGCTGGGCTGGGTTCCTGTGTGGAGTTATGGGCACTCTTTAGGGGAAACGTTTGGTGTGGTAGGAAGATCATGGTTTCTGGCACTAGATTTATGTCTTGGCTGTGGGTCATTTCTTGTAATGGTCCCAGGCAAGATCCTTAACCTCTGAGCTTTAGGCCTCACCTGCACAAGAGGGTGATGACACCATCCCCACTGTTGCTGGAGGACTGAATGGGGGTTGGTATGTGCACTCAGTAGGTGCCCTATAGAGGAGAACAAAAATTCAGTTGTAAGAACCAGGTCTGGTTCAACTATCCAGGTCTGTTTCAACACCTTTGAGGCTGTCTGTGCTTTCCTGACAAGTAACCCCCCAGCAGTAATATTTTTGAACTGTGAAGGAGGCCTGAAAGGGCCGGCTACTGCACGGTGAATGGGCATTTCTGAGAGTTGGCCTATCCCTTTTTCCAGTGAAAACAGGCAGTTTGGGAGCCAGGCAGCATCAGGGGGAAGGGGCATGTGTCTGAGAATCCTTTTTTTTAAACATCTTTATTGGAGTATAATTGCTTTACAGTGGTGTGTTAGTTTCTTCTTTATATACATATACATACATGCCCATATCTGCTCCCTCTTGCGTCTCCCTCCCACCCTCCCCTATCCTACCCCTCTAGGTGGTCACAAAGCACCAAGCTGATCTCCCTGTGCTATGTGGCTGCTTCCCACTAGCTATCTATTTTACGTTTGGTAGTGTATATATGTCCGTGCCACTTTCTCACTTTGTCCCAGCTTACCCTTCCCCCTCCCCATATCCTCAAGTCATTCTCTAGTAGGTCTGTGTCTTTATTCCTGTCTTACCCCTAGGTTCTTCATGACATTTTTTTTCCTTTGACTCCATATATATGTGTTAGCATACGGTATTTGTCTTTCTCTTTCTGACTTACTTCACTCTGTATGACAGACTCTAGGTCCATCCACCTCACTACAAATAACTCAATTTCGTTTCTGTCTATGGCTGAGTAATATTCCATTGTATATATGTGCCACATCTTCTTTATCCATTCATCTGGTTATGGACACGTAGGTTGTTTCCATGTCCTGGCTATTGTAAATAGAGCTGCAATGAACATTGTGGTGCATGTCTCTTTTTGAATTATGGTTTTCTCAGGGTATATGCCCAGTAGTGGGATTGCTGGGTCGTATGGTAGTTCTATTTTTAGTTTTTTAAGGAACCTCCATACTGTTCTCCATAGTGGCTGTATTAGTTTACATTCTCACCAACAGTGCAAGAGGGTTCCCTTTTCTCCACACCCTCTCCAGCATTTATTGTTTGTAGATTTTTTTGATGATGACCATTCTGACCGGTGTGAGGGGATACCTCGTTGTAGTTTTGATTTGCATTTCTCTAATGATTAGTGATGTTAAGCATCCTTTCATGTGTGTGTTGGCAGTCTGTATATCTTTGGAGAAACGTCTGTTTAGGTCTTCTGCCCATTTTTGGATTGGGTTTTTTTTTGGATATTGAACTGTATGAGCTGCTTGTATATTTTGGAGATTAATCCTTTGTCAGTTGCTTCATTTGCAACTATTTTCTCCCATTCTGAGGGTTTTCTTTTCATCTTGTTTATGGTTTCCTTTGTGTCTGAGAATCTTGAGACATAATTTTCTTGTGTGAACTTTTCCAGAAGAAAGGGGCAGGAGTGATGTGGGACTCTGGATGTTTTGGAGTACTAGCTTTGCAGAGCTAGTTTTTAAAATATTTTTTATTGATGTATAGTTGATATATAATATGTAAGTTACAGGTATACAATATAGTGATTCACGATTTTTAAAGGTTATACTCCATTTATAGTTATTACAAAATACTGGCTCTATTCCCCATGTTGTACAGTATTTCGTTTTATACATAATGGTTGGTACCTCTTTTTTTTTTTAATTGGAGTGTAGTTGCTTTATGATGTGTTAGTTTCTGCTGTACAGCAACGTGAATCAGCCACATGTATATGTATATCCCCTCTTCCTTGGATTGCTTCCCATTTAGGTCACCACAGAGTATTGAGCAGAGTTCCCTGTGCTGTACAGTAGGTTCTCATTAGTTATCTGTTTTATACACAGTAGTGTGTATATGTCGGTGCCACTCTTCCAATCCATCCCGCCTTCCCCTCCCCCTTGGTGTCCATACGTTTGTTCTCTATGTCCGTCTCTGTTTCTGCTTTGCACATGAGTTCATCTGTCCCACTTTTCAGTTTTGCTCCTGTCCTTGTACTGGTGTTTTTATGGCCTCTTGGGGGCCGAAGCGTTCCCGTACTCCCCTGCTGTGAGGCACCTTCTGTCCACACACCGCATGCTTGCTCTGCTCCCTGTGTCCTGAGAGTCTGCGCTGGGCACGGGCTACGCTCCCCTTTTCCTGGCCGGTGGACCAGGGCTTTCTGCAGGGCTTCCGGGCTGCCCACGGCACTCGGGGAGCCAATGGGGGGCAGTGAGCTGGGAGTTCAGTGGAGGAGGGAGGCCTTGCAGGCCCAGAGAGGGGACAGGACGAGGAGGAGGGGCCGCGGGGGAGGAAGATGGCAGTCGAGATAAGCTCTCACTTCCACAGAGAGTGTGTGATCCCAGACAGCCTCACACAGACTTCCCTCGAAAGGAGAAGGGAGTGAGAAAATGTAATTTTAGTGTCTGGCTTTTGACCGACTCCCTGCGGCGGTTCCTTCTGGGCTGTGGCACTGAGTGTCTCCCTTCCCCTGCGAGGGTCGGAGGGGCCGGGATAAGTGAGTTCAGATGTCTCCTGGGGAAAATCTGCCAGGAGGAAGTGGAGAGTGATATGTGTGTGCCCTAGGGGCCTGGGATGTCAGGACATGGAGGTGACATCAAGGACACTGTGGGAGAGGATTTGGGGACAGGGTAGTGGGGTCGGCAGCCCAACTCAGTCTGGACTGAGCTATATTGGGTCTCTGTTCCTCCCCCGAGGCATCGGGCGATGTTTTCCAGGCCCTGTTCCGTGGCCCTGCTGCCAACACAGGTGTGCATTTTGGTGGAGGCCTACCGGCCTCTGTGCAAAACTAAGGCAGTGGAATCTTTCCCTGGAACGGAACCCTGCTGGGAGGTGCGCAGTCCTGGGAGAATGTGTTCCGGGCAAGACCTGGGGGGGGCCTCTGTGCCCAGCTGCCTTGTGGCTCGTGGCACAGGAGATGCCAGGCCGTGTACACTGCCCGCTGGACGCCTGTTGCATCTGTATGTGAAAATCGGACTCAGATTATAAACCAAAGCGAGCCCTCTGCCAAACCCTGCAGCCCCCTGTTAGCCCAGAGAGCACTTGGTGATGGCCTAGGGCAAACCGACTTTACGTTTTCATCCTACTTTCCGTCCCCTCACTGCCAGCTAACGCGTGTTAGGGGAGTAGAATTTAAATACCAGTCAGTGGAAAAAAT
This sequence comes from Kogia breviceps, assembly GCF_026419965.1. Classification (NCBI taxonomy): domain Eukaryota; kingdom Metazoa; phylum Chordata; class Mammalia; order Artiodactyla; family Physeteridae; genus Kogia; species Kogia breviceps. The sequence continues at coordinate 56,853,474 of NC_081311.1, forward strand.
ATTATTCAGAAGATAAATTGAAAAATGCATATAATACACGTCTGTGCCAGATATAAATTACTTTATCCACATCACTACACCTGTCCATTAACCTGGAAGAGTTGCCTGTGGCATGAAACTCTCTTGGGAGGTCTTCCCAGGGAGCCCAAGTATTGGGAACTGTTGCAAGTGGAACTTAAATGGTAGCATACAGATAAGAGCATCTTGGAAACTTCGTGATTTTGTTTAAATTCATCTTTCAAAAGGTTCTTCATGGATCAGGAAAATATGCCATCTTTGCCCTGTATCTTTTGCGTCTAGTGTGGTGATGGCCTGGGGGAGGAAGGCTGGGTAGTTGAAGGTCTCGTGATTTTTGTTTTCCTATATTGGAAGGCAATGCTGTATGGAAAGGGGTTAGACTTTTTTGGTGTGTCCCCAGAGAGCAGAGTAAGGTGGATGTTGGATGAATACAAGGCATCACTTTCTAGCAAAGCATTTTCATTAAAAACATGGACTTCAGAGTCAACTGGATTGTGGCTTGAAAGCCAAATCTAGCACCTACTAATTGGGGACCCTCGGGAAAATTCACTTCTGTGGGTCTCAGTCTCTTCAACAGGAAAATGGGGAGAACTGTAATGAAACACAACCTCATGCTCTGAAGATGAAAGGGGAATGTAGAAGAATATGATTAGCTCATAGTTAGGGCAATTCAATAAAGAGTGGGCATTATTTTTTTTCTCCTAGTTTTTTTTTTTCCATTCTTTTACTTCCAACCTTGTCATATCTTTTTAATGCTAATGTATCTCTTGTACACCCCATATTCATGAATTTCTGTTAATCTAGTTGATCACTGGTACCTTTTTAAAAACATTTTATTTATTTGGCTGTGCTGGGTCTCAGTTGGGGCTCATCAGCTCCTTAGTTGCGGCTCGCCGGCTCCTTAGTTGTGGCATGCAACTCTCAGTTGTGGCATGCGTGTGGGATCTAGTTCCCCAACCAGGGATTGAACCCAGGCCCCCTGCATTGGGAGTGCGGTGTCCCAACCACTGTGCCACCAGGGAAGTCCCCAAGAATGGGCATTAGTGCTAGAACGTAAGATAGTGAGGGTAGCAGCGGTAAGAAAATTAGCTGTACTATAAAATTAAAGTTGCCTTGTGGTGCTGCAGTGGGATGGGGCAGTTGGCGGGTAGTGAGTGCATCATCATCCCTGGAGGTTTTGGCAGCGGGTGGGAGGCTGGCTTCTCAGGAGTGCTGCCTGGAGATATATGGGCGAGATTTAGGAGTCACTGCTAAGTAGGTTCAGTGGTCCTCAAACTTGGCTGTGACCATCTCAACCACCTGAGAGGTTCTTTTTCCTCTAAAACAGTTGTTTTTGAAAATATGCACTACAAATAATTCAACACCAACATTCATAGAGGAATTTTAAAAATAATAATCTCAGCATCTCAAAATAACCATCTTGAACAGTAAGAGAAAAATCACTAAAGAATCTTTCTATGGATATACACAGCTGGAAGGATTCATAGATCATAGATTGGCAGGAATAATTTTGGAGTAATAGGATCACACTCTACATCCTAATTTTAACGAAGAGTATTAATTTCTTTGGCTTAATTTTCTATTAGGACACATCTGAAGGAAGTGTTGAGCTCTGGGTAAATATTTCTTCATTGAAACAGATTTTCTAAAAGATCTAAGATTATGAAAAATATTAAAAGGTTGGAGTCATTAGTTTTTAGAAAAAATTTATTGAAGTAGAGTTCATTTACAGTGTTTAATTTCTGCTGTGCAGCAGTGATTCACTTTCTGTTAACTATTTTCAGTTTTAGACTTGAGTCCATACTATAAACGATGAAATTAGCATTCATATACTTCTACTTCCTGCCACTGCCTTATTTTAGCAATGGTATTGTTTTTCCATTGTTAAGGTTGATAATATTTAGTAAGTCCCATAGTTGTTTAGTCTCGAGCCTTTCCCCTATGTAGGAATTCAATTTTCACTTGTATTATTTCTGTCTCCAATTTATTCAGCAATCTGAAATGGTGTTATTTTGGTCTTCAGTATGCTTTCTTTGATCTAACTGCTTTGTAATCTAACTTTTCTTGTTTTATTGAATATGTATTCTGATGAATTTCTTCTGTAGCATTAAGCACTAGTTGGAAATTTCTTCTGTTTCTTTGGTTTTAGTCTTTCAAGACAGGGTTTTTCATCTTCTGTATGTCATGTTCTATATTTTTCCCCCTGTAGTATGTGTATACGTACAAGTGCCGTGATATTTTTTTAATTTGCTTATGCTGAATGTGGGTAGCTTTGTCTGGTCCTTCTAATTGTTCTGATACCGTGGGCAAATGCTTTATGACTCCTTTTGGAGCTTATCGATAAACCCCTGCCTTGGTATCTGAGCTGCAATTTGACATGGTTTCTGATGTCTGATGTGGGGAACATGGGCATCTGGGAGGGTCAGGGCTCAGAGCTGTGTGTTCCTTTGGGTAGGACTACATTCTGCTCTCCTGAGATTTTGTTAAATGTCCTATTCCAAGGTTCATTCCACCCATGGGGGATGTACCATCTTCCATGAGGAGGTGCCCTTGACATTTAGATGATCCCCTCAGTTAAGCTTTGAGCCCTGGTGTCTATGCTTCTATGAGGGAGATAGAGGAGGGATCCCGGACTCCTCACACACTGTTTCATAGTCCTCTTCCTAGCAGTTTCCAATTTGTCCCCTCATCTCTTTCCCTATCGGGTCAGAAAAGGGAAAAAAGAACAATGCAACCATAGCCTGCTTCTGTCCAAACATGTAGTAATGAGTGAGAAGTCTCATGATTTTGGCCTCACCAGTAATGCTCCTGAGGGGTGGGGTGGGGACAGGAACCTCCAAGTCATGCCAGATCCTCTCCCCACAACCTCGCCCGGGCCTTCCCTTTTAGATGTTGGTGGCATTCCTTGTTTGATCACTGCTGGTTTTCCTCCCTCCGTTTTGTTTTCTTTTGCTTAATTGTAATTGTGTGTTGGGACAGGGAATTATTGCGATCTGGCTCCACTCTGCCTGCCTTCTCTAAAAGACTGAGTATCTTTTGAAGAATATTGTTTCCCATGCTAAAGCAGATACATTGACTCAGACTCCCCTAGGGTTGGAGCACAGGAATCTATATTTTAACCAAGTTTCCAAGGCAGTTTTAACAGTCAGCCAAGTGTAGGATCCATTTTAAGTTTCCTATAAGAGTCTTTCCACCCCTAAGGTGCTGTGATTCATTCTGTTCTTTGAGAAACAGGGAGGGGGAGTTAGCAGCGGGATTCTGGCAGCTCTTTTCCCAGATATTCTCAGTCGTGGTCTCCCCTCATCATGGAGGAAGGAGTCACATACTAATTATTTCCTTTTTGAATGGTAGGTAGGAGGGATGAGGTTGGTGGGTCATCTAATTCCTGCTTTCCACAGTGACCTAAAAGTACCCTCTGTCTTTTAGAAGACTTGCCTTTGAGTTTGTTACAGATAGTTGTTCTCGACTGTGTTAGGATCACTTTACAAGCTTTTAAAATACTGATGCCTGGGTCTTACCCTCAGAGGTGCTGTGTTAATTGGTCTGGGATGGGGCCCAAGTCACTAGCCTTTTCTTAGAGCTCCCCTAGGTGTTCTAGCTAACTAACCTGCTTCCAGGATTGAGAACCAATGGTTTGTTCTTATTTCTTTTTTTTTTTTTTTTTTTTTTTTTTGTGGTACGCGGGCCTCTCACTGTTGTGGCCTCTCCCGCTGCGGAGCACAGGCTCCGGACGCGCAGGCTCAGCGGCCATGGCTCATGGGCCCAGCCGCTCCGCGGCATGTGGGATCTTCCCAGACCGGGGCACGAACCCGTGTCCCCTGCATCGGCAGGCAGACTCTCAACCACTGCGCCACCAGGGAAGCCCTGTTCTTATTTCTTTAGTGACTCATGACCCTTTCTCCATTTCCTTTACTTACCCTCCAAGCCTTGGTTATGGAACATGTATTTTCCACCCACTAAATATTTCCCAACGTAATGTTACTTGTCACAGTAGAGTGTTCTGGTTGAAAGCGTGGGCTTTGCAGTAATAGACACCTGACTGTGGATCCTCTTTGTGCCCCTATTGCCTGAGTGACCTCGGGCAAGTAACCGAACCTTTCCATTCCTCAGTCTCCTTGTGCAAAAAAGGGATTTCAGATCTACCTTGTGCCGTTTTGAGGCTTGTTCTGAGGACCCACCCAGATTAGTTTTGAATGACATTAACTACATGTTATACCAGTTTTTTTTTTTTGTTTAGTGCTTGCCTGGTATATTCTGTCTCCTTATTCTTAGCCTTTTAATAAAATTTTGTTTTAGATTTGTCTCTTGTAATCATCTCAGTTGAATTTTGTTCAACTTTTAATCCAATCTGATAATTTGTCTCAATAGGTAAATTTAATTTGTTTATTATAATTGCTGATATTTCTGAGCTCTTTTCTACTGTTTTATTATGGGTTCCTGTTGACTAGTTTTTTTCTTTGCTCTTTGACCTTTCCTGTCTTATGTGGACGGATGGTTCCACATCCGTTCCTTTTTTTCTTTGCCGGTTCACAAGCTGAAGGTCACACTATTCTCTTAGTGATTTCTCTTACATTCTTAGCATACATACTTAACCAAAAATTTTTCTAGGAACATTGAAAGTGATAGTATTATTAATAAAATACTGTATATAAAGGATGCACAGTGCCTGACAGTCATTAAAATGCATATTAATTTCCACTTACTAGTTTCGCTCTTACTACTGCCAACACTACAGTTAGCATTAATATCATTTTACCCAAAGAGCTGCTAAGCATCATTTTTATCCGTGAGTACATTGTCAAGATACTGAACATGATGAGAATTATTCAGAAGAATTTCTAGTCTGAATAGTGATGGTTTTTCCCAAAGAAGGGTCTGTTAGGTAGGAGCATTATGTCTCGGTGCCTTTTGTGTCTGGGCTCATGACAACATCTTTTGGCAGGAGTCTTCTCATTTACAAAATGTTACACTGAGTGTTCAGTGAGAGAAATCTTTTCAAGTGCTTAGCACACAGTAGGTGTTCAATAATCGGTCACTGTTTTATGGATACCAAGCTGAACTTCCCTTTTCAAACATCTTAGCCTTGACTCATTATCTTACCTTGTTCACCTGAAAGCCAGTTCTGGGTGAGTGTCCCTCTGGCTCTGTTTGCCTCACTGAAAGCTCCTGTGGGCTGAGCATTGTGGTAACTGCTCAGCGCCACCTGGTTGGGACACAGCCAGGCAGGAGGCAACGCAGCACTGGGGAATCGATCATTCTGGGAGGAATTATTGGTGAATTAGTGGAATACTGCGAGGGACAGTCCAGATGGAGGTAGGTGTAAAGTAGAGCTTTGTTGGATGGAGTTGTTTCTGCACAACATATTCATCTCCTTGGGGTGGGAGAAAAAAGAAACAGCAGCTCCTCGCCACTCTCCGGAGTGGCAGGTGGGAGAGGACAGGTGGGAGTCTGTGGGCCCCCTCAGCTGGCTTTTTTTAGATGTACCATCAGGTACTGCAGCTGTATCCCTACTGCTCCCCGGTAATGCAAAGGGCAGATTACTAAGCAGGGCTGGGCTGGCAGCGAGCTTTGCTCTGTTTTCCCTCAGCGGCTGCAGCGTTCCCAGAGGTAGCTGGTGCAGATACTCTGAGAGGGGACGATGTCCATGCCCGGTGCCCACAGGCTGAGCTCAGAACAGAGAAGCATGCCTAGGAATCCAGCCCGTGGCTCCCCAGTGCCTGGGTCGCCTGCCTCTGATGGACCCTGGAAATAGCAAGATCCTGTCGTAGGGTGAACCTGAACGTTGGTGGATGAGGGACCTTGCCAGAGCCAGGTCTCATCCCTGAAGATGTCTTCCAGATCGACCCATTAGAGGACAGAGTTCCGGTCCCCAAGCCTCAGTTCTGCTTTATGTCCACAATATACTGTCTGGGATGGTCTAGGCCACTCACTTATCCTGCCTGGGTGTTTGTTTGTTCCCTAACCTGTACAATTAGAATTACAGGTATTTAAGTGGATCAGGGGTCAGGAGTTGGGACCTGGGTTTTAATTCCAGCTCCATCACTGCGTGACCTTGGATAAGCCATACTGACATGGGTGCTCCACCGTCTGTAAAGTGCAATGTAACAACACCTGCCCTGGCTACCTGGGCCAGGGAAGTTGGGAAGGGCAGGTGAGAGAGTGGCTTGCCAGGCTCTGGAGTTGGGAGAGAGTTAAAGAGAAGAGGGTTTCTTGGGGTCATCTGCTTCTTACCTAGGGTAAGGAGAGCTGAGATATGGATGGTGCAAGTCACAGTTCCCAGCCTCTTCCCAGGAGTCCTTCTGGACTAGCCAGCCTGTATTTGAATCTGTCCAGCCCCGCGAGTAGATGCAGGACCATGACTGGAGGCATGCGGGAGACAGATCACTGCTCTGCAGGAAGAGGGACCCTCTGGCCGAGCATCTTAGTCTTGGAGGTAACTTCTGCTAAGCAGGGACTCGGTGCCAGGGCCTGTGATAACCCCTTCTCTTGCAGAGTCCAGTATCCCACCGAATCAGCATCCTAGTAACCAGCGCTTCATAGGCATGGACCAGTCAGACTAGATGCTGCCTGTGGAGCTAGAACAGGATCCTAGAGACTCGCTGTTGGGTCAGGCTCTAACCCTTTAGTCTTTAGGCTGTGGAAGATCCAGTGGGGTCCATGGAGGAGGGAGCAGGGTTGGCACACTTGGGGGCTCATAGACTGGGAACTCATGATCTGGCTGGGCTGTGGAGAGCTGGCTTCATATTAGCCGTGGAGTTTGGTACTGGCACGCTTCTAGATGGATATGAGGAAACTGAGGTTCAGAGAGGTTAAGTGACTTTGCCAAGGTCACACAGCTAGTAACTTGGGATTTGAGGTCAGGTCTGGCTAACGAAAAGAGTAAGCCGGGGGTAATGATACCAACAAAGGCCCTAGGGTTAGAAGGGGACAGAGAAAAGGGCTTATGGGGCTGCTTCAGTGGCCAAAGAGCTTGGCAGGGAGTCCTGGCCCGTAAGACCACAGTGGGAGTTCCTGGGTGCTGCTGGCCAAGGGTGAGAGTCTGAGTATGTATGAATGTGTGTGCAGAGTCTAGGGTATAGCATGTGTATAAAGTGTGTGTGAGTAGGCTGTAGAGTGTAGCTTATGTCTAGAGTGTAAGTGTGTGTGTGTGTGTGTGTGTGTGTGTAGGGTGGGGATTGTGTATGTGTAGGGTGTAGAGGGGGTCTAGAGTTGTGTGTGTGTGTGTGTGTGTGTAGAGTGCCTCCCAACGGCCCTGCTCTGCCAGCAGCTTGCTCATCCATCATCATAACAGAAGCCCCATTCCATTCCCTCTGAGCCCCACCAAAAAATTAGAGTGAAGGAGAGCCATAAAGAACATTCACGCCTGCAGAGGATCAGGCAGCGTTTTACGGTCCCAGTGGCCCATTGTGATGATTTGGGTGACAGTGGGGCCAGCGTTGCCACCAGAACTCTTAATGGCTCCTTAGGAACGGTTATGTTCTGAATAACAGATTGTTTCCAGTTTCTCAGTGCTAGGTAGATTTTTTTTTTAAGTATATATTCTTTTTAAAGCAGAATGGAAGGAGGAGGAGATTGAGAGATTTCAGGTATCACAGAGTCAATTCTGAAGCTCTCAGACGAAAGAGGGTTCTGAGTGATTTTTGTACTTTGGCAGTCATGGGAGGATCCTAATATGGAAGACACTTTCTAAACAGGCTCACGTGCCTCTGACTGTGGAAGAGAACTTCTCAGGCCCTTCTGGGGCTTTGTCCATGGTTTGGGGAAGGTGGGCCAGTGGGGAGCTGGCGGGGATGGGCCTTCTCCTGTGGCATGGCTTGGGCACTGCAGGTTCATCTTGATTCTGCTGAAGAGCACACATCCCTTGAGTTGGCATGTGGTGAGGCATGGCAGAGGATGGAGCAGAAGGTAGGGCATTTCTTGTCCCTGGAACTAAAAGTGAAGAGGGAGGGTGATACGAAAGAGAAGCTTGGTTCTGGAGAGAATTTGCAGATCTTGGGAGTGTCAGAGTTAGGTGACACATTTCCTGCCAGCTCTGGGGTTCTGTGTGTTCCCTTGTAGATTTTAGAATCGTTGCTACCCAGTGTTTAGGGCCGTCTCTGGGAAATAAAAATGAACCCAAAATAATGTGCACAGGGACTTCGCTGGCAGTCCAGTCGTTAGGACTCCACGCTTCCACTTCAGGGGGCACGGGTTCAACCCCTGGTCGGGGAACCGAGATCCTGCGTGCCTCGCGGTGCAGCCAAAATAATAATAGTAGTGGTGATAACAATAATAATAATGAGCACCTCAAGGAAATGAATGAGGGTCAGTAAGCTTTTTTCCATTTCCTTCTCTGTGCTAGTCATTATCCTTGGTTGTCCAAATTGCTCAGAAGTGAGATACCATATTTGCCCCTAGGACCACACACTCAGCCCCTAGGACTCACAGGAAGCTATGAATTTGTTTTCTGTTTCTTAGTCATTGGCTGCGTTGAATTATGTACCCTCCCTGTATCCAACAGGAAGCATCGTCAAGATGGCTGTGGAGAGAATGGTGCGGAGTTTGGCTGTTAGGAGGAAACTGACACTACTAACTATTAATTGAGGAACTACTGTGGTGGTCTAGATAGTTGATTTTTAAAGTCCAGGTGATGACCTTGTCAGATGGGCGTCTCCCCACCTCCAATTGACAGTGTAATGGTAAAAGCATGGGGGACAGACTGCCTGGTTTCAGTACCCTCCCCCCTGCCCCCACCAACTAGCTGTAGCACCCTGAACAAGTTACTTAACTCTCTCTGCCTCCACTTTCTCATTTCTATAGTGGGAGTGATACTAATACTACCTACTGCCAGTCTCATAATACTGCTGTTGCAAAGAACAGATATGTCCTTAGATGTAAGGCCCTTAGCTTTAGTATCTAGCACATTCTAAGTGCTAAAATACATACATATATATATATATATATATATATATATATATATATATATATATATATATATATAGGTTTTACTCTCATCAGTGAGGAGATGGGAGCTCGGTGAGGTGAGGAACTTGCCTACAGGTCGTTTACTGGTACCTGAAGGAGCTGGAGTTCACACCCAGCTTCACAGGGAGGCGGAGAGTAGGGATCACGCCCCAGCCTTGGCCTCGGCCTGCTTCTACTCTTACCAGCCAGATAGGGGAGAAGAGGCAGGATCTTGACGTTGGAGGTGACGTGGTAGAGAGCGGAGAGGCCCTTTGTCCTCGGGGGCTCAGTCTCAGTGGCATTGTCTTCAGCGCATTTTGAAGAACACTGGGGAGAAAGGCCACGGCAGGATGTAAACCCTCTGTGAAAGCCGTGCTCTCAGATTTTAACAGGAAAAGGAGCTGGCTTCCCTCTGATCCTAGAAGCCAGCTCCCAGCCCTTACCTGAGGGAAAATTCTAGACCATTATCCCTAGACACAGAGTAGTTTTCAAACTGAATAATTACACACAATGCACCTGCATGGTGCGTTTTCCTTTTCTTTGTCTTTTTTTTTTTTTTTTTTTAAAGCTGAAGTAAAGCTTCTATCTATATTTTCAAAAAGAAGGTGATAAACTTGTTGACCCAAACCCGGGAGGCCGAGAAGTGCTGGATGCATGAACAGGTACATGGTGGCCATTTGGACTTTTGAGCCCTGATAGGAATTTTGTGGTATGTTAGTGTTTCTTTCTGGAATCAAGATTCACTCAGTGCACTGATACATTGTTGGATACTGGAGTGTGTATATGTGTGTAGATCTCAAGTGATTATAATGATTTCATGCCTCACCTTCATATAACATCTTCATGTAAAGATCGGTGCTTGGGAGAGTCCCACAACCCTAATAGCAACCCTGTAGGTTATAGGTTGTAGAGTTAGGCTGTAAGTATGGGTGTAGGTTGTGCTTGTAGGTTATAGGTATGGGCATAGTTTGTAGTTAGATATAGGCTATAGATTATAGCTTGTAGACATAGGTTGTACATGTGCATTGTAGGTATGTTATTGGTTGTAGATATAGATTGTAGGTTGTAAGTGTAGGTTGTTACAGGTGTAGGTTGTAGGTTATTGATGATAGATGTAGGTTGTAAGTTATAGGTGTAAGTTGTAGGTGAAGGTTATAGATTGTAGGTGTATGTTGTAGGCTCTAAGTATAGGTTGTAGGTGAGAAATAGAACAAAGCACTTTTCAATTCTCAGAGTCACATGCCTTTGGAAACAGACAGACTTGAGCCTAGAACCCAGATTGTTTGGTGTCACGATCCCTGATCTTTCTGGGTTATCTGTTCCTCCTTGAGAAATGAGATATGTTTCAAAGGTGGTGTTTATTTTTTGCTGTTGTAAATACACATAAACATAGAGGAGGGACCTTGTCTCTGGTTACCTTTTGATGGATTTCCTTCAAGCCTCTTGGTACAGAATTTCAAATTACTTCAACTTCCTTAGCTATGACTATACTGTTTACCCAATTTTGTATGCTGCCTCCCCTCCCATTATTATAACAGACATTTTCTGTGCTGTTACAAGTCTAATATTTTTTGTGACTGCATGCTATTCAGTGTGGCTGTACCACCATCGCTTAGCTTTTCTCTTGAGTGGGGTATTTAGGCTGTTTGTACTGAGTGGCTTTCTAACTAAGGAAACAGCAGTCATCTTAGAGCTGAGTTTTCTTGAAGATGGTATCTTTAGAATTCCAGGGGTGATGTGGAGCTGGGTGTTTGTCACGCCCAGGAGAGGCTGGGGAAAGCCTGGCCTGGGGTTACATGGCCGCCTGGCTCAAGTGTGCCCTTGGCAGGGGCTACCCGCCCCAAGGCCAGCACTAGGTAGTATAGTGGGCCAGCCTTGGGGTCGATGGAGTGAGAGGGGAGAGTTCTCCCTTCTTTAGGCAGGAATAGGATTTTCAGGCACAGAGCTAGGGAGAATGAACGCCTCTCGGGGATTTGGTTTTTTAGAGGCAGTAGAGGTGGGCACAGGGTGGGAAGGAGCAGCCGTACATTTATGACCTCCCCACATTTATCCCTCTGGTATTTCTGCTCTGAGTTGTCAACAAGTAACAGGCAATTCTCTCCCACAACCAAAGCTTAAGCAGGTGACGATCTATCCTCCTGTGTCAGGGCTTGGGAAACCCTACTCTGTGCTCATCAGCGGGATCTAGAGGGCGGTGTTTCCAGGTTTCAATGAATATAAAAAGATCTGGGAAGAAATATACTGACCCTAGTTCCTTCCCACCCAGTGGGAGCATGGTTTGTATGGGGGTGCGTCTCTCTTTTCATTTGCTGCTCAGTCCCTCATATGCTGCCAGCCTCTTGCCCTCCTCTCTTGGTCACATGGTCCAGAGAGCCCCCTGCCCTGCAGGGGACAATATGCCCTCTTTGACACATCATGGGGAGGCTCAAAGGCATCTCGATGGAGACAAATGATGTGTTAGCACATGCCTGCTTGGGGAATCCTACTGCAGTTGACATATTGTGCGACGCCCGGCAGGGTTTGTATCATGCCGAAGCGCATGGCAAGCCTCTTCTCTCTCCCAGCGCCAGTTCAGTGCATTTCCCCCCCAGTTGCTGCTTTTTTAGGCGATTATTTCTGATGCATATTGACTTGTGACTGGAAAATGTTTGAGAGGGATAACGAGCTGGGTACTTTTCTTCTTCATTTTTCTTTGTTATTGTTGAATTCATACGGGTAACTGGGTTCTCCACTTACACTTCATTGATTCCTGAATTTAGGGGATGGCTCTGTAATTGACGATTTCCTCCACCCATTGTGGCGGAGAGCAGGACTACACCTGTGGATGCTGACTGTGCTGGAAGCTGTTCCACTCCAGGACCAAGGTTCTTGTCTGAGACAGGGGCACTTGTGCCCAGCCCTGGCTCGATACAGCCGAGTGCTTGTGGGCAAGTCCCTCACTGCCTCTTGCTGGGCTCCGGTTTTCCCTTGCTGCCCTAGCGGGTATCAGACCAGATGACACTGGGGTGCTGGCCCTCCCAGTTCTTACAATTTCCAGGCTGGGGTGGAAGCCCTTTTCTTTGGTGGCTTGGTGTGCGAAGACCCGGGCCTTTCACAGATGACATTCACAGATGACACCACCGACCCTGTGTGTGGTCTTGCCATTGTTTTCCCAGGAGGCCTGATAGATGTGTGCTGAGTCACACATAGGCTCAGCCAGAGTCCCTTGTGACTAAGCTGTGCGTTTTCAGGAGGACTGGCAGGGCTGGTGGTGCAGCCTTGGGACTGGGATAGTCTGAACCCAGTGTTGCCCGGATGGGGAATAACCCGTGACCTTGCCCGTGTGGGTGAGGGGCTGCACGTACTGACCTCACCTCCTCCCCATTCCGGTGCCCTTGGCTGTCAGCTCGGCTTATGCATAGCTGAATTGCTCTTGCTTCAGATTATCATGGAAAATCTTACTGTCTAGTTCTTAGGACAGGATTAAGTAGAATAGGTGTTAAAGGTTGCCAGCCTTATTTACAATCTCTTGACTTTTTATTCACCCCTGTAGGCTGTAGACAAGCCGGATGCTTACAAGAGTGGCAGAGACTTGGCATTTGGAATCGGGCACACCCGAGTTTGAAGCCCAGCAGTGATGCTTTGGGCTGTGTCGCCTTAAACACGAGCCTCCCTGAGCCTCTGTTCACCTTCTGTAAATGGTAGAAAATCACATTGACCTAAGAGGTTTGCTGGTGAAGACAGAGTGAGCGAATGCTGGGGTTTGCAGCATCCTGACACCCGTGGGATGCTTTTAGGTGGGACCCAGATGAATTTCTTACTATAGTTGTGTATCTGAATACGCTCATGAAAAAATAGAAACGGCACATCAGAGCTCGTGATTTCACAGATATTATTGCTTAGGACATGCTAATTTTACAAGAAGTGAGACAATTTAAAGTTGATTTAAAGAATAACGGGCAGTAAATTTTAGTGCAGGGCAGGCAGACAGGAATCAGGAAGGTGGGCGAGTAGGACGGAATTTTGGGTACTACCGAGCTCTGTTGTGCTAAAGATCTCATATAGAATACATGGTAGGAGCAGAGTCGGTGTGTCTTTGCTTTCTGTCTGCTCCTGGTTCGGGGAAGGTGGAGGGCGCTGGTGTAAGAAGCTCAGAGAGAAAAATTGCCGGTAGCTCAGCTTTGTGTGTTGCATCAGCCTGACAGGGGGTGCTCTCCACTCCTGGCTGTGGGTCCTGCTAAGTGAGTAAGGACAAGACAGCCACTTTTCCAGATCCTTCCAGGCAGGTGTTAGTCATTAAAGAATTAGAGCCCTCGAGCTAGAAGAGATCTTTCAGACAATCTACTCCATTTTATAGAGTAGACTTTGGTGATTAAAAAAGTTATTTTACCAAAAAAAAAAAAAAAAAAAAGGACCCAGAGACATAGACTTAAAGACACAAGTAGTTTGTGGAATGGCTGGGACAAATCTTCAGGCGTTTTTCCCTGAAGATCTTTTTCCTCTGCTGCTTCCCATCATGGGCAATAGCTTCATTGTTTGTAGTGTGTTCTCAGAAGAGGACCCACCTGGACTCAGATGTGTGTGGATGAAAAGCGTTGCCTGCCATGTCAGCAAACAAAGGATGCTGTGGCGATAAAGCCATCTGCTACTACCACCTCCCCCCATGGCGAACCTGAGGGGGACTCAGGATGGGAAAGAACAGGATACTGGCCGTAGACAGCTAAGGTGCATATCAGAGGAATAATTTCAGTGAGCCCAGACTCTTGCATCTACCCATACATAGAAAAGCGCTAAATTCATTAACTTGAGATACCTGGTTTTCTTTAACTGTTATCTTTTGATGTTCCAACTACCTGGTCTTTGTTGCAGAAACCCGCATATGTCCCGGCTCCTTCCTTACCTCTTTGGAGCCGTCCCTCAGAGCTCTCTGAGAGGCTACCTCCCGGGCTTGAGTCCTCAAAGTCTGCCAAATAAAACATAGTTCTCAGCTTTTAGGTTGTGCATTTTTTTCAGTCGACGTGTGTAAGTCCAGGACCATGAGATCTACTCTTCAGCATTGCCTGTGTTTCTGTGTTTCTCCCATTGGCGAGAGGATTGGAGATCTAACGGTTTAGACCTCGTGGGAAGGAGAGGAAATGAATTTTAAAATCACAAGGGTTGGCTTTTTGTGCCTGCAGTGTTGCAGACTAACAGTGTGACCTGGGGCTGCTGCCGACCTCCCAGCGCCTGAGTTTTGTCCTCTAGAAGATGGTTTGACTTATGCAGGTTTGAATGACAAGATGGGGGAAAGCCTAGTGCCTGGATCCCTCGGTCAATGTAGTCGAGACTGAGGTCGATCTGTCAACTGTAGACTGAGCTCATGACCTCCCGGCTCCCCAACCCACGACTTTCCTGACAGAGGCTCCTTCTGGTGCCTTGCATTGGCCTGGTCCCTGTCAGCTTGGGGACTCGTAGTCCTTTTGCCTGGGGAGGTTCTGGCACGATGGGTGGCGTGGGTTAGGTTGTCTAGGAATTGAATCTCCCTTAATTACACTACTTATTTCCTTTCTCAAGATTTCTAGATAATAGTCTGTAATTTTAACTCAGTCATTCATGTGTGTAATTATCTTGGGCTAGGTTCTAGGGATGCAAGGGTGAATTAGATATAACCCTTGCTTGGAACAAACTGTCAGGTCGGGAGCGCTGTCGGGAATGCACAGAACATTATGCTTCGATGAGGATAGTGTGGGGTGCCGAGGTGGGGGACCAGAGGAGGAAGCCACCTAACCCAGCCTGGGAGAAGGCGGCAGGGAGGGAAAGGCTTACAGATGAGGCAGGGCCTGAACTGGGTCCTGGGGTGTGAGGGGTGTCGCATGCCGTGCTGATGGTGGTGGGCATGCAAGAATAGTCCCTGAAAGGCCCGGAGGGGACAGGCTGCAGGGCATAGGTGAGAAGCCCAGGCAGCGTGGTGCAGGGAGTGAGGAGGTGCAGGCAAGAGTACAGGAATGGAACTCGGCATGGGACAGGTACCCCCCCAGCCCCCCCCACCCTGCCCCCCTGTCCTCCTAACCCCCCATCAGGTAGGAGGTCTCGGGGAAGAAGGGTCTGCATGCTGTGCCGTTTCTGAGTTCTTATTTTTTTGTGTTGCAAAATATACATACCATAACATTTGCCATTTTCGCCATTTAAAAATACATGATCACAATGTTGTACAACCATCACTGTCATCTAGTTTCAGAACTTTTTCATCACTCCAGATGGAAACCCCATACGCATTGGCAGTCACTACCCATCTCCTCCTTCCTTTCGCCCCTGGAACCACAGATCGACTTTCTGCTTCTATGAATTGACTTATTTTGGATATTTCATATAAGTGGAATCATACAAATATGGCCTTCTGTATCTGGCTTCTTTCACTTAGCATAATGTTTCTAAGGTTCATCCATGTAGTATGTGTCAGAATTTCCTTCCTTTCTATGGCTAAATAACACTCCATTGTGTGGATACATCATGTTTTGTTGATCTGATTATCTGTTGGATGGACATTTGTGTTTCCACCTTTGACTGCTGTGAATAGTGCTGCTATAAATGTGTACACATTTTTATTTTAACACCTGTTTTTAAAAATTAAGTAACTGATTTTTGGCTGCGTTGGGTCTTCTTTGCTGCACACGGGCTTTCTCTAGTTTCAGTGAGTGGGGGCAACTCTTCGTTGCGGTGCACGGCCTTCTCATTGCAGTGGCTTCTCGTTGCGGAGCGTGGGCTTCAGTAGTTGTGGCTCGTGGGCTCGGTAGTTGTAGCTCCAGGGTTCTAGAGCGCAGGCTCAGTAGTTGTGGCTCGTGGGCTCTAGAGCGCGGGCTCAGTAGCTGTGGTGCACGGGCTTAGTTGCTCCGCGGCATGTGGGATCTTCCCGGACCAGGGATTGAACCCATGTTCCCTGCATTAGCAGGCGGATTCTTAACCACTGCGCCACCAGGGATGTCCTTAACACTTGTTTTCAATGCTTCTGGGTATATGCCCAGGAGTGAAATTGCTGGGTTGCAGTGGTAATTCTGGGTTTAACATATTGAGGAAATTGCAGGATTCTTGAGGGTACATTTTGGCTCCACCCTCTGCTCAGGGTCGCGCCCTGCTCACGTGTGCTGTTAGGTACCAGCTCTGAGAGATGGACTGAACGGTTACCCTGTGCCAGGCAGGGTTTTGCATCCTCACTAGTAACCCCAGGAGGTGGGTGCTGTTCCTGTTCCCGGTTTTCAGATGAGGAAACTGAGGCTCAGAGTGGTTGAGCATCATACCCAAAGTCTTGCTGCTGGTGAGTAGTGGATCTGGGTCTGAAACCCAGACAGCATGCCTCCAGAGCCTGGTCTTGCTCTCACA
Source organism: Kogia breviceps (assembly GCF_026419965.1). Classification (NCBI taxonomy): domain Eukaryota; kingdom Metazoa; phylum Chordata; class Mammalia; order Artiodactyla; family Physeteridae; genus Kogia; species Kogia breviceps. Next base: position 56,869,770 of record NC_081311.1, read on the forward strand.
TACCCCATGATGCCTCAGGATGGCAGTGTCCACAGATGAGGTCACAGGCTGAGCCACGTGGGGGCTGGGTGGGGCTCCTGTTGTATGGTGGGAGGCTGTGTGCAGCGTGGAGCCCTCAGGAGCCCCCTGAGTGTGAGGGCCACCTGGGGCCCATTCAGCTGTACCCACACCCTTGGGTCTTTTTTTTTAAAACCGTGTGCCTCCACCCCGCACCTTGCTGCCAGCCTCAACACCGTTCTCCCTTTCAATAAATGAAAATGGTCTGTGGGCTCTCCTAGAGGTAATACCGTAGGAAGCCCCTGCCTGCCTGTCGGTTCAGTAGGGCTGGGGGCAGGGGTGGGAGGGAGAGAGAAAGCTGTCCTCCAGCAGATCTGCGGACAACCCAGGGGACCATCAGGCCTGTTGCAGAGGTGACTGAGTCGGGCTTGGGCTCTGGTGTCTGAGGTCTCCCCAGCCCCTGTGACTGTCCACAGCACAGTCTGCTTCATCTGCTGTTGTATTAGCCGCACTTACAGAGGCTACTCCACGCTGGGACTCTTAAATGCTTGTTGAAGAGCCCTTGCGTGTTCCCCTGGCTGAGGCTGAAGGTGGGGAACCCCGGGAAAGGGACGGCCCTGGCCTGGGAGAGGGGGAAAGCCCTCTGGGAAATGAAGGGGAAGCCCCAAACCAGTTTGTGGTGTGGGAGCTGGCCCAGATTATGGTTCACAATGCAAATCTGGGAGCATGCCAAGGGCCATATTAATATGGCATGAGGCAGTAAGGGGACCCGCAAGCTTGAAACCGGAGCTCTGGCCTAGAATGGAACTGAACAGCGAGCCTTGTCTTAAAGGGACATGACATGCTCCCAGAAGTATGTGCGACATTATTTCCCTCTAGTGCTGTTTACTATATTTGCATACAATGCCCCTGAAGGGTTTAAAAAGGAAATGGCAGTGTAAGATGGGAGGTGGTTTTTTTGTTTGTTTTTTTACTGCACATGGTAGCAATAACAACATTTAATGCTGTTTGACTTTAATTATTGTTTCTTTTTGTTACCTTGGTAAGAGATTGAGGGGAGGTGGTGGGGAGAGAGGGGGAGAGGAGGAAACCTACCTCCCTATGTCTGTCCTCTCCCTGATACTTTGCTGAAATCTGTCTCTGCTAGACCCATTTAGAGGTGAAATAAAACGAATAACTTCAAAAGCTCAGAATCACTAATACAACATAGAATTCTCTGTTCAGAGTGTCAATTTGGACTCTTCGGCTCTTGTGATTGAGTTCATGGCTGCGCTCATTGTTTCCATGGACAAGGGCAAGTCAGTGCTGTTTCTTGTTGGAATATTTGGACCACTCACATTTTTCTGGAAACCAAGCAACTACAGAGTGCAAATGTCTGGATGCTCTTGGCTTATGAAGAAGAAAAGGAATGGATGTCAGGGATTCACTTGAAAGTGTAACCTCCATCCAGATGGTGTCCTAGAGCATCTTCCTAGACACTAAAGGAAGATTCAGCTGTGTATAGTATAGTTTTAGTGTTAAGTTCATTTCAGAATACTTCCTTTCTTTTCAAATTGGTGGTCCACTATGGTCATTAGGATGCTTTTGGCCACACGTCATGGGAAACGCTGACTCACACTTCCTTACTGGTTAAGCTGATTTATCTCCCATAAGTAGAACAGAGGTGGTTGGGGTGAGGGCTCTCCAGTGTGAATGGCTCAGTGGCTGAGTGATGTCTGGGGCCCTGGCTCCTTCTGTGTCTTTGCTCTGCTGTCCTTAGTGACAGTTTCACCCTAAATCTGGTTCCTCTCTAGGCTGCAGAATGCCTGCAGCAGTTCTAGGTATCACATCTGGACATAGCAGTGTCCAGATGGGGACCACCCCTTCTGTTGAGGGCTTTATAGAGAGAGGAAACCTTTCCTGGAAGCCCCTCCAGCAAGTTCTCCATCTGTCTCATGGACCAGAACTAGGCCAATTGTCCACCCCTAAGTCAGTCGGGGCAAGTGGGATGGGAATGCCCACTGATATTGACTACGTAGGACCTAGCAGCTGGCGAGGGAGTGGGCTCAGCTTGCCTGAGGCCCAGGGCAGTGGAGAAGAGTGGTAGGAACCTGACAAGAGAGGGCCAGGCTAAAAAAGAGGAAGAGGGTGATGTGTAGCTGTCTCTTTTATCCATAAGTAGCAAAAGGCAGCTCATTTACCTGAATGTACAGGGCATCATGGAATGCTAGAACTTAGAAGGGAAATAGAGACGATCTACCCCAGTCCCTTCATTTTACAGATAAAGAAACTGAGCCCCAAGAGTCAGGGCAACTTGGCCAAAGTCATCCAATTCACCGTGGAAACCAGGTTCCAACTGTGTGGGCATGGTGGGCCGGTAGGGGTGTTCTGGCTGATGTTACACAGCTTGTGGAAGAGGACCAGAACCCAGGGAGGGAGAGTGTTGGCAGGCCTTCTGGAAACTATTTGTAGGGCCCGTCAGTTTCATTCAGTGAATGTGTCGAGCCACCACTGAGTCTCTAATCCTGCTTTCTCTGGGTGCTACAAGGAAAAGTACAGAAGGAAGCCTCAAGGTGTCCACAAGAGAAGTCCAACCCACGAGGGCATAGCCAAAGCTGGTATGTGTTCTCCTCTGGGGACACTTCTCATTTTGTTCTCACTTTTCATATTCTCACTTCCCGATTCCAAGGACTTGCAACAGATTCTAGAACACAACAGGCACTCCATAAATGCGTGTGGAATTGCATCAATTAAAGCTGCACGAGGCCCAGAAAATGTTGATTTCATCTTATTTTAACCTGTACAAGGCGGCTATAAAATTAAGTCGTGGTAGCAATTCTCTAGACAGGATTTTCTAAAGAAAAATATTAAACCACCCACCTTCGGGAAAGTGAACGTGTTTGGCCTCATTTGGGGGCTGTGTGTGGGTCTTGATGGTTGGGCAGTGACCTTGCTAGGGAATCGGGCAGTGATGTGGGTGCAGCCTGCTGGTGCTGAGAAAGCCTGCAGCTCGTATCCCTGCAGGTCATCCATGACTGCCCTTGACCCCAGTGTCTAGAGGAAGTGTGTCCTCCTCTTGCCACCTGCATAATCCTCAGGGCACTCCTCAGAGCCTTCTCATTGTCAAGGTGGCTCTGGTTGTCTATTGCGGTCTGCTGTCAGTTGCGGAAAATGTAGGTGGGGGAGTAAGCTGGTGGACAACTAGACCCAGATCCTTGGTCCCTGGGTTCCACCCTAAATAAAGCAAAAAAGCAACCCACAGCTGCCTTAGTGTGCCTGGCATTTTCGTTTTCTCCTCTAGAACCGAGGCACCATGGCTATAAATCATTCAGAACTCAGAACATCACACCCCCCCCACACCCCGCCCCACCCACCATGTCAAGGTTTCTAAAATCAGGTTCTGGTTTCTGTGCGATCTTGAGAGTGTCATCAGAAGCTCCAAAATATTTGAAGGTTCCCAGAGGAGAAAGGAGTAGACTTCTTATTCTGAGAGAGTATAGTTTGCACATTCTTGGCTCCCTCAGCATTTGGATTCTTGAGTCCGGTCAGTCTGCGGAGGGGGAGCGAACACCGTCAACACTTCTTCTCTAGTCGTGCAGATGGAAAGTTCTCTGCATCTGTTTTATTACTCATGAATTCCACGTTCTCTGCTGACGCCTCACGTGGCCCTGCTGCTCGCCTTTGTGCGATGGAGACCTGTCTTGCTTTATAGGTGGTAACAGCTGAGTTCTCTGTAGAGTGAATTTTTATAAAACAAATCCTGTTCTCACATCAACTTCAGTTGGACAGTGAAGGTAAATTTCCATGGGGGGAAATATGGTTTAATCATTTCTTTTTTTACTCTTTAATTGAACTATAACAAGATACTGAAAAGTGACCATAAATACCATAAAGTCCAGGTACCTGTGCAAATGGACCACACCCAAGTAACCTACACTGAAATCAAGAAACGGAACATCTTCAGAATGTCTTGAAATACACATGCCATGTATCTCTGGTTGTTTATGTTCTCTCTGGAGCATTTCTGCATTCCAGTGTTCACTCCTCTGACACCCACACACCTGCTCATCACAAGACTGGGAATTTCTCTCCCGCATGGGGTTACCTGGCTTGCATTTCCTATGTCCCAGCTTCTGTCTTTGTCTTTTTGTATGTGTATTCATATGCCTCCATTTTAAGCAAACCCAGCATATGAAAAGCCGTATTTACCAGTGAGATCAACTGTGGGCAGCCTTATTTAACACCAGTGTTGCTTTCCATTTAAAAAGTGTTTTTTATTACTGTTCAAAGGGGCGAACTCCTCTCTAGCATTTATAAAATGATTCACCTTAGGAACCCATAACTATTTATCAAGCAACTACTATGGGCCAGGCATTTTGGCAGATACTTTGTGTTTATCTGCGATGTGAGTGCAGTGGAGACGAGATCAAAGGTTGAGTAAGACATGGCTGCTCTTAAGGATGTGCCAGTCTAGGGGGAGACAATGTGCTTGACCGTGAACTTGCTACATAAGCGAGATATCAGAAGAGTTATGGGGGGGGGGGAGGGAAAAACCACCCCCACCTGAGGGTGGGGAAGGGGACATGTTAACACAACAGCATGAAGACGTCACTCTGACCATTGATGGAACTCGCGCTTACATTTCTGACATGAACAACAGGGAAAGGAGTCTTACTGTGCTTTGAGGGTAGGTGCTGCTGTTTAATGCATGAAGCTGACTCAGAGGGAAGATGGGGGGTTTATTACAGGAAATTAGAACTCTCTGTTAGCAGTTCTGTAAGTTAAAAATGGGATACGGTGGGTTTACTTAAACAGTTGGCTGCCCTGAGACCCATTTCTCGTGCAGTTGGCAGCTTGGCAGCCTTTGAACCTTTGGAGATTGTGCTCCGAGGGCAGAGGCCGGAAGCAGGACCTAAGCGAGGCTCCTCAAGCTCTGCGCCCTACAGATCCCGCCCCACTGCCGGCTGCCTCTAGCCTTCCTCCTGGGCAGCAGCAGCTGTGAGGTGTTGGTTGAGGGGCTGTTGCTAAGAAAGCTGTTTCAGCTCGCCTTGTCTGACGTGTGTGTTTAAATTAGCATCTTTCGATGCAATTCCCAACAGCTATTCGATTTTGAAGCTACTAGGGACTTGGGGGCAGGTGGGGAGTGTTGAGGCGGAGAAGAGACGATTTGAAAAGGCAAAACATCTTGGGGGTGGTGTTTTAAAAAGTTAAAGGAAAGAATGGCAGCCGGGAGAAGTGCAAGTGGCAGGCATGGCTGTAGAACCCCTCTGTAGGATCACAAAATGCCCCCTCCTCTGCCCCAAGACGCTAGAGGAGGCCCCGAGGAGCCAGTTGGAAATGGCTTATGTGGGAACATATGGAAAGCCCTGAGTCCCCCTTAAGGTCCCCAGAAGTCAGTGTATTGAGTGAGGATTTGGGATGGGCATATCTGACAGATAACCCACCTCAAAGGTAAGAGGGGTTGGGTGTTTGGGAATCTGGATGTGCTACCGGGGTGGGTGAGTGTCATTCATCTACCCAGTCATCACTCCCATCGGACCAGGTGAAGAAGGGGAATCTAATAATAAAAATGATGATGCTTAAAACAGATAATGACAGTGCTCACATTTATTGGGTACCTCCTGTGTGTCAGGAACTGAGCTAAGAACTTCTTATCTTTTAAGTTGTCCTATCCTTCTAGCAGCTCTCAGAATTGGTTCTCTGGTACCCCATGGTTTACAGGTGAGGGAACTGAGGCACAGAGAGGTTAAGTTACCTGCCCCAAGTCAGCACAGCAGCAAGTGGCAGAGCCGAGGTTGAAATCCTGGCTTCCCAGCATTAGGGTGCATGCCTCTAACTTTGCACTTTGCTGTCACCAGGAGCTAGGTACCAGAATGGAAACTGAGGAAACCAGATGAGAGTAAGAACGTGGAAGGGGAAGACAGGAGATAGGGCTCAGAGAGGTTTGCTGAGTTGAGGATGGTGTCTCCTGTGGCTTTTTAAAGGTTGCATTTGGATGAGAGTGACACAAAGGTGTCAGTCTGTCCTGGACATTATCTGCCCCTAGAATCCTGTTCACCCTGAACATTCCAAGCTATTGTATACCTCAGGGCCTTTGCATGTGCTGTTCTCTGTGGCTAGAATGATTGTTCTACCTACTTTTTGTATGCTGGCTCCTTCTCATTGTCATGTCTTAGCTTAAAGCCGCTGGGATAGAGAAGCCTTCCTGACCATCCAACAATACTCATTCAACAAATATTTATGGTGTGCCCATGCACATTATTCTAGGTACGTGGAATGTAGTAATGACACAAATCAGTAAAGACAGATCAGTGCTCTTAAGGAGCATAATGTATTGAGGGGAGACAGAAAATACGTAATAAACACACCATGTAAGAAAAATTTTTGCAGTGTGTGATACTGTTACTCTCTATTTCAGCAGCCCGTCTGCTTCTTTCAAAACCCTTAGCAAGATTTGTAATTATTTTCTTTGTTTACTTGATCCTTGTCTCTAACCTCCCGTGGTAAGTCCCATGACGACAGGGACCTTGGCTGCCTTGGTCACCGCTGTATCCCAAGTGCCCAGCTCAGAGCCTGACCCATAGAAGATGCTCAGTAAGTGTTTGCTGGGTAAGCAAATGAGAAATAAAGCTCTTGGCCCCTTTGGGGGAATAACCGTACTGAGAAGTTTGGAAGAATTTTTTGCGGCTGAGCCTTTTGGGGATTTGATGTCTTCTGGAGGCCAGGGTGGTTGGAATAACTGATACCCGTGCCAGCACGGGGACATCATCTGAGCCTTGGTTCATGCCTTTCCCTCAGGGCAGTCCTGGAGAAAGTCTCTTGGATTCCTCACAGGTTGCCTCTTTAAAATGGGGACGGTGAATGCCTTCTCCTCTCAGTAAAGGACAGGAGAGAGGGCAAGGGGGCAGGCTTGGGGTGAGCTGGCTCCCGGGAGCAGAGGAGTGTATGGTGTGGGATGCCCAGTGGCTTCCCCTGGGGTGAGTGCTGCACTGAGGCCAGGCCGAGGGACAGTGGAGGACACGCCATCCTCGTCTCCATTCCTGGGTTGGCGTGGGGACGAAAGAGCTCACATCATTGTGCTTGAGATGGTATTACACTCATTAACTTATGATAGAAGCTAATTTTAGGGAGCGGTGCTACATGCTGGATGTCATGCCAAGCCCTGTATGTGCGGCCTCTCACTGAGTCCTCGCTGGCACCCGTGTGGTGTGGGAACCTGCCAGGTGAAGGGACTTGCCCAAGGTCACACAGCTGGTGGAGCTGGGAACCCCAGCCCTGCCGGGCCCAGACCTCACCCTATACACCCCCCCAAACATAGTCCCTTTTCTTGTTTTTAGTGTCACCAAGCAGAAGGCAACTGCATTGTCAGAGACTCCTAGCTTGAACCTTAGAAAAAAATTTTGCATTCTGTGTTTCACCAAGGAAGGCCTTGACCTGTTGAGACAATAGAATTGCTTGGCTTTATAAGCACTCGTGTTATTGTTCTTGCTATTACTAATAAAAGCTATAATAACTCAGTCTTTGGGTTAGAGAAGCAGCAGGAGGAGCTGAGTGGCCTTGGTTGGAATGGTTAATACTCTTTTGCATTCTCCTCTCTATTATCCAGGCTAAGGGGATGAGAACAGGTACCCGCAAATAATCATGAAAACAATTGATTATCTGCTCCCTGGGGTGTTGACTAACAAATAGGGACTAAGCCTTTTATGAGGCTGGCCTTCCAATGTGACTCCCTTCCTGGTGATCTTTAGCAAGTGCAAGGTGGGAGTTAATCTCTGCTCTGCTAGTCAGGGTTGGAGAAGCAGTTTTTGCGCTGACCTTTCATCTCAAGTACAGATGGTGTGTGGATCTTGTCTGCAGCCAAGGTGGAGCTAGTGCTGTTTTTCCCCTTTCTAAAGTATCTTGGGTGATGGAGCAAGTTGTTTTAATCCCCCCTGAGTATTTTGTCGGCTGTGCGGCTGCATGGAAAATCTCAGTGGGCCGGTCCAGGCCAGCCCCACGCCAGCGTGTCTTCGAGCTCTTGCGGGGCTGACGTGGCGTGCAGCTTGAAGGGAATGGTAAGGTCATAAAGGCCGGGGACGAGGGAGTGGACGGAGCCAACGGCACTGTCGGGTAACGTTATATGGAAGATGAAATCGCAGCGTGGAGTCGTGAGATGCCAGGCAGGGGAAAGAGACCTCAGCATTTTCCATGATTAACTTTCTAATAGTAACTGTGTGTGTACAGCCGGTGCTTAGCAACTGCGAGATGATCTCCCCGGAGTGTGCATTAATACAGGCGCACGTGGCTTCCCACCATGGTTGGGTTTTCCCTATTTTGCTTCTATTGCCGGCCCACTGAGCCATCGGGGAGGTCATACCACAAACCTGCTGTCCCTGATGGCAAAGTGGGCAGGCAGCTGAACTTGTCGTCTCTCTTAATTGATCTATTCCCTCTCCCTGAAATCCCCAAGCCTTACGTGACCACAGAGCTCCCTCTCAGCAATAAGGCAGAAAGAAACATGCTGAGTGAGGTTACCCAGAATTGGGCACAGAGCCCCCGGGTCTCCCTTCTGGTCCTGTGCTCTGGAAAGCAGCCCCTTGCATTTTCTCTCCTGTCTGCAGTCCCCTCCACGTACAGGTGATGGAGAGGCTGAGAACACCTCTTAGGCATTTGTGTCTTGTGTCGTGGCCTGTTGGGGGGGGCACCCCGTGAGCCCTAGCTCAGCAGAAAGACCAGCAGGTCGTTGCCCCTCTGAGCCTGGCTGTTTCCAGAGGCTGCGATGTGTAGCTAGTAATGAAGTGCCCGTACCCTGCACTAGTGCTTCTGTTGCTTCCTGGAATCTCCAGCGATCCAGATCTATGTGTTCGGCCTTGGTGCAAAATCACTAGGAGCCTGGGCTCCTTCCGAGGGACGCCAGTGTCCCCATGCCCACGGAGCCCAAGACACCCATGCTTGGCGTTGGCCTGTGTCCTCCAGGGGCTGATTTGATTGCCCGGTTGCAGCTATGTAATTGCCTTCTGGTCCTTTAATAAAGGAGGGCTGGGTTCCGGTTACATTATCTCCTGAAACAGCGTGGTATAGGTCTCGTGGCAGGAAAGGGAAGGAGAAATTCTTGCCGTAGGACCCAGGGCAGAGCCCTTTTCATCCCCATCTTTGTCCCTCCAGCCGAAGTTTGCAGCAGGAGGAGAAAGCAACAGCACCTTCACCCACCAACACACCTTCCCTGCGTTCACACTCGTGTGCACACCCACACATGCTCACTTGTGCCCACATACTTCCACTCCCCGATCTTGCACGCTTGCCCACACACCGGCAGCTCCCCAACCACACCTCCGTGGTGGGCCCTGTCCCCCTTGGCCCACTACACACTCAGATGCTCACCCCATACCCGATCGCCTCACATGGGCATCCCCGCTATATCCTCTTGCACTTTGAAGGGGTTCCTTGACCGGCTTTGGGGCACCTGAGCCACAGAAATGTGATGAGACATGAGAAATGGAAAGTTCTGCAGGTGTCCTGCTCACCGATAGCAAAGGAGGGGGGAGGAAGAGGCAGGGGTCTCGGCTGCTTCTCGGGAGTGTCGGGGGCTCAGAGGCTTTGGCTTCGTGCGGTGCTTCTGGGGGAGGATCTTGCGTTCAGTTAGCCAACGTTTGTTGTGCCCCACGGTGTGTCAGGCACTGTCCTAGGTACTGGGGACACTGCAGAGAACAAAGCAGATGCAGGCCCTGCGCTCCTGGGTTTGCGTTCCAGCGGTGGAGACAGCCCGTAAAAGGGATCTTTAAACAGGATAAGTCAGTTGGTGTTAGGTGCAAACAGACAAATAAAGGTGGGAAAGGGAAAGAATAGTGATGCGGAGGGTGCTGACTTACACAGGGCAGTGAGAAAAAGCTCTGTGGTAAGGTGAGTTTTAAGCAGATAGGTACTGGGGAAGAAGGAACAGCAAATACGGATGTGTGGAGGGGACCTGGGAGGGCTGGAACGCAGAAAACCTTTGCTCCTTGATGCTTTGTCTGCCTCAGTGCTGCAAGGGGCTGCTTCTGTGTTGTGAGCTATCTGTGTTGGCTGCGGCCACGACCAGATGGAAAGACCTGGCCCTTCCCTGGAGCAGCTCCTGGCTAGCAAGGTGGCCAGCAGGATGCATGAAGGTTGTGCTTGCCCGAGAGGGATGTGCCTGGGCTGGTGGACCCAGGGCCTGGTAGGCGGGCACTGCATAGGAGGCAGCTCTTTAGAGGAGCTGATACTTTACAGAATCTTCAGGAAGGAGAGGAAATAGCCTTGAATGAGAGGAAAGAAAAGACATTGCCGGCAGAGGGGGGTGACCCACAAGGATTTGGGAAATGCCACCCGCACGATGTATGGTGCGGCAGTGCTGTTTACGCCTGCAGTCCTGCCGTGTTTGTGCCGGGCCAAGAGGGGAGCAAGACAGGTCTAAAACATGTCCCCTGGCAAGCGAGCTGACGCCGTCACGGGGCAGGTCCTGAGGCTGCCTGTCCCCGTCTCCGGTGCCCAACTGGGAATGCCTGACCCTCACTGCTCCCCATCCTTCCTGGTCATCATTCCTGGCTCCTTCCTCAAAGTGGTGGGGGCCAAATTTCATGTCTCATCGGTTGGATCTCACCTTCTGGCCGGTGTTGCTGTTTGAGAGGCAGGCCAGGGAGGCCTTTCTGGGGAGAAGCAGAGAAGGATGGAGACCTCTGTATCTGCTTCTCAGACTCCAGTCACCCCCCTCTCTTTTTCAGGGGGTACAGACTGGTGGTCTCATAGCTTTATGGGTTATTTCTTTTTTGGCATTAATTGCCTATATTAACAAATAGTTTTTCCGATTTAAAAAAAAAAACTGGGTTTCTAGCTTTCCTTGGAAAAAAAAGATGGAAGATGGACACTTAAGGGCCTGTGTTCTCGTGGTGAGGATTGGTGAGGGAGAGCAGCTACGGCCCCTGCCACGCAGAGCCCCTTTCTTGCCATAGCAGCCTGGTTCCGGGGGGCCACACGGGCAAGCTTGCACCCCATTTTTTGCATTAAGGAAACAAACCCAGGATTGTGCTTCTGCAAGTTCTGCGGGATTGAGCCCTCAAACTCTTTTTTTTTTTTTTTTTTTTTTTTTTTGTGGTACGCGGGCCTCTCACTGTTGTGGCCTCTCCCATTGCGGAGCGCAGGCTCCGGACGCACAGGCTCAGCGGCCATGGCTCACGGGCCCTGCCGCTCTGCGGCATGTGGGATCTTCCCGGACCGGGGCACGAACCCGTGTCCCCTGCATTGGCAGGCGGATTCTCAACCACTGCGCCACCAGGGAAGCCAAGCCCTCAAACTCTTGCAGGTCGTTCTCATTTCCCAAGTAGAAGCCAGTGTGTGGGAGCTCCTCTCTCTGTTGACCTGCTCTGGGACAGCTGGATGTCATTGTCTATCAGGAATAATGGGGGAGAAGTAGGAGTGGGCAGGGCTGTAGACTGCATTGTTGAAAGACACAGCCCACATCTCTCGGCATCTGTAAAAATGGTGCCTGGTTGTGGGTCAAGATGTGAAGGTCAGAGGTCCCTTCTCAAAGGCTGAGCAGAGAGAGCTCATGGGTACAGAGGGTGGGGATGCCAGGGAGGCCTCCTCTGTTTCTCCCCAACTGCCCTCTCATCCCAGTCCATTCACCAAGCTGGGTCCCCAGTGAGTCTTGCTAGGAAGGAAGAAGACGTGACTGAAAAGGTCAGGGTCCAACCAGATGGTCATCTCTCGCCTGCGCCCCAGAGCACTGGATTCCCTGTGGCTTCTGGGATTCACACATGGTCCGTTTCAGTAAGTGGGCAGCCCGGGGGTGGGCTGGGAGGACGCACTGCAGTGGGAACTTGCCTGTTGAGTCTTTACTGTCATGGGGAGCCTTGTTCTGTTCTGTGGTCCGTGCTCTGAGAAGGAGACTGAAGTCACAGCACCTGGGCAAGCTGCTTTGATGGGACCACGTGTGGATTAGGTGTCAAATGACCACCCGGAGAATGTGCCAATGGGGCAGCCAGGACCCAGAGCAATTTGCTTCCTCCTTGCCAGTGCTTTCCAGGGTCTGGTGTTGGCCTGCGGTTTTTGGTGAGACCTGGCCTAACTCTGAGGGCAGACCAGCATGTCTTTGGGTACAGAAGTCTAGCAGGTGGCACTGCCAGGCCCTCTGGACTTTGAACAAGGGCTGATGCGCCAGCGTGGGTGGTGGGAGGAGAAGCCACACGCTGCCCGCCGCCGATGTTAGTGGGGAGGCTCCAGGCCTGGGTGCCAGGTGGGTAAATTGATTTTCCAGCCTGCGGAACTTCTAAAGATAGGCTTGGGTGGTGCTCTCCTGGCACCGGGAGTGATGGGCCATCTGTGAATCACAGGCCCGCCTGCTGTGGGAGTGCAGGCTCCGGGCAGGCAGCACCGTGGTGAGACGGACCCACATGCAGGAAAGGAGGGCTAATGCAATGAGGGGTGAGTCAGCCCTGCTTGCCAGGCCTGGGTCCCCTCCCAGGCCACTCCGAGGAGGGGTTCTGCTGCCTGGCTCCGGAAGGGTTGCGGCTGCCTGTAATTTACGTGGGTCCTATGGCTGGGTGGAGCAGATAAAAGCCCTACTAGAATTAAATGAATCGTCAGTGTGGTTTGTGCTTCTCTGGCCCACAAGCCTCGTATAGTTAAGAAAATGGATTGCTTGGTTTATTTTTTAAAACACCGTTTGAAGTCCCTCCACGTTCACCCTGAATCATCCTTTCTCCCCTTCCTTTTCCACGCTTTTTTTCTTTGAGCTACTTGGTTGGCTCTTTTGGGTGCTTGTGACACACACATTTATGCAGCACTTTACAGTTTGCAAAGCACTTTCAGGCAGCACGTATTTCCTGAGCTCCTTCTAGGTGCTGGACAAGTGCTGGGGAGGCAGCCCTGAATAGACGGACACCGTGCTTGCTCTCAGGAGGTGGGGATAAGCTATTACTAGTAACACGTAGGGAGACAACAGTGTGAAGTGATACCACGTGTTTCTTTAGGATGGTTGGGGAAGGGCCTCTCTGAGGAGGAGACATTTGACCAGAGAGCAAACCAACCAGGTGGAAATTTGAGGGAAAAGCCTTTCAGGCAGTGGCAACAGTGAGTGCAAAGGCCCTGAGGTAGGAATAAGCTGGCTTGTTTCGGAGACAACAAAAAAGCCACTCTGAACGGAGTTTAGAGCACGGGAGAGGGGAAAGTGCTGTGGAAGGAGGAGGTTGCAGGGGCTGCGTCTTGTACGGCTTTGCAGGCAATGGTGAAGAGTCTGGAATTCCTGCTCAGTGTGGTGGGGCGTTATTGGAAGGGTTTAAGTAGCCACGCATGTGATCCGATGAACATTTTTAAAAGCTTGCTCTTGCGGCAGTGAGACCAGGAAGTGAGGGTGGGAGTGAAGCAGAAGGACATATTAGGAAGGCTACTGCACTTACCTTGGTGAGCTAATGATGTGACCGTGGATTGGACTCTAAGGCTCATTTCAGATAATCCATCTCCATCTTTACAGCAGCCCCAGTAGGGAGAGAAAGGAAAAACAGGTTCAAAGGGTACCAATGACTTGTCCCATGGCCAGTAAGCAGCAGGGCTAAAAATTGCCACCAGAGCCCCTGTACGGGGACTTCCACAACTCTCCTCACCTCAGCTGTGGTGTCTCAGGAGGTCTCCCGCCTCTCTTGCACGACGTGATGCTGGGTCATGAGCAGGAGTGGGGAGGGTCCCTGTAGCCCCTGTATTAGTTTGCTACAGCTGCCGTAACAAATACCACTGACTGGGTGGCTGTTTGCAAGAAAGAGGCAGAGCACTCCAGATTGGTAGGTGGCAAGTTACATAAGCAAAGGAACTTACAAACCAGGCTTGCCTTGGGCGGCCTCTGGATGAGTAGATCTCCCCACCTACCCACCAGAATCTTAAAGTTTCTGTGGAGGCCTTAACTGGGTTTAGTCACATACACCATCCAGATGGTCTCAACACCTTGCTCTCTCAAGGCTGTGTCCTTGGAACAGCTCCCACTATGGGAACAGTGAGCAGAACATACATTCTAAGGACAGAGGAAGGAGTGAGGAGCCTCTGATTGCCCGGGTGCAGCTCACGGGTCAACTGGCGGTCATGTCCTCTCCATGACCTCCTCCAGCAGTGGCTTAGGCAAAAGAAGTTGATTTTCGCATGATTCTGGAGGCTGGAGGTCTGAGATCAAGGTGTCAGCGTGGTGGGTTCCCTCTGAGGCCCCTCTCCTTGGCTTGCTGATGGCTGCCTTCTCCCTGTGTCCTCACATGAGCTTCCCTCTGTGCTTGTCTCTGTCCTCATCTGCTCTTCTGAGGACACCAGTCATATTGGATTAGGGCTCACTGTAATGAACTCATTTTAATTAATTACCTCTTTAAAGACCCTGTCTCCATATATAGTCATGTTCTGAGGTCCTGACAGTTAGGACTTCAACATGCTGATTTTAGGGGGACAGACACAAATCAGCCCTTAACAGCCCCTATCCTTATAGAGCCAGCTCGGCAGGCAGCATGGAGTTTACACGAGATGCTCTCCCTTGAACACTCGGGACCCGTACTCGGTTTGTCTCCAGGATGACGATTGGCCAGCATGAAGATATTTGCAAGTGTTCACATGCAAGAGTCCAGTCCCGGTGCCATAAGCATGGGAGGGCAGATGGTGTCCCCAAAGAGAGCAAGTGCCTTGTGTTTGTGCAAGGTGGTGGGTGGGAGCAAAAACAAACTACGGCATCTCTCATAGCCACCTCACAGCACACAGATGATGAGCTGTTTGCCAGGTCAGGTGGTTAAAGAGCAAAGTTACCATAAAGAATATCCTTTTTTTTTTGAGCACTTACTAAGTGCAAGGCACTCTCCCAGTCATCCTGTATGCCTTATTATTATTATTATTTTTGTGATACGTGGGCCTCTCACTGTAGTGGCCTCTCCCATTGCGGAGCACGGGCTCTGGACGCGCAGGCTCAGCGGCCACGGCTCACGGGCCCAGCTGCTCCGCGGCATGTGGGATCTTCCCGGACTGGGACACGAACCCGTGTCCCCTGCATCGGCAGGCGGATTCTCAACCACTGCGCCACCAGGGAAGCCCTGTATGCCTTATGTTGACTTCACAGAAATCCTGAGCTAGATGATATCATTTTTATCATCCCCATTTTAGAGATGAGGGAACTGCACCTTGGTAAATTTTAGTAACTTGTTTGTGCTCCTTTGGCTGGGTGGCAGTGGAGTGGGGATCGGCACAGGCGCTCCTTTCTGGTCCCAGAGTCTATCAGACTCCTGTGAAATGCTTCTTTTAAGAACTTGTCCCAGAAGAGAATGGATGTTTCAAGTTTTGAGTTAGACTTGATTTTTGTGGTGTTGCAGAAAGTAGACAGATTTCATCTATGTCCGGTGTTTAACTTACATGTGAGGAGTTTTTACAGTCAGTGTTGCTCAAAGTGGGGTCCGTGGAGCAGCAGATCAGCATCACCTGAGAATATGTTAGAACTACAAACTCTCAGGCCCGACCCTGGGTCTACGAATCTGAGTCAGAATCTGAGGCTGTGATCTATCCCGCACTCTGTGGTTTAACAAACTCTCCAGGTTATTCTCATGCTTGCTCAATTTTGAGACCACTGGTCCACATCGACCCCAACATACTAGCAGGAGTTTGCATTTGGAAATCCAAGGCTGCGTATCTTCAAGGAGCCAGATTTCAAGCCTTCACATAGGATGAGGACTTTGCCAAAGTCGGTTCTATGTGATGTTAGTAGGTGTTATGCCAGAAAGGCGTTTGTGGTCAATGTTTGAGAACTATGGGTTTCTTTATTGCAGACCTTTAATTGTTGATTACTCTTTTGCTCTTTTTGTGGAGGTACTGATGTTAGTGTTTCCCAAAGTTTAGTTGACCATGAAATCCTTTTTTTTTTTTTTTTTTTTTGTGGGAGCAAATAACAGGACTAATGTTTGTGAAACGTTGCACTCCCTAGAGGCTTCTGGGGGAGATACAAGTGATTGAATTGGGATCTTCATGATGGTGAGTTTCAATCAGTAAAGTAAGCAGTATTTACTCGTAGGTGTGCTGTGTTCCTTCCTGTGGCAGAAGCTACAAATGATTCCAGAAATGAATAGGGGTCATTATTAAACACCTCCTCTGTGGCAGGCAGATTGCAAGGCCCTGCAGCTTTAAGGGGTTGATACCATCAGTCTCGGTTACCAGATGAGGAAAATGAGGCACAGAAAGGCGAAATTCCTTGTCTTACAGCTGGTAGGTGGTGGAGCTGGGACTTCGTGAACCCCAAATCACATCCCTTCCTCTTTCTGTATCACCGCATGAAGCTTGGTGGGGGAGGGAGGCAGGAGCCGCTCTTGGAGCAGAAAGCCAGACCCTGCAAGTGACAGCTGGGAGTGGATGCTGTGCAGGATGAGGCCCTAGGAGGCCTGAGGCCCTGCAGCATTGATAATAGATGAGGTGGGCAGCATTTGATGAGCCTTCAGCACAGTTTTCAAAAAACAACAGTAAGTATTTTTCTGACTTAAACGTAACACATGCTCCTGGTAGGAAACTCTAAAAATACAGAAAAGTATAAAAATGCATACCCATTAAGATGACTTTCATTAAAAAAAAAAACGGAGAATAGTTGAGGATGTAGAGAGATTGTAACCTCTGTGCATTGCTGGTGGGAATGTAAAGTGGTACAGCTGCTAGGGCTGTTGCTTAGAAAATGAAGCATAGAATTACCATACGATCGCACAATTCCACTATTAGGTATATACCCCAAAGAAATGCCAACAAAGATATTTGTATGCCTGTGTTCATAGCGTTCCTCACCGTAGCCAAGTGGTGGAAGCAACCCAAGTGTCTACTGACAGAAGAATGGATAAGCAAAATGTGATTATATACACTGGGATATTAGCTTTAAAAAAGGAAGGAGATTTTGACACATGCTACAACATGGGTGAACCTTGAAGATACTATGCCAAGCGAAATAAGCCAGTTACAAAAGTACACATATTGTTTGATTCTACTTATGTGAGATTCTTAGAGTAGTCACATTCCTAGAGACAGAAAGTAAAAGTGGTTGCCTGGAGTGAGGATGAGGTGTGGGGAGGGAGAGTTATTGTTTAATGGGTACAGCGTGTCAGTTGGGGAAGATGCGTTCTTGAGACGGGTAGTGGTGATGTCTGCATAACAGTGTGAATATACTTAATGCCACGGGACTGTCCACTTAAACATCTTTAAAATGGTAAATTTTATGGTATGTGTATTTGACCACTACGTTTTTAAAAAGTATAAAAATGAAAGGAACTATTATACCCCAGAGACGATTGCTGTTAATATTTTGATGTTTCGTATCAATCTTTTCTCTGTGCATTTAGATGCATACGGAGATCTTTTCCCATTTCATCAACACTTCTTTGAAAGTATGCTTTTTAGTGATGCATATTAGTTTTTCAAGTAGATGCACCGCAATCTACTTAAACAGATGGCTAACCTATGTAACCGTCTCCCTACTGTTGTTTCTCTAAGTTAGTTTCGGTTTTTCAGTGTTAGACTGTGTTTTAGCTAAGGTTTGTATATGTCCATTGTCATTCATATCAATCTTTGTGCATTTAGATGCATATAGAGATCTTTTCCTGTGTAATCAACAGTTCTTTGAAAGTATGCTTTTTAGTGATGCATATTAGTTTTTCAACTAGATGCACCGCAATCTACTTAAACAGATGATTAATCTATGTAACCGTCTCCCTACTGTTGGTCCTCTAAGTTTCGGTTTTTCACTGTTTCAGGCTGTGCTTTTACCTAAGGTCTGTATATGTCCATTTTTATTCACTTCAGATTGTTTCCTTAGGACAGACTCCTAGAAGTGGAGAAGTGCATGTTTTTAAGAATCTCTGTACGCCTTGCCAAGTTGCTTTCCGGAAGGGTTGTGCTGCTCTCACGTGGTCTCACCCAAAGTGTGTGAGAAGGAGTGTCTTTTCCCTTTAGCTTTTTCCGCCTTCCTGGAAGGGGGAGCCTATAGGATGCAGAGGGGGAGGGAGGGGGAGGGGAGGGAGAAGGAGGGGGAGAGACAGCCTGGTCCCTGCAAACCTCAGAGCTGGGTCTTGGCCTGTGCATGTTTTCTCTTGGGCAGTGAGTGGGCACCTGGTTAGTGAGCCAGGCCAGGGCTGATTAGTGCTGTGAATGGCCAAGGGTTCTGAGCCTGCCTGTGGGAAAGAACAGCCGGTTCAGGGATAATCCCTTGATTTTGGCACTGTGGTTCCAGTCTAGAGATTTTTATCAGGGCTGATTGCCAGGCCAGTCCTGGGCTGGAGCAGTGCCGGCAGTGTGCTGAGCCAGTCAGTTGGGTTCACTGAGCCTCTCGATTTGGCCCTCTGATCTTATTTCGGTGTTGGGGCCGGGAACATTTGAAAGCCATCTCCATGTTGCTTTTCTCCAGTTTACCCTGGTATTCTGTTTGAAGGAGTGAGAAAACAGTGCCCACTTTCTCGTGGACATTTTTCTATTTAATGGGGAACTAAACCAAGTTGCAAGCATATATATCTTCCTATGATGTTCCATATAGTCATTTACCTTTTGAATGAAAGAAAAAGAGAGGCTGCAAAGCATTTTCTGTTTTTTAAATTTTAGAAGTGTTTTCGTGGATTGTAGGAAAAAAATGTTTGCTTAATTACCCCAGCCTGTTGGGGAACTAGTGCGCTGTTCTTTATTCTGAGCTGACAGGATTAACATGGGTCTGGAATGAATGGCTGGTTGCTCTGGAATTAAGCTCTGTGATGGGTGGTGGGAGGGGCTTAGAATTCTGAGCCTGGGAGCTGGCTTTAGAGGAAGAAATCTATCTCCTTTCTTTTAATGTCCTTCTCCCTTTTTCTCTCTCCAAACATTTAAAAGTTCCCCCCCCCCATACTTGGGAATGTCAACTCTGTTTCCTTGGTTTCTCTGTGTATGTAGGAAGTCTCCCAACAACGCCCTCTAAAACATCCTTTTGATTTTGGATTGTTGTTGACAGGAGTGGGGCTCCCTTGAGCTGCACCCCCTGGATGTGGAGACGATGGAAGGAAACAGGATAAGTCATGGGCCTGACGATCAGGTCTGTCCAAGGAGGCTCACTGTTGGTCTTTTCAGATCCTTCAGAAGAAAGTCTTACTAGCTTTCTAACCCCCCATGAGCCAGTGGGGTTGAATTCACCAAAGAGGGATGGGGAGCCATGCCACCATTTCCGAAGAGGTAATGAGAGAAAAGAGTATGTCTCTCCCAGGCAGCATGGTTTTCAGGACCAGCTTTCTCTGTGCCTTTTCTAGTCTGTTGCCACATCCTAGTGATTCTCCCTCAGTCGTTCCCTGTGTACATTGCTCCTCTCCATTGCCTAGTTCAGGCTTCCATTGCTGCTTGCTTGGACTATTGCAGTAGTCTTCCAGCTGGCCTTACAACTTTCTCATTTCTGATTAGTCAGACATCTGACTACCCAATTAAACTTTCTAAATGTTAGCTGATGATTTCACTTTCCTCATCAGATACTCTTTCCTGGCTCCTCACTAGCCAAAGGGAAACAAGAAGCCCAAACATCTTTTCTGGGTGTTCAAAGATCTCCATAATTCCTCCCTGTCTCCCCTTCCCCTTTATGTCCCTGTCCATGCACTTCTGTTTCCTGCTTCATGTGGTAGCATATTCTGTCCTTTTTTGTTCCCTTGTCTGTTTGCCCCTAAGTCCCACTGATATTTCATAACGTGGGTCCAAAGCCAGCTCTTCCAGGATGCTTGCGTTTTTGGTGCTTAAGCCAAAAGTCATCTCACCCTCCTCTAACCACCACCCTCCTCCTCCACTCCCTCGCTTAAAGCACTAAAATTTTTGGACCTTTTGTTAGTTTTCTGAATACTGGTCTTACGTCCTCGAGTTTTGTAAAGCTCTGATT
Organism: Kogia breviceps; assembly: GCF_026419965.1. Classification (NCBI taxonomy): domain Eukaryota; kingdom Metazoa; phylum Chordata; class Mammalia; order Artiodactyla; family Physeteridae; genus Kogia; species Kogia breviceps. The sequence continues at coordinate 56,889,595 of NC_081311.1, forward strand.
CACTGTTGCGTGGGGGTGCCTTGTGCATGGCAAATATGCCATAGTATTTGATGAATAAAGGTACAGGTGACTGAGGGTGTCTGGTGGTGATCACCCTTTATTTTCACCCTGCTCTCACTTGGGCTGGTTCCTGCTGGTGACAACTTGCTGCCCAGGTACCACTTCACTTACTAAGCACACTCGTGTATTTCCAGACATGTAGTAAGGGGCAAGCGGGTTAGCGATTCATGGGTAGGTGGAAGAGGTGATCGCCTTGAGAGCTGCTGACTCGGCCACCTGCTGCTAACCTGGGGGGCACCTCTGGGCTCTGAATCAGTGAGTGGATGGCACGAATGAACAGTTGGTCATAGAATCTCAGGGGACCCAGATCTTCTGGATCCATATTTCCCAGCTTTTAGAAGTACACAGCCCAGGGCCTCATGGGGAGTGCTAGAGCCTCAGTATAAACATGGCACATTTTCCTGGAGAACCAGTTCTTCTTGAGGGTTTAGGGATACATATTCTTTAATATTCAATCACAGTTATCACTGGGAGGAATGCAAACATGCAGGTATTTTAAAAGAGAAACTGTAACACTTTAAAGAAGCTTCCTGCCTGCGGAAGGCTTGCTTCAGTTTCCAGCCCGGGATCTGAGGTAGGGAGGTCAGTGTTCATTCTTCTCACCTGCAGGGGCTGTGATGGAAAAATCTGTAATGATTTGGCTTGTTCAGCCACCCCTGCACCTGGTTGCTTGCTAGTTTCCCCATCACCACCTGCCTCCCCACCCCATGGCTGATCTTCAGCAGAGTGTAGACTGTGATGGAAAGTTAGACTTGGGGAGTGCACAGAGCTGGGATTGAATCCCTCCAGCTGTACAGACCCTGGATCCAGATGGACGTCGGGGGAAGGGACATTGGTGCTCCGTCTTGCCAGAGGCGAGACATGAATGCTGGAAACATGGTAAGACTGAAAAGTACATGTGGAATAAATTACATAGCTAGGAAGGTGTATGCCCATGGGGGTCAGTATGAGAAAAACGCTTCTTTCCAGCAGGAACATAACCAAAAAAAAAAAGGGACAGTTGGAAGCACTTCAGCTCATGATGCCACTCATTGGTACCGGCTTCTGGAGAGACCCTCCAGGGGCAAATCTCAGCAACCTGTGCTCCTCCCCTCCTTGCACACCACCCATCTCTTAGGTGTGCTGAATGTTGCCTGGCTGTGTGACCTTGGGCAAGTCTCGTGCCGTAGTCCTCAGTACCTGACTTGTAAAATAAGTAAACACGTAAAGATGCTGTAGCAAAGTTTTTTGGTGCTTGATACCTTGTGACTGACCCTTCCTGCACTGGAGAATCCCACAGCACTGACAGCAGTTCCAACATGGGAATGGACCGGTCATTGGCTCCCTGGGGTTTTCTGAGAAACTGTTTAAAGAATGCCAGCTTCCATGCAGGCAGGGACATGCCTGATTCACCCTGTAGCCTTACCTGCTGGAGCAGTTTCCCACGCAGAGTAGGTGCTGGGCTGGTATCTGATGGCCGGATGCAGGAAGTAGGTCCATGAACATAGGGGGGGCAGACAGGACCCAGAGGATGTGCTCAGAACCTCTGAGAAACTTACTTGCTGAAATGGTGTGAATTTTATGACCTCTTCAATTCGAAATAAAGCTACCAGGCTTTTCTGGATCCGTCTTTAGGAGCTTAAACTAAAATCTGGGTTTCGTGGAATGCTCTACCTGGGGTGGGTGGGTGGGTGGGAGTTCCCACATCTAGCTGTGTCTAGAGTGTATGCGAAGTGACCTTTCTCTCCAAGCCACTGGTACTGGGGGGAGAGATGAGTGTGATCTCTCTTTAAGGTGTTGAACTAACTTTCTGAGCCTTGGAAGAAAGAAAGAAACTTCGATGTGTATTAAAGCAGAGTTTGATGTTAAAATTTGGCCAATTCACTTTTTTCTTTATAAATCAACATCAGCCTGGCTATATCCACAGCGTTCATTTCGGCATAATGAAATCCTTCATTATTGTTTCATCGTGAGTTTTCAAGTTTGAGCAAACTAAAATGCCTTTGCTTATTTTAAAATGCCCAGGTAGATTGGAATACTGTGAAGACATATTAGAAATTAATTTCATCATTAAAGAACAGAGTTAAAAACAAAAAACCAATGTTTGAGGGGATGAACAAGTCAGTCTTTGAAAGGCAGGCTGCCATGCTTCTTCGTGTAGATTGCTTTCGTTGGACCAGTAATTACTTTTAGTTACTGGCCATCACCTGTTTACTAGTGAATCACTGACACTCTCAATTGTGTATTACCATTTATGTATTTTCCTCACATGAGTTTGGCCTCCTTCTCCAACAGACTTTTTCTTAAGTATAGTAGACTTACCATAGTATGTAGTACATTGTTTTCAGGTATACACATATGATTCAATATTTTTATAATTACCCACCATATAAAGTTATTATAATGTTATAGCCTATATTCCTCATGCTGTATTACATCCCTGTTACCCACTTACTTTATAAATGGTAGTGTAGCTCTTAATTCCCTTCACCTGTTTCACCCGTCTCTCCACCCCCTCCCCTTTGGCAATCACTAGTTGGTTCTCTGTATCTGTGAGTCTGTTTCTGTTTTGTTATATTTGTTGGTTTTTTTAGATTGCACATATAAATGAAAACATAGTATTTGTCTTCCTGTATCTAATTTCACTGAGTGTAATACACTCTAGGTCCATCCATGTTGTTGCAAATAGCAAGATTTCATTCTTTTTTATGGCTAAGTAACATCCCATTGTATGTATGTCTACCACATCTTTATCCATTCACTTGTTGATGGGCACTTAGGTTGCTTCCATATCTTGGCTATTGTAATTAATGCTGTAGTGAACATAGGGGTGCATGTATGTTCAAATCAACGTTTTCATTTTCTTT